>NC_091638.1:26223834-28623834 GCF_027580195.1 Bos mutus
GGCAACACATTTAGGAGCTGGAGAGAAAATGATCGAGATCGTCATTCCTAAATTCTGCTTTTCACAAGGTCCCACATGATGTTAACGCAGGTCTGTGATAGAGTTCTAAGAACAAGTGTTTGCAAAACACTGGATTAAAACACTGCGAGTTGGTGAAGGACAGTGAAGCCTGGCATGCGGCAGTCCAAGGGGTTGCAAAGAGTCAGACATGACTGAGCGACTAACAACAGCAGCTATGCTACGGTCGCTCAGTCTTTAACACGTGGTTCAGCTCTCTAAGCAGGGGACACAGTTTGCTGTCGTTTCACACTCTCTTGATCATACAAGCCTTCTTTTCCCTCCATTCACCCGCCCCTCAGAAGGAGCAGATATCACCAAGGGTCAGGGCTCCAGGGACGCTTCTTTGAGAACTGCTGGTCTTTGTGACCACAGGAAGGAAGCCATTGCTCTAATCAAGCTTTGTTAATTGTGACTATTGGAAGAGAGACTGAGTCAGAATCGCAGGGGTCTTTTCTCCTAAAGACATAAAGTCAACATGGTTTTCTGGTGAGAGGGAGTGTGCTCAAGTCAGATGTGTCAGCGGTAGGGACGCTGCATAATGAGGCCGCACGTTCAAACTCACCATCTGATGTGCGTACCCTGAGACGGATGGCAAGGCTCAGGCTTCTCTTTGAAAGTTTTAAGTGACAAATGCTTATTTTTGGCACCAAAAGTCACGGTCTTTTTTAGATACTGATTTCTCAGCTGAAATAACTCACCATAATGATATGCGCAGACCGTACCCCACAGATCAGCTTCCTTCTGCCATCTGCAAATGGAGCATAAACAGGAGGAGGGCACTGGGGTTACCATATGCAGCTTCTTTCAGGAAGAACCAGAGAAGCGCAGATGTTAGCAAGGGGACTGTCAGGGGGCTTTCTAATTTATCCATTATTTTACATTGCACAGTGCTAAAGCAGTGATACTAATCTCATTTTGCATTAGAGGATTAGGAGTAAGCTCTTCTGGTAGAAGGTATTTCTTCATGCAGCTTTGGTGAACAGTGTAATGAAGGTCTTCCACAGAAATTGACTTTACTGGGCTCCAAGCCTTTTTTCCTAGACCCACTCTTCACGTAGCTGAGCCCAACAAAATTGTCATCTGTCTCAGATTCATGCTGGTAGCTCAGAGAGTGAACAACCTTTTGCTGTGACCCTTATAAGCTACCTCTGAAGTCACTGGGCCATCCCCCATCTTCTTGGATAACCCTACTGTTTGAGCAAACCCTGAAATCATTAGCTTTCAAAGCTCTTGTTAATTGTATGTGGAAGTAGTTCCTGGGATTTCTTCTGAGCATCAGTGCTTCAGCCCTGAATCTGAGAGATTCCAACCAAAGGAATTAAGTAGTTCTGTTTAAATAAGTAACAATATAGTCTCAAGTAAGTGATATTAACATTGATAATCTCAGATATTCGGTAAATGGGTGGCATACTATTCCTTGTTTTTCTCTGAATTTTCAATGACATTAAAAGTCCATTATTTTACATATGTATAGTATTTTTAAATTTAGCAATTGCCTTTGCTTGCAGTATCACAGTTAAATCTTATGAGAAGCTGGTGAGGAAGGTGGGGTGAGTATTTGAAGCCCAGCCATGTGATTGGCCCCAAAGCACTAAAAATGGCAGAGCCTGGGTCCCCCCTGAAGCCATGATGTTTCAAAAGTCAGCTCACCCTCCATGGTGCACGGCATCTCCTGCAAAGTTTATGCTTCCAGCCATTTACTTTTGTTACTGCTTGAAAGGCAGGACTTTGGAGAAATAGGAGGACAGTTAAGGGATTCCTGTGGATTCTTAGTATGTCTGTGGTCTGGTTACTTCTTCAGTGTGTGATGAGCCTGTGAAAATATTCTTTCTTTAAAATATTTAGTAAAAGCAGTGATAGTACTACCTAATTTTATTGAATATGTGGCTGTATGCCTGGTGCCACCTTACATGCATTTAAAAATCATAACCATCAAGACAGAGTGAGGTGGGGAGGGAGAGAAGGAGAAAATATTAGTTTCCTCAATTACAGTTGACTAAACTGATACAGACTCTGAGAGATTAAACAACTCCAGTAAGGCCATTTAGTTACTTAACTGGTGAGTGGTGATGCCAGAAACAAAATCTAAGAATTTGTTCTGACTGACTCTGAAAGCCTAGAGTTCATATCCACAGACCCAGGAAAGACAAATACCCTGTGTACGGGCTGCCAGTCCCCATTCCTGCATCCGTTGCAGGCACTGTTAATCTATTCTGGCACTTTTTTTTGGACTACCTCATTGGTCTTACCTTTCCCACACAGCTATTAGTATATAATTGGAGTTGGTGTGCAATGTGAGTTGCCATTCTTCCATCAACTATACTGACTTCAAAGTTCATACTCTAAACTGCTGAGATACACTTTGAGGAGAAAAAATAGCTAATGTATTTCATCATCAATTATTATTACTGTGTCACTATTAATATCACATAGGGATGTCTATATGTGTATTTTAGCTGGTGCCAGGTCAGAAAAGGGAAGGATTGTTCATTTGGACTGCACTGCATATTGCCACAGTGATGATCACAGAATTTGTTTAGTATGGAATATGCATTTTTAGTTATTTGGGCAAGTGACTCATTGTTACCAGTTCCAAAGTATAAAACAACACTTTAGATACCATGTGTCCAACCATCTGCAGGGTTCCAGTGTAATATGTGTTCTGGTGAACTTAACTATACAACTGGGAGTTGTGCAAGCAATTAGTTGCTGTCTCTTTGTCCTTTGATTTCACCAACACTGGCAGAGAAGGGAAGAACTTTGTAAAGGAAAAAGGACACACACAGATACAACTTCTCATGGGTGGGGTCACGAATGCTACGGTCATTTGCCCACAGACCCAAAGAAAGTGCAAGCGTCCTGACATCTTTAGAAGGAGGTTCAGGTCTTCTGTGTTTCATTAGTTTCCTCAAAATCCTTAAACTATAAATAATGGAGAACTGTCCAGTCAAGTGAAGCCCCGCAGTGGACTGCAATTAGAAGCGAGTGTGCAGAATTCTCCACCACTTGTTTCCCTTATAATGAGTCCCAGACGTTTCTGTGAGAAAGGCTGTACACAATTATCATTTTTGACGTGATGACTTCAGTGGGAGGATGGAGGAAGTCGTGATGGCCATTAGGGAAGCTTTGTGTCCGGCAGGCTAGAAAGATGTGAGACCTCTGGTGAGATGAAAAGCTCAATAGTTCCACTCAAAAGCTGTTTTCCTATAACTCGTGGTAGAGATAGTAGTTAAGACCTTAAGATATTTTATAAATATTATAACATAAATCATGAGTTCAGTTCAGTCACTCAGTCATGTCCAACTCTTTGTGATCCCATGGACTGCAGCACACCAGGCCTCCCTGTCCATCAGCAACTCCCTCTCCATCACCGCTCCAGCGCTGAACAGCCGCCAACATAAATAATAAGGGATTTATTTTTATTGTAAGCAGTTACGGTTATTTCTATGCTGACAGTCCTAGCCATTATCTTACTTGCTTTCACACATGATAATCATTATATCTTACAAATACTTACGTTTGGTTTTACATGTCCAGCAACCATTTGTCAAGAACCTATTTTGTTCCTTGTTATTTTAGTTTAGATTTTCTTATTCATTCCTTCCACAAACCTAAAAGTTAGATATCATTCCAGATGAGAAAACTGAATTTCAAGGGACTCACTAGATCATACAGCTGGAAAGTAGAGCGCCAGGTCTTGAAATCTGAAAGACCAGATGCCTACCTGCCTATGGTATTAGAGGCTACCTTTTGCCTTCACCACTATAGGTAAGCGATGTGATCTTGGGCAAGTACCTTTCTCTGAATATGTTATATAAAATAATTATTTTTAAACTACTTTTTTTTTTTTTTTTTTTTTTTTTTTTTAGGGATTCTAATCCTGAACAGTGACAAATGTAAGGGCACAAACCAACCACATTAAAGAGATTACACACACACATTATATCCATAGTTGCATATATACACATGTTAAATACATATATGTAGATAGATACATGGATTAAATATAGATAGGAAACTGTGCTGTTATCTATAATTTAACCATATGCTGTAACTAGCATGGTGACTTTGTGGAACTTATTTTCTTAGATTTCAGTTTCTTCTTGAATTAAATGTGAGATGACCAGATCAGAAGTTCCTAAGAATGGTGAATAAACTGGGTTTCAGCAAATTCTCCAAACCCCTGTTTAAATGCAAAATTGTGTATATGAGCCGCTTTGAGAATTTGACTAAAGCTATTGCAGATTTTCCCCAAAAATAAAGCTATGCAAACAGATGCTAGGCTTTTATATAGGTCAGAATCTTAACTCCTAGGATAGGAACTCCAAAGGTTTGACATTCTATCACTATAAAGTGCTATCTTCAAAATGGGTTTATTTAGAAATGACCATTTTAAAAATTAGTTATACTGCTATTTTTTCCTTTACAATTTAATATAAATTGTAGTATATAAATACTATATACTAAATACAAGTACTATATAAATATAGTATTCTTAATATGTGTAGAGGATATTTTGGGACCTTTTATACATTTTGACACATACTGCCAAATTGCTTTTTAAATGTTTTACCAGTTAGTGTTATCAGGAGTTATAAACAATTGACCATCCCCCTTGCCAGTTGTAAATATGATGATCATTTTTCATCTTTACCAATCCTATGGAGATTAACTGTGCTGTTTCACTGCATTTTAATTTTACTAGTATTGTACACTATTCATCTGTCAAAGATTTGAATTTATCAAAGCTACAACCTCAGTTGTAAATATTTCTAACATCATGGCAAAAGCTGAGAATGAAGAATATTACCCCTCTGAAAAGTTACAGTTTCAGGAAAAAGTAAGAACGTAGATACTTTCTCTCTGGAAGTAACTTTCTCTTGTGTAACTCTAACAAAGTTCTATGTTGGTACAATCTGCATGTACACTAGATGTCCCCAATAACTAAAAATCTTCCTAAAGATCTGTGAAACAAGAGGCTTGGAGGATCCTGAGGAGTAGGAGAGTTTAGAAATGGTCCACAGTAATCGGCTGTACACATACTCTTCTGTGGTTGCTGGGAAGATAAAGAAATGGCATATAGCTTGGGTTAGAAACAGATTAAGGATTTGGAAGGATTTACGAAAGGCTCGTGTTGCTTACTTCAGTGCAAAGAGACTTTCTGTTTAGACTTGGAGAGAGCAAAGATCTGTGAGATTGCTCTGCAACAGAACCAGAATAGATGCTGAAGCAATTTTCCAACCATTTTAGAACTTCTCAGAGGCCGTGAAGATTAGCAGTTCCATTTGCTTAATTAAAAAAAAGAATATATATATATTTAAAATAGAAAGTAGAGCAATTTTTCCTAAATCAGCATTTCTTGATATATAAAAAAAAGAAAACAACTGTCAGATATTATAAAACATTGAAATTTTATATTACTGTGTTGTGGATTTGAGACCATAAATCATCAAGGGGGTATGCTATTCTTAACATTCTGAAAGTCAGTTTGGTACTATGAAAAGCATATTCAGAGAAATGACTGATGTGATTTTATTATTTCTGAATTTTTCTCAATTATAATCGGTTGTTTTCAAATTTTGGCAGTGTTGTAGGTCAGTTATTCTTCAGGTGGCATCACCTGGCCAGCAGGTGAAGCAGCAGCATCTGGGAACTTTTAAAAATGTAAATTCTTAGGTCCAGCCCCAGATCTGCAGAACACAAAACTCCAACGATGGAATCCAGGACTCATGCGCTGAAAAGCCCTTCAGGTTGACACTAACAATATGAGAGGTGGCGAATTCCATTAAGGTATTTAACTGTTGTGTACTGAAGGTAAAGTTTGACCTGGGTTTGAAATTGTTTTATTTGTATTAGATGTCAACTCAGATTTCACCTTGTCATCTTTCTTAACAAAATAATTTGTTTCAAACAACACCTTACCTTTAACTGCAGAATTATCAACATGATCATAAGTACATCTTTCAGTTAACACTTTTTAAAAAGTGTTTAATAACGTTGTACTGTGATTTGTACTTTGCATATTGGCTATTTACACACTTGAAGTCATTTTTATCTTCACAACAGACTGATGACAGAGGTATTACTAATTTAGCTATGCAGATGTTCACTAGAAAATATTTTTTCCTTATACTGGGGGTATTTCTAATTACAGGAAAAAGGAAGAACTATCAATTTGTTTGGTGGTGGTTTAGTTGCTAAGTTGTGTCCGACTCTTGTGACCCCTGCACTGCAGCCCGCCAGGCTCCTCTGTCCTTGGGATTTCCCAGGCAAGAAAGAATACTGGAGTAGGCTGTCATTTCTTTCTCCGGGGGATCTTCCAGACCCAGAGATAGAACCCCAGTCTCCTGCGCTGCAGGCAGATTCTTTACCAACTGAGCCACCAGGGAAGTCCATCAAACAAAATATCAATTTGTTTAGAAATTGATAATAATACAAACAATTCAGAAGTCACTTCTCTTTCTACAAAAAAGGAAAAAATGAAAATAAGCTGTTTTTCCCCATGTCCTAAGAATTTATTGTCATTTTATCATAAATTAAGATTTGAAAAATACCAATCCCTTAGAAAAGACCTATGTAATTGACAAAGCTTGAATTAATGAAGTTCAGTAATGACTGTGATTTAGAAGTGAAAGAGTAAAGAAGTAGATGAAATGAAAGGGTAAAATCTAAGTAATACACATACATGTTTCAATCTCAAAAACTGCCTTCAAAGAAAAAAGATACCTTGAGTATATACAGCATGGGCTCTGTACATAAAGTTTATATCCTTGTAAAACACTCCCATCTAGTGGTTGATTCTTTTAATTACATCTTTTATTAAACTAGGACAATTATAAGATTGTTTAAATCAAAGAAGTATGTGTTGGTATTTTACAAATTAATTTTAAGATAATACATTTCAATTTAGAATGTAAAATTTATCTTATATTTGCTGCATGAAATTATAAATATCTTCACCATGAAAATCATTCTACTATAGATTGTAGTGCAGTTAAGTTCTTTGTATGTAACTTGCTGAAATTTACTCCCCCCCCCAAAAAAAAATCTGTATTGTCTCTTATAACTGGAATTACTGAGTTAATGATTACTTAGCCACCTACAGAACAACTTCCTTTCCTGAAAGCAGAAGGGAGGAGGGCATGGTGGCAGCTTTGGAAAAGATTGGTTTCCCCACGGTCAGGCCTGCTGTGTGCAGTTCTGTATTTTTACTGAGGCACCTGTATATTATTTTTTTAAATTGAGATATAATTGACATGACATTATTTTCATATATAAAACATCTGACTTAGCTTTATATGTATATTGTATGTATATGTATATCACCAAAATAAGCTGAACATATTCTAAATGTATGCATGTTTACAAAATGTAAACAGGTTTTTTTTTGAAGTATAGCTGACATATTATGCTTTTGAACTGTGGTGTTGGAGAAGACTGTTGAGAATCCCTTGGACTGCAAGGAGATCTAACCAGTCAAGCCTAAAGGAGATCAGTCCTGAGTGTTCATTGGAAGGACTGATGTTGAAGCTGAAACTCCAATACTTTGGCCACCTGATGCGAAGAACTGACTCTTTAGAAAATACCCTGATGCAGGGAAAGATTGAGGGCAGGAGGAGAAGGGGACAACAGAGGATGAGACGGTTGGATGGCATCACCGACTCAATGGACATGAGTTTGAGTGAACTCTGGGAGTTGGTGATGGACAAGGAGGCCTGGCGTGCTGCAGTCCATGGGGTCACAAAAGTCAGACACAACTGAGTGAACTGAACTGACATTATAAAAGGTAAGTTACAGGTGTACAACATTGATATCCACCATTTTTAAATGTTAAATGCCATCTATAGCTATTATAAAATATCGACCACCTTCCCTGTATTGTATAATGTATCCTCAAAGCTTCTTTATTTTGTGCATGATAGTTTGTAACTCTGAATATCCTGTTCCTAGGTTGCTTCTCCCCAAGGTAACTGCTAGTATAGTTTTTAATATATGAATTTTTTTCTTTTCTGGTATATTTACTCATTTGGTCTATAGATTCTACATGTAAGTGATACCATCCAGTTTGCTTTTCTCTGACTTATTTCACTTAGCACAGTGCCCTCCAAGTCTGTCCATGTTGCTACAAATGGCAAAAAAAAAAAAAATGTGTTTTTTTTTTTTTTTGCAATGTAATTACTCTCTAATCTGTGGCTCACCCACTCAGGAATATGGGACTTGACTAAATCACCAGTCTACCCTGCCTACCTGTCTCCTTGAGGTGTGTACTTTGTCTTCAGTTGTAGATGATTTTTTTTTCTTGTAGGTTCCAGTCTTTCATCGTTGGCAATTCTGCAAATGTTTGTGATTTTGATGTGACCTTGTGAGAAGGTGAGCCCAGGGTCTTTCTACTCCTCCATCTTGTCCAATCTCTCCCAGATCAGTGAGTTTTAATAAGCAGACTAATCTGGTTTTTTGCTTACTTTTATTTCTTCTTTCCCATGTGGTGCTTAAGCTCATTCAGTTACTCAACAACTATTTTTTTGAGAACTGTTTCATGCCGGGGCCAATTCTGGGTGTCAGAGCAGGGAACAAGATAGGCAAAGTTGCTTTTCTCATGGAAAAAAGCATGTTCACATTGTAGTAGGTGCAGAGAAGACAAAAATTAAATAAGGATATCAATTAGTAATGACTGCTTTGAAGAAATAAGGAGTAATGTAACAGTCCCTGACTACTTCAGAGTTAATAATCAGAAACATCTCCATATAAGTGAGCTTTAAATAGACTATAAGCCCGTTTATAGAAGATTTGGGGGGACATTTCAGACAGAAAAACAGTAGGCAGGTCGGTAAAGTACCTCACATATGGTCATGTGGTTAAGAGTTTAGAATCTTGGCTGAATTCACTGAGAAACCATTAATATAATCTGATGTATACTTTGTAAGGCTTTCTGGGATTGTTTGACAGATTTCAGAGGACCACAGAAATGAAGCAAGAAGACCAGCCCTAAGAAATAGATGTCTTGGTTTAGAGTGGTAGCAATAGCGGTAAACTCTGAGTTTAAAAGTATTTTAGAGTTACAATTGATAGATGATGTGAAACACGGAGGAACAGTGGGTCCAGGAATGCCTTTCCGGCTCTGGGTTTGAATGACATAGTGGATAATAGGGTCATGTATTAAGATGGAGAACCCAGAGAAAGAACAGTTTAGAGGTGCTAGTGGAGATTGTTTCATGTATCTGGACTAGCATCTTCTCAAATGCATTCGTTATTTGGAATATCTCCTGTGACTATTTAACAAATATTTTAAAAATGTCCCTCAGATGCCAGAGATTATGCTAGACAGTTGATGTTTCATAAAAAAGAAGATGCCCTTATAGAATTTCTGGACTAATCAGAGTAATAGACATGGTAATTACTATAAAAATGCAACAGTGACTAGTACAAATATTGAGAGGTAAGTAATCATCGGATACACTAAAAAAATGTGATTTGACCGAGTTATGAAAGTTTGGGGAGGTTTCTCTAAAGAAATGACATTAAACTTTGAAACAGATAAGTGATTTTGTGAAGAAGTAAGTTTAAAATGGTCACGACAGGAAGAAATTGACCAAATACTCAGAACTGATAAAAGCTGAGTCTTAGCCTGAATTCCTTAAAAGAGCCTGGAGCAGTCAGTATATGGACTACTAATTTATTAGGGAGTGCAGTCCCCATAAACTAGTATTAGGCACAAGGGAAAGGGAGAATGAAGCAGGAAAAAAAAAAAAAAAACAATTAATAGATTCTATTCAATTGGCCCCTGTTAAATGCAAATGACTGATCTAATCCTTGGGACGATCCTGTATAAGGGATGTGGGAAGGGGCATGAGACAAGAAAGAAGGTTGGAATTTACCTACCAGTATCCCTGTATCACTGTAAAACCCTTACTCTGTGGGGTCTTAATTCCTCCATGAGCAGAAATAGGGACCAGGCAGGATTCCATGGCATCTCATGCCATAGTGGCAAGGGAAGGGCTTTCTGGAAGAGTTTCATCATGAGCACTCCCCTTCATTTCCACCTGGATTTAGTCTGTCATTCCTGGAGAGCCACTCACTCCAACTGCGGCCGGTACAAGACTGACAGCAACTCAAGAATCCAAAGTACGGCTTAAGAAGCATTTGATACAATCGCTGTAACAGGAAGGAAGGAAGGAAGGGAACGATGGTAAACCATGGGATTCAGGACCTGAGGAGGAATCTGACCATGCTGGATAATGAGGAGCAATTAAAGACTTTTTGCTGTCTCTTAAGAACAATGGAAAGTCACGTGGGGCGAGCAGAGTAAGGATGAAGTTGGTTTAGCTGAAGTGTTCCTGGGCCAGTCCAGGACATACACAAGCAATAACATCAACAGAATTTAGTGACAGGTTGAATGTGGGGAAGGAGAAGACTGAGTATGAAGGAGGATGGTTTATGGCTTGAGTACTTACTGTTGCTTAAAATCACTGAGCTGCACAGTTGTGGTAGGGGGTGGGAGTTGAACAGCTTTAGCAGGGGAAAATTATACATCCACTTTCCTCCTGTCATCAGAGGGCAGACATCAAGTAAGGAGTCATCTATGAAAAACTTCAGATGTACGGATTTTGGAATAGAAATTCTTCAAAGTTGGCAATCTGCACGTGACAATCAAACTCTTGGAAGTATGAGATACTTCAGGGAGACGATAGCGTGGGAAAGAGACTTAGGATTGAGTCTGCCAGGAACTTGAGGATCCAGTAAGCGTGGATACCATATTTTCTTCCTGGAGAATTGCATTGTAGCAGATTTACCTACAAAAATGACTGCTTTTTAGGTTGTATACACTGAACTCTTTTATAGACACAGTTTTGCCTGTTTTCCCCTAGTATACGTTCTGACCATACTATATTAAAACCAAGAAGTTTCTAACCATGAATAAGTCAACTTTAAACTACAACCCACCTTTCTAAAGTGTTTCTAAGAGGAGTGAGGGAATAAAAAAGTATATATACTGTATGTAAACTGCTTAGTACACAGAAAATGCTTTTTAGAAATCACAATTTTCAGTAGATTTTCTGCTGAGCCGGATCAGGTGTTCCGATGACCCACTAGCCTTGGTGGAAAGTACAGCCTATCGGATGTTTCCTTGCAAAGGAACACTTACACATTGTTCTAAAACCAATCAGAGGAATATATGTTCATCTTAATTTTACATTTATCGTAACTAGAGAGTTTATTGGCATATTACAGTTTGTAGATGATATTAAATGGTCTATTTGTAAAAATTATCATTCAGCTCAAAATACCTTACTTACACCTTTATGCTCTACTAATTTATACTTCATTTACAGATATCCCAGGATCAGAGGCAACTGAAGGTAAGGTTGATACGTAAATCCTGACTCTCCTTATGTGGATAGAAAAAAGGCAAACATTTTTAGAGTACGTGAAGTTGAACGTTTATTGGGAAAGTTGAATTTCTTGTATACTGAAAATATTTTTAAACCATACATATTCATAAGCATAATACAAACACCACCTACAATACAAACACATTTTAATAAGGTTCTACTATGAATATTAATTCTAGCCAAAAGAAAATCAGGTAAACCAGTTCTGCGTATCTTTTATCTGCTTTGATGATGTAATCCAACAATTTAAGATATAAACAAAGTAAGCTTTGGCACAACCCTACTTACGTCACTATGGGAACTAGGATACATACTACCACAGATTACAAACCCAATCCCTTCATAATCAATTTAAAATTGTTACAAGAAGCAAACCTTAATGACATGTAAACATTTTTAGGGTTTCAGTTGGCAATTATGTCTTAAATGCTTAGAAAAACACACCACCATTTCTCATTATTGTTCTCTCTTTAGCTCATCTCTTCCATGAATATAAAGTAGGAAAAATATTATTTGAGACTTCCAGCATAATTCCATTGTGCTTTACACTTTTATAAATATGGATACATCTAAAATATCAGATGCCTTTTTACCAACAATAAATCCACCAAATTCACATTTTCTTATAAACACATGCAAAATTAGTGAAAGACACTTTTGTATAGCAAAGACCCTGCTTAATTTCCTTCTGATTAATAATTTTGGATGGCATGTGCAAACCATACTGCTCATTGAACAGTAGATTTATTTCCTGTAGACTTGTTCTTCTATAAAAATATATTTATGTGTTCACAGGAAAAAAGTTGGTATGTGTGGAGTGACTTTTTGACGTATCATTAGATTAGAGGTTTGTTTATGAAGTTAGAAGGCATCTTAGCTTTTATCATTTTCAAATTTTTCTTCATACAAAAGAACACCCTGTGACAGAGATAAGGTAACTGAGATCATCGTTAGCACTTTAAAGTCGAGACAGTTTGAAGCAAAGGGGTCACGCAACTTGCCTAAGGTTTACGTACAACGTCAGTGCTGGAACCAGGAAGAGAACTTGCATTTTCCTAACCCTCGAACAGCTCCCTAGGAACTGATTCCCACCATCAATCCTGGAGATTATATACAATCTATTACATTGAAATAATATTGGCTGTAGGCTAGAGAAAGTTAGTCATAGACCTATTCCTTCTGTGCAGATTCCCAGTAGAAACCAAATGCTATTGAAACAGGGTAATGAAGAGTCATAGCTAAAGGCAATCTTCAAGCAATCTCGTTTTTCAAATCCATATGTTTGGGACAGTCAGAAAATATGAGCAGGAACATGCTTATTGCTCACAAGTTAAAGAACGCTGTGATCCAGGAAAATAAAACATTATTTGTGTTAACTTCTAATTGAAAGGTGATTAAATTTATATTAATCCTAATGCATTTTTGAGACTATGTCCAACCTGCAGAAACCTTTTCAGCTGATGACAAAGATGAGGAACCGGGATACTGGAAGAAGTAAGCTCAGAAGTCCTAACCTTGGCCTCACTGATAGCTGAGTACCAGAAATTCCCCCCAGGTAAGTCCAAACATGATGACTCTTCCTCGAGACAAGCTCTGCCTTAAAATTAGGTGGGGATCAAGCTCAAGGTGCTGGAGGGGTGTGTGGCTCCTCATTCCCAGCTTGAGGACCACAGTGCCTTCCCACTTTGGAAATCCTTCCATCAGAAGTGTGGTCAAGTCCTGACCCACCAAGTATTGTTGTAAGAAAGACATTCTTTTCTGCTGCCTATCCATTTGGGAGGACACACAAGGTTTAAAATGGTAATTAGATATTCAGTGTGGATTACTGCTTGACTGTTATACACAATCCCTCATTTTGGTCCACAAGAGAGAGAGTGGGCTACATGAATAAAAGTCAAGGCTTGAACAATCTGTACCCATGGGTAGAGTTCAAAAATGAAAGTAAAACCTGCGAGTTGGTTTCACGTAAACATAATTCAGAAATATACTTAAGGATTTAATGGTAAGGTTAAGAAATATTTCCATAAAATGAGAAGCTCAACACTGAATTTTACTGACACATATGCACAGTCCTTCATAGTATTTCTAAACTTCTCTCATGTACAATTTGAGAAGGACCAGTAGTTCACAGGCCAGGAAATAAATTCTCTGAATTTGTACTAGCTTTGACAGAAGGAGAACACAGAAAAATATCCCACCCTGAAGATTCTTAAAATGTGATATAGGCAAACATATATATAGGAATTTATGCTGTAAACGGTTTTTCTTGGCGGGCTGGGGTAGGAGTACAGTCAACAAAAATTTACTTTGAAAAATATGAAAACATTCCCCTCAATATTTATATGATATTTTATTTTGAGATTGTTGGAAAAGCATATAAGAACAAAATCCAAATGCTTTGTACAAAGTCTTCAGAGTTTGGGAACCTCATGTTATTGGTCATAGCTGTGGATTGATGAAAAATGGTATATTACTATATACTCTAGCTGTACAGACATGCCTGTTAATGTTCTTCTCACTTCAAAATAAAACAATCTCTATTTTAAATTGTGTAAATATTAACATAATATGTACAATGCATTCACGAAATATATGGAACATACCATTATACAAACATAGGTAAAAGCAGTCAATTTAGAAATGGAGATATCAAATAGATACAGTTGTCAGACCCCAGCATCACAGACACCTCTCTTGCCTGTTCTTTCGTAAGATCACCTTCTGACCACTGCTTCTATTGCAGCTGAATTGAGTCCAAGAAAAACAAACAAAAGTGTTTTTAGGTGTCATAACTGATAGAAACTAAGTTCATGTTGAAACTGAAAGAATTCTGTTTAAGCAAGACCATCTCAGGGCAAAGAGTTAGGAGCTCAATAAATACTAATTGATTGTTCACCTAAGACTTCTGCTAGTAACATTTTAAATAATAAATTCAGACTATATATATTCAATGAAGTGTTATTTAATAAGACATTCATATTCCTCTTTACAGCTTAAATAACCAGGTGGCTTACCATCTTTTAACCTGTTATGAAGTGAAGTCACTGAGACAGTTCTCCGAGACTTGAGTACACGTGTGCACACGCAGAAAACCCACAAGGCAGCAACATCTATGCAAACACAGTGAAGAGTGGAGCCAGGCAGGGATGATTTCAGCGGAGAGAGACTTTGGATTCAGTTGAGGTGAACCTAAATACAGGATCTGTTTTTGTGGTTTGCATTTTGAGCACCTGAAAAAAAAAAAACTCCAGGCCTATAGTGCTAGGTATTTTCACTTTTTCAAGGCAGTGCTCTTTTTCTGAACAGAGTTGCAGGATGTTTGAATTCTGGGTGAAAGCTTCTGCCAGAATGTTTCTATTCTATATGAAAGTTCTTGCTCCCTTGAACAGTTAAATCTGGAAGGTTGGTGTGAACCACTGGTTTGGTGCTACGTGCTCTGTTTATGCCCGGAGTGGAAACGTTGCTGTGGAACTCCCATTGCTTTCCACAGATCCCTTCTCCTTAGACCCAGCATAGGCACCGATAAAAGAGCCATCCTCGTTGAAGAGACCGTGGTCACCTTCTCCGTACTCCACTAAGCTGTCGGCACTCTCTGTGGCCTGCATATCCCTGTTAAGGGACCGAAGGCTTCCTTTGAGAGGTTTTTCGTCACTGTCACTAGAAAATCAAAAAGAATAGTTTGACAAAATCTGAAATATTCCTGGAAAGCAAGACTCATGCCAAAGTGCTAATAGGTTTTAAAAATTTCCAGATAATCATGTTAGCACTGAAGACAGATTCTAAATGACCCTTTCATAAAGAAATGTTTAGAAAGTCATTACCAATTTGTGTTATGCTGAGTAACTGAGAAACTTTTCTGCCATTCACAACACTCCTGCTTCCCTTTAAAACTGAGACACACAGATATTCAATCTGCTTATGTACATAGAAAACAAATGTTATTTCCTACACTTTCAGAACTCCTGGTCATCAAAGCTTGATCTTCTGTCTTCACCTTTGATCCTCCGTATTTTTCCAGATCCTTCCAAAAATGTCTCTCTTATCCAGGTTAATCAATTAAATTCTGTTTCTTGTAACCAAAGAACTTCAATACAGTTTATAAATTCAGGGTTGTTAAATTAGAAAAAGAATAGCTGGTATTTTTAGAATAGGAATGTTACAAGTATCCTGCATTTATGCTCTGAGTTTTATTCTTTAACAAATCCAACTCTGAGTTAGTAAAATGTCTTTCATATGATACAGTTTTCTTCATTTCTAGCTGAGGATTTTTTTTTTAATACCAACATCTTTCACACTATAAAGCTGTATACCAAATGAGAAGATTTTATAAAATTCTAAAAAGGAAAAATTGGGGTAAAAGGTAATTAGCACATGATGAGTACTTTATAGAATGGGGTAGTAGCTGGTGGTGTCCATCAAATTGTTCCATTTTGCTCAGTTTTTCTAGAAGCAGGGCAGGATGGTACTTCACTTCCCTCTGTGTTAGGCAGTGCCATATGATTTGCTTTGGCCAAAGAAAAGTGAGCAGGAATGACAGTGTCACTTTAGAGTTAGTGCTCCCTGTGCCATATTCCGGTTCACTGCTGTGGTGACCTGCATACTCACCTACCAGCCAGTTGTTCCTAAGGACCAGGATGGCCAGAGCCATCTATGGTGGACACAGGCATGTGGACACACAACTTGAGAGAAAAATATCTGGAGTTGTTTTCACTAGCAGCATAACTACCACACAATTGCACTCATCTCACACGCTAGTAAAGTAATGCTCGAAATTCTCCAAGCCAGACGTCAGCAGTACGTGAACTATGAACTTCCAGATGTTCAAGCTGGTTTTAGAAAAGGCAGAGGAACCAGAGATCAAATTGCCAACATCCGCTAGATCATCCAAAAAGTGAGACAGTTCCAGAAAAACATCTATTCCTGCTTTATTGACTATGCCAAAGCCTTTGACTGTGTGGATCACAATAAACTGTGGAAAATTCTGAAAGAGGTGGGAATACCAGACCACCTGACTTGCCTCTTGAGAAACCTATATGCAGGTCAGGAAGCAACAGTTAGAACTGGACATGGAACAACAGACTGGTTCCAAATAGGAAAAGGACTACGTCAAGGCTGTATATTGGCACCCTGCTTATTTAACTTCTATGCAGAGTACATCATGAGAAATCCTGGGCTGGAAGAAGCACAAGCTGGAATCAAGATTGTGGGGAGAAATATCAAGAACCTCAGATATGCAGATGACACCACCCTTATGGCAGAAAGTGAAGAGGAACTCAAAAGCCTGTTGATGAAAGTGAAAGAGGAGAGTGAAAAAGTTGGCTTAAAGCTCAGCACTCAGAAAACGAAGATCATGGCATCTGGTCCCATCACTTCATGGGAAATAGATGGGGAAACAGTGGAAACAGTGGCAGACTTTTGGGCTCCAAAATCACCACAGATGGTGATTGCAGCCATGAAATTAAAAGACACTTACTCCTTGGAGGGAAAGTTATGACCAACCCAGATAGCATATTCAAAAGCAGAGACATTATTTTGCCAACAAAGGTCTGTTTTTCCAGTGGTCGTGTATGAATGTGAGAGTTGGACTGTGAAGAAGGTTGAGTGCCGAAGAATTGATGCTTTTGAACTGTGGTGTTGGAGAAGACTCTTGAGAGTCCCTTGGACTGCAAGGAGATCCAACCAGTCCATTCTAAAGGAGATCAGTCCTGGGTGTTCACTGGAAAGAATGATGCTGAAGCTGAAACTCCAGTACTTTGGCCACCTCATGCGAAGAGCTGACTCATTGGAAAAGACCCGGATGCTGGGAGGGATTGGGGGCAGGAGGAGAAGGGGACGACAGACGATGAGATGGCTGGATGGCATCACTGGCTCGATGGACGTGAGTCTGAGTGAACTCTGGGAGTTGGTGATGGACAGGGAGGCCTGGTGTGCTGCGATTCATGGGGTCGCAGAGAGTCGGACACGACTGAGTGACTGAACTGAACTGAATCAAAGTAAAAGAGTGTTTACTAAATGGAGGAAAGAAAAATAAGCATAGAGGCAAGGAGAGCTTACCATGAGGTTCAGATGTACATTGGTTAGTGTGTGTGTGTGTGTGTGTGTGTGTGTGTGTGTGCGCGCGCGCGCGCGCGCGTGTGCTTAGTCTCTCAGTCGTGTCTGATTCTTTTGCAACCCCATGGACTGTAGCTTACCGGGCTAGGCAAGAATACTGGAATGGGTTGTCATTTCCTTCTCCAGGGATCCTCCCAACCCAGGGACTGAACCCACATCTCCTGCATTGGCAGGAAGATTCTTTACCATCTGAGCAACCTGGGAAGCCCACATAAGTTAATGCAGGAGAGCTAATGAGAATATTCCACATCTCTGTTTATAATGATGGATCCAGGGCAGGGGCCAGTCAGAGCCAACTGAGTCTGCTCTGTAATATGGATCCTGGTCGTGTGTGCTAATGGTCGTATATGCTTGGAAACTGCAACAGCTCCCTTGGCTGCAGTATACAGAGCACCTGACTGAAAACAACAGAGTCCTCAACAGGAACAGGTAAGTCAAGAAGAGGGTGATGGGAAGGTGAAGATGCACACTGACAACAAGAGAGTGAGAAGGGTAACACACCCTCAAGAGGTACTTACCTCCTACCAGATTTCCTGCAGTTTCTCCCATTTTGGCACACTTGTGTAAGTTTGGTCCAGGGGTTAAGACTGACACAATCTTTTTCATCCTTTAAAGACTGTCTCAACCTTCTTTGGATGAACTCTTACCAGAGCTCATCTTAGACAGCAATAGTTGCTCCCTTTTTTGTTCTTATTCTCTTTAATTAATTGCAATCATTTGCATAGATAATTCCCCCCCTCCCCACAGACTAGGTTCATCTTGAGGACATGTTTTGTGACTTACACACCTTTGTAGGTCCACACCGCAGGTACACAAAATACACGTTTATGCGTATACACTGAATACAACCTGAGTTCACAGTGGCTACGGTGAGGAGTGACTACAAGATATTTTATCTATTTTATATAGATAATCTCTAAATAACAATACTGTCCTGTGAATAACACCTTTCAAGGAAATTGTCCAAGCACACAGAGTCTACCTAGATAGCAGTTACACCTCTTCACACAGACATCTAGTTGCTATCAATCACTTGTATTACTATTCTTTATAAGGGTGTTAAAATGTAGTCCTGTAAGCTTTAAGTAGAAATGCTTTTTTTTTTACATATTTTAAAGTTTATTTAACCTGATGGATATATGCTTTGATGCATTTTTAAATGGAGTGTAATGTTTACCTGTATTCTCCAAAGGTTTCATCTTTCGCTGACTGAACTTCAGGGTCTGGGTGAAGATCCTCCTTTTCTTTCACTAAACACACACAGGTAGAGGAGTAATACGAGTCACTTTTAAAGACATATATCTTCAAAGCACTGTTAATAAGTCAAGTGTTTGATGTCTGTACCTATTCACTCATCTTTCACCTCTTTGTTACCAGCGTTACAGCCTGGTGCAGTTATACATGAATTCAGTATTATGTGGGCAACATGTCTTAATGAAAGAGTCAAACGTAGTTACAGTCGCTCAATGAAGACCAAATTACTGCATGTACATTTCACTGTGCTTCCCTTGTGGCTCAGACGGTAAAGCGTCTGCCTACAATGTGGGAGACCCGGGTTCTATCCCTGGGTCAGGAAGTTCCCCTGGAGAAGGAAATGGCAACCCACTCCAGTATTCCTGCCTGGAAAATCCCATGGACTGAGGAGCCTGGTGGGCTACAGTCCATGGGGTCGCAAAAAGTCGGACACGACTGAGCAATTTACTATGCTAAACTTCCTGAAAATGTCATTGGCTGATATCAGATCGATGTTGTTAAACTACAGGACTAAAAAGTCTATCATTGCGTTGTTCTCTTCTTACTCCAAACTGCCTCAATAATCAGAATATTAAAGTCTATAATACCATAGGTTAAATGAGATTTATTCTAAACAGTGGGATATAGAACATGAAGATTGTTGCCTCCTTGTGCTCAGAAAATTCGAACTAAAATCCCCTGTCATGGCACCTTTTACTACTTACTTGCAGAGAGATGAGAATTTCTCTTGGTTTTCCTGCAGTGTGAAATGCTGACTTGTGTTTAAGAGCACAGTTTGAAGAAACTCCTTCAGAATCTGGATAAGGTAACACTTCACAAAGGACAATTTGTTGGGCATATACTCAAAGGGAAATGCTATGTCTCTTTACAAATTGAATGAAGTTAAAGTATTAACTAGGATGATTTTTATTTATATTTTATGTACCATTAATTCAAGAGGTATTAAACCTGATATATATCAGAGGAATAAGGGATGCATTCCCAGCAATGGTTAAGTTAACACAGCTAACTAGTAAACCCAGTACTATTAGAATGTACTAGTGCAAAATATCTCTGGGTCATGAATTTATAGAGAGGCATACTGTTAAAATATATGTGTGTGATTTACTAACAAGTCTCCCTAACATCTGTGATATTTTACAGATAGAAAATAGAAGCATGGAAGTATTATATGCCTCTCTAGAGCCTATTTTATATACTGCTGCTGCTAAGTCGCTTCAGTCATGTCCGACTCTGTGTGACCCCAGAGACGGCAGCCCACCAGGCTCCCCTGGCCCTGGGATTCTCCAGGCAAGAACACTGGAGTGGATTGCCATTTCCTTCTCCTATGCATGAAAGTGAAAAGTCAAAATGAAGTCGCTCTGTCGTGCCCGACTCTTAGTGACCCCATCGACTTCAGCCTACCAGGCTCCTCCGTCCATGGGATTCTCCAGGCAAGAGAACTGGAGTGGGGTGCCATTGCCTTCTCCACACTTGATATACTAGAAATGAATATTTCATTTTTAAAAAGTGAAATACTTTCATTCATAAAACAAGTAACTACCTAGAAATAATTCTGTTGATCATACATACACCCTTTGGTTAGTTATTAGAGGAATTTTCTTTTCCTCTCAGTACAGTATATTAACTAATGTACTAATATAAATAGACTTTAATGTGTAATTAAAACAATTGAAGATGTCTCTTACGAAGGTCTCCTAGAAATTAAATGTAAAATGTGAAAGTTAATTGCTCAGTCATGTCTGATTCTTTGCGACCCCATGGACTGTAACCTGCCAGGCTCCTTGGTCCATGGTATTCTCCAGGCAAGAATACTGGAGTGGGTTGCCATTTTCTCCACCAGGGGATCTTCCCAACCCTGGAATTAAACCCAGGTCTCCTGCATTCCAGGCAGATTCTGTACCATCTAAGCTACCTGGGATGTCCTAAACAGGTAAGTAGAATTTACTTGGTAAAATTTAAAGTCATAGTAAGAAACAGCTTTACCTGAGTACTTTCCGCCTTTGTTCCTCTTCACAAAGCAAACAGTTAACAATATTAGTGTGAGTAGAGCAATTGCACACATCAGTCCAATAAACCAGCCTTGAGTGGAGATGTCATCGTACAGACCAGCATATTCTGTTGTACAAAGAGAAGCACACTGAGTCCTGGAAACAGTCTTTGACATTAAGCCCCTTTGGGGAACATTAAACATCATTTTTAAATAAACAAAATAGCATCACTTTTGTCCTTGGAGTGCCCCTAGAGGGTATGTGATTTGAAGTACAGTTCATCAGGAGAATCCTGATAAATCGTTAATTCATTGTTCAGAAAGGGCCCTCTCAAACTGCATTTGACTCTTAGGATGAAAACCAGAGAAACAGTAGAGACAGATCAAGATGAACACAGTAGCAGCAGCAAGCAGGCAAAAGCACAAGCTGCCTTGGTTACATGCAGATTGCCAAGGAGATTCTGGGGGTTTGCTTTTAGTTTTTGTTATTAACACATGTTAATTAGCCGCAGACATTTTTACGCAACTACTCTGGTAAAAACAATTAAGAGGTAAGTCTGGATGTTGGTGAGACATTGTTCATTTCGATACTTTTAAAACGCTATGCCAAAACAAATTGACACTATAGTTTTTACAGCCAATGTACTTCATATTTTCAACATAGGAAGTATGTAAAAGTAAATAATCTACAGAGCATAGATGTATTGTCTAAGATGGCTCCAAACAGAATCTCATTTCTCACCTCTCCCTCTTGTCTCAATTACATCTTCAAAAATGCTATTGTTATCAACCCAATTCTTAGTCAAAAGGCGAACTACATGTTCAGCTCCCGGCTCAAATGCCTCTACTGGGTGAATCTTTTGAGTAAGATTTACTCCTTCTGATATCTTCCCGACACTTTTACCTAAGAAATGTACACAGTTAATTCATATGAATTGTAATCACTGAAAAGTAGGACATGAAAAGCAAAAAAGTACTGTTATTTGAGATGAATGAGAGCCATTTGTAGCATTTTTTTCTCAGTTCTGAATTATCAGAAGATGAAGAAAATCAACATTTCAAGATTTTCTTTTTTAATGTGCTGAGATGGAGTATATGAACTTAATTCATGTCCTTTAAAAATGATACACTTGTTGATGAAGTGATGCTATAAATTTGCGTGGTCATATGAATGGTTTAAAACCAAACACAGACTTCAAAAAACTGTACAATGTCACTTTGTGCAATTTGGACTTTCACAAACCTCATAGGAACCAGATTTGGAGATTTTGGCTTAGAATTGAAAGCATATGGCATTAAAACCTTTAATCTACATTACTTCCTTGCCTTGGTCATTTTCATAAGTATTGATAGAATAGCATAATATGTTCATATATTAAATGTTTGTTTGAAATTTCTAGAAACTTAGGCTACATAAAAGTGCAGGTTTATAGGTACTTTGAAATGAAATGTATTGAAATTTTTGAAGTGTTTGAGAACTTTACAATTCAAAATAAATGTATGTCAATATATTAATTGTAGAATATTATAGCAGATAAAAATATGACAAGTATAATTAAAATATACATATAATATCAGAAATTAAAACAAAATATCTAAAATAATTTTGCTGTTGATCCATAATGTTGCTAAGAATTAACTCAATAAAATTAACAATGTTTAAAGGCTTTAAATGAGAATGTGTCACATGTTAAAATTTAGGTATAACTTTTCAACACAGAGTAAAAATTGATTATATAGTTACTGATAACACAAAGACATCATTAAAAATGGCACCGTGAGAAAAATAAGACCAGTTATATTAGTTGAAGAAAGCCTTCAAGATTGAACACTTGAAACAAAACACAATTAATTTTGCCTTTGAAAAACAGAAATTTAGTGTTCCATTAAATAGCACAAGCTTTTGAAAAATAGAGCAAAGCACGGATTTTATTGCAACCAGTAATAACACAAAAAAGAATATTTCTGATTAACTCGATTTCCCCCCCTTTTAGATTATGGAATGTAAGCCACCTGAAAATCAGAGTGACAACCAGAAAATGATGGGGAAAAAAATGCTTGTGTATCAAATCCCATTCTCTGATTTAATGCCAGATGACCTTAAAATGGACCATCCAGGCAGAGCAAAGAAAAGAAAGATTCAGAAACAGATTCCAATTTGCACAAAAGTTAACATTTTTAGA
Source organism: Bos mutus (assembly GCF_027580195.1). Classification (NCBI taxonomy): domain Eukaryota; kingdom Metazoa; phylum Chordata; class Mammalia; order Artiodactyla; family Bovidae; genus Bos; species Bos mutus. The sequence goes on from NC_091638.1 coordinate 26,246,823, forward strand.
GTATTTAGTGATAGCAAGATGATATTCTCAATAGAAAGATAAATTTTTTTCATTTTTCCCCCAAAGATCATGCTGAAATCAAGTGGAAAAGACTAGTTGTTTTTTCTGTAAATATGGCAATATAGGCCTATAGAAGAAAATTCAGTGTCAACAGGGGAAGGGGACAGTAGCTGACATTGCAGAATCCTGAAAAAGAGCACAAACATACTAGTAAGAAACACTTTCAAATCATGACACATGGGAATGAAGAAATATGCTATAAGATGCTCAAGTACATTAGTTATAGTTTGAATTTGCAGAAGAGAATAGCATCATTTATATAGCCACATAAACAGCATTTCCCACCCTCTGAAAACAACTTGTCAATGCAACCAAGCCCACATTTGCCAATATTTCTATATATACAAGAATGCATGACTATTGTAAGACAATTTTGTGATTTTTTTTTTCTTACATGCTGCTAATCGCCAGGAATGGGACTAGCGTTTCTGATATACTGTTGGTCCTTAAATAAAAGTAACCCTCCCCAGGCCTTAAACTCTGTTTTAGAAAATACTACAGTTGCATATTTAGATTACCACTATACTGACTTATTTTCTTGGTGTCAGACACTTGTTAACCATTTGAACTCTAGAGGAACAAGAACCTTTTAGTTACTGGAGTGTTTTCAGTCACCATTAAAAGTAGGTAAATAAGTTCTTCAATTCACTTGGTGTCCAATACATCCTTGGGAACAATTTGAGTTTTTGAGAGAAACTATTTTGGATATGTGTGTGTGTATATATACATATGTATATATACACATTCCCCCATAAAAGAAAGTTTTGAGTATATAGGAACTCTTAGGAAAACATAAGCTCTTCAGTATTTACATTGAGTAGGAACAAAATGAGAGGAAGAAACAAACTGACCAAGGTCACAGCATAACCATTTACACATTCATTTCATAGTGATTCATGAACTGAAACACATTGTAATATATGTCTTATATAAATGACAGACTGTTCACGTTTCTTTGTTACTATTTTCTCTTTTTTCCCATGGATTCTACCTTTCATTTAATCTAAAATTTGGGAAAGCATCCAGAACAGTGGATGCGTAGTACATGATACATAAATGACTTGTTTATTTTTCCCTTCTTGCTCTCTCCCAGTTCCTTTTGCCTGCCTCCAATACCCCTCTAGGTCTCACCAACTTGAATTCTAGGCAAGGCCCTCTTTTTTAAGCTTAAAAGTATGTCTATCCTTTCCCCCAATCCACTTCCCTTTCTTGCTTTACCTTCTTATTTTATCTCCTAATGCCCTGTTGATAACATAGAAAGCTTAGTAAAAATACTTCTAAAATCATAATTGGAGAAATAATTTTGGAAGGGAAATGGGCTGAGTTGGAAAAAAAATAGAAAAGTAAAATTGAATTAGGCGAACTATACAAATGAAACGATAGTGTTATGAGCCAGTTTCAAGCTAATTACTTGGCATCATCCAGTAGACAGTAAAATAAAATTGGTTTATGAATCACTGTATAGATGAGTCATGACATGGAGGTGAAATGTGTTAGATCAGTGGTGCAAAATGTCTACCAGTGCAAGAGGCAAACATTTTTCTGGGTGGAAACATTTCCAAAAGAAAAATACCCGCTCTACTAACCTTATGACTAACTTTGTGACCTTATAGCCCCCTATTTTAATTAAAATTATAGTTCCTGACCTTATATACACTGAGGCTATAGTTTGATTACTGTTGTGCAGAAATCCATAAATTGAGTCAATGTGAACTTTAGAAACAAGAAAAATAAATTCTGTACATCAGTGGAAAACAGAAGGTCAGACAGATTGAGAGCACAATCACTTCTGATTTATAGTGACTACCATGGTGCCTTCCTTTCAGAGCAGTTTAAAACGGAGCATGCATAAACCTCCGGTACTTACTCCCCTCTCCTAATGTAGCACTCTCCTCGGTGATTGGTTTTCCACAGCCCTTTGAAGTGCAAGCCCTCAAGTAGAATTTGTACTTGGTAGTTGCACTGAGGTTCAAAAGACGCCAGCTGGGCTTTGATGGAGTTGTAATGTTGATATCATTTAGCTCTCCAATTTCATCAGTGTCATTTACTGAAGAAAGAAACATGAACATCAACACCTCGGATTTTGTAGTCTTAGCCATTCAATTATGCCTTATTTCTGCTTCTATTCATGCTTGTGGCCTGCCATCTTAATTATTCATAGTCTCTATCAACTCAATTCTATGAGGTAGATACAATTATTATGACATATTATCCAGGGGTAATTTAAGATCTGGCAAGAATAAACACACTGCCTAGATCTAGAGCCACTAACTGGCAAACCTGGATTTGAATCTAAACCACAGCCTTTTAACTCCGAAGCCCATGCTCCTAATCACTGTGCTACACTGGACAGCCTCTGCAGCTTTACCATACCTATTAACAATGATGAGCTCCCCCACTGACATATTTTCATTGTATCCTTGACGTGTGTGTGTGTGTGTCTGTGTATTAGTCACTTAGTCGTGTCTGACTGTTTGTGACCCCATGGAGTTTCGCCCTCCAGACTCTTCTGCCCATGGGATGTCCCAGGCAAGAACCCATGGGGTGGGTTGCCATTTCCTCCTTCAGAGGATCTTTCTGACCCAGTGATCAAGCACGGATCTCCTGCATTGCAGGCAGATTCCCTACCATCTGAGCTAAGTACTTTTTAATCTTTTATTGTAAAAATTTGAACAGTGATTTACCAGAGTCTTCTATAGTTTCTGGTTTACTATGTAGCACTGAACAAGTATTCAAGGACTCAAGAAACTGATAAATTAATGTATTTTAAAATGTCTACTGTATACTTAGCACTATGTAAAGTGCTGTATAGAAAAATATGATTTAGATAGTGCCTTTCAAAGAACCTGCAGCATAGCAAGATCTTGATATTTGTGCAAGAGCTCAAAGTGCTCTAAGACTACTGAAAGAATAATCCGAGATGAAATGGTATGTTCAAGGTTGTGCAACCATTAGTGGCAAGAAAAGGGCTAGAATAAACACTCTTGACACTTGGTCCAAGAGACCCTAAAAATATATTTACTCTTTAACTTAAAATGCCTTCATTGTAGATACAATGCAGTGAGATAAATGGAAATGAAAAATTACTAATCCAAACATAGGAAAGAAATAAAATAATCACTCTTGGTCAATTACTTGAGAGCACTCCTGTAAATAGCACCAAGTCAATTGAAAAACTACCACAATCAATGTAAGAATTCAGCAGAGTACATAGAGAGCTCTCATATACACACTCAACGACTATTTAGAACATATAGCCACAAAAATAGATAAGCCATCTAAGAATATTTCAATCACTTAGTAGATAGCTAAATAAGTATAGATATAAGACTAGAGATCTCTTTAAGAAAATGAGAGACACCAAGGGAACATTTCATGCCAAGATGGGCTCAATAAAGGATAGAAATTGTATGGACCTAACAGAAGCAGAAGATATTAAGAAGAAGTGGCAAGAATATACAGAAGAACCGTACAAAAAAGATCTTCACGACCCAGATAATCACAATGGTGTGCTCAGCCCAACATCCTGGAATGCCAAGTCAAGTGGGCCTTAGAAGCATCACAACGAACAAAGCTAGTGGAGGTGATGGAATTCCCATTGAGCTATTTCAAATCCTAAAAGATGATGCTGTGAAAGTGCTGAACTCAATATGCCAGCAAGTTTGGAAAATTCAACAGTGGCCCCAGGACTGGAAAAAGTCAGTTTTCATTCCAATCCAAAGGAATACCAAAGAATGCTCAAACTACCGCATAATTGCACTCATTTCACATGCTAGTAACATAATGCTCAAAATTCTCCAAGCCAGGCTTCAACAGTATGTGAACTTTGAACTTCCAGATGTTCAAGCTGGGTTTAGAAGAGGCAGACGAACCAGAGATCAAATTGCCAACATCCATTGGATCATCGAAAAAGCAAGAGAGTTCCAGAAAAATATCTACTTCTGCTTTATTGACTATGCCAAAGCCTTTGACTGTATGGACCACAACAAACTGTGGAAAATTCTGAAAGAAATTGGAATACCAGACCACCTGACCTGCCTCTTGAGAAATCTGTATGCAGGTCAGGAAGCAACAGTTAGAACTGGACATGGAACAACAGACTAATTCCAAATCAGGAAAGGAGCACGTCAAGGCTGTAAATTGTTACCCTGCTTATTTAACCTATTTGCAGAGTACATCATGAGAAACTCTGGGATGGATGAAGCACAAACTGGAATCAAGATTGCCAGGAAAAATATCAATAACCTCAGATATGCAGATGACACCACCCTTATAGCAGAACGCGAAGAACTAAAGAGCCTATTGATGAAAGTAAGAGAGTAGAGGGAAATGCTGGCTTAAAGCTCAACATTCAGTCAACTAAGATCATGGCATCTGGTCCCATCACTTCATGGGAAATAGATGGGGAAACAGTGAAAACAGTGACAGACTTTATTTTTTGGCTCCAAAATCACTGCAGATAGTGACTATAGCTATGAAATTAAAAGACGCCTGCTCCTTGGGAAAAAAGCTATGACCAACCTAGACAGCACATTAAAAAGCAGAGATATTACTTGGCCAACAAAGGTCCATCTAGTCAAAGCTATGGTTTTGCCAGTAGTCATGTATGGATGTAAGATTTGGACTATAAAGAAAGCTGAGTACCAAATAATTGATGCTTTTGAACTCTGGTGTTGGAGAAGACTCCTAAGATTCCCTTGGACTGCAAGAAGATCCAACCAGTCCATCCTAAAAGAAATCAGTCCTGAATATTCATTGGAAGAACTTATGCTGAAGTCGAAATTCTAATACTTTGGCCACCTGATCCAAAGAACTGACTCACTGGAAAAACCCTGATGCTGGGAAAGATTAAAGGTGGGAGGAGAAGGGGACGACAGAGGATGAGATGGTTGGATGGCATCACTGACTCAATGGACATGAGTTTGAGTAAACTCTGGGAGTTGGTGATGGACAGGGAGGCCTGGCGTGCTGCAGTGCATCAGGTCCAAAGAGTTGGACATGACTGAGCGACTGAAGTAAATATAAAGTTGTTATTTTATTGAAAGTCCACATATCAAGTAGTAGAGTAACCACAGTGATTTTAATATTTCAGCTTTTTCTATATATATTCTAAGCAGTTGTTTTTAAAATAAGTTTAGATATTATATACAGATCAACATGAAGGTAGGAATTTATTTAATATTCAGTTTTTCTATTATTAAAGATAATATGTATCTTTACCAAATAAAGTTGACATTGAAAAGTTCTCGAGTATTTCTTCAGTGCTTCCTACATGTTTGAAATACAGTTCATGGAATTAAGAGACTTAAAGTCTTCCCTGGTAGCTCAGCTGGTAAAGAATCTGCCTGCAATATGGGAGACCGGGGTTTGATCCCTGGGTTGGAAGATCTCATGGTGAAGGAAATAGCTACTCACTCCAGTATTCTGACCTGGAGAATTCCTTGGACTATTCCATGGGGTTGCAAAGAATCAGACATGACTGAGCAACTTTCACTTTCACGAGCTCAGCATCTAGAATGACTGAGCTGGGTTTCGATGTTTTCGTAACACTTATTTTACTGCATGACTCTTTGTAAGTGAACTCTGTGTACTTCTCATCCATAAAGCAGTGACGGTACATACTTCATAGACTTCCTGTTTTCATGAAAAATAAAGGGAGAGTACTCAATTTTTACTGATCCTGCTAACTAGCCAATACTCAAAAATGCTAAACCGCTGCCTCTATTAGGGTTATGCCTGTACCTGTTTAATCACAGGTACTCAAAGCAGAACAGAAGCTAAAGCTGATAGCTGACCCGAACAGCTGCAAGCGTTGAAGGGATTGATGGCAGTTCAGGGTTATGATCCAGTTGACCTATGCAAGCAGTGTAGACTGGGCTTCCATAGACCTGATGTTTCTGCTGTTTAGGAATTTATGCCTTCTAAGTTTAACATTTTCTTATGAGCTCAGTCCCCTAATCTCCATGTTGAGCTGATACTTAGATTTGAGGACTGTAACAGATGGGTGGTGCTATGATTAAAATAATCTAAACAACACGCTTTCATCCAGACATGTTGTTTTTAACTGAATGGCACAACAGCATATGGGGAGAGCCTGTGTGGTGGTCGAAAGACAGCTCTAGTTCTCTCAGTGTGACATGACTGCAGCAGTGGGCTACAGAAGCAGGATTCTACAAATACAATATATGCAGAGTTGAGACTGGAAACATGCCTCAGAGACAGAAGAGGCAGGGGAGGGTGGAAGTCAGTGTGCTCTGCATCTCCACTACATCATTTCTTTTTCTGTTTCCAATTTTTAAATTTAATTTACTTAAAAATAGAAACAAGCTATTCACCCATTTCTCCTACCCCTCCCCAACTTTCAAGTCTGGGGCTACCACCACCATCACCAACCTATTCTGTATCCATGACATCATTTACTAACTTTTTTCTTTGCATATTTCCTAATTCTCAAGGTATCTTATATATATGAGTGTGTGCGTGCTCAGTCGTGTCTGACACTTTGTGATCCTATGGACTAAAGCCCGCCATGCTCCTCTGTCCATAGGATTCTCCAGGCAACAATACTAGAGTGGGTTGTCATTTCCTTCTCCAGGGGATCTACCCAACCCAGGGATCAAACTTGTGTTTCCTACATCTCCTGCATTATCACTGATCCACCTGAGAATACCTATATACATATTAAAATGCATATTTTCTGGTGTCTATTAACTTACTGCTTTTTTCCCCTCAAAACAAGAATTGGCAAACCTTTCTGTTAAGGACAAGATTGTAAATATTTTAGCCTTCGTGGGCTATGTGATCTCTGTTGCAACTACTTAGCTCTGCCACTATGTAAGAAAGCAGATATAGACAAATATAAGTTAGTGGACATGGCCATGTTGCAATAAAACTTGTAAGAACAGGCAGCAGGCTCGATTTGATCTCTAAGCCAGTTTACAAACCCCTGTGCTATAAGTATGCCAGCCTACAAACCATGAATTAGATTCTCAGCATGGGAAACCAAATACTCAACCAAAAAAAAAAAAATGAAACGTTAATAGGCAAATCTAATTCAAATATGTACTCACTTATCTGGTACTGCAATAGATATCCAGTTAAGTTTCCATTCAATTTCTTGGGTAGCCCCCAGGACAAAGTGGCAGTGTCTTTATCAACTTTGATGACTTTGAGAAAAGTTGGTTGTTCAGGTACTGGAAAACACAAAACCAACAATAGACACTCCAATTGGTAAATTTCTTTAAAAAATTATAGTTTTTTTCTTTTTATCAAATTGAGGAGCTAACTCATATGACATATGTACAACTTTACTACTACTAAGGGAGGAAATGTTTTGACCATTGGGATATTTGTTATTTTAAATTGTTATTTATAAACTAGATATAATCCTGAACTGTCTCACCTCCTTCTGGTGTTTGAAATATAAAAGGCTCACTCTCTGGACCAGCCCCTTTGGAATTATAGGCTAAGACTGTTAAGTGAAATTCACTAAAGGCATCCAGAGAAGGAACCATTCCATAGTCTCTTTGTCCTGAAAATCTCAGAATGTTCACTTCTTTGGGATGTGTCCTTCCATCCAATAGGCTTTTTGTCTTCCACCAGTTTACCTGCAATGACAATAGGAACCCTTTAACATATCACCAACTCAATGGACATGAATGTGAAGGACAGAGAAGCCTGGCATGCTGTAGTCCATGGGGTAGCAAAGAGTTGGACACGACTCAGAAACTGAAGAACAGCGTATCACCGGCGATAGCAGATTTCTCTTTAAGCTTCTGAAATCAGTCTTATTCACAGGAAATATATTAATTTAACAATTAGAAGAAGAAAAGCTATGATAAAAACCTGATATCCTTTCAGATGTCCGTGTACTCTTTCCTTTGGAATTGTTGACCAGGTAACTTTAACTAATGTGCTGTTTATAACATCCACCCCTTGGATCACTGGAGCTGCATCAGGATCTGTTGGGCACATAAGAAGGATTAGCTTTCAAATAATCCAAACACGATTATTAGGATCCTTTTCTAAAGGTGATCCTTCATTTTTTTTTTTTTTTTTTTTTTGAGAAAAGGAAAGCACTTTTCTCAAATCAGTTTCAAGTGGAATGAAGAGAGTTTCTCATTAAAGAAGAGTTTCAGTGCCCCAATATTAATAGGTTTCTAGAGAAGAGCAATGGCACCCCACTCCAGTACTCTTGCCTGGAAAATCCCATGGACGGAGGAGTCTGGTAGGCTGCAGTCCATGGGGTCGCTAAAAGTGGGACACGACTGAGCAACTTCCCTTTCACTTTTCACTTTCATGCACTGGAGAAGGAAATGGCAACCCACTCCAGTGTTCTTGCCTGGAGAATCCCAGACACGGGGCAGCCTGGCGGGCTGCTGTCTATGGGGTCGCACAGAGTCGGACACGACTGAAGCAACTTAGCAGCAGGAGCAGAAAAGAGGAGGGCCTGTACCACACTGTACTGAGAAAAGCCCTTGTCCAGATGGATATGGTGTGAGCAAGATAACTGAAAACAGTGGACAATGAAATCCTCTGTGGGCATCTTGCCTTGGAAACATGTGAACCAGACTAATATAACTCAAATGATTTGGGAGTTTGGTGAATATGAATAACATTAATTGAGCATATTAGTGTTCAACAGTAATTGAGCATATTCTGTGTGTCATACACTGTTCTGAGAGCCTATCCTGGATTGGCTCACATAATCCTTAGAACAGTCCCATAAAATGGTATTATTATTATCCCCATTCTACAGGGGAGCCAACTACAGAGAAGTAGTTTGCGACCCCATGGGCTGTAGGAGCCTACTATGCTCCTCTGTCCATGGGATTTTCCAGGCAAGAGCACTGGAGTGGGTTGCCATTTCCTTCTCCAGAGGATCTTCCTGACCCAGGGATTGAACCCAGGTCTCCCACATTGTAGGCAGACGCTTTACCGTCTGAGCCACCAGGTAAGTCTTAGTGAGAACACAGGTAGCAGGTAAATAAGGAGCTAGTCATTTCACATTCCTGCCCTTTTTCTACTCTTGGATCAAAATATTACTTTGGATACTGTAAGAACAATGAGAATAATGCCTACTATCTAGTTATTTGTAATGCAGTGTCTTTCCTTTTTCCAAACATTTATTTGCAGCAGTTCTTATGGTATAAATACCTAATAATAAAATTATGTCATTAGTACCTCAACATTCTGCGTATAAGTGCTTCTATATGGAAATCTGGGTCTGCACCTCACCTTCCTTAGGAAGGCTCCAGCGCTGAGGCCAGGGGTGTGGCAGCAGGCAGCTGTTAGGAGGTCCTTGACAAGTAAGGGCACATATGATTGGACACCTAAGAGTCATGCTGCTGAGCTGTGTGCACTGATGGTTCCAGGTCTTTGATGTTCATTATGGAAGTAGTTTTTTTTTTGGGAAACTGAATAAAATTAAACCTTTCAATGTTCTTCCTCACCACCCCTCTGACAACTCTCCCGCAGTCAGCTCTAAAGTAGAAACCATGTGTTCAATTTCTTTTTATCTCCCACTGTAAGTACAGCCTCTTTGCATGCACTACTCGCTTAAAAATGCTCCTCGACAGGGGTGCAATCTACTTGAGAGAAGCTATTCTAGAAGTGGTGGGTGTCAGCTGCATCACTTACAATCTTCTCCAGAATACAGAATCACTGACTGTGGCTCAGGGCCGGAGCCCAGGTGATTGATGGCTTGAACCTGGACATCGTACGGCGCATAGACAGCAGGTGTCATCACCCGCAGGGTGTGGTTAGTGACTGTCTCTTCCTCCCACTCCACCGGGGCTCCCTGTGGCTTCCAGGTCACTCTGTATTCCAGTCCAGGTCCATTCTGCTCCATAGCTTTCAAAGGCTAAAACAGAAGGTCGGCGTGATCACAGACATGCTGAGTCAGGGGATAGAGAAGCCACCCTAAGTGGTACAAGCAATGTGGCCAAAAAGCGATCATTTTTGGTGAGATCTTTAATCCCCCTCTTTGGTTTGGAAATGCTTGTGAAAAGTTTTGTCATTCTGTTCATTTAAGCTTGAGAGTTGCTCCTTCCCCTCCCCAAGTAGAAAGAATCCCACAATTTAGATGTCTGGATTATGCCCTTGTGGTTAATTCTAACTGTTCATATATGAAAGAACTTACTAAGAAATTCCATAGAAGGTTTTAGCTTTTCTTCACACTTTCTTCTATATTCTAATTTTTTCACTCCTAAAGAACTTCAGAGATGAAAAGGACATGGCTAAGAGTTCCCTAAGTATAGTGTTAGTCGCTCTTTGCAACCCCAGGGACTGTAGCCTGCCAGGCTCCTCTGTCCATGGAGTTCCCCAGGCAAGGAATACTGGAGTGGGTTGCCATTTCCTACTCCAGGATCCCTAAATATAAATGGGATTTTTTTCATGGCTTTTCAGTCAAAACTCTTTCCATCTGACTCCATCCATTATCCCCCATCTTCCTTCCAAGAGAAGAGAGAGAACAAGTAAATATTTTTGTATAATATGTCTTTGTGTGCACTAGTACCCAGAAGATGTAGCTCCTTTTTATAATACAATAGTTCCCAGCTCCTTGCCCATTCTCTCTTTTATGAGAAAGCACTCCCCATCCTCCAGTTTAATTTTCTGTATAGAAATATTTACTGGAGGAATTTCTCGAATAGGAGATTGGTTATTTCCACTCTAGCTTTTAATTAAATAATACTTCAATTAAAAAACATGTGATTTAAACCATCTGTTTAATATCACAAAAAATGGTAATATGCGTTTAAATGAATCAATTATATACAATACATAAAAATCTGATTTTAGACATAGATTTATAAGGGTCACTTATATAACTAATAATTTTGTCTGTATATTCAAGTGATTCAATAACCATACATAACGCTTTTATAGAATTTGCAATACTTCTTGACTCGGATTAATTTATAAGTACTTAATAGAGGGATTGGATGGAATAAAGTTGAAAGAACAGTAGTATATCAGCACAATAATTTCAAGTCTGGTGCTTATTCTAGGGTTAATAGTTAAATTCTCTAAGAGGAAAAAATATGAAATCAAAAGCTTTCTGAGATTTTCACAGTCACTGTTTATGTTTTGCCTTCAAACTTTTGTTCCAAGATATTTCCTACTCTCATATAGATAAACTTACAAGAGGCTGTCACATTGCCCAGGTAAGTCAGGCCACAAGCTTTTAGTTCCATTCTACAATCTTGAATTACAATTACCTTCAGTCCCAACTGACAATAAATATGTACAAATACTATTATTCAGTTTATGCATGTTTTGCTTCAAGAAAAATAGTTGCATTTGATAAAGCTCTCTGAAAAATTTTAAAACAAACTGTGCCACCCTAGGTAACACTGTTAAGGAAAAAACCTTACCTAAATCGCCAGCCTCCTTGGTGCCTAGACTCCCAAAGAAACTGCAGGAATACTTTGTATTTGGCTTTTAGACAGTGGACAACAAAACCTCAAATTCACAAATAGATCCCAAACAAAGATAACAAACCATAGTAACCAGGGGTGTGGGGTTGGGGGTGAGGGAAGATCACCAGCATTCCTTCCCCTCATGCAGCTGCTCATAAGAAAGGCATCTCTATAAAAGAGGCTCTTAATTTGATGTCTGGGCATCTCTAGATGGGGTCCGTGGATGCCCTTCAAAGGATCTGAAAATACACAGAACTGCTAGTAAAACTTTCTATGTCTGATTTTGTAGAACAAAACTGTACTTCTATTGAATTTTCAGAGAGATCTATCAACAAAGCAAGGTTATACTGACTAGAAACTGGACAGATTTTTTTGTATTGCCTGCTGCTGCTAAGTCGCTTCAGTCATGTCCGACAGCCAACCAGGCTCCTCCGTCCCTGGGATTCCAGGCAAGAACACTTGAGTGGGTTGCCATTTCCTTCTCCAATGCGTGAAAGTGAAAAGTGAAAGTCAAGTCGCTCGGTCGTGTCCGACTCTTCGAGATCCCATGGACTGCAGCCCACGAGGCTCCTCCGCCCACGGGATTTTCCAGGCAAGAACACTGGAGTAGGGTGCCATTGCCTTCTCCATTTGTATTGCCTAAGTTCATTTTAAGGCTAGTGGTTTTCTGATTACAATTGTAGTAGAAATAATAAGTCCTACATCCTTTAGAGGGCTTAAACCACTTGGCTGTGATCATATAACCAGGTAATTGGAGAAGTTGCTGTTTCCCAAACATTAATGAAATGGGTTTTTGTTTGTTTTGATCATTTTCTGGAATCTGTGAGATTACATATTTGCTATTTTATTGAAGTTCAAATGTAACATAAATACATTTATACTTAAGAATAAAGTATAAACTCATCATTATCTTAGAAGATAATGTTAACTAAAAAGAGTAGTTTTATCATTAAGTTAAAATTCAATGTCACTTTTAAAAAAAAGTGAGTCCTTAATATTTAATGTGCCAAATTTATAAAGATAATGTATATACAATAGAACATGAGTTAAATAAGATAACTGAAATCCATTTTTACTGTAAAATAAGGTTCACCTATCAATGAGTAAATGCACATTCACTAATAAGTTACAAATAAAAGTTTGTATATTATTTTTCTCCATTGAATGTTTCATAATGATATTACTTTATTTCTCCTGTATTTGCCTATTGTCTGTCCCTCCAACTAGATTATACACTCAGGAAAACAAAGACTATTTTTGACTGCCATATATAAACCAAGGACCTCATAATACTTTTATTCATAGTTAATGCTAAAAAGAAAACATAAACCAAAAGAGAATTAGGGACAACCAGTCTGTTCCTATTTAATCCTTTTGTGAAAGATCAATGTTTCTTCCTTTTTTTTTTCAGACAAATTGCTCCTCTCTGATCATTATCTTGTAGATAGGAATTATTTGTAAGTCAATCTTTGGAGGGGATCTGGTAATCAATTTATACTGTGTGCTTGTCAACCTGGGGAAATAGCTGGCATTTAACTCCAGTTTACAAGATAATTCATGCAAAAGAATAACTGATGAGTAAATGTTCTTAAACTTCACTGGTTATGCTTATAGTTATTAGGCCTCTGACATTTCAAAATGACATGAAACACAATGGAATAAATTATGAAGGTAATTGTCAGCTTAGTTCCAAATCTCTATTTCCTTCCTCTGGTCAGTTAATTACTAAATTACATGTCATTTACTTTTCAAAGACAAACTGTAAACACTTTCATAGTTTAATCCCATTCTTCCAAGAAGAGAGCACTAGTAATTAGTCTTGTGTATCTTTGGGGGTGGGGACAGAGTGATTAATGAATAGGATGATCAGGAGGAAGGACTGCAGATCCCAGCTCTCTTTTCATTACTGACTCAGGGCATGCATCTGGGTAAGATCACAAAACTGGAGCCCCAGCTTCTCTGTACTGAATGTGATGCTGACAGCATGGAGCTACTATAGCCCTCCCAGAGGAGTCGTGACAATTAATGAACTAATGTTAGTGGAAAATGGTGCACTTCTCGGAGGAAGTGACCTGATAATTATACACTATTATTGTCATCTAATCCAGTTATATCATCTATCTAATAGAAATTTCTATGGAACTTAAAAGACAATAGATACTCTAAAAGGATAAGATCCTAACATAATTTTAAATGTGGTAGTAGCTATTTGTGGCCATATATTCAAGAAAATAATACTATTCTTGACTATATTTAACTTCTGTATATTGCCAATTATTTTTCAAATTTTAAGTTTGCAAAAAGCTTACTCTCACTGAAATGGGAATAAAGGCTTAGTTTTACATAAAAATATTGACTACATATTTTGTAGGTATGGGCAATGTTATCATATAAGACCAATCAATGATGAAGAAAAAAGGAAATCAAACTTTGTACCTTCTAAAATTCTTCCAAAAATCACATCTGGAATGAGTTGTGGAAATAAATTAATATATTCCAGCATACATTAAAAAATGCTTGTAAAATTCAGTGACTTCAATATCAGAAATCTGTTATTACTTAGACTTGCTAAATGGTAACCTACTTTCAAGTAAGGTAAAATACTTGTTCATGAAACATGTCAAAATAGAGGAGAGAAAAAGTTACAGAAGAAATTTAGAAATGGCATTAAAAAAAATTAAAGTCATCTGAGCAGATACAAACTTTTGTGCAAAATTCAAAGAGGAAAGTCTATTTTAGTAACTTTTAACATTTTATATATATATATATATATAGAGAAAAAATGAGTAGAGTTTGAAGTTCAAAGATACTCATGTGGAAATCCTAGTTTTGTTGATTTCTAATTGTATGGTGATGGCCCAGTCTATCCATGGATCCGTTTCTATATCTAGGACACAGTATTAATGATGCTGTCTTGACAACATTGGTCTCAGAGTTTGATATGAGTACACAGAATGCCTAATAGTGCTTAGTAAGTGGTGACTGTTCCTTAGGGGTCATACTTTTGATATGCTTAATCTTTATTGGCCATGTACCAAAAGACAGTGAAAGATTATCAGTAGTTTTCTTTTTTTTTTTTTAAATGGGAGAGGATTAAGAATATTGGTAATAACAATATTAGGAATCATAAATTTTGGAGAATGGATTGCAATGAAATCAGCCTGTAAAAACTTTCTTAAATTATCTACCACAGTTAAACTCTATTTTACAACCTTCTAATCGTGATGACTTTTTAAAATATATAAATAAAATATATTTATAAAATATGTAAGTAGTTTTCTTCTGTTCTTAAAAGAGATTGTTCTATCATTATACTTAGCATGTGGACCTAAAAAAGTAAAAAGAACACAACGGTAATAAGTAAAACATAAAGAATCCTCACCTCCCATTTGATAATCATTTCCTTGGGTTGAGAAGCTTGAACTCTTATGTTTTGTGGATTCTTGTCTGGAGCTGAAAAATTATAAATATGAAAATTACTTTTCCCCATTGTATTATCTACAAATATATCATCCCTCTGCCCATAAAAAACAGATTTTTACATAACTTTGATTATATTTACTTATATCTGACCCAGTTTGTAAAAAGATTCACAGCACTTTTATATAATTATTTTAGAATGTATACACTTCACATATTATATTTATACATATTATGAAATGATCACAATAGTTAGTTAACACATCTCACCTCACATAAAGCATCATATATATATATATATATAAAATATATATATAGGAGTAAAATCATATTCATGGAGTGATATACTTATTATTCATCAGAAATAGATTTACTTTACCTGTCTTAATTTTAAACCTGCTCTTGAAATTCTAAACACACTATTTAAATATACATTTTAGTTTTAAATCTGCTTTTTCTTTTAGAATTACTGTTAGAAATGTGATATGAATGTTTGCCTCAACGTGAATAAAATTAAAGGTCATATATTAATATCAACAGCTAAGTTTTAGGGGCATCAAATAGGAAACAGCAGGTAATGTCCCCATGAAATATATTTGGATGAATCTATTATATACTCCTTGGAAGGAAAGTTATGACCAACCTAGATAGCATATTCAAAAGCAGAGACATTACTCTGCCAACAAAAGTCCATCTAGTCAAGGCTATGGTTTTTCCAGTGGTCATGTATGGATGTGAGAGTTGGACTGTGAAGAAAGCTGAGCGCCAAAGAATTGATGCTTTTGAACTGTGGTGTTGAAGAAGACTCTTGAGAGTCCCTTGGACTGCAAGGAGATCCAACCAGTCCATTCTGAAGGAGATCAGCCCTGGGATTTCTTTGGAAGGAATGATGCTAAGGCTGAAACTCCAGTACTTTGGCCACCTCATGCGAAGAGTTGACTCACTGGCAAAGCCTCTGATGCTGGGAGGGATCGGGGGCCGGAGGAGAAGGGGATGACAGAGGATGAGATGGCTGGATGGCATCACTGACTCGATGGATGTGAGTTTGAGTGAACTCTGGGAGTTGGTGATAGACAGGGAGGCCTGGCATGCTGCAATTCATGGGGTCGCAAAGAGTCAGACACAACTGAGCGACTGAACTGAACTGAACTGATTTTATAAGAAGGGTTAAGTATACAGTTTAGTGCCAAGATGAACTTATACTAAAATCATACAAGTACCTGATTATTATCTCTGCTTATATTGTCTCAATCCCCAAAGGGAATTATATCCTTGTATATTTATTTCAGACAGAGAGGGAACAAATACCATGCTATGACCACATTTTTAATCATTTCCAATTCAGTAATACAAATTTCAGCACTATCAATATTTTGCTTTATTGGTTTATAATATTATATAAGGCTCACATTTACAATATTATATTTTGAATTCTGTATATACTACAGCATGTTGGTTGTTGAGAATTTTTTTAAAGCATCTTGAGATTTTAGGTAGATATTAGATATCTATTTAGCTATTGAGATACAAAAAATACACTAAATGCATAAAAGGGCATTACATGCAGTAAAAATTGAATGCACTATCTATAACATATCAAGAGTTTTACTTCAGCAAGTTGAAATGAGGAGAAAAATAAAGAGAAAGTTGACTTTAATATACATTGAACTTTAGTTTACAACTTATTTATGGTATCTGATTTTAACATAATACTCAGCTATCAGAAATTGCTCAGAATAATGCTTGTTCATGTTCCTCAAACATTTATATACAACTTAGAAGACTGATGTCCTTTGACTATTTTCCATGTTGTTAGTTCTGTACTGGAGGAAATCTAAAATCCTACACCATGGCATCAATCCTTTTTTATTAAAGATGTTCAAGGATGCGGCAAACTATAATATTTTGTTAGAAACTTGAGGTGTGAGCGTCCATACCTGCTGGGGGTGTTTCATGATGGCCTGATGGGTGGCTAGGCTGGCTTCTCCCGACTTCATTCATGGCTATGACCCTGAACTGGTATCTCACATATGGAGCCAAAGACAGCACAACTGTTGTTTCCTTTCCTTGGACTCGAGTCAGTTCTTCCCACCTTCCAGGCTCCTCTTTGTTTCCTTCAAATTCTACAATATACTCTGGCAGTGGGAACACAAAAAACACATTAGAAAAGACTGAGAATGTTTAAGTTATACTAAGGTTTATATATAATATTAAATGTTTTAAAGGATGTTTTATGGATAATCCACTCATGCACCAATGGCTTTAATATTAATTTTAACTCTGGAGAACACAGCTACCCCAAGTCTTCCCTACCGCTGATATTGCTGTTGTGGTCATCTCCAGCCTCCCACGTCAGTCGAACACTTCTGTTCTGTCTTTCCGACAAATGAAGGTTTTCTGGTGGATCCGGAACATCTGATTAATAATGAAAAATAAAGGTAAGGAGATGGCAGATCATTGGCTTGTCAATCCCATTTCCTCACTAAGGTACCCTGCAATCCCCTGCTTCCCCTACATGCCCCTGCCTCCACTCTGACCTGCCAAATCTCACCTGACCTTCTGGTTCTATTTCAAATGCAGGTTCATCCACCTCTGTTCCCAACTGTAAGTATTACCTCCCTTTACTGTGACTAATATAGCTCATACACTTATTTATATGCTTGGTTCATCTCTTATATGGGACGAAACAGATCTTCCAGAGTAGTAACCATACTTTATTCATCTTTACATGCCCAGTGCCTTGCACATAAATGTTTTGTGACTAAGTAAACAGTGTATTATCACTTAAATCATGCATGTAATTATCATATTAGAATCATAAACTTAGGTCCTATAAGTACAGGAAAATAAGAACATGAATTTAGGCTTTCTTTTCTACATGCTTTGGATTTTTCATTTACAACAATTAATTATCAGTATATCATACCTGGAGTTCTAAAGAAGAGTAGGAAAGGGATTTATATTGGAAGAAGATATTGAGCTGATAAATGTTGTGACAGAGATTAGAAACCTGAGTAGGCAATGACAAATTTTAAGTGTGTTAAAGTACACGGAAATTTCTGGTACTTTAAATATAAAAGGAACAGTAAAAGGACACATTTTTTCAGAGGAGACAATCAAAGTCATATCTGATGACACCTTCTTAGGTGAGCTTTCTTCTCCAAGTGGGAAAAAACATCCATTATCCCTGTATTTAACAACTGTTGGGAATTTATACTGATAAACATTGTTTTCACTTCAGGAGACAGCATGTTTATTTTTAAAATATGGTCCGTGACTATGTTCACACTGTAGAATCCTAAATGATAATTTACTGTAGGAGCCCTAAATAAGAATTTATTTCCTCCACAGGCTTGAGGATATTTGAACTCAGAGAATTTAAGCTTGTCTTTGGCACTTACTAAGTCTACTATTTCTCAAATTTCTTTGAACAACCAGTGCAGCCTGTTTTGTATGACATTAAAATCTGCTCTTTCTGAGAATCACGTGGAACTACGATAGATGGACTGCAATTGAGACCTAAAAGAATGCTGCTCTTAAAGGCTGCTTCTGGCAGGGCTTTTGAAAGTAACTTCTGATTGAAAAGGGTCAACCATATGCTTTAAAAAACTACTTTCCAGGAAAAAGAGTCTTTTAGAAACTATACATGGATTTGACATTTGTTGCTCTCAGTTATGGGGATATGCTTCTTAAAATCAGAGACTGACCTGAAAAAATAGGGTATAAACTCCAAGAAGTGGTAAGAGGATGCCCCCTATCTCATTAAACATTCATTATTTTATTTTCATTCTAAAAACATTTGGCAATTGCTTCATCAATAAATAGTACATATACTCATGCTATGCTATGCTAAGTCACTTCAGTTGTGTCTGACTCTGTGCAACCCCATAGATGGCAGCCCACCAGGCTCCCCCGTCCCTGGGATTCTCCAGGCAAGAACAGTGAAGTGGGTTGCCATTTCCTTCTCCAATGCATGAAAGTGAAAAGTGAAAGTGAAGTCACTCAGTTGTGTCCGACTCTTAGCGACCCCATGGATTGCAGCCTAACAGGCTCCTCCATCCATGGGATTTTCCAAGCAAGAGTACTGGAGTGGGGTGCCATTGCTTTCTCCGCATATACTCATAGTCACTATTTAAAATTATCAAACTTTTAATAGTTCTAGAAGATGGCAGCCTAATTACAAGACTGACATATCAAATTTCACAAGAAAATTTACGTGGCATGTATCAGGTGGTAGGGAAGGCAGTCTCCTTGCCATTGCTCAAAATACTTGAGGGCAAAGCCCGTGGATCCTGACATTGACATTTAAAATTATACCTGGGACAAATTCCAATCTACCTGAATTTTAACCATTTTATCTGGTGAATCACTTACTGGAATGATTACTAAGGACTGAACCTTTCTACTTTTAGTTCCCTGAAGTAGCTGAAATACATCTCCTAAAAAGGTTTCTTTTGAACCAAGTCCATACCACCTATCATCTGATAGGTAAAACTGAACATTTTGGGGTATTTTTAAGTGGTCATTAGTTTCACTTGAAACATGGTGGTCATTTATCTCACTTGAAATACAGTGGTCATTGGCTTCACTAGTAAAGATCCAGCCTCTTTACTCATTTTCCACCAGCCTACCTCAAGAGGGACTGAATTCTTACCCAGGGGAGGCAACCTCCCTGTGAATCCCAGTGACCAGAGTGCTAAGGATACAAATGCCCATTAATAGTAAGGATTTATCTAGATACATGGTCAAGGCATTTAAGATACTTCCCTGGTGGGTTAAGACACTAAAAAACCTGCCTGCAATTCAGGAGACGTGAGTTTGATCCCTGGGTCGGTAAGATCCCCTGGAGAACGGAATGGCAACCCACTCCAGTATTCTTGCCTGGAGAATTCCATGGACAGAGGATCCTGGCGGGCTACGGTCTATGGGGTCGCGAAGAGTTGGACATGACGGAGTGATTAACACTTTCTCTCACCAAACCACTTTTAAGGACTGTCAGCAAGCTAAAGAAAAACTAAGTGCTACCCACTGAAATACAGTAATAATAGAAAGCTAAAAATGTCTTTGTCAGGCTCCCAGCAAAAAGTAAACAGTTCACACAAGGTGATTCAATGAGTTTGTAATAAAGACTCAAAAGATATGAGCAGTATATCTGGGGTGAGGCGCGGGCAGTTACTAGAATTCCGTCAGGGAGAGCTGTGTGGACAAAGCCTCTCTGAGAGCATAGATGACTATGGCAGAGGCACACAGCCAGCCTGCAGGGAGGCAGCATCCGGAGAACACACCCTCCACCCACCACCTCTCCTGCCATGGCTCCCCACTGGCCAAAGCAAACGAAACCTTGAGGGTAAGCTGTTTATCGATGCCCACCGTTTTCCAGATTCAGAGAGCAGGTGAGACTGAATCCGGAAGGGAAACTAGGAGAGCTATCCAGCAGTCGACAAGCTGTAAACATGGATGACTGCAAGCATAATTGCACTGATTATGCCAAAGGGGCATGCACATTGCTTTCTAATTAGAATTATTATTTAAAAAAAAATCAGAAGACTTTCTCTGCGTAAGAGCCCTTCAAGTCCCTCCCTCTCCTTCCAAATGGGGCCCTGGGAATTGAGCTCGGTCCGGCCTCTAGTTTAGATCAGGACCACTGTTTAATCACCACTGGACCCCACCCTCACCTCTCCACACTAGCCCATTTCTAGCCCTCAGCCACATTTCTCTGTGTACAGCTTAAGGGTCCTGGGAACTCAAGCGTACTTCAGTTTTCTTTCTGCTGATAGCATCACCTACCTCCCACTGCTTCTGGCAACATTACCCAAGCAGAAAAAAGAAATTAAGCATTAATTAACTTCTTTAGAATAAGAAGAGGTAAAACCATTTGAAAGTAGGGTAACTAATTGAAAAATTTAAACTAACAAACATGCACAGGCTTAAATAATCATTGGCTTAATTGCCAAGAACAGTGGAATTTAATCAGTAATAGAGGAAAAAAAGGACAAAGATTTCTCCACTAGTTAGTGCACTTACCAAGGACAGTTACTTGCGTCATATCAGCAACGCTATCCAGAGCAGTGTGAGCAGAACATGAGTATATACCTTCATCTTCCATGGTGACATTAGATATCGTCAGATTAGCTCCATCAATAATTATCCTACCAGGAAAAAAGTGAGGCTGTGGTGAGGATGAAAATAATAGAAACAAAAGAAATGTACTCCTGTCAAAAATAAATATTCCCCATGGACAATATTTCAAGGAAGAATTCTTTGTCTAAAAGCCTGTCACATAATGCATTTTATTGGAGAATTCAATAGTTGAAAACTGGGGATAAAACATTATTAAAACGCACAAAAACATTATTAAAACGCACAAGTCATGAAAGGGATCAAGTCTGTTTTTAATTTATGAAATCCAACCATCTGTGATTCATGGGTCAGTGATGAAACTGTCTTGCCTGGTATGTCTAAAGACTGTACAATAATTAGGATACATTTGAATAATTCTTAATACACGTTTGGGAAACCACCTACACAGGATCAACTAGGGTGCTTCTTACAAAGACGGATTCCTGAATCACACCTCAGTTCTACAGAGCCAGGATATCTCAGTTGAAGTGTGGTAATCTGTCTTTGACAACCTATTTTCTCCGTCCTTCCAACCTCCCACATAGAATGTGCATTAAGATCTGATACAAATTAAACTGTGACTCATTTGAACACTAGATGGCAGAGTAGGACTTCTTTTTGGAAATTATTTGATGCTTTATTATTTGCCAATATTTAATTGAGTTTACATGATTTTTTACATAAATTATACCTTTTATTCTATGCCTATATATTATTAGCCTAATTATTCAAGTGATTTTTTAAAAAATAAAGTTCCATTAAATTTGAGATATGTTCATAGCAGTTTGTTATTTGATTGAAATAAACAATGTCTTCCTTGTGGAGAAGGAGAGAAAATCTTACATCATTTTTTTTTTAATATAAAACATATAAACTGTTAAAAATTCTGAGTTAAAAGAAGCCATCTAAAAGTGTAGTAAAGTTAAATATGGTTCTTCCCTTTGATGATAGACAAAGTCAGCCCCTTAGCTTTATGCCAATAACTGAACGATTTGCCAGTTGATACTACCTGTTATTGCTAGTCAAGAAACTCACTATAATTCTAATGAAGAAGCTTTGACATAAATCAGTTTCTCAGTTCATGTTAGCTATGTGTCCATTTGGTACAAGTATCAGAATATTACATACACTTATCAAGATTGCCTGGAGAAATATCAATAACCTCAGATATGCAGATGACACCACCCTTATGGCAGAAAGTGAGGAGGAACTAAAAAGCCTCTTGATGAAAGTGAAAGAGGAGAGTGAAAAAGTTGGCTTAAAACTCAACATTCAGAAAATGAAGATCATGGCATCTGGTCCCATCACTTCATGGGAAATAGATGGAGAAACAGTGGAAACAGTGTCAGACTTTATTTTTCTGGGCTCCAAAATCACTACAGATGGTGACTGCAGCCATGAAATTAAAAGACGCTTACTCCTTGGAAGGAAAGTTACGACCAACCTAGAGAGTATATTCAAAAGCAGAGACATTACTTTGCCAACAAAGGTCCGTCTAGTCAAGACTATGGTTTTTCCTGTGGTCATGTATGGATGTGAGAGTTGGACTGTGAAGAAAGCTGAGCGCCGAAGAATTGATGCTTTTGAACTGTGGTGTTGGAGAAGCCTCTTGAGAGTCCCTTGGACTGCAAGGAGATCCAACCAGTCCATTCTGAAAGAGATCAGCCCTGGGATTTCTTTGGAAGGAATGATGCTGAAGCTGAAACTCCAGTACTTTGGCCACCTCATGCAAAGAGTTGACTCATTGGAAAAGACTCTGATGCTGGGAGGGATTGGGGGCAGGAGAAGGGAACGACAGAGGATGAGATGGCTGGATGGCATCACTGACTTGATGGATGTGAGTTTGAGTGAACTCTGGGAGTTGGTCATGGACAGGGAGGCCTGGCGTGCTGTGATTCATGGGGTCGCGAAGAGTCGGACACGACTGAGCGACTCAACTGAACAACCTTGAAAAGTTTACCTGCTTAGATGAAGAAATATGATTTAAAGATCTCTTCAGGAGGGCTGTTTGAGCCCTGCACATCCACGAGGGCCCAGAGAAGCTGAAATATAGCCTATGATCTTCTTGCCAGGATTTATCCCCTGGTGCACAGCTGCTTCAGGCCAGAAAGAAAGGGCAACTTTTCTGTAATGCTCTGTGTTTTAAGAACTCAGAAATGTGCCTCTTTTTAATCAAGGTAGAATGATCCACTGCTTCTTGAAATGTGGTAGCTATGATGTACCAAGGGAAGTTATTAAAATTCCATGCATTGGCCTCAGTCCAGGTTCTGAATCAGAATTAGGAACAGGGCAAGGGCCCCTGCATTTAAACAAGGTAACTAGGTACTTCTCGCTCACATCAAAATTTGACTATGTGTTAGCAAGGATGCACTCTGCTGTGCAGAAATAAATAGCTCCAATTTCTCAGTGCGTAAGAACACAACCCTTTAGGTCTCTCTTATATTATGTTTCCATCAGAGGTCAACTGTATTCTACTTGAAGAAGTCCTTGCATTACATTTGTTAAGCATATTATACATTTAAAATATGGATTCTACTCTACTTATAGAACCTGCTCTCTGGTTGCATCTTCATCTCTGTCCCTCCTAGTCTTTCCCCCCGTTTTTACCTGTTTAATTATCTTCCTTGAGAACCCTGCCATCACCTGCAAAGTCTCACCTCCCTCATCTGAAACATCTAGCTTGCTAGGCCCCAACCCATGTTAACCTCCACTGTTTTCTTGCTCCATTCTGTCTGTGTAACAGCCAAACTTCACTCCAGACAACATGAAAACATGGTTCTCTCTTTGGGGACCTATGTTTGAGGCTCCAACTATGACTGTGTAATCCTGAACAAAACTTGGAGCCTAATTCATGTTATCTAGGAAATGGGTATAACAATATTTTATTTCTCTTCAGGAGAAGTAAATGAGGGAAAAACACACAAAATGATTGGTGTACAGAGCCTGGCTTAGTACCTGCTCAGAGAGTGTTACTAATAATATTCATCAAATTGATTCAATTCATTGTTGGTTCATAACTCATCACATTTCTTAATGTCCCCAACTCCCCTTCCTTCTGCCTTTGTGCTTGAACAAACTACCTTAGTTCTTCATTTCTTAGGAAGGGGCCATTCTATCCTTATAATTGCCGCCTAATTTAATGCCTTATAGCTCTGGATCCGTATCTTCCACCCCTAAGTTCTACCCCATTCATTTACTGTGATTTTTGAGGGGGAAAAGCACCCTTTCCATGATGCCAAGATAAAGCCTTCCCACTTGTGCTCCTGACACCTGTTCCCTCTCATCCTCCTGTTCACAGACATACAGACACATCCCAAACCCCACTGTGATCTCCCCTGCAGGACAGTCCTTCACTCTGTCGTCATAATAGTCTGCATTACATTTGTTAAGCACAGTCAAAATTTTACAAATGGTTTGATGTCATTTTCCATTTCATTTTTCGATGTTAACAACATTGTATTGTCTAGAGCCTCCTGCAGGATAGAAATCCACAGAAAATCCCTTGAGATCATTCCAGCCTTCCTAACAGGTTTGCTGTGAGGATAATCAAGAGAAAGCAAGGATGAGAGGCACTAAAATAACATAAGGTATCCGGCAGGTATAAAGGCCCAGGGTGGCAGTTTTCAACACTCATCACACCCCTGTAGGTGACAGGAGACAGGAAGGAAGAGAAGCACGTATTTTCACTTCTTTTTTCCCCCTCTATGCGCCTTTGGATCAGAAATTTAACCACTTTCTAGGTAAAAAGCTCTGGCTTCCAGCCTAATGACGAAAAGGCACCCCAGCAGAAGGTGAGACAGAGGAGCCTACTAATGGTTCTACAGAAATTTAGCAAACACCTGTGATCTCAACTTCCTGCTAAAATTTAAGGCCTGCTCCTGGCTCCAGTCAAGACTAGCCATCAACAGTCACTCCCAGCCCTTCCCACCCCAGATATCCCATATCCCTTCTATGTTAAGGTTATTGTCCTTCCCCATACCCATATTTAAATAAAACTAGAATATCTGCATTACTTAGGTGACCAGATAGCCAGAGCCAGCATCCTGTAGAAGCTGTAAAACTGAGTCACAGAAAGAGGCTGTTTCGAATGTCTGGATTCAGGGCCTAAATATGCAGGTAACATCACCAACCAGCCGTCAGTCTGATTTCCTTCTCAGCTATAACCCAGAGATTGTATGGAGGATCCCAGATAACTAGTAGTGAAAACAGAGGGGGAATCTGAGGATATCTGAGCAGCTGATGAATCGACTGACACCTAACCAAAGGCTGAAGATCTCTGCTGCAATGTGTAGCCTTTAAGGTATCATTGCTATTCTCCTTTTATTCCCCTGACAACTGGTTGCGGTATGTATGCTGTCTTTCCACAAACATTACATTTACAGAAGAGATGCGATAGAATAAATTAAGTACCTAGGCTAAGGCCAATCAATACCTTTAGAGAGAGGTGGCACACACACTCACAAATACCAAAGGAGAGCAACCAG
Organism: Bos mutus; assembly: GCF_027580195.1. NCBI lineage: Eukaryota > Metazoa > Chordata > Mammalia > Artiodactyla > Bovidae > Bos > Bos mutus. The sequence goes on from NC_091638.1 coordinate 26,272,327, forward strand.
GTAACAGGAGACAAGAGTACTGGAGAAATGAGTAGAATGAATCATCACAGCTAAATTGGACTGAGCAGTGAGTATATTCTAGTACTTGGTGTTAATGCACAATAATCCTATGATGAACTCACCCTTAAAAACTTTTTTGAACTAAACTATGTTATAGAATATAAAACTAAGGCACAGAAAAGTTAGGCAACCCGGAGAAAAGCATAATTCCAAAAGATATTCCATGAACCCCAATGTTCACTGCAGCACTATTTACAACAGCTAGGACATGGAAGCAAGCTTAATGTTCACCGACAGAGGAATGGATGCAGAAAATGTGCCACATGTTCACAGTGGAATAAACTCAGCCATAAATAGGAATGAAACGGTGCTATTTGCAGAGATGTGGATGAACCTAGAGACTCTCATACAGAGTAAAGTAAGTCAGAAATACTAACACATGTATGTGGAATATAGAAAAAATTGGTATAGATGAACCTATTTGCAAAGCAGAAATAGAGACAGGTGTAGAGAACAAATGTATGCATACAAAGGTGGCATGGTGGTGGGATGAACTGGGGAATTGGGGCCGATGTGTATACAGTACTATATGTAAAACAGATAACTAATGAGAACCTGCTGTACAGCACCGGGAACTCTACTTACTGCTCTGTGGTGACCTAATGGGAAGGAAATAAAAAGTAAAAATGGGATATATGTAATTGGATGGCTGATTCGCTTTGCTGTATAGCAGAAAATAACGCTGTAGAAATTTTACTTCGATAAAAATTTTAAAAATATAGAAAAAGTTAGGCACTTTGTCTAAGGTCACAAACCCAGTAAGTGACAATGCTGGGATTCCAAGCCAGGCCTCTGGGCTCCAGAGCCCTGGATCAAACATGGTCACTGTTTAATACCTAACTCAGCAACAATGCAAAAGAAAGGAGAATTGTCCTCTGCTTTCAAAAGACAGCATATGTATTCAGTAAATAATATTTTCTTTGATGTACTTAATAATGTTTAGAACTAGTCAGCATCTATTCATACATTAGTCTATATTCTCTTCTCTATTTTTATATATTCTCTACAAAGAAAGTGGATGGCTCAAAAATGTACTTGTCCATACTTAACTAATGGGAAGAGTTCAAGATATGATTTAGGTTCTGCCCATGAGATAGACTCCTGTGAAACTGGGAGGGAGAAGGGAAAGGACACCAGCTCCTCCTCTGGGGCCGTGTGAGCCACTCAGTTGTGTCCGATTCTTTTCAACCCCATGGATTGCAGTCCATCAGACTCCTCTGTCCATGGGATTCTCCAGACAAGAATACTGGAGTGGGTTGCCATTCCCTTCCCTTCTCAGGGGAATCTTCCTGATCCAGGGATCGAACCCAGGTCTCCTGCATCGCAGGCAGATTCTTTGCTGTCTGAGCTACCAGGGCCCTGTGAGCAGACAGAGACTCTGGCCCATGTCAGAACTGTCGGTGTTGGAGTCACCAGGAGCACCAATGGGCTGAGGGGGCAGTGAAGGCAGCAGCAGTATCAGCCATGTGAACTGCAGCTGCAGTACCACACCGCTGAGAACCAAAAGCTCAGGAAGCAGCGCCCTTAGGCCTAACTCCTCCAGTCTTGCCGTGGCTTGGTGAGCACCCAAGCCCGTGCACAAGTATTCCTCAAATAACAGGAATACTTGTTTCCTGCCCTTACAGAATGGTACACATTATATGAAAGTGAAGTCGCTCAGTCATGTGTAATTCCTTGCAACCCCATGGACTGTAGCCTACGAGGCTCCTCCATCCATGGGATTTTCCAGGCAAGAACACTGGAGGGGTTGCCATTTCCTTCTCCAGATCTTCCAGACCCAGGGACTGAACCCAGGTCTCCCACAGTGTAGACAGATGCTTTACCGTCTGAGCCACCAGGGAATCTCTTATATGAAAAACAGCTAGCAAAAATGAAAAGACCAATAATTGAGGGCAAAGTGAAAGAAGTACATTATATGACCTTTTAAATACTACCTTAAAGACTGAAATGTAATAATCAGTTTTTATATCAATGCAGTGTAAATTCTTTTACCACTAATTTTCTTTAAAACTCAAGGTTTAATCCCAAGCCAATATCATGAGATATAGTAATGGTTTACCTACCTGCCATCCTCGGTGCCGTTCATCTCAAAGGCTTCTCCATCTTTACTCCAGGACAACTTCAAACTGTATTTCAGATGTGAGTCACATTTGCTCTCACAGTGTAATTCCAGTGTATGTGATTTGGGGACCCGAGGATTCTTGGGAGAAACTCTAAGGTTTGTAGCATCTGTTTTTATAAAACAAAGATACCAGTCAGAAGTACAGAACAGCTTACTTTATTGTCAAAGTGAAAGTAAAAGTTGCTCACAGTCATGTCTGACTCTTTGCGACCCCATGGACTGTAGAGTCCATGGAATTCTCTAGGCCAGAATACTGGAGTGGGTAGCCTTTCCCTTCTCCAGGGGATCTTCCCAACTCAGGGATTGAACCCAGGTCTCCCGCATTGTAGGCAGATTCTTCACCAGGTGAGCCACAAGGGAAGCCCAAGAAAACTGGAGTGGGCAGCCTCTCCCTTCTCCAGGGATCTTCCTGACCCGGGAATTGAACCAGGGTCTCCTGTATTGCAGGGGGATTCTTTACCAACTGAACTCTTAGTGAACACTTATCAACAAGTTGGCAGCAGTGGGATTACTGTCAAGTGCCTGTCATTTAATCAACCAAAATGGTCAACAATTATTGTCAAATCTTCAAGCACTATTTATCACACTGTCATTTCTTAACATCACATATCATTACTAATTTTGTTCCATCCCGGCCAGGGCACCTCGGTGGAAGTATTAATTAATAGCACTATCCCTTTCTACTTCCTAGACAAAGGGAATAAGAAGAAAGCAAAGAAGCAAATGCATCTAGATGTTGAAAATAATATAAATTCTCCTTCTAGTGCTCTGGATATGTGATAAAAATACTATAAATAAAAGAAAAAAATCAAATAATTTCCTGTTATCATGCTTATTATTAGCTCAAACCTGAGGTTAAATGGTGCAGCCTATGCACAGATGAACTAATTACATGAAGGTGTGGAATGTGAACATAAGCCCCATGAAGGCAGAGGCTGTGTCTAATTTGTTACTACATTCAAGTGTTCATAGAACCCAGAAGGGAGCCTGTATACAGTAGGTACTCAATATGTATTTGTGTATGAGTTACAGTGAGTCACATTTTGAAAATAAACTAGTAATATCAATACTATAAAGCTCAAACATGGGTACCATGGCTATATTGAAAAATGTTTTATTATAATTGTTTCAAACATATAATCCTTACTCGTGAGGACCATAATAAGACAGATATATTTTACCAGAATGTGGTACTTGCTAAGCTTCTCAGAAGTTGACTTCCAATTTCACTATCGTGCCCTAGTATTTGCTATCTATATGTTACTCAAAAAGCTGATTAAAATCATTATTAGAGAAATACAATTCAAAATCACAATGAGGTATCATCTCATGCCGGTCAGGATGGCCACCATCAAAAAGTCTACAAACCATAAATGCTGGGTAGGGTGTGGAGAAAAGGGAACCCTCTTACACTGCAGGTGGGAATGCAAACTGGTACAGCCACTATGGAGAACAGTGTGGAGATTCCTTTAAAAAAGGGAAATTGAACTGACATATGACCCAGCAATCCAATGCTGGGCATACACACCAAGGAAACCAGAATTGAAAGAGACACATGTACCCCAATGTTCATTGCAGCACCATTTACAATAGCTAGGACATGGAAGCAACCTATATGTCCATCGGCAGACGAATGGATAAGGAAGCTATACATATACACAATGGAATCTTATAACGAGGTGGATGAAACTGGAGTCTATTATACAGAGTGAAGTAAGTCAGAAAGAGAAACAATATAGTATATTAACACATATATATGGAATTTACAAAGATGGTAACATGAGAGGCATCAAAAGAGACAAAGATGTGAAGAACAGACTTTTGGACTGTGTGGGAGAAGATGAAGGTGGGATGAATTGAGAATAGGAGAAAAAAAAAAAAAAACCCTCATGCTTTTAATCACTCTGCTGTATAGCCTCTTAATCAACTCCATTCCTGACATTCTTTTTTCATTTGTAACAATTACACCCTTAATGTGGTGTATTACACTGACTGACTTGCTTATATTGAAGAATCGTGTGTCCCTGGGATAAAGCCCACTTTATCATGATGCTTTTAAATTGTTGTTGGGTTAAAAAAAATATGCCCTTAACTCTCATGGATATGGTTCCTATATACCTCTTACATATACAATGGACGTTAGAGCAGATCAAAAGTTTATGAACTTGGCCTTCTCTCTGGCCACTAGCAGTTTCGAGGTCCACTTTGGGCCAAGCACTGTGTTGGGCAGTAGGGAGGTCAAGGTTTATTTGGATTCCAGACTTCACTCTCATTACCTTTCACCTGGCAGGGCTGCTCAACTTTGATTCATGTTGGTTTTATAATGTATAAAGGGCTTCCCAGATTCAGTGGTAAAGAATCTGCCTGCAATGCAGGAGATGCAGGTTTGATCCGTCAGTTGGGAAGATCTCCTAGAGGAGGAAATGGTTACCCACTCCCGTATCCTTGCTTGGGAAATCCCATGGACAGAGGACCTGGGCAGGCTACAGTCCATGGGACTGCAAAAGAATTGGACACAACTTAGTGACTAAACAACAACAACAAATAAAGTATAAAAAGAATCATCTTCATTGACATTATCAGAGTATTTTAAAAATTACATGTATCATTTGAAAATGCAGAGAGACACCCAATATAAGTTGACATCACAGAATATTAATGTTTCTTAAAAATATAGTCCATGGGGTTGGCAGGTTGGGTAATTTGGGGTACAGAAAAAAAAATACAAGGAAAGAATAAAAGAATATAAGATACGGATGGACCGAGAGTGTCATACTAAGTGAAACCAGTCAGACAGAGAAGGAGAAGTATCTTGTGACACCCCTTATATGTGGAATCTAAAAACAAATGACACAAAGGAACTTACAAAACAGAAACAGATTCACAGACTTAGAGAATGAGTCTATGGCTGCCGGCGGGAAGGATGGGGGCATAGTTATGGAATTTGGGGTGGACATGTACACACTGCTATATTTAAAATGGGTAATCAACAAGGACCGACTGTATAGCACAGGGAACTCTGCTCAATGTTATATGGCAGTCTAGATGGGAGGGAATTTGGAGGAGAATGGATACATGTATATGTATGGCTTACTCCCTCCACTATTCATCTGAAATTATAACAACATTGTTTGTTAATTCGCTATAATAAATAGAAAACAAAATACAAACTGAAAAGGTAAGAAAATATAAGACAGCAAAGAAGCAAAGACAGAATAACAGAAGGAAAGGAGTGTGTGTGTGTGTGAGAGAGAAAAATGCTAAGGTAACACTTAACACAGATGATTACACAAATATGCACCCTGTCACCTAAGTAGAGGTAGTAGCTGGTCATGACAGTGAGCTGCCACAAGAAACACAAGCCCTCCCTACATTTACTATACACACGTATGTGCGAGCTCAGTCGTGTCTGACTGACTGTGACCCCATGGATTGTAGCCTGCCAGGTTCCTCTGTCCATGGAATTCTCCAGCCAAGAATACTGTAGTGGTTTGCCATTTCCACCTCCAGGGGATCTTCCCAACTCAGGGATCAAACCCACGTCTCCTGTGTCTCCTCCACTGGCAGGCAGATTCTTTACCATTGAGCCACTGTTCTCTGTGTTTTCCTGAAAAGGGTTCTCTGAGCAATTTTAAAATCAAAATGTTGATGATGCCTGTGGGTCTGGGTTCCAATTAGCCTGAGTCTAGGTGCAGAGATGCTCCTCTTTGGGACACTGATATATTTTGGCACATACTTAACTTTTGTGAGCACTTAGAAATAAAATAGGGCTGCTTGGACAAGAGAAAAAACACAAAGCTTTTATGATTTAAAAACAGGACGAAAACCTTTGCCATTCTGTCATGCCCTGCTGCTGCTGCTAAGTCGCTTCAGTCGTGTCCGACTCTGTGCGACCCCATAGATGGCAGCCCACCAGGGTCCCCAGTCCCCGGGATTCTCCAGGCAAGAACACTGGAGTGGGTTGCCATTTCCTTCTCCAATGCATGAAAGTGAAAAGTGAAAGTGAAGTCGCTCAGTCATGTCCAACTCTCAGTGACCCCATGGACCACAGCCTACCAGGTTCCCCTGTCCATGGGATTTTCCAGGCAAGAGTACTGGAGTGGGGTGCCATTGCCTTCTCCTGTCATGCCCTAGTCTTTACAAAATGGATCCCTTATGAATTTATTTGTGAAATTTTTAGTTCTAAGAGTTGAATACTGATGACATTTCATTGAGTTGGTTATTGAAAAAAACAGTTACAGAAATATACCAAAATAGGGGATTTTAAAGTGTTGCTGGTCATCCATCACCAAGAACACCTAGCTCTCTCTTATAATTGTATAAAGCTATGGACACATCACTGACATAGCCTCTAATTCTTGTGATGGTCTTTTAGATGAAATCTGATCTAGGGAAAATGGAAAACTGAAGCCACGTGACAGTTTATGCAAAGTAAAATCAAAATAAAATTACTTCTGATATCCAGATTGGCTGTGACTGCTGTTTTTCCTTTAGCATTTTCTACCCAACAAGAGTAGGAACCAGCATCTTCTTCTGTGGTCTCAGTGATCTGTAATGTGCCATTCTCATGGACATGATACCTTCTGCCGTCAAGAGGTTTTGCTTCTTCCACTTTCTGCCTATGGACATAGAAAGCATGAATTAATTCGGGCTATGATTGAATTGTATCTATTTTTCCAAACTGGCCACTGGTGTCATTCAATCTTATCCCTTCTTCACAAACTTGGCAAACCTTACAGAATTTTCCATTATACTTAACAATTCTTTAAAATATTACGTATTTGGTTATACTGGGTTGCTGGGTCTTAGTTGTGGCACGTGGGATCTAGTTCCCTGACCAGGCATTGAACCTGGGCCCCCTGCATTGGGAGCACAGATCTCAACCACTGGACCACCAGGCAAGTCCTTACAATTTTTTTTTTTTTTTTTTGGTAATAGGTGATAAGTGTATATCTTACCTGCCCAAATAGACTGTAACTGGAGGAAATTTGAGTCTGAGCTCCGTGCCTCTGATGTATTTATAATAGCTCTCAGTACCACTTTGCATCTGTCCTCAGAGTTTAATAAATTGTTTCTGCCTTATTGATGGTGAACTCTTTAGTTAATCATTGCTGTAGGGTACTAAATGGGAAAGCTAGTAATTGAAAGAGATAATGAACCTTCTGAACCTCTGCCTGTCCAGAGGGAACATTGGTCATTCAGAAATATTATAGGCCAGGAAGACATCCCTGTCTTGTGGACATGGATTACATTTACCCTTATCAACCCAAAGTCATTTTCTCCAACATTCATCCATTTTCCAAGCTTTTTTCTGCCACAACTTGATTCACCTTCTACATTTCACAATAAGAGGCTGCTGGAGAGAAAACAGCCAAAGGACAAATTCTGGCTGCTGCTCAGATGAGACGTTAGAGGGTTGGGACTAGGGTAAGGCAAGGGAGGCACTTGCTTAAGAGACAAAATTTAAGGGTTGCCCCCACCCCCACCCCAAATCTCAGTAATCTAGATAAATATTTTTTTCAAAGTATTTTTCCTTTTGTTTTTGATGTGGACCATTTCTAAAGTCTTAATTGAATTTGTTACAATATCGCTTCTGTTTAATGTTTTGGTTTTTTGGCTGCAGGGCATGTGGCATTTTGTTTCCCCGACCACAGATCGAATCTGCACCCCGTCCTGGGACAGGGATTCCCTGTCTTTGGAAAAACCACTGGACCACCAGGGAATTCCCAAGATACGTAATATTTTAATGAGGTATTTGCACAAATCAAAAATAACGCAAAAAAATTATCCACGATGAACAAAATAGCTACCTTTTAAATAAAGACAGAATCTGGTCCTATAAATTGTATGACATTGCCCTGCTCACCTCACTCTAATCTCAGCCCCACAGAGCACTGGGGGAATATTTAAGATCCATTTAAGCAAGCTTTCCTAGAGAAGGAACAAATGTGGTAGATCAACACAACGATGTGTCTGGAGTTACTATCCCAACCTATAAACTGAAACTAAAATTCAAAATACACGTTGAAAATGTTTTAAACACAGGCATTTGTAATGAAATGCAGGCTTAATAATAATGTAGATAATATCCAAAACAAAACAACAACGCATGACTTAGATGCACTCATAATGAAAACCTAAATCTACTTGTAAAATTGTCTTCATCATTGCTTCAATGCTTTGCTTTCCTTTGTAAGCAAAAATGGCTCTCCATATTCCCCCATGTGGGAGAATCCAGATCTAGTCAATAGTTCCAGGAGAGGTAGGAAAGTAAGTTTGCTACTTTATTTCTCAGAGGCACTTGCTACATGTAATAACACTGACGCAGTGCAGCCTGTCAAACGGCGGATGGAGGAACATGGGAAATTTACAACTGATGTTCTCTTAAGAAAACCGTGTAACAGCTTACCAGGACACTATTGCCTCGGGTGAAGCAAAGAACTCACAGTGTAAGAAAGCACTGTATCCAACCACCGTAGCATAATTTTCTTCATCTGCCGTTTGTATCAATGGACGGACATCTATGTGAAAATAATACAATTTTAAACTTCTGTGTAAGAAATAATACAAGAAAGTTAATTTTTTTCACTATCCTAGTCATATTAATAAAAATGGAAACAGCCGAGTAGCACAGCATTGTTGTTTCGTCACTATTGTGTCTGATTCTTTGTGCCCCTGTCTGTGGGATTTTCCAGGCAAGAATACTGGAGTGGGTTGCCATTTCCTTCTCCAATCACAGCATACATTCCTGAATTAGGAAGTATCCCAATGCAGTACCTTTCTGGAAGTTTGATATGGGGTCTAATACTCAAATGTAAGGCAAAAGGTACTTTGATCCCCTCCACCACCCCCTTTTTTTTTTTTGGCTATGCTGCATGGTTTGTAGGATCTTGGTTCCTTGACTAAGAATTGAACTGGGGGTCATGGCAGTGAAGGTCCTGAGTCCCAACACTGGACCACCAGGGAACTCCCTCCACCATGTTTCCATGTGCTGAGAATTCAGTCGACTTGTGAGTATGACCTTGAACATTTTCCTGAAGGTAAGAGCAGACAGCTAGCTAGCTCCCGTGTATGCTTTCCCACAGTCCACAGGGTCGCAAAGAGTAGGACATGACTCGTGACTGAGCACGCATGCTTACCTAAAACATCGATGTTGGCATTGGCAAGGATAGTGCCATGGACATTCGAAGCTTCACACTGGTACACAGCGGTGTGATTCGGTTGTACGTTGGTAAAACTGATTTCCCCGGGAGACATGACATCACCAGAATATGGATTTCCTACAAGAGATGAAAAAAATGTCAGCTTGATAAAAAATAGAACCTGAAATATTTATATGCCGTTCATTAAACGTGTCACACAGTATTTATATTTTAAGACCAGTTTAGGGTGAATAGTTCATCAAAGCCAATTCTTTAGAATTTCTTAACATGAACCATGGAGTTTTCTTTCAAGCCCTTCTGCAGTTTCAGTCTTCCTCCAAATGAGTATTTATGGCCAACGTATCTGTTGATTTCTAGCTCAAAGTCTCTCCATACCTACAAGATTCCAGATTTTCTGTTTAGCACTGAAATCCCACTGGGAACTGAAGCTCACTTACTCTTATAAATTGAGGTCCAGCTACTGCCCCGCATAACCAGATGATCAACACAGCGGGATCCCCCAATCCACCAATATTGGCTGCTGTTTTCCCCCTTTGCATGTTGTTCCTTTGTTTCACTTTCCTGCCCTTCTGCAATTTCCCGATCTACACCATTGGTTTCAATTGCCTTCCTTTGCTATTTAACCACTTCAAACAAATAGTTCACGTATTTCACTTTCCCAGAAGACTAAATTCTTCTTGAGAGCACAGGCCAGCTTTTTTCTCCTTTCTTGGCAATAAATGCCTATCCCAATTATACTTGGTGATCCAAGTATAATTCTGGAAATATCTTTTGGAAATGAGAAGATCTAACATTTATGCTACTTTAATTAAGGGCCAAGGAACTCTGCTGGATATTCCACGTGCTATCTCATTAACTCTGCTCAGAACCTGCTAGATCAGCACCAACATGGCTGCTGAGCAGGCCAGAGGGACTGTATTTCAGAAAATACCACAACAACTGGCCATGTACCAAATCACATGTCTTGCTCGGACACTTGAAAGAAGCAGTGGGAAGAAAAAAATATATTAGGTAGGAATGTTGAATGAGGAGTACACACGGTAAAATTTTTCATTTAAATGACATTACAAAGTTAGTAATATATCTAATTAATTTTTAAAGCTAGTACCATATACTAATGCATATATGTGGAATCTAGAAAAATGGTACAGACGAACTTATTTCCAAGACGGAAATACAGATTTAGCTGTAGAGAAGTAATACATGTGGACACGGGGAGGGATGAGAAGGGTGGGCCAGACTGGTAGATTGGGACTGACATATATACAGCACCATGTGTAAAATAGATAGCTAGCGGGAAGCTGCCATAAAGCAGAGGAAGCTCAGCTCAGTGCTCTATGATGACCTAGGGGGTGAGACGGGTGGGAGAGGTCCAAGAAGGATGAGATACATGTATGCACATGGCTGACTCCCTTCACTGTACAGCAATCAACACAGCATTGTCAAGCAGTTACATTCCAGTACTTTTTTTTCTTTTTTCATGGTGTCTCCATTATAGAAAATAGTCTCACTATACTAAATATGGGGTTATAGAAAACACTGAATAATAAAATAGAAGCTTTTTCTTAGGCATCATTTGTCCCTCTGGAAGTGAGAATGGAATATATTTTTACACTTGACTGTGAGCTCTGTGGGAGCAAGATCTTGTGTGCCCTAGACTTTCAATCACTATGTCCCTGGTGCCTGAAAAGTAGCCATCGTGGAGGATACAGTCGGTGAACACTTTTTGGGAAGACTGAAAAACAGTTTTGTTGTATGGCATTTTATCCCTGGAAGGTTCCTGGGGTAGGCAGAATAATGAGCCCCTGAAAGATGGCCACAGACTCATCTCTACAACTTGTGAACAGTTTCCTTTTTGTGGCAAAAGGAACTTTGCACATGTGCCTAAGGTCAAGCACTCGAGATTGGACAGTTATCCTGGATTCTCCAAGGGGCCCAATGGAATGACATGGCTCTTTATAGTCAGAGAACCTTTCCCAGCTGTGACCAACCAAAAGGAGAAGTGACTATGAAAAAATGATTGGAGAGATGTAGCATTGCTGATTAGAAGTTTGGAGGAAGGCAGCTGTGACTGAAGGAAAGTAGGTACCACCTAAGAGCTGGAAAAGACAAGAAAAGAGTTTCCCCTTGCCCGCAGAAAGAACCACAGCACCGAGCACACCTTGGTTTTAGCCGAGGGAGACTCGCATTGGGCTTCCAACAAACAGGATTGTGAAGTAGTAAGTGTCTACTGCTGTTTGATGTATGACACGGGGAACCCAAATCCAGTGCTCTGTGACAACCTGGAGGAAGGGTGGGGAGGGAGGTGGAAGAAGGGTTCAGGAGGGAGGGGACACACATATGCCTGTGGCCAACTCATGTTGCTGGACGGCGGAGGCCATCTCAACATTGTAAATTATCCTCCAATTAAATAAAACTTTTAAAAAAGTATACTGTTTTAAGCTACTAAAATTGTGGTCATTTGTTATAGCAACAATAGAAATTTGATAGAGTCCTGTAGGACAGTGTATCTCTCAAGAATCATCAGGATGAGCAGCGCTTCTAAGTTTTCAAGGCTACACAGAATCAAGTCTCTGATCTCATTCTGCAGCCTCACACTCTACATCAAGTTTTAAAAGCTTCAGCCTGTTCAGTTCTCCTTATACCATCTGCCCCATGGTAAATCCTGTCTACACTGTGCTACAAAAAGAAGAAATGAAACTCTGGCCTCATGTTTGAGTGACAAACTCTGCTCAAAGCTGCCTTCTGGGATAGGTAAGGAAACTGTAGAGTACTTGTGGCAAACAGGCTACCGGCAGCTCCCAGAATTGTAAAAACTCAAATTATTTATCACATAAAAACCACTCTTCCTGACTCAGGTTGTCTTTCATCAGTTCAAAGGGCAAAAATGCAATATAGGGGGAGAAGCTTCAGCTCTGGACTTTTTCATTTCAGTTCCATTTATGGCTCTAAATTCATTTGGGGTGTGTCCTCAAGTACGTAATGCAATCTCTCTGGGCCTCATTTGACATGTGTACAAACTGGAGAATAAAATTTAAAAAAATCTCTCTTTCAGGGCCAGAAATATTGGATGCAAAGCGTTTGAAGAAGGTTAGGCTTGCAATCAATAATAGTAATCATTTTGACTTGATTTAAAAACATTACATATAAAGGATAAGGAATTGCTAAAAATAGATGCTTACAGAGATTCCAAACCCTTCAGTAATCCCACAGTCATCAGACATCCCAGTTAAAAATGGTTATGACCAGTTGGCAGGGGAACAAGGAAAGCTGTGTAAGGAACACGGAGCATGGGCTCCAAGGATGAGGTTGAGGCTTTGGTTCCAGCTCTGCCCTTTCTCAGCCATGCTCTCTCGTGTTAGTTTATTTTCAGTGATCACGCGGTCATCCACCAACAAACCTGTTAGCCAAACTGTGGATATAAATCCATAACCTAACCATTACTACCACCAACCTAGCCCAGGGGCCCAGTATCTTCAAGGCAGCTTTTACTTGGAGTCCTACAACTGCTTCTCCATATAGAGTCCAGACAAAGTCTTTGTTAATAAATTAGAGCCTGTCACTATTCTGTTCTAAATACTTCAAGAGCTGCATATCTGATTCACAATAATATTCCAAGTCCCTTTGGGACCTTCCCCTTTACATGCGACATGGCCCCAGCACCTCCAGACTAGACTCTCTCAGCATGGCCTCCTCACTCACTCATCCTAGCCACACTGCGGTCCCTGCTTTTCCTCAACACACCAAACACATCTCGGGTCTCTACACGTACTGACTTCTCCACCCTGGAAGCTCTTTCACTGGTACTGGCAGGTCAACATCACTCACCTCTTTCAAATCTCTACTCAAAAGTAAATAACCACAAGGGTCTTATTGATATTATCCTAAAATCTGATAGCAACTCTAGGTTCTGGACTTCTCTTACACCCACTCCCTTGTGGCTCAGATCATGAACTCCTTATTGCCAAATTCAGACTTAAATTGAAGAAAGTAGGGAAAACCACTAGACCATTCAGGTATGACCTAAATCAAAACCCTTATGATTATATAGTGGAAGTGAGAAATAGATTTTAAGGACTAGATCTGATAGAGTGCCTGATGAACTATGGATAGAGGTTCGTGACATTGTACAGGAGGCAAGGATGAAGACCATCCCCAAGAAAAAGAAATGCAAAAAGGCAAAATGGTTGTCTGAGGAGCCCTTACAAATAGCTGAGAAAAGAAGAGAAGCTAAAGGCAAAGGAGAAAAGGAAAGATATACCCATTTGAATGCAGAGTTCCAAAGAATAACAAGAAGAGATAAGAGAGCCTTCCTCAGTGATCAATGCAAAGAAATAGAGGAACACAACAGAATGGGAAAGACTAGAGATCTCTTCAAGAAAACTAGAGATCAAGGGAACATTTCATGCAAAGATGGGCACAATAAAGGACAGAAAAGGTATGGACCTAACAGAAGAAGATATTAAGAAGAGGTGGCAAGAATACACAGAAGAACTGTACAAAAAAGATCTTCACAACCCAGATAATCACGATGGTGTGATCACTGACCTAGAGCCAGACATCCTGGAATGTGAAGTCAAGTGGGCCTTAGGAGGCATCACTATGAACAAAGCTAGTGGAGGTGATGGAATTCCAGTTGAGCTATTTCAAATCCTAAATGATGATGCTGTGAAAGTGCTGCACTCAACATGCCAGCAAATTTGGAAAACTTAGCAGTGGCCACGGGACTGCAAAAGGTTAGTTTTCATGCCAATCCCCAAAAAAGGCAATGTCGAAGAATGTTCAAACTACCACGCAACTGCACTCATCTCCCACACTAGCAAAGTAATGCTTGAAATTCTCCAAGTCAGGCTTCAACAGTGTGAACCATGAACTTTCAGATGTTCAAGCTGGTTTTAGAAAAGGCAGAGGAACCAGAGATCAAATTGCCAACATCTGTTGGATCATCGAAAAAGCAAGAGAGTTCCAGAAAAACATCTACTTCTACTTTATTGACTACTCCAAAGCCTTTGACTTTGTGAATCACAACAAACTGTGGAAAATGCTTCAAGAGATGGGAATACCAGACCACCTGACCTGCCTCCTGAGAAATCTGTAAGCAGGTCAGGAAGCAACAGTTAGAACTGGACATGGAACAACAGACTGGTTCCAAATCGGGAAAGGAGTATGTCAAGGCTGTATATTGTCACCCTTATTTAACTTATATTCAGAGTACATCATGTGACATGCCGGGCTGGTGAAGCCCAATCTGGAATCAAGATTGCCAGGAGAAATATCAATAATCTCAGATATGCAGATGACACCACTCTTACAGCAGAAAGTGAAGAAGAATTAAAGAGCCTCTAGAGGAGAGTGAAAAAGTTGGCTTACAGCTCAACATTCAGAAAACTAAGATGATGGCATCCCATCACTTCATGGCAAATAGATGGGGAAACAATGGAAACCGTGACAGACTTTATTTTGGGGGCTCCAAAATCACTGCAGATGGTAACTGCAGCCATGAAATTAAAAGATGCTTCCTCCTTGGATTAAAAGTTATGACCAGTCTAGACAATGTATTAAAAAGCAGAGACATTACTTTGCCAACAGAGGTCCGTCTAGTCAAAGCTATGGTTTTTTAGTAGTAATGTATAGATGTGAAATAGATGGGGAAACAGTGGAAACAGTGTCAGACTTTATTTTTTTGGGCTCCAAAATCACTGCAGATGGTGACTGCAGCCATGAAATTAAATGACGCTTACTCCTTGGAAGGAAAGTTATGACCAACCTAGATAGCATATTCAAAAGCAGAGACATTACTTTGCCAACAAAGGTTCGTCTAGTCAAGGCTATGGTTTTTCCTGTGGTCATGTATGGATGTGAGAGTTGGACTATGAAGAAGGCTGAGCGCCAAAGAATTGATGGTTTTGAACTGTGGTGTTGGAGAAGACTCTTGAGAGTCCCTTGGACTGCAAGGAGATCCAACCAGTCCATTCTGAAGGAGATCAGCCCTGGGATTTCTTTGGAAGGAATGATGCTAAAGCTGAAACTCCAGTACTTTGGCCACCTCATGTGAAGAGTTGACTCAGTGGAAAAGACTCTGATGCTGGGAGGGATTGGGAGCAGGAGGAGAAGGGGACGACAGAGGATGAGATGGCTGGATGGCATCACTGACTCGATGGATGTGAGTCTGGGTGAACTCCGGGAGTTGGTGATGGACAGGGAGGCCTGGCATGCTGCGATTCATGCTGTCGCAAAGAGTCGGACACGACTGAGCGACTGAACTGAACTGAACTGATAGATGTGAGAGTTGGACTATAAAGATAGCAGAGCACCAAAGAATTGATGGTTTTGAACTGTGGTGTTGGAGAAGACTCTGGAGAGTCCCTTGGACTGCAAGGAAATCCAAAATGTCAATCCTAAAGGGAATCAGTCCTGAATATTCATTGGAAGGACTGATGCTGAAGCTGAAACTCCAATACTTTGGCCACCTGATGCAAAGAACCAACTCATTGGAAAAAACCCTGATCCTGGAAAGATTGAAGGCAGGAGAAGAAGGGGAGACAGAGGTTGAGATGGTTGGATGGCATCACTGACTCAATGGACATTACTTTGAGTAAACTCTGAGAGCTGGTGATGGACAGGTAAGCCTGACATGTGTGAAGTCCACGGAGTCACAAAGAGTCTAACATGAGTGATCAACTGAACTGAAGGTGGAATTTCCTAGTGGTCCAGTAGATAGTTGCTAATAGGGGATTTCCTAGAAGTCTGGTGGTTACATCTCCAACCTCTCACTGCCAAGGGTCCAGGTTCGATCCCTGGTTGGGGAATTAAATCTCACAAGCCACATAGCATGGCCAAAATTTTTTAAAAAGATGCTAAGAGAGTAGATCATGAAAGTTCTCATCTCAAGAAGAAAAATTCTGTAAGAGAATTCTGTAAGAAAAACTCTGTAAGATAACAGAGGTTAACTAGATTTATTGCGTGATCATTATGGAATGTATATAAATATCAAACTATGATGCTGTACACCTCAATTTAATATAAAGCATACCTCAATATAAAAAGGAAAGAAAAAATAACTTTCAGAACTGTTCAGTCTTTTGCCAAAGTATTTGTATTTTAAATAAGTAGGCACACTGAAAGCTGTAACAATTTCAGAATTGAAAGCAATTTTGTTTAGTTACTTTCTGAAAGAGTAGATATGGCCATACTGTTATTTGAGCAATTCTAGATTAATAGTCAAGCCTATGTAATAGGTATTTTAAAATAATTATTATAATTTTCAATCTCACTATCAAACGTGTTCAGTCAATTTATCTGCTTGTCACTGACACTGTACTTATGATCATACAAAGAAAAAGAAAACAGATGCACTTCTCAAAAATAATAGCAATAAGCACTAAAGTTTCCTGACTATTCGCTATGTGAAAACATACTAAACAGTATTTTGGGAGTATTCTTTGTGTGGTAGCCCCTGGGATAAGCGTTCTCTATGTGTGCCTCCTTTAATCTATATAACACCCCAGTGGTCAGTGCTGTTTTCATCTTCATTTTACTGATGGTGAAACAAGTGTAAAGAGGGTCAGTAATAGTGGGATGAACTGAGAGAATACACTACACACACACTACCATGTGTGAAATGGATAGCTGGTGGGAAGTGGCTGTGGAGCACAGTAACACACCAAATCATACAGACAGTAAGTGCCAGAGCCTGAATGCACACACAGACCCTCTGGATCCACAGTTTATAGACTGTCACAATATTCTACAGATAAGCATTATCCTAGGTGGTAGACTATGTTGATCTCACGCAATTACAATCAACTACCATCAGCACTATTTTGTAATTAAAAACTTAAGTTTCAGGAGATGTATTGGAGTTGCCTGATCAATCTCCCCAAGCCTGAGTGCACAGCCTGGTTGGGACCCCAGATCCACACGTCACTAGGATGCCCACCCTGATATGAGTGGGTCAAAGGCAAAAGGAACGAACAAAGGCATCACACACATGTCTCAATATTGTAAATGCTCTAAATTAAGCTAATCAACTGACAAACAACACTTGTTCTGTTATCCAACCTTTACAAAGACATTCAAAATGACCAGAGATCTAGGTTCAAATTGAGGATTTGGGACTTCTTGGAGACCTAGGCTAGAACATGGTAGAGTGGGGAGATTAGGCCCATCTCTGCTTTTCCACGCCAAGCCCACCTGGGAAGGGCTCAGAGCTGACTGACTGCACAGGGGATTCTTCTGGTCTTGGGGACTCAAGCTTGGTTGAGAACCTGAAGTGAGCCAGGTTCAGGCTTTCCATGTCTCTCTGGCCCTGTGGATTTCTCATATTATGGAGACACGTGTGCCAGAACGGGTCCTTGTTAAGAGCAGAACCCAGTGAGGAGTTACTGTTGCCTGGATCCAAGGCAAGTCCTGAATTTCAGCTGCACCCTCGACCACTGGGTCCCTGTTCCTGTTCCTTCTCAGGCAGAGAAACTTTCCTCCTTGGATACATCCTCTGTGTCATTCAATTGTCTTATTTATAACTAATATAATGGCCAAACAAATAGTATTTATGGCTTTTCCATAAATGTAAGCATAAATAGAATTACTTTGAAAGATGCAATTCTGGATTCTCTGGTTAGATCTGTCTGACAGTAAGGACCACTTACCAACTTCACTTTAGCCATAACAAGGGTGTCTAATCATTAAGTGTCCCAGCCAAACACTGCCTTCAGCATCACCTCATAATTGGGGTTTTCACTTACTCTCAATTGGTAAGCCATTGACCCTCCACTTGATCGTGGGTTCAGGCTCTCCTTCAGCCTCACACAACAGGATGCCACTGCTGCCAGTGCTATATACACCACTCTGAGGTTTCTTGGTCCAGTGAGGGGGCTCTGGAAATAAAGGGAAGAGCTCATCAGTGTTTTATCTATTTCAGAAGATCCAGAAATGTTATATCAATAACCTCAGATATGCAGATGACACCACCCTTATGGCACGAAGTGAAGAGGAACTAAAAAGCCTCTTGATGATAGTGAAAGTAGAGAGTGAAAAAGTCGGCTTAAAGCTCAGCATTCAGAAAACGAAGATCATGGCATCTGGTCTCATCACTTCATGGGAAATAGATGGGGAAACAGTGGAAACAGTGTCCGACTTTATTTTTATGGGCTCCAAAATCACTACAGATGGTGACTGCAGCCATGAAATTAAAAGATGCTTACTCCTTGGAAGGAAAGTTATGACCAAACTAGATAGCATATTCAAAAGCAGAGACATTACTTTGCCAACAAAGGTCCGTCTAGTCAAGGCTATGTTTTTCCAGTGGTCATGTATGGATGTGAGAGTTGGACTGTGAAGAAGGCTGAGCGCAGAAGAATTGATGCTTTTGATCTGTGGTGTTGGAGAAGACTCTTAAGAGTCCTTTGGACTGCAAGGAGATCCGCCCTGGGATTTCTTTGGAAGGAATAATGCTAAAGGAGATCAATCCTGGGTGTTCTTTGGAAGGACTGACGCTAAAGCTGAAACTCCAATACTTTGGCCACATCATGCGAAGAGTTGACTCATTGGAAAAGACTCTGATGCTGGGAGGGATTGGGGGCATGAGGAGAAGGGGATGACAGAGGATGAGATGGCTGGATGGCATCACCGACTCGATGGACATGAGTTTGGGTGAACTCTGGGTGTTGGTAATGGACAGGGAGGCTTAGCGTGCTGCAAGTCATGGGGTTGCAAAGAGTTGGACAGGACTGAGCGACTGAACTGAACTGAGAAATGTTAAGGGTTGCATTTCCATTATGCACCAGCAGATGGCAGACACAACAAAGTGTTTCCCAGTAAGTCTTCTCTAAGGTAAGATAGGCATTGTTATTTGCCTGGAATGGGGTTTGAGAGTGGGCATGCGTTTTTATGAGTGTGTGTGTTGTAATTTGGACTCTTAGCATGTATAGTAAAATCAACACACTAAAAAGAGTTATCTACATTCAATTTTACCTAGCTACACCACAGTATCTATCTCACTACAGAAAAATGAAGGAAGGGTGAAGTTTACTGAGTGCTGACCACAGCTTATTTCAGGCTGAAGCAAGGCATCCAAAATGGCTGATTTTCAAGTAACATATTTTGAAAAATTTTTAATGAAATTAAAACATTCAGCCATTATTTTAAATATTTCTCAATTAATGACTTTATAGCATTTTATATGTCCATATCCCAAAGTCCATCTTAGGAATTTGGAAAACATTATTTCCTAAACAAATTCTTTTTGCAAGGAGGGGTAGGAGAAGGAATCCTAAAAGCAACATTTACCATTTTGCCCTCAAAACAATGGAGGAAAAGATATACTCAAATTACTTGCATCTTTCCATGTCCTAATACGCCAATATTATAATGCTAAGTCGTATTTCAGTAGAGAAGGAGACATTTTTCTTTAAGCGCAAACATCACTGTCATGTTTTGTCACCTTAAGTATATTACTGTGTCAGGAGCGAATAAAAGATTCATATTAAAGTATGGATGGTTTGGATAATTTGATTTCAGAGAAAATTGCACAATACCTGCAGGTAGTAATTCCCATCAAGTGTTGCTTGGTTATTTCTCCCAAGACAGTTTTGGATTTACATTTTTAGTCAAAAAGGAAACTCTTTAAGATATATATATATGTGTAAAACAAAAGTGTCATTTGAAGAATTTGTTACAAAACAAAGGAGGAAAAGGAGGATTATGTGGGGAAAAATGTCTATAAAAGTACCAGGAAAAACAAAGAACTACAAATATCCCTGGCAAGTTCAAGTCTGAGCAAGAGACATGTCTTTGTAATTATTCGACCGGATACAGACTTGTTAAGTTCCAAGTTAAATATGTGTGTTCATAATCTACATTATGTAAATATTTATTCATATAGTTTAAAATGCAGCAGTCCAAATTATAAACTGCCTATGAGCTTTCAAGGTGAAGAGTTTTACTTCAGTGTGTATGTCTACATTTTTACATCATTGTTACTTTCTTCTGATCTTTTCATATACATTGTAAAATAAAACACTTGAGTTACAGAAAAACCATGAAAGATTTCTTATTTACAATAGAAAACTAAGACTACTGCTTTTAGAACATGTAAAAATAAAAGAAATCATGGCCATGCAATATACAACATGATGGCTATAATTTATGAATAATACTGTATTACCTATTTGCAAGTTGCTAAGAATGTATCTGAAAAGTTCTCATCAGAAAAAGAGTGTAACTATGTACTGATGGATGTAAACTACACTATGTGTGGTGACTGCTTTACAATACATGCCAATATTGAATCATTATATTGGATGACTGAAACTAATGATGTAATATGTCAATTATATATCTCAATAAAAACAATAAAGGGTATCATGCAATGATGACCCTTCTCTACATCTGAGTAATAAAATCAAGATTTCTATGTCTATTCTCATCCTACAAATTTCATTAATCCTTTGGTACCAGCATTAAGATACACTACTGTTAGATATTGCTTCCCAGCTGATGCGGTGGTAAAGAAAACTCCTGCCGATGCAGAAGATGCACGTTCAGTCCCTGGGTCAGGAAGATCCCCTGGAGAAGGAAATGGCAACCCACTCCAGTAATCTTGCCTGGGAAATGCCATGGACAGAAGAGCCTGGTGGGCTACAGTCTATGGGGTCGCAAGAGTCAGACAGTACCCAGTGACTGCGTCTGCATGCGCGCGCCAGTGCGCGCGCACACACACACACACAGCCAGATCTTAGGTAAAAGGTGCTTAAATGACCATCTTAATCAACCCTTCAACCTTACAGATGGAGAACTGAGCTCTGGAGAAGTCATTCAACTTGCCCAGGGTCACCAGTAAAAGAAGCCTCACTTTCTGTTCTTGCCATTCCATGGACCAGCAGACCTGCTAAGTGAGAAGCACTGAGACCCCCAAGTGACTGTGGTGTTATTTCTAACTCATTACTATTTCATTAATTTGGATCACAGGAACAACGCCCAAATAGTTGTACCAACTTTCATTTTGCACTTCCGGATCCAAGCTCTCCAACATTTATCATCTGTGCACACTCACTACAAATCATCAATCAACTTTGTTCTTGTTGTTTAGTTGCTCAGTCGTGTCTGACTCTTTTGTGACCCCATGTACTGCAGCCCACCAGACTTTTCTATCCATGGAATTCTCCAGGCAAGAATACTGGAGTCAGTGGCCACTTTCCTTCTCCAGGAATCTTCCCAACTCAAGGATTGAACACACATCTCCTGCACAGGCAGGCAGATTCTTTATGGCTGAGCTACTTGGGAAGCCCCAACTAAACTTCATCTGAACTCTTTCTGATAAGCTTTCTTTATAAATGCTTAGACATTTGTTTTTATGCTTCTCATCCCTGTTTCTCCTGGAGAAGTAAGCTAGTCCTGAGCAAAGGTATGTTTGGTCATGCGATTTGAAAGGGACTTTAGGCCTGTTCTTCAGTTCAGTTGCTCAGTCGTGTACGACTCTTTGTGACTCCATGAATTGCAACACGCCAGGCCTCCCTGTCCATCACCAAATCCCGGAGTTCATTCAAACTCATGTCCATCGAGTCGGTGATGCCATCCAGCCATCTCATCCTCTGGCGTCCCCTTCTCCTCCTGCCCCCAATCCCTCCCAGCATCACAGTCTTTTCCAATGAGTCAACTCTTCGCATGAGGTGGCCAAAGTATTGGATTTTCAGCTTTAGCATCAGTCCTTCCCATGAACACCCAGCACTGATCTCCTTCAGAATGGACTGGTTGGATCTCCTTGCTGTCCAATGGACTTTCAAGAGTGTTCTCCAACACCACAGTTCAAAAGCATCAATTCTTCGGTGCTCAGCTTTCTTCACAGTCCAACTCTCACATCCATACATGACCACTGTTCTTCTTAGAAGAACATTCTTCCTGGGTCTGTTGTGACACTGCTCTCAATACCTGCCCAGGCTGAGATTTTCACACCTGGCATCTGCAGTGAGAGCACCTAGACTATATCACTTAGGTTAAGGATCTGTGAAAAGCCAGGGCAGAATTGCTCTCTTTCTGATGTGTCCTCTGCTTAGTATAGGGGAGAAAAAATTTGCCACCCCAAAACATCTCTTTGGCATGCAGATTATTTTGAGCTGAAAATAATCAAGGCCCAAAAGATTCAGGAAGAAACTCTGATCTCGCCACTAACTGCATAAAATAGTTTAGTAAGAAGGCCTGTTTCTGGAATACAGCTATTGCAGAAATAAGTACCAAGAACGGCTAGCATAGTGGATCAGATGGTAAAGAATCTGCCTGCAATGCAGGAGACCCAGGTTTGATCCCTGGGTCAGGAAGATCCCCTGGCGAAGGGAATGGCAACTGTCTCCAGTATTCTTGCCTGGACAATTCGAGTTTGGTGGGGGAAACTGCAGGGCCTAGACATTAGAATCCACTCTATGTCCCCCTGTCTGCCTGGCCATGCAAACACAGACAAATCCAACATTGGCTCTTCCATCTCCAGTCTTTCTTGGAGATGCCGTCCTCTCCTCTGAAGCCCCAAGTATGCTCTTTAGTCTTTAGCTGAAGATGGTGTTTAAGCTCTGGCCCTTTTGGTCAGTTACTCAGTTCTCCTGGCTTGCTCCCATGTATACATGTTACTACCCTTTTGTTTTTCTACTGTTCATCTGTTTCATGCCAATTTAATTTTTAGATGAGCCAGGAGAAAAAGGAAAATTTCTTTCTCCCTGACACTGGCACAAAGGAGAACAGATGTGTGCGGTGTAATTTTAAGTTGAACTGAAATGACTCAGTAGGTACCACAGTGAGCCTGAGGACATTGGCTAGGGGACAGAAAATATCTGGTGGTTGCAATGAGGCTATGGGCATGCAAGAACACCAGAACAGATTTTTTCAAAGGTTGGAACATGCAACTGTATTCCTGACAAGTAAGACCTATTTGAAAGGATAGGGGGAAAAAGGCTTAAGAGAGAAGAAAGAATGATTAAAATGGAAATTTCTGAGAGAAAGCATCATCACTGAATCCCAGTCTTTCATCTATTATCCATAAATCTCTGGTAACTGATGAAAATGACTTATGTTGAAATTTTACTCATTTAGTCATAATTGTAAACAAAAAAATAAGATGATAAATTTCTCTCACGATGATCAAAACTGAGATGCAAATGTCTGAATGTTTACAATGTAATAAGCAAGCTAATTAGAGATGTTTATCACTAGAAGGAAAACAAAACAGAAAACTTGGTACCTATGAAATACACAACACAGAGGTTATTTTCTTAGTAACAGATTTCTATTAAGTATCTATATTCTAACAGATCAAAAATTATTAGGTTCAGCAAATTTAGATTTCACTACAACTTTTTAGAAGTAGATTTGTTACTTGAAAATGAGACTTTCTCAAATAGGTCGATTACTGAATTGTGTTTGAATTCATGACATCTTTTTAAAATGCACCACAATTATGGTTATAAAATTATGTATAAATACTTGCCTATTACACTTATTAAATTTCAAAAGCCCTATATGATGCAAAAGTTTATAACACAAACACTTAGTTGGATGCAGTTGAAACATATCTGTGATCATAATTTGATTTTTGTATTTAGAAAATTCTAGAGGCCATTTTGGTTTCCTTGGTGGCACAGTAAAGAATTTGCCTGCCAATGCAGGAGAGGAAAGAGATGCCAGTTGGACTCCTGGGTCAGTGACCCACTGGGACCCACTCCAGTATTCTTGCCTGGAAAATTCCATGGACAGAGCAGTGTGGTGGGCTTGTGAGATTTTAGTTCCCCAACTAGCGATGACAGATTTTAGTTGTGTTTATTACATTAATAAAGAATAAATATCACAGATATAGAGAATTCAGTAAAATACATGCTTTTGTTTAAGCACACTGGATGTTTTCAGAATGGGCTACATTGTCAAAGTTTATAGTAACATTGCTCTTTTCTCATATGACTAATCCTGTTATTTAATTAGTTTCCAAGCAAAAGACAAAGTAAGGGAAAGAAGGAAGTGCAGGAAGGCGGAATAAAATTGAGTGAAAGTGAACTTATCCATCCATATGATTAATGAAGGATATATTCACTGCCTTCACACTTTAAAAAAAAGAAAGACTTCTTCAGCTGGGCTTGCTTTTCACTTGCATGTGTGAAGAAAAACTCCTAGAACATACAACTGAGGGCACGTTTAGTAGTTTCTCATTAAGGATAAAGGATTAAATGTCCCCCATAAAAACATTATTTACATCTCAATACTGCTAATAGCTGTTTTATGAATAGCAAAGACAATTTGTTCAGGAAACCTATATTCCTTTGGAGCCCTATAGTCAACATTTTAAATTGCATAATTAATTTTACATCCTTGATTTATTTTTTTCTTTTTGCAACCTTTGCAGTTCTTCTGAAAGCTTCAGTCTCACAGTCAAGAAACCCGTGGCCAGATTGTTAAAATATTCAGCTACCGTAGCGATGTTCCAGCCATCTGGAAGGATTTCTAATAGTCAGCAACTTGGAGTAAGAGCAGCTAACAATTAGACCTGTCGTGTTCGTGGGTATGTGTTGGTGCTGGGATGGGGGAGGCGGGCAGAGGGTTACAGAAAAACATCCCTGCTGTGTGGTATAGCTGTATTATGCAGAGGCATCAAACACTGACTAAAATTATGGAAAAAATCTCTCAAACTCTTCATCTCTGAATTCCTTGGTGAATAATGTCAGAGGAATATGTCACTATTGGCAACTGTTGATATTTATGCATAACAACAGGCTTTCCCTCATAACAGGTTTTGCTTTTGTTGAACTAAGGGAAATGATACTCTCATTTTTGGATTTCCATTCTTCCTATCTTAACTAATCACACACATTGTAAGATGCGCTAAGTCGCTTCAGTCCTGCCCAACTCTTTGTGACCCCATGGACTGTAGCCTGCCAGGCTCCTCTGTCCATGGGATTCTCCAGGCAGGAATACTGGAGTGGGTTGCATTTCCTTCTCCAGGAGATCTTCCCAACCCAGGCATTGAACTGGAGTCTCTTGCATCTCCTGCATTGGCAGGCGAATTCTTTATCACTAGTGCCACTTGGGAAGCCCACCTGAGAGACGGGTTTTGGAAATATGCCGCTATTCCAAACAACAACATGATTAAGAGTTACTTGTTAATATAACTTGCACCTGAGCCTTTCTTTTTTCCATTAATTAAAACAGTGGGCCTTTACTTAGGTATTCCTTGTGCAGAATGAAGCTTTAAGAGGGGAACTTCATTGGAATATAAATGAAAGCCTTAGAGCACCAGTTCACTAAATAGAAACCTGACAGAGATCATTTCTTTCAATAGTAAAGCCTGCACAGCACTAAAAAAGCACAAATGCAGTAATCATCCCATTAATTTGATCAATACAGTCAACCAAATCATATATAAAACCTGCAGTGTTATCAGGACCACAGAAATAGGTCTGCATCAATCATATTCACAGGATGACTAGGTAACCTTTACATGTGCCCAGCAGCCAGAGCCCTGATAACTGATACTGTGGCTCACCTTCTTTTTCAATGGTGACATCACTGCCTACTTATTTCTGTGAATACAACAAACAATACACCAGGTTCTATTGATCAAAAAGCTTGAGTTTACAGAAAGAAGACATGAATATAACATGTTTTTTGCACCTTTTGGTAGAGAAATAATGGTTACATCATACTATCTATTTTTCTTTCCCCATCAGTAACATACTAAATATCATCTGAACCCAAGAGATAGATCTCCCCCAAGTAGGAAACAGTTAAGATAGTAATCTGTCTGACTCCCTCATTTCACTGGTAAGAAATGGAGATACAGAAAGGTGAAGTAAATTGGGCAAGGACCCAGGAAGTTAATGCCAGGACTGGGAAACTCCAAGCTTATCTCAGGCCTATCGTAATACTTTCTATGATGGTAATGTTTTCTTCTTTTAAGGTTTCATATTATGCAGTGCTATACACATATTACAGTAAGTGTTTTCTCATAATAATATGGTATAAAAGATTAGGTTTAGTGACCATTCAAATAGTCAAAGTCATCTGTGTTCAGCCCCTAACCTGAGATCTTTTCTTGTCATTTGTCCCTTCTATGTGGTTTCAGGGGGTAAATGACAAACCTGATTAATTGAAGTCTAATGTATTCCATTGCTCACGCTACAATTAAATGCTGAAACAGCATACTCATTTATATATATATGCATTTGAGGTTGACTACACATATGAATTCACCTTGTTTTAAACAGAAAAATAAATCAACACGGGAAATGTACCTTCTACTGTAACTTGAAAATCATGAGTGGCTGATCCCAAGACATTGCTGGCTGTGCAGCGATAGGTTCCTTTGTCCTGAGAGGAGACATTCTCTATCTTCAAAGTTTTGCCATAATTCTCTTTTGTTTCTCTTCCCTTTGGTAAATCACCTCCCATTTTGTTCCAATCAACTTGTGGAGTTGGTCTGTGAAACAATACACACATGGTAAACATTTTAAGTGAAAAATAAAATATAAAGAAATGCACAGGGTACCTCCCTCACTGTGCTACTTTCAGGTCTGCACTCAAGGGTTCCACCGAAACATCAGCCTTCCCAGTGCACAGACCTGCACACCACCACCCACCATCCGTGGTGAAGACCAGGGCTGGATCATGTCTCCCTCACTGCAAGCTCCTTTAATGGGCTACGTCTTCAGAAATCTTCTGTTTCCTCTACTCAGAGGGCTAGCTCCATGGAAGTGCTGAATATGGATGGTTAGATGAAGGATGCATGACTGGACCCATAGAAATGTACAAGATTTTTTTTCAAGTGTGCTATCTCCCTGTGGGTGGTTTTGAAGGGGCCAGAAATAACAGCCGTCTTCCCCACGAGTTTGAAAAACACCATAAACTAAGACCCAGCACTCAGCAGAGGGTAGCCGTGACACCCCTCTTAATCCTTATGAGGCTGCTATTGCAGAATAAGACTCAAATGTGCGTGCCCAGTGTACTGGCTGGACCGGGAAATAGCTCATTTTGGGCCAAGGTGGGCTCTGAGGCATAGACTGGGTCACCCAAGCAGACTGTCACCCTAGTAGAGAATACAGGAATGAAGGAATGAACCAAATCTCTCTTGATTAGAAAAATTAGATCGCCCAATATAAACAACAAATGATAAAAGCAAGAACAAAACAAATCCCAAATTGATAACTTGTCATACACCAACACAGTGACATTTTCCACCTTATCTGGGTGGAAAACAAGAATGAGGAATCAAGCCAGCTAGGTTTAAAACAGAAAAATCCCATCTGTTGGGATTTTTGAAATGAAAATTTTTGAATGCAAACCAGACAAGTGAGAAGTGGGACGCTCTATGACTTTTGTGATTTAAAAATGATATGAAGAACAGTGATGCCAGATTTTAACTGATGGATGATTTTTTCTTTTTTTTCCTCTTCACTTGAGCTGTATGACTGAGTGGAAGAAGTATTTTTGCTGTTTTTACTGATGACTTGTTTTTTCTCACTACATTTCTTTTTATCATTAATACCTGAAAGTTATTGAGTATGTTCTAAATGGGAGCATCATTATCATCATTTTACCAGTGAGGATTCTAAAGTTCAAGAAGTTAATTTGCTTAAAGTCACTGGGGTAATAAATGACACGTTAGAACTTGAAATTGATTGACTAAACTTGTTCTTTTGATCAGTGTCTTCTATTTTATTTGTGCTTTCCCCATTCTTTTTTTTCCCCTTCCTAACCATGAGTTCTGAGAATATATGCTTAGAGGCAAATTAATTAGTTTCTAGTTAATATGTGAACAATTCATACTGTTTGCATCATTTTCTTAAATTGTATTGTTAGGCAATGGTTAAAATAATTCAGTTATTATGCAAAAAAAAAGAGGTAAAAATGATGATTTTTACACACATCTACTCTCTTCCCTCATTGCGTAAGTACTTGTTTGGAACCACCACTACCGTTCATGTCACCAGGCTTAAAATACAGGACACAGTACTGACTCCTATAGGAAACAGTAAGGATGCTCAGATAGGTGGCTATGACAGTGTATTAGCTGTTGGCTTCCTGAGCACACCACCCAACAGGATGCTTAACCCATCCCTCCTAACTGCTTGCTTTGCACTCCATCTGTCAAAACGGCAATTTGCCAAAGTGCAGGCTGCTCTGGACCTTAGTTCCTCCAAATCAGGGGATTTTTGTAAGCTCATACTTTAATGTTACAAGCATCTCACCTGCTGTAAAATCTTTTTTTTTGCCAGTCCTTGGAAACCAGCCTAATCTTCTAATACCTATTCTTTGAAAGAATAGGATAAAATGATTATCTAATAAGTATCATATGACTATGAGACAAATTCATCTGGGAACACATCTGTACCACTGCAAGAACATCCAGCTATTGTCTTGGTAATGTTTTTCTTTCCTTTTTCAAAAATTTAGTAAACATTAACTAACAGCACTTGAACAATAAAGTTTCGAAGGAAAATGTACTGCTTAATCCATTTTTATACATAAATCCACACCATACCATCATCTCGATGTTTTCTTTAGGTCCTTGCCCAGCCAACTTTAATTCTGAAACTTCCTTTGTTTGCAAGAGAATTGTATCTAGCTTCAACCCATGAATTCACAAAACAGAGAAAAGACAGAAAATTAGAGCCCAGCAGTCAGCAGAGGGAATTTGCCTTTAAGTCTAACGAAGCTTTCACAGGATGTGAGTGAGTGTGAACTGGTCCATGAATGTGCTCTTTCCACCAAGGGACTCACCGTCTGCACTCCTTTTGGGGAGTGAACACTTTTCTGAATGAAATTCACAATGTTTTTTAGCTGTTCTTAGTTTCCACCTTGCAGAATCTGAACCCCTCAACCTTTCCCTCTGAAAGCTTTCCTGTTTTACTTAATAGTATCCACATTTTCATTATTACTAGCCATTTTCTGAAACACCTACTATATCCCACTCCTTTAGACTCAGGCACAGTGCCATCCTCTGTCCACCCTGCCTTTAACTGAACAGAACAGTTCATTCGGTTGAAATATGCTGAAGAAGTTAAATTTAGAGGTGGTTTAGGGTTCTGGAGGCAGACAGGATGTAATCCCAGCCTCCACTGCGTACTAAGTGTAGAGAGGTGAAGTCCACTCTCTGGCCTGCACTTGCCTAACCGACGACAGGAATGAGTCATGAGATGTGTGTGGCAAGGAGAAAATGAGCTAATGTACGTAAAGGGCAAGGCGCAGTGCCTGACACATGATAAAGAGGACGATATTTTCATTACGCCTATTACAGTAGAAGGTTCGTGGGTTAAAACTTCTTAAAGGGCCTCCCTGGTAGTTCAGCAGTAAAGAATTTGCCTGCCAACGCAGAAGACATGGGTTCAAGACATCTTCCCTGGTCTGGGAAGATCCCACATGCCAAAGAGCAATTAAGCCCGAGCACCACAACTATTGAACCGGTGTTCCAGAGCCCAGGAAGTACAACTCCTAAAGCCTGAGATCCACAGCAAGAGAAGTCACTGCAATGAGAAGCCTGCACACCGCAACTAGAGAGCAGCCCTTACTCGCCACAACTAGAGAAAAAGTCCATGGAGCAATGAAGACCTAGTGCTGTCAAAAGGAAATAATTACATAAATTTTCAAATAAAACTTCTTAGAATACATTTTTTTTCAAGTACTCTAAAAAATTTTACAATGTATCACATTCACCTGGAACAGAACTAGACCAGATAGGATTCTCAATCCAAATCCATGATGACTATGAAGAAAACCCTTCAGATGAGCTTCTCTGACAAGGCCTTAGGAATCCTCAAGTCCCAAAGACAACACTTGCCAGTGCTCACTTTTTCTCTGTTGGTTCATGACGCTGCATTTTCTGAATGCACAGAGTCTATTTTATTGAAGACCATCCATGCAGTTGGCAGCCCACTCAAGAGATAAGTTATGGCATTTGTGGGAAACAGGAGAAAATAGTTGCTGACATGTTCTCCCTGCCCAAAGAGTCAACCAAGAATAGTGATGAACCTTGGAAGAATGCAATTTCTACCACTATAAACGCATATGAATAAGAGCAAAAATGCAGGCAGTTACCAACATGATCCAAATGAACCTGATGCTTTCATCTCCTCACATAATATAGAGATAAAAGTCCTGAACAGAGGCCATGTCATTGCACATCTAATTACTCTATGGCAATATACTTGGGCAGTTTAAGACAGATAAGCAACCTGAATATTTTGCAGGATGGAAAGAGAAATTTACAAAGCTTAGGGGTTATAAAACCATTAAAATCTGCTCTTTTGTTCACAGTCCAATTTAAAACCACTCATTCAGAATATACACTGAACAATGAATGAGTATGAATTTCAAATTCTAGTCCATGAACCAGATGACCAGCTATAAAAAGCCCTTAGTTTACAAACTGAGTACATAAACTCAGGTGCTAGGAAGGTGGGATGTATTTTCCCACAGTATTCCCAATGGCAGGGATTGGTATGTGGTGGTAAAGCAAGGTGATGATAGCAAAGAGACAATCTTGTATGATCAGGTATTAAATAAGATGATCCTTGTTTACACAGACTTATGATAGCTACTCAATAAGCATCACAATTTCAAGAGGTGACCAAGTGACGTCTTTTCTTGGAGGATTTGCAAAACTGTACTTTAGGTGTGAAAAAAAGTTTGGGTCATTGGTTCTGATGTGAAACTCTCTTAAATTGCATGATCTGGGACTTCTCTGGTGATCCAGTGGTTGAGAACCTGCCTGCCAATGCAGGAGACATTGGTTTGATCCCTGGTCCAGAAATATTTCACAATGTCACAGGACAATTACACTCATGTGTCACAACTATTGAGCCTGTGCTCGAGAGCCCGGCAACCACAACTGCTGGGCCCACATGTGTCACTACTGAAGCCCGTGTGCCTGGAGCCCATGCTCTGCCGCAGGAGAAGCCACTGCCCACACATGGTAGCTAGAGAAAGCCTGTGCACAGCAACAAAGACCCAGTGCAGACAAAAAAACCTTTAATTTAAATTGCATGATCTAGATCTGTTTGTGTGCAAAGGACAGGTGGGTAAAATAAGAGATCCACAGAACCTGGGGAAACATAACAAGCAGAAGCAGGACAAACAATACAGCAGAAAGACATAAACCTGGCACAACAGTGACGGGCTGACTCTTCACAACCTCGTGCTCTAAGGATGCACCCGCTGTTGACCGAGGTAAGGAGGGCACTGTCACTGCCGCCTCCATTCACACCTTCACCAACTGACAGAGCTATCTAATTATAAATCAATCTCGGTCACAGCCTGAAATCTGCAGAGAGAAGTGCAAATTACTTTCCCCAGAAATGTAGTAACAGGATTTCCTCTTCTAAAGAAATCATTTCTTAAAGATGCATGCATGCACACTCTTCACTTCTACCTTATTCTTTACAGAACAGAATGGAAAAAGTCACGAACAGGGTCAAGTTACTCACAGGCCTTCAGCAAAACACTCGAGCAGCAGGGTGTCCCCTTTAAGGATGGTGACAAAAGACTCACTGCCACTTTCAGGAGGAGGCAACAATAGTCGGGGTTTTCTCTGCTTGATTGAATTTGCTACAGAACAGAACAGAAAAGACTCAGATTTTGTTCAAACTAAGAAACTCCGTTGGCACTCAATCCTTGCTAAAACATATTTAACCATATGGACCTGTGTGTGTGTGTGTATATTTACACACAGATTTTAATTTATTTTCACACATTTATTTCACATATATTTCACACATTTTAATATATTCCTATTTAAATAGATTCCACTCTTAGCAGGAAGCATGGGTTGCCCTTCAGATACATTACCTAGGTGCTGCATCAAGATTTATAAAGGTTACGATTCAAACCACATCTTCAAATTCAGAAGTTCAAACAGTGTTCAAGATAATTAGTTTCTTGATGAAAGCCTTAAGTTCACTGACAGTCAATAGCTTTATATTCCACATTTTAATCATACTTGGTCATGTTTGATGGCCTTGTGTATTTTTCTTGAATTGAATGTGCCTAAGTATCTGACAGGATTCCTCTTATAATACAGTTTCCTGGTCCCTACACCCAGGAAACTCTGATTCAAGAAGCCTGTAGTGCATACCAGGCATCTATGAATTTATCAATGAGGTGACTCTACTTTCAGTCTTATATCCTCAAAGACAAACACTGCTGTACAAAAAGATTTACAAGCCATCTCAGTAACTGGTGAGGAAATGTTCCATTTCTTATTTTCCTAAAGTGAAAGTCACTCAGTCCTGTCCGACTCTTTGCAATCCCATGGACTATACAGTCCATGGAATTCTCCAGGCCAGAATACTGGCGTGGGTAGCTGTTCCCTTCTCCAGGGGATCTTCCCAATCCAGGGATCGAACCCAGGTCTCCCGCATTGCAGGCAGATTCTTTACTGTCTGAGCCACTGGAGAAGCCCCTTTTTTCCTAAGAAGCCTTTCAAATACAATGGAAAATGGGGAAGCTTCCATTTTCAATGCAGATTCAGATTTCCATTCCAAGTGTTCACACAAATTATGTTTCACATCCAATGTCAATGTGATTTGATGTGATATGTGTAGTGTAGAGGTGAGGGCTGCTATCAGAGTAGAGGAATGAAAGGTACTGACAGCAGTGTGTACCTTGCCATAGCTTCCTTACAAGTGTTTGTTTTCTGAAAAATATGAACATGTATTATATGGTGTGATTTTTTTTTACACTTTTATATTGGAGCACAGCCTATTAACAATTGTGCGGTAGGTTCAGATACACAGCAAAGGGACTCAGCCATACATAAACATGTATCCATTCTCCCCCAAACTCCCCTCCCATCCATGTGTAATGATTTTATTGAGTGCTGAAAAGATACAATATATGTTTCTGTTATTGACCTCAAAGGAAACGATGTTGCCTATATACACCTAATCAGTCCATTTTCAAACTGAGGGCACAGCAAGGAGAGCCCTCATCCAGCCCTGGTGACGTTATCAGTATATTAGATTACCAAAGTTATCATGGAGGGTTCATTGCTGGTGCCAGTTATAAAAGACATATTTGTTGCATTCAGACAAGTGATTCTTTTCTCTGTAGAAAAACTACTTACTATATAATTTGGTTAAATGTTCTATGGGCAAAAAAATTTTTTTAAATAATAAAAACCATTTCATAGACAAGTGAGCTTGGAAAATGCTGCAACTTATATTCTTTCTCACTGAATCACAATGGACAGTTGTATAGTAAGTACTTCAAGAGGTCTAGAAAGGAAAAGAACCATTTGACTTTCTTACACTCAACGCTTTCTCTACTTCTGTTACACTCAACCATTGCTTTTTCCTTTCTTTATGTAACAGCTCTCTGCCAAACTGCTGATTAACCATAAGAGGCATTTTGGGAGATCCATAATAATTACTCCATGAAAAACATAATGTTATATATGTATATTTATTTACTTATGGTAATTATATCATTAAGTATATAGGTGTATTTATATAGTTCTGCATTCATAAATATTACCCCCTTTTACATACATTTAATGGGGATGGGAGAAAATAGAACCCTCTATGTTAACCTTTTCCTTACTAAGAGTATCAGTATATTAATAAACTCAGAAGGTATTAAAGTTCAAATTCTGAGATGACAATGAGCGACCACAGGTGAAAATAAATGTCAACATGCTACATGTCATCAACTTACCCTTGGAAATAATTTCTGTGGATGAACTCGAGTCATTAACATGCTTTACTGAAATAAAAAATGGAAGAAAAAACTCACAAACATAATGGTAGATGCTGACATCAAAACAATGAAAAGCCATAGTTTTCTCCTACAAAAATTACAAAATGAGGTATAAGCATACTTCACTAGAACAGCACCTTTGGGAACATAGTTGAATAATATTTATAAAGAGCTTAATCTTGAGCTACCATAGATGAAATCCGAGTGGAAAGCACACAAATTAGAGCTCCATTAAAGACAACTAAAGTTGCTGAAGGATGCTATAGTGAAGCCCTGGCACAGAGAATCAACACACAA
This sequence comes from Bos mutus, assembly GCF_027580195.1. Taxonomy (NCBI): domain Eukaryota; kingdom Metazoa; phylum Chordata; class Mammalia; order Artiodactyla; family Bovidae; genus Bos; species Bos mutus. Next base: position 26,306,686 of record NC_091638.1, read on the forward strand.
CAAATTGATGAACCAAGTTATGAAAAAATTATGAACCACGTTAGACAATGGAATGGTCATGCCAACTTTTCACTCTACCAGAGCCAGTTATTCAGTCAATGAATTTCTGGAGATTATCTCTGCCCTTTGAATCTTGGTTATTTCTTTGACTAATAATGACAGTTTTCAAATTTAAGAACCCAGAATGCCATCTGCAGAATCAAGTAGGAAAAGAGAAGCAATTCAAATAACTTTGCCAACTGGGGAAATATAGAAAAGTTTGATGTGATAAAAATGATAATATTACTTCTTGTTATTTTTGACTCTGTTCTTTTCTCCTACATTTTCAGCCTTGCCAGTTTATCTGAAATCACAGAGATTCTGAGCCTGAGACTTGCTGAGAAAACCCTGGAATTTTGTTGTGTATTTCATACAAGGAAAATGACTCGACTCTCTAGTCATCAAATGAAATACACTTGTCCTGTGAATTGAGATTTGATTTTCTGGCTGCAGGAGACAGAGCTACTGTTGATGTGCAGCTGCAGATGTCTCTTTCATCTGGAAGGAGTCTCTAGAGTTAAACTAAACAATGCTGGAAAATATCAACCCAGCTTTAACTGGCTTCAACCAGAATAAAATTACAGACACATTTGTCTTCCACATTCATGCTGGCACAATAAATTATTTCAACTTACAACTGTTAACTGTTAGCTTCATAGGCATTTTCTGCACAATAGTCCTCAATCTCGGGAATGCAGCAAAGCAACAGTAATCGTTCCGACTGTCCTTTTCCTCCACATTTGCGAAGTACAGATCTCCCTTTTGGCTCATGTATACTCTCTCATCTTGCTCAATGTGTTCTAATTCTGGAAGAGAAATATCTTTTCATTAAAAGGGGCAACTGTCCTTTATTATGCCTTGTCGCCTTTTTTTCATTATCCTTCCTTTCATATTATTTTATTTTTCATGTAGGCTCTTCCTATTCCTCCCAAGTCTGGTCTTATTATAGAAGTTATTAGTGAGTAAGAAGTAAAACACAAAAAAACAACAAGAAAATCATTGAGAGAGCGCTTATCACCATTAACTGAAGTACACTGATGGACAACTAGTCTGGGCATTCGACCTCTCCTGACCATTTAGGATTCCACTTCTGTTCTATGGGTCTGCACTGACTTATTTGAAAACTAGTCCAAACAGATAATGGCCTAATTATTACTTTTATTATATTAGGATCATATTTGTTAAAAACAGATTTTCACAAAATTGTGTTTGAGATATTAATCCCTCTGCCATGATGCAGCCTAGTTAGCTTCTAGGATGGATGCAATCTGGAACTCTGGCTACAACCAAGAGTAGCTTCTTTTGCTTTCTTCCAAATCCTGTACGATTATTACTTTTCTCTATGGGTCACAATGAGAAGAGATTTAGATAGACCTGCTAAGGCACATGCCAGAAGTAGGGCTTACAAGAAGCTAGAATCCCAGTGCAAGAGCTGATGATAGCTTTTGGAAAATTAAACACAGAAGTTCATACTAATTTCTAATACTACTAATAATTTGTGCATCACTGTATTAAGTAAGTGCAACATAGTAAAAGAGAAATATAAAGCCAGCAACACAGATACAAGCCATTCTCAACTTGACATACTGTATCGTATTAACAGACTCTACTCTTTCCAGATATGACAAAATCAAGACATATTCAGTGGCTTTCTAGTGCTTTCATGTATATTCAGAACTCAGAGCAGACTATAGATGGAAATAGTTTTTAAACTATACTTGATTTCACATCATAAGTTCATATTGATTTTGTATCCTTCATTTCCGTATGTCATTTGACACAATGAGTGAAATTAAAATGTCCCCTAGAACATTACTTACCAATATTCATCCAATAAATGTGTAAAGGTGGCAGGCCTTTGGGAGGGTTGCATGGAAGGACAATTGGATCACCTTCCTCCACTTCAAGAGGGTCGATTTTTTCTTTGGGAAATTTTGGAGCATCTGATATAAAAAATCATTTAAAGACACCGTTTAAAAATTTTAATATTACAAGTAATGCTTAATGTTACAAGTATTATCTTAAAGCATTCTTCTTGTAGAAATTGGAACATTTTTAGTAAATTCAACACCCTAAATCTTCTTGTCTATGACCTGCAGAGGAAAATACTGTTAACAATCTGTGCTGCATCGTTATACAACTTTAAAAATATTTCTGCATTCTGTAACTATAGATAACAAATAATTTTGCTTTGACATCAATAAGGCAACAATATGCTTGTGCATATTTCTCAGTGAAGAGGTATAAGCTCTGAGTCATAGGAGTTGCTCGTTTTAAGTTTTCATAGATTTGGTATCATTTTTTCCAAACATTGTGCTTTATTTCTAGGCAGATACTTATTTTCTGTCTTTTGCTTTATTCTGAAGCCCTTGAATGTAACTGGCAAATATTCCATTCAGATCATAATCAAACGAAATACACAATTCAAAGCCCACATGGGGAAAAAATGGTATGAATACAATGAAAAGCCAAACATGACCACTAGAAGTTGCAAAGAGAGCCATCCACATTGGAATCACTCCCAGTAAATAAAATTTTAAGTGAAATGAAATGGATGTAGGACAGGAGACTTTGCAGTATTTCAAAATACTGTTTCTTTCCCATGCTGGAATCAATGTCCTAAAAAAGGTCAATTCAATTACTGAGAATGTAAGTCACAACAGTGCAGAATTTGAAATACAATACCGAAGTTTGATATTTTATGAAGTTATTTATAAAATAGTTTTAAGAATATTCAAAATATATTCCACTTCAACATTATTTGTACATCTGCGCTATAGAATTACTTAGGGTTTGATAAATGAGAAAAGTCTTATATGAGGTATTTATAGCCTTCCTGACCTGATAGAATTTATTAGCAGTTTTCCATCTCTATATTTCATTCTTAAAATATGGCTCACAAAAGATTATTATTATTCCTGAGAGTCTAAAAATATATTCATTTACCGTCAATTTTCCTCTTGAGAAGCTTTGTGCCGTTCCCTTGCTCCTCACCCCCACCTCCTACTCTAACGCCCCAGTGATTGAGGGAACTTGCTGACATTTCTTATCGATGCACCAGCTACAGTGAATTGCTTTTTGTCTAAATTCAAGGACCTTTCACGGCTTAACATCGCAGGAGGCAGTGTCTTTATTACACTGCCTTTGCCAGTTCAAAAGACAGGCGCTGGTGTGTGACAGTCCACAGTGGATTCCCTCGTGGTCTACTCATTCTAAGATTTCTCCTGGCAAGTCTGGAAATAAAATTTGAGACGGGAACCATCTTGGACATGAATTTAGTATATTTTCTGCAAAATGACTTGTATAACATTTGCTGTCAGTCAAAGCTAAGGCTCGATAGACATGAGTTTGAGCAAGCTCCCAGAGTTGGTGTTGGACAGGGAAGCCTGGCGTGCTGCAGACCATGGTGTTGCAAAGAGTGGGACATGACTGAGTGACTGAACTGAGCTATCTCGGAATCGTGCTTTTGCTCTAGGTAGAATAAAACTGGAGAATCCCATGGATGGAGGAGCCTGGTGAGCTGGACACGACTGAGTGACTTCCCTTTCACTTTTCACTTTCATGCATTGGAGAAGGAAATGGCAACCCACACCAGTGTTCTTGCCTGGAGAATCCCAAGGACAGGGGAGCCTGGTGGGCTGCCGTCTAAGGGGTCGCACAGAGTCAGACACAACTGAAGCGACTTAGCAGCAGCAAAAGCAGCAGAATGAAACTTCCAACAAAAGATAGAAAAACATCTGAGTATATCCCCTACATGTACCTTGTTGATAAATTATCAATACCACCTATTTGGTAAAGCCTTAGCTTTACCAAACATTTGACAGCAAATGTTATACAAGTCATTTTGCAGAAATATACTTTATGCAAGTAAAGTGCAGTAATTTACAGAACTAGTATGTACCCTAAGCTTCAAATTCAAATCACTTGTTTAGCAAAACTCGCTCTAACTAAAGCTCAGTATTTATTGTTATTGAAGTTAGCAGTGTTGTTTGGTAGTTATTGAATCTATTTATCTGTTTATACTCAGATAATAGAAGCAAAAGACGAAGAGAAACAGATTAGGAAATGAAAGACGCATGTAATCCTGTTTTGCAACTAGCAAACTTTACAGTGCCAAGTATGAATACACAGTTCCCTGGGTGGTATCTATTGTAAAGTCGCTAATTAAGTTGTATAAAGCCCTAATTGGAGAGCTGCCTCTTTAGAAAAAATTTAATAATTCAAACAGATAGTATCACCAGTGAAGAACTATCATCCTTGTATTAATTAAATCTAGATTATAAAATTCTAATTACAAAAGTATAACTATGTTATTCAACTGGCTTCCAAGGCATTCTTAATAAAAAAGATAAAATAAGATTTAGAAGTCTACCAAAGCCTTTATCACATACCATAAATCTGGAACAGCTTTAACCAAAGATGAAATTAATACCTGGAAACTGGGAAGAATATTTATATATTTAATAATTTACGGCCCAAGAGTAAACACTGTAAAGGATAAAAATTTGTCATTTTTTTTTAGATCTTACTCTTTGACTTTCAAACTATATAGTAAATTTGATGCAAAGCAAAAAATTGAATATTATAACATTTACAGATAAATGTGAAATTTAATTATTATAACAACTGCAAGCATGATGTCTACCTCAATTCATTTTAAAAAATGACTCTATTTAAAAATGACTCCCAATGAATTTTGCTAATTGTATTTCTCTGATGATAAACATTAGCATTGTTGAGTTTGAACAGATGCAATACTTTAAAAACATGAATCGTAAACAGTCATTTTTCTTTTGTGTGAGGCAACTACACTGCTGGAGCTCACCAACACATTTCAAATGAGTGCTCTATTAACACCAAAAACAAAGTCACTTAATTGTGTATCACTTAATTGTGACTATGAACATGGGTTTGGGTGGACTCTGGGAGTTGGTGATGGACAGAGAGGCCTGGCGTGCTGCGGTTCATGGGGTTGCAAAGAGTTGGACACGACTGAGCAACTGAACTGAACTGAACTAATTCTGACTAGACTTGACCATGGAATGGTGTCTTTGCAAAGGGATCAGCATCCACTTCTACATTAGCATCTACCTAAGTAGGATTTGAAGAATGTTTGGAAATCCCATAATATCAAGTCTAGATGAAGCCATAAACATTTAGTCCCTATCAGTCTACCTCATCAGAAAATCAAGCAAAGCATAGCACCCATCCCTTTACTACTTTTCAATAGGCTTCCACATTCATTATTCAGTGTAGCAGACAAACTTCTAGGAACAACTCCAGGGACCCAATTCCCTAAAAACCCACCTGGCATGAAAAGCCTTTTGGAGAGACAAATTAGCTACATGCTAGTCTTCCTACTGAAGCTATCAACACACAGCAAACCTGCAAATACAAACTCTCTAGGGGCTCGATACTTGCGGTACTGACAATTAGTTTTGAAACCCATCATCTTAACTCTTTCAACTAATATACTAAAAAAAAAATAACATCTTGTACTTGAAATATAGCAGACTTGTGAAAAACAATTTTTTTATCTACAGACTAGCCTATAAACGGCTCTGGCCTGGACACTAAAACTTACTGGTTCTTTTGCTTCAGACCACTATCCTTACTTTCTGTGCCCCCTTTTTACTTTTCTCTGGCATCTTAGAATCCTTTCAGTTCATCTCTCTGGGCTCCTCAAAAGCCTCCCTCAGAGGCTTGTCTTAAGGACATGTTGCACAGTCCCACATGGCAACCAACTTAACAGTAAAGAACTGGTAATGAAATGTCATCAGAGAAATTTAATGAAATACAAGTAATTCTGACTAACCACGTCAATGAAAAGGTACTGGTGACTTAACCATTACCAAGTTATTATCTTTGTTACCTACGGAGTATCTTTCTCTGATACCCAAAGAATAAAATCAACTCTCCGTATATTCTCTATCTTTCTCTGAGTCTGAAAACCTATTGCCAAGGTTATTTTCAACAAAGAAGGATAATGCTTTTTAGCTCATCCAGAGGATGTGTTAACAGAATGATCAAAGCATAGGCAACACTGTGGAACATCAGATTATAAACATGTGCTCTGGAGCCAGCTGCTTAGGGCTGAATCCTGGCTTCATCCCTTACCATGTGACCTGAGCCTATTACTTAATGTGCTTCAGTTTCTTTATTCATAAAATGGAATTTGACATGACACCTAATTCATTGATTTGTGGCAAAGTTTAAATAAACTATTTCATATAAATCAATTAACATAGTGTCAGGCACTTAAAAATCACTCAGTATGTTGGCTCTTGTTCAAATATTTTCACTTTACATGGTAAACCCAGTCACATTGTATAGAGATGGGCAAAGAGACAAAGAGCTTTCCTTTGCTATTGTTTCTGATCTTTCATGTAGCCTATATCATAACAACTTCTACATTTTATTCAACTATTTGGAATTAACGTTATCAAAGAAAGTAGGGAGGGTGCCTGAGGGATGAAAGACTGTATCTTATAAGAACCTATGGTTTGTTTAATGAATTATTCTGTCCCCCTTCCTATGCCAAAGAGCTTTATCTATTTTGACTTCTCACTTTGTTTACAGGACTGGCCTGGGGAGCTTTTGAGTGCTTTCCTTTTCCCTTGAATGTGCTCAGCAAATTGCTGACAGTCTGGCATCATTATCATGAATGCAAGCCACTGAGCTCACATGCTGTATCACCCTGAACTCCAGTTTCTGTCTGCAAAGAGATTTAATTGATTCCCATTTCCTGTAGAGTACCCTATTAACCCACTTAGAAGTACAGAGAAATAGCACTGCCTTTCAGTCTATGAACTGGTAATGAATTCACACTAAGGAAGGACAACCAATGCAGTCCATTTCATTCTAGTCATTCACATACTGGGACACATGAGAGCAAAATCCTCAGCCTTAATTAAACCTTTAAAACTCTAAGTTGCACTCTCTACTGAACAAATTGATGCTCCTAAGGTTAGTTTGCATATATTAGTAGAAGAAACTAGCATATACCACCGGACCCCTACTTTTGCTATTCTACCCTTCCCAAATTAGAGCAGTAAATAGCCAAGATATGCCTTAAGGAAACTGACCTGAGGAATTCATACAAATGTAGAAACCCAGCACACTAGAAATTCTAGGTAGTTTCTATTGAAACAATATACAGATGATTTCACCCCTAAACCTGCTATTCCCTGCATTACTTTACGAGTAATGCATACTGCATTTTTACCTTTATTCATTCTTTTAATCTTTAGCCAGTAAATCAATCACTGATAATAAGAATTCACACAGCATTTATAAGACAATACAGAGAACAAAGAATAGGACAGGATGATATCATTCTCACCTTTAATATCCTGATCAATATATTTGACAGTCAAAGTCTCTTCCAAACAACAAAAAAATGCTTTTAAAATTCCACAGAATTTACACATGGATGTTCCTAACATTACTGATTGACTATTATAAAAAGAAAAATTAGTAATAAAGTTAGAAACAATCCAAAGGGACATCAACTGGTGAATGGACAAACAAAATGTGGTATATCTGTATCATTATTATATGAATATTATTCAGCAATAAAAATGAACCAACTACTGATTTATCCTATAACATGAATGAATCACAAAATCAGGCTAAGTGGAAAGAAGCTAGATGGAAAAGATCACATATTGTATGATTTCATTTACATGAAATATTCAGAAAAAAACATTTCAAGAGGCAAGCATCAGACTGGCGACCACCTGGGCATGGGGACAGAGAGCACCTAATCTTTCAGGGATGAGGGAAACGCTCTAATACTGGCTTCTAATGATAGTTGAACTGAAAATTTTTATGATAAAAGGAACCACTGTGTACATAAGCTGGTAAAATTTATGATGTGTAAATAATACACAGAATCTATAAGAAAAATTAGTATAGGCTAAAGTTATGACCAACCTAGATAGCATATTGAAAAGCAAAGACATTACTTTGCCAACAAAGGCCCGTCTAGTCAAAGCTATGGTTTTTCCAGTGGTCATGTATGGATGTGAGATTTGGACTGTGAAGAAAGCTGAGCACCGAAGAATTGATGCTTTTGAACTGTGGTGTTGGAGAAGACTCTTGAAAGTCCCTTGGACTGCAAGGAGATCCAACCAGTCCATCCTAAAGGAAATCTGTCCTAAATATTCATTGAAAGGACTGATGCTGAAGCCGAAACTCCAATATTTTGGCCATCTCATGCAAAGAGTTGACTCACTGGAAAAGACCCTGATACTGGGAGGGATTGGGGGCAGGAGGAGAAGGGGATGAGAGAGGATGAGATGGCTGGATGGCATCACCAACTCGATGGACATGAGTTTGAGTGAACTCCAGGAGTTGGTGATGGACAGGCAGGCCTGGCGTGCTGCAATTCATGGGGTCGCAAAGAGCTGGACAGGGCTGAGCAACTGAACTGAACTGAAGATAGACTAAGAATGTTAAGTGGAGAAGGCTGATCTGTGCCCTCAAGGATAAATAAAACTGAACTGCCAAAACGGAATTATTCACAGCTTCATTCTAACTTCACTGATATCTGTCATAATGAAGGCAACAAAATAGCGTACCTTCTCTCCAGACTCACTGACCACACCCACAGGATTTCGGTTTCTTGGCTACAGTCTTTCCTTTGTTCACTGCTGTATCTCAAATTACTAGAAAAGTGTCTGACACATGAAGGGAGTTTAATGAAGATCTGTTGAATAATTCACAGCCTAACTTACCATGCCATATCTTGGAAAATCCATTCAGTTGAATGATTTTCTCCATATTTGAAAAGAGTACATTGTATTTGGTTGTTTGCTTTTTTTTTTATGCTTTCTTTTCCTGGCAAAGTCAACTGCAATTTTGTTAAAAGTAGATAACTAAACACAGTGTATAAATTTTTCTGTCTGTAAGGGGTAATGACCAGATTTTCAGCTACTGTACCTATGTTTAAAACTTACAATCTAGCCTTTAAGTTTGTTCTAAAGAAAAGTTTAAGAAATGAGAGTTAAAACTTTAAAGTTTTACAAACTTTAAAACTCATATCACAGAGTGTAATATAAATGAAGAATCAATTCTCTACACCTTAAGAGAAGAATCAATTGATAAAACTTGTAGGAAGCCTTAAATGGTCTCTGAATTATAAACTCCTAAGAACTGGGCTGATGGTCCTATTCAACATATAAATAATTGCAGAAAGGTGTTAGATGATGAAGTAATTTTAGGAGGAGCTGGAAATGATGCATGAGAAACCTGATTTACTTTCCTCTTTTCTACAGCAGCAGAAAAAATGGCGCAATTATCCACTACATAGCTCAGACTCAACTCTCATCTCTTAATTTCAATACTAGCCAATTCCGGTACCCTTACATTGTTCATGCTTTCACTTGGTCTGCTTTGATAATGACAGAAAACATTTTCTTTTCAAAATCCTTTAATTGCAGAACCTTATACTAAAATGTGCCATTTCTCTGCTATAGGTCTAGCAACTGCCTGTTCCTTTGTGTCTCCATAGCAACCACTAGAATTCAGGTTAGGAATCACCCTAATGCCTTGTCTTGTACAATGATTTTTTTATATCTTCCTTTCCTCTCCCTGTCTCCTAGTTCCTCATCTTATTTCAGTTAATTATATATTTATCTATATTATACACTATATTATAGTTTATAATAATATAATGTGTAATATAGAACTATAACTATAGCTGTATAGTTATACTATGTGATTTTATGATTCTCAATTAGTTTTCTGACCCAGAATTCATGAACATTCCCTACCGTCATTTTAAACCCAAACTCCAGAGGCAAATTTTCAAGTCTGGATGTCACTACTCTGCCCACTACTATGCTCTAACATCACACTTAATAATTCAGTATGTCTAAGACAAATCAGTATGCTACATACTAATTAATTTTGTATATATAAAGACCACATAAAATAAATGTAAAGAATAAAAAGAAAGAAATGCAACACTCTTTACCCACCACCCATCGTAAGAGAAACATAAAAGCACCGTCACCTTTCTATCCGGTGTAGATCCTACCTATTCCACATCCCGTTAGAGGTAACTACCATCCTAAATTTTGTTTTCAACATTCTCTTGTTCTACACTATGATTTTACCACATGAAATGATAATCCTAAACAATATTCATTTTTACATATAGTGACCTTATATAAATGAAATCACACTTTATGTTTCTCTTAGAGATTTGCTTTCATTGTTCAACACATCTCTAAGGTTCATCAGTCTTCACTGCTGAGTAATTTTTGTACGAATATGCCACAATTATTTCATTATATCACAAATGAACTTGTGTTTTTTGTCAGTATATTTCTAAAACACAAGCAATGCTGCCACAGCTATTCCTGGTGCTCACAGGTAAGGGGCACGTGCACATGAGCAGAGAGGAGGAATTTCTGGGTCACTGGTGAGAGTATCTTTAACTAAGTAGGCAGTGACCAACATCCTCCACAGTCCAAGCAGTAAACTGGACTCTCCACAGTGGATACCTGTTATGCCGGCCGCAAAGTCCCACCTAAAACTGCTACTTTCAGACTCTGTTGTATTTCCCAATTTGCAGGAATCAAATGCTTTTATTATTTAGGTTACCATAGATCTATTTCTGATTACTAATGAAGCATATTTTTATATTTGTATTGCCCATTGCAATCTGAGGTGCAAGTTTATATCTTTTGCCACTTCCTTTTTTGCTCTTCACTTGGTGGTGGTGGTTTAGTCGCTAAGTTGTGTCTGACTCTTTGCGACCCCATGGACGATAGCCTGCCAGGCTCCTCTGTCCATGGGATTCTCCAGGCAAGAATACTGGACTGGGTTGCCATTTCCTTCTCCAACTTCGGTTCAGTCGCTCAGTCGTGTCCGACTCTTTGCAACCCCATGAACTGCAGCACTCCAAGCCTCCCTGTCCATCACCAACTCCTGGAGTCCACCCAAACCCATGTCCATCAAGTCTGTGACACTATCCAACCAGGTCATCCTCTGTCATCCCCTTCTCCTGCCCTCAATCCTTCCCAGCATCAGGGTCTTTTCTCCAACTTAGAGATCTGTAAAATTATTTATAAACACATTAATATCATCTTCAGTTATATTCATTGGTAATGTTTTCTTTTTGGATTTTTTTAATACCCATTTCTCAACTGTATTTTGGTCATATTCACTTCATAGCTAATGTATCATCAAATACTGAAAAACACTCTGCAGTTTCAGGTATAATGCTCTATACACGCTGATTAGCTAGAGCTTGTGATTGGGTTCTTTAAATTCTCCATACACCTTTCTATTACATATGCCTGGTACATTAATCTCCAGGGAGCCTTTATAAAATCAAGTCTATTTTGATTGATAAGAGAGCCATATGTACTTTTCTTTTGAACAGTATTTATTCAAGATATCTATTTATCTATTAAAAAGATGGAATATCTTTTCCCCCTTGTAGTTTCAACAATTCTATTTTCTCATGATTTAGATGTGTAATGTGGTAAATAGCTTATAACTTTTTAAATTTTGGAGCACTTAGTTTATTTACTTTCATCTTTAGTTAATTATATATTTAGATTAGAAAAGGCAGAGGAACCAGAGATCAATTGCCAACATCCACTAGATCATGGAAAAAGCAAGAGAGTTCCAGAAAAACATCTATTTCTGCTTTATTGACTATGCCAAAGCTTTTGACTGTGTGGATCACAATAAACTGTGGAAAATTCTGAAAGAGATGGGAGACCACCTGACCTGCCCCTTGAGAAACCTGTATGCAGGTCAGGAAGCAACAGTTAGAACTGGACATGGAACAACAGACTGGTTCCAAATAGGAAAAGGAGTACGTCAAGGCTGTATATTATTACCCTGCTTATTTAACTTCTATGCAAAGTACATCATGAGAAATGCTGGGCTGGGAGAAGCACAAGCTGGAATCAAGATTGGGGGGTACCATTTCACGCCAGTCAGAATGGCTGCGATCCAAAAGTCTACAAGTAATAAATGCTGGAGAGGATGTGGAGAAAAGGGAACCCTCTTACACTGTTGGTGGGAATGCAAACTAGTACAGCCATTATGGAGAACAGTGTGGAGATTCCTTTAAAAACTGGAAATAGAACTGCCTTATGATCCAGCAATCCCACTGTGGGCATACACACTAAGGAAACCAGAAGGGAAAGAGACACGTGTACCCCAATGTTCATCGCAGCACTGTTTATAATAGCCAGGACATGGAAGCAGCCTAGATGTCCATCAGCAGATGAATGGATAAGAAAGCTGTGGTACATATACACAATGGAGTATTACTCAGCCATTAAAAAGAATACATTTGAATCAGTTCTAATGAGGTGGATGAAACTGGAGCCTATTCTACAGAGTGAAGTAAGCCAGAAAGAAAAACACCAATACAGTATACCAACGCATATATATGGAATTTAGAAAGATGGTAACAATAACCCTGTATATGAGACAGTACATATACACAATGGAGTATTACTCAGCCATTAAAAAGAATACATTTGAATCAGTTCTAATGAGGTGGATGAAACTTGAGCCTATTATACAGAGTGAAGTAAGCCAGAAGGAAAAACACCAATACAGTATACTAACGCATATATATGGAATTTAGAAAGATGGTAACGATAACCCTGTATACGAGACAGCAAAAGAGACACTGATGTATAGAACAGGCTTATGGACTCTGTGGGAGAGGGAGAGGGTGGGAAGATTTGGGAGAAAAAAAAAAAAAAAGACCATATGTATTGTACTATGTAGTTTTCCAAAGAGCATTGACAACGTATATATTTCTGTATAACTATTTCCTATAGTATATTAATTGTGCCAGTGGTGTGATATACTTATGACTGTGAAATCAAAAAAGTTTATATTTAAGTGAATGAGTCTGCTACTATATAATGTTTTACATAATTAAAATAAATTTCCATGTGTATGTAAAAAAAAGACATTAATTTAGATGTATTATGAACATTTTGTGGATTTTTATCCTTTTTCTTTTACAGATATACATTGTTAATAGTTACAGATGAAATTATGCAATAAAAAAAAAAAGAGACACTGATGTATAGAACAGTCTTTTGGACTCTGTGGGAGAGGGAGAGGGTGGGATGATTTGGGAGAATGGCACTGATATATGTACAATATCATATATGAAAAGAGTCGCCAGTCCAGGTTCGATGCACGATACTGGATGCTTGGGGCTGGTGCACTGGGATGACCCAGAGGGATGGTATGGGGAGGGAGGAGGATTCAGGATGGGGAACACATGTATGCCTGTGGCGGATTCATTTCGATGTATGGCAGAACCAATACAATATTGTAAAGTTTAAAAATAAAATTAAATTAAAAAAAAGATTGGAGGGAGAAATATCAATAACCTCAGATATGCAGATGACACCACCCTTATGGCAGAAAGTGAAGAGGAACTAAAAAGCCTTTGATGAAAGTGAAAGTGGAGAGTGAAAAAGTTGGCTTAAAGCTCAACATTCAGAAAACAAAGATCATGGCATCTGGTCCCACCACTTCATGGGAAATAGATGGGGGGGACTTCCCTGGTGGTCCAGTGGCTAAGACTCTGCGCTCCCAATGCAGGGGGCCTGGGTTCAATCCCTGGACAGGGAGCTAGATCCCACATGCAGCAACTAAGACCCAGTGCAGCCAAATTAAAATAAATAAATGATTAAAAAAAAAAAAAAAAAGAAATAGATGGGCAAACAGTGGAAACAGTGTCAGACTTTACTTTTTGGGGCTCCAAAATCACTGCAGAATTTGCAGTAATTTGCAAAATTACTCCGCGGAAGGAACGTTATGACCAACCTAGACAGCACATTGAAAAGCAGAGACATTACTTTGCCAACAAAGGTCTGTCTAGTCAAGGCTATGGTTTTTCCAGTGGTCATGTATGGATGTGAGAGTTGGACTGTGAAGAAAGCTGAGCGCCAAAGAATGGATGCTTTTGAACTGTGGTGTTGGAGAAGGCTCTTGAGAGTCCCTTGGACTGCAAGGAGATCCAACCAGTCTATTCTGAAGGAGATCAGCCCTGGGATTTCTTTGGAAGGAATGATGCTAAAGCTGAAACTCCAGTACTTTGGCCACCTCATGCGAAGAGTTGACCAATTGGAAAATGGTCTGATGCTGGAAGGGATTGGGGGCAGGAGGAGAAGGGGACAGAGGATGAGATGGCTGGATGGCCTCACTGACTCGATGGACGTGAGTCTGGGTGAACTCCGGAAGTTGGTGATGGACAGGGAGGCCTGGCGTGCTGCGATTCACGGGGTTGCAAAGATTCCGACATGACTGAGTGACTGAACTGAACTGAAGTTTAGATTTATTTCTAAGTTTTTTTCTCTTCTCTCTTGCCTTTTTCTTTTTCTTCTTGATACCAGAGTGTGAAAATCACTCATATTTTGTTCTATATGTATACTGTAACTATTCTATATATTTTAAGACAAATACTTGTTAAGGTTTTAAATTTGAGTTATAGTCTCTCCTCTAGAACAATACAGAAAACTTAAAAAAATTTAAACCCAGTTTCCTGTTCCAACTTTAAGGATAACACACACGTTTTTAATTATTTGTTCTCCCCAGGTTTGTGTACATTCTAATCCCCCAGCATAAGGTGTCCATATCCTGAAAGGTCTAGAACTCTGCAAGAAGAAATTGCACAATAGAACCTCTTGGCAGTTTTATATCTAAGAATTTTTTTCTTTAAAGCCTTTGGTTAGAATCAAGTAGTGTTGGATACCTTAAAATTCAGGAAAATAAATGACCAAATGTGAAAGTCAGTCATCAGAGATCCCATGCTACAGAAATCAGATCTGGTAATAAAGAAGTTGCTTACTCTTGGGGGTAATTATTGATAAATAACAGCTTTAATGGTAAGGGAGCTTGTAGTTTTCCATGGTTATGATCTATGGAAGATATCACTAACCTATACTAATATCACTGAGCACTCATACTGAGGTTAGGTGGGGCTACGCCGTTTGTTTTGCCCCCCCAACAAGGTGAGTAGAAGCTGCCTGTGTGACTTCTTGTGGGAAGCAGTGTTCTATACCCCCACACTCTGACCCAGATGGTCCAAGTCTCACATGGTGCAGAGATAGGATGATGGTATATCCATCAGTTAGCATCTCTGAAAAGCTACATGGAGAACAGTTGCTCTGAAGAGCTGCCAGAACTACAGCAAACTGCCTCATCAAGGAACAACCCTGTATTAACACAAAGGCTTGGGGATTACTTGTGACTGCAGCATAACCTAGCCAAATCTAACTAATATATTTAACTTCACTGGATGAAGCAAAACAAATACTATTTTTCCTCATGTTACATGTATTATTAGTGACACAGCGAGAGTATGTTGCTTTCATGGTCATCAACTTCTAAATATCAAAACCTGGAAGATAATTTCCCCTATAAATAAAATATAAGGCAATTATAAGATGATTAAATTAATAATCTTATTTCATTGCAGCCTAGTATAACTCCTACTGCTGCTGCTGCTAAGTCGCTTCAGTCGTGTCCGACTCTGTGTGACCCCATATACAGCAGCCCATTAGTCTCCTCTGCCCCTGAGATTCTCCAGGCAAGAATACTGGAGTGGGTTGCCATTTCCTTCCCCAATGCATGAAAGTAAAATGTGAAAGTCAAGTCGCTCAGTCGTGTCTGACTCTTAGCGACCCCATGGACTGCAGCCTACCAGGCTCCTCCATCCATAGATTTTCCAGGCAAGAGTACTGGAGTGGGGTGCTGCGGGGAGCGAGCTCTGCCCGTGGCAAAGGTCATGAGGAAGGAGGCTTGGCATACGCAAAGGCGGGATCAAGCCTCAGGAGTCTCCCTGGAAATTCTCGAGCATCTACCCCCAAAACCAGAGTCTGCCTACTTTCTGCTTTGTGCTTTCACCTACACCTCTGACTTTACGGGGGGCTGTCCCCCACTACCTCTCTCTGAAAAAAGAGTTAGCTTACAGCTCCAGTTAATAATTCCTGGGTGTGACAGTGTTTCAACCTACAAACTCCTTTGGAAGTCCTCTAGCCTGCCTGAATAGGTTTTTCCGGCCACATGTGATTGCTCAGAGCCTCCCAACTGTGAGAGGCATGAGATGTTCTAAACTGTCTAAATACAGATTCCTCTGAGCAGTTAAAAGATTGATTAGAAATTGTATTGGTGAAGGGTTTTTCACTTGTTGGGCCAATGTTTGCTGCTAAGTCTCCATATCCCTTACCTGCTGTGTCCCTGGCAGTGTATTGATTAATATAATTGGTGTAAATAGTAGCTTTAATGTTTGTAACCTGGGACCCTTGAGTTAATTCTTTTTCTTGTTATAGCTCACTACACCTTTGCTCTGTAGGAATGCAACTTTATCTAATGCTTTTGAAGGGTGGCGCTTATCACCTTTAGAGAAAAATAAGTTTTCTGAAGAAAGGGTCTTAAAATGTTAACAGGCCTCTGGGCCAGAAGATGATGCAAATCACCTAAACTTTTGCATATGATAAGTTTGCAGGAAGAAAGCCTGGCTTGCTGCATGACTCTACCCTTCCCCCATTATCCTCTACGCATAACTTAAGGTATAAAAACTACTTTGGAAAATAAAGTGCGGGCCTTGTTCACCGAAACTTGGTCTCCCCATGTCGTTCTTTCTCTTACCTTCTGGCTGAATTATTCAGCTTCTTTTCTCCACTGAATTTCCTCACTGAGCTATCCTTCTTCTATTACTCTTTATATCCTTAATTAACGTTTAATTAAGCAGTTGTTTCCTGATCCTCGCCGACGCCGTCCCCGCTTCCAATTCCCTGGATCCACCGGGGCTGGACCCCGGCAGGGTGCCATTGCCTTCTCCGATAACTCCTACTAAACTTCACTGAAATATTAAATGAAATCTCCTCTCTAATACTTACTGTTGCTGCTGCTGCTGAGATGCTAAGCTGTGTAGGACTCTTTTGCAACCCCATGGACTGTAGCCCAGACAGATTCCTCTTTCCATGGAATTCTCCAGACAAGAATACTGGAGTGGGTTGCCATTTCCTTCTCTAGGGGATCTTCCCCAACCAGGGATTGAACCCACGTCTCCTGCATTGGCAAGCAGATTCTTTACCACTGAGCCACCTGGGAAGCACCGCAATACTTACTAGGAACTATAAACTCGATTTCTTCTGACATAGCAATCCCCAGCTTATTAGAAGCAAAGCAGCGGTATTTTCCTTGAAAGTGAGATATGTGCCCATCATTTGGTATCCTGAAAGTCCCCCCATTGTTAGATACAATTATCCGAGGGTCAGAGAGATTAAAAGGCTTGTCATCCTTATTCCACAAGAATCTGTAAGATAAAACTAAAGTTAGCAACCCTGAAAAAAATCATAACTTATTTACAAACAAATATACAGAAATAAGAAAACCGAGACATTTTAAAATAAAAAGTATATAATACATCTATTTAACTGAATATAACAATACAAAAAAGGTATCTAAAATAATCTGAGAAATCTTATAAACTGCTATAGACTTAATGTTTATGTCTCCCTAAAATTCGTATGTTGAAGTCTATTTCCCAATGTATTGTAATAGTATTTGAGGGTAGGGCCTTGGAGAGGTGTTTATGTCATGAGGGTGAAGTCCTCACAAATGGGATTGTGGTCCTTATAAAAGAGATCCCATTCTTGCTCCCTTCTGCCACGTGAGGTTACAAGAAGATGACTGGCTGTGAACACCAAGCAGGTCATCACCAGACACCAAAGCTGCCGGTGATACTAAATCCGTCAGTGACTTGGTCTTGGTCTTCTCACCACCAGAGCTGTGAGAAATGTGTGTCTGTTGTTTAAGCCATTCAGTCTGTGGTATTTTTATTGTAGCAGCCAGAACTGACTGAGACACAAGCCATGAAAAAGCTGTGACAATTGGAAGGGGAAAAAAAGATAAGTTTCATTCTGTTCTTTTAAAATTAAAGATATATTTTAAAACTTATCCAGTTGAAAAGATAATGTAGGATCTTTACTAATATTTCAGACATTACAGTATTTGGAGACTAAAAAATATAAATATATAATATGTCCGTGTGTGTGTGTCTGTGTGTGTGTGTATTTGAGAAGAGCTCACTCAAAATTCAAAAACACACAAGCCAATTATTATCAAATTGGGTTATATAGTCTATCAATATTTTTAGACATATTTGTAACATAATTGAGACCATAATGAATGTATAATTTTTCCATTTAAGTTTTTCCAATTATTACAATGCTCTAAAGATAGATTTTATGACTACATTATCTTCTGACTTATGGCTCCTAATTAATTTCCCTAACCATTTTCACTTTTTCTCTTTTATGAACAATATTGTTACAAAAATTCTACATATTTATTTTGGGTGGTAATTTCCCAAATATTTTATTATGGTAATTCCTTAAAAGTGAGATTGATAAACCCATAAGAAATATTTCATCACTTTTGATAAGCACTGAAGAATTATATTCCAGAAAAAACATAGACAATTTAATTCCCACTTCCATATGTAACAGTGTCCGTTCTATGGACATGGTTATAAAAAGTTTTTTGTTTTTTTTCTAATCTTTAAAAATCTAATAGGTATATAGTGACTTCCCAATTAGATTTTATTTTATATATTAATAATGCACACCAATGTGAATATGCTCCAGGATGACATAGTCTTATATAACCTGACGCTTGTTCAAAAAGAGTAGCAAAATCTTATGAGACACAATTTTCTTAGGAGCATGCCTGTCTCCTGACAACTTCTCTTACTTCTTTTCTCTCTGCATCTTTCATATTTTTTTGGTTTTAGGTGCAAATAACATATAGAATCTTTTCTTTAAAATTCTAATACCTTGAACTGGGATAACTGTGTATATTCAAAATTAAACATTTCCAACTTGTGCCATGCTGTATCTTTTCATTCATTCAAGGTTTTCTTTACTCCTCCTACCCAGTATACATGCTACATAATTGATGCTACATAGTTTTTGCTATCACTCTTGGTGATGATATTGCTGTTACTAACAAATGGAATTTCTGGATTTGTTCCTTTGACTATTATGATGGGATTTTTTTCTTTGTTTTCTAATTATTTTCTATTTTATATAATAAGGTATGTAATTACACCTTTAAAAAAAAAAAATTAACCAATTTCATATGTATAAAATTTTCTTTTGTCCATTGAATTTTATTGAGTTTTCAGATAGAATATCAATTATCTAATAAAGATAATAATAATATAGTATTAAATATTCTTTCAGTATCTATAGTCATTAAAAATTCTTAGACAACTGTATTAGATATGACTTGAGAAGAATAAATAGTGCTAATAGCAGATACTCTATTCATGATTCCGAATTAGTACTTCATAATTAAACTTGATACTGGATATTGACATGATAAATATAACTCATCATTAATCATCCCCCATGATTGTATGGTGCATCTCTTGATATAATCAAGTTAACCAATATTTATATATAATAGTATTGATTGATCCATATTTGCAGTAATTAATACATTCTCCTTCATTCCATTATAATTTATCCATATTCACATATATGAATTATATTATAGTTGGTAAAAGACAGAAAAGTGACAATTAAGAATGCCAATAATTTTTGGTAAAAGACAGAAAAATGACAATTAAGAATGCCAATAATTTTTAAAATATCAAATTATCAGGAAATAAAAATGTTATTCACAACACAATTTAAAATAATTAATTTCCATTCTTTCATCCTTAGTGGATGTAAAATGATCAGGTAAATCAATGAAAGTCTGTAGGTTTGCTTCTCATTCTAGAATCATTTAGAACTTTAAACTCTTGAATTCTCTTCATATCTTTTTCCTCTTTAATTTCAGTACTCTCACAGTTCTTTCTCTCCAAACTAGTATGTACTTAGAAAAAACTTTCTGAGATTATTATTACCTATAGTAACAATTTTTTCATTAATAATAAAATACTAGATAAAATATACCATTTCATTTTTATTTTGCCATCTGAGTTAACATCTCTATAACAAAGTTAAAAATATCAAGTAACAACCTATTCACTGAATATATGTGTCACAGTTAAGACATGCAATAATAAATATGTATAGAATAACATTTATAAATATATTAACTTTGGCTTAATAAATGCCACCTTTCAATAAATAGAATAAAGTATTTTCTGTTATCTATCTAGCTTGTTCACTCATAAACAATCGGTGCATGTTTCCACAATGCCAAAGCCTATGCTAAATATTTAACATAAGATGATTTATGATAAAAATAATTTTAACTGGCAAAAGAACATGCATAGAATAACCAAGCTTTGTTTTTATAGACATAGCTATCATTCACTTGGAAATTTTTACCTTCAATAATGTGCAGATTTATAGTCCAATAAGCTTATAAAGATAGAGTAAAATTTAGTGTAAAGGATTGTATACTTTTAAACAACTACTTAGTTTGAAAACAATACTCACTTTGGTTCTGGATTTCCTTTAGCTACACATTCAATTTGAAAATACTCATCAAAAGGAAAGGCAACTTGCACTGTTGACTGCTTCACGATTGTTGGAACCTGTTGAACTAAATATTAAAATAAGTATTTAAATAATGTGCCCTCCAAAAACTGGTTGAAGTTAGTCTAGCTACGACAAAAATAATTTAAACACACTTTCTGTATTAGTAAGTACAACTAGAAAACAAATCTGACTTCCTCTTTGCAAAATGTAGTTAGCTCTAGGGAATATACTTCACTGCATCCATTTATGTTGTCATATATTTTTATAAACCCACAGTAATGTAACAATGTAATTTTAAAACACCCAAGTTTATATTGGCATTTCATCTATGTTGATGTGTTTATGCATTTATACTTGGTTTGGTCATTGACAACGGACAATATTTGGTCACTGACCATATTTGATAACTTACCTAATAATTTTATTTTTGGAAATTGGGCTATATCTTCATTCCTTAAGTGTATAGATTTTTTCCTTTATTGAATTAGTTACCTGTGATAAATTTCTAGGCATGGATACAAATGGTAATGACCCTGGATAAATGTAAACATGTCTAAGGATATTTACCACAAACAACCTATGAGTATAGTGGTTTCCCACAGTCATGCCACGAATGAATAACAGCATTTTTAAAATGATGAAGCATTTTGCTGCTGCTGCTAAGTCACTTCAGTCGTGTCTGACTGTGCGACCCCAGAGACGGCAGCCCACCGGGCTCCCCTGTCCCTGGGATTCTCCTAATCATTACCAAAAAATAACCCCCTTCCTCTTTATTTTTATTTCCATTTATTGATTTTGTTATATTTCCCCTGAGCTTGATTTTTATTTGTCACTTCTCATTTATAAATTTTTTAATATATTTTGCCACCTTGGGAGCTTGAGGGTATTCTCCTCCTTATAGAATTTAACACTAATGATTGTTAGGATAAAAATAATAGCTAATATATAATAGTTTCTTTAAAGACGATTCCTCAAATTCAGAAATTCCTTTATCTTGTTGATAATTTTTTTTTTCTTTTTGACATGTTAAATACCTTCCAGACAAATTTAAAAAGTAGAGGATAGCTTTGTATTTCACCAATTCAAGCAGAGGGATGGCATTTTGAGAATTATGACCATAAAATAAATGTTCTAATGCTGAAGACTCAAACTTGGATTAAGTTTTAAAACAGGACACCAATCATGATGTACATTAAAAATCTGTCATGGAACATTCAATAGCTTTCAAAGGAAGACAGTACAATTTTAGTACATTTGTAACAAGCTCTGTAAGAAAACAGGATTGAATTCCTAAGAAAGTATAAATGGTTCCGTAGCTGAAATCTGACTTTGGCAAATAGGCTCTAAGAAAGCATTTTCTGAGTGTGACACACACGGGTGGTATTCCACAGTGGATACAAAGAGGCCCCAAACCCTGTGACCCTAAGCCAGGCCCAGAGCCACACTCTACTTTTCTCATTTGTAAAATTAGAGACTCAAACCAAGTAAACAGACTTTTTGGTCACTGGATCCCTTTGCATTCTTAAATATTATATCTTCAAGTGGTTTTGTAAAGGTAGGTTGTATTTAACAATATTTACCATATTAGAATTAAAAGTGAAAAATCTTCTAAATATTTATTCACTTAAAACAATCCTATTACTCATTAAAGTAAATAACATTTTATCAAAAATACTGAATATAGTGAGAAAAGTGGCATTGTTTTACATTATTACAAATCTCTGATATGTTAATGGACAATGGCTGGATTCTCCTATCTACCTCTGTATTCCATATGTTATGTTTTGTTGCAATAAATGAAGAAGAGCCAACCTTACACAGATGTGTACCTAAAAAAAGGCTGAAATATTTTATAGTTCTTTCTGATTTTTGTGGGCTTCCCTTGTGGCTCGGCTGGTAAAGAATCCGCCTGCAATGCAGGAGACTGGGCTTCGATCCCTGAGTTGGGAAGATCCCATCGAGAAGGGAAAGGTTACCCACTCCAGTATTCTGGCCTGGAGAATTCCACGGACTACATCCCATGGTACCTCAGAGTCAGACATGACTGAGCAACTTTCACTGTCTGATTTTTGTGGACACTGTTTTTGGATAGTACCCCAAAACTCATCAAGCATAGTTTCTTAAAGGTTTCTTGCAATATGAAATCAGAAACCTTATGGATATATTTTCATATTCTGTCATATTAAAATGTTTTATCCACGGGTGCTTTTTAAATCACGCATGATTTTGTGACATGTAATATCCATCTGGAAAAACTATCAGTTACCTGAGTTAAATAAATCTTCCAAATACTGACACATGTCATTACACAATATTAAAATTTCACATTTGTTAATATCGCTGATCTTAGAAATGCCTTAAATGTGGAGATGCTGTCAGTCTCACAGTAGAGGATACAAGCTTTCCACAATTCTAATATGTGCCTAAACACTCATATTTTATCATTGACAATATATATTATCAGTTATTTCTGTTGAAGTGACAGGCTCCCATGATTCATTTTGGGGAAAATATCCATCAAAGTAATGCAATTTTGTCTATCAGTAAAAATGATATCTGGCTTGGCACTCACATAATGACACAATCAAGGAAGACAGACTGTCATAGCAGAATTATTTTATATTTATTTCCAAATTCATCCTATTACATAGAATTATTTTACATGTATTTCCAAATTCATCCTACAGAATATTAAGAAGAATATTCGTTACATAGCAGAATTATTTTATATTTATTTCCAAATTCATCCTACAGAATATTAAGAAGAATGTACTCAAGGATGAAGATTTAATAAAATCAATAATGCTTAACTGTTTCAATGAGGACAGTCTTAAGCAAAACTTTACTTTTTTTTTTTTTTAAGATGTTTTGTTGTTGTTATTTTAGTGTAAGTATATGGTCCTGGGAATTCCATAAGTTTGGTGCCAACGCCTTGATCTGTGCTGGGCAAGTGCCTTTTTAGCACCATTGCTTTGGCAACATCAGTGCATAGTGGAACATCAACATGGTGTAAAAGTAAAAAGTGACATCTTGGTATTATTATGAAACATTTGATCAAATGGACTGCTTGAACAAATGTCTGTGACTCTGAGTGGTCCATGAATCACATTTTGAACACCAATGGCCAGCCTAGTGTGACAACTCAGCCATTTCCAATTCTAAAATTCTTTACTTTTGCCTAATGAATCTGATAATTGAATTTTACCAGTTTAGTGGCATTAGCCCAAGTTCAGGCTTTATCCAACTGGACATTTATAAACACTTTAATAACACGTGGAAAACATTCATATCTTCATTGACATTTACTTGGTTCTGACTACCACCTCTTTCTGTGTAGAGCAGGTCTTGAGCATATTGCAAATTCATATTATTTAAATGTTATTACAGTTATAAATGATGAGGGGTGATGCACAATAGCAACGGTCCCTAAGATATCAGCTAGTAACTTGTGAACAACTTGTTTATTAGAACATTATTCTTTGTTAAATTTGCAAAGGTTGTAAAGTCTCAGCCATAACTAATTATTCAGGGAATGAAGCTAATAACCTTTGGGTGTTTATAAGAATATATATTCTACATTATAAATCTTTTCCTCCATAATTAGGCCAATTACAGAGACACCAGACTCGTTGACATTCAAAGTGAATACCTGCCTTACTTCATTTGCCAGTTAGAGCTCTGGAGTACTGAAATAAATGGGTAATTTTCAGATGTTCTGAAAACATGTCATTAATATTTTATAACAATTGTTGTCTAAGGACATTACAGCATGAAAATGCATTAAGTAACTGAGACAACCAGAAATTTAAAAAAAAAAAAAAACGTGTCTTATGTACTAATACAAAACTTCCTACCATCACTGATGAACTAAATGAGAAAAGATGGAAAGAAAATGTATAGTCTCTGCTCAGAAATCTGAATCAGGAATCCCAGTACATCTTTGGCACTACTGGGAAGAAAATGTAATTATTAAACTCTTTTCCATAAGGATTGCTAAGAACCTTGCTCTTAATTTTTGCACTGCATATTCAAACCCAAAGAATCAACTAAAGATGTATCATTTCAGGTTTTCAACCAGTGTTTGTACATATAGGCCAATATATAAGATGTGTAGGCGAACAGATTTTCACTTTGAATAAAACAGAACTTTAAATTTGTACATCTGTACAATAGGTCTGAGGTCAATACTAATCCTTTGAAGTTTAGATGATCTGCAAAGAATATTTTCAATGCTAAGATTATAATGATCAATGTATCTTATATTATGACTCTCCAAATTAGGTATAAAAGAGATAGTAGGGATCAATACTTGAACTGTATGGATAAAAATATGTAAATAATCCCAAGTGCTTATAAACAGGAAATTCTCCTAAACTGTACTTTAAATACTTCACATATTATTACATAAATTGTGTTTCCAGGTATACTATTTTTCAACTTCTAGTTACTATAACTTGTTCAAGTTGATTTATAATGGTTAAAGATTTACATCCATTTTTACTGATACCAACATATGCTAAGATACATATACCCCCAAAATGACTAACATTTTGATATGACTTCACCCCATAGAATGCTTTAAATTTGCAGAGGTGTTATATTATACTTTTAGTTGTGTACTATGAAAATGCATTTTCAATATTTTTCTAATTATTTTCATTCTTGAATAGATAATTATTGTGAAAAACAAAGTTCATTCAGCTCCTCTTTTGTCCTGATTGGTTGAATGCCATTAACTTCTGAGTCACAACTCTCTCTAAAACAAACTAATCAAATACATAAAAGAAATAACTGTTGCTAATATTGCAGATTACCTTACATGGTAAAATACCACCCGATCTATAGGTTGTATTTCTTGTTATGTGCCAAGTTTGCCTAAAAGTATAAAAGCCTGAGCTGCAAAATAATTAATTATCGCAAGCAGCCAAGTATAAGCCTTCTGAAAAATTTAAAAGGAGAACATGAATTCCATGTAGATTGCTGTAAGACTGGTAGAAATATGGCAGAAAAATCACATGTTCAATATATAATTATTCAACTTGAAAATCAAAATGTAAATATGGACTTCCAAAGTAGGTATTGAATATTGTCACTTTACCTGAAAGTGGTATATCAATAGCTGTTGAGAATTTTAACAGGAAGAAAATTAGAGATGTGATTAATCCTCTTCCACTTAACAACACCTCCATTGCTCTTCAGGAAGGAGGCAGCCCAGAAAGAATGAAAATCGTAATGTCTTTTCTTACTTTTGATCAGAAGCTGGTTACAAACAAACAAACCTGGAAACAAACAAACAAAAGAGTAACACATACTTTAAGTTCATGTACTGTAAATGGTCAACATAACAGAAGTTGAATATATTTTTCTGTTGGCAATAATTTCCTCTTTATCAAACTGTTCTCAAATAAATTCATACAAATTAAGTTTTTCCTCTTTGTATTTAAAATAAAGGACAGTTGATATGGTAAACCATAAACTACTCCCATAATTTTTTTTTTTTTGATCAGAGGAATTTTTACTTGGAATGTACTCTGCTGCTGCTGCCACTAAGTCGCTTCAGTCGTGTCCGACTCTATGCGACCCCATAGACGGCAGCCCACCAGGCCCCCCCGTCCCTGGGATTCTCCAGGCAAGAACACTGGAGTGGGTTGCCGTTTCCTCCTCCAATGCATGAAAGTGAAAAGTGAAAGTGAAGTCACCCAGTCGTGTCCGACTCTTAGCGACCCCATGGACTGCTGCCCACCAGGCTCCTCCGTCCATGGGATTTTCCAGGCAAGAGTACTGGAGTGGGTTGCCATTGCCTTCTCCGGGAATGTACTCTAGTACATTCTAATAAATGTCAGTGGCTTTGAGAGTAACTTCAGTTAAGTAATTTCATTCAAAAGGTGACTCATTTTCAATCTTTATTTTAAGCATTGAACCTCATTTGAGTTGTTCACTGTCAGAAATTTAATATTTTATTTCCCTGGCAAAAGAACTGTTCATATTCAAAATTATCACA
Organism: Bos mutus; assembly: GCF_027580195.1. Taxonomy (NCBI): domain Eukaryota; kingdom Metazoa; phylum Chordata; class Mammalia; order Artiodactyla; family Bovidae; genus Bos; species Bos mutus. The sequence goes on from NC_091638.1 coordinate 26,333,233, forward strand.
CTAACAGAAAGTAAATAGCAGGATACAGGGAAGGGAATAGGAAGAATGAATGGTTAAGACCAGCCACTACAACTAAAATTCATGAATCTAGACTTGCCTCAATAAAAACATAAGAGCATCAGTTAATTTCCACTTTGGCAGAAAGTTTATTCATTCCATTGTTGACAGAAATATATTAAGGGTTAAAATATAAATTTCTCCTTACTTTCTCTTGTGATTTTGTTTTATTCTGACATGATAATAGATATTCAAACATTAATTATCATGTACTGTTTTATTGTATTTTACTGTTCTATATTATTTTATTATATAATATTTATAATATATATATATTATTATTTAATAGTTTATAATAATGTACTATTTTATGATACCACTAGACCATTCAGGGATGACCTAAATCAAATCCCTTATGTCCCTTATGATCACTTCATGGCAAATAGATGGGAAAACAGTGGAAACAGTGACAGACTTTATTTTGGGGGGGCTCCAAAATCACTGCAGATGGTGACTGCAGCCATGAATTTAAAAGACTCTTGCTCCTTGAAAGAAAAGTTATGACCAACTTGGACAGCATATTAAAAAGCAGAGACATTACTTTGCCAACAAAGGTCCATCTAGTCAAGGCTATGGTTTTACGAGTAGTCATGTATGGATGTGAGAGTTGGACTACAAAGAAAGCTAAGTGCCGAAGAATTGATGCTTTTGAACTGTGGTGTTGGAGAAGACTCTTGAGAGTCCCTTGGACTGCAAGGAGATCCAACCAGTCCATTCTAAAGGAGATCAGTCCTGGGTGTTCTTTGGAAGTAATGATGCTAAAGCTGAAACTCCAGTACTTTGGCCACCTCATGTGAAGAGTTGACTCATTGGAAAAGACTCTGATGCTGGGAGGGATTGAGGGCAGGAGGAGAAGGGGATGACAGAGGATGAGATGGCTGGATGGCATCACTGACTCAATGAACATGAGTTTGAATATGCTCCAGGAGTTGGTGATGGACAGGGAGGCCTGAACTGCTGTAGTCCATGGGGTCGCAAATAGTTGGATGTGACTGAGCAACTGAACTGACCTGAACTGCTTTATGGAATGAATGATTCTTTAACTTCAACAGTGATTCCAAAATTTTAAAAGTTTTACACACATGATTTCATATAATCCCTTAATAACCCTTTTATCCTCCTACCCCTAGATTGCCATTTCCCCCACTTTCCTCTATCCACTGATACGGTAAGTTTGTTCTCTATATCTGTGTTTGCTTCTTGCTTCTTTTGCTTTATTCACAAGTTGTGGGTTTTTTAGATTCCAGGTATCAGTGATATCATACAGTATTTGTCATTTTAATGCCCTCCATCAATGTTACTGCAAAAGGCATAATGTCATTCTTTTTATGACTGAGTAGTAGTCCATTGTGTGTGTGTGAGTATGTATGTATGTATATGTGAGTGTACCACATCTTTATCCATTCATTTGTTGGTGGATACTTAGGTTGCTTCCATACCCTGGCAATTGTAAACAATGCCGCAATGAAAGTTGGGAGTGCATGTGTCTTTTCAAATTAGTCTTTTGGGGTTTTCAAAGATATATACCCAGGAGCAGAAAGCTGGGTCATATGCTAGTTCTATTTTTATTTCTTTGAGAACTCTTCATACTGTTTTCCACAGTGGTTGCACCAATTTATATTCCTACCAACAGTATATGAGGGTTCCCCTTTTTCCACATCCTTGTCAATATATGTTATTTGTGTTATTTTTTGGTGATAGACATTCTGACATAATAAAAGCCATATATGACCATCCCATGGTCTTCCCTGGTGGCCCAGATGGTAAAGAGTATGTCTGCAATGCAGGAGATCCTTGTTCAATCCCTAAGTTGGGAAGATCACCTGGGGAAGGGATGACTACCCACTCCAGTATTATTGCTTGGAGAATTCCATGGACAGAGGATCCTGGCAGGCTATAGTCCATGAGGAAGCAAAGAGTTGGACATAACTGGGAGACTGAACAACAACAGGAGGTGAAAGACCTTACTCAGAAAACTAAGACACTGATGAAAGACATTAAAGATGAAACAAACGAATGGAAAGCTATATTGTGTTCTTGAATTAGGAGAATTAATATTGTTAAAATGACCATAGTACCCAAGGCTATATACAGATTCAATGCAATCTCTATCAAAATACCAAGTGCCTTTTTTGCAGAACTAGAATGAATAATTTTAAAATTTGTATAGAAACACAAACACCACAAATAGCCAAAGCAATCTTGATAAAGAAGAAGAGAGTTGGAGGGATCACACTCCCTGACTTTAGAGTATACTACAAAGCTACAGTAACCAAAGCAGTATGGTACTGGAACAAAAACAATCACATTGATCACTGAAACAGAATAGAAAGCCCAGAATAAACCCACTCACTTAAGGTCAATTAATCTACAACAAAGAAGGCAAAAATATATGATAAGCAGGCAAGAATACTCAATAAGTGGTCCTGGGAAAATTGGACACCTATGTGTAAAACAATGAATTTATTAAATTTTTTTCATATATTAAAAAAAAAAAAAAACTCAAAATGGTTTAAAGACTTAAATGTAAGACCAGATACTATGTAATTCCTAAAATGAAACATCAGCAGAATATTATCTGACATAAATTGTTAAAATAATTTTTTGGATCTGTCTCTTGAAAGGAAACAAAAGCAAAATTAAACAAATGGGACCTAATTAAATTTAAAAGCTTTTACACAGCAAAGGAAACCACTGACACAATGAAAAGGCAATCTATTAAATGGGAGAGGAAACTTGCAAATGATATAATGTAACCCTAAAAATGAATTTGCTTTAAAATGTGATAATTATTTTTTCCAGGTATTTACTTTTTTTTCTGTAAAAAGAATTTATTCATTCATTATAACTAGTAGAAAAATTAATGTAAGTAGAGTCAGATAAGCAATTTAATTTATATTTAACTCCAAATATCCTGAGTTTTTAAAATTTCTATCAAGTTGTACCTCAAGATATTATGCAGTAGAGCTTTTCATACAGTTATGCAAGTAGGTAAAATCCAAAGTAGTAACTAATGCTACTGTGTTACTGTTATAAAATAGAAAGTCTAAAAAGACAACAACACATTTATATTTTGACTACAGTTATATTGATCATGAAGGAAAATACTCCCAACTCCCTCCACGACATTCACAAAATGTTATGAATCTTTGTTCTTAGAGTAATGTCAATTTTACTTTGTCTGATCTAATTTGACCCATGTGTAAAATGGAAATTGGAAAAAAAAAAAACAACAAACTACCCTTGCGTGGTTCAGAATATTTCCTAAAATGAAAAATAACTTACGCTGGTAATTAAAAGTATTTTCAAAAAGGTTATTATGTTAAATGACACCATTTTCCTGGTGAAATGAATTATCCCAGTCAACAAAATAAAATGTGAAAAAAATTGATTTCATTATAAAAAGCAGAACATTGCCTGAAGACAAAAAACTCAGTTCTACATTATTTGTAGAGAGAGAATGAATCATTTAGCTACTTCTAAGGTAAAAATGTAAGATGAAAATGTTAATTCCTTGACCTTTGAATTTTCCTTTTCCTTCTCTTGAAATACTGTGATAATATACCATGATAATAATCTAAATTCATTGTTTATAGTTATATATAAACATTTACCTGCAATTTATTACTTAACATTCTGTTCCATTAATAGTCAATGCTGATTTAAAGGTGTTTTATGCATTTGAGCAGTCCTCTATCTGTAGGGAGTAAGGCTTTCAAATGCTATTAAGAGACCAAATTTCCAGATTAATCTGTCATCCTACCCTGAAATAGAGAATAAAAATACTAGACAGTCAAATAAGTGAGAACAGGCTTTAATTTCAATTAATTACTGATTTAGGTTAGTGAGCTCAACTGTCTCTAACTGCCATAGTAAAATATCTCATAGATATGAATTGTTCTACAGTGACAGTATGACTTTTGTAATTTTAATGATTTTAACCACATGGTCTTGATCCAAGAAATTCTCTCCCATAAAAGCATGCCACATTGAAGCCCTGGCTTAATATAAGGATATAAATTCAGCCCCATAACAAACAATGATGACATCCTTAGTTTCCAGAATAGGGGTAACAGTTAGTTTTATATCTGACCTTATCACCTGCAGGGATTAGCTTCAATTTACCTGAGACTTATAGTTAAGAGGCTGTTACATAAAAGTAACTGGAAGTTAAAATATGACCCCCTGCAAGCAACACTCCATTAGGTGGTGATGACGACAGCCCCAAACAGCTTTCATACTGAAAAGGGAATGTCAGTCATAATCTCACCGTCAGAAGGCATAAAAGGGCATACTATTAGTAATTAGGTTTTACAACAGTACAATAACAATAAAAGCACATTCTCATTTATCTTTGTTCAAAGAATACAAATTTAGAGAATCCGTGGTGGCTCAATGGTAAAGAATCCGCCTGTCAGTGAAGAAGACACAGGTTTGATCTGTGATCCGGGAAGATCCCACTTGCCCCAGAGCAACTAAGCCATGCAAGAGCCCGGAGCCACAACTGCTGAGCCCACCTGCTGCAGCTACTGAAGCCTGCGTGCCCTAGAGCCTGTGCGCCACCGCAACCAGAAGCCTGCCCGAGAGAAGCCACCGCAATGAGAAGCCTGAACACTGCAACCAGAGAGGAGCCCTGGCTCTCTGCATCTAGAGAAATGCCTACGCAGCAACAAAAACCCAGCACAGCCATAAATTTAAAAACAAAATTTTTTTTGAAAGAATATTAATTTAACGCTTTATATCAAAACTCAAGATAAAAGTCATTATTGGAACTCAGGATGGTGCTGACACTAAGACAATAAAAAAAATATATACTAAACTATTTTTGAGGCATAGTTACATAAAGCTGATTAAATGACATTAACTCAGATCCAAAAAAGAACCAATGAATTTTTATGAATCTGGACCAACTGGGTTACATCTTCCTGCCATGCTAGATCCTGCTCAGAAACAAACAAAATATTCATGACATCTCACTCAAAAGGAAATGGATGTCTCACTGTTATTAAATTGACCCTTCCTGACTTAACTTTTCCAGAATGACTAGCGTGACAAAAACTAGGAAAACATTGGTTTCAACAGAAACAGAAACATGGATAGGCATGCATACCACACGAGACGCTTCTAATACAGCAATAAGAAAATGAAGGTCTTTGTTTCTCCAAAACAGCAGCCTCTAACATACACGCATCAACAACATTACAAAGTGAACCCATAGATCTGTATCATGTTCTTAACACAGCTTCACTGTGGTAAATCTGAACAAATTACTCTCTTAACTTATTCATTTTCTGCTTTAGGAACTGGAGGAGAGGTGGCTTAGCCTTTCCATTCCACCTGGCCTCCGTAAGTAAATGTCAAGATACTGCAGACTGCTGACCAGCCACAAAAGAGAAAAATATGTAGTAAATAAGAATATGGAGAATGGAGTCAGTTTATCGTGACTTCAAAGCAATCACTCACTAATTATGTAGCCGTGGGCACTTCATTTAACCTTTACCATTCACGTCTATAAACGAATATAAGAGTTGCCACCCTGTAAGCATACTTAGCGAGTGTTAAGTGAGGTAATATATGTTTAGCATACATGAGTGAGTGAGTGAGTGAGTGAGAGAAAGTAGCTCAGTCGTGTCCGACTCTTTGTGACCCAATGGACTATACAGTCCATGGAATTCTCCAGGCCAGAATACTGGAGTGGGTAGCCTTTCCCTTCTCCAGGGGATGTTCCCAACCCAGAGATCGAACCCAGGTCTGCCACATTGCAGGCAGAGTCTTTACCAGCTGAGCCACAAGTGAAGCCCAAGAATACTGGAGTAGGCAGCCTATCCCTTCTCCAGCGGATCCAGGAATCGAACCAGGTCGCCTGCATTGCAGGCGGATTCTTTACCAAATGAGCTATGAGGGAAGCCCTAGCATACATGACAGGATAATAAATGCAATTTACTACTAGTGACACTGACGGTAACTTCGTTGTTAGTGGTAACTAGGATATAGCCTCTGGTAATAATATTTTGATTCAAAGAGTATAGATAACCTGTAGGGCTTCTATTAGAGTAATAAAATCATAATGACTTAAAACACTTTTCACTACACTATCTAGTTCAGTTCAGTCGCTCAGTAATGTCCAACTCTGAGTGACCCCATGGTCTGCAGCACCCCAGGCTTCCCTTCTCCATCACCAACTCCTAGAGCTTACTCAAACTCATGTCCATTGAGTTGGTGATGCCATCCAGCCATCTCATCCTCTGTCTTCCCCTTCTCCTCCTGCCCACAATCCTTCCCAGCATCAGAGTCTTTTCAAATGAGTCAGCTCTCCGCATCAGGTGGCCGAAGTATTGGAGTTTCAGCTTCAACATCAGTCCCTCCAATGAACACCCAGGACTGATCTCCTTTAGGATGGACTGGTTGGATCTCCTTGCAGTCCAAGGGACTCTCAAGAGTCTTCTCCAACACCACAGATCAAAAGCATCAATTCTTTAGCACTCAGCTTTCTTTATAGTCCAACTCTCACATCCATAAATGACTACTGGAAAAATCATAGCTTTGGCTAGACTAACATTTGTAGGCAAAGTAATGTCTCTGCTTTTTTAGTATGCTGATCATGGCTTTCCATCCAAGGAGCAAATGTCTTTTAATTTCATGGCTGTAGTCACCATCTGCAGTGATTTTGGAGCCCAAAAAATAGTCTCTCACTGTTTCCATTGTTTCCCCATCCATTTGCCATGAAGTCATGGGACAAGATGCCATGATCTTAGTTTTCTGAATGTTGAGTTTTAAGCCAACTTTTTCATTTTCCTCTTTCATTTTCATCAAGAGGCTCTTTAGTTCTTCTTCATTTTCTGCCATAAAAGTGCTGCCATCTGCATATCTGAGGTTATTGATACGTCTTCCAGCAATTTGATCCCAGCTTGGGCTTCATCCAGCCTGGTATTTCACATGATGTACTCTGCATAGAAGTTAAATAAGCAGGGTGACAATACACAGCCTTGACATACTCCTTTCCTGATTTTGGAACCAGTCTGTTGTTCCATGTCCAGTTCTAACTGTTGCTTCTTGACCTGCATACAGATTTCTCAGGAGGCACATCAGGTGATCTGGTATTCCTCTTTAATAATTTCCCAGTTTGCTGTGATCCACACAGTCAAAGGCTTTGGCATAGTCAATAAAGCAGAAGCAGATGTTTTTCTGGAACTCTCTTGCTTTTCCAGTGATCCAACAGATGTTGGCAACTTGATCTCTGCTTTCTCTGCCTATTCTAAAACCAGCTCGAACACCTGGAAGTTCAAGGTTCACATACTGTTGAAGTCTGGCTTGGAGAATTTTGAGCATTACTTTGCTAATGTGTGAGATAAGTGCAATCGTGTGGTAGTTTGAGCATTCTTTGGCATTGGAATGAAAACTGACTTTTTCCAGTCCTGTGGCCACTGCTGAGTTTTCCAAATTGGCTGGCATATTGAGTGTAGCACTTTCACAGCATCATCTTTTAGGATTTGAAATAGCTCAACTGGAATTCCATCACCTCCACTAGCTTTGTTCATAGTGATGCTTCCTAAGGCCCACTTGACTTCACATTCCAGGATGTCTGACTCTAGGTGAGCGATCACACCATCGTGATTATCTGGGTCATGAAAGTCTTTTTTATATAGTTCTTCTGTGTATTTTTGCCACCTCCTCTTAATATCTTCTGCTTCTGTTAGGTCCATACCATTTCTGTCCTTTTTTGTGCCCATCTTTGCCTGAAATGTTCCCTTGGTATCTCTAATTTTCTTGCAGAGATCTCCAGTCTTTCCCATTCTATTGTTTTCCTCCATTTCTTTGCACTGATCACTGAGAAAGGCTTTCTATCTCTCCTTGCTATTCTTTGGAACTCTGCATTCAAACGGGTGTATCTTTCCTTTTCTCCTATGCCTTTCTCTTCTCTTTTCACAGCTATTTGTAAGGCCTCCTCAGACAACCATTTTGCTTTTTTGCATTTATTTTTCTTGGTGATTGTCTTGATCCCTGCCTCCTGTACAGTGTCACAAACCTCTGTCCACAGTTCTTCAGGCACTCTGTCTATCAGATCTAATCCCTTGAATCTATTTGTCACTTCTACTGTATAATTGTAAGGGGTTTAATTTAGGTCATTCCTGAATGGTCTAGTAGTTTCCCCTACTTTCTTCAATTTAAATCTGAATTTTGTAATAAGGAGTTCATGATCTGAGCCACAGTCAGTTCCCAGTCTTGTTTTTGCTGACTGTATTTACTGGTGAAATGCTATTAATAGATTTTAAACACTCTACTAAATAGAGTTGTTTTTTTTTTTTTTAAGGTGTGGGTGGACCATGTTAGATTGATAACAAAAAGTCTTCCATTCTCATGCATCCACATGCTTTGCCAGATGACTTTACATGTATTTCCTCACTTCTTCAATCTGGTCGGCTTTGACCAACAGTGTAAGTTCTGAGTTGGGGCTTCAAGAACTCATGCATGTTTTATTCTCTCTTTTGGAACTCTGCTCAGTATAGACTGCACTAGCCTACCGGAAGATGAGCGACATCTTCGCATCACCCTCTATAATCCTGGCCAACAGCCAGCCAGCCACCAATGTGGAAGGAGAGCCACCCTACATGAGCCAGCCCCAGATGACCTGCCAGTTGGACACACATCTAAGAGCAGCCTGATCAGTATCCATCCAAGACTGGTTAAGATCAGCAGAACTGCTTGTGTCCTGCCTGGGGTTCAGGACACCCTACCCCCAAACATGCACTTTGACATATTGAGTATTTTAAGCTGAAGGAATTTTAGGAATGGGAAGGCCTGAAGGACTCTTTGACCTTCTCCTGAAGCAAATTCATAAAACCTTCATGTAAGAGCTGCCCTCCTCTACCATGAGGAAAAGGAACATCCTTATCTCTGAAGATGGAGGGATGCTGCCAAGAATCCAAACAAACAGACCTTGCCAAGTTTCCTGCAGGTCACTACACTCAGCTCAGATGCCTTTTTTCCTACTGCATTTCTACAACTTTCTGCTCTTTCTCAAGTGTAGCATGAATAACCACTTGTTCAGGTCTTTATTTCCTTATGCTGCTGAGTCATGTCAGTTGTGCCCGACTCTGTGCAACCCCACAGACGGCAGCCCATCAGGCTTCCCCCATCCCTGGGATTCTCCAGGCAAGAACACTGGAGTGGCTTATTTCTTTATGAGGGCTCCCATATCACATAAAACTTAGATTAACAAACATGCAACTTTATTTAATATGCCTTTTGTTTCAGAGACCCACTCAAGAGGAGCAGAAGAGTAGAAGGGAAAATATATATATTTATATTTCATCCTCTATATACCGGAACAAATGGTAGACTAACCAACAATAACAAATGTGTCTTTTATGAAATCAATCTGTTTTAGCATGGTTGCAATGCAGGAAGGGCTAACTGATATAGTGCAGAAAGCATAAAAGAATTGATACAGTGTTGATAAATGCTGAAGCTATGGAATAGATATATATGGAAATTCTTTATTTTGAGGTATATTTTAATATTTCCATAATAAAGACATTTTTAATGTTTATTCAATCAATGGAAATCAGAGATTATCCTGAAGTATTCCAATAGCAGTAAGGAGATTCCTTAAGGCAAAACAAAGTCTTGAGAACTTCCACTAGCTTACTTGTAGAACAAAAGAAAATAGGAAGAAAGGTTTCTTTAAGGCTACCATGCTATCCAGACCTCTTCTGTTTGAACTAGATTCATACTGAATCCCTTTGAGCGTAAGTGTATCTCTGGTCCACACATCCTGAACAACAATTATATAATGTAACACAATGCTTGTTTCTTATTGCTTTATGATTTTGTAATGTCATGGTCGAACTAAAGAAAATATAAACCCAAAATATAGTAATTATTTTAATCTGGGTAGCTGTTAGTAGAATACTTGATGCCTTCTGGTATTTCTTTCATGCTTTGAGTCTTAACTCACTGATTTTGCACTGTTTCTATTGGAGTCTGCTTTAAATTCCATTACTAAAATATAAAAAAGGCAAAAAGGAATAGAATAAATCAAGATTACATTTTCACACTGAACTATTATATGCTACCTTTCTAAATTGAAGAGAAACACAAGTGTTTTAAAATTAAATGTCTTGTTGCTTTTGTTAATATATTCTGCATAATAATCATTCCTAACAGCCACTTGTTTTTTACACTTAACAGTAATGGTGTCATGTTTACTCAAAACCCTCTGACACTATTGTTCTCCAAAGGTCCTACTGAATTATAAATGCTTTCTTCCTTGAAGGAAATAATGTAATGCAAATTCATATAATTTAATCTCAAAATATGGACATTCCTACTTCCTTTTAAAATGAACCAGAATCTGACCAGTGAGGTAACTGATCAAAAACAGCTTAGAAGGCAGCTAGTTCAAGATACTAAAATTTATCTTGGTGGTATTTTCCACATTCTTGCTATTTTCTGTTAATAATAATTTTTCACAAACATGCTCAGGTCAAATTTCTAAAGAGAAAATATAATAAATCAGCTTCAAAAGAAAAAAAAAACCTCTCATGATCACTGTTTCTAAAAGCCTTATATCTACTGCAACAGCTACACAAAGCAGCCATGTCAGCGGCTGTCCATCTGCCATTTCTAAAGAAGGCATAGAAGGTAATCAGCCCCCAAAAGTGCTGTGTTGACATTCCTCTTTACTGAGAAACAGCATGAAGTTGCTGCTGCCACCATGATTTCTGGGGGTCGGAATTAACTTCATGCATGCTAAATCATTAAATAACATTTTTCAACTAAGAAGCTTGAAATAGATCAGCAGCTTTTATTATAATCAGCAGGAAGAGATATATTATGACATTGGTATCCAAATTGCAGCTTTAAAAATAACTCAATGGATCTGTGTAATAGTCTGGCTTGGTGTCATATCATAGAATTATGTAAATTGCATTTTATTTTCAAAAATAAGGGCTTGAGAATTAGTGACACTTTGTAACACAAAATGTCTTATACAAAGCCATCTGACATTTTCAGGATGGGGTGGATGTCACCCTCACTTCCCTGGGACCTCACGTGCCCCTTTACACAACTCCATTTTATGTGCTTATCAAGCTAAACGATTCCCTTCATTCCAAAATTAGGTCTTATAGGGAGGAAGTCCAGCATATTTCCATAAGCCTAAAGTGTGATCTGAATCACTCAACACCTTGAAACTGGGAAAGGATAAACACAAAGAAAATGAAAAGGCTTTTGTTCACTCACATGCTTGGCTAATACCATAAATCAATTTACAAGTGTCATAAACACAGTAATCCTGAAATAACTGTTAATGGGCTTTTTGCTCTGAAAACAAAGGAAATATTGTACATTACAGCTAAATCCATTCAAACTGTTTCATGTCACTGAAATGACAAGACAAAAGAATTGTTTGGAGTTATAATTCACCCTCCCTGCAGGAGATGAAATAAATGTAGATTTTTACTATGAGCCAATTGATTTTATTGGGAAAATGTCACCATTAATTAATAATTATGTTGGATAAACTAATATCATTAATATATTATCATTTGTTTGATTAAATAGCAAAATACTGAGCTTGAACACTGACAGGAATAAACTACATCTAACAGTTTTTTGTCTGTCTGTTTTCCCTTTATTTACCTATAGATCCCAAATTCTTACCAAGCAGTATTCTGAGACAATATCTAATTCAAATCCTTTCAAAATGGAGAAAGAGAAAAGAACCAGATCTCAAGGTCACTTGACTACAGTGATGGAGAAAATGATCTATCTTACATCCCCACATGTAAGTCACGTACTGAGTCATTTCTCACAAAACTCTTACACAGTGATAATCACCTCGTGAACTTTTTAAAAATTGAGGAATAACACAGATGTTCTAAAGTACACAAAACTTAGGTATACAGCTCAGTGAATTTTTGCATATGTATACATTTGTGTCACCACTTTTCAAACCGTTTAAGGAGTTCTAGTGATACAAAGCATTATATTAGCTTCCTTCCTGGAGGGACTCCAGATGCCCAGTTCATAGGAGAGCAAACCAGTTTGTGTTCCTCTAGTCTACGGCATCCAAATGAGGGTGGCATCCGGGTTATGTGGGGTGGGGGACATGTATAATTATAATTTTTATTTATAATTTTTAAAGAATTATATACAATATTATATTAAATATAACAATATTTTTTAAAAGAAAATTTATTTAAAACATACATAGCTTTTAGATGGTTTTAATATGCCTTTTTTACTTTTCTGTATTAGTCAAATGTTTCTCATGTACATGCTCTACTTATAAAACTAAAATAAGGGCTCTCAAGTTATTTTTTGCACTTGCTTCATGAGCATATTTGTAAGAGATTTTATACTCCTCGGGGCACATGCCACATCCTATCCACCCTTATTCTGCATGTCAAAACCATAGGAGACACTCAATAAACCTTTATAAATAAATGAATGAATGAATTTCATACACTCATTCACAAAAGAATATATTCTGCATAAATGTACAATGTTGATAAAACTCTAAATACATCTTTTTTGTTGTTCGTTCAAAGACAACTCAGAAATTAAATTTTCCTAGTCATTAAACTAAGCAAGGATTGTATATGTAAAACATTGATGTAAACATTGCTAGGCTTGTTTCAATAACAACTGCTAACATAAGTAGAACTTTCAATGAATATGATTAATTTTTATCAGCGTTTATTTGAGGCCAACTATTTATATAGCTTTTAGTGGTTCTGACAATTGCCAACAGAAGTGAAGTACATTTTATAAAATTTACTTTAGAATACTTCAACATAAACGATGTTAGAGTTGCACAGATATGATGTGTGTGTGTGTGTGCTAATTTGCTTCAGTCGTATCTGACTCTTTGCAGTCCCATAAGCTGTAGCCTGCCAGGTTCCTCTGTCCACGGGATGCTCCAGGCAAGAAGACTGGAGTGGGTTGCCATGCCCTCCTTCCAAGGGATCTTCCCGACCCAGGGATTGAACTGGAGTCTCTCCTGACTCCTGCCCTGGCAGGTGGGTTCTTTACCATAGTGCCACCTCTAACCCATAATCTTCCCAGATGGCTCAGTGATAAAGAATCTGCCTACAATGCAGGAGGTGCAGTTTCAATCCCTGGGTCAGGAAGAGCCCTTGGAGAAGGAAATGGCAACCCACTCCAATATTCTTGCCTGGCAAATTTCATGGACCGAGAAGCCTGGCGGGCTAGGGGTCACAAAGAGTCGGATACAACTTACCGACTAAACACGCATGCATGCATAGTTTAGGTAATATTTGAAAGGTTTTAATCAAAACTCTTCTCAATTTCTAATCAAATGTAAAATTGGCTATTACAAGTGCTTCAGCTATCTTTATTTTTTTAAGTATCAGATGGCTTGTTCATCACCAGGAAAAATGTTACAAGAATGTTCCATGGTAAAACAAATAGTGTTCAAGATATAGAAGGACTATCTTGAAATATTTGTCCAGAAACAAGCACCCCTACATAAATAGGATATAAAAATCAAGCAAGCCCTACAGCCTACAATTCCACTGTACTCTTGGCTAAGAATCCTACTCGTTCCTGCACTGACAGTGTTTTCCTCTTTCCAGTTTAAAGAAGAGCTGAATACAGCAACTAGAACAGCAACTCAACACCTCTATGGACCCTTCCTGCAGAATTCTAACACAATGCCTTGAAGATTTAGTGCCCAGGACTCCACTAAGCTGACAGAGTAGAGGGTATAACTGAATGTGGTGTGCATGCTTGTGAGCACACATATATGAGCACATGTGTACATTTAATGCTTAATAAATATTTATTTCCCTGGGAAACTTCCACCTAAGACTGTCCATGTCCCAAAGCACCTGATAACCACGTTGTGAGAGAGAAGAATGAAAACCCTCATCTTCTTTTAAGTCCTGGAAACTATCAGTATCTACAAAAATGATGAAAAAATGGATTGGGTCAAGATGCAAACATCAATAAATTATTATATGATATGAACTTCCTATGCGGAGGCACTTTCAACAAAGATATTTATAAATCTGAAGAAGTTATATACCATTAACCTTAACCTTGGCTTCTTTCAAAGGTATAAAGAATACATTCCAACCACTGGCACTTGAGTATGATCTTATTTTTCCTTTAATATTCAAAAAGCACTTAAGGTTCTTATACTGACTGTGAGGGTCATCGCTGTTAACAATTGATAATGACTATCAAGCACATGAACAAGTCATTACTAAGTCATTCAGGGAGGACAGATTGGATGATGAAGACCACAATTTGGGGTATCTTGCTTCTGATTTTCTTTCTATACTATTTCACAGTTCAGTTCATCTCAGTTCATTCACTCAGTCATGTCTGACTCTTTGCAACCCCATGGACTGCAGTATGCCAGGCCTCCCTGCCCATTACCAACTCCTGGAGCTTACTCAAACTCATGTCCATTGAGTTGCTGATGCCATCCAACCACCTCACAAGCGCTTGTTAATTGTTTCCATCTTTTCAGTTTTGCTCCCACATTTCTTTTTCCATTCTCTGAGGCAAAAGCATCCAAGGCAATTTATTGGATAAAAATGTTAAAGACCATATAGTAATAGTGTAACTTTCAACTTACTTTCTCTTTAAATTTGTAGTTCATAAAGTATTCTTCTTGGCAATTCAAAACTTTTAGGAGCAATATAATGAAGCAAATTAGCTATGATCAGTGAGTTCTGGGACACAGTAAGGAAATAATATTTATGCCTCATCACAGTGTAGGGGTTGCCAAAGTGGGATTTCTCTATTCAAGTTTATAAAAAGGTATAAGTATTTTTTTAAGAGTCTAATAGATGTACAAATGCCTAGTTATGTTAGAAATTTAAAGCTGGTCACTAAACAAGTTCTAAAAAGCAATCCTATTCTTCAAGTCATAAAATTCAAAGTGTGATTCCGAGGTACTTAAGAGAAATTTATAAAAAGCCTGCAATGTCCTTTGGTTTATCAATTACTCTTATTATGCAGTATAAGAATTAGATGGGATTAGAGCTGACAAAGTTGACTGATAATCCTTTGTATTCCTATGAGAAGAATTAATGCAGCATCCTGGGCTGATGACCTAGATCTCTAACCCCTTATTATTTTGTACTTGCTTTCCACGAACAATAAAACATCATCACCTTATACATCATTCAGAACTGATTACCTTGTTTATCTGTACTATAACTAGTTAGATACAACTTTCTGTGGTAGAGTTATATGGCTTCCGTAACACATAAGTTAACAATGTGAAATAATCTTACGCCGTTTGATTCTAATATTAATACTTTTTAAACTGTATTTAGTGGGTATTATCATATACCATTTTAAAGTTTTTGTTTTTTGCCTTTTTATAACAAAAATATACCCTTATGAAATTCTTATAGAAAATTAAATATGATACATATTTAAATAATTAACATGTAATTATAATAATTAGATGAAAAGATTACACATGTCTCTTCTTCCTCACCTAGCCAACACTTAAGGTATGACCACTTCCAGATATTTTTCTATGGCAACACGTATTATATAATAATATATAATTTATCTATTTTTACACAAATGCTATCATGTATCTGTGATATTCTGTTGAGTGAAAAGGCAAGCTGTGAACAAAGAAGAACCAAAGAATGTGGGTTTACCAACCAGTTCCACAAGGTTTGAGTCATGTCCCCCTGCCTTTGCCCACCTGCTGTGCAACCAAAAGGAATTCAGGATGGAAAACAGGATGAGGCACTCTGTGTTTTGGATAGACGGGCCCTTAGATAGTCAGATGCATGGGCTTCCCAAGTGGCACAGTGGTAAAGAATCCACCTGCCAATACAGGAGACGCAGTTTCAATCCCTGGGTTGAGAAGATGCCCTGAAGAAGCAAATGGTAACCCATCCTGGTATGCTTGCCTGAGAAATCCGGTGGGCAGAAGAGCCTGGCAGACTACAGTCCATGCAGTTGCAAAGAGTCAGACACAACTGAAATTGTGTGCACACTATATATATATATAGAGAGAGAGAGAGAGAGAGAGAGAGAGAGAGAGAGAGAGAGAGAGATTGCTTATTCTCTACCTCTTCAGAGAAGTTTTCTCATAGCTAAGTGAGTGGCTGCCTAAGGGCTATCATCCTCAGTAAGGTCTCTGAATAAAACTTAAATCCAAGAGTCTTATCTTGTGCGTCTTTAAGGCAACAAAATCATAAAGTCCTATTTATAGAACTAACAACTAAAGACCATGAGGCTTTTCCTGGGCAAGACATTTCTTCCTGCTCATTTCTGTTTAAGAAAAAATTGAAAGATTTTAAACCTCTCTGGCTAAAAATTATACTTAGGACCTGTGTTGCTGCCAGTTTTATGAATGTTTTTAAGTTCATCAACATTCCCAACATTAATTCATTTGTTGGATATTTCCAAGTACAAAGAACATTCTACTATAGAAATTTTCTTTCATATTATATTATTTTGTGACTCCAAAGACAATACTATATGCATTGTGCCAACTTAAAATTGGTACTTGCCTTCTGCCTCTACAAGGATTAATCACAAGCCGCTGTGACCACTGACCTCCAACACACCCTGCTTGCCACCTCAGTGGAGAGATCAGAAATGAGGCACTCTGTGCTCTGGGAAAAACTGGCAGAATAGGACTTCAGATAGTTAGACACTTTCAGGAGATCTTATGAGCCCAACTTTTGCATCCCTTCATATCTAAAAAAGCACTAAGATGATAAATGGTGACATCTGCTTTTCGTGAGTAGCAATAACCTTCTGCAAAAATGTGGACTTGATTGCATGTACCATCTTCACCAAAATCACATACATATACTGAACTTCCCCTTGAACTCTTCAGAGCAATTTCTCAGAACTAATATCTTGTCTCCCAGGCCGTTGTCCTCTTTTTGCTCCAAATAAAACTTAACCCTTACATTGTACACTTTTTCTCAATCAACAATTGGAATATACTGAAGGAAAGTGAAGTTGCTCAGTCATGTCCGACTCTTTTAGACCCCATGGACTGTAGCCTACCAGGCTCCTCCGTCCGTGGGATTTTCCAGGCAAGAATACTGGAGTGGGTTGCCATTTCCTTCTCCAGGACATCTTCCCAATCCAGGGATTGAACCTGGGTCTGCCACATTGTAGGCAGATGCTTTACCATCTGAGCCACCAGGGAAGCCCATGAACACTGGAGTGAGTAGCCTATCCCTTCTCCCTTCCTGACCTAGGTATCAACCAGGGTCTCCTGCATCACAGGATGATTCTTTACCAGCTGGGCTATCAGGGAAGCCCCTGCTGACTCTGCTTCAGATCATATTCCTGCTGACCTATAAGCTATCTCTATCAGAAAGACTCAAACCTCAACATTTAGACTCCTTAAACAGCAAATCCTGGAGAAGGAAATGGCAACCCACTCCAGTACTCTTGCCCGGAAAATCCCATGGACAGAGGAGCCTGGTAGGCTGCATGCAGTCCATGGGGTCACTAAGAGTTGGACACAACGGAGCGACTTTACTTTCACTTTTCACTTTCATGCATTGGAGAAGGAAATGGCAACCCACTCCAGTGTTCTTGCCTGGAGAATCCCAGGGACAGGGGAGCCTGGTGGACTACCATCTATGGGGTCGCACAGAGTCAGACACGACTAAAGCGACTTAGCAGCAGCAGCAGCAAACAGCAAATCCAGAGGTGCATTCATTTTCCTCTTACGGTAATTTTCATCTCAGCACCATCACCCCCCCGACAAACACACCACCCACCATGATCAGAGCTAAAAGCTTGGGTCCCCTCAGTGTCCTCAACAAATCTTATTCATTTTTGTTCTGTCATTCAATCTATGATTGCCTCTAGATTCTCTCATTATTTCACTTGGTGTCATATTACAGCAGGCTTCTAAAATTTTTCTCTAACCATTTCTCTAAGTTTTCATTTCTTTCTTCAAATTCTTGACCAGTTTATCGTTCTGAAACCCAGTAATGATCTTGTTCTTCCCATACTGAAATCAGGTAGAAGTGGTTAAATACTTATTGTTAAAGTGGGGCCAGGATCTGCAACCTGGATAGAAGGAAAAGGGAAGTGGAGTTTTTTATATGGTATTTCCAAGCAAGCTCACTCTTCATAGGTATCTGTGTTACCCTGTTTGTAGACACACACAGATGCAAACTATAGCTGGGGACTAATTGTCCTGAAGCCACGCGTAAGTGCTGATGTGGTTTCATTGCTTCCCCATCAGGTTAGTATAATGTGCAAACCTCCAAGCCTATGGGAACATAATATACAAACCCATCTTTTCTCCTTGTGCAAACTCATGGAAGGAGAATGGGTTTTCATAAAAAAGATCTACATATTTTATAAATAACTAGATTGATATTTATAAAGTCAAGATATTACATCCTCCAAATATGGTATAAGAATTCAGTGAGGCAACATTTCTACCTAATATTGTACCTGGAACATCACAAGTTCTTAAAATTGGTAGCAATGGTGGGTTTTTTGTTGTGATTTACTCGTATCCTACCACCTTTTGTCCCCTCATTACTCAAAAAGGAACCAGTGGTATTTACAAATATTTACAACTCCTTGGGCCCACTGTGTTCCCTCATGCTTTGCCCATCTAACTCGCTCTCCCTGAAAAGCTCTATCTTCCTACTTTAGCCAGTAATGGCTTACTCATGTCTCAAGATTTTAACTTATATATATTGATTTTACATTTCTAGAGACTAACTTTGTTGCTTTCCTGAAAGCTTAAGCACACATATCATAATGTATGCGTATTTTTTAACACCCCCTTCACCTCACATAATTACCAAATTTTTGTGGGGTGTTAACAGTTAACATCTAATCTCTTAACTTGCAAGTATATTATACAGTATTGGTAACTATAGTCACCATGCTTTACATGAGATCCCCAGAGCTTACTCACCTTTCACTGGAAGTTTGTGCCCTTTGACCAGCATCTCCCCATTGTACCCACACCTCAGCCCCTCTTCTACTCTTTGTTTCTGTGAGTTCAGCTTTCTTAGGTTCACAGATAGGTGAGAATATACTCATTTAAGTAAGAATAGCATTTGCTTTTGTCTTACTTCGTGTAATGCCACAACGTGTTATTTATTTACCAGGCCATATTCCCTCCAAAACTGAAAGCTCACAGGAACCAGGAATTCTGTCTCATTTACCCTCATATAGTGTCTGGCACATAGGAAATTACTCAATAAATGTCAGCAGAATGAGTAAACCTGAAACATGTACCAAATGCATTATGCACTAAAACCTTACCCTTCTCATAGTACTCAACTATGTTGTCGCACTTCATCACTGCACTGTTCATACTATCTGTAATTTTAAAATTCTCCAATCTATGGAGAGACTGTATTCGATGCCATGTGCCACATTTAGGGTTTTAGATTCATTATCTGTGATGTTAGTCTTGTATTCCTCTCACTGTGCTAAGTCACTTCAGTCGTGTCCAACTCTTTGCGACCCCATGGACTGCAACTATTAGTCAAGCTATATTGGGCGAGATCTGTGATTATCTGTTTGATCCTCTGTATTATCTCAACCTCCAATAGGTTTATCTCCTAAAAGAACATATCTTTATGTCTATTGAGCATAATGGGACTGAAATTCTGAGATCTTATTGGATTTATCCAACCAACACACATATGCTGACATATTGTTTCATTCTGGGGAGTTATAAGCACAGAAAACAGTCAAGAAGTTTGGTTTTATACACTTAGATGGAAATAAGTCCACTCAGGAGCCCATTAACATAATCACAGATGATTTTCAAGTCAGCCAGCTAATACACTACCTCTGTACCTTACAACTATACAAGACCTACAGAGTTGGTTTATATTTTGAAATTCAGATCTAATTTGAAATTCATTCAGCTCCATAACCACTAGCCCACTGTGATGGTCCAGAAACATTTCCTGCATCAGAGTAAAGAATTCACAATATTAAAATCAATGCAGTTTCCTGTTGTTAACCAAGGGTCCGTTTCTTCAGTCCTGCAGAGATGAGGCAAGAAAGGATCTCTCTTTGAAGCTAACAAATGCTTAAGGTCAGATCATCTCCATGGGCTACAAAGCAAACCCAGGGAGAAATAACAGCCAAATGGTATTTGCAATGTTCTGTCAGAATGAGTATTGCTATAATATATACCATTCATGCATGACTGGGTACAGTTTTGTTCTCTCTTCAGTGTCTGAAGTACTGTACAATTTAAAAATATAGTGTTCTATCTCCCATTGATTAAAAGTACCACTATTTGAGAACTGTCATTACATTGGTTCATATCATACTGAAAGGCATTTTACAAGTATGAAATCAATGTTACCCACAATTCCCTAAGTATAATATGCCTAATAATGCTGAAATGTTCTACTTAGCAAAAAAAGAGCAAATACAAAGATGATATCACTAATTTCCTTAACCACAAATCATGCTCTTAGGACCTCTTCTCTTCCCCTATGTCAATCTTTAGTCCTTTTCTCTCATTATCTTGGTCTTTCTCCCTCATATTTCTCTCTCCATCCTCTAACTAGCTCTCTGTCCTAGTCCTTGCAGTTGGTACCTCTCCCATCTTTGCCCTCCTCACTCATTGACTTTAGGACTCCTCACACCTCTTTCTGTTCTTCCCCAATGCACATTTTCTCCTCCCCATGCTTCCTATCATTCACCCTGCCCCCCTGACTTCACCATGCACTTTAGGGATGTCATTATGCATGTATGTTTCAACCTACAAAATGTTATATACGTTAGCTTAACTATTCTGCTCTAAAGTCTACAAGCCCCTCTTACGGGGTTTTTTTGTTCACGATATGATAAATAGCTACCATGTGTCTGCATCCCACCTTTCTTTTTTATTTTAAATTACTTCCCACCCATTTTGTCCCAGGTATGGGCTCATGGTCTAAGGTGGGGCATCCCCAACATCTAACCTCTCCAGGTCACTGTGATACATGAAATGTGTGACCCAAGAGTGAGTAATAAAAACAATAGCCTGAGAATGTCCAAAGCCTCTCTTTCTCTGTAGTTATGAATTTATTAAAGCATGGGTCAAAAACAGTGATCATGGTAATAAATTCATGGAAAAAGTGATTTAAAGAAAAAAATGAAACATAAATACAAAGAGAAATATAGACAGATATGAGAGACATGAGAGCATTCGAGTCTTTGTTCCAGTATCTGTGAGGCCAGATCCATCCATGTTTTCACATATGAAATAATAAATTTCTTATTTTACATCAACTAATGTGAGTTTGGGCTTCCCTGGTGGCTCTGTGGTAAAGAATCCACCTGCCAATGCAGGAAACACGTCTTTGATCACTGGGTTGGAAATATCCCGTGTAGAAGAAAATAATAACTTACTCCTGTATTCTGGAAAATCCCATGGACAGAGGGCCTGACGGGCTACAGTCCATGGGGTTACAAAGAGTCAAACATGACTTAGCAACTAAGCAAGAACGATGTGAACTCAGTTTTTGCCACTTGCAATTTATCTATAAAAATATGTAAATCTATATATTGGAGTATAGATCTGAATTCAGTGAGAGGACACACGTAATTTCCAGTCTGGAGAAAAACTAAGTAAGTATTCACCAAGTAAGTAAGTAAATGCATAAAGAATTGCTAAAATAGGAATTTCAGTTGCCAAGAGATTCTAGAAATATATTCCAAACAATATGATAAAGTATAGCATTTACTAAGAAGGGGCCTAACCTCCTCATGACATCAAAGACAAAGATTGAGAGCTTGATGGAAATTAGAAATTATTTCTCTGAAAAGACTTGGGCAGTGATTTCAATTTCCATTCTCCTCCAGGTAGGAAACATGCTATGGTTCCATCTTCTCAACTCAAACCAAATGAGGAAGAATTAGAGTTGGCAGGTGATTGTGCAAATAGACTTCCAGTCACCATTAAAACCTAAGTCTCAATCAGTAGAACAGAGCATACCTCTTCACTAGATAGGCAATCTGCCATTTGATAAACAGCAAATGTGTGTGTGTGTGTGTGCGTGTGCGTGTGCACGATGCGCGCACACTCTCAAGTGTGTCCAATTCTTTGTGGCCCCATGAACTGTAGCACACCAATGTGTCTCGTGCATTGGCAGGCAGATGCTTTACCACTAGTGCCACCTGGAACAGCAAATACTTACTAGTAAATACACAACTTTCCACGAATGAACACATACACACAATAAACATAAAAGAAAAGCTACCATCGTTGCTTTGCTTTAAGGCCTTTTTCATGTTCTTATCTAACTACTTTTACCAGACTCTATGTGTTCAGTCACAGCTCACTCTTTGGACCCCAGGGACTGTAGCCCACCAGGCTCCTCTGTTCCTAGAATTTTCTGGGCAAGAATACTGGATATCCAGAAGCAGAAAACTGATTTTCCCCCCTCATTGTCTTCAGTTCAATTCAGTCGCTCAGTCGTGTCCGACTCTGTGACCCCATGAATTGCAGCACGCCAGGCCTCCCTGTCCATCACCAACTCCCGGAGTTCACTCAGACTCACGTCCATCGAGTCAGTGATGCCATCCAGCCATCTCATCCTCTGTCGTCCCCCTCTCCTCCTGCCCCCAATCCCTCCCAAGCTGGTTTTAGAAAAGCCAGAGAAACCAGAGATCAATTTGCCAACATGCTCTGGATCATGGAAAAAGCAAAACAGTTCCAGAAAAACATCTACTTCTGCTTTATTGACTATGCCAAAGCCTTTGACTATGTGGATCACAATAAACTGTGGAAAATGCTTCAAGAGGTGGGAATACCAGACCACCTGACCTGCCTCTTGAGAAACCTATATGCAGGTCAGGAAGCAACAGTTAGAACTGGACATGGAACAACAGACTGCTTCCAAATAGGAAAAGGAGTACGTCAAGGCTGTATACTGTCACCCTGCTTATTTAACTTCTATGCAGAGTACATCATGAGAAACGCTGGACTGGAAGAAGCACAAGCTGGAATCAAGATTGCCGGGAGAAATATCAATAACCTCAGATATGCGGATGACACCACCCTTATAAGAAAGTTAAGAGGAACTAAAAAGTCTCTTGAGGAAGGTGAAAGAGGAGAGTGAAAAAGTTGGCTTAAAGCTCAACATTCAGAAAACGAAGATCATGGCATCTGGTCCCATCACTTAATGGGAAATAGATGGGGAAACAGTGTCAGACTTTATTTTTTTGGGCTCCACAATCACTGCAGATGGTGACTGCAGCCATGAAATTAAAAGACGCTTACTCCTTGGAAGGAAAGTTATGACCAACCTAGATAGCATACTCAAAAGCAGAGACACTACTTTGCCAACTAAGGTCCGTCTAGTCAAGGCTATGGTTTTTCCTGTGGTCATGTATGGATGTGAGAGTTGGACTGTGAAGAAAGCTGAGTGCCAAAGAATTGATACTTTTGAACTGTGGTATTGGAGAAGACCCTTGAGAGTCCCTTGGACCGCAAGGAGATCCAACCAGTCCATTCTAAAGATCAGTCCTGGGTGTTCTTTAGAAGGACTGATACTAAAGCTGAAACTCCGGTACTTTGGCCACCTCATGCAAAGACGTGACTCATTATCTTAGAATAGAGCTAACACTTTTATTTATTTTTTATTCAGGAACTCTGGTAGAGATGGATAATTCAGAACAAAAGAAAAAAAAAAAAAAAAACTTCCTTTTGAAGGGGAGAATTTGCCAGCCCCAAATATGGCTCTCTGGAATAAAGATTATTTTAGGATGATTATTTTTAAGAACTAGCAGATACAGGAAAAGTTCTGAAAACTGAGAAGTTACTCATCTGTGAGAGATGTTTACACTGTTTACACCTACGAGGCTAATCTCCATTTCTAAGGGTGTCTCCCTCTCCATACCAGGAAGAGAAAGATGACTCTAAATCTCTCGAAACTCTTAGTCATGGAGAAGGCAACGATTTAAATAAACGTGATAACCTTACTCTTGTTCACTGTGATTTTTCTTGACAAACTTCCTTCATTGGCCTCCTTTCCTGTCACCACATATCTTTCTTTTGTCTTTGATGAATAATGTTTTTAAGATAATCACTTGGGCCACTTTGGAGAGTTATTCCGTTTTCCTGGATATCTGCCATATATACAGGAAATATGTGTACATGTGTGGTCAATTGTGTCCAACTCTACAACCCCATGGACTGTAGCCCGCCAGGCTCCTCAGTCCGTGGGATTCTCCAGACAAAAACACTGGAGTGGGTTGCCATTTCTTCCTCCAGGGAATCTTCCCAAGCCAGGGATCAAACTTGCCTCGGGTGCATTGGCAGGAAGTTCTTACCAACTGCACCACCTGGGAAGCCCATAGGTAGGTTACCAAAGCCTGAAAGAATCTTTTTGTTGGCTGCGGGTGCAGGAGGGCTGAGAGGAGCTACTCCACGTTCAAGGTCAGGAGGGCCTGCCGTGAGGAGATACCCCTCGTCCAAGGTAAGAAGCAGTGGCAGCACTTTGCTGGAGCAGCCATGAAGAGGTACCCCACGTGAAAGGTAAGAGAAACCCAAGTAAGACGGTAGGTGTTGCAAGAGGGCATCAGAGGGCAGACACACTGAAACCATAATCACAGAAAACTAGTCAATCTAATCACACTAGGACCACAGCCTTGTCTAACTCAATGAACTAAGCCATGCCCGTGGGGCCACCCAAGACGGGCGGGTCATGGTGGAGAGGTCTGACAGCATGTGGTCCCCTGGAGAAGGGAATGGCAAACCACTTCAGTATTCTTGCCTTGAGAACCCCATGAATAGTATGAAAAGGCAAAATGATAGGATACTGCAAGAGGAACTCCCCAGGTCAGTAGGTGCCCAATATGCTACTAGAGATCAGTGGAGAAATGACTCCAGAAAGAATGAAGGGATGGAGCCAAAGCAAAAACAATACCCAGCTGTGGATGTGACTGGTGATAGAAGCAAGGTCCAATGCTGTAAAGAGCAATATTGCATAGGAACCTGGATGCTAGGACCATGAATCAAGGCAAACTGGAAGTGGTCAAACAAGAGATGGCAAGAATGAATGTTGACATTCTAGGAATAAGCAAACTAAAATGGACTGGAATGGGTGCATTTAACTCAGATGACCATTATACCTACTACTGTGGGCAGGAATCCCTTAGAAAAAATGGAGTAGCCATCATGGTCAACAAAAGAGTCTGAAATGCAGTACTTGGATGCAATCTCAAAAATGACAGAATGATGTCTATTCATTTCCAAGGCAAACCATTCAATATCACGGAAAGCCAAGCCTATGCCCCAACCAGTAACACTAAAGAAGCTGAAGTTGAATGGTTCTATGAAGACCTACAAGACCTTTTAGAACTAAAACCCAAAAAAGATGTCCTTTTCATTATAGGGGCTGCTGCTGCTGCATCGCTTCAGTTGTGTCCGACTCTGTGTGACCCCATAGACGGCAGCCCACCAGGCTCCCCCGTCCCTGGGATTCTCCAGGCAAGAACACTGGAGTGGGTTGCCATCTCTTTCCCCAATGCATGAAAGTGAAAAGTAAAAGTAAAGTCACTCAGTTGTGCCCGACTCCCAGCGAACCCATGGACTGCAGCCCACCAGGCTCCTCCGTCCATGGGATTCTCTAGGCAAGAGCACTGGAGTGGGGCGCCATCGCCCTCTTCCGTTATAGGGGACTGGAATGCAAAAGTAGGAAGTCAAGAAACACCTGGGGTAAAAAGCAAATTTGTCCTTGGAATACAGAATGAAGCAGGGCAAAGGCTAATAGAGTTTTGCCAAGAGAATGCGCTGGTCATAGAAAACATCCTCTTCCAACAACACAAGAGAAGACTCAACATATGGACATCACCAGATGCTCAACACTGAAATCAGACTGATTATATTCTTTGCAGCCAAAGATGGAGAAGCTCTATACAGTCAGCAAAAACAAGACCAGGAGCTGACTGTGGCTCAGACCATGAACTCCTTATTGCCAAATTCTGACTGAAATTGAAGAAAGTAGGGAAAATCACTAGACCATTCACGTATGACCTAAATCAAATCCCTTATGATTATACAGTGGAAGTAAGAAATAGATTTAAGGGCCTAGATCTGATAGACAGAGTGCCTGATGAACTATGGACGGAAGTTTGTGACACTGTACAGGAGACAGGGATCAAGACAATCCCCATGGAAAAGAAATGCAAAAAAGCAAAATGGCTGTCTGGAGAGGTCTTACAAACAGCTGTGAAAAGAATAGAAGCATAAACCAAAGGAGAAAAGGAAAGATATAAGCATCTGAATGCAGAGTTCTAAAGAATAGCAAGGAGAGATAAGAAAGCCTTCCTCAGCAATCAATGCAAAAAAACAGAGGAAAACAATAGAATGGGAAAGACTAGAGATCTCTTCAAGAAAATTAGAGATACCAAGGGAACATTTCATGCAAAGATGGACTCGATAAAGGATAGAGATGGTATGGACCTAACAGAAGCAGAATATATTAAGAAGAGGTGGCAAGAATACACAGAAGAACTGTACAAAAAAGATCTTCACAACCAAGATAATCACAATAGTGTGATCACTCACCTAGAGCCAGACATCCTGGAATGTGAAGTCAAGTAGGCCTTAGAAAGTATGACTACCAACAAAGGTAGTGGAGGTGATGGAATTCCAGTTGAGCTATTTCAAATCCTAAAGGATGATGCTGTGAAAGTGCTGCAATCAATATGCAAGCAAATTTCAAAAACTCAGCAGTGGCCACAGGACTGGAAAAGGTCAGTTTTCATTTCAATCCCAAAGAAAGGCAATGCCAAAGAATGTTCAAACTACTGCACAATTGCACTCATCTCACACGCTGGTAAAGTAATGCTCAAAATTCTCCAAGCCAGGCTTCAGCAATACGTGAACCGTGAACTTCCTGATGTTCAAGCTGGTTTTAGAAAAGGCAGAGAAACCAGAGATCAATTTGCCAACATCCTCTGGATCATGGAAAAAGCAAGACAGTTTCAGAAAAACATCTATTTCTGCTTTATTGACTATGCCAAAGCCTTTGACTGTGTGGATCACAATAAACTGTGGAAAATGCTTCAAGAGATGGGAATACCAGACCACCTGACCTGCCTCTTGAGAAACCTATATGAGGGTCAGGAAGCAACAGTTAGAACTGGACATGGAAAAACAGACTGGTTCCAAAGAGGAAAAGGAGTACGTCAAGGCTGTATATAGTCACCCTGCTTATTTAACTTCTATGCAGAGTACATCATGAGAAATGCTGGGCTGGAAGAAGCACAAGCTGGAATCAAGACTGCCGGGATAAACATAATAACCCCAGATACGCAGATGACACCACCCTTATAAGAAAGTTAAGAGGAACTAAAAAGCCTCTTGATGAAAGTGAAAGACGAGAGTGAAAAAGTTGGCTTAAAGCTCAACATTCAGAAAACGAAGATCATGGCATCTGGTCCCATCACTTCATGGGAAATAGATGGGGAAACAGTGGAAACAGTGTCAGACTTTATTTTTTGGGGGCTCCAAAATCACTGCAGATGGTGACTGCAGCCATGAAATTAAAAGACGCTTACTCCTTAGAAGGAAAGTTATGACCAACCTAGATAGCATATTCAAAAGCAGAGACATTACTTTGCCAACAAAGGTCCGTCTAGTCAAGGCTTGGTTTTTCCAGTGGTCATGTATGGATGTGAGAGTTGGACCATGAAGAAAGCTTAGCACCAAAGAATTGATGCTTTTGAGCTATGGTGTTGGAGAAGACCCTTGAGAGTCCCTTCGACTGCAAGGAGATCCAACCAGTCCATTCTGAAGGAGATCAGTCCTGGGTGTTCATTGGAAGGACTGATGCTAAAGCTGAAACTCCAGTACTTTGGCCACCTCATGCGAAGAGTTGACTCATTGGAAAAGACTCTGATGCTGGGAGGGGTTGGGGACAGCAGGAGAAGGGGACGACAGAGGATGAGATAGCTGGATGGCATCACCGACTTGATGGACATGAGTTTGAGTAAACTCTGGGAACTGGTGATGCACAGGGAAGGCTGGCGTGCTGTGATTCATGGGGTCGCAAAGAGTTGGACATGACTAAGCGACTGAACTGAACTGATTCTCTGTCTTGCCTTTAAAAACAGTTTCCTTTGTGTAGTATGTAGCTCTTCTCTATAGACTACATGGGATACTGACTGATTCATGAATCATTCATTAAAGCTAAATAGATCTTAAAAATTTACTCAGTTGAATTTTCAAGTTAAAAAGGAAGGAAGGAAAAAAAGTCAAAGCTTCATCTATCTATATAGTATCATTTTAGTAAGTAGAATTATAATAAGTAACCTAAAATATCATAGAACAGAACTACAGTCTGGCACACAGTAAGCATCCCATAAATAACTATGAAATCAACAAAAAAGAATAAATCTATGGCGACTCCCTCCCCTTTAGACATATATGGTCATGCATTTCCACCACGAGTAGTTTGCAAGCTGAATTCTGGTCAACTTCACTTCTAACAGTCAAGATGTGTTCCATCCTGGAATGTGGTGAATTGAACTTATTAAGTATGCTGACTTTAGTTTCTATTTGGTGTACTATTATTATTAAATCTTTATTTAGAAAGAAAGAGTATTCACATCCCCAGGTTCACTGCAGTATTACTTATATTAAGCACGATATGGAAACTATCTAAAGGTTCATCAAAGGATGAATGGATAAAATTTGTGTGTATCTATCTACACACACACACACACACATATATACACACACACACATATACACACATACACATATATATACACACACACATATATACACACACACACGTACATATATATATACACACACACACATATCTGTATATACACACAATGCAGTATTATTCAACCTACAAAGAAATGAAATCTTGTTTTTTGTGACAACATAGATGGACTTCAAGAGAATACTGCTAAATGAAATAATTCAGATTGGAAAAGACAACTACTGTGTAGTCTCTCATGGGTGGAATTTTAAAAATAAGCTGATAGATATGGAGAATATGGGGAAATTGGTAAACTGTTTTTTTTTGGGGGGGTTAAGTTTCGATACATTGATTTTTTAAACAATATTATTATTTACATATTTTATTTTAAACATACAATAGTGAACATGAAGAAGAAAAAACAAAAGAAAACAGAAGAGCTTCTCTTTTAGATGCCAAATCTATCAAGAAGAATCTTGGTTTCAGTTGGTTTTGGTCACTGTTTTTAGAGTATCAGTCAAAAAATATAATCCTAGTTTGCTATTCTAAGCATATGTAGTTATGGAATATTACATGAGTAATGTGAATTCTGATACATTTCTTTTTCTAATTGAAGTCAGTGGATTCAAAAATGACTTCCTGGATTCTGTGCTTATTATTAAAAATTGTGTGTAGCCTTTCGCCTAACAACATTAGAAAGCACACACACATGAATGATATATTCAATGATATCTTTAAGTCAGAATCCTCATTTGGAATCTTTGACAGGAGTGCATAGGAGAAAGATGAAGAGGATTGGCCAGTATCTCACACATGAGAACATATCTTGCTTAACCTCTTGTTTCTAAATAAATATCCAGTATTTACTGACTTGTATTTTACATTTGTTACTTTTTCTTTCTTCAGAAAAACAGGGGGAAGAGCCAGCCAGTTATATATCCATTTCTCTTCCAGCTAAAAAGAGTTTCCTTTACCAGTTTCTACCTCAGCATTTCTAAATTTTAATAATGAATCAACTGCTCATTATTTAAAGCATTTGTTTTATAAACCAACCTAAAGCACTATGCTGTACCTATATTTTTATATCCACACAACCAATCAATAAATATTTTTCAAGTTTTACCATACACCCATAAGTCAGGCTGATACAAATCATTAAAAAGCACTGGTATTTCATACCAGAATATCAATTTTTTCCCCCAAGAAGATTTATCTCCTGGGGCATAGTGAATCAAACTTACTAATTATGTTCACTGCATTAATTTCTATTACAGTACTGTAGGCAATATTTCTAATATAAAAATGTTATATTTAGAAAAGAATTATTTTAAAAAGATGCACCAAATTAATAACAAAAAGATGACTATTTCTGTAAGTAAAATAGCAATATGTAAGTAAATTATGGTGACGGTTTAGTGGCTAAGCTGTGTCCAGTTCTGAGGCTGTGTCCTCATCGTCTACAGCCCACCAGGCTCCTCTGTCCATGGGATTTTCCAGGCACAAATACTGGAGTCGGTTGCCATTTCCTTCTCCAGGGGATATTCCAGACCCAGTGACTGAACCCGGCTCTCCTGCATTGCAAGAGGATTCTTTATGGACTAAGCCACCAGGGAAGCCCAAGTATACAGTACAGTTCAGTTCAGTCGCTCAGTCATGTCCAAATCTTTGCAACCCCATGAATAGCAGCATGCCGGGCCTCCCTGTCCACCACCAACTCCATCCAGCCATCTCATCCTCTGTTGTCCCCTTCTCCTCCTGCCCCCAATCCCTCCCAGCATCAGAGTCTTTTCCAATGAGTCAACTCTTCGCATCAGGTGGCCAAAGTACTGGAGTTTCAGCTTTAGCATCATTCCCTCCAAAGAAATCCCAGGGCTGATCTCCTTTAGGATGGACTGGTTGGATCTTCTTGCAGTCCAAGGAACTCTCAAGAGTCTTCTCCAACACCACAGTTCAAAAGCATCAATTCTTCGGCGCTCAGCTTTCTTCACGGTCCAACTCTCACATCCATACATGACCACTGGAAAAACCACAGCCTTGACTAGACGGACCTTTGTTGGCAAAGTAATGTCTCTGCTTTTGAATATGCCATCTAGGTTGGTCATAACGTTCCTTCCAAGGAGTAAGCGTCTTTTAATTTCATGGCTGCAGTCACCATCTGCAGTGATTGTGGAGCCCAGAAAAATAAAGTCTGCCATTCTTCCACTGTTTCCCCATCTATTTGCCATGAAGTGATGCAGTAGAGGCAAGCAAAGCTTTGTAATTAAATAAGTACACATATCACCACCCCTCAGCGCCTAAAATTATTAGCACTCATTCAAGCAACATTTTTCCTGCCTGCAGAAACAATACAAGCTTTTACAGTCCTGACTTAAAAGCATCTGTAATGAAACCTATCCATGTCTGTGACATAGATAGGTTTATGAGACTTAACATGGAGTCAACATTTCGGGATTTTGAATTTGTAAGAAACACCTTTATCACTTCAGAGCTTGTACACAGCAAAAAATGCAATAAAGAGTTACATACAAATAACAGTTTTAACATTTATGAAAAATGCAAGATGAATCATCGTGAGCCTTTCTTTCTTCTGTGTTTAACACTGATATTAACATAACTTTTATTCAAAGCTAAGTATAAGTCCTGCCTCAGAAGGACTACTTCCAAACATAAAGGCTTCATAAGCCAAGGTGCAAGAGACAATTTTCCTGCTGGGGGGCTCAACAGGACCAGCTAACAGCCCAACAGTCAGTAGGATGGTAAGACTCCTTCTGCAGACCTATGTTGACCAAGCTACTGGACTGGTAACTGGTCCAAGGCTCATTACACTGGTTAACAATCATTTTGAAAAAGCATGGGTCAAACCCTTCTGAGGCAGCCAATGCAAATACAAAGCAGTCATCATTTCAAAAAAGAAACAAAAGGTGTCCTTTAAAAATCTCCAATTTGAAGAATGATTATTAATTGAAAATATCAATATTCAAAATAATGTCTTACTTGACAGCAAAAGTAAACCAATTAATTATTCTATAAATTTATATCAGTGGCCTTAAACACTGTTATAAGAAAGCCAAGTGGACAGCCAGAATGATAGGGCCATCTTTCCAAAGCAAGAATACTTAATTCCCTCTGAGGAAGAAAACAAACAAACAAAAATGAAACCAAATTCAGCATGAAGAAAATTACATAGCTTATTTGTTCAACTTGTAAGGAACTCAAAAATAAAAAGATGCAGGCAGAATATATTTTTAAAAGCCAGAGAAACAGAATTAGGCTGATGCATATGATACCGTTATAAGTTTACATTTACAGTTTCAGGGGATTTGTTGTTGTTCAGTGGCTCAGTCACATCTGACTCTTTGTGACCCCATGGACTACAGCATACCAAGCGATCCTGTCTTTCCATTACCATCTCCCAGAGCTTGATTAAACTCACGTCCATTGAGTCAATGATGCCATCCAACCATCTTGTCCTCTGTTGTCCCATTCTCCTCCTGTCTTCAACCTATCCCAGTATCAGGGTCCTTTGCAATAAGTCAGTTCTTCACATCAGGTCGCCAAGTACTGGAGCTTCAGCATCAGTCCTTTCAGTGAATATTTATTGTTGATTTCCTTTAGGATGGACTGGTTGAAGGGACTCTCAAGAGCCTTCTCCAACACCACCGTTTGAAAACATCAGTTCTTTGTCCCTCAGCCTTCTTTATGGTCAAACTCTTGCATCCATACATGACTACTGGAAAAACCATAGCTTTGACTATACAGACCTCTGTCAGCAAAGTAATGCCTTTGCTTTTTAATATGCTGTCTAGGTTGGTCATAGCTTTTCTTTCAAGGAGCAAGTATCTTTTAATTTCATGGTTGCAGTCACCATCTGCAGTGATTTTGGAGCCCAAGAAAATAAAGTCTGCCACTGTTTCCATTGTTTCCCCATCTATTTGCCCTGAAGTGATGGGACCGGATGCCATAATCTTCGTTTTCTGAAGGTTGAGTTTTAAGCCAACTTTTGGGCTTCCCTGCTAGCTCAGCTGGTAAAGAATCCGTCTGTAATTCAGGAGACCTAGGTTCAATTCCTAGGTTGGGAAGATCCCCTGGAGGAGGGGATGGCAATCCACTCCAGTATTCTTGTGTGGAGAATCCCCATGGACAGAGGAGCCTGGTGGGCTACAGTCTATGGGGTGGCAAAGAGTTGGACACGACTGAGTGACTAAGCACAGCACAGCATACTCCAGAAACAGGGCCATGCATTGGGAAGGAAAAAGTGATGAACACACGGCTCCTTCCAAAATTCTATTATCAAGGATGGCAAGTTAGAATTTGTCACTCAATTAAGCAAAAAGAACCAAGAGATGGAAATACTAAACCAAAGTATTTCAGGGGCTCATTAAATGACTGAGGGAACTAATGTTCTCTTTTCTAACCTAACAAGCATATGCAGGTGGCCCTCATTATTGGCAGACTCTATCTGCAAATTAACATAGCCCCCAAATCAACACAGTACTTTTGCAGTCATTCACAAACATATACAAAGCAGGGAAGGATTTGAGTTGCTTGATACACTTGTTTCTAGCTGCCTTGAATGAGCTGCTCTGCCTTCTTGTTGCAGTTTTCATACTGGAGTGTCCTTTCCACAGTATTTAGTTTTTCTCATTTTTATACCTTTTGTTTGTGGCTTTTTTTTTTTTTTGGCTGTGCCATGCAGCTTGCTTGCTGGATCTTAGTTTTCCAACTAAAGACTAAACTCGTGTCCTTGGCAGTGAAAGCAGAGTCCTAACCACTGGACCACTAGGGAACTGCCTCATTTTTATGTTTTCACTATATAAAATGGTTCACTATTTAAAAGTGTGGGGCTTCCCCAGTGGACTGGTGGTAACGAATCTGCCTGCAATCCAGGTGGTATAGGATACTCCAGTAAACTGGGTCGAAAGATCCCCTAGAGGAGGAAATACCAACCCATTCCAGTATCCTTGCCTGGAGAATCCTATGGACAGAGGAGTCTGGAGGGCTACAGTCCAGAGGATCACAAAGACTCAGACATAACTGAAGTGACTGAGCATGTATTTGAAAGTGTACTGTCTACCAATCCTAAATTCAAAAAGGCTGTGATAAGCTTTGCAGGGAAAACAGATGTATTAGGTAAGTTTCATTTAGGAATAAGTTACAGTGCTGTTGATCCTGAGATCAATGTTAATCAATAAACTATATATTCTAAGAAATAGCAGGGGAATTTCAGAAAAAACATCTACTACTGTTTCACTGACTGTGCTTAAGTCTTTGACTGTGTGGATCAAAACAAACTGTGGGAAATTCTTAAAGAGATGCAAATACCAGACCACCTTACCTGCCTCCTGAGAAACTTGTATGAGAAGTCAAGAAGCAACAATTAGAGCCAGACATTGAACAAATGACTGGTTCAAAATTGGGAAAGAAGTACATCAAGGCTGTATACTGTCACCCTGCTTATTTAATTTACATGCAGAGTACATCATGCAAAATGCCAAGCTTGATGAATCACAAGCTGGAATCAAGATTGCTGGGGGAAATATCAACAACCTCAGATATGCAGATGATACCATTCTAAAAGTAGAAAGTGAAGAGGAACTATAGAGCTTCTTGATGAGGGTGAAAGAGTAGAGTGAAAAATTTGGCTTAAAATACTCATTCAAAATAATTAAGATCATGGCACCCGGTCCCATCACTTCATGGCAAACAGATGGGGAAACAATGGAAATAGTGACAGATCTTATTTTCTTGGGCTCCAAAATCACTGCAGACAGTGTGTGTAGCCATGAAATTTAAAAATGCTTGCTCCTTGGAAGGAAAGCTATGACAAACCTACACAGCTTATTAAAATGCAGAGCATCACTTTGCTGACAAAATTGCTGCTGCTAAGTCGCTTCAGTCGTGTCCAACTCTGTACGACCCCAGAGATGGCACCCCACTAGGCTCCTCTGTCCCTGGGATTCTCCAGGCAAGAATACTGGAGTGGGTTGCCATTTCCTTCTACAATGCATGAAAGTGAAAAGTGAAAGTGAAGTCGCTCAGTCGTGCCCGGCTCTTAGCGACCCCATGGACTGCAGCCCACCAGGCTTCTCCATCCATGGGATTTTCCAGGCAAGAGTACTGGAGTGGGGTGCCGTTGCCTTCTCTGGCTGACAAAACCGCTTGTAGTCAACGCTATGGTTTTTCAGTGGTCATGTACAAATATGAGAGTTAGACCATAAAGATGGCTGAGCACCAAAGAACTGATGCTTTTGAATTGTGGTTCTTGAGAAGACTCTTGAGAGTCCTTTGGACAGGAGATCCAAGGATCAAGGAGATCAAACCAGTCAATCCTAAAGAAATCAACCCTGAATATTCATTGGAAGGACTGATGCTGAAGGTCCAATACTTTGGCCACCTGATTCGAAGAGCCAGCTCATTGGAAAAGACCCTGATGCTGGGAAAGATTGAGGGCAAAAGAAGAAGGGGGTGGGGGAGGATGAAATGGTCATATAGCATCAGGAACTCAATGGACATGAATCTGAGCACTCTGGGAGACAGTCAAGGACAGGAGAGCCTGGCATGCTGTAGGCTATGGGGTCACAAAGAGTAGGACATGATTTAGTGACTGAACAACAACAAAGTCTTTGAACAGAAACATACATACAGCGAAGTTATGTATTGATTAGTTAATGAAAAATTTGTAGTCAGAAGCTCTAAGAAACCTAACCCTGTGGTTCCCCTTAGGAACAATGGTTCATATTCACTCAGTATTTGTGGCAACTTTACAGGATATAACTACCTTAAATAATTAAAATCAGTTGTAAATGTTACTGCTTTAGTTAGATTTTATACCATCTCTCATATTTGATTTAGTTTCATAATAATCCTAATCCATAATGAAAGATTAAACCAAAAAAATCCAAGGACTTAGTAACCTATTTTCCATGGTTTAATTCACAGTACTATCTATACCAAGTTTTCGTATCTTTAAGGTAAAAAGAAATGAACTTTGCAGCAGTGAATTTTTAATCTTCAAAGTATCATATAAACATGTGTTTTATAACCTTCTTAAATGAAAAAAAATGTCTCAGACCACAAAATTAATGCAAAATAAATGATGCCTGTGTGTACATATATATATATATATATATATAGAGAGAGAGAGAGAGAGAGAGAGAGAGAGAGACCTGATTTCTAGACTTTCAGTTCACTTATTTCCCCTAGATTGCACTTCAGTATCATTTGATCTGTGTTACAATGGAAGAGAGATTGATTAAAGGTATTCAAAAGCATGGAATAGGGAAATGTAGGTGTTCTAAAATACTGCTCTGTTTCACAACTGAGCTTATCCCTAGCTCTTTTTAATAACCTGTCTTCTCCATATAAAGATGGTGTTCATGGTCCTGTTGATTAAAAAAAAAAATCTTTAAGGGGCATTCCTATGAACAAAACCTGACATATAGAAAATGCAAAGATGAAGACAATCCCGTCCCTCGCCCACTCCCTGGTGCCCACATGCCATTTGTCAGGAAAATGGTGAGAGCCTTGACTAGTAGAGGTGGAGGGTTGGCAGGGAACTGCTCACATCTCCAACATGGTCCCCTCTGGTGACAAACAGCATTTGCGAAACAGCAGCCCGGGGGTCAGGGTAAAATCTGTGGCAATGGAACTGGGCCAAAAAATAGACTCAGAGGAACACTAAATCTGTAACCCTGACCTCATTAGCAGTAAACAGTAACCAATTGCTAATTACCTTATGGTTACATTGTAAACTGATAACGTGTGTATGTAAATTGTGTATGTTTGTATATAAATCGTGTGTGTGTGTAAACTTGCACACACTTGGTATGTGTTTGGCACCTAAAATTTGCAAGGATTTAATATGATTTAAGTTAGGGAGACAAGATACTAGATTAACCAACACCCTCTAATGGAAAACAAGGATTAAATCTTAAAGTAGTGATGAAGTTTCTGGTGGAAAATATACTAACTGTACAAAGCATATTGACTTAATCATCTTAATTTAGCTTTGTTCTGTATTCTGAAGAAGAGGTAATTCAATCTGAGTCAAAGTAAAATGAAGCTAGAGAAATGATATCAGTAAAATACAAGATATCATGTTGTTCTACAAGAACAAAACTTTTTAATTTATCTGGCATTTGGAGGCACATCACAATATAAGAGTGCTGTAAGTAAATTAAACAATTTCTTATTAAGCCCAATTAGTACCATGCATTGAAATATTACCAAAGTACTAATTATATCAAATTAGAGAGTAGCATTTATAAATCTCTACAGAAGAAACTTTAGAAAAGATTCTAGATTACAAAGAGAGGTCTCCCTCTTCTTCCCCAAAGCAGAGTTTTATTGTAATATATTACAACAATAATTACAAAGGCACATGCTTTTTTAATATCTCTGTTCAAGTTTATATAAGAGAAGGTAATAAAATAATCCAAGATATAAGTCTGCCAAGTGGCAAATATGGTTTGAAGGAAAAGCAAAGATCTTTAACCCCTAATAGAAGATCCTTGAGAGTTCCTCGAAATGCAAGCAGATCCAACCAGTCCATCCTAAAGGATATCAGTCCTGAGTATTCATTGGAAGGACTGATGTTGAAGCTGAAACTCCATTACTTTGGCCACCTCATGCAAACAGTTGACTCATTTGAAAAGACCCTGATCCTGGGAGGGATTGGGGGCAGGAAGAGAAGGAGACGACAGAGGATGAGATGGTTAGATGGCATCACCGACTCAATGGACATGAGTTTGGGTAAGCTCCGGGAGTTGGTGATGGACAGGGAGGCCTGGAGTGCTGTGATTCATGGGGTTGCAAAGAGTCGGACACAACTGGGTGACTGAACTGAACTGAACTGAACATACTGAGTGTCTATGAGAGCCAGGGACAGAGCTAGCATCCAGAGATACAATGATAACGAAGACAGATTTGCTCACTGATCTATTAGAATTCATATTTTAATGCTGGCAAAAAGAAATATATATGAAAGTAATGGTCACAGTAAGTGCCATGCAAGAGACAAACTGGGTGATGTAACTGAGAACAGGGTGGGCATGGACATCTTAGTGGGCTTAAAGGAGGTCTCCCTTGGGATATTTATCTTGGACCAGAATTGTGAAAAGCAGGGTAATGAGTTTTATGAATTATGTTCATTGTGAATTTTTTGCCTGTGTTGCTCATTATTATAATTATGTTCAATTATAAAAGTGCGAGGAGAAAAACTTGCCAGAGCAAAACATAATGAGGGAAACTAAATAAAAAACATCGCAAGTCTGGAAACACCGCTTCCTCTCACTGCAACCTCTTTCTTCCCTACCTCAAGGGCCAATGCAGAGTCACACGGGTTCATGATTAACAGTGACCACAAAAGCAAGGGGAACAATAAATCCCAGGGTTTCTGTGGTTCCTGTTGTCACTTCTGCAGGAAATTGCTAACAATGAAGCTTTTATTTACTAAGCCTTGGTTATTTTATATGCATGCTATTATGTATAATACTTCATTTAATCCTCACAAATCAAGAAGGTAAGTGTTATTAACTTCTTTTTGCAGTTCAGTAAACTAGCACAGAGTCAAAATAATTTGTCTGCGATTACACAGCTGTGGAGGAGTCGGGTTGTACTTTGAAGCACAGTTGGACCTGTCAAGACTGTGATTTTTAAGTACTAGGGTAGAAACCAAAATTAAGAATTGAAATGATTATCTTCTCTCTGGCTTTCTCTTATTCATCCAGTGCATGTTCCCAGTGAC
Source organism: Bos mutus (assembly GCF_027580195.1). Classification (NCBI taxonomy): domain Eukaryota; kingdom Metazoa; phylum Chordata; class Mammalia; order Artiodactyla; family Bovidae; genus Bos; species Bos mutus. Next base: position 26,371,717 of record NC_091638.1, read on the forward strand.
TATACTGAATTTTGTACTCAATTACTTAATTGCAGTATAAAAATAGACTTTGGCTTCTCTGGTGACACAACTTTTACATGCCAATGATACTTGTAGAGAAAACAGTGGAGGGACTTCAGGTTTCTTTGAAATGCCCAATCACCCAGCTGTAACCATATCTTCCTCAAATAAGAACTATCTTGTCATTTGTATTTTTGCAAAGAATTCCACATTTCCTCAAGATGTTTGACTGGCAGCTGCAGTTTTGACTTGATTTAATATTTAGTGTAAGAGGTAAAGATGTGGTAACGAACTCATTATTCTAATTAATATTTCAATCATGTCTGCAAACAACCTTTTACTTTCAATAGATACACCTGTTTCTAAAAGGCAAGTATACCCTAAAAGATTTATCAAGGATTTTTCTTCAAACAGGAAACAGGACCATAAAAACCAGACTACGTTATTGTGACTGGTCAAAGAATGACAACGGATTCTACAATATTTTATACTTAATTTCATTACATACACCAATGGAATTATAAATGGATCCACATACAGGTCCACAGTTTTCTATTACCACAAGTACATATAATTATCTCAAATACAATCAGCTTATTCAGTTATGCCTATATTAAAATGGGTATCTCAGTCCAATCCAAATTTAAAGAAACATTAGGGAGGGGCGAATGAAGTAAAATCACTGCATATGGTGACTGCAGTCATGAAATTAAAAGATGCTTAACCCTTGGAAGGAAAGTTATGACCAACCTAGATAGCATATTCAAAAGCAGAGACATTACTTTGTCAACAAAGGTTTGTCTAGTCAAGGCTATGGTTTTTCCAGTGGTCACGTATGGATGTGAGAGTTGGACTGTGAAGAAAGCTGAGCACTGAAGAATTGATGCTTTTGAACTGTGGTGTTGGAGAAGACTCTTGAGAGTCCCTTGGACTGCAAGGAGATCCAACCAGTCCATTCTGAAGGAGATCAGCCCTGGGATTTCTTTGGAAGGAATGATGCTAAAGCTGAAACTCCAGTACTTTGGCCACCTGATGCAGAGTTGACTCACTGGAAAAGACCCTGATGCTGGGAGGGGTTGGGGGCAGGAGGAGAAGGGGACGAGAGAGGATGAGATGGCTGGATGGCATCACTGACTCGATGGACGTGAGTCTCAGTGAACTCCGGGAGTTGGTGATGGACAGGGAGGCCTGGCATGCTGCGATTCATGGGGTCCCAAAGAGTCGGACATGACTGAGTGACTGAACTGAACTGAATGAAGAGAGAAGCCATTCAAGATAAATATTATTTTCTGCTTTCTTATGAATCTATCAGAGCAGGATTTTCTTTTAGCAGTTTTCTCTAGTCACTCCTGTCTCCCCAGTTATATACATTAACATGAAGGCAGAAGCCATATTTATCATGTTCTCTGAATAATTTCCAGCTCTTTCACAGGATGTTTTAAAATCTGAATATCTCACATTTGCTTTTTAATGGTCCAGTGTTCATGGCATTGCTATGAGAGTGACTATCTTTTCACTGGTAGGGCTACACAGTTTCATTTAGAAATGAGCCAGACTTCAATTCATTTGGAAGAGTTTATGAAAATTTCCATACAAACATTCTAGTGTTGTTTACACATGTAAGTCAACATGCCAGCAAATGATCATCTCTTTACACTAACATAAACCTGCGTGGATAGAAATAAGTCAACATGAATGAATATTTCATTCACATCTTTGCTTTGCTGTCCTGTAATACTCAGGTCTCACATTAAATGGCACCTCCAAGACCTTCTTAGTTCACTAATGTAACCCCGTCATTCTCTCACAACCTTCTGCTTTGATCCACAGAACACTTAGCAGCAATATCTTTTGTTTAGACATTTTTCCCCCCGATTCTAACCAAAGCCAGCAAAGCACCATAGGAACAGAGACTTATATTTCACTAATGTATCCCCAGTACTTAAAGTACGTGGCACATAAAAGGTAACCAATAAATGCTTGTGGAATGATATGTGAGTAGATGAATCAATGTGTGAGAGAATGTAAACCTGAGAAACACAGAAATCCATTCATGCATCCAATAAATACCCCATCTTTTTGATGCACATTTTCTGAGCGCATGGCTTAATCCTGAAAGCATTTTGCCACCTTCCCACCCTGGCCTCTTGAGGGCACCAAACTCACCCTAAGTGTGTTAGTTGCTCAGTGTGTTAGTGCTTCAGTTGTGTCTGACTTTTTGCAACCCCATGGACTGTAGCCCACCAGGCTCCTCTGTCCATGGGATTCTCCAGGCAAGAATACTGGAATGGGTTTCCATTCCCTTCTCCAGCAGATCTTCCTAACCCAGGGATCAAACCTGAGTCTCCTGCATTGCAGGTGGATTCCTTACCCTCTGAGCCACCATGGAAGACCCCAATCTTTAGGCATTGTTAAATACTGATTTTAAAGAACATGTATATTATGATAAATGAAATAATGTGTTTTATACCAGTGGTTCTCACCTGAGTGGAGAGGGGGGAGAACATGTCACAGTATCTGAAGGTGTTTTGACTTATCACAACTCGCAGGGTAGTACTGGCATCTACTGGAAGGCCAGGGATACTGATGCTAAGCATCCAACACTGCAAGAGATTGTCCCCTACAGAAAGGAATTACCCAGTCCCAACTGCTACGAATTACAATGTTGTACACTATTCTCTATTCCTTGTAAGGATTCAAGGTGACACATATTTATTAGATAACTACCATATGCTAGTATCAAATTGATTTCTTATGAATAAAAAGACATTATAGATGAATTACAAGTGGATTGATTAATAGATAGTTGACTTGCCAGATGGATGGATGAAGGGGTATAGATGGGTGAATGGATACTTTATTTCAAACTACAGCAGTCATAATGCTCTGGGTAGGAGTTAAATAAACCACATGTAATTGCTAATTTCAGGACATTTAAATTCTTGTTATTCATCTTACTGCATCTCCACAGAACTTGTTTTTTTTAACAATAAAATACTGGACTGAATAGAAAGCTACTCATGAATTTGGGGAGAGACTGTATGATCATTTTGGCCTTAAATGGTAATGATATTTGTGGATAGATTTGCTGTGAGAACTAATTACCAGATTTTAGTTAAGTGCCTCATGAAATAAATATAATAATGCCTTCTTCAAATGAAAGGCATGTGTCTCTTTCCCAAAAGTGAGAATCACTGTGACAAGTGAGAAATCCATTAACTATGTAGATGGAACCGTTCTGCATATAAGGAGGTATCAAACTGGAATGTAGGAAAAGAGTGTGAGCAGAGGCTTTTTGAAAACAGAGGCTCAAATAGTAGGAATTATACTTAGATCCCTGAACAGAAAATAAAAATTTTATTTTGCTGGAGGTCCTACATTTTACATAGCATAGCCCAAAGATCAGATTGTAAGTAGCAAAGGCAGGATTTATGAAAAAAACAAGGAGTAGAAGTAGCTTCCACCAAGTCTCCCTCATTTGCACTGTAGTATGCAGGGATCCACAGTGTATGCTTTGGAAGCACACAAACTAAAACAACACAGAGATGACCATGGCCCCTGGATACAGATAACATGCAAATTTACAGTGGGATGACATATGCAAAGTGCTAATGGTCAACCAAAAAGTCTAAGTCACTCAAAACAATTCTGCAAACTGAGGAGAAATTAAGACATTCCCAGGTAAACAAAGACTGATTTGTTGCTAGCATACATGTCCTACAAGACATATTACTGTAATTCCTACTAACTGAAATGAAATGACACTAGATGTTAACTTGAATTTACACAAGGAAATAAAGAACACCAGTAAAAGAAAATATGTAAGACATCGTATGTATTTTTGTAAACCTTTTTCTCTTGATGAAAAGATAATGGCATAAAACAATAATTATAAAACTGTATAATGGTGACCTTACATTGTATAAAGATGTAATTTGTATGACAATAACAGCACAGAGAAGAGGAACTCAAGATGGATTAAAGACTTGAGTGTAACGCCAGAGACTATAAAACTCTTAGAGGAAAATACCAGTAGAACTCTCTATGACAAATTGCAGAATTTTCTTTGACCCAAGAGTAATGAAAATAACAACAAAGATTAACAAGAGGGATCTAATTAAATTTAAAAGCTTTTTCATGCAAAGAAAACCATAAACTAGATGAAAAGACAACTTTCAGGACCAGAGAAAATATTTGCAACTGCCAAAGGATCAATCTCCAAAACACGCAAACATCTCATGCAGCTCAATACCAAAAAAATAAGAGGGGGATTCATTGGTAGCTCAGTGGTAAAGAATCTGCCTGCCAATGCAGCAGACACGGGTTCAATTATTGATCTCAAAGATCCCACCACTACTAGAGAGTGGCCCCTGCTTGCCGCAACTAGAGAAAAGCTCATGCGACAACAAAGATCCAGCATAACCAAAAGTAAATACATTTTTAAAATTAAAAAAAAAAATTTAAATTTGGGCTGCTGCTAAGTCACTTCAGTCGTGTCCCACTCTGTGCGACCCCAGAGACGGCAGCCCACCAGGCTCCCCTGTCCCTGGGATTCTCCAGGCAAGAACACTGGAGTGGGTTGCCATTGCCTTCTCCAATGCATGAAAGGGAAAAGTGAGAGTGAAGTCGCTCAGTCATGCCCAACTCCCAGCGACCCCATGGACTGCAGCCTACCAGGCTCCTCCGTCCATGGGATTTTCCAGGCAGGAGTACTGGAGTGGGATGCCATTGGCTTCCCCTAAATTTGGGCAGAAGACCTAAATAGACATTTCTCCAAAGAAGACATACAGATGGCTAGCAAACACATGAAAAGATGCTCACCACCGCTAATTATTAGAGAAATGCAAATAAAAAACACAATAAGGTATCACCTCTCACCCACCAGAATTGTCATCATTAAAAATCTGCAAACAATAAATGCTAGAGAGGGTGTGGAGGAAAGGGAACCCTCTTGCACTGTTGGAGGGAACGTAAATTGATATAGCCACTGTTCTCCATTCTGAAGAACAGAATGGAGGTTACTTTAAAAACTTAAAATAGAATGACCATATGACCCAGCAATCCCACCACTGGGCATATACCAAGAGAAAACCAAGAGCAAAAAAGACACATGAACCCCAATGTTCTATCCAACATTATTTAACAAGAGCCAGGACACTGAAGAAACCTAAATGTCCATCAACAGACGAATGGATAAAGACAGTGTGTACATATATACAATGGAACATTACTCAGCTATAAAAAGGAACAAAATTCGGTCATTTGTAGACATGCAGATGGACCTAGACTATCATACAGAGTGAAATTAATCAGGAAGAGAAAAACAAATATTGCACATTAAAAATAATTAAAACTTTAAAATATTGCACATTAAAAATTTTTTTAAATAGTGCATATGTGGAATCTTGGAAAATGGTACAGATGATCTTATTTGAAAAGCAGAAATAGAGACACAGAAATAGAGAATAAATGTATGGACACCAAGGGTGGAAAGGGGGATAGGATAAATTGGGAGATTGGGATTGATGTATACATACTATTGCTACTAAATATAAAATGGATAACTAGGGAGAAACACCACCCAGTTGTGGATGTGACTGGTGATAGAAGCAAACTGACTAGTCATAAAAGCAAAGTCCGATGCTGTAAAGAGCAATATTGCATAGGAACCTGGAATGTTAGGTCCGTGAATCAAGGCAAATAAGAAATGGTCAAACAGGAGATGGCAAGAGTGAACGCTGACATTTTAGGAATCTGCGAATTAAAATGGCCTGGAATGGGTGAATTTAACTCAGATGACCATTATATCTACTACTGTGGGAAGGAATCCCTTAGAAGAAATGGAGTAGCTATAATGGTCAAAAACAGAGTCCGAAATGCAGTATTTGGATGCAATCTCAAAAACGACAGAATGATCTCTGTTCATTTCCAGAAGAAGAAGCTGAAGTTGAACGGTTCTATGAAGACCTACAAGACCTTCTAGAACTAACACCCCCAAAAGATGTCCTTTTCATTATAGGGGACTGGAATGCAAAAGTAGGAAGTCAAGAAACACCTGGAGTAATGGGCGAATTTAGCTTTGGAGTAGAGAATGCAGAAAGGCAAAGGCTAATAGAGTTTTGCTAAGAGAACACATTGGTCATAGCAAACACCCTCTTCTAACAACACAAGAGAAGACTCTACACATGGACATCACCAGATGGTCAACACCAAAATCAGACTGATTATATTCTTTGCAGCCAGAGATGGAGAAGCTCTATACAGTCAGCAAAAAGAAGACCAGGAGCTGACTGTGACTCAGATCATGAACTCCTTATTGGCAAATTCTGACTGAAATTGAAGAAAGTAGGGAAAATCACTAGACCATTCAGGTACGACCTAAATCAAATCCCTTACGATTATACAGTGGAAGTGAAAAATGGATTCAAGGGATTAGATCTGATGGACAGAGTGCCTGAAGAACTATGGACAGAGGTTTGTGACATTGTACAGGAGACAGAGATCAAGACCATCCCCAAGAAGAAGAAATGCAAAACAGCAAAATGGTTGTCTGGGGAGGCCTTACAAATAGCTGTGAAAAGAAGAGAAGCGAAAATCAAAGAAGAAAAGGAAAGATATATGTATTTGAATGCAGAATTCCAAGGAATAGCAAGAAGAGATTAGAAAGCCTTCCTCAGTGATCAATGCAAAGAAACAGAGGGAAACAACAGAATGGGAAAGACTAGAGATCTCTTCAAGAAAATGAGCGATACCAAGGAAACATTTCATGCAAACATGGGCTCAATAAAGAACAGAAATGGTAGGGACCTAAGAAGCAGAAGATATTAAGAAAAGGTGGCAAGAATACACAGAACTACTATACAAAAAAGATAATCATGATAGTGTGATCACTCACCTAGAGCCAGACATCCTGGAATGTGAAGTCAAGTAGGCCTTAGGAAGCATTACTACCAACAAAGCGAGTGAAGGTGATGGAATTTCAGGTGAGCTATTTCAAATCCTAAAAGATGATGCTGTGAAAGTGCTGCACTCAATACGTCAGGAAATTTGGAAAACTCAGCAGTGGCCACAGGACCGGAAAAGGTCACTTTTCATTCCAATCCCAATGAAAGGCAATGCCAAAGAATGCTCAAATTACTGCACAGTTGCACTCATCTCACACACTAGCAAAGTAATGCTCAAAATTCTCTAAGCCATATTTCAACAGTACGTGAACCCTGAACTTCCAGGTGTTTGAGCTGGTTTTAGAAAAGGCACAGAAACCAGAGATCAAGTTGCCAACATCCACCGGATAACTGGAAAAGCAAGAGAGTTCCAGAAAAAACATCTACTTCTGCTTTATTGACTATGCCAAAGCCTGTGACTGTGTGGATCACAATAAACTATGGAAAATTCTGAAAGAGATGGGAATACCAGACCACCTGATCTGCCTCTTGAGAAATCTGTATGTAGGTTAAGAAGTAACAGTTAGAAGTGGACATGGAACAACAGACCAGTTCCAAATCGGGAAAGAAATATGTCAAGGCTGTATATGGTCACCCTGCTTATTTAACTTACATGCAGAGTACATCATGAGAAATGCTGGGCTGGAAGAAGCACAAGCTGGAATCAAGATTGTCAGGAGAAATATCAATAACCTCAGATATGCAGATGATACCACCCTTATGGCAGAAAGTGAAGAGGAACTAAAAAGCCTCTTGATGAAAGTGAAAGTGGAGAGTGAAAAAGTTGACTTAAAGCTCAACATTCAGAAAACGAAGATCACGGCATCCAGTTCCATCACTTTATGACAAATAGATGGGGAAACAGAGGAAACAGTGTCAGACTTTATTTTTCTGGGCTCCAAAATCACTGCAGATGGTGACTGCAGCCATGAAATTAAAAGATGCTTACTCCTTGGAAGGAAAGTTATGACCAACCTAGATAGCATATTCAAAAGCAGAGACATTACTTTGCCAACAAAGATCTGTCTAGTCAAGGCTATGGTTTTTCCAGTGGTCATGTATGGATGTGAGAGTTGGACTGTGAAGAAGGCTGAGCGCCAAAGAATTGATGCTTTTGAACTGTGGTGTTGGAGAAGACTCTTGAGAGTCCCTTGGACTGCAAGGAGATCCAACCAGTCCATCATAAAGGAAATCAGTCCTGGCTGTTCATTGGAATGACTGATGTTGAAGCTGAAACTCCAATACTTTGGCCACCTGATGCGAAGAACTGACTCATTGGAAAAGACTCTGATGCTGGGAAAGATTGAGGGCAGGAGGAGAAGAGGATGATAGAGTATGAGATGGTTGGATGGCATCACTGACACAATGGACATGGGTTTGAATGAACTCCAGGAGTTGGCGATGGAGAGGGAAGCCTGATGTGCTGCAGTCCATAGGGTTGCAAACAGTCAGACATGACTGAGCCACTGAACTGAACTGAATGAGAACCTACTATACAGCACATGAACTCTACTCAGTGCTCTGTGTTGACCTATATGGGAAGAAAATCTAAAAAAGAGGGGATATATCTATACATGTAGGTGATTCACTTTGCTGTATAGTAGGAACTAACATTATAAAGCTACTATACTTCATAAAAAAATAAAAAATAAAAGATGGTACTACTTTTAAAAAAAGAAGAAATAAATAACAGGAATGCATCGGGATCTTTAATTCTTAAGTTAGTATTAATCCGATAAGTTGTTTTATGTCAGATGCTAACTGTAATCCTCAAGGCAACCACTGAGAAAATAAAACTTAAAATCAGAAAGTAGAACAAGGGAAGTAAAATGGTACACTGCCAATTATTTAACATAAGTTATTAAGGGAGGGATAAAAACAAAAATAATAGACATCTAGATGTCTAGCTAGATGTCTAGCAAAATGCTAGATGTCAATTCTACTGTATCAGTTATTACATTAGATGTATGTGGTTGAACACTAATTTCAAAGCAGAGACTGGCAATAGAGTTTAAAAAAAATTTTCCAACTATGGTGTTCAGAAGTGCGTAACTTCAGATTCAAAGATGTTCATAGGCTGAAAAGAAAAGGAAAAGTAAATACCTTGGAAAAGGTAACCAAAATAGATCTTAGGTAGCTATACTACCATTAGGCAAAATAGACTTCAAGGAAAACATTGTTACTTTAAAGACAAAGAGGGACTTTTTTAAAATACAATGCCAGCAAGCCAACCCATCAGAAGACATAACAATTATGAACATAAATGTACCTTGCTGCTGCTGCTAAGTCGCTTCAGTCGTGTCCAACTCTATGTGACCCCATAGACGGAAGCCCACCAGGCTCCCCTGTCCCTGGGATTCTCCAGGCAAGAACACTGGAGTGGGTTGCCATTTCCTTCTCCAATGCATGAAAGTGAAAAGTGAAAGTGAAGTCGCTCAGTCGTGCCCAACTCTTAGTGACCCAATGGACTGCAGCCTACCAGGCTCCTCTATCCATGGGATTTTCCAGGCAAGATTCTCAAATACTCAAGATTAAAAATGGATGCAATGAAGAGAGAAATAGAGAGTTCGATAATAGCTGAAAATTTCAATACTTCATTTTCAATAATGGATAAAACAACTAAGCAGAAGATAAACAAGGAAATGAAAGAATCAGAAGTTTCCATGGGCTTTTGTTTGAGGACACAGAAATGGCTGAGCAGAAAACTACAGAGCCACTATACCAAGACAGAACAGACCTATATATTACTAAGAGCTTTCCAGAGAAGCAAAACCAACAAGATACGCATATATGTGTAGAGTTGTAGATACAGAAATTTATTTTGAGGAATTGGTTCACACAGTTGCAGGGTTTCTTCAATCTAGTATGTGCAGAGCAAGCTAAGAGGCTGGACACTCAGCAAAGAGTTGCAGTTGAGTCTACAGGAAGACTTGCTGGCAGACTTCCTTCTTGGCATTAGATAAGGTAGACTCTATTCTGTAAAAAACTTCAACTGACTGCATGAGGCCCACCCACATCACAGAAGCCAACCTGCTTTAGTCAGTGTCTCCAATTTAAATGCTAATCTAATCCAAAAAGGCTTCCAGATGGCTCAGGGGTAAAGAATCCGCCTGCAATGCAGGAGATGTGGGTTCAACGCTCGTGTCGGGAAGATCCCCTGGAGAAGAAAATGGCAACCCTCTCCAGTATTCTTGTCTGAGAAATCCCATGGACAGAGCACCTGGTGGGTTACAGTCCATAGGGGTGCAAAGAGTCAGACATGACTGAGTGACTGAGCATGTATGATACATCCAAAAAAGTATCTTCACAGAAACACCTACAATAATGTTTGACCAAATATCTAGGCACTGTGCTTAGCCACGTTGTCACATAAAATTAACCACTACAGGCTCCAATGATAAGATAGATAAGGTGGCTAAGTCTCAGAGGGGCCCAGCACCACATATGGCTGTTGGCATAGCTGATGTCATTTTGGGCCCTTACATTTTTTCGTGTCCTTGCATAGAACCTACCTAGGACTCTGCATACATGTGACTGTACTGGGCAGTAATTCACTTCTGTTATCAAGGGCTTTGTAGTTAATAGATATGGTTTAATAATCATTAGGACCAGGTAGCTTCTATGCTGGTTAGTCCTATTAGTTTCCACACAATTATAACAATTTTCACTGACTATTCTCCCCATCCACAAAAATAGCTATCCATTCATAAATCTAGACTTAAGAAAGCATGTCCTGTTTTCTAGCACCTATTCTTATACCCTAGGTTAACAATCAAATTGGCCCAGTGGCCTCAAGGCAGTGTGGAATGCAGCTGCCAATGCTTCCAGATCTTTGTCCGCCAATCCCACCCTGTGCCTAAATTACCCTATAATAACTGAGTGCCTCATTATTCAGTCTCACCAGACATGCCCAGTTTGGTGGGCACTTTTTGTTCCCAGTGTTCTCCAACACACCACTTGACGAGACTTAAGGTGGACAATCAAAATCAGAGGATTTCTGGTCCCTCACAATGCAAAATAACCAGTAGAATCACAGTTTACCAGCTTCATAATTTACAAGATGCTGGAATGTTGGTCATGACTGTGTGATTTAGATATTAAATACTAGTCACGGGGCAGGATGGTAAAACCAAGAAAGGAACCATAAGACATCAGTACCATTCTTCTAAAATGGAACAAACCTGTATATATTAGCAACAGTTTTTCAGAAAAACAGAAGCAAAAAGATATGTATATATGCATCAGTTCAGTTCAGTTGCTCAGTCGTGTCCGACTCTTTGTGACCCCATGAATTGCAGCACGCCAAGCCTTCCTGTCTATCACCAACTCCCAGAGTTCACTCAGACTCACGTCCATCAAGTCGGTGATGCAATCCAGCCATCTCATCCTCTGCCGTCCCCTTCTCCTCCTGCCCCTAATCCCTCCCAGCATCAGGGTCTTTTCCAATGAGTCACCTCTTCGCATGAGGTGGCCAAAGTACTAGAGTTTCAGTTTCAGCATCAGTCCTTCCAGTGAACACCCAGGACTGATCTCCTTTAGGATGGACTGGTTGGCTTTCCTTGCAGTCCAAGGGACTCTCAAGAGTCTTCTCCAACACCACAGTTCAAAAGCATCAATTCTTCGGGGCTCAGCTTTCTTCACAGTCCAACTCTCACATCCATACATGACCACAGGAAAAACCATAGCCTTGACTAGATGGACCTTTTTTGGCAAAGTAATATCTCTGCTTTTCAATAGGCTATCTAGGTTGGTCATAAGTTTTCTTCCAAGGAGTAAGTGTTTTTTAATTTCATGGCTGCAATCACCATCTGCAGTGATTTTGGAGCCCAGAAAAATAAAGTCTGACACTGTTTCCCCATCTATCTGCCATGAAGTGATGGGACCAGATGCCATGATCTTCGTTTTCTGAATGTTGAGCTTTAAGCCAACTTTTTCACTCTCCTCTTTCACTTTCATCAACATATAGGTATATATATTTATTTTGAGAAATTGGTTCACATTGGGAGATTGAATTGACACATATACACTAGTGCTATGAATATAAAAGATAGCTAATGAGAACATACTCTATAGCTCAGGGAACTCTACTCCGTGCTCTGTGGTGTGAGCCCTTTAAATGCACTCATGGAGTCATGTAAATTCCCAGGCTCCTTGGCAATTTCTTGGAGAGGAGAAGTTCTAACAGGACTGACTCCAAAATACTGAACAATTAATAAGGTGACTAAGTTACTCAAAACAATTAAGTTTTTATAGCCTGAACACTACTGAAATTTTGGATGGATATTTCCTTGCTGTGGAAAGATGCCCTGCTCATTCTAAAATATTGAGGAGAATCGTTGACATCTGAACCACAAGACCAGTAACACCTTTCCTCTTCTCCCAAAATGTGACAATCAACCATCTCTCCAGACATTGTCAGATGCTCCCTGATAGGCAAAATCACTCCAGATGAGAACCACTAGGTTAAAGAAGGTGATATTCTTAACTGGAAAATTTTCTGGCCAACAGTTTTACATAAAGTGTGTGTATCTGTGTACATGTGTGCATATGTCTACCATCTCTGTGTATGTCTCTGTGTCTGTATACATCTGTGTATGTCTCTGAAATCTGTGTGTATACATCTCTGTGTACACCTGTTCATCTTTGCATGTATGTGTGTGCATGCATGTATGAGTGACGGGGAGGAGAGACACTAACTAATTGTTATTGTTCAGTCGCTAAGTCGGAGAAGGCAATGGCACCCCACTCCAGTACTTTTGCCTGGAAAATCCCATGGACGGAGGAGCCTGGTAGGCTGCAGTCCATGGGGTCGCTGAGGGTCGGACACGACTGAGCAACTTCCCTTTCACTTTTCACTTTCATGCATTGGAGAAGGAAATGGCAACCCACTCCAGTGTTTTTGCCTGGAGAATCCCAGGGACGGGGGAGCCTGGTGGGCTGCCATCTATGGGGTCGCACAGAGTCGGACACGACTGAAATGACTTAGCAGTCGCTAAGTTGTTTCTGACTCTTTTGCAACCCCATGGACTGTAGCCCACCAGGTTCCTCTGTCCATGGGATTCTCCCGGTAAGAATACTGGAGTGGGTTGCCATTTCCTACTCAAGGGGATCTTCCTGACACAGGGATTGAACCCACATCTCCTGCTTGACAGGCAGATTCTTTACCACTGAGCCACTTGGGAAGTCTACACTTGCTAATAGTTAACTCCTAAAACCAGGGAGAAAAAAGACTACCATCTGTAACACATGAGAAAACAGTAAGTATTACACTAACCATCTAACACCTGAAAGTTCTTGTAGTTCATTTCTTTATCGTTCCCTGATCCCGCAAAGAAATAGTCATTTAGTTGATGATTTTATAGTTATAGTTTAGACTATTTTATAGTTATAATTTAGTCATTTATAGTCAAGGTGATAGTTTTTTTTTTTTTTTTTATTTTATTTTTAAACTTTACAAATTGTATTAGTTTTGCCAAATATCAAGGTGATCGTTTTTATTACCCTCTAACTCTAGCCTCTTGTGCCATTCTTGTATGCTTGCCTTTTGACAGCTTAAAGTTGTATTTCTCAGATTCTGCTTGCATGTAGTAAATATACCAAAAGCAGTTGTCAACCAGCTTTACCAGTAATGAAAATACTGTCAACATTTCTTATCTATTTTGGAGGTTCTCCAGTTTGCCATTAATGATAAAATGATTTGCCATAAATTATTTTCTAAGACTGATTTTCAATTTTCTAGATAAATTTTGTTAGAAAACAGTTTATGTATCATCCATGTCAACACAACATTCTGTTGAAAAAAATACTGGAAAATATCCCATTCTTTTACGTACAAAATGTCTTCACTATTGCTGAAATTAAAATAAATATCTTAGTCTATGTGTGGCATATAGACCAGTATAGTCCTATTGTCATTTCTCTTTTTTGTTCAGTGGAAATCTGATTTTATCCCAACCTGAGCATAATCAGCAGTTTAGGAAAAAAAGTGGACTATGTGGGGAAAAAAAAGACTATTTTTATGCAATGGTTTTATACTCAGTAGGGGAAAAAAAAAAAAAAAACTATTTGCCAAGTAAAGGCATTAACACATTTTCAAGGGACTTCTCAAGTTCAATTTTTTCCCCCTGGCTCAGCATTTCATTTTTACGGCATCTATTAATCAAGTCTAAGAGCCTTAAATCCCCAATCCCTACTTAAGATTATTTCACAACTGCTGTCCTCTTCTCCCTTTGTCTCTATCAGTGTCTTCCTCTTTCTCTATTGTTTTACCTCAGCTCTTCACCCTACTCCTTCCATCATCCCAATTCTCCATCCTTTCAGCACAGCAGCCATCAATTTCCAAAACCATACAAGGACTAACATTTATACTTTCAAAGGGAATTCACTAAGTAATGAAGATTGTTTAAGAAATGTCAGGAAAAAATGGATCACTCCAGGATTTAGAGCAACCAGCCCCAACTGGAGAGGGAAAAATGGAAAAAGATGACTAAATTTATCTTTGTTATTTATTGTATTTGAATATCAAAACTCACAGTTAATCAGGAAAGAGACCAGCTATAGTAAATAGCCCCCCTTCAATGAAAATAAACATTTTAAGAAGCTAAATGTATGCAAAATATATGTAAGATTAAAAAAGAAAAACAGTAGGATGATGAAGGGAACCAGGTATAATCTCCACTGAAAAATCTGTTTTTTTTTTTTTCTTCACTAAAGTGGAAAGTCACAGGTAAGTGATTGGCTATTTTCTTCCCTGTCCTCATCCATAAAAGTAACTGAAAAGTTGCTAAGGATCTAAAGGTCAAACATCATTAATCTATCTTTTTCTCCGATACTCATCATAATTCTGAATGTTGTTATTGTATAGGTCTATTTTATGCATGTCCCCTTAAGAATACGAAGATCTGGGCATAAGAGATACACAGAGAAGTCAGAGTAATTCCAAGCTTAAAATCATTTAAAAGGCAAACTTCTACCTGGAAACCAAACACCCTGCCTTTTCTTCCTTAACAAGACTCAAACTAACCTTTCTTTCTTTGTTCCTATCCTTGATAGAGTTCAGATACTAAAACATTACTTTCTGTCTGAGATTTGCAGACTGCTATTTATAACATTGTAAAATACCCCCTTTTATCGAGTAACTGTGTGTGTACCTCTGCAAGCAAATGGTCTATTCCTCAGGTCCAGTATCCCAAATCTACCATTATAATTCTTGAATTGACATAAAATTGCTTTCAAATGCGATTTCTACTCATCCTTTTTATAGATATGGTTTAAAAAAAAAAAGCAGCAAATCAAAAAGGAAAACAGGTTAATTTTATGCCAATCACGAAACCTGGTGACAGGTGTTGCCATATGTTGCGACAAGATCTCCTGGCCATGGGTCATTGCTTTGAAAGCAACTAACGAATGGCTTGCAGTACTGTGACACGCAGAATGGCCCCCTGGGATCTCATGCAAAGATCTCATGACGGGTGTGAAATTAACTCGTGGCATCATGCTATTTTCCAAACATGACAGCTCCCAGATCAGTATCCAGTTAGCGCAGTGGGGACTGAAGGAGGAACTTCGACATCTAGTAAATGATTTCAGTGGAGTCCCCTGTGAGCCTTAAGAAGAAACATCCCCAGAGAGAATGTCTAGAAAGGTTAAAATCATAGAAGGCAGTGGGCAAATACATTAAGTTAAGCAAAGTAACTCTGTCTGGGACAGCCTCATAATTTCAATTTGCTTTCTGGACTAATTTTCACAAAGATAGATAAAGTACTCAGTATCATAATTTTGAAGAGCTCTTTATTTCTTCCTTGAATTAGAACAAGAGATTCAGTCATGAGTTGAGGAAGTACTGAAGTGACCACGCTTCCTCCCAACACCCCACAAGTGTGCAAATGAACATACACAGAAACACACTTCTCTGCCACATGGAGTAAAACATAAATGCTGACACTGGAACTTTCGTAATTTTATGTGCAGAAGTAAAATCTCTAGACAGTAGGAGTAAAACTTTGTTACAGAAAATAAAGATGCTAAAAGAACAAAGTGAAACACATGCATTATGTAATAAATGAATGTGTCACAGCTTTACTCTTCTGACTTCTGCGTTAATTCCCTTTCCTACATCAATTTCAAATGTCATATCAAAGATAACAGGTGGAAATGGGCAAATATGGAGTAAGAAGAGTAAGCAAATTCAGCATTTAGAAATACAGCCATCTAAACACAGTATTTATTTTCTTTGAATTTCCAATACAAAACAACACTTTTTGCATAATGTTGATAGTATTTTTTAAACAAACAAAACCATAGGCACAGTAACTGTTGTTTGAAATGCAAGCAATGTTTGGTCTTAAAAGCATAAAAGGAATGCATGAATGCCAATGTAGTAGACAGTGAGAAATTACATGGGATTGAATGCTATGTTCTTTGGCCAACAGGCAAATTAAGTGTATCAATACAATGTGTGTGTACAAATAGAGACCATTAAAATCTGGTTTCACAATCTGGGCACTAGTTATTAATTCCTATTTATTCATTTATACTTTTTAAATCTAAATTTTCCTCAGAATTACTTTTTGATCCTAGCATGTGGACATTACCATTTAATTCTAGGACTGGGAAAATACCTTAAGTATCAAATAATAACCTTCAATTTCTAAGCAGATGTTTAATACATTTTAAGAAATAAAAATGTAACCCCTTACAAACAATTTCCTTGAATGGCTATATATGTAACAAACACTATATAATACATACTATGTGCTCGGGACTATTCTAAGAACTTTATAAGAAATTCATTTAATCTTAATACAACAATCCAGTGAGGTATGCATTATTATTATTTCCAACTTTTGGATGAGGTTATCATGGAAGCAGAGTAAGTCATGTAAAACATGTCTAGGGACCTCCCTGGTGGCCCAGTGGTCAAGAATCCACCTGCCAACGCGCAGGGCATGAGTTCACTCCCTGGTCCAGGAAGAGCCTACATGCGGCAGAGCAACTGAGCCCGCGTGCCATAGCTACTGAGCCCACACTCTGCAACAAGGGAAGCACTGCAATGAAAAGCCTGTACAACACAACTACAGCGTAGCCCCCACTGACCACAACAAGAGAAACCCTAGGCAGCAACAAAGACCCAGTGCAAGCAAAGATAAATAAAAAAAAACAAAAACATGTCTACAGTTAATCTCCAGAATGCTCTACAACTGAACCAAAATCTAGACTTTAAAAAAAAAATGTTGTAATTGCAAGGTAACTGTGTAACAATGTTGTGTTGATTTCTGCCATGCAACAGTTTGAATCAGCCTCTGGATTCTCCCTCCTACTCCCCACCCTATCCCACCTCTCTAGCTTGTGACAGAGCACCAGGTCGAGCTCCCTGTGTTATAAAGCAAATCCCCATTGGCTATCTCATTTACAAACAATAACGTATATGTGTCAATGCTACTCTCTCTTAATTGATCGCACTCTCTTCTTCCCCTGCTTTGTCTGCAAGTCTGTTCTCTACGTCTGCATTCCTGTTGCTGCCCTTCAAACTGGTTCTCAGTACCATTTGTCTATATTCCATATATATGTGTTAATATACAATATTTGTCTCTTGACTTACTTCACTCTGTATAACAGGCTCTAGGTTCATCCACATCACTAGAACTGACTCAAATTCGTTCATTTAAGGCTGAGTTAATACTCCATTGCATACATGTACCACATATATCATCGTTTGATGAACATGTAGGTTGCCTCCATGTCCTAGCTATTGTATATAATGCTTCAATGAATACTGGGAAACAGGCATCTTTAGGAATTGTGGTTTTCTCAAGGTAGATGCTCAGTAGTGGGCAGAATCCAGACTCAAGTTCAGAGTCTAGTAGGTCTTCAATTCTGACTACTAGTTTTTAGAACTTGAATTACTTTCTTGAACTTTCAAATTCAGTTTCTTTTCACTATAAAAAGGGAGTAATTTAAAAGGTTAAGTGAGATGCAATATAAAATTCTTTGAAAATGGCTAGGCACACAATATGTATATTCAATTAACAGTATCTTTATATCATTGCTAATGTTTAAATTTCACACACATCCTTTTATATAAGCTTGTCTTTATACAAGTGTTCCTTTCAGACTAAGAACTACCTGTTTGAATAGTAGAAATGGCCTTTTTTCAACTTCAGGAAATACAGTTTTCTCATTATAAAACATTAAGTTTATTAAATGCCCCATTCAACAGTCTTATGAATACAGAAAAAAATAGACTATTGGGAAAAAAGGCAACACAGATAGTCTCCAGGTGTCTACTGTTCCCTGGTTATGACATCATGTAAGCCATCTGTGCTCTCTGCAGATACTAATTCTACACAGCAACTATAGCAATTCATAAGATATGTTTCTTATGATGGAGATGAAGCAAATCTGGACCCACTCTTGCCTTTAATACACATTAACAGAAATAAAGTAATATTGTGGAAGTTAAAAGCACTCACAACATAGGAGATTTGTTTCTGTTCTCCAATGACAGATTTATGTTCTCAATCTGACCAATGAATAGTAAGTTTAAATAACAAATTCTTTTAAGATAGCAGAATATATTCTTAGGATATTAATGTGATATTACATAATCAGTCATGCAGTGAGCAAGAACCAGGCACCGGCCAATCAATAGGTAAGTAACCTTGGGCTCACTGATCCTGTCTGAAAGTGAAAGTCGTTCAGTTGTATCCAACTCTGAGACTCTATGGAATAGTTCATGGAATTCTCCAGGCCAGAATTCTGGATTGGGTAGTCGTTCACTTCTCCAGGGTTATCTTCCCAACCCAGGGATTGAAACCAGGTCTCTGGCATTGCAGGCAGATTCTTTACCAGCTGAGCTACCAGGGAAGCCCTATCCTGCCTGCTCTCCCAGAAAGAGGCAGTTTAATTATTAGCAATATGTGGAATGACCCCACCCAGCACCCACTGTGTGCATAGTGCCATGCTAGACACTTAAGATACAACGGTGAGCAAAACCAGCCTGGAGCCCATTTTAACAGAAGGTACTATCTAAATTGCTTAGTTAGAAACTGGAGATATTGCTTGTCTCATTACAATATCAATGAAAAGTTATATGGTTCACTAGAATGATAAATGAAGATGCTACAAGGATCACAGTGGTTTATACAGAAAACATAAGAAAATAAATATCAATATTTCTTGCACATTAGCAACTGGATAAATCCTCATATAAATGAAAGAAACGCAGAGGAAAAACTGTGCATTGACTGAAGCACAATATAGCTTGTAATGTCCCATACTGGGAGAAGATTTTTTTAAATTACAAATGTCTTGCTGCTGCTGCTGCTAAGTCACGTCAGTCGTGTCCGACTCTGTGCGACCCCATAGATGGCAGCCCACCAGGCTCCCCCGTCCCTGGGATTCTCCAGGCAAGAACACTGGAGTGGGTTGCCATTTCCTTCTCCAATGCATGCAAGTGAAAAGTGAAAGTGAAGTCGTTCAGTTCTGTCCAACTCCCAGCGACCCCATGGACTGCAGCCTGCCAGGCTCCTCAGTCCATGGGATTTTCCAGAAAAGAGTACTGGAGTGGGGTGGATACTCTTTAAAATGGCCACAAATATTCTATTTAAAATTTGAAACCCATGGTAAAGGTGAATCTAAAACTAAGTAATGAGCTGTTTACAGTAAAAGGGAGCTATTGGTAGTGAGTATGTCAGCCTACCTTACACTAGAGTAAAAATAATAATAATAATAAATTTCACCAGAAATTTTTTTTCCAGTGCCTGGATTTAGAAGATTGTGAGTTGTTGAACTTTAAAATCAGTTCTTTCCTCATTTAATTGAATAATGCATCCGATGGTGCATGCGTGCTCAGTGGTGTCCAACTCTTTATGACCCCATGGACTGTAGCCCACCAGGCTCCTCTGTCCATGGAATTTTCCAGGCAATAATACCAGAGTGGGTTGTCATTTCCTCCTCCATGGGATATTCCTGATCCAGGAATTGAACCCACATCTCTGGCATCTCCTGCACTGGCAGGCATATTCTTCACCACTGAGCCAGGAAGGCCTAGAGAAAATAAGCCACCTGGGAAGTCCCATATTTGAATAGTGGCTTTATTTATTCTGCTAGGCTAAAGACAGCTTTAGTTGTCTTAATAGTTTTGCGTATTACTTTGAGTATGTTTTAACCTAGGCAAACTCATTTACATTGGGATAGTAATATATCTGAATAGTACCCAAAATGTATGTGTATGTGTACATGTTTTATAGGGATCAGAAATGCCACGTGAGACAGTACTCTGTCCAGATTTGTTTGTTCCAAAATGGCAGTTGCTAGCCACATGCTGTGATTTGCATTTACATTAATTACACTGAAATAGAATTAAATATTTAGTTTCTCAGTCACACTAGTCACACTTCAAGTACTCGACAGCCACATGTGGTTTCAGGCTAACATATTGGATCAGGCAGATATAGAACATTTCTATCACTGAAGAAAGTTCTATTGAGCAGATCTGCTATGGACATTCACGTATTTTCATCTGTCCATTATTTCTTGCCCATTCATTTTTGATTCTTCATACCACAAATGTTGATCAAGTACCTACCATATACCTAGCCCAGGGCTAAGCCATGGGACACAGTGATAAGCAAATAAAGATATTGTCCAAGTTACCATGGAGCTTACATTCATACAGGGTGAAAGACATTAACAAATCACACGAATAAAGACAAGATTGAAAATATGCTAAGTGCAAAGAAGGAGGGAAGGAGTGCTATTTAGAGGGAGGAGATGGATGCACCCAGCAAAAATGACTGATGAAGTGACAACTGAATTGAGATCAGGGGGAATGTGCAGCTGTGCAAAGAGGCAAGATCGTGTACAGGGCACAGGTAGATGAGCACGTGCAAAGGCTCTGTGGTCAGGAAGGCCTGGAGAAAATGAGGGTAAAGGTCAGTGAATGGGAGTTGGTGAAGGGTGGGGGCGGGGGGTGGTACTGTGTTCCCAGTTGAGCCTGCAAGTTAGTTAGGTTGACATGACTGAAACTTTGTAAACTGTGTAAAGAGCTGGTCTTCATCCAAGATAATCGGAAGCAATCTTAAGGAACAGAAAGTAATTTTAAGCAGAAAGATGGTACGATCAAATTTCTATTTCAGAAAGAATCTCTGGGTAGAGTATGAAAAACTACCATATGGGCAAGACTAGATAGGAGTAGTTAGCAGACACATCGGTGCATATTATCATCTGCCACCTGCCACCTCAAGTTTAAATATAGGCAGGCAGACTATAATTTAAACATAAGAAGCATTCAAAAATTTAACTGTTTAAGTATGAAACCTTTAGCTAGTATGCTTAGCTAAATTTTTGAAGGATATTATAATAGAAAACATAAACCTAATATCAAACTCATGAAGATGATAATTTCCTAACATACACAATTTCATCCATCCACAGAGACAACAGCAGAGAGAAGCAACAGGGAATAATGTGAATGTGCTGAATTTAGTCCCAACAAGTATTGCTGAGGCTTAATGGCAAAACAGTAAAGGTCCAGAGAAGACCCAGCTCCTGAACAAGATTAAAGGAGATGATGGGGGCTAAGGAGAAAATAATGAAGTTTGGGAGTGATCACTACCTCCAAGAAATTCAAAAGTTTAAATACTTGTGAAAAAAAGGCTGCCAAACTAAAACATATTAATTCAGGTTCTTGGATGAGGAATTCTGAATGGGGTCACAAGAGAAGCAATCTCTTATTGGCCATGAAAAAGCCGCTAAGCAAATTCCAGCTTGGTACGCTGAATGATACCAAAGAGACTGAAAAAAAGCACAGGACTTCCATGAAGCATTTGATTTACTATGATCTCCTCACTGTTCCTAGGATACATGCCAAACTCTTTTCTAGAGTCTTTGCAGATGTTCTTCCTCTCACTTCAATGGCTCCTTCCCAGATACTCACATAGCTACACTTCCTTCCCATCTCTAATCTGATGTAACCCCTTCAGAGCGGCCTCCCCAGACTACACAAGAATATAATAGTGGCCCACATCCCTGCTTTTACTTCTCATAAAAAGAAATATCACCATCCGACACTTCATCTCTTCACTGGTTTGGCTGTTAGTTTTTTCCCTAGCTTAGACTATAACTCACATAAAGGGAGAAATTTGTCTTATTCATCTCTGTATCCCCAGTACCAACAGTCAGGCAGTCATAGGAGTTCAGTAAGTACTGGGTGAATGAATGAGTGAATGAATGGGAGGATGAATCAAGTCACAGTACGAATCCAGCAGTCAGTCATCTTTGTAACGTTTATCACAAAATGTGCCGACTGCTACTTTGAACTAGTTCAGAAAACTCTTGCCTGATTTTGCAATGTCTTTGCCACAATGTGAACAACTCCACAGCCTTTCTAGTTATGAGCATGAAAAGTTTCCCTTGCCTTAGGCTTCTTGCAATTTAAAGTGTCATGGTTAAACCACTAACTTCCGACATTAGCTACCTGAGGGAAGAATCAGTGTCTAACTCATCTTTCTATGTCCACACATCCAAAACACAGTGTCTTGTAATGAAAGGAGCTTGTCTTCTTGAAATGTTTCTGAGAGGAAAAGTGCCATGGGAAAATGAAAGAAGGCTTGAAATTTATGAATTAAAAATACATCCCTTACTATACCTAAGACTTTGAAGAAGACCATAAAGTCTATATCGATAGGGGTAAAAACAAACTTATGAGTTGGAACTACATTTATCACTACCCCTAGAGTTTGGAATAGTACAAGAGTACTCACAAATTTCACAGAAAAACAAGGTTATCAGAGAAATAAAACACCTATAGCAACAAATAAATACATTCTGATGCTTTGAAAAGAATAAATTTCCCCAATATTTTTGGCATTGCTATACATTCTTGTAAAATAATATGTTTTAAATAACAGTAGCAATATTATGGTAAAGTTAACAAAATGACAATTTTATAGTAATTAATAGGTATAAGAATTTAATGTTTTTATGGAAACTGGTAAAATTATTTATGTCTATATTATTTACAAATATAGAAATTTCACTTACCCAATTCTGTTGAAATTTTGCTATGTTGCAGAAACTGTCTATATACGATTTCACAGTGAGCACATATCAAAACAGTATTTTATCACAATGTGATTTTTAATAGCTTGAGATATGACTACCAAATAGATATGTCACAAAAACATGATCTTCATTTAACATGAAAGATGACTTTTCATAAGAGTGCTTCGAACCCAGCATATGTATGAAAGGAAGAACCATGGTGCATACCCAACACCCAATACTCTCAACCACATTCATCAATGTTCACTTTGATTTCCCTTTCCTGTCTCCATTGCTCCTCTGAATCTCTTTGTCAGATAACATTATCATACATTTCCTGATTTCCACAGTGGAATGAAAATACCAGCCTTTGCAGCTCTGCATCTCTCGATTTCTATTTATGGCAATGTCCATTCAAAATTTAAAACTGTAACAGTTTCTCCACCCTCACAAATTCCTTGTATTTCATCTCATGGCAATTTCTCCTTGGTAAGCAGTCTTCCATAATCGCCCCGTCAACCACTCTGCCTATTACTAGGAAAAAGAAAATTAGTGCGCACAAGGGGTCTACATGCAGGGAAAATAAAATAGAGGAGGCCTCATGGAGCTCTCTAGACTAGTTGTGACTGGTTGATCAAGGATTCTTACCTCAGTTGGAACATTAGCCTGAAGTGATTTTATTTTTTTCCTTCAAATGTTGCTTTCAACTTGGTTTTGCCAAATCCTCCATTCCCACCATTCTACGCTATTTTATTCCATAAGACTCAAGTCACTGTTTATCACTAAGTATCAGGCTGATTTAAAATACTCCCTTCCTCACTATTTTTGGCCATAACTATGCTGAAAGGAGTTGGAATGAGGAGAGCAATGTCATCACTTCTTTTATCCACTTATCTCTCTAGCATCCTGGAATTAGAACCCACTCGTACAGCCTGGATCTTCAGCTGGATCAGCTCCTGTGCAGTCCCCAGCTCTCACCTCTACCCAGCTTCCACCCATAACTGCAGGGCCCAGGGCATCTTGCTCCTGTTGTTGCTGCTCTGAGAAAACCCCTAGGTGAGGTACCAGCAAGACAGCTGGAGCCCAGATACTTAATACCAGGTCTGCTTGATAGACAGGACATTTCAGGCACTCCTGCTGGGCACAATGGTGAGAGTCCGGGCTGCTCTACTGGCCAACACTACTTTCTCCTTCCACTTTTCTTCTGCCCTGCTCACATCAGCATAAGAAGTCATCACTGATTCAGGTAAACAGAGAACAAACTGCCAGTTTCCCATCTTTCAGGCACATCAATCTGTGCTAATGTTTCACTGGACTCCTTCCCTGACATTGCAAAGGGAAAAGAGAATCCCCTCTTATCACCAACAATGAATATGGCACAAAGCCAAAACATTTCAAAGAGCCACTCTCACCTTCCTGGCCCCAATTCTTTCTGTGTAGAAGAAACTGGGCAGCTAAGGTAATGGTTGGGGTAATCTGGCTTCTTTGAACTCTTGAGAAACCCCTGAGTGGTATCCTAGTGTGACCAAGCAGGACCCTGTGAGGCCATCCCAGAATAGACTCCCCACCCATGTCCTCCACCTGCCTTTTGTCTGTTTAAAAAAAAAAAAAAACTTTAGCCAAAGAATAAATTCAATCCGAGAAGTGAGAAAATGCAGAAAGAAAGGAAAACAGTCAAGCAAGACAAAATACTTCAGCCATTAAACAAAGGTGAAGACTTTTAGTTCTTCCTCAAGGACTATAGACAATATTCTGAGCCACGTGCTTTAGCTGTTTTGCAGATACCGAAACCCAGAACAGGTGGAAGAAGTTAACTGTATGCTGCTCACAAGCACGCAGACCCCAGACCAGCTGGATGCAGAAGGTTGATGATTAATGATGCTGACTCCCATGTCCCTCACCACCAGCCAATCAGAAGCATGTCCATGAGCTGATCTCACCCTGCTCTGTGAATACTGTCAGACTCCTCACTACCCTCTCCAGGGTGGGGCACACATTTAGGAGGGCTTTAGGTTGCTGTGACCCCCTTTGCTTGGCACAGCAATAAAGCTGTTCTTTCCTACTCCACCCAAAACTCTCTCCACGTTTCTATCAGGCACCAGTGAACAAAGGCCAAGTTTCAGCAACGCTAGGCTCATCTCTGATTTGGGCTGTGAGTTCTACCTACCAATTTGAGAGCAACCACAGCAAAAAAAAGAAAAACACAACATCTAACTCAATACTCCTTTAAGACTCATTAGCAGAGAAGTCTAAATTAGGTTAATTTTTGGCCATCACCTTAATCGCTTTTGTCTTTAAACCCTATGTTCTATAACATTTCAAGAGGAGCAGAGTGAATTGTTTCCTAAAACTGAGTCCTACTAATGAACACAGCATCTAAATCCAAACCTGCCTAACTCCAAATATTATTTTTTAGTTGTTTTCAGTGTGCTAAATAAAATTAAGATTCATAGCTGCGTCTGAATAATTATTAAACTTTGCAACATATATTTATGGCATGTATAACAATCTTGGGTAAAGGGAAAGGAACATGTATAAACAATTCCAGTAATTATGAAATTGAATCCAAAGCACCAACTAGTCATCATTGAAAATACTTTTTCATATCACTGCTATGGCTTCTAGAAAATCTTATACTTTATTTTTGTGAAATTAGTGTTTGACTCACTGTTTGAGATAAAACAAAACATAGATGCTTGTGGAATATACTGAAGATCTGCATGCAAACAATTAAATCTATTGAACAGGTGTTGGGACAAAACACATTTAGAGCAAGCACAAACAAAAAACGTGACAATGTCAACAAATATGAATTGAATAAACTACCAGCTGTGATTAAAAACCAAACAAGTTTTTGCCATAGTAAAGATATACCATTTTAAAATTGACGATCACCAGCGCAACTGACCAAACTCATGGTCAGTTGAGAATACTGACAAAAGCATTTCTATGAAAATCGTTAGAACTTCCTATGAAAGTGTGTTCAATTTGCTTTTATTGTTTTATCAGAATTATTTCATACTTTAAATTTTCTTAACAAAGTATCTCTTAAATCAGAAGTTACCAGCAAATGATATTATATTTAGCGTTTTTCTTGAGTTTTATACAACTCAGTGGAGAAAATCAACATGAATCTGGCCTTGCCTTTGAGATGCACAGTAGAACTTAACTAAGTGTTAATGTTAAATCACTGAAGATCATGAGTATAATATGTATAACGTGATTTTAGAATCTCAAGAGAGGAAACTTTACAGATGGGATATATTTAAATTTTCTTTTGGCAAAATAAAAAAATTTAAATTCTCATAATTTAAGGTAATATCAGCCACTGGAAACTTCAAAACACTAAAAGTTCTTAGGAAGTGAATACCATTTTAAGGAGAAGTAAATAAAAACTAAAATATGAACATAAAGTAGAAGAAAATGAATAATTCCAACCTAAGGCCTAAATCTCCTCATAGTGGTTAATTAGGATTTTACGCAAAGGAAGTTGCTACCAGGCCAGAGAAACAAATTCTCATTATATTTGGAGCCACGAATTATGAGGGAAATGATAGCATGAAGCTTCTTAGCGTAATTTTGAGAAGAGATCTTGCTACCAAGTAAATCTGCCTTAAAAATGGTATCACTTATTTTTTTCAGTTGTTTTATAGGTATTTGTTTAAAGCCTGATGTATACAGGGAAGGGGCACAAACTAACAAAAGCATAGGATCCTTACCACTGTGAAATATGAAAAACATATCGCAAATAGCAGATGAAGGCAAGGAAGCACACTCACCAATATGAAAAATAATGAGGACAAATTATGCTGGTAAAAGCTATGGAGGTGTAGACCCGTGATTAAGTCACCAACCATCTTCCCGAAGACTTAGTTCCTAGCATTTCAAGTAAGGGGGAAGTGAGATGATTTCCTGGATGTCTTAGTCTGTTCAGTCTGTCATAGCAGTACCGTAAACTGTGTGGCTTATAAACAACAGAAATTTATTTCTCACAGTTCTGGAGGCTGGGCAGTAGTCCAAGATGAAGGCGCTGGCAGATTCAGCGCCTGGTAAGAATGCTCTTCAGAGTCACAGGCGGTGGTCTTCTAGCTGGGCTCTCAGGGCGGAAGGGGTGAAGGGCTCTGTGGGACTCTTTTAGAGAGGCTCTAATACCATTCCTGAAGGCTCCACCCTCAAGTTCTAATAGCCTCCCAAAGCCCCACCTCCAAACACCATCTCGCTGGAGATTCAGCTTCAACTTAGCAATGTTCAAGGAGTCACAAATATTCTCATTCTATAGCACCGGACCCTAAGATCAGGGAACAGCTTTGGTTAATAACTATTGTTTTAAGAACTACTGTTGTGATCATATGAATGGTAAACAACTGTGTCTTGGAGGGCCCTAGAGTAGTGCCCTGAAGTGATGCTTCACTGATTTAAGAACCTCCCTCCCCACCTGAGAGCTTCAGGGAGCCGCACTGTGCTCACAGGTGTTCTGGGACTATCCCATTTGCTGTTAGCTTATTTGTTCTAAATGAAAATCACACTCTCTCATCCTAACTTCTCAATGCATGAAACCTTCACAATTTCTCTGAGATAGGTTGCCGCTGAGGAGGGAGCCACATACACCACCACCCCCGAGTGTGCCATTTCACCTTGTGGATTTCTTCCAGCTGAAGCCAATTAAGACCCAGCAGACTCAGGTAAAGCTTTTTGCCTAAATGGCAACCCACTCCAGTACTCTTGCCTGGAAAATTCCACGGAGGGAGGATCCTGATAGGCTACAGTCCATGGGGTCGCAAAGAGTCGGACACAACTGAGCAACTTCACTTTCACTTTCACTGCCTATAAAAATTTAGATAGAGGGTCTGTACCTAGAAGAGAGCTATTATCAGAGATAATATTTATATCTGGGAGACATATCTGCATGGCAGGGCAAACATCGGATTACCAAACATGCTCTTCTCACCTGCCTATGGATTGGCTTCTACATTTTTGAAGCCCAAGTCTCCTACCCCCATCTCCTTAACTCAAGATGGTATATACGCCACAAGTGACTGACTGACCTTGAATCTCCTATTTTTCTTTCTTTCTTTCTTTTCTTTTTTATGGAGCTCCCTGAATCCAAAATTAAGTTTGTTTTTCTTCTGTAGCCTGTCTCATGTTAATTTAATTATTAGACCAACCAAAGAACCCAGAAGAGAAGGAAGGAGAAGTTTTGCACCCCATCAGAAAGCAACCATCTCTCCTAATGTTACTGGTGCCAAAGCCAGAGCTTAACATTTTTACAAATAAAGAGGGGTTGTGCCAGCCTGCATATCAAGGAAAGGGACTAATTCTTCCATAAGTTCCATAACTCCAAGACATCCCAAAGGAACCTACAATCTGAGTAAAAATAGTCTGCTTGTCATGAAGATAGAGCTTCATGGTCAGTGCCTACCCGGCTCCTCACCAGATTGCTGTTGTTGCCACAGCTGCTGGTAACATGTGCCAACTAAGCCAACTAATTTTTCAAAATGCAAGAAAGAAGGCTCTTTTTCCAGGCATTTATGTTTAACCGAGGATGCTGTATAACAAAGTTGGCCACGGTTACTAACCTTATCACATTTTATAGATCTTTTCGCAACTGCCACTGAGAAACTGATCTGCTCCGAGTGGATGAGGTGCAGAGACCCAGAACTGTCACCCCCTTTAAATACCTGCTGGTACCATTTATTTCTCTGCATGGAATGACTTACTCGTTTTTATTTATTTTTCTTAGCAGGCTTGTTATTTTGACCAGGCACCAGAGATTTCAAGAACTTTGAATACTGAGGAGAAACCTCTTTTATTCCAGAAGATTCCTGGAATGTTTATCCAAATTTACCACCTCATTTTCCATTGCACTCCCACCTTATAGCAACCATCAAGTTTAAAAACCTTAACATTCCACCTCATTAAACCCTCTGCTTCGTTGTGCATATTTAAAAGTCCCTGCCACTGTATTTCCCACACCTTTCTCACACAGGTTTTAAAAGAATGTAGGGAAAATATATTACTGTATAGAAATTTGAGAAACATTCTGAGTAGGAGCTACCCTCTTCCTTCCTTCCATAATGTCATGCTTCTCGTGGTCTTGGGGATCACATCAATCAGATTTGTATTTCAACTCAGAAACTCAGTAGCTTTTGACTAAAAGAAACTCAGTGTGAACCTCAATTCCTTACCTATAAAATGAGGATACAGAAAAAGCCCTTTTCTTTAGGTTATGGAAAGCAGTAAGTGATATAAAAGTATCACAAGAGTAAATTTACAAAGTATCTATATCTCATTTTAAAAATAGATGAAAGTCTGTATCTCACTTGTAGTCCTTTCCCAATGTCCAAGCCAAAGTTCTTTCAAAAATGCTTGGAATCATAAACCAGGAAGCAAGGACTGGAAAGAAATGTTTACTCAGAGTTGTAGATGTCTACTTCACTTAGCATTCTGGCCTTTTATGCAAATAATCCATTATGAAAAAAGAAAGAAGGTCTTTGTATAACAGAATGACACATTTTCCCTACAAGCCCAAGACTATTTTATTAGTCAGAATGCCCTTTGTTAAAAGAGCAAGGATCATTCATTCTGAGTTAGATAATGAGCAGTCCCCAAACCCCCAATTCAGAATATCTCAAAGACAGGAAGTGAATATTTGCCTCTGCAGGCTTCATGTATGGCACACAGTAGGTCTACAACATACTTTCATAGTATATATAAATGATACAGGTCAGGGACATTGTGAAAGTGTGACAGTCCTGAGTTATCAAAGGTGCAAACTGCCAGTATTCTCATCATTGATCTTTTATAGTGTTGTTTTCAAAACTACTTCTCCCTTTCTGCATGATCTGTTTATTCGAAAGCCTATGCAATTTTACTATTGATATTACTAAGTTCTCATTTCCATTGGAATACACATAGGACCTCTACAAGTTCATTTTCAAAATGATTCCCTGGTGTAGGAAACAGAGCAATAAAGGCTGAGGTTATGAACAGTATCATTTACTGCTTGGACTTTTTTTAAGTGCATAAAGAAATAATTCACCTGTCCTATTCATGTGGCAATGAGGTTAGTGTCATTTAAATAGAGTACATAAAAAGGAATCATTCAACTCATTTAACTGCTCATTGGTTATCCTTAGAGTGAGGTCTGAATGACAGCACCAGAGTGAAGCACCCAATAGAGAAAGAAACTAGAACAAAAAACTGCAGGGCATTTCTGTAAATCCATCTACAGT
Organism: Bos mutus; assembly: GCF_027580195.1. Taxonomy (NCBI): domain Eukaryota; kingdom Metazoa; phylum Chordata; class Mammalia; order Artiodactyla; family Bovidae; genus Bos; species Bos mutus. The sequence goes on from NC_091638.1 coordinate 26,401,937, forward strand.
GAGAGTGCAGCCTATGGACACGATCCATCTTAGAAAAGCCGACCACTGGGCAGGAACACACAGGAAAAGGTCATTCTTTTCAAATCACTGTTAGCCCTTTGCACTACCACCGTGTGACTGCACATGGATATAATCAAAGCAGCTTATGCACGTGTATGCAGCTAAGGACAAAGCAAAAACTGGCATCCTTAAAATTACCCTTTCAATACCCACTAACCCAACACAGATGGGGTGAATGTTCTTTACGTCCCAAGGTCTGTAAAAATCTGAAAGTAAGACATAAAAGCAAGTATATGTATAAATAAAAATAACGTAATTGTTGTCTTTAAGAAGCTGACTCAATAAATCAATTATGTGAATAAATCTTAGCTAGAGGGAGCGATCTGGAGCAGTGACAAATGAAAGTGGAAACAAGGGACCTCTTACATCTTGTCTAGCACATTTCATCACTGGAAGCTTCTGGTAACAAATACTCATCTCCTTTCTCTAACATTATTCCTTCTTAAAAGAAAACAAAAGAACAAACAAGAAACATGTCACAGTGGTACAATGAAGAAGTTGCTGAAATTCAGAACCATAGGATGCATGACAAATTTTCAGTTAAATGTCCGTTGCGTTCTTTTTTTTTTTTTCATTAACTACTCCAAGAGCTATAACCTCTTAATGCATCAATACCACCACCCTGGGGATGACACTAAATTAGCTCTTTCAGATGGCAAGGAGTTCATTTGATGAATCACTGCAAGTCTCAGGGCACTAGAGTGGACAGAAGCGGGTCGATGGGGCAGCTCAATCCTGTTTCTGAGAAGCTTAGCTGCTTGGGCATCTGGATTCTACTTGCATGCAAAGCATTTAGCAGGGAAACTGACAGAAGAATCTACTTTCCAAATTTCCCTCACTTTGCACCATGTTTTGGACTAAACACTATTCAGTCCTCATATTTCAGGACCATTCTGAACTATGGGGAGGAATAGTCTTGAAATATCTAAATGAGATTATATAAAACTGTCACTAAGGATTGTCATTAAGGACTTTGGCCAGCTGGTGTGAAAAGCCTACTCAACTGGAAAAGACCCTGATGCTGGGGGAAAATGAAGGCAAAAGGAGAAAAGGGCAACCGAGGATGAGACAGATAGCATCATTGACTCAACGGACACCAATCTGAGCAATCTCCAGGAAATGGTGAAGGACAGAGGAGCCTGCATGCTGTCTCCTCTCCCTTACCTCCCTCCCTCTCTTTCTCCTTTCTTCCTCTCCCCCCCCCCCACCACCTTTTTCTTTCTACCTTTTTTAAAGACCCAGCAGTTTAATTGGAGGTAAAAATTAAGTAAACATCATGCTAAATAGATAATATTTCGGTGAATCGCAGCATTGAGTAATTTTTGTATGCGATTTTGTTTCACTCTGCTTGTATTACTCAATGCCAGACCTTCTTTTTGTACAATGATCAAGGGTAAAAACAGGGGTTTTGTCCAGTCCAGAGACCTGGGAGGCAGAATTAAGTGACCAAACCACCATGGGATTTAACAGCTTAGCTCATCCTTCAGATAGTTCTCATTTATTTCTGAAAAACAAACAGTACAATTAATTTAATAAGTAGAAAAGGGGGCAGACAGAATGGTTTCTCAAACTGTCAAAAACCAGGCTGATTTCCAACAAGCTGGTAGTTGCAAAGCTGCTGAGACTTCATGGAAATGTCTGGGAAAAATAATTTCATTTAAAAACCATTTTGGGTTTCCTAATCTTGTTTGTTTCTTACTGCTTTTCCCCCTTATTTTATTAGCAATGAAGTTTATAGGAAAATAAGAGTGTCTCCTTCCATAGGAAGCTTTTAGGTAGCTCTTTTATTTCTACCATCCAATGCATTGATTTTTGAGGTCAGCATCTTGAACAAGTTTCACAAACTATACCCCAGTGGCAATGAGTTAACTTTTAAAAATGATCTTCCCATCTGTCTGTCTGGTAAGTTACAGTAGCCTACAAGTTCCCATATATGTATAGATCTTTGTTATCATAATAGCATGAGAATGTGATTTAGGAAGTAAGAGGGACTCCTCAAGCTATAGTGGCATTGTAGTCAAAAAGGGATTTTTTTTTCTTTTTTTGGTAATTGGAGGATAATTGCTTCGTAATATTGTGTTGGTTTCTGCCATACAGTAGCATGAATCAGCCATGAGTATACACATAGGCCCTCCCTCTTTAATCTCCCTCCCACTGCAATCCCATCCCATCCCATTAGGTCATCACAGAGCACCAGGCTGAGCGCACTAAGTTATACAGCAAAACAGGTTTTATTAAGTCCTTTTTACCTCTTTAAATGACAAGCATACTTTATAGCATATGTTATGGTTTGGGAGGTAGTGATCCCAAATTGGTCAGCAATATGCAAATGACTTAAAACATAATATGGAAACAGTTGTTTCTAATGGCTTGGTACGGATTCATGTCTTTTAAGAATGTAAAAGAGAAGAACCATTTTCTGACATTCCAAAAATTCGCTTCTTGTATTTTAGTTTCAGTTTTTGGTGTACTGAACATTGTGTGCACTTATTCAAAAATAGTTCTGCTAAAATTTTAGAACACAGATTAATTATTAGAATCCTGTGCCCCACAGCCAGAAATTCTAATTCAGCAGGTCCAGAGTGGAGCCCAGGAATCTACATATGTAATTAACATCCCAAGAATTATTTCACTCATTTTTTCAATTATTCATTAACAAAATCTTATTGTGACAGATATTATGCTGTGTGCTTAGTTCTGTGGATACACTGGTGAAAAACAAAGTCCCTGCTTTAATCCATTGGTTTAATGTATAAATAAAATGCTTGGAAGCAGTAAGAGCCAGGAATAGAAATAAAATAGGGAAAAGCAATAGCAGGGAATGATAGATGAGACAGCAAAATGGGATATTCAGGCAAAACCTCCCTGATAAGATATTGCTAATGTAAGTGGTTCAAGGACCAAAGTTGGAGGACATACTCCCTTTAAACAGGCTAAAGATGGGGATATAGTATACATATAGCTATGTATACACACAACATTGTAAAGCAATTATGCTCCTATTTTATATATATATATGTATGTGTGTGTGTGTGTGTGTGTGTGTATGTGTGTGGCAGGTTGCCACTTCCTATTCCTATAACACACACACACACATATATATGTGCTTCCCTGGTGAAGGAAATGGCAAACCATTCCAGTATTCTTGCCTGGGAAATCCCAGAACAGAGGAGCCTGGCAGGCTACAGTTCATTGGGTCACAAAGAGTTGGACACCACTTATCAACTAAACCACTACACACACACACACACACACACACACGCATATAGGGCTTCCCTAGTGGCTCAGTGGTAATCTACAATGCAGGAGATGCAGGTTTGATCCCTGGGTTGGGAAGATCCCCTGGAGGAGGGCATGACAACTCACTCCAGTATTTCTGCCTAGATAATCCCATGAACAAAGGAGCCTAGCAGGCTACAGTCCATAGGGTTGCAAAGAGTCGGACATAACTGAAGTGACTGAGCATGTATGCATATATGTATATGTATGTGTGTGTGCATATTTATGTATAATTTTAAAAACAGGCTAAGGAAAAATAAAACTTATGTCTTGCTTCTCAGCTTGCACATGATGTCAGATATCTCATATGTCTTCAAATTTCTAATTTCTCTTGGTACTTAACAGTTTACTCTTACTTCCCTGCAATTCCTATGTCCTCCTACATGCACATAACACAAATCACACATATTTTTATTTAAAAAATGTTTAAAATGAAGACAGCGTGGCACAGTTATATTCTTTTTCTTTAAAAAGACTGTTCAAGAATGATATGATAAAACTGCCCAAAAGTTGGCAGTCCTAGAACATAGTAAAAAAAAAAAAGGGGGATCTAGAATAAAGAATGCGATTGTCACGCTTTACTTTTCTCCCCCAAGAGACACTTGGAAATTTTTATACAGGTCTAGGTGCTTCAGTTTAAAATGGATTCATACCAACAGCTCATTCAGAAGTGAGCTCCCAAGATGGGAGGTGGGACAGACAGCATCCCATGGGAAGAAGAGTTGAAGGACCTGGGGATGTTTTCCTGTGAAAAAAAGATGACTCAAGTGAGATATAAATCTTCTCTTCAAACATAAGAGTGTCATAGAAAAGGAATAAGACTTTGTTTTGGGGGGTCCAAAGAGCAGAGCTGGAAGAAACAAAAGAAAATTCCTGGGAGAGATATTTGAGGCTTATACAAACGTAGCTCTAGGTTTGGAGTTACACAGACATGGGCCTGGAAGCCTCAGGAAGGAGCCCCCGTGTCAGAGGAGGTGAAGTAGGGGTCAATGACCACTTATGGCAATGGGACTGCAAATGCCTTCAAGCCCAAAGGAATGGTTGAATTAAAGGACAGCTGAGGTCCTGCTGACTAAGAGAATCTATGACGCATGACTCAGAATTCCATGACTCAAAACAGCAGGACTGACTGCCCCATGAAACAATAGCCCCTCTTACTCTTCCAGGCCTCTCAAACCAGGAGGCATGTTGGTGCTGCCCCGACAGACAGCCACGTGGGAAGAACTGAACGTTTGAAGTTGATGCAGTTGGCCTTTAAAAGGACAGTGTGTCCTTCCAAGGCTTGCTCACTCTTTTGGGGGGTGCCCTTTCCCAGCCTCCATCATCTTCTCCCACGTGGTCCCACAGACACATAAACACATCCCCAGAACATGCTGCCTCTGTCAGAACCACCCAGCCTGGTGTTCTCAAGAGTCCATCTTCCTCAAGGGGAGATACCAAATGAACAAAAAACAAATTCAAAGTTTTTCAAGTCATTCAAGTGATATGTTCATGATTTTTTTCATATGCATGCATTACTTGCACTTATTTTTAACTGACTTTTCAACTCAAAGTATTTCAAGATAATATGTTCTCTCACTACTATAAAATGGGAACTAAGTACCACATTCCATTAAAAAATAAATACATTGAAACCTCAACAATTAAGTTCTACACAGACATTTTAACCAGCTGAATCTTGGGTTATGAAGTCTGGTCTCTTTTTATAAGAAAGAAATAACAGAAAGTTAAAATTTATAAACTCATACAAGCACAAATCTAGGTGTTTTTTTTTTTTTTTTAACTTAATCTGAAGTACCGAAAGAGAATTAAAAACGAAAAATGTTTGATGTATATGTCTGCTACTTAATCTTAAATTACCTATGATTATTTTATACTCCATCAGTGGTACTCACCCCATAACTAATTAAAACTAATATCCCCATGTTAGAGGAGAAATGAAGCCTTAATCCCTAAAGCAGCCCAGGTAGACAAAACTTTAAGGAATACTGAATTAGAGAATGCCAGGCACCATGGAAAATCCATGGAAATATCTTTAATCACCTACGTAGTGAGTCTCCCTTGAACTGTAGTTTCCATGTAAGGACAACCACAGACACAGGCAGGACTCAGTTCTTGCTTGTAATCCTTTTGCCTAGATTCCAGGTCTGGCAATACAAGGTTATCCAGTCCAAACTGTTGACTCATTCAGTAATCCCCAAGATAACTGGGCAACTGCTGTATGCCAACTGCTCTGCTAGGCACTGAGAATACAGCACTTGATGCATAAGATTCCTGCCCTCACCTCCAAATTTACATGGGAAATTTGTGGATGCAGCATAGCTACATTTCTGTCAGAGTTTATCCACCTCAGTGTGAATGACATTTTGGACAGAATAATTCCTTTTTTATAGGAGGTTGTTCTGTGTGTTGCAGAATGTTTAGTGGCAGCCCCATTCTCTACCCCTGTGCCAAAGGTAAAAACCAAAAATGTAAAAATGTTTCCAGATATTACTAGATGTCCCCTGAAGGACAAAACTACCCCTGGTTGAAAACCACTGCTCTAAGTCCTTCTTCCCTACACGCAAAGCAAGAGTGCCGCCTTGCACAACTTCAAGGAACACCATTCAGTTGTATTCTATGTGAATTTCTTCCTTAACACTGTGTAACAAATGTACATCCCTCAAAATGAGAAGCTCTGCTGCTTTACTGTGTAATGGGTGAAATTACATGCTCTGGTGATACGCATTGGGCTTCCCTGGTAGCTTGGACGGTAAAGAATCTGCCTTCAAGGCAGGAGACCCGGGTTCAATGCCTGGGTTAGGAAGACTCCTAGAGAAAGGAATGGCTACCCACTCTAGTAGTCTTGACTGGAAAATCCTATGGACAGAGGAGCCATGAATTTAGAGATTTAATAAAAGACATAGAATACTTAGCAAAGTTCTACCATTTTTTTCAAACTGCATTCATGAATATTGCTTCTCTTTTCTCATTTCTTCTCTCTGTCATGCACACACATACACAAACTGCGGCATGGAACTCTTACTTTGTCTAACATATGATTAGTTCTAAGCAGAAGCCCAAAGAAAGTGAAGAAGCAAAAACATTAATTGATGAATGCTGCTGTAAATTCTAGGTAATTCAATGTCCTTTTGGAAACGAGAACAAAGATCCCAGAAAATTTTTTTAAAGCTGAGACTGTGACACCAGACAAAAGAAGAAATACCCTCACTTCCCAGATACCTTCTTGTTAGGTATTTTAACAGACCAGTGCTTCTCAACCCTGCTTGTCAATAAAATCATGAGTAGAAGTTGAAAGCAGCAACCACCACAACAAAAAAACAGCTATCTGAGCTTCACCTACAAAGTTAGAATAGCTGCCCAGAGAGCCTTCAATCTAAAGAGTGCCACAAGTAATTACTATGGGCACTAAACGGTGCGAACTACTGTTCTAGGGTGTCAGGAAATACTGGGGAAAACAAGACAAGAAAATAAAGCCTGCAGCATACATATGAATCACTTATCTCTGCATTTTCTACATTTGAGATTTCAGATACTAAGTTTCTCCCATCAAGGAATGACACTTGCCCAAAATAAACGAAAACCTTTAGCATTTACACTTTTATCCAGAGAGTGCAAACACACGCACACATACCTGCCAGTTATCAGATACAAAGATGGCATAAAGCCCATCTGTGCCTCTTCATGACCTAGAAGTTACTGAATTCTAGAGGTCATTTGAATGACCTCCCAATCATAAATCAATGTGGTATAAACTATAATCATTAAAAATGTCTAAGAAGCTTTTTATAATCACACAAAACTCTAGGGAATATCCCCCATTGCCTTCGAATCATAGCAACTGGAAGTCTAGCCTTTTTAGTGGGTAAAGAAAGACATTTCTTAAACTACACACAATTGACTAAGTCACAAATAATAGCTCAAAACATCCTTTTCCCAGAAAATAACTGCTTTTTGGGACTATAATTACAGTAGGAAGCCAGTGAGAAGGGTAAGAATGAAAGGATCTATCTAAAAGTAGCATTCTGAAAGAAAACACAAATTCAAGTACAATTTCATAGGACAGAAATGGGCTCTACCAGGCAGAACAGCCAGAGACAGGGGGAGGAGAATGCTGGTGCAAAAGCATAAAGAAGGGTAGAAACAATGGAAAATACGAGTCTAGCTTCTTTCTATGACTTACAAGGCCATGCACAGTCTGGGGCCCACAACCCTCTCAAGACTCTCTCCTCCCAGCTCCTTGTTTTCCAGCTGCAACAATCATTTTTAAGACCCTAGGGAAAAAAATCTAACTCTTTCTCTGCTCAGACTTAAGAGCTATACTTCTCCCAAGCCTGAAGGTTTAATCCAGCTCTACCTCCTCAGAGAGGCCTCTTCTCTACTGGGGAGGGATCTTCAGAAGTTACCATAGCAGGTTGGTTTCCCTGGAAAGCTCACTCTGGTCTATGAATGAGCTATCTGAGATCAATGCATGGGGAAGAGACAGGAAGGAAGCTGAAACACCCAAAGGGAAAAGCTGAGCTGGGATACAGCTTAAAGGGAACTCTCTGACTACCCTAAAGGAGTTCTGAAGTGGGCATGATCCCTGCTGCTGCCAAGTCGCTTCAGTCGTGTCCGACTCTGTGCAACCCCATAGACGGCAGCCCACCAGGCTCCCCCATCCCTGGGATTCTCCAGGCAAGAACACTGGAATGGGTTGCCATTTCCTTCTCCAATGCATGAAAGGTAAAAGTGAAAGTGAAGTCGCTCAGTCGTATCCGACTGTTCACGACCCCATGGTCTGCAGCCTACCAGGCTCCTCCGTCCATGGGATTTTCCAGGCAAGAGTACTGGAGTGGGGTGCCATTGCCTTCTCCAGGGATGATCCTTAGAGCTGTCCTAATTTGCACAAGCATGCTGGGTCTTCATCCCTCTACATTAGATAGTAGATGTCCCCCTGGAAAGGAGACACGACCTTGCACAAAGGGGTACTCTCTTCATCTGAGGCAACTCTGACCCTGAGTACTGATTGTTCGAAGCACCCCAAACAACAGAAGGTACAGAACTGGAAATAAGTGAAAGTCACCCATCTGTGTCCAACTCTTTGTGACCCCACGGACAATATAGTCCAGAATAACGGACTCCAGGCCAGAATACTCGAGTGGCTAGCTTTTCCCTTCTCCAGGGGATCTTCCCAACCCAGGGATCGAACCAAGGTCTCCTGTATTGCAGGTGGATTCTTTACCAACTGAACTATCAGGGAAGCCCAACAGGAGGTATAGCTGGTTCTCAAAGGCTGATCTGGGTAGATTACAGAATCTACCACCGTAAGTTTATCTCACTGTTCCTCGATTTCCTCATTTGTAAAATGAAGATGACACTAACAATCTCAAAAGATGTCCAACATCTTCCATGATGACTAAGCTCAATGTTAAGTTCTCAATAAATGCTGAATATGCATCTTTACCAGCTCTATTCAGGAAAAAAATGTGGATGCACTTTTGATTAGAGAGCATTTTTTCAAAATTCCCTCCTTTCTCTCTTTATCCATTGACTCAACCAATATTACCCAAGTATCTACTAGGTATTAGGGATTTTTCAATACCTGAGGAAAGAGGGTTGAATGTTCTTGTCCAAAAGGAATTTACTTTTTAGTAACACGTGCATGCTAAGTTGCTTCAGTTGTGTCCAACTCTTTGAGACGCCGTGGACTATAGCCTGCCTGGCTCCTGTCCATGGGATTTCCCAGGCAAAAATACTGGAGTGGGTTGCCATTTCCTCCTCCAGGGGATCTTCCCCACCCAGGATTGACCTTAGTCTCCTTCATTGGCAGGTGAGTCTTTACCACTAGCACCACCTGGTAAAATTTTTAGTAACAGGAAGAAGGAAAATAACCATGTAAATAAAAAGGTAATAGAAACTGTTAATAGTAATAAGAAATCTCAGATATGCAGATGATACTACTCTAATGGCAGAAAGCAAAGAGGAACTAAAGAGCCTCTTGATGAAGGTGGAAGAGGAGTGCGAATGGCTTAAGGCTAAACATTAAAAAAAAGATCATGGCATCCGGTCCCATCACTTCATAACAAATAAAAGGGGGAAAAGTGGAAGCAGTGACAGATTTTTCTCTTCTTGGGCTCCAAAAATCACTGCAGATGGTGACCGCAGCCATGAAAATAGAAGATGCTTGCTTCTTGGAAGGAAAGCTATGACAAACCTAGACAGCGTATGAAAAAGCAGAGACATCACTTTGCTGGCAAAAGTCTGTATAGTCAAAGCTATGGTCTTTCCAGTAGTCGTGTATGGCTATGAAAGTTGGACCATACAGAAGGCTGAGCACCGAAAAATTGATGCTTTTGAACTTTGTGCTGGAGAAGACTCTTGAGAGTCCCTTGGACAACAAGGAGATCAAACCAGTCAATCCTAAAGGAAATCAAGTGTGAATATTCATTTGAAGGACTGATGCTGAAGCTGGAACTCCAGTATTTTGGCAACCTGATGCAAACAGTGAAAAGACCCTGATGTGGAAAAGATTGAAGGCAAAAGGAGAAGAGGGCAGCAGAGGATGAGATGGTTAGATAGTATCACCAACTCAATGGGCATGATCTTGGACAAGCTCCAGGAGTAAGTGAGGTACAAAGAGGCCTGCCGTGTGACCAGGGGGTCACAATAGTCAGACACAACCAAGTGACTGAACGACAACAAAAGAGTAATAAACATTAACTGAAGGATGAAGAAACATGTTTAAGAAATTGTATTATTGGACTCATTAATGAGTCACATAAACCCAAATCAAACTAACTTAATTAAGGGAATTTATCATCCTACAAACAAAAACATATATAAAAAGCAGAGGGAGAAGCAGCACCAGGAGCCTCTGAATTCTGAAACCCAAACACCATTAAGCCATCTTGCTTATTCATACTTTTCTCTTGCTTGTTTGCAGGATTACTCTCTGATACTAGCTCTATTATTCCAGCTTGAGTACAATAAATCCCTAGTGAAGGATGTTGAATATCATCAAACTGGCACTACCTACCCCATCGTACTCCGGGAGTTGGTGACGGACAGGGAGGCCTGGCGTGCTGCGATTCATGGGGTCGCAAAGAGTCGGACACGACTGAGCGACTGATCTGATCTGATCTGATCTGATCCCATTGTATAAGACCATGGTGCTAAGGGAGGATGACTGGGTCATAATTCAATATGTACACAGTCTTATAGTCAAAGCAATAAAAGTAATGTTGTTAATAATTATCAAGGCTTTGCCATGTATAAAATACAATGCATTTATATAATTGTATCTAATAAAAAATAAATTCTGTAAGTACTATTATCTCCTTTTACTAAATAAAAAAAACTAAGGCTCAAAGAGATTAAGTTAACATACAAAAGCAAGCATTATTAGTAAGTACTGAAGGTCAAATTCAAACTCACTTCAATCAAATCTAAGCACATGCTCATAACCACTAGATAATTAGGCCGTGCTAATGTTGGTTACTATATAGTTATATCATAATAAATGTAATTATTTCACTACCTTAATTAATCCATGCTGATCAGTCTTCCATCCAACATGAAGGCGTGATAATTGGACATTCACAAATGAAAAGCATAACCATACCAAGGCCAATAAAACGGGAAATAGCACAAGAAAAAAACAGCAGAAGAAATCAACATGAAATATCATTTAATGCTATAATCATTGAGGCCAATCAGACAATGATTGGCCAATTTAACCATATCTAATTCATGTTGGGGTTTGCATGCTTCTATTAAGTTGGGAGGAGTCTTTATTACATTGGAAAATCAGGGAGGAACTGTAAAATGTACACTAGTCTAGAAGCTAGGAGATATAAAATCTAATTCTTATTCAGTAAATATGCATTTGACTTTTTTTTAAGATTTTTTTGATGTGGACCATTTTAAAGTCTTTATTTAATTTGTTACAACACTGCTTCTGTTTTCTGTTTTGTTTTTGTTTTTTTGACTCTGAGGCATGTGGGATCTTAGCTCTTTGACCAGGAATGGAACTCACACCCCCTGTATTGGAAGGCGAATTCTTAACTACTGGACTGCCAGGAAAGTTCCTGCATTTGACTTTGAATGAGTCAACATCCCAGTTTTTTAACCCAGAATTTAGGGACAATAGTCCCTGGCCTATTTACTATGTTTAATATGTATCCCCTAAAGGTTAAGAGGAAATATACATAAGCACTTAGCGTATTTATCACACAAAACATCTGAGTGAGTTGTTAAAATACCAAGTAGGAAAAAACATATGCGTTTTCTTATACCTGTAGCACTAGAAAAAAGGTTAAATGTTTGATATAATAAAGTTGAAAGTAAACTTTTTAAAGCTAAAAGAAAAGTAATTTAAGTGAAACATAAACAGAGTGAAGAAGATGCTCCAATCAAACCAAATATTTCTGTATTAATACTTAAATACAAATATATAAAATAAGTCATCCTCTAGATTTAGAAATGTAGAATTTTGCTTAGACCAAAAGAATCTTATACTTATTCCTATGCATTTTATAAGAAATACGAAAACAGTATTCTGGAGGTATTTCTAGATGTTACGGTGGTTGAAAATTTTGGCCTGAAGCCTCATTTTTTTATCATTTTATTTTACAGTCCTAGAATTTCCATTTCCAACTCAGCTTGGTATTTTTAGTTGGAGAACTAAATTCATTTTAAACAGGACTGTAAAAATGTGACAATTACAAAGGGAATGATTTGAGAAACCAACCGTAATGGGAAATTAAATGTCCCACCAAAATACTTTAAAGGCTTTTTAGCAGAAGAAATCTGTGCTATAAAATTTAATCTAAGATAATAGAAACTCCTAAAATGTGACTTATAGAAATATAAGTTGCTAAAAGGTGAAACTGTGCTTCTTTTCAAAATTTACTTCCCCAAAACAACACTTTCCCCAACCTGTCAGCATACAAACTTCCCATATCTGGCATGAAATTTCCAGCTTTAGATTTGCTCAAAAAGTCATGGAAAGTTGGAGCAAGGAGGAAGCTTGCAATCTTAATCCAACACTCCCATTTTATAGAAGTATGAAGTTGAAACGCAAAGTAATGAAATAATATGCCTAAAATCAAACTACAAATCAATGCTAGAACCCAAGATGAAGATGGTGGTGATGATGATGATGACAGCAAGCGCTCACTGAGACAGTTTCATAACGTAAAGATGATGATCAGAGGCCTGAGGTTCCGAGAGGTTGGCTAATTAGCCAAACATACGCTCTTCATCAGTTTACTATCTACTGCACCATTCTCCGCCTGTGCATGTGTAAAGTCGCTTCAGTCATGTTCAACTCTGCAACCCCATGGACTGCAGCCCACCAGCCTCCTCCTCCATGGAATTCTACAGGCAGGAATACTGGAGGGGGTTGGTTATCTGCCTTGTACCTGGACTCATTTTCCACCACCACTCCCCTTCCAAGAAAAATAAATCCATCGTGATAAAATTCTCTAATCAAATGGATCCTTCGTATTTCCCTCTTGCCCAGTTTATTTCCTATCTCTGATTAGGCCTCAGTTTCTCAGAGAGGCTTTCTCTGACCTCCCATAAGTCAAATCCTCATTTAACTCTTCTAACTAGCATTTATCAGAGGGGCAATTTCATAGTTGTTTGCATGATAATCAAATGAATATGTGTCTACCATAATAGAGATAAGATTTATGAGGGTAAAAACTGCCTGTTTGTTTTCTGGTGTATCTTCAGCCAAGTTCTCCTAATAGCTAAACAAAAATAACTGTTGAATGAATGAATTTTTTAAAAAATGTTTGCTCCCTACAAATGAATGAAGAATACTGTATTAGACAAATGTAAACTGATTTATAAGATTCATTTTCTTTTACAGTCATCTTACACATGCACAAGTTTAAAGTATTATAAAATATGTAAAATATGATGACAGGAGAGTATGATGTATAGAGATATCGTATACAGTTAAGGAACTTCCTATATTCACAATGTGGAATGAAATTCCAAAATCACATAAGGGTTGATTGACTGGTTAACAAGAAATTAACAATTAGCATGGACGGATATCTTTGACCAAACCCAAGGTCAGTACACAATAGTCACTCAAATATAAAATATAACATACCTGCTGTTTGTAGTTGTGAAGAAAACACTAAAATAGGCATGGAAGGATCACAAATATAAGAAAGCACTTCTTAGAGTCTGTCTGCAAGAAAGTTACTCAAGACAACAGCACCAGCTACTCACTATCTCAAAAGCAGACCTCAATCATACTATTAAAAATATTCATTTTCACTTTTCTAACAGTGAATGCTGCCCTTAAGAAAAGGAGATTATACTGTACAGGGTTCTTAGAGAGCTTCAATGCATTTCTCCTTTTCACTCCTTTTCTTGCTGTTTTTTGGGCAGGGAATGTTGTGGTTTCTATGCAGGCTCCAATCTTTGATCTCTGTGCATAAGGCTTCCTTCCACAGCAGGATCATTTATGACGGGCTATATTAGCCTGTGATAAGAGGCTTTGATTTACTTCCTAATTCCCTGCTTCATCACCAGGCTCTCAGAAGAGCCTGCTCCATAGCCCTTCCCAGTTCAGATAGTGATAGCAATGATGTATTTCATTGGTTTGCTTCCTCTCCAAGGCCTGAAATATTTTCACACATCTGCAGTTCAATATAATCTGCTGTTTAGGGGAGATGCCTATGATTTGTGTCAATGTTATACATGGTATTTTTCCCCAACATGGATCGCCTTAGGGCAAAAATGGCATTTTGTTGAGAACACAATTTTCTCTATTCATTGGATTTTACTCTGAATCATCTGTTTGCTTGTTCTACTTATGTCCACGGACATTTTATTCATGCAGTATGTTGTGCTAAAAGCCTTTTTAAATGACAACAGAAGATTCACAATGTCTATTTATTAACTTAAAAGATTACCCATGTTTTGGTGGGTTTCAGTGTCTCTTTGTCTTTAATATTTTTATAGACATTTTGCTTTGGTCTTTTCTCTGAAAAGCAATAGAAACTTTTTTCCCCACTGAAAAGAGACTCTGTCTTCTGAAAGTACAAAGACAGAAAAAATAAGTAAATGATTAGAAAATGGCTAAGAAGACTAAACCCAACCCTGTTAAAATCTTACAAGCCAGTGGACTGGCAGTAACAACAAAACCTGCAAAATGATCACAAATCTTGGCCTTAAAAGAAAATTCTTCACATGATGCTCATTCTACAATTTTTTTTTTTTATTTTGAGATGCCATTTCTCTAGTGACTTAGAATCTACCTGTAGCATTTTAACAACATATTTGTATATCTCAGTTTCCCTTTGGAGCCCTCACTGAGTTTTCATGCTTTAGAGACCACATTTATTTGTGTGTGTGATTTGAGTAAAAGCAACTTCAGTAAGACTCCCATTGAAACAAACATATTTTTGGCACCTCGATACCAAAATTATGTATGCAAACTGGAGACGATCCAAAAAACAGCCACAAGAATGATGAAGGGAATGGAGTGCTTGGCTAAGGAAGAAATGCAGGGCTTCTGAATGTCTCAAGAGTACCTAAACAACAATAAAGGAACAAAACAGCCCATAAATATTGAAAAGGTGTAAACATCAAATACGGATAGGAATGATTAATTCTGGGACAAGAGCATGGAGCTAGTTTTGGTGTTCTTATATCATGGGAAGGAAAAAAGAAAAAGGATACTTCTTAGTATCATCCTTTTAAAATATGCAATGCTCATTCCTCATGCAAAATATTTTAGCATCCAATGGAATCTTACCATCTCAGAATGCCTCCATTTTAAAAGATATTGAAAAATTAGCCCTTTATTCAAAATAGAGGAACTTCTTTCTCAGGATATCAGTTTTACTCAGTTTCAACTTCAAATCTTTTGAGGAGAGACTTTCATTTTGGGTAAGACTCATTCAACAATTCTTCACAATGTTATTTCAGAATGGTCCTGAAGTGAATTAGACACAGGCAATGCCAACAAGCCCTGCGTCTCTTAGCCAGTTGGGGATGTTAGAGAAAGGAGAGTTAAGGGGACATGAGAATTCATCAGAAATCAAGTTTTGGTGAGACTAGAAACTACCAGCATGATTGCCTACATTAGAGGATGCAGAAAAGCAATCCGAGAATTTAAATTTAGCTCAGAAGGTGTCCAAGGAGTGAACTATCAGGAGACTCTTTTCCTCCTGCTGTTCTTCCTTTCCTTTTCCCCATGCCCCATCTTTATAAAGCATCTAGTGTGTGCTACGTTCTATGCTCAGTGGTAACAAAGCAAATATGTATCTGAACTGTACTCTGCCCTCAAAGACCTATTACGGAGACAAATATGTACACAACTTATTGAAACTGAGTGTAAGGCCTAAAACAGACTTAGAATAAGACAGATGCAGGATCAGCCAAACAAGTTGCATCTGTGCAGTGTATTCACCAGAGATCTCCAGAGAAACAGAACCAGTAGCATATATACAGGAATAAAGAGAGAGGTACTATCGGAATTATCTCACAAGATTAAGGAGGATGAGAAATCCCATGACCTGTTCTCTGCAAACTGAAGAACCAGCAATGCTGGTGGAATAATTCAGTATGATTTCAAAGGTCCCTGCTTCCCTGGTGGCTCAGAAGGTAAAGCATCTGCCTGCAATGTAGGAGACCCAGGTTCGATCCCTGGGTCAGGAAGATCCCCTAGAGAAGGAGATGGGGATTCCAAGAATTCCAGTATTCTTGCCTGGAAAATTCCATGGATGGAGGAGCCTGATGGACTACAGTCCATGGGGTCGCAAAGAGTCGGACACAACTGAGCGACTTCACTATTTTTCTTTTCAAAGGCCCAAGAACCAAGAATGCTGATGCCCAAGGGCAGAAGATGGGTATCTCAGCTCGAACAGAGAACAAGTCCACTCTCCTCTGTCTTTGTTTTATTCTCGCCCTCAGTGAACTGGACGATACCCACTCAAGTTGGTAAGGGCAGTCTTCTTTATTCGGTCCACTAACACAAATGCTAATCTCTGGAAATACCCTCACAGACAAACCTAGAAATAATGTTTCATCGGCTATCTGGGAATACCTTAGCCTGGTCACACTTACATTTAAAATTAACCACCACATGGAGTATATGCATCACACTGCACAGAGAATATTTCCGAAAGGACAGATATAACTTGTCCTCCCCAGAGTACGGGAGTCAAGCCCTGACATAACTGAGCATGTGAAATGCTGAGAGTAGACACGAATTTCACTGGAACATAATCTATACCTTCATGACAGCCTCACAGACCAGCAAGGGAGGTTGGCTATAATCTTCTCTTAGATAGTAACAGCATGATACCGAGACGCAAAGGAATATACTACTCTGTCTTACCTCTTCTCAGGACATGCAGCCTAGAGTCTGATTAAAAAAAAAGAAAAATTCACTCAAATCCATAAATCAGTAGGAGGAGCCGTGTGTAGAGATAAGCACCAGCAACCAGTCTCAGCACATGACCCAGTGTGACACATCATGTTATCAGAGTACATATTTTACTGTGACCTTCCACAAAAATACAGACTCTATCATTCAACTACTTAATCCTTCTGTTAAGACATAAAGATAGCATCATCTCTGGATAAATTATACATAGGATTGGCAATGATTGAGACATATAAATAAAACTATGTTAATGGGCTATGCACAAACTCAAGCTCAATTTTTTTTTATACACTTAAAACGTGTAGACTGTGCTGTGAACAAGTTCAGACACATTTTAGTGTTGAATAATATAATGGCAAAATTAGTATTCATATATTATAGTCTATCAGTGTCTTGGGGATTATTTCACCCCATATTTTTAATTCTTGGGAGATTGTGAGGGGCTCTCTAAATCAAAGATTCTCAAAAGAAAATTAACACTAAAGTGTGTTTGCATATGCTTGTGTCTGTGTGTGTATACTTAGGGACTATGATTCCCTAAGCACTTCCTGGAAGCTGCATAGTTAAATTTCTCAAGCACTTAAACGGATGGACGGCAAGGGAACTTATTTTGTAGAATTAAATAATGATTTGATTGATCATCAAGAGGAACACAAGAAAACAAACATAACAATAAAATGAAGTTAAGAATGTATCTCATGAGTGAGCAGTTGTTTTGTAAGTTGCCATCTTTTTCCATGATGTCAAAAGACGCAATTATTAATATATTATCATGACACAACCACAGCTAAGGTTCCTCATGGCAGCATGCTAACATCTTGTTTTTTTTTTAATACAAGAGACATTGTATTTCCTCCTTTAATTTCTGAAAAGATTTACCTAGGTTTCTTAGGATCTAGAAATTCAATAGGATAAAATCATAAAAGTGTTTTAACATAATAAATGTACTCCTAATAACCATTCATCATCAAAGGATTTAATTATTCATCAGATTTAAAGAAGAGTTTTCTCTAGGAATATATCTCACATGCTTTTTAATCTTCTAATAGACTAGTAGATTCACTGGAGTTAGAAAGACTGCACAGAGTTCCAATGATCTACTACAGTAGAGGGGTAAAATCACTCACCTGAATGAGACAGATGGCACAGGCTATTCAAAACACACACACACAGTTTCCTCATAGACCTCTTCTTGGAATAGCCCTACATTCATTTAGAAGGCCCCTCCTGGTTACCAGGAAGTAGGTAAGGAGCAATGACTCAAAAACTCAAGGAGTCCCTCTCTTTCCACACTGTCTTCCTTATAGTTACTAAGGTCCCCATATATAACCAGTATGTAGAAAGATTTCGCATGCACCCAAAAATAATTCTACAGGAGTGCATATTTTCTTGGTTACAAAATGTGCTCTTGAAAAAGTAAAAAGAGTATTATTCTTTATTGAAAAAAAATACTTTTTTTTCCTCATACAACAAACTAGTGAATACAACAACAATAAAAAAGGAGCAGACTCACAGATACAGAGAACAAACTAGTGGTTACCAGTGGGGAGAAAACAGGGTCAGAGGCAATAAAGGAACACAGGATTAAGATGAACAAATTGTTAGGTATAAAATAAGCTAAAAGGATATATTATAAAACACGGGGAATATAGTAAGTACTTCATAATAACTAGAAATGTAGTATAACCTGTATAACCTTTAAGAAGTGGGAATCACTATAATTACAATAATATATTATATTATTATATAATATATTATTTATATTATATAAATAATCACTATATTTATATAATACTATATATCAACTATAAACCATACTTCAATAAAAATGCTATTTTTTTCTCAAATCATTTTGTCTTTAAAAACTTATAATGATAGTAAGGGTTAAAATTAACTGAATAATATATGGACTCAACACAGTGCTAATATGCATTACCAAAATAATCTGATTTAACCCACACCTACAGGAAATTACAACTATTATTCTAATTTTATGAACCAGGAAATAGAAGTTTAAAAGAGTTAAGTAACTTCCCCATAACCAGATCTATGTGTATCTGGCGCTTAAAAGACTTTTTCTTACTCTTCCAAACCCTTTGAAATTTGTTACAATTCAGCCTGGTATTGCACAAAGAGTTTGAACAAGCTCCAAAGGAGGACTCAGGTCAGATTCCACATTGATCCAAATCCAAGGGACAGTTACTAAAGCTGAAAGCCCTTCAGATCATGAAGGGGTAAGCTCTGTGTGACCGATGCTTTGAAAATGCATAAGGCACCTGATTAAAGACAATATTCTTACCAGTAAATTAAGTTCCCTTCAGTTCCACTATGATGTCTGTGGTATTAACACAGGGTCATTGTAGTTTACACCACCTAGAGATAGATTAGAAAATTGTAATTTTAGAGATAATCCCCATCTAAGAAACTATTTTTAAGTAATTTTTTACCTTTTCCATGTTTAAGGTGATTTATTTTTTCTTCCTCACTAACCCTTGAAAAAATTCCCAGATACCAAAACAACAGCATTGCTCTGTTGATGAGGATAAAATACAGCCTCCAGATTTCTATCTATGAATAAATGAAACAGAGATGGAAAAAACAGCCACAAAATTACTCTTCTTATTGATAGAATTATTGATGGTGTCTTCTTTCGCAAACTCACGTATTTTGCAACAGACCACAATTTGCGTGAATTTCTTCTTGGCAGTCCTCCATGGACTGTTTTTCCCAATAGCCACTTGCTTTTGTCTGAGGCTGTGACCCATCTATCAATACAAAACTGTACAGACTGAAATGATGAGAGCTCTATCAGGAAGCACTCTCTGAGATCAGAACTCTATGAATTAGAGTTAACATAAACCTTCCGTTCAAGAGGCCATCTCTCACCCAGGTGTGTTCCCAGCAAGTCTCCCATCTTTTAAAAAACCAACATGTGAAATGAAGGAGCTGTTTCAACCAGTACACATGCTCTTTTTATTGTTAACTCCTGAATGATTTGTGGATTGGCTCCTAACCTCTAAAAGATTATTTATAAGCCTTTTCCAAATGCCTTCCCAAGAGTACATCTTTGAAAAAATAAGATTTTTCCGCTGAACATAAGGACGGTCAAAATGAGTCAAAGATTTTTGTCATACCAGTTGTCTTAACTTAATGAGCATCATTCTAAAGAGATAAATTCCATTTAGTAATTTTAACTCATTCCAGTGGAAACTACTAATTAAAGACTTTATAAAATTACAATATGTTTTGCCCTTAGAAGAAAGATGGCTAAGATATCCAAGCAATACACTTCGTTTCTGTGCATTATTTGACGATCTTTTTGGCCTTATTCCAAAAGCTGTTGCCAAAATGCTATAAGCAGATTGCAATGCCTCCGGAGAAAAACTGACACCGATACACTGAAAAGAAAAATTCCAGCCTGGCAAGAATGAGAATAGTCCTCACTGCTTTCCAACTGACCAAGTGACACACTGCACAGACTGTGCCCTGTATACTTTTGTTTAGTGGCCTCATTTTAGTTCCTTTCAGCTGACTTCTGACACTGTTACTGTTATAATTTTCATTATAACAAAAAGAACTATTTATGAATGGCTCACAAAGCCCAAAACAACATTGAACATGGCCCCTAACCAGTGGGTTCATGGTATACATAGCTAGAGTATAACTGTATTTATAGAGGTCTGCAGGCTAATAGAAACTTTTCCCCTAAATACAGGAATATAAAAACAGGCCATCATTTGTTGTATCCAGCGTGCTCTGTGTTTCCATAGTCACCTAGTCGGGAAAAGAAAAAATGAAATGTTTTCACGTGTGGATTCCAAATGAGATTTGCTGATTGCCCTACCTCATTTGGCACCCCACTCCAGTACTCTTGCCTGGACGGAGGAGCCTGGTAGGCTGCAGTCCATGGGGTTGCTAAGAGTCAGACACGACTGAGCGACTTCACTTTCACTTTTCACTTTCATGCATTGGAGAAGGAAATGGCAACCCACTCTAGTGTTCTTGCCTGGAGAATCCCAGGGATGGGGGAGCCTGGTAGGCTGCCATCTAAGGGGTCGCACAGAGTCGGACACGACTGAAGTGATTTAGCAGCAGCAGCAGCAGCAGGTACCTCATTTACTGAGACTAAAGTTAAATGATATCCTCTATACATGCCAGTGATAAATTGGATATATTCTACAGCCAGATTCCCACATTAAGTCTGTTTAAGACATCTCTTCAAAATCCACCCATCTCATACAGCTCCTGTAGGTAGCTCTTCCCAATGGGACTCACCTTTTTACCTCCATGAGTCACACCCAAGACAATAGGGATCAGTGACCATGCTGAAGTTATCCACACTTTCACTTAGCAATTTCAAAAGAGTGTCTTGGCATTAGGCATGAAGACTGTAGCTACTGATCAAACTGATTTGTATGCTCACAGCAGCAGCATATGCCTGCTGAGCTCTCATCTGCTTCATTCAACTTTGGTTGAGAAGGCACTCACATTAATCATGGATTTAAGTTCTGTGCTGCTAATCCAATCACTGTGTGTGAGTGTGTGTGTGTGTCTGTTTGGTACTGGTGTATATAAAGGGTTATTTCTGTGTTATTAGGTCTCCTTTCATTCCTTCATGTTGTGGGTATATGATCTCCAAAAAGGCATATGAGGACAATTCTTCAGAATGCAACAATATTAGAACATATATATGCATATTATATACATATAATTCATATTAAATACATATATTAAGGCATATATGCTGATAATAAAATATGAGCATATATGCTATTTTTATCTCATTGTATCTAATTCTTTTAAATTTGTCTGATTTTTTGTTTCCTTATTGTAAATATTAGCACACCATGAATCTGCACAAATCTGAGATATACATAGGTGGGAGGTATAGGCTTAAATATTATTTTATAAGGGTATGCACATACATGGGCTTCCCAGGTGGTTCAGTGGTAAGAACCAGCCTGCCAATACAGGAGATACAGGAGACACGGGTTCAATCCCTGGGTCAGGAAAATCCCCTGGCAAAGGAAAATGGCAATCCATTCCAGTATTCTTGCCTGGGAAATGCCAGGGAAAGAGGAACCAGGTGGGCTACGGTCCCTGGAGTCACAAAGAGCTGGACACGACTGAGTGACTGACCATGCATGCATGCACATACACACACATACTACACTATGCAGTCTAAGGGGTCTTTCTCATCCTACTTTTATTATATTTAGCAGGATATATAATCTTTTGAATTTGTTTAAAGCCTTTACCATTCCTCCTATCACCAGTGATACAGATACTTGTATCTTCTTTTCCACACTTAGAGGTAAGTTGATTATTTTTCAAAATCCCTGTTTTTCTACTTATGAGATATGAATAACCACACCAACCAAATGTCATGGGAGGAATGAGGAAGACTGATAGGGAATCTGAAGAATTTAGAAGCATATTAAATCAATACAGGCATTCGAGCCCTTCTTGGTGGTTTGCTTTACTCTCAAAAAAAAAAAAAAAAAAAAGGATGACAAAGAAGCTATAGTGTAGGCAAATCAAACTAGTTAAACTCTACTCACTTGTGGAAAAAATAACAAAGCCCACCGGAGGCAGAAACAGAACTTTCTCAAAGTAAGAGGCACTTAAAAAAATGGACCAGGGTCCACCTGGCGAAGAGCAAACCCATGACAAGTGTAAAACAGGAGCTCTGAATCAGCTGAACTCAGGTTTACATGCCTTCCTGATATGAACACTTTGCTGCCCTGAGGTTATTTAGATTATGAAAATAGTATTTTTCACACAATATGGCCTTTACAAGCAAACCTATGACTTCATAGTTACGCAGCAAAAGAAATAGTGATTTCTTCCAATGCTGGAGGAAAAAAATTACTTAATAATATGCAATGCTTCTACATGACACCATCCTAGGTTATTTTTAAGGTGAATTCTCCATACCCACTGAATTTATAACAAATCATATGTTTTAGATAAAATGAACGAGATCAATGGCTATCCTAAATATTTCTGATAGCTTCTACTCTATATTTAATACAGTGAATCTTGAGTTCCAAAATGGCAAATCTTGATTATTGCTGTAATCCCAGTACCACTGATTGGCAATGTAATGAAACTTAAAAAATAAATTTTGGAAGAATTAGTGATTGAATGTATAAAAGTTACATGTATCAAAAATTAGTGTTACTTCAGTTCTTTAACCCGACAGTCCTAGGTATGAATGTCACTCTGATAGAACAGGGAGCACATTAACCAGTGTATCTGACAAAAGGGACACAGGAGCATAAGGAAAAAGGGCCCAAGGAGCTAAAAGTAAAGTGACCATGAAAGAAACAAAAAGGTGAGCGTGCACTTACTGTGTGATCTTAGGCTAGTCACAGAAACTTTCAGAACTCCAATTGTCCTGTTGGTAAATAAGGGATAAAGGTATCTACCTTGCAGTACAGTGTTGAGGGATAGGACTGACATGGACAAAACACCGAGCTCAGGGATGGGACCTGGAAAATGTTCAGTGACCACAGGGGCAGCTTAGATCTCCATCATCACCAGGAGAGAGGCAAAGGAATCGGGAAGGACACCTGATCAGTGTCCCCAACTCAAACTCAGTCAACAGGTGGAAACCACATGTTATCTTAAAAGGCAGCAGAGGAACCTTGACAACTGTTGTATAAGCCACCTGTGTGGGCAGGTACATACATTATTCTCATGAGACAGAAGAGGATTTCTGTACAACGTGTGTGTGTGTGTTTTCACAAGTTTGTGAGTTCCTTAAGGCCAAGAAAAACACTTGTTTTATTAATTTTTGCTTCCCTAATACTCAAGTGCAATGGCTGTCAAATTATCAAAAATTGGTTGCATATTAAATATACACTGAATGAAAACACATATTCTATGTATGCATGTATGTGGGGGGGGCAGTATATGCATTTGGAACTGTCATTGATGTTCCTTTTCCTTTTAAAATGTGCCCGATTCCAATCTTTAACCACTGGAGAATTTCTAGTGACTTAAAAAATAGACTAAGAGCACTTCAGCTTTTAGTCAATATTTGGGTCCATATTCTTAAGACACTGGGATTGAAAATACGTCTTTCTGTTATCAACAGAAAGACGTATTTACTTGAATAAATGAGACATTTACTTGAATAAATGAGCTCTTGATTCAAATCATGGAGTTCTATGCCCTCAAAAATCTGTGCCAAGATGCTTGGTTCAATTTTGTTTAACTGTATCTTTTTAAAAGGAAGTGATATAATATTCTCTAGGAAATAGACAGTAGTTGGTGGTACAATAAGAATAAACACCCAATGGAAATTCTTCAATATGCATAATAAAATGAAAATAAAAACAAACAGTAAATGTTTGCTTTTGGAAGTTCTTTACAAGCAAAAACTTAAACAAGCAATATAGAAATGCTGGATTTCTTCCTACAAACACTTCTGAAAGAATGCTCAAAAAGAAGAGTTTCTATTCTTGACCACTAGCTTTAGTATTTGTTAACTAAGAACAATTATTGACCTCCTACTGAGGATCATATGTGAATTTTTTCTAACATCAGTTGACAACATACTTTGGTGCTGGATGTTGTGATAAGCAGTTTATGTATTACCCCACATAACAGAGTGCCCTCTAAGTTAGGTACCATTGACCATAATTTTATAGATGATGAAACAAATTCATATAGGTTAGTCTGTACAAACACACAATGAGAATGAGTGGCAGAGTCAAGATGTGCAACCAGTCTTTCTCCAAGGCCTACTTTCTCCACTAGCCTACTTTTCCTACCACATCATTCA
Source organism: Bos mutus (assembly GCF_027580195.1). Taxonomy (NCBI): domain Eukaryota; kingdom Metazoa; phylum Chordata; class Mammalia; order Artiodactyla; family Bovidae; genus Bos; species Bos mutus. The sequence goes on from NC_091638.1 coordinate 26,426,467, forward strand.
CATCAAGCGCCATGAGTTTGATAAAAAGACTCCATAGTAATTATTTATCTATGTTCTGCCGCATTTTGAGATATACATTCTTAAAGAGGTTAATAGCATAATATGATGAAATCAGCAAAGAATATTCCAGGGCTACCTAATAAATATTATTCCTAGCCTCTGTTACTAGCATTGCCTATAAATAGAAAGTTTCTTAACCATTTTGGGGCTCAGTATCTTCATCTACAACATGACAGTGTCAACAGTGATTATGAGACTCTCTTTGCCTCAAAAGTCAATAATTACAAGAAAAAATTTCTCCAGTAATGGAGCTGAAGGAGGTACACAGAAGGACAATTAAAATGTTGAAGAGGCTGAGATCATGAGACTCATAAAGAGGAAAACTAAAAAGCTTTTGCAGGTAAAGATGAATACACAGAACATACAGATCAAAATACATAAAACCTTGAGAATACAGGAAAGTCAACATAATATCTTTTCTACAATCTTGGATTGTTAAAACTTACAAGAAGGACAATCCCTCAGAAATGAGTTGGGAAGCAATTCATACACAGTAGAATTCTACTACTACAACAGGTCATGTATGTTAAAGAAATAGTTTCCAAAAAGGTCAAGACATATTTTGGGCAAGTGCACTCATAGTTTATTCACAGAAAGGAGGGTTTATATCTCAGTATTTGAGAACATCATGGAGCACCAATAAACCCTCTCAAGAATCCCTTGTGGATGGCTGGTCTAGAAGGGTCTGGATTTGACCAATGATATTAATTACACTCAGGTACTTTGGCATTTGATTCAATGCTAGTAGGTAACACACAGAAAGTAATTAATAAATAAGTGTCTGAATGAATGAGCTCTGCCACTTAAGGGCTGTGTCACCTTGAGGAAACTACTTAACTCCTGTCTTCTCTACAATCAAACGTGGCTGTGATTTCTTCTGTTGACGACCTGAGGAGAATCAACATTATTAAACAGTAGGAAAAATTCAAAAAGGTGAAATTTTCTGATAAAACTCCCAGCTAAGCAGCTATAGGCAGTTTGTTGTAGCAGAACCCTGAGGTGGAAGAACATGACCTGAGGCTCAGAGTGCATCCATAAGGCACAGATCCCTCATCACTCCCTCTGTGCTCTTCCAACCATGAACACCAACGTGGCAAAACAACCACATTTAACTACGTTCTGTAGTTACAGCACAAAGCTTGAACCCAAGCCCCATATGACACCAGAGGAAGAGCTGGAGCTTTTCTAAATAATATGAATTAAAAGTCCCACCTCCCAGAGGTCAGAGTCTCTCTTCTGGACCTGCTGGTTCTTCTGTTTATCACCTTAGAGTGTGATGGTCAGACACATTCCCCTGTCTTCTCAATATGTCAAATGCATGCAAATATTAATGGAAAACATGTTTGAAATGGTTTTGAAAGCAATAAACAAAAATGTCAACGTTTTAAGAATAAATCAAATCGATCATCTTTTAGATCTCAAAGAGGATCTAGATCTGATTTTATACTTTCTAAGGCAATTGGAGATTGTCTTCCCAGGAAGTAGGAAATGTCCATTACAAATTGGCAGTAGCAATTCTGAAAACGATTGATTGAGGAGCACTTTGCTTTTATATATGCTCCAAAATGCATGTAACAATAATCTCACATAAAAAGTGTAAGTCTCCCAGTCGTGTCCAACTCTGTGCGACCCCATGGACTGTTGCCCACCAAGCTCCTCTGGCCATGGGATTCTCCAAGAAAGAATAATGAAGTGTGTTGCCATTCCCTTCTCCAGGCGATCTTCACGACCCAGGGATCAAACCTGGGTCTCCTGCATTGCAGGCTGATTCTTTATGGTCTGAGCCACCAGGGAAGCTCAACCTCAGATATCAGAGAAGCAAAGCTCCTTTGACAAAAGCCTGAGAAAATCAGTTGACCATGGGCAAGTGAATAGCAAGAGTAAGGCCCATTTAGAGATGATAATAGGATATGTTTATGTGGGGCATGCTGTAAACCAGGCACTGTTCTACTTTATATTTTATGAATTAATTTCATCCTTACAACTTTATGAGGTAGACACTTTTTTTTTGTTTTTAAGGTCCTCGTTCCAGAGGAACTAAGGCACAAAAATTTACATAATTCGTAGGGTTACAGAACCGTTTCTCCAGAATGTAGCTTTGTAATTTTGATAGGCTTTAATACTGCCAAAGACATTACTATAGCATCAGAATGCTTTTAAAACAGACTCTTGTTGTTTAGAGCTGCAAGCTTAGTGACACAAACATTTCAAATCATGATTAAAGAAAGGAATTACAAACCATTCAAAGACACACTGAAAAATGAATTAAAACTGCTTGAGAGTCTTTCAGGCACATTTAGGTAGGACAGGAAGTTAACACAGCTATTATTAGGACTTTCTGTCCCAAAGCATTGTACAACGGGTCTTTGTTTATTCATTCAAGTATTTACTACTTGCCTGTGTCCTGCACTGTGCTAAGTCACGCCCATGAATGGGAGCCCTATGTCCCCCCAAAAGGAACTTGTCCAAACAAATCCGATCCCAGGATGCTATTCCCAATTTCCTGCATGAGCCACACTCCACCTGCTGCTTTGGTCAGAGTATTTGCTCACCTGGCTTTCAAGCCTAGACTGGCCTTCACTGTTCTCACACCACTGGCTTGTGGATCTCAGACTGTCCACTTCCTTCTCAGCTTCCTCAAAGAACACCCAATGCTATACTCTCTAACCCCCTGTGAAATAAGATGAAGAGTCAATCCTCTGTCCACCTTTCCCAGATATTTTCAGTATGCTATGTATTTCAGTCCACCGCAGTGAACCAGTGAGCTTTCAAGTGGTTTCACTACTCCATCCATGAAAAACTCATTTTCATCCAGGAATTTAATTTTAGAAAGGCTTTTTAGGAAATGACAGTTGGTTTAACTGGATAACTGTGTAGGGCTTTTTGCTTTATTATGAATGTAATAAATGTTCACTGTAGAGATTTTTGGTAAAATACTAATGTGTATGTGTGTGTATATGTATGTGTATGCATATACATATATACGTATACATGTGTGTATATGCATATATACATACATATTAAAAAGATATCACCTATCAAACATAAATACTATTAACATTTAGTGCATTCCTTTCCCTAGTTAATATATCAATATTCAAGGACTTCCCTGGTGGTACAGTGGATAAGAATTCACCTGCCAATGTAGGGCACATGGGTTTGATCTCTGATCTGGCAAGATTTCACATGTTGTGGAGAAACTAAGCCCATGCACCACAGCTCTTGAGCCGATACTCTAAGGCCAACGAGCCACAACTAGTGAGCCCATGTGCTGCCACTACTGAAGACCACGCACCTTAGAGTCTGTACTCCACAAGAGAAGCCACTGCAATGAGAAGCCCACGCACCACAATGAAGAAGAGCCCCCACTTGCCACAACTTGAGAAAGTCTGCACACAGCAACGAAGACGGAGCACAATAAAATAAATTAATAAATAAAAATTACTTTTAAAATATATATCAATATTCAAATAGTGATATAGCTACACACACAAATATATGCATACACATCTATGTTTATATACTAGTGAACATCTAAAAACCATAAACTGTTTAGCTAAACATAACATTAAGAACATTTTGCTTTATTGAATAACCTAACATCCTCTTATGTTCATATGTTTGGGCCAATATTCAATAACTGGAAATCTAGCTTGTGTATTTTTCAAATGTATTTTCAAAGAATATTGAATGCTGGAGAAACTTCTTATGTCATAACATTGGTGAAACCAACAAAATTTTATAGAGTTTGAGCTCGATTTTACTAAAAACTGATATGTATCTATAGCTACCTGGGGAATAACATTGGAAAAAACACATTATGAGCATTGCTTTTGTTGGGGGGGACAGGGGCAGGGAGAGATTAAAGATGATCCAATTGAATAGACATATTTTTAATAGTCATAAATTATTTTTTGTATCAAAATAAACATGATAAGAAATGAAAATACTTCTCTCCCAAAGGCTGCATAGTTATTTGAACTAGGTAAGTAAATGGCCCAATTTATCAAGCTGAAAAGAAAGGAACTGCATTCCAGTTTTAGGGCATAGGGTGGGTATGGGAAAGCAAAAGAGGCAGCTGAGAAGTAGTCTAAGGAACCAGGGCAAAGTCAGGAAGATACATGAAGTCTGGGGAAGCTGAAGACAAAGACAGAGAAAAGATAAAAAAGAGATGAGACTAAAACAATGTAATCATTTCACAGTATATATGTATATCAAGCCTTAAGTTGTACACTTTAAATATAAACAATTTTTGTTTGTCATTTATACCTCAATAAAGCAGGAAAATAAAGTTATATTTCAATTAAAAAACAGAGATAATCTCTAACATGATGATCTTGTTTTATATACACTGATTGGCAAATGGAAACTTTGTTCTGCAAAATAAGTCAAAGAGCAAAGACCTAACTTCTAAAACTATGAAATAAATAAGTAGCAGAGCATGGAAAAATTATTCTAATAACTGAAAAAAAATCTAAAACTGCTACAAAGAGATGTCATAAGATGTTCAAAGAATAAAATATGCTATCATTTATTGATAGACTTTAAATGGTATTTGAACTATCGACCTACTAATTTTCTATAATAAAATACTAATCGTAGTTAACTGTAATGCAGAAAAACTATGCAAATTCAATGGCAACTCTCACAATGCTTGTAATGGGGACCAACTCAAAATAATTCTGTATGAAGGGCTCCAGGGAACTGTGTACAAGCATTATAATATACAAACATAACTGTGTCACCCAAAAGACCAAATTAATAATTTGTAACAACCACACCAGTATGCAGACCTAGACCCTGATTCCCCGGTGCCCCTTTACATTGAGCTCAGTACACAGGAGATGTCAAAATCTCTGAGTTAAAGAGATGAATACGTGAATTTTCAATATAACTTTCTGGTCAACCAGCAATGATTGCCATGACTTCCACTCCTGCCAAAAACTGATCAGCAAATCAATCAGAAATATAAGAGATTTCTGACATAAAGAGATAGAAAGTCATTAGTGATTCTTTTAAAAATATTCATTAAAACAAAATTTATATTGGGTTAAGTAAGGTGAAAGTATAGTTGAGGATCAGTCTAGTACATTGAGGGTGAGATACATTTGGGGTGATAGAGAATAAGAAATAAAGTCGAAAGATACACTTTTGGTTGAAAATTTCAATTAACATTAACTTTTTAAGATATTAAAAATAAACATTCAGAAAAAAATTTAATGCAAACCTATTTTTTGCAAAATTTTTGCAAAATTTCAAGCTTTGTTCACCTAGGGTTAGGCCTGTTTCAGTTCTCTAGGAAAGTGTGCATCTGCAATGACATAAGACATTTAAAGCAAAATGAAGAAAACACAGCAATCGTGGTAGTGATGGTGGTGTTTTTTTTAAAGAAGAGAAGGAAAGAAGGAAGGAAAGAAAAAAATTTGCCTTAATTATGGGAAATCTCCAAGGTAAGTTTTTTTTTTTTTTTTTTTTTTTTTTACTTTTTATAAATATTGGGGAAAGTTATTTGGATCTCCAATCTGCATTGATTTTATCCCCAGGAATCTGAAAAAAAAGGAGATAGTATAATAAGCACAATTTCAGTTAGAAAAAAACTCTGAGAAAATATAAACTAATATATTAAAATCACTTTTCAGATATCTAATCCTATAGCAGGAGGACTACCATTAAGGTGAAATGAAAATTAGTGATTTTTATGCAGTTAAGAGATTTTTAACACCATTAGAATCACAGACATATTTGAAAATCTGGAGAAAGCTGACTCTTTAGAAATACAGACACATATTCATGCATTAAATATACTGAACACAATGACAACAGTCTCAAGGGCTCCCCTGGTGGCTCAGCTGTAAAGAACCTGCCTGCAACACAGGAACCACAGGAGATCCCTAGATTGGGAAGATCCCCTGGAGGAGGAAATGGCAACCCTCTCAAGTATTCTTGCCTGGAGAGTCCCATGGACAGAGGAGCCTGGTGGGCTACAGTCCATGGGGTCACAAAGAGTTGGACACAACTAAAGCGACTTAGCACATATGCACAACAGTCTCAATGACCCCTCTGATCTGGGTCATTCAAACTATTCAAGATAAAGTTCAACATAAAAAGAGGATTTTTCAGCCTTAAAATAGGGAACTAAAATGTGTCATAATTATTTAATCAAATTTTATTGCAAATTACCTATCTTAACAATATGACACCTTACATTATTTTATAGCACTATATGATTTTTTTAATCTAATCCTAGAAGTAATTCTGTGTGTTAGTTTTATTAGGTTCCTTTCTAAATCAGGAAAAATACAATCCATTGAGCTAAGTTACTTCTTTAATGTCACACACAGCAAGTGACAAAGGTCGTGTACAACACCACATTGTGATTCCAATTCCAGTCCTTTCTCGACAATGTCATAACCTAGTTTATATGTTTTTTTTTAAGTGGTTTTTACTTTGTGAAGTTACACAGTTTAAAATAGCACAAAACAAACTCAATCTTTTCCTGTGAAAGGAAAACTATTTCTTTTTTTTTTTCCAAATCATCAGCTGGTGGTTTGTTATGAACCAGTGAACAAGCTGTGGACCATAGCTTCCTACTTGGGATTTTGTCAGCTTTAAGTGTTTGCTTTTATCTATTTCTGTTTAACGTGATAACACAAAAGTCGAGAGAAGCACCACTTCCTTAGTCTCTTCACATAATCTAGGCATCATACAGGAACTTAAAAGACAAGTTTCATTCTCTTCATTATATACCAAATGCTCTGAATTTATTATACAAGAGACCCTTTGATCCTTCAGAAACAAGCTTCTTTTTGAAGCCCTGGAAACATAGTGTTCAAGAGGTCTCCTCCAAGAGGGGCCAGTGGGTCACTCAGCAAACATTTTAAGTACTTACTTTGTATAGCTCCTTATTAGGGCTGTATAATACTGCAGAAATTCGGGGTAGGGGGCAGAGGGAGGATCCATTCAAAGCAAAACAAAACAGAAGCAGCAAACACTAAGAAGGGTTCAACTCCTTCCCTTAGTGAGCCCTCGGTGAAATGGAGACAGGAGATTTTATCTAAGGAAAGCAAGGATGGTGGACTGAGGAGGGACACAGGCAGGTAACTAACTGGCAAGTTCAAGACAAAACAGATTAAGGTTAAAATCACAGCAATCAACATTATTTTCTGTTTTCTCAAAGCCACATACAAGATTACAAGGTATAATCTGAACCCAGCTATAAGGATCCCACAGAAATCTCGAGTCATTTTATAATTCCAAAAGAGTGAAGAAAGGAGTAGCTGAGAGCTAACTATCTGGAAAATTCAAGCAAAACATCCTTTCCTCTAATCCTTCCATATTCACAAATATTTTAGGAAATACTAGGCTCTAGAGACCTATACATTCTAAAAAATGGACCAATTTCAGAATAGCCAATTCCACTTTGGACCTTCATCTTCTTTTGGTTTGAGAAATGTAATATTTACAGGTTATTTCTTGCATGATTACTCACTGGGTATACCTGGAGTGGATGCCACTGAATTGCTTCTGTGTTCTAGGGCAAGATTTCAATGGACACAAGGGGAAAGGACCTGGTCAGTGAACATTTTGGGAATTATGCTTTTTTCTGTCATTTTTACACATCAGTGCTCAAAATTAATGAAGTTTCTGAAGGAAGTAACAATTAGAAAAAAAGATTAGGACAGACTTTTAATAAATTGTATCAGACACAAACCATGTTGGCAGAAATTATAATTAATAAACAATGAAATGTAACACCATTCTAAAACAGAAAGCAGAATCTCCTTAGAAACAACACACAGGGCTAATACAAAAATCAATGTTCACTGTGCTGGATGCCTGCAAAATTACACAATTAATCCTGTGTAAACTAACCTATCAGCAATGCACTCTGCAGGATTCCTGATAACTATTAGGCTGCACAATGTATTAAAGAAAGAGAACTTTAATGAGATCCCATGAGAACCTAATGATTTAAATCATGTTTTTTCCCTCCCTAAAAGAACATTTTTACTCCACTTAACGGACATTACTTTCCATATCTGATACACATATGGTCAAATCCACCATTAAATCAAGTACCAGGAACCAGAGGACAGCCTATCTTCAGTCTACAATATGCTATTAAGCTGATATCAATGTAATAAGAGGATTTAGAAATCTACATGAAAAAGATGTCACTTATATTCTTAGATTTGATAGTAATATACTGCTATCCTATGTCAGTGGGCTCTCACAGGGGCTAATGAGCTATTACAAAATTGTATTACCACAAGATATACCACACAGAGACATGTAGTCCCGTGGGGCATTCAATTTATGTAAATTATAATCTGGTTTATTTTACCTCAAAAACAACTAGAAATAAAGAAACCACTTAGGTATAATCGTTTTAAAGATATTGCCACTGTTACACATGTACTTACACTTACATAACAGTACAAGTAATGAGGCTTACATTCATGTGAGGGTACTCTTCTGAATATTTAACATATAAATAGACAAGTCTGCACGGTTTAATCAGAAAAATGGTTCAAAAAACTTTTGATGATTGGGGTAAGGCTTTTAGGGACTTTATTCAACTCTTAGGATTGACTGTAATTCCATTTATCCACCACTTAGATAGAGGCAAAGTGATTCTTCAAGCTCTCCCCGTGCCTCCATTACATACTCAGGTAAACTGAAATTCTCATGGTAAAGAATCTGCCTGCAATGCCGGAGACCCAGGTTCAATCCCTGGGTTGGGAAGATCATCTGGAGGAGGGCATGGCAACCCACTCCAGTATTCTTGCCTGGAGAATCCCCATGGACAGAGGAGCCTGTGGGCTATAGTCCCTGGCGTCACAGAGTTGGACATGACTAAGCATAACACAACACAGATGTATTGTTGTTAAATATTCCAATAACTTCATTAAATTTGGTCTTGACTTCTGAGTCTTGATTCTGTAATCCTGACAACAATCTAATCATAGATGAAACTCAGTTAGGCATTGTCCACCTCTACCCCTAACTGCATGCCAAAATAAACAGATGTATGGATGGATCAGTCTGTCTATTCATCTGCACATCGATAAATACACAAGGGCACTTAATTGCAATAAGCAAAAGCAAGAAAAAAAGAAATGCTGTCAACCATTTTCCTGGAGCCCATGTGGACATCCCGGAAAGCCCCACCTGAAAACTCACAAGTATCAGCTGGTTTTCTCCCCTTTGCCTCCACTGCTGGAAGCAAACAGAGGAGAGTCCAAATATCACAACAAAAATTGTCAGCAGGAGGCTGGAGCAATGAGTACCGCGTATTTTAAGGAGTAGAAAGATGGGGAAAAGTGGGGAGAGACAAAAAGAGGGAAATCCAGGAGGAGAAAAGAATGTAGGTGAGCTAAGGAGAGCCATTTGCCTGAAATGCTGGAAGCCTCCGAGGCAATGAAGTCAGATGACATTTCTGCAGTGACATGGCGTCATGAAACTGCAGCAAGGACCCACACATGTAGCACCATGACACGCATCACCTATTGTCTTTCAAGATGATATGAGTCTTTGGACTCTTATTTTCATACAATGAGAATCAAAAATAGTAAGAGAAAAGACAGAGGTTTGGTTTGCTCTTTTTATTCTCATTTAGCTCAGAAGCACAGTGCTCTCCTATCTGGTCCAAGGAATTAGTACGGACAGCTCAGCAGCATCACTAACGGAGCACACATACCTGCACTACTCTAGATCCCAACCTCAGATCTAGCTTCTTAGGGCTAATATATCACTTCCTGTCTCGTGTTACTTCTCATATGGCTTTTCTAAAAACATAGTGTTTCTAAAAACAGGCAGAAAATATTAAAAAGGATTTACAAGACAGCTCCCTGGTTGGTTTTAATAGATGGGCATTCACAAGTGGCTATTGAATAAAAAGTAAGATGAACATGGAGTAGAGAGGAGATGGCTAACATTCATATTCCCTATAGATCCTGGGAATATCTGCACCTGCTACTTGCTTGTATGATATAAATATTAATTTTACCTCTGAAGACTCCTAGTGAAAGTATTTACCTGAAATAATAGACATGAATTAACCTGATATGCATTCCAGTTTTCATAAAAATTTTTTAATTTTCAGCAAGACAATATTTTGACAAGGACTAAGACAGGCTTCTTACGCTGTTTTCAAAACTCTCCCATGTGAAGTCTACTCAGAAAGTTATTTTTCTTTACTGAATTTTCTGTTAAATCCTGGGGAAAGGAAGAAGAACTGTGGAAAATGAAGGGAAAGACATAAATCATAAGCACCACAGGGTAAAAATTTTCTCTGAGAAGTCACAGAAATATCTCCATTTTTAAAAGAAGACAGAAAAGCACTGACTCCCTCATTATACATTCTTAAGTATTGCTCTCTATTTTAGATATTGCTGCTGCTGCTGCTAAGTCGCTTCAGTCCTGTCCGACTCTGTGCGACCCCATAGACGGCGGCCCACCAGGCTCCCCCGTCCCTGGGATTCTCCAGGCAAGAACACTGGAGTGGGTTGCCATTTCCTTCTCCAATGCATGAAAGTGCAAAGTCAAAGTGAGGTCACTCAGTCGTGTCCGACTCCTAGCGACCCCATGGACTGCAGCCTACCAGGCTCCTCTGTCCATGGGATTCTCCAGGCAAGAGTACTGGAGTGGGGTGCCATTGCCTTCTCCAGATTTTAGATATTAGACGAGTATAATCATTGTTTAGTTCTTAGACTGTGGTGTTGTGTGTATGTGTTCGTGAGTGTGAGTATGAGCATGTGTGCAGGTGCAAATGAAATGCCATCATTTTGTGTTTGAGCCAGCTTTCACTTTTGGTTTACGTGCTGCCTTAAAAGAAAAAAAAATCCTTTGAGAATCAATTCAGGCTCCACTTTACTGGATGGTTCTCTAATTTATATTCATTATCAGGCTTCAAAGATATTAAATTTGGTTTAACTTAAAGATCAAATAAGAGACAGTCTGATACCCTGTGCAGCTTCCATCACAGCACTTATTATTGATCTATTAATTGTGTATCTCCTGAGCTAGACTGCAGTCTCTCTGACTGTCAGTACCCATCCAGTTGCTCATTATTATTCCTGAACTTAACACAGAACTTAGTACACACTCAGAGCCCAAATTAAATTCAGAATGAATAAAAGGTTTAAAAACTTAACCCCCCAATTAGTACCTAACGCAGTCCTTTTCAGTTTTTTCAACAGATTTCTTGCACTTTTCTCTCCACCGAACTTTGCATGTAGCCAACATGGGTTTGGAGAAGGCATTGGCGACCCACTCCAGTACTCTTGCCTGGAGAATCCCAGGGACGGGGGAGCCTGGTGGGCTGCTGTCTATGGGGTCGCACAGAGTCGGACACAACTGACATGACTTAGCAGCAGCAGCAGCAACATGGGTTTTGATTCTTTACTAAATCTAATAATGTTCACAATTGCAGCAAATACATTTTTGGCAAATGCTTCATGCCAGTCACTGTTCTAACAGTTTTTAAAAGAGTAATTCATTTAGTAACATCGAAACCATCTTCACAGAAACCTTAACACAAAAAATGTAAGAAACAGATTCTCCTGTAGGGGCTCTAGAGGGACACAGCATTACTGACATTTTGATTTTAGGACCTGTAGTCTAAAGAACAACAGGCCTCCAGAACGGTGAGAAAAGAAATTTAAAGCCACTTAAGTGGTGGCTTTAATGGCAGAAAGCAAAGAGGAACTAAAGAGCCTCTTGATGAGGGCAAAACAGGAGAGTGAAAAAGCTGGCTTAAAACTCAGTATTAAAAAACAAACTAAGATCATGGTATCCAGTCACATCACTTCATGGCAAACAGGGGGGAAAAGGTGGAAGCGGTGCCAGATTTCCTCTTTTTCGGTTCTAAAATCATTGTGGATGGTGACTGCAGCCAGAAATTAGAAGATGATCACTTCTTGGCAGGAAAGCTATGACAAACCTAGACAGTGTATTAAAAAGCAAAGACATCACTTTGTCAACAAAGGTTCATATAGTCAAGGCTATGGTCTTTTCCAGTAGTCATGTACGAATGTGAGACTTGGACCATAAAGAAGGTAGAGCACTGAAAAACTGATCCTTTCCAACTGTGGTGCTGGAAAAGACTCTTGAGAGTCCCTTGGACTGCAAGGAGACCAAACCAGTCAATCCTAAAGGAAATCAGTCCTGAATATTCATTGGAAGGACTGATGCTGAAGCTGGAACTTCAGTACTTTGGCCACCTGATGCAAAGAGCTGACTCACGGGAAAAGACCTTGATGCTGGGAAAGATTGAAGGCAGGAGAAGAAGGGGATGACAGAGGATGAGATGGTTATATGGCATCATTGACTCGAAGGACATGAGTTTGAGCAAACTCTGGGAGTTGGTGATGGAGAGGGAAGCCTGGCATGCTGCAGTCCATGGGGTTGCAAACAGTTGGACATGACTTGGTGACTGAACAACAACAACAAAACTGGTAGTAACTCTTTAGAGCAACAATAGAAAACTAATACAGGTTGTGTAATATACAAATGTGTAGATAACTCACATTTTAGAGGACCAATTTCTGCTCTTCACAAAATAGCAATTTCTTTTTACAAACATAAATCAGATCAAGTTGTTTAATCTGCCTGAAAAACTGAATAGACATTTTTTTCCCCAAGGAGGAAATGCAGATGCCCATAGGTACATGAAAAGATTTTCAACATCACTAATCATCAAGGAAATGCAAATCAAAACCACAATGAGGCATCACCACACACCTATCAGAATGGCTGTCATTAAAAAAGGACACAAAAAACACATGCTGGTTAAGGGTGGAGGACAAAATAGAACCCTCGTATCTTGCTGGTGGGAGTGTAAATTGGTGCAGCCATTGTGGAAAATAGTATGACAGTTTCTCAAAACACTACAGACAGAAAGTCCATTTGACCCTACAATTCCATTCCTGGGTACATATCTGAAAAAAAAAAACAAACACTAATTCAAAACATACATGCACCCCAATATTCATAGCAGCATTATCTACAACCGCCAAGATATGGAAGCAACCTAAGTGTTCATCAACAGATGAGTAGATAAAGAAGATGTGGTATATATACGCAACGTAATACTCCTCATCCATAAAAAAAAAGTTTTGCATGTGCAGCAACATGGATAGTCTTGGTGGATATTATGCTAAATGAAGTTAAGTCAGACGTGAAAAGACAAATCCTGTATGATATCACTCACATGTGGAATCTAAAAAATACAACCAACTAGCGAATTTAACACAAAAGAAGCAGACTCACAGATCCAGAGAATAAACTAGTGGTTACCAGTGTGTGTGTTTTTGTGGAGGCGGGGCGGAATGGCACAGGGGAGTGGGTGGTACAAGCTCTTCGGTATAAAACAGGCTCAAAAATGTTTGTACAACACAGGAAACATAACTAATATTTCATAATAGCTAGGAATGGAAATTAACCTTTAAAAATGATATAAACTTTTTTTAATTAATAAAAATTTTAATTTGCTTAACTGGCTGGACTCCTTTGAAGTTCCTATATTGCATTTAAAATCCATATGCTCACACACAACCTACAAGGCCTTATATGGTCTGCCCTAACCTCACCTGTGCCAAGTTCTCCCATGCTCACTGTACTCCTGATCCCAGCCTTCTGTCAGTTCCAGATGACGCCAAATTCATGACTTCTACCCTGCCTTTCCGCTCCCTGCCCCTCTGCCTGGAACTCTGCTCTTCTGGCTCTTCTATTTGCCTTCTTCCCTTTCAGGCTCGGTTTGAAAGTCACCTTCTCAGAGAGCCCTTTCTAAAGTAGGTTCCTCCTCTCGTTTTTTCTCTATCACAGTCCTTGTTTCTTCCCTGTAATGATTTCATTGTTTACTTATTTACTGGCTGACATTTTCAGTAATGGCAAATTCTGGGAGGCAGGGAATCTGTCTTCATCTTAATGCTTAGCGCAGTGCCTGCGATTTATAAACAGCTCGATGAATATTTGATGAATGAATGAATGAATGACTCCTTGAAATCAAAATTACACACACACACACACACACACACTTTGCTTGAAGACATCATTTCTTCTGTTTTCTACCTGGTAGCATAGCTATACCCCCACAGGTAAAGTTTTCTGATACTATTACTTTCCAACATCAATCTGGTCAGATCATATTATTCAGGAGTTGTACAGAAGGTAATTCCTCCCTCGATACACATAGGAATGAAAGGAAAAAAAAATCAAGCTACTAAAAATTCCCTTCCTCTGCAGACTTTTAAACTGCTAATCAGCACAAGCAGCTTGTAGCAGATTGAGCTCAAAGTGTTGCTGAAATGGCACATAACTAATTTCAGGTGATTTAATATCTTACACTGCCCTAGTGAAAATATTGACACAGAAGAAGAATATGATTTGGAGTCTTTCTGCACTGCTGAATTCGGTGTTAGCTTTGGAGCCTCTATCAAGGCATTTCCATTAATCAACACTGCTGAAGAAAGGAAGTCTGGGTGTGGCATCCAGAAACCACTGCCAACTTGGGAAAATGCTAGAAAATGGGCAAATGCTAGTTATCTGGGTATGAATATTTAGAAGAACTTTCCAAAAATGTATAGTCCACTTGGTCCGTTTCAAAGTCACGTCCAGCAATGTTTCTTGAGTGGTCAATGGCACATGTCTGTGGAGGAAATAGTCTCCCAAATATATTGTCAATACTCATAGACAATTAGTTTTGTTAAGATAAATACAACGTTAAGATTCTTCTGGCAAAGTCACATCTTACTAACGGCATCTATAAGCACAAAGTTTTCTGTTTTGTTTTTGTTTTTTATAAACAAGTCTGGTATACACTACCTGGAGCTCCTAGGTGGCTCAGTGGTAAAGAACCCACCTGCAATGCAGGAGACACGGGTTCAATCCCTGGAGAAGGAAATGGCAACACACTCCAGTGTTCTTGCCTGGGAAATCCCATGGACAGAGGAGCTGGCAGGGTATAGTCCTTGGGGTCAGAAAGAGTCAGACACTACTTAGCAACTAAACAGCAGCATATACTGACTATTCTAGGGTTCAGAGGTCATTATTTTATTCATAAGAGCATTCTCCAGTATATTATTTCATAAACAACTCTTATGAACTTTATGAACAAGAATAAACTCTTCTCCTAACAACACTGAAAATAATACAAAAAGCAAGGAGACTTTTCCAACTGCCATATAGGAAAGTCAAACTGAAATTATGGGACATCAAAAAGAAAAATAAAACTGCAGTATTTTGAATTATTGTGCCATACACTTGCAAAAATGTATTTCACCCTCATTGGGTCAAACGTAAAATACCAGTAATGTGATTTCTCTCACAGTACTTCAGTCTAAAGCTGTACCATTCGACACAGTTTTTAAATATCATTTGATCAGTAGTGTTCCTCTAAAATACAGCAGTGCTTTTTAAACCTCATATTTTGTTCACATATTCTGGCAACTAGGTCTCAGATCCTACGTTCTTAGGTTTAAAATATGTCAACTACATATATTCCCACTCAGAACATGCATTATACCCATTTTCAAAGGTTTAGGCTGGAAGCTGACAAATTTGATTAAAATGACTGATTCATGGAGTCAATAAATGAAAAATGAATGGAAACATTGAAAGTCAAACAAATTCAGAAATCATAAAATGGCAAACTCAGAAGTAAATTTCACCATTGAATCATTCAATAGATGTCAATGACACCTTTGTCAAAGTCAAGTTGTAAAGCTTTTGAGAGATGCTTCAATGCACAGAACAGTTTTATAATTAATCACCTAGTATGTGGCCAAGAAATAGATGTCACTTTTTGCCCTCAATAAACATGCAGTGGCAAAGGCGAATCCACTGACAACTTTAAGAGGTTTTCACTTTGCTGATGAATGCTTTATGAGAAAGCACAGCCTAAGAGAGTGAATGCAACATAAGTGAGGTTTTGTAGATATACAAAGAATCAATTATATACACATATGTTTGTGTGTGTGCATGTACTTAAATGTGTTTAAATTTTCAACTTTTAGTCTTTAAATTATGCCTTGCCACTGTTACTGATTAGATGCGTGTAATTAATCTTTATAAGAAGTTCCTTCAGAAGAGTTAGAATCTTTCACATCACTGTAACTATTACTTTATAAGCTCTACTAATGGAAGCACTTCTTCAAATAGAACTCTGAAGTTTTGTGTATTTCTAGGTATGGATGAAAAACTCATAGCAATTAATACAGGGTGTATCATTCAAAGAGCTGTCAGAAGGAAGAATATCATTACGAACCAATACTGTGGGTGTTTACTTTTGTATTTTTCCTTAAAGTAAAATTCCTTAAAGTTGTAAGTTTACACAAAAATATAAACAAGAATTTAGAGAATCGTTAGAGTTCCTAGTCAGATCCTAATATTGGAATTCATTATCATTAATTTCCTTTCCTCTCTTTTTCATTTCACATGCATATTATGTATAGAAAACTGACCACAGAATGGCCATATCTGCAGTATCGGAGCTTGCCTAAGAATGAGGTCCTAGAAATAGCAGTACTCTGAAACACAGAGAAGATATTAACCCAAATGGAAAAAAAAATGACAGTGCTGTCTTTCTATTGGTTCTCTGGCCACATCACAAGGTCACTGGCACCAAATAGCCCTATAATAGCTCAGAATGCCCATACCCTTGACCTCTCTGCCAATCAAGAAGGCATCTGGCTGGCTCCCTAAACACAGATGCTGTGAAGTCACCATCTTCCAACTATGCTTCCAACTATGCTCTAACCCTACTCCAAATTAGGGTGGGAAGGCCTTCCAGAACTTGAGAAAAGCATGCAAATCGTACTTTATCACATCAGGTTTTCTCAAACAGCACTAGATTACACTATGCTGAGGTATGTCTTGATGTTACACTGATAAACACTGCTAAAAATCAAATGCTCATTAAATGGGGTTTGAACATTTTTTTATTTCAGAGAAATTAGAATTGCAATGGAACTTCTTCTTCACCTTTCAAGATCTGCCTCTTCTCTGACATCTTTTAGTAGTGCAAGGAGATCCAACCAGTCCATTCTGAAAGAGATCAGCCCTGGGATTTCTTTGGAAGGAATGATGCTAAAGCTGAAACTCCAATACTTTGGCCACCTCATGCGAAAAGTTGACTCATTGGAAAAGACCCTGATGATGGGAGGGATTAGGGGCAGGAGGAGAAGGGGACAACAGAGGATGAGATGGCTGGATGGCATCACCGACTCGATGGACATGAGTTTGAGTAAACTCTGGGAGTTGGTGATGGACAGGGAGGCCTGGCATGCTGCGATTCATGGGGTCACAAAGAGTCGGACACGACTGAGCGACTGAACTGACTGACTGAAGCTGGAAGTAATCTTTCTCTGTTTCGACCACACATCGTCAATACATTCCAATACAATGCAATAGGTCCATTGCATTCCAATACATACATCGGCATTTATGATCCTTTATTTTGCAGTGCACTTATTTATGTACATGTCCCAGCTCTTTAACTGGATTGGAGGTTCATATCATTTCAGGAATGCAAGACACTAGAAAATGCATATATACTCATATTAATAACATTTTATGGGCATGCATTCAGTAGAAACTGTAAGCATCTTCAGGCCACCACTTGTGTCTAACTCATCTTGGAATCTGTCTATCCAATGTTGTAATTTCCACACAGTAAGAACTTCCTAAATTTTCACATAAACACTAAATGTAGAAACGGAAGAGAGAATAGGACTGTGATGAATTTTTCTTAGGGATATTTTTACCCTCTTGGAGTTCGGCTGCATGTCCTAGAATAGTACTCTCAGTACTGAGAGGATCTTAGAAGGTGGCTTTGGGCATGATGTAAGTGACCATCCTTTGTCTTTTAATCCTTCTGACTACAGAAACCTGAAAGGCTCAAGTAGGTCCTAATACATCATTACCGGCACTTTAACCTTACCAATCTATTTCATAAAGAAGGAACAGGACTGAAGCCCGAGGACTTCAGCAGGCAATAGGATCTTGCTAGAATGTAGTGACCTTGGGCTGTTTTCACTGTATTCACGTTTGTATGCACCTTTCATTATTTCCCCTGGTGGTGCTTCATTGATAGCAATGAAATAAAACTTCCATTTTAAGTCATTGTCTCTATAATGAGCTAGCTAAAAATTTACGTGAATTATGGTAGATGGCACAAAGATAGGACAAAAACTGTGACGATGGTTACCTTTCAGCGAGTACAGTCTTAGAGCTGGAGATTATTGAGTGACCTGTAACTTTCAGAAGAAAGGAGAGCAGGAAATGTATTGAGCAGACAGACAGGAGCAGCGAGCTGTTCAGTAACAGGAGAGGGTCTCTAAGGATACAAGAAAGTAGAGGGAATCATGAAGGCCGAGTCCGGCTGGCTGTGGAAAGCAAGTGTGACAGTTACTTGGCGGTCAAAGCAGTGGGGAGCCAGGGGGAGTTTTTAGGAAGTAAGTGACATAGTGGTCAAAGTGACAAGCGAGAAAGGGGATTTTAACTGTGACATTTAGGTCTTAGTGGAGAATGGTGACAATAAAAGGCAGAAATCCTGTGAGAGAAAGGTTGCAGTGGTCTAGTGATTAGAAGACTGAACAAGGAATTTTCCGGAATGGCTCATGAGAAATAAATCTTAGTGTGTCAAGAAGAAAGCTGAAGCGAGTTTTATGGTTGTTTAAAGCAGACAAAGAATACAGAGGACAGAGAATGGCAAACTGCTAAAAGGAGATGAGAGAAAAGATGCTCTCAGCTACAGTAAAAATATATTTTGCTATATCAAAAGAAACCACAGGGAAACCTAGGAGGCTTGTGTTTCAGTAGTTCCAATCGTTTTTTAAAATAGAAACTCATTATAGAAACCTCAGCTTAAACTACCACGACTTTCTGCCATGTGTTTCATTTTTTTCCCTCAAATCCAAGAGAGCAGAATTTAAACATTTATAAGGCTTCAGGTTATATCATCGAAAAACGAAACCTGTTCAGAAAACTTGTATTTCTTAAATAAGGAAACCTTTAATCAGTCACAAATGATTTGTCATTAAAAGACCTTTAAGACAAAATCAGATGACCTGAGTCCAAGTTCTGCATTCACACATATGAGTTTAAGAGTTTCCTTCACTTTCTGAACAGGATGAGTACGTACCTTGTGTAAATAACTAGCTGTTATGAGTATCAAATTAAATGATGTACCTATACAGTGTCTTTCATTCAAAGACAATACACAGCATTACCAGGACAGAATTAAATTCACCATAGCACAGCATTTTAGGGTTATGTACACTGCACATTGCCTGTTGAAATACTTTTTGAAATATGAAAAATATGGTGCAATACCTTTCAGCAAGACTGCAGGAGAAACACATCGACTCACTTTTATCAGAAGGGTGGGATTCACAGGTACAAGAAAAATGGCATGCGTGGTTTCCAAGCACTTACAGAAAAACGCCATGCTATAGAAGGGAGAATATGATGGAACGTTTTGAGAAAATAGAGAAGCATTGAGAACACAAATTGAACCTGCATCAGGCATGGCGGTAGTTGTTCTTTAGCTTCTCTTGGTGAACATCTGAAGAGAAAGAAATATCCCGAGAAAGCTCCCCTGCTGTATCTTCTTCACCTGCTTCTTGTTCTGAGCACAGAAGACATAAGAATAATGGTCCTCGCTACCCATTAGCATCTTCCCATTACAGTCATGCTTCTGAAATTTACAGGTAAAGGAGGCTTGCAGCCAAATGTATAATCATCATTTCAGGCCAAGAAGCCTGCTTCCTTTTCCATCTGTGGCTGTAATAGACAAATAGAAGGAAATGGAGCAGCTCTTTTCTTTCCCTCCTCAAGTCTGGAGGTTTGCACAATCTAAGTAGTCTCCTTGATTCCTGGCATTCCAGTTTCACCTTGGCCCTTATGACTCTGATGAAGAGCCTCCTGGTTCTCCCAAGCCCAAACCACTTCTAAGGTAAAAGGAAAAGGGTAAGGATAAACATAAGCGCATCAGAGGACACAAGCACCAGATCCCACTAAAGAATCTTTGGCCAAAACTATTCTTGGCCAACTCACACCTCTTTTCTCTCAGCTCTAGCCTGTCTCCCCAGACAAAACCGTGGGTACTTTCATGGAGCCCACGTTCATCCTCATGTCACACTCCCTTCTCAAAGTCAGGTTTCTTCCTGAGCTTAAGATATTTAGGAAGATATTTAGATATTTAGGAAGACAAGATATTTAGGAAGTGGGGAAGAGAAAGGAGTGTCCACTTGGGACAGAGAATGGTTCTACTTGTTCGTTCCTCATTTTCTTCCACTTTCAAATCAATCATGTATGGAGTAAACAGTGTCACAGTTGGATTGATAATTCTGTTATGAGCATGGCTTTTTACAAAATTTCTTCCTAAACTGTCTACTAGAATCCTCCAGCAATGTAGTTAGAGGAGTCTTCCCTTTGAAAAGGGGTTGGTCTTTGATAGCTTGGACCAATGGATTACAGTGGAAGCGTTGCTCCAGGGCTGGACTTTAACAAAACTGATAGTTTTCTAAGTTGAGCTCTTGGAGCCCTGAGCCATCATGTAAAGTCCAACAACCTGTTGGAGAGACCGGTGAAAAGGCCATGTGACTACATGAAAAGGAAAAGGAGACCAGCTGAGCTCAATGCAACTGGCCAAATCAGGAGACATGCAAGCGAAGCCATCTTGGGGCCACCTGTCCAGCTTAGCCACCATCTGAAAATCACCATGTGACCTCAGTTGTCACGCGGTAGAGCTGAAGAAATCACTCACAAAATAATGAGATTTCATAGAATGGAATTTTAACTTGTTTAAGTTATGGCTTAGTTTACTATGTAGCAGTAGATAAATCGGACAATGCCCCTTCACATTTTACAAACTGTTATTAATACATGATCACATTTCTGGATCACCTTTCATCATTGCCCTTCTTAGCTACACATAAGCCTCCAGGTATTTTTCTTCCAAACAATAAGCAGCTTGTATATTTCCCCAATAATCTCATATGCAAAACACATATCTACTGAGTTCTTAAACATATGGTGAATTCCCCGTACACAATTCAAAAAAGAAATGATGAAAATAACATGAACTGAATTTCAGAAGTCAATGGAATGGTGATGGTACTTAAAAATCACAGTTTCCCTAAGTGATAGTAATAGTATACAAAAATGCACCATGATTCCCTTGCAGAGGGTGATACGAAATCTCATCTGCAAACAACAGTACCTTGGATAGTTACCAGTGCATTGCTTCTAGAAGGATATCTTGTAAAAGGTTTGGCGGTTTTATCATCGCTGTTTTGTATTTGTATTTAACATTCTTAAGCAGCTGTATCACTAGTTAAGAGGGTTTTGGATGATTTTCAGATAAACGATCTGTACTCCTATAGGTGATACATAAAAATGTTTCTTTGTTTTATCTTAAACTGTATCGTGGTTTCTTACTGACTCAGGACCAGCCATATCCCCATGATCTCTGAGTTGTCGTTTTCTAATCTTTCTATCCTTCTCCCCTGCTGAAGAGATGTTAGCTGTGAATTCTTTTGTCTGTGAATGAATCTGCAACATTTCCTTCATCTGTTCTAACCTGCAATTTACACTTCCTCATCCACTAAAATAACACAATTGAACTTATTGAGATGGTTCTAAATTAAAAGTAAACAGTCACTGAATGAGGCAGGTATTTCCATAATAAAATGTTTGCAGTTGGTGAATTTTTGCAGAGATAAGATTTAGGTTGCTATGATTTTTTTTTTTTTTTCAGTTCTTAGATACTAGCCTAGGATTTAAATACTGGAAGTAGCTATGAGTAAACTCCAAATGAATACCTGTCATTATAGTCATTGATCTCCATTTTCAGTCTTATTTACAGTAGTAAAACAGTATGGATAAAATGAGTGTTTAATATCATTAAATACTGAATGTATCATTCAGTATTTTAGGACATCTACACAGGTCAAAATAAACTGGGATTGAAAGGATTTAATAGCATACATTAATTGCAGAATAATAAATTACTCTGTATAATTCAAGGTCTCCAATTTTATCTTTTAAATATGTATGTACTTGGAGTAGCTGCATAATTACTTCAGTCTTCCTTCCACCTCAGTTTTAGACTGAGTTGTGAACAGTGCACACCCTTCTGCCCACCCCATGCACGTATACACTTACAGCCATCCACATAATCTTGTTTCATTTATAGAACTAGTTTTAAATAACCAAGAACAAATTGGAACGCAATCTTCAAACATACTAAAAGCATTGCAAATCCAGCTGAATAAAAATCAAGAATAGGTCTTCCGTT
Organism: Bos mutus; assembly: GCF_027580195.1. Taxonomy (NCBI): domain Eukaryota; kingdom Metazoa; phylum Chordata; class Mammalia; order Artiodactyla; family Bovidae; genus Bos; species Bos mutus. The sequence goes on from NC_091638.1 coordinate 26,448,830, forward strand.
CCTTTCATAGGACACAGAACCAAATGTGCAGCCAAATTATCTTCCCATTAAGGTCACATTCTCATTTTTGTAGGAGAAAATCAAAGGAGTCTACCCCAGAAGCATCCAGTCTGTTAAATCCCATTATTGAAATGAACTTGGGAAATGACGACACACACCTTCCTGTCCCTCCTCATCAGTTCAGAATTTGGAGGGGCAAAGGAAGTGGAACACATGCTCAATTGGGGCAGTAAATACTAGGCTGTAGGAGACTGTCTTACTGTTAAATACAGTAATGGGTTTTTAATGGCTGCTGTCCAAAGTTACACTGGAGAAAAATGGTTTATTAGTAATAATAATAGCTGGCACTTTTATCTTCAAAGCACTTTACAAATATTAGCTCATTAATCCTCTAACTGCCACTGGGAGGGTGCGTTAATGTTTTTATCCTCAGTTTACAGCTGGTGAGACAGGAAAATAGAAGGTAGAAACCAAGTTTTCAAAAGGAGGTTTTGTGTATGGAGGTCAATTTCCAATTCAAACAACTCATATCAATTTTTATATACAATTGAATGGTATTCACTCTGACGACTGTCATTCCTTTTTTGAGGGGATAGTAATTAAGGTCAAATCCAATTTATTTGAACTTGATTCACATGAGATACACCTGAATTGCTCATTCCTGGTCCTTTAGCACTATTTCAAGCAAATCAATTGTGTTCAGAATCTATTCAGCCCAAATCAATTACATGCAGAAACTTGTATGCATGGAAAAAGGTCTCTTGAGACCCTTTGAAATTTAGCTCCACTGAGAGTTGCTGGAGATCACAATGTGAAAGAGGTTCAAGGTCAAATTTAAACACCTTTATTCTGGCTTTCTATTTTTAACCATTCACTCAGATCTCCTTTCCAGAATATACTATATGTCTTAAATTAGTGAACAATAATGAACGACCCAAACAGTCTATTAACCCTTCTGGTGTAGTCTGTAGATGGTAAAATTATTATGGGTTTTCTTTCTTTACTTGTCACCAAGGACGATGTTTTCAATTCTTTGCCATTGTACAATGCCTTAAGTATTTTAACTGAATAAATCATTTCCCCACTGTGTCATTAGATGCAATGTAGACAACAAGTTTACAAATTCTCTGAATTTATAATACAAAAATAAACGCATTTGTTAAGGAGCCAAGTGCTATACTCTAAAGAAGCAGGCATGGATCAAACAAAAGCCTTATAGCAAATTCACTCCATATAGTCCAAGGAAATGGGATCTACTGTCTAGACTAAGCAGAAAGCAAACACATTTCTGCCACTATCTATTACATAAAAAAGTCTTCTGGAGTCAGTGTTCGAGAATGCTATTTATATTTTGCATATTAAAAAATTAACATTTTTCTAAATACTACATACCCCCAAAATCAAATACCTCTCAAAATTCCCACATATATTGACCATGCCTACAAGAGGGTTGATTTTTCCCTCCAAAGCCTTATCTTAATTGACAGCTGCTAATAAAGACAGTGCCACCATTATGATGGGTGTCATTTTCAAAAACAGCCAGCCTGGGATATGGCATCTGCCGTTGCCAACTATGTCTATCTTAATCTGGAGTGGCAGATACACCTTTGTGGAAATGCCAACCGTGTAATGCAATTGGTTACATATAATACCCGGATATGAGGGAAATCTATGCATATTGAGATTACAGAGTATCAGAAACATTTCCACCAAGAAATAAAAGATGGTAATGAAGGCAACCAAAACGTTTGGTGAGGGTGAAGGTTGATTTTTACATATATTGGTGCCCAGGACAGAGTTCAGGAGGACTCAGACATCAGACACTTTTATGACATGATTTTGCAGAAAACACAAATGTCTTTCTTTGCCAATGTACCTCCCACACGGGAGTGTCTCACCCACATGGGAGTGTCTCACAGCAAATCTTTGCAACAAGAATTTTAAATCCTCTTTTTAAATGCCACCACTCCGAGGATTAGCATTCAATATCATTTAATACTTAAGGAGGAGCCCTTAAATATCTACTTTCCATATGACAAAATAATACATAGAAGAGGCAAATCTGGATGGTCCTTGACAAAGACCATAGTTAGAGAATCCTGCTAATCCCGGGGTGCCGGTACTATGGACATTGCCCAGGTGGGGAATGAAGTCCAAGAGTGAAGAGAATGGGTATGTAATGAACTGAATGTGTGTCTCTTCCAAATTCATATGTTGAAACCCTAATCTCAATGAAAAGCTATTTGGAGGTGTAGCATTTGCAAGGGAATTGGATCATGAGAGTGGTGCCTTCATGAATGTGATCAGTAGCCTTATAAAACAATACTGGAGAACTCTTGAACTCTTTTTGTCATTCTCACCAGAAAGGTATAAAGAGAAGTCAGCAGTCTGCAAATCAGAAGGCTTTCTTAAGAACCAGACTATGCTGGAATCCTGATGTCAGGCTTCCAGTCCCCAGAACTGTGACAAACAAATTTCTATTGTTTATAAACCTCCCGTTCTGTGATACTTTGTTACAGTAGTCTTGACTAAGATGGGGTGTTTAGGGGTCTGCTGGACTCAAAGGCAGCACAGTGTCAAGAGTAAAAGAGCTTGAGGCTGGAGATTAGATACTTTTGAGCTGGAATACTACTGGCTTGGCCACTTCCAAGTCATACTGTGTGACCTTGGACAAGGACACCTATTGTCTGTGACACTCCGCATTAAACGAATATTAGCATAACAGTACTTTCCTCAAAACACTGATGCAGAGATTATAAAATACATCATTAACATTTAGTAATGGACAGGTAATTTAACTGTTTGCCTGGCATAGCCTCAATTCTGTCTCTAGCACAAAGCAGTTACTCAATAAAAGCCTTTAATGATTAGTCACTGTCACCGTCTCATAGCACATTCAATAAATCAATCATTTAATCAGTCAATGTATAATGGAATTAAGGAACCTATAAAAAAAGTCGAATCTCCTTATATTTGCACAGGGTTATATTCAACCTTCACAGTCCAACTCTCACATCCATACATGACCACTGGAAAAACCATAGCCTTGACTAGACGGACCTTTGTCGGCAAAGTAATGTCTCTGCTTTTGAATATGCTATCTAGGTTGGTCATAACTTTCTTTCCAAGGAGTAAGCGTCTTTTAATTTCATGGCTGCAATCACCATCTGCAGTGATTTTGGAGCCCCAAAAAATGTCTGACACTTCCCCATCTATTTCCCATGAAGTGATGGGACCAGATGCCATGATCTTAGTTTTCTGAATGTTGAGCATTAAGCCAACTTTTTCAGTCTCCTCAAGAGGCTTTTTAGTTCCTCTTCACTTTCTGGCATAAGGGATGGTATCATCTGCATATCTGAGGTTATTGATATTTCTCCTGGCAATCTTGATTCCAGCTTGTGCTTCTTCCAGCCCAGCATTTCTCATGATGTACTCTGCATAGAAGTTAAATAAGCAGGGTGACAATATACAGCCTTGATGTACTCCTTTTCCTATTTGGAACCAGTCTGTTGTTTCATGTCCAGTTCTCATGTATGGATGTGAGAGTTGGACTGTGAAGAAAGCTGAGAGCCAAAGAATTGATGTTCTTGAACTGTGGTGTTGGAGAAGACTCTTGAGAGTCCCTTGGGCTGCAAGGAGATCCAACCAGACCATTCTAAAGGAGATCAGTCCTGGGTGTTCATTGGAAGGACTGATGCTGAGGCTGAAACTCCAGTACTTTGGCCACCTCATGCGAAGAGTTGACTCATTGGAAAAGACTCTGATGCTGGGAGGGATTGGGGGCAGGAGGAGAAGGGGATGACAGAGGATGAGATGGCTGGATGGCATCACCGACTCAATGGACATGAGTCTGAGTGAACTCCGGGAGTAGGGGGAGTAGGTGATGGACAGGGAGGCCTGGCGTGCTGCAATTCGTGGGGTTGCAAAGAGTCGGACACAACTGAGCGACTGAACTGACTGAACTGAACTGATATTCAACCTTGGACAGGAAACTGGTGAATTTTTCAGTATTTCCCCTAGACTCATTGCATTCCCTCAGCTTATATGTTAATTCTTAATTTGCTTTTTTAAAACAAATAAGTTATACAATATTTCTCTTTTCTTTCAAAGAAGGAAATTTAAAAGCTGTAGAGTGTATTATGAACTGAGTTACATATGATGGTATGTGCACTTTCTTTCTGGCTTCACCACTGCCCAGCCCACTATTCAACCTTACTTCAGTATTTTTCCTCTACAAAATAAGCTAACAACTTATTCCGTTTTGTCTGCCCTGTTGTTGAAAAAGTCAAATTAGATATGGGAAAATTCTGTAAAAACCTTAAAGTACTCAAATAATGATTTTTTTAAACAGAAATATTCAGCAGTAATCTTCTAAATGAATGTAAATGCTGTGTTGAATGTCAGTTCAGTTCAGTTCAGTTCAGTCGCTCAGTCGTGTCAGACTCTGCATCCCATGAATCGCAGCACGCCAGGCCTCCCTGTCCATCACCAACTCCCAGAGTTCACCCAAACTCATGTGCATGGAATCGGTGATGCCATCCAGCCATCTCATCCTCTGTCATCCCCTTCTCCTCCTGCCCCCAGTCCCTCCCAGCATCAGAGTCTTTTCCAATGAGTCAACTCTTCACATGAGGTGGCCAAAGTACTGGAGTTTCAGCCTCAGCATCAGTCCTTCCAATGAACACCCAGGACTGATCTCCTTTAGAATGGACTGGTTGGATCTCCTTGCAGTCCAAGGGACTCTCAAGAGTCTTCTCCAATACCACAGTTCAAAAGCATCAATTCTTCAGCGCTCAGCTTTCTTCACAGTCCAAATCTCACATCTATACGTGACCACTGGAAAAACCATAGCCTGACTAGACGGACCTTTGTTGGCAAAGTAAGATCTCTGCTTTTGAATATGCTATCTAGGTTGGTCATAACTTTCCTTCCAAGTTTTGAATGTCAAGGGTCTCAGAAAAGGTCAATACTTGTCTTCCCCTTGAACCTTTGCACAGGAGATGTATTTTTCTTTGAACACATCAATATGTAAGACATCCCATAGTAAGCTGATATCCTGTCACATCACTTTGTTTAGTGGTCTTCAACACAGTAACAAACTAAATTCACAGTCAGCTCTAATAGCAACAAATCATTAAAAATCTCCAAAAATTTCTCACCAATTTACTTTCTATTACTTTGGAAACTATGTTCCTTAGCCAGGGTAAATACAAATTTCTCGTATCAGGATGCTACCAATATATCCCTGATTTAGTTTCTCATCCTCTTTATCCTGATAACACTGCATCACAGAGGGGGAGCCCTTCAGAGATCCAAATATCCAGGTCACAATGACTTTAGGCTATCAGAGTATTATCTGAGGGTATCTCCACTTCTTGGGCACATCTATAATTCCTAGAGTTAAAATCACCACTTACAGCAAAAGCTTCTATTAGGGAGGAACCTCTGCTAAAAATGCAAACCTGTTACCAAAGAAGCTAGAATCCATTGTTTGCCTTATTCACTGTGCTTTACAGCTTTCTCTTGGAAGGCAGAGATAATTCAAGGGAAAGGGCAAGTTTGTTTTGAAGTTTGAAGCTTCAACTGAAACCCACTTCTGGCCATGAACATGCCCACCTGGGGCAATGAAAGAGGATCAGAGGAAGGAATAACAAAGGGGAAGGGAAAATGATGGCCTCGAATGCAAATTTCAGGATTCTCCCTTTTGTCCAGCTTTTGGCAGTTTGGGTTTTCTTCTTCCCCCTTATACAAGTTCTATAATTGTGAAGTCTTCAGGGTGTGCTGGATATTCCTCAGTAGCTCTCCAGATTTATATTTACTCTCCACCTTCCTCCAGGCTGCTCTGTGCAGAGGTAACCAACTGCAGCAGATCACTTGGACCAGGCTCCTTCGTCCTCTGACTGCTGATGGGTACAGCCACTGGGAGGAAGAAGCAAGAGATCTTGGGGTAGGAGGAGACCGGTGTCCTGCAACTTGACAATGGCTGTTTCTATAAAACCACAGGTTCTGTCTGCAACCTTCCCCAGAGCTATGGCTCCCATCTTTCAGTAACTTCTTTCTCCTGTCTTCCCTCTAGACTAAGGGCAGTAATAGCCCAGGGTTGCCTCAGCAGCCTTTCCTTGTTGGCTTCCCTCAACTCTGCCCCAAAAGATGTGGTTGGTTTCTTCTTTAAATTCCCTTCAATTGTCCCATATGAGTACCACTTACATACAAGGGGAAAAAAAATCAAGTGAAAGCAAGAGAGTGCCAACTTTTACGCAGAGGAGATTAAAAAAACTCTGGGTCCTTTAACACTGCCAAGAGAACACGCTACCCTGTTCCTGTGGACGGCACTCTGCCACCAGAGCATTCAAGTCCAGTACTGCAAGATCGTCACGTTTCTCAAGATGAGTCAGAAATATGAATTTTATGTGAAATCCCTGGTTTTAAAATATTGACTTAAGTATTTTCTAAATATGTCTTAGGCCAAAGAAAACACATATGTAGGCTGGGTTCAGTCCAAGGGACATAGGGCTGGATCTTAAATAGACTATGGTGCCTCTTAAAAAAAAAAAATCTGCTTTTCGTTATAATGCAAAATTATATCAAGAAACATAGAAATTATCATCTATACAGCTCTTTCCTACACAATTAATTAATCTAAAAACAATAACTTTCTCTCCCTCATTTGAAATTTCATAGCAAAAACAGAACTATCTGGAACCCAAAAGTGACAAGAATCTTGATATCTAGGATTGTTCTAAATGTATGAATCTAATCAAATCACATAGTTTCTGCATGGCTCTCTCCATTCATCTGCAAAATCAGGATAATGACTTTTTCCCTACCATCTTCACAGGGACATTCGGCTGAAAAATGAAATAATACATAGTAAATGAAAAGCACATTTAAGCTCTTCAGAGAATAAAGTGCTGTATAAACCAAAGGGATTACTAAGAAAAACCTCAGAGGTTAGTCAGAGCTTTTCTTCTTTTCCAACCACATTTCATGATGCCAAGGTAACTGTAAGTCAACGCCGCAGGCCAGCGCAATGTTACAGAAGACGTCTCCAAATCTAAGGCGGTGGTTCTCAACTCCAGCATTACTATTTCACCGGAGTTTTTCAAAAATCCACATGCCTGGTCACCACTTCCAAGAATTCTTACTGAATTTATCTGGCTTGGCAGTTTTTAAAAAGTTCTCTAGATGATTCTCATTTCAGTCAAGCCTGAAAACTACTACCCAGGATTTTTCAAACGTGAAACGATCACTATCTGCATATATACATCTAATTGATGTAATCAACAAAGTTCCAAGATTTTAATAGTAACATAATGTGCTGTGCCATGCTGTGCTGATAGCGCAGTTGTGTCTGTTTCTTTGCCCGCCAGGCTCCTCTGTCCATGGGGATTCTCCAGGCAAGAATACTAGAGTGGGTTGCCATGCCCTCTTCCAGGGCATCTTCCCAATCAGCTGAGCCACCAATAAGTTCACACTTATTCATATACATATACACACTTGTGTCTATCTTTTATCCATTCACACACTGAGCATGGAATAAAAATTATTATAATAAGAAGCCAGAATTTATTGAGTGCTTAATGCATTCTAGTAAGTTGGCTACCTAGATTGCTGCATATAACACTCAGTCACTAAGCCGTGTCCAAATCTGTGCAACCTCATGAACTGCAGCATGCCAGGCTCCTCTGTCCTCCACTATCTCCTGAGTTTGTTCAGTTTCATGTCCACTGAGTCAGTGATGCCATCTACCATCTCATTCTCTGCCACTCCCTTTTCTTTTTGCCTTCCCAGCATCACGGTCTTTCCAATGAGTTGGCCCTTCACATCATGTGGCCAAAATATTGGAGTTTAATGAATATTCAGAGTTGATTTCCTTTAGGACTGACTGGTTTGGGTATGGATAGTGCTCCACATCTCCATAGACGAAATCAGTTTTACGGAGGTTAAAATGACTTACTCAGGACCATGCATTGAGGAATTAACAGAACTGGACTGGGAACCCTGGCAGCCTGACTCTTACAGTCATGATATTTATGTAATAACTACCACACCCTGTTTGCTTCCCACTGTGACAGAACCTGTAGTGTTTAAAAGATAAGTGAAATGAAGCATGTGGCCTCAAAAAGATTCTGCCATCTGATAGGGGAATTGTGATGCAGACTAAACTTCACAGGTTAAACAGGAAAATAGTACACTATCGTCCCTGGAATGAGGGAGAGGTGGATTGGAAAATGGGCAATGCCTGGCTTTACTAAGCTTCTACTTCACAACTATAGAGGAAATGAGATGTACTCAGACATCCGAAGAGAGAATGTAATAAGACCACCAGGCAAAAAAAACACCTGGTCAAAGAACAGACTGCATTTATATATTAGCCATTCAGCACATTTATTATTATCACCTCCTGGTATCACTTGGATTGAATGTTTATGCCTCTCTAAATTTACCAAATTATCATCTCAACCAGCAAACCACAACTTTTGAAGAATTCACCACAGTTCAAAATTTATTTCTGATTCTTACTGAAAAATTGTACACAAACCCAACTGTAACACACATGTACACACACACACACACACACACACACTCTCTTAATGTGATTTCCAAAGAGGTAAACAAGTTGCAATTTTTGGTAGTAATAAACTCATGTGAAAATTAAGTAAAAATTTTTAGAAAAATTTTAATAACTGAAAACAGAATATTCTTTCTCTTTGTACTTGTATTATCTAAACACAATGGGAATGTAAGCAAGACCATTTTTTTATCCACAATACATATAATCTCAATTAGTTATGGTCTATTTGTGCACTGACTAAAAACATTCGTTAACAAAACAGAATTTTCTAGTTTACTGGATAAATATACCAGGAGAAATTGCAGAATAATGTTAGGTTGCCAAGCAACCGCTGCTCTACTCCCTCATTCATCAAGCTTCTTATCCCAGTGCTAGAGAATTCCAACCAATTTGTTTCTTGGGAAAATTATAGTGACTTTCAGTAACACAATAACACTTTTATTCTCAGAAGATAAACTTAGATGTTCTTTTGATCAAAGGGATGTGTTAATTCATTACTCTCTACATGGTGCTAATGAGAAAGCTATAATTAACCAACTACACTATTGCAATGCACATAAAATAAACTGCAGTAATTAGTAATGTTTAAGGTGTTAACCAGCCTCCAAAATTAGAAAATACAGAATCTTTCCCCCAATAAAGATGCAGAGAAAAGAGAAATCACCACAGCTAATTAAACTGAGAATTGTTTCCATTCCCTACCCCATCTCCTCCCCAAAAGTGGGAGAGGCACAGGATCGCCAAAATGTGAGAGATTTCATTTTAAAAGCAGAGAAAATGGCTCAGTGCCAAAATTTACCTGTAGGTAGACATAAATGCTGGAGAATAATGTAATCTTTTCTTTGAAAGAATGCTTAGCACAATATTTTTCCAGGAATGAATAGAAAGAATATTATGCTTTCACTCATTAGCTGTGTTAACTTAGCATATTGTATGTAAATCACCATAATAATTGCATTCTCTTCAGACTGAATTAGTTAGTTAGAATGAAGCTGTAATCAAAATGTTCATAATTGAAAATATAGTATTCTTGGTCTCGTTTTGAAAAAATAACAAGGAACACTGATTGAATCAAATAATACAGTACATCACTGAAAATAGCCTTGGTATAGAGATACATTGTTTCTCTAGATTATACCTTAGCATGTCAATTAGCTCCCCAAATCTGGATTTGTCATGGTTTTTTACTGTTACCCTTTGTCTTCAGCCTAACTTCAGCTTTCCATGTGCAAAATCTAAGATTGACTTTTTAGATTTTAGATTTTTTTTTAGGGAAAATATAAATAGTAAAAAGCTAAATTTTGTTTCTAAAACGTATTAGACTCTATGGCACTGCTGGCTGTCATAAATCAAAGGGCAAAATAATTTCCAATAAATGGAACATTTAATGCCAATGCTCCTGGGAAAGAATATGTAAATGATCACATGAATTTCAGGCAAGCTGTCACAGTAATTCCTCAAGGTACCCTTTAAAGATGACATATTCACTGTGAAGAAGGGGGCATTGGTTGTCTTGCAAAAGTCAAACTTGAAGCAATACTCTACTATATGAACTGATACAGGGCTTCCTGACATTCATTTCTTCAAATCTGATGCCATTAGCCACCCTCTATTACTTAATTTTCTTTTATGAGATAAAAATTGGTAGAATCTCAAATCTGCCTTAAATCATTACTTTTACTTAGATTTCCCCATAAAAAATGAGTCTGTCTAAAATATTTTGAAAAGCAAATTTGGGTCAAACAACCTTCAGTCTTCAAAGATTTCAGAAGCTAATTATAAAAACCAAGCTCCAATCCAGCAAATATTTTCCTAGGTGAGGTCTATTTTGTAAATGTCATAAGGAGCTTTATGATGGTGACATCTGTCTGGTTTCACTTGCTTCAGAGCCATCAAAATATGTCAATATTCTAAAAAGCAAGTAATTTTTAAATGAATTTAATACTAGTTCATTTAATGACATGAATTCACTTTAAGGTAATAAATATATTATGCGCAATATCAAATTCTAGCAGACCTGTAATTAGGTAAAGGGGATATATAACTTGCTCATTACTGGATATGTTGGAGCACCTGTACAACCAAGAGCAGTAATAAACATCCATAGCCTTTTCTTTAAAGGAAAGGACCCATAAGGTGCAACAGAGAACAATCTGGAAAACATACATTAATCATCACAGTCCCAAACTTCTGCAGTGAAGAGTAGAAACATGCCTGGAAAGAGATTTTAATGAACTGTCCTAGCCAGTATTCTTACTTGCCCAGAAATAACTATTTGTTTCCATTTATTCACTGACAATATTCAAGAGTTCGTGAGAAATGGTTATACACTATGTGCTCTGCCATTACTGGAGGGACATCCACAGCAGTACTTTTAAGGCCATAAAATAGAAATCTCCATTAACCAAGTTAAATTTTGAAAGTCACAGGGTGATCCATCCTAAAAATAATGAAATTAAGACAAAGCCAACTGCAACATTAGCAGATGAGAGAGGAAACATTTTTACACAAAAAGCAGTAAAGTCAACAATCTTTTGTTCTCTTATTACTAAAAGTTTCCCTAAATAGCTTTCTAAGCTTCTTTCTCCGACCCGGTTGGTTAATTTATGTCTTCCAATCTTCTGGAAATCAAAGCTTTGTAGAAGATGAACTGGACAGTAATACTAATGTCAATCGACGGTCTCCAAAATTAGAAATCAGTATTTTGCCTTCAGTAAAAACGCAGAGAAAAGAGAAGACGCCCTATCTACTTAAATTGAGGATTAATTTATAGTAACAGAAACGGGGTCAGCAACCATAACTTTAGTGTTGATTACACAGCAGACGCTGAGCTAAACTGTTTACTGGAATTATCTTACTCCACTTGCTCAAAAACCAGAAAAGGAAGGTATTGATACTATCCCTATTATTTAAAAGGGGAAACTGAGGCATGGGGTAAACGACTCGTCCAAAACCACACATCTCAGACCTATGAACCCACGTAAGCGCGGCGAGAGACTCTGCCTTGCACGAGCCCAGGTGGCTCACCAGTTGCCCACCTCCGCGCGCACGCGCATACGTGCCCCCCCACCTCGGGCGTTCCGTGAGCGCGCCATCGCGCACGCGCATGCCCTGGCACCACTTGCCAGCTCTGGGGGCTCTTTGGGAGCCCCCCACCCACCCCGGCGGAGCTAACTCCGGCGCCACTCGCGTTTGGCTGAACCTGAGTCTTCCTCCGCGCCTTGTCGCCCTGCTGTGTCACTACACACCTGCCTTCAGGAGCTCACCTCCTACCCCTTCGCCGCCCGCCCTTCGGCTGACAGCCTGACCACCCAACCCCGCGCTCGCCCCAGGATGCGACTCGGGGTGTGGGTACCTGAGCCCTCGCGGTGGCGGCTTCTTCAGCCCCTGGCTTTTGGCAGGAATTCCTCAGTCCTGCTCCCGGATGAGAAAGTGAGGCTCGCAGTGAGCAAGAGGAGTGGGAATGAAGGGGCTGGCTGGCGTTCCCCAGCCTCCCGGCTCCAGTCCTTGCTCTCCAGATTAATCACTTTCTCCCTGCTCCCCCCAACCCCCACGCACACTCTCACTCAAAAAAAGAAGGGAGGGAGAGAGGCACAAAGAGGAAGAAGGGACCATCCGTGACTGGCATCTCTAGCTCCCCCAGCTCCGCTACCAGGGAGCCATGGCAACCACGCCCCCGACCTGCCCCCTCATCCCCTCGGTGGTCTGGGGAGGTGGAGCCCCTAAACGTCCCGGTTTTCTCGTCCCCCACCCCCGCCCCACCAACCCAGGTGTCCAAAATCTCCCTTTTCAAGCTGACGGCGCGTATCAAACCTCACTGGCATGTGTAATCATCCCCTGAGAGTGGGAGCAAGACAGAGGGGCGGCTGTGTTGGCGAAAGAGAACTGAGCCCTACGACCCAAGAGATGGTAGGGGGCAGGAAGGAGTCATGCCAGGACTAACCTTCAAACCCACCTGGACTTAGCAGCCCCCACCCGGGTGAGGCTGGAATCTCCAGGAGGGTCTGGAATCCCCTCCAGAGAGAAGCAAGAGATGCAGGTAAGGGAGGCTGGAGAAAAGACAGAGTCAACCTACCTACCCATGACCAGGAGGAGAAAGTGGGAGCTGGAGGATTCGAGGAGCCGCTTTACTCCGTCCGACCGACCAGAACCTCCTGAATCCAGCCTCAGCCACCAGGGGGCGGGGCTGGGAAAGGGGGTGTCTCTAACTGGCCGAAGGCTGAGGGAACCTCGGACCACCCTACTTTGTGCAATGACGGAGCCCTGACTACGCACCATCACCGACCCACCATGGGTTGACTCCCTCCCCGCTGGAGCAAACCCATTATCCTCCTTCGGTCTCGCTCAGAGTTGGGGAACTCCCCGGGGCTAACAAGACATAAGCACATTAACCACTGCCCCCACCCCCTACCCCCGGCACACCTGAGTCGCCCCCAGTACCAGATCCTTTCTGTACCTTCCTTCGAGGAAACCGCTCCTTCAAGCTGGCTTGGAGCGGGAGAAGGGCGTGGAAGTCCAGCAGCTCCGGCGGATGCACGGGAGTTTCTCGCCGGCAGCTCCCAGCCGATCTGCACGCGGGTCTGCCCGCGGAGAGGCCGCCGCGCCCCTCCCACCGCCGGCAGTGGCCGCGAGGACGCGGACCTGTTCTGGCTTGCTCTCGGATCCACACCCTCCCCGCAGAGGGAGGCTCGCGCAGCTCCTCTCTGCGGTGGTTCTGCCCACCCACCCCACACCCACGCCGCTTATTCCCCCTCCCTTTCCTCGATCCCTTGGGACAGCGAGAGTTACAGGCTTAAGACTTTTATTTCACGGTGAAAAGCAAGGGACGAAGCCCAAACTTTGTTCGCCATTTTCTACGTCTATGGTTAAAAGAGGTAGGATCGTTGCCCCTTTTATCTACAAAAGAGAAATTTTAAAGTCCGTCTGCCTCCTGATAGCTCCACTCCGTACGTATTCCAGACACAGGTCGCCAGTCTGGTTTTCTCCCAGAGCTGCATGTTGGAGGGGTGTGGTGCCATGGACCTATTTAATTTTTTTGTTTGTTTGTTTTCCTTTTTGCTCTCATTACTCATTTAGAGGCGTGATGAGGCTTGCTATTTAATTCACAAATGATGCTACTTCCGCAAACTGGCAAATTATTGGTATTTGAATGTATGCACCTTCTTCTATTATCATTTTTTAATCGTCCTATTGACTTATGATCAATAATTTTATCATATTGTTCCCTAACATTTTTTCCTACTTATTCTGTATTAATTCACTAATGAATTAATCAATTATAAAATAGAAAAAAGTCTTGGGTGCTTATTTCCACTACAAAAGGCCACTTCTGTTGCCTTAGCAATTCCCCCCAAAAATGCAATTTTTATTTGAAGATTCCAAAATTAATCTGGGAAAGTTACAATCTTTGCAGTATAAAGTGATTTTTATACCCGTTTCATTTTTTCCCTCACCATAATCATATTTTCCAAAAATTTCACACAGTTCCATTTTTTAAAAAATTTTGTTGAATTTAAGTTCTCTTTGATGGTTAGAGAATCATTGACTTCTAAGTTTTACTCTACTAAGGCAGTGAGATTGACCTTACAGTCTGGTTTTGTCCATTGAACAATGAGGGCATTTAGAGATGTGAGCCCCCCTCAGAGTTGGATGCCGCTATAGTGAGCAGCACCGGGAAGGCAACTCAGGATTCTGCTTCAGAAGCAACTGAATAAAATATTTTGAAAATGAACAAATGGACTTTTAAATTTTAATAATTGCTAACCTTGGAGCCCCAATTCTGTCAGTTCATGTGTGGGCATGGCTCTTACTGACTGTGTGGCAAATTGCGAATGCAAGTGAGGGCAGGATATATCCTGAGTTTAAACTGAACTGCTGGAGTAATTTCTTTGCCTGAGGCATCATTATTCACATGGCATGTTTTCTAAAGTAGAAACAAAGATAGAATATTGAATAAAATTCCAAAAGGGAAAGTACTGTTATCTGTAAGAAAACATTTCAGAGGTCAAGAAGACACAAAGCTAAGTTGATCTCCTGAGTATATCACCTTCTTGTAAGCATCTGCTGAGCAGAAGACTCAGAACTCCATCCTGGCCAAACCAACAGTGTACTGAAACCTTTTGCTCTTCTTTGCTTTATGGTATGTTTGCTTGACATTTGGATCCCTATTTTAAAAAACAAATGTTTGTTCAGCACCTACTAATTATCAGTCATTGTTCTAGGAGCCAGGGTACAGTGGAAAATTCAACAGGCAAGGCTAGTTACTTGTTTTTAAATTAACTACCCAAAGATATATAAGAGAATAGCAAGGCATGATACCGGAATCAAGAAGATGATAAGTCAGTTCTTATACATGAGTTTTTCTTGAAAGGGGAAAAAACATGATTCTGCGTGTAAATCAGGAAATAGCCCAAGAGTAAACCTATGGCTTAAGGACAAACATTAAGTCCTCATGTACACTAAAAACTTTACCCCAGGCAAGTACATTTTAAGAAAGAAGCGAGGGACAGAGGGAAAAGGTAGGCTAGGGAAAAGGAAGGAAAGGAGGGAGGAAGGAAGACAGACAAATGATTAACCAAGAAAGGAAAATAGAATTTGAGAGAAAGAAAGTATTTTATCCAACTAAAGGAAGTTTGTTTTTTAAGGAATTCAAAATGGAGGCAGTGACTTAAACTTCCACATCCAAGAAACACTTCATAGTTATTACCTCCAAGGATAATTTCATATTTTTAATACATCGTCAAGGACAGGCAACCAATTCAGGTTTTCCCATCCCAAGAAACTTACAGATCTATTGCCTCTGCTTCTAGAAAGACTGGAACCTGACACCAGAAGGCAGCCTTCAGCCTGAATGGATGTTTGCTGAAGATACCTTCTGCTGCTGCTCTGAAATCCTCTCTTGGCTCCCATTCTCCGGTCTGACACTCTATTCAGCACATTTCTCACTCTACAAACAATCCTTATCTATCAGCCGTCACACCTTTGCATGTGGGTTCTGGAGAAAGACTGGATACTTATGTCACATGAAAATGTGATTGCCTTAGCCTTGAAAGGTGTGAATTTCTTGCTCACAATTGAGGAAGATCGTGGAAAATAAAATTTCAGCTATCAAATCACAAATGCAAGGGAGAAAAGGAGTTCTTTCATGAATAGAAGCAGAAGGTGAGAGAGATATGCTGGTCATCTGGAAAAAAAAGAGAAAGGATATTAAAAGCTGGGGTATTTTTCAGCTTTTACTGCTGATTTACTACCTACCCTCGGCCTGAACCATCATTTGGTATCATTCCCAGAGTAGGGCCATTGAAGGAATATTGGCTCTTGGCAAAGGCTAGTAGCTAGTGATATGGCATCATTCCTAGAAAAATTGTTTAGCAGAAGAGCTATAGTTTTGGAAACGGCATTTCAGTCTAGCAGTTCAGAATAGTCACAGATCGACAGAGGTTTTCCAGCCAACTGCTGTAATAAAGGAAAGCAGGATCTTTCCACTGAGGGATAAACCCTCAAAGGCAACCTTGGAAGTACAAAGCAGCCACCTTCAGCTTAGATATTAATAAAGCAAAAGAGGACCACATTAACTCTGAGGAGTTAAAATGACAGAGTTGATACTCCTTTAACTTGTCCTTTAATGTGAGAACAAAAGGACATGTATTAAAAATCAAAGGGCAATAATTCTGGAACAAATAAAAAGGTAAAATCTTATATTTCACACTGTGGATCATTAATATGTGTGATTCACCCTCAGGAGGTCATGGAACCAGATACTTTCCCTGGATTTTAATAGGACTAAGGAATTTTATGGTCATTAATAACACTATACTTATATAGCTAAAACATTGCTTATATTTTGTCAAATTTCAGGCTTCAAGGCATTTGTTGATTTCTTGTGGAGATCAGAAAGATTTCCTGTCCTCCAATTAGAAACACCTAACTGTCAATTATGGCTGGCTTACTTTCATATTGGTGATTCGTTCCAAAGTCCTAGGCAACCAAGTTTTATTCACATTTATTGGGGGAAAAGCCTGATATTTGGGGAAGATGAGAATTTCATCTGAATCTGTACTCCAAACAAAGTATAAAATCTTTTCAATCTGGTAAGGACCTCAGCTAACATATTCTCCTACAGCTTCTTTTTATACTTGAGGTAGGTAAGGTTCAGAAATTTTCTCCAGGTGGTACAACTAGTTCGTGGCCTAGAAAATATTTTTTTAAATCTCCTCATTTTTAATCTTGTATCATTTTAGAACGTGACGAGCCACTGCCATTCTGGAAGATAATTTATTCCAATTTTGCTACAGCAAACAAAATGTATGCTAAATAGTGAGACAGTGAGTGATGCACAAGAATAAGGACTGATCATTACAGAAAACATAGTTCAGCTGAAGTAAAGGACTTAGTTTATCTTTTTCATCTATTCTGTCCTGTTGGTTTGGGCCAATACATCTTACTGCTGTCTGTATAACGTAACCATGTTAGAGAAAAAGGAGAGAACTAGTGGGTCTTCTTAATATAAGACATTATGTATGGCAGGAGGTTTATTCCCCTCTCTCCTCCTGTCTCACCCCTCAAATCTGTTCTTGTTTTTTTTTTTTTAATTCCTGGGCACATGGCCACCTACTAAAAGACTGTATTTCCCAGTTTCCCTCATGACAAAGTGTAAACCGAAGACTAGATTCTCACTAAAGGGACATGAAGAGAAATGTAGTTGGCAATTTCCAGGTCATCGACTTAAAAATAATCTAGATTCTTTTAGCTCTTTTTCCTTCTAGCTAACCTGCAATGGTTAAAGTCTTACATTGAAGATGACAAAAGAGCATCTAGGAACCTGAGCTCCTGATGACTCTGTAAATCATCTCTTCTTTGAGCCAATGTCTTCTGAGGTCTCTGTATTATATTTATTTAGCCTTTCTCCTATGTAATACAACTGTTACCTCAATCATCAGAGCAATTTCAGAGCAGTAAAGTAAAATAAGAATGGAGGTACAGTGGATACTGCTATTTTTTTTAATTTCCCTGCATTTATCTGCATTAATATGGCTCAACCAGTACTAGGGAATAACAAATCCCTCTATGTTTATTTGGCTGATTGGAGGCTCATTCCAATGCTTCCTCTCTACTTCTGGTCCAGGTTATACAGTCATGACCAACCAATATTTTCCATCCCTCTGCTCAGAGCAATGACAGGCAGATTCAAAATGAGTCAATCAGAGACGTATCTTGGACTTACTCTGAACAACTGGGATAAAAAGTGATGATTGCTCAGCAGATCTGATGTAAGTGAGGCTGCTTCTTATCAACACTTAGAGCATGCCTGAGAATGAAAGCACCATGGGGGAAAGAAAAGGAGAGAGACAGATACTTGATATTCTTATTTGAAGACCTTGATCTTCAAATAAGCTCAAAGTTCACTGTTTATTAAAAGCTAAAACTGGAATAAATCTCAATTTGTAGCTAGGTAAATGGAAAAAAAAATTTCCATAAAATAATTTGCATTGGTTTCCTGTTTCTTGTGATCAGAATCATTTTTTTCACTATAAATGCCAAAGTAAGATTATTATCTTGGGATAAGTAACCTCAGATATGCAGATGACACCACCCTTATGGCAGAAAGTGAAGAAGAACTAAAGAGCCTCTTGATGAAAGTGAAAGAGGAGAGTGAAAAAGTTGGCTTAAAGTTCAACATTCAGAAAACGAAGATCATGGCATCCAGTCCCATCACTTCATGGCAAATAGATGGGGAAACAGTGGCTGAATTTATTTTTCTGGGCTCCAAAATCACTGCAGATGGTGATTGCAGTCATGAAATTAAAAGACACTTATTCCTTGGAAGGAAAGTTATGACCAACCTAGACAGCATATTGAAAAGCAGAGACATTACTTTGTCAACAAAGGTCTGTCTAGTCAAGGTTATGGTTTTTCCAGTGGTCATGTATGGATGTGAGAGTTGGACTATAAAGAAAGCTGAGTGCCGAAGAATTGATGCTTGTGAACTGTGGTGTTGGAGAAGACTCTTGAGAGTTCCTTGGACTGCAAGGAGATCCAGCCAGTTCATCCTAAAGGAAATTAGCCCTGAATATTCATTGGAAGGATGATGCTGAAGCTGAAACTCCAATACTTTGGCCACCTGATGCAAAGAGCTGACTCATTTGAAAAGACCCTGATGCTGGGAAAGATTGAGGGCAGGAGGAGAAGGGGACGACAGACGATGAGATGGTTGAATGGTATCACCAACTCAATGGACATGGCTTTGGGTAGACTCCGGGAGTTGGTAATGGACAGGGAGGCCTGGCGTGCTGTGGTTCATGGGGTCGCAAAGAGTCGGATACGACTGAGCGACTGAACTGACTGACTGAGTTGTTTAGTAAAAGGGATGTGCGTGGCAAAAAGTCTTCTTTCCATGACATTACCTATCTGGTTGGCAATGATGCCTTGAAATACTCTGTCTAAAGGATTCCACCCTATATCTGAATTCAGCAGGTAAGAACAAAGTGATCTATTAATGATGCCTGACATTAATATTGTACACGAAGTGATTCTCATGTTCCATAGGTATTTGTCATCCTTGTTTTAAGGCATTCTTAAAATTTGACATAAATCTAGATGTATGGAGGCCTTACTTTTTAAAAAAAATTATGATATAATAGTACATTCTTTGGGGGCATATTTTTCACTCTTTAAAAGAGAGCCGTAGACCAATTAGTCTTCCCATATAGTGTTTAGGGGCCATAACTCATACTTTCAATTGACTTTTTTCCTGCAAAATAAACAAATTAATTAGCAGAGATGTGTCTAAAGCACAAACTGCTATTAATAGCATGTGTTTTACTGTGTTAATACAAACCATAATGCAATTATTTAGTCATTGCATTGGATTTATTTTCTTTCACGGGTTAAATGAGACTTATCAGTCTATTTTTTCGTGTTGTTTTCAGAACATGATAAACAGACAAACTCAATAAGACATTCCAAACTCTATTTCACACAGAACAGTAAGCCCACAGCAAGGATTCTGAATCCCCTGTTAGTATTGACAGGAAAGATTTGCCTTAGTGTATGGGCATTAGTTCTTCTATCTTCTGCTACATACCAGAATTATACTCAGTAAGTTTAAGGATGTCCGTAAATTTGGACCCAGGATTTCCACTTCAATGACTCTGTACAATTTGAATAACTTAAAACACAGGATACTTACTGTCTTTCTCACTCAGGTAGTTTTTTGCCAGCTCATACTAGAACACTTAAGGACACATAACTATAGGCATGAGTAGTACATAAAAGTATTACATAACTTATATTGCCTGTGTTCCCTTCAAACAAGCAAAATTTACTGACCTATTTATTTTTCCTATTGCTTAGTCTATACACTAATACAAATGTGAAACACATTTAAAATTTTTCCTATCTCATATAAAGAAGCCATCTTAAAATTTTCCTAAAATTAAGTAGATTTTAATATCTCAAATATACATGAAGGATGAAATATACATTTGATGATGAAAGTCTGAAATATTCCAGGATCCCTAAAATATTCTGGTTTAATATCCAGAGAAAATATATAGGAATTGACAAGTACAATGAATATATGCAATGTAGATAATAACAAACAAACACAAGGCACAATTCCAGTTAAAACCCTTGAGAATATTTTTGCTAATGAAAAAACAATACAAAACAAAAAAAGTAAAGCTTAAATATAATTGCATTACCCAATTTTAGGACAGATGCTATTTTAGAGGTCATTAATTCATGCAACCATTTCAGAAAAATATAGTTCATTATGTGTTATTACATTGGGCGTCTCAGATGGTGCTAGTGGTAAAGAACATGGCTGCCAATGCAGGAAATGCAGTTTTGCTCCCTGGGTCCTGCAAATCCCCTGGAGAAAGAAATGGCAAACCAGTCTGTATTTTTGCCTGGGAAATCCCATGAACAGAAGAGCCTGGTGGGCTGTAGTCCATGGGGTTGCAAAGAGTCAGACACAACTGAAGCAACTTAGCATACACATTATTATATTAATAAATAATAAAATCAGCAATTATACTCAACAAGTTTAAGGATGTCCGTAAACTTGGACCCAGGACTTCTGCTTCTATGATTCTATAGCATGTAAATAACTTGAAATACAGGTAACTCAATATGCCCATAAATACTCAGTGATAAAATTAATTATAAATCAGGAGAACATAGTTACTAGGTTGAATCATATGAAACTGTCCCTATGCCAATCCTGCAACAATGGTGATTTCAGGTTGTTCAACCTAATAGATTATTCTGCAACCCTATGATGATTAAACAGTGTTCTAAAATTGTGTTTTTAAATATTTGTAATATAAGAAATTCTTTCCAATGTAAAGTTGTGGAATTCTAGTTAGGGTTCCTTTCAGGACCAACCCTCTTATAAATAAAAGCCATAATGTATGGATAGAATGTAAACATAATGCCTGAAAGCATTGGAAAGTTTTCCAGAACAGGCAGATACTGGAAAGGGTAGACACTGGAGGGAGGAGACAGCACTGGATGAGTGTCCTGTTTTATAACTTTTCACCAGAGGGAAGGACTCAGTCTGTCCATACTAAGTGGATAAAATAAGGAAAGAAAAATTACACACTTACTGGCTTAAAGAAGGAGGACAGATTTTGCATACCCAGACTGACTGGAAAATGAAAGGGAAAAACCCATCAAGGAGAAAGTCAAAGGAAGAGAGTCCCAAATTCTGTGTATAAACACTGCCCAGATCAGATCAGATCAGTCGCTCAGTCGTGTCCGACTCTTTGCAACCCCATGAATTGCAGCACGCCAGGCCTCCCTGTCCATCACCAACTCCCAGAGTTCACTCAGACTCATGTCTATCGAGTCAGTGATGCCATCCAGCCATCTCATCCTCTGGCGTCCCCTTTTCCTCCTGCCCCCAATCCCTCCCAGCATAAAAGTCTTTTCCAATGAGTCAACTCTTTGCATGAGGTGGCCAAAGTACTGGAGTTTCAGCTTTAGCATCATTCCTTCCAAAGAAATCCCAGGGCTGATCTCCTTCAGAATGGACTGGTTGGATCTCCTTGCAGTCCAAGGGACTCTCAAGAGTCTTCTCCAACACCACAGTTCAAAGGCATCAATTCTTTGGCACTCAGCCTTCTTCACAGTCCAACTCTCACATCCATACATGACCACTGGAAAAACCATAGCCTTAACTAGACGAACCTTTGTTGGCAAAGTAATGTCTCTGCTTTTGAATATGCTATCTAGGTTGGTCATAACTTTCCTTCCAAGGAGTAAGCGTCTTTTAATTTCATGGCTGCAGTCACCATCTGCAGTGATTTTGGAGCCCAGAAAAATAAAGTCTGACACTGTTTCCACTGTTTCCCCATCTATTTCCCATGAAGTGGTGGGACTGGATGCCATGATCTTCGTTTTCTGAATGTTGAGCTTTAAGTCAACTTTTTCACTCTCCTCTTTCACTTTCATAGCCTCTGGCAGTCCTCTGAAATATGCATTAGTAGGACAGTCTCCAAACAGCTCTGTTAAGGCTAACAGAACTGAACTGAGATTTCAACCATCTACCACAAAAGGAACTCTCATTTGATCTCAGCCACATTTTACTGCCTTCTAAGAAAAATAGAAATCAATATTATTTGGAGAACATACAGAATCCAGAATCTCTACAATGCTCAAAAAACAATCCAGAGCTACTGAATATTTGATAAACATATGTGAACTCTACTCAAAGACAATGGAGATCAATCCTGAGATGATAGACACTGGACTTAGTGGACAACGGATTTAAAACCCAATTATATTTATATTTATACTCAAGGAAATAAAAGAAGATATTCTCAAAATGAATATGAAGCTAGGAAATATAAACAGAGGAATAGAATCTTGTAAAAGAGAACAAAAAGGAAATTCTTGATTTGAAAAAAATTTAATAGCTGAAATTTACAATTTTCATTTAGCTTAATAACAGTTTGAAGGTAACAATAAGGAGTCAATGAACTATAATAGAAACTTTTCAAGTTCATCAATAGAAATTTTCCAACCTCAAAGACAGAGAAAAAGTTGGAGGGGGAAAAAATGAATACAGCTTCAAAATACTAAATATGTGTATAATTGGAGTCCCTCCAAAAGAGAGAAAGATGGGGTGTAATAATAAATAAATAATGGTAATAAAAGTTTGCCAAATATTATAAAAGTCAGAAATGTATAGATTCAAGAAATTCAGCCCCATAGCAGAATAAGCACAAAGAAAGCCCCATCTAGGTAACACAGTAATTAAACTGCTAGAATAAATAAATAAATATTAAAAGAGAACCTTAAAAGAAGACAGAGAGAAAAGCAACATATTACATACAATAGCAAATTAAAAATGCTAAAGAAAAAACAAAACAAAACTAGAATTCTAGATCCAGTGAAAATGTTCTTCCAGTACGAAGGCAAGATAAAGATAGTTCCCGATAGAAGAAAACTAAAGAGAGTTGTCACCCTCAGAACTGCCTTACAAGAAGTGTTAAAAGTAGTTATTAAGGCTGAAGGGAAATGATAACAGATGAAACTAAGATCTTTAGGAAGAAATAAAGAATCTGAAAAGGGAAATATGTGAGTAAAAGTAAAAGACTATTTTTTTTTCTTTCAATTTACTTAAAGTATATGTGACTGTTAATTAAAAGCCCTAGCTCTTCCAATAAAACTGAGACAGTTCTCCCAACTAAAGAGAAAATGGTGGGCTTCCCATTTGGCCCAGTGGTAAAGAATCTGCCTGTCAACGTGGAAGACACAAGAGACACAGGTTTGATCCCTGAGTCAGAAAGATCTCCTGGAGAAGGAAATGGCAACCCACTCCAGCCTGCAGGCTACAGTCCATAGGGGTGCAAAGAATCGGACACAGCTGAGCACATAGTGCACACACACACACACACACACACACACAAGAGAAATGCACATAGCACATGTATATACAAACATAAAGATATGTTTCAAGTATTTATATTTCCTGAATAAAAATGTAGCATCTTTCATAATGTAGATTTCATCCAGAATTTATTATTAGCACAACTACAGAAGCCTACAGAGATTTTACAGAAAGATCAGCTCAATTAGATAAAAATGAAAATCTTCTTTTCAGATCTAAATTTTGCATCATTATCTCTCTAGGAAGAGATCATTAAATTATGATTTAGTCACAGAGCTGTTTACTGATTAGAATGCAGAACACTTAATCATTTGCATTTGAAACAAAGTGGAATATATATAGATAATCCACTTTCAGACAAAAGAGCTTAAAATTTATCTAAATTGGAATGAATTGGTTAAGAGGAAGTATAAAACACTTCTCTGCTCAATATAGTGTGTTTTTTGTACTATATAGGCTTAAAGAAGACCTGCTTTTGGTGGAAACAGCTAGGGCTGATTAATTGACAAAAATCTTCCACACAAGGTAATTAACAACAATTCTTCGATACCAAACAAGTTTTCTTTGCTTCATCCAATGAAAAATACATTTAGGAGCTACTTTTGTTTTTGTTTCTCAAAATTAGACTGATGTTTATTCCAGGATCAGATACAATTATCCTGAACAAAAGAAAAGTATTTCTCTCAATATTTAATCCAGTATTTATCATGTTTTTTCTTTCATACAAGAGTTGGATATCATGAGCAGAAGATATTTTTAATTTTTCATAATTATCTAAAATCAGAAATTATAAAAGCATCATATATAATGCAACTTCGAGTTTTCAAGGCACTGGTAAGTATTAAGACTCCAGTTAAAGAAGAGGACACAATAGAATAAATAAAAGTTTGTTTTATATTCCCAAACTTTTTTATTTATAAAGTAAATATTTGGAGGATACCATTTTTAACACAAATAAAAATACCATAAATCTAATGTACATCCAAATGCAATTTTCCACTAAATGCTACTGAAATAAATTGCAAATAAAGTTTCTATAAACTGATATTAACTGGCAGCCTAATTATGTCTTTAACTCATGCACCCACTCCAAAATTTAGATATAGTGAAAATATAAAATGCTCATCAAGATATCTACTGAACCGTAATGATAGTCTTTTGAAAAACTTAAAATGCTATTGAAATATTTTTATTTTGATAATAAGTTAACAAGTTTACTAGGGATGAATTGCAAAGTCTTTCTGACTGATTCTTACTCAGAGTATTTAAATGTCAAATTCTGTTGCCAGATTTTGAAGGTGATAGCTGGTCATTAACTTCTCTGAAAGTTAGTGAATAAAGCAAGGCATATGTTCCAGACTTGACGAATTACACACATCCATTATAACATCTAGAAAAGAAAGGCATTCCCATGCCAACCTTCAACCCTCAACAAGAATTTATTCAAGCCATAACTCCATACTGATGACAGAGCAAACCAACATAAAATGGGGACTTTACCAAAGGAATTGTTTATAGAGGGGTCAGAAGAGGTTTCCCGTAAAACGCTGTAGAAGCCCAACTGTTTTGTTCTATTTTATCCTTACCGTAATAAACTCCTATCCTTTACATTATAGAATTTTCTCACCATCATGTGATCTTAAATGTAAGGTGAAAAACGCCCTTGTTGGAATTATCTCAAAGAGGGAAAACAAAAGATGTTCTCTGAAACGGTGACTATGGTTTTGTTCATATATCCTTTGGAAAATGAATTAGCCTCCTTGGGAATTGGTAGTTAAATGGAATTCTGGTTGTGGGGCGCATCACCAAGTTTGTGCTTACTTCCATCAGTAGATGTAATCTTGTATACTTGTTGAAGATGGATGACTTGGTTTGTGCTTTTGATTCCCCAGAGACTGGACTTTAATAAAAGGATACAGAAAGTGTTGTTAAATGGGGTATCTATGGTGCATGTTAAAGTCAGAAAAACAAGTACATAATAAGGTCAGAAAAATAACGAGCCTTAAACATGAGCAAACATTGCTTCCCTAAGTAAGCAGGAGTAACAGAGAGAGAGAAAAGGGGAAAACGTAAATCGTATAGTAATACTAAAAGTGCTTCACCTAGAAAACACATTTAATAAGTTTATTTCATATTTCTTGAGAAATAAATAACCCTATCAATAAAATATGTGGTATTCTAGGGTCAAAGCAGTAAAGTGAACATTCAGAGTTTAAAAGGGAATTGGAAATTAGACACAGGCTCATAACTGACAACCAGATGCATTTGTGAACCTTATAATTTATGAGCATTTCAGAGGCCCTTCAAGTGAAGAATATGGTAAAACTGTTTAATGATACCATTGTTCATATAAATTATCTTAGGAAAAATAAAAAGCCTATAAAGTTACTGAATTATCATCCAACACATACATATGTAATCTGCATATGGTAAACATGAAAAACAGCTAATTTTCCAATACTTTGGAATAAATGGAACTTCAGTATGTTTCACAGACCACCTTGAATATCTTCTTGGAGAAGGAAATGGCAACCCACTCCAGTGTTCTTGCCTGGAGAATCCCAGGGACGAGGGAGCCTGGTGGGCTGCCATCTATGGGGTTGCACAGAGTCGGACACGACTGAAGCGACTTAGCAATTGAATATCTTAGAGAGGCAATAGTTCCTTTCTGTATCTAAATTTGGAGGGCTTCACTCCCTGCCTTCATAACAGCCTAATCCTTACCAAGTGATATCCTGTGGAGATTTTCAGTATCTGCTATAATGGGGATTCCTTTCGTCTCAAATGTAGCTCTGATGGCAGTGCTGCTTGCAGGATACTCAGGAAGTGAATACAAGTGGAGCATCCAGCTACGAGCTGGAAAGCCCAGGCAGGAGCCTCGCCACTTTGCCAGGCCAATGCCAAGCCTCCAAAAACAAAGGGATCTTTCCTATTAGAAGGGCAAAGAACTCATTCCAGGTGAAATGCATTCCCTAAGGCTGACTTGTCTTCCCTTCATGAATCACTGTGGTTACAGTCCAATTTGTCCAAGTAGCCATTTCATTAAGGCCCTTGGTAAGTACTGGCTTATCATAGTAACTGGCCAAATTTAAAAACAAATATATTCTATTCTGAGAGGTAAACAATTTAAAATAGCTCCTCGGTGTTTACAATCACAGTATTTGATCAAAACAACAGAACCACCAAAGTAGAGCCAAATAAGATGTTTCCATCTAAATCGATATTTTCTCATGATGGGAAAAACAGGGAAGATGCTCATATATAAGCATAATTCAGTAGAATAATAAAATTCTTAATCATCCTGAAGACTGTATCTCAGAATTGTAATCAGTTGGTTTTTTATCTCTAATTTTACAACAGTGGAGATGACTTAGCTGGTGTTCATCATCTTTTTTGTCTTGTGACAAAGCACCACATGCCTTTTTAACAGTAAATTTGTCTTGATTTAATAGCACTGAAAGTGCTATTAAAGGGACAAAATAACAAAATTAATCTATCTTCATAAAATAAAATGATTCAAATGTTCCCAAAGCATTTTCTTCAAAGAAGTTATATTTCAATAAATGATCAAGTATTTGCTGAATACCTATTATGTACCAAGGGCTTCCCTGGTGGCTCAGAGGTTAAAGCGTCTGCCTCCAATGCTGGAGACCCGGGTTTGATCCCTGAGTTGGGAAGATCCCCTGGAGAAGGAAATGGTAACCCACTCCAGTATTCTTGCCTGGAGAATCCCATGGACGGAGAAGCCTGGTAGGCTACAGTCCATGGAGTTGCAAAGAGTCGGACATGACTGAGCAACTTCACCTTTATTATGTACCAAAAATAAAAACTTTGAAATAATATGCAGTTCATCCCTTATTCCACATGGGGCAATGCAATGGGGATAAACTATATAATTGACCTTTATAAGGGTCCTGTATACAGGAATAGGGGACAATTGTAAGATTTTAAATTATTTTAAAACATTGATTCCCAGGACTTACCTAGTGGTCCGGTGGCTAAGACTCCACGTTCCCTATGCAGGGGGCCCGGGTTCAATCCTTGGTCAGGGAACGAGATCCCACATGCAAAAACTGGGGAAAAAATCCTACATTTCACAACTAAAGATCCCACGTGTTGCAACTAAGACCTGGTGCAGCCAAATAATAAAAAAAATAAATATTAAAAATTGATACTATTGAATTATTCCTCTATTCAAACATCTTTGTGAGTACATGGACTGTAACCTGCCAGGCTCCTCTGTCCATGGGATTTCTCAGGCAAGAATACTGGAGCGGGTTCCCAACCCAGGGATTGAACACAAAGTCTCCTGCTTGGCAAGTGGATTCTTTACCACTGAGCCATGAGGAAAGCTCCAGATAGTAATATATAACAAAACTATTCCTTTCTTCCTTTTCCATTTCATATAACTGCAAAATAGAAGTTTGGTAGGCCACAAGGCAGAGACTACAAAGGTTAATCAGTACTCTATTCCCCTTTTGTTCCTTGCATACAATTGAATTGGTTTTCCCAGGATCTCTTTCATCTGGGTGGAATCATTCAACTGAATTCTGGTCAATGGAATACGGATGGAAGAAATATGCACCACTTTCAAGGATGGCTATAAAACAATCTTTCAAGTTTTCCCTCTCTTCATCTATGTGGCTGGAAGCAAAGGAGGAAACATCTGTGCTTCAAGAGAGAAGAAACTAGGCTCTCTGGATTAACTTTAAGAGAAGAGACATCCAACCTAGAATACTTACAGTGAAGGTATATGAATGAGGAACAGATTTCATTCTGTACAGTCACTAGAATTTTGGAAAAGGGACAAAAATTTTGTCATATCAGCAAACATCAATTGCTCTAATAACATTCATAAGATATGTTTTCCACAAAATGGCATTAGTTTTTAACCTTTACAACATAACCATCAGATTATTACAAAATAATTATTATTGATATTTTACTAAGCCTGAGTCATGGTAACATGCCCTTGCTTATACTAATTTTCTGCATTGATCTAAAAATGCTGTTTCTACTTTCTCTATTTCTGTGAATGGCTCTGTATTAGTTTGCTAGGGTTGCCATAACAAAATATCACAGACTGGGTCACTGAAACAATAGAAACATATTGTCTCATAGGCCTGGAGGCCAGAATTCCAATAACAAGGTGTTAATAAGTTTGGTTTCTTCTGAGACCTCTCTCCTTAGCTTGCAGATGGCTGACTTCTCACCGTGTCTGCACCTGATCTTTCTTCTGTGAGTGCACATCCCTAGTCTCTGTGTGTTTAATTTTCTTTTTCTTATAAGGACACTAGTAAGATTGGATGAGGGCTCAATCTGAGGGCCTTATGTTAATTTAATGACTTCCTTAAATGCCTTATCTCTAAATATAATCATATCCTGAGATATTGAAGGTTAAATCTTCAACATATGAATTTTAGAAGAGACACAATTCAGTCTATAGCAGGCACCAAGAATCATTCATTATTTGACCCTTGATCCTTCCCCCTGCATCACCTCATATATTTGCCAAGTCCGATTAAGTTTATCCCAGAATTTATCTTTCATTTCTGTCCCTTCATCCCCATTTCTGCTGCCACCTTGTCCATGACCTCATTTCTTTTAGTCAGAACTTCAGTAAATTGTCCTTCTGTATCCACTTTCCTACATCTCCAAACCATCCTACTATCTGCTCAAAAATCAGCAAGGGTTTTCAACTACTTTATGAAAAAAAGATCATACTTTTAGACCTATCATTCAAGAGCCTGGAAAATTGTGTGTCAAACTATGTTTCTACCTGTCTATCCTAATACTTGCTTTCATTCAAATTTGACATTTATTCCCCAAAATCACATCTTGTTTTCTTAATACTGAGCATTTATCTATTTCTTGCTCCTGGAATTCCTGTACTATCATCTTGATCTATCTTAACTGAATGTACCTTTTTATTCTCCAATAGACTGCTTCTGATCTCCAAAGTTATTTCATAGAAATTCCCCTCTGAGCTTCCATAGCAACTGGAATTCCACTTATACTAGTGGAACTCCATTTTGTATTATCACTAATTATTATGTATTAATGTAATTATGTAATTATGTAATAATTATATTAAATCCTATGCAAAATACTTGACATATATTACTTCATTAATGTCCCCATTCATCCTTAATAGCTGTAATTATTTACCCATTTTACAGATGCAAACATGAATATTAGAGTGCTGAATGTCTTCCTTAAGGCTACACAGCTGAAAAGTGGCAGAGCACACACTTGAATCTGAGTCTGCCTGCTCTGATTCCAGTGATTTTAAACATACAGTATATTACCTCTGCATATTTATACAGAAGTTTTTCTATCTGTGAGCATTTCACTAATGTACTTCCGGGGATGTAGTCAAAACCATTTTACAAAACAGAAGCATATCAGCTCTGTCAGCTGTCAACAGATGGCATGTGATATAGGGTCACTTTCATCTCTGCCACTGTGCTTACAGACAGTCCATCTTTAGAATCATTCATATTTTAGTCACCTTTGTAACACACAGGGTCTACTACCTAGGGCATGTTGCATATGTATATACTACAACAATGATGCACAAATCAAATGGGATTATGAAAACTGTCTATTTCAACCAAGACGATCACCCGGTTCTCACGCATGACGGATAACCATCTATTAAAAAGAGAAAAGGACTTCCCTGGTGGCTCAGATGGTAAAGCATCTGCCTACAATACAGGAGACCTGGGTTGGGAAGAGCTCCTGGAGAAGGAAATGGCAACCCACTCCAGTATTCTCGCCTGGAAAATCCCATGGATGGAAAAGCCTGGTAGGCTGCAGTCCATGGAGTCACAAAGAGTAGGACACGACTGACTACTTCACTCACTCAAAAAGAGAAAGGAAAGGAAGAACTATACAAAATCAAAGTTTGTGTTATATTTTTTCTCTGGATCATTTCTCTCCTCTTACTTAGGATGTCAGACATATACAGCTTTCAAAATATATTCTGGTTTAAAAAAAAAACACTTTTTTTTTCTCATGGTACTTATGAAAGTGAGTGTTAGTCATTTAGTTGAGTCCAACTCTTTACAACCTCCTGAACTGGGGCCTGCCAGGCTCCTCTATCCATGGAATTCTCTAGACAAGAATACTGGAGTGGGTAGCTACTCCTTTCTCCCGGGGATGTTCCTGACCCAGGGTTCAAACTTGGCTCTTCCACATTGCAGGCAGAGTCTTTATCATCTGAGCCACCAGGGAAGTCACTAGTTATATAAACTGTTTCTGTTTGGTTGATAATATATGTATAAATACATTTCTCAAAAAATTAGAAATTTGGTGTTATCTAAGCTAAGTAACATTGGGCATTAACTTTAAAAATCATGACCATTCACTTTAATACCATGACTTAATCATATCTACACCCAGTAACTGAGATAGTAATCCAAATAATTCAGACCAAATCAATTTTAGTACAAAACAGTCAAGTAATTTTCCTTCTTGAATTATCTATTAATTGTTTGTACTCTGAACTTCACTTTACTAGTGAAGAAACAGCATTATTTCTAAATCAATATTACTATTAAGTCTAGATCATTAAGTAGTAATATATTTTCTGAGTTCAGAAGGAAATTACGCATGAGGCAGTGGCCATGGGCTTAAGAGGTTGACTCTATCAAAAGACTAATTTTATGATTAATGCAGTTACCAAAAAAAATCTCAGTATGGTCATCCAAATCGATTTAGTTGAAGCAACAAAACTACATCTGCATAAACACAGACTGAAATTCACTTTTTCCATTGTGTTCTCAGTAGGTTAGCAAATGCAAAGGATCAATTTATAAACCTTCTTTTCCTTGGGTGTACTCTGGGCAGTTTATAGAAGGACAATTAGTCTCTGGGCCCAAAGAATCTTTACATTTCCAATACACTGTCTCAGTTTGACAAAAACACATACAGGCAAAGATATATGCGGGCTATTGTAGGAAGTTCTTCAAAATGAAGATATGCTTACAATGGATTTAGAAAATATGTTGGCTACAGGCAAATGAGACCTAAATTTAGCTTGAACTGGGGTGAAATGGATAAAGAGTAATTATGTCTGTTTTTTTCTGATGAGGTCAGTAGCTTGAATCATGACCTCTTGAGAAAAATAAGATGGAGTGTTCTAATGGATTTTTTCTTAATCTAATGTAGAAATGACATTGAATGATGGTTCCTAATTAGGATCTTCCTCTTCACCTGCATTTAGTGTGACATCCCCACGTTTGCTTTGATTATCTGAGTAATACAAAGCTAAGTTTCAAAAGGTGAACTCTTCTCTGCATTGAGGACATGAGAATGACCAATTTAAATCTGTACTGTGCAAATGAAGAAAAAGATGTTGCCTAGAATTTTCACAAGTATCTCATATTTGTATTGCAAAGTCATAAGAATGCTGAACTATGTTACAATATAGCACATCCAATTCCTGTACAAAATTAAATTATACATTCTTGACTCTCTTATTTTTCATTTTTCATATAACATTAACAAACACAGAGCAGAAAAACCATGGTGGTGGATATTGGTCATTTTCAAAGGCTTTGTGCAATACAAACCCTCAAGAGTCTATGCACAGTAGTTCATCCTATATTTAATGATGAAGGAAAGAATTTGTTTGTTCCTTATTTATTTCCAGATTTATTTGTTCCTTATTCCTTAAAGAAACAGCCTGTTGTTCAATATCCCCCTCTCTGAAACCAGAAAAATTAAAAGAATATAAGATTCTGAAAATCCCTCCTTAATTAAACTAGGTGCCTGACTCCTGAATTTTGGTTAAATATCCCTCACTGAGATTTAAATTTCTTCCAAGTTTTTCCAACAGGAAATCTAGTGAAGACCCCAGAAAGATACAGATTGTTTGGTGGTGGTGGTTGGAGGGAGCCACAGGACATGGGGGCTTGCTACTCTGACCTATGTTTTAAGATAACCTCATATCAGGAATTAAATTCAACATTCAGAATCCATTCCAATGCCTTATCTTTAAAACCACCTAGAGCTGGTAATTCGGAAAAGCCGGATGGATAAATGGAAAACCAGACTCTGATTTTCTCAGGAGAATCAAGCTTGCAAATCCCTGATGAATCATGGAAATTAGGCATTTCCCCAAACCAACCTTTTCCTTTGCCCTAGGATAACCTGATCAAATTTCTTGGCTTCATTTTCTCTATTGGGCTAGCAGTAATGTGAAACTGCCGAGGCCCTGTCAGATCTAAAGCCAATTTCAAAGGAAAGCCAGTTCCTTGGGGGAAAGACAGCCACGCAAAGGCAAGATTGTGCTAATAGTTAAATCTCATCTTCAAATGCCACCAACTGTCTTAAGAGAAAATGATATAGAGAAGGAGAGGAAAAGAGAGAGGAAATAAAGCAGCAATGAGAAGAAATAGCTGAAAAGGAGAATCAGTGGAAGAAAGCAGGGAAAATCTAAAGCTCCAACATGTTGCAGGAAATACACTATCTATCCTGGCATCTGCAAGCTAAATGCAAGCTTGTTCTTCACAAATAATCTGAAACATTCTTCATGTTGATTTGTTATGTGAAAGAATTAATTCAAGGTGGTATTTTATAACACCTTTCAAGCTGCTCTGATGCCTATTTGGGTAATAAAAT
Source organism: Bos mutus (assembly GCF_027580195.1). Classification (NCBI taxonomy): domain Eukaryota; kingdom Metazoa; phylum Chordata; class Mammalia; order Artiodactyla; family Bovidae; genus Bos; species Bos mutus. The sequence continues at coordinate 26,481,928 of NC_091638.1, forward strand.
GAGAATCATTGGGGAGAAAATAGGTATTCATTTATTTACTTCATGAGACTTACTTTTTAATATTTTATAATATTAACTTCAAATTTTTTGTAATTTTGGAGAAAATTTAGCTGATAAATTCTGAGAAGTATTAGGTTTTTACAGTATTGGCTATTACAGAATATTATTGTTGCAGATTATATTAAATATTGGCTATTATACACTCTGTCCAAGTATGATAAAGAGAGGTGTTTGGACAAGAAATTTTTGGTATTACATGTATGTTGAGTAAGATACTATTATTATTGAGAAATAACACAGAATAGAAATATTACTATTTAAGGACCTTCCTTAACTAGTAAAATTACCTTCTAATTAACAATTCATTGAGTGTATGAATACCAGTCAAAACAATGTGCATTGTTAACATGGAAATTACTTAACAGCAAGTCATTTCTCTCTCCTTTTTTAACCCTGTGAGTGGCCATAAATCCAACACAGATTCAGATTAGAATAAAGTAACATTCATGTAGAAATTATTAAGAACATTGTTCATGTAGGAAACTTCTGAGCATACTTTACTTGGCTTAATTTATTCTGAACTTTTCAAATAACAAAAGGGAAAATAAAGGCTTATTTTCAGTTGTTTAATGATCCAAGCTGTGCAATATGCAGAAGACACAAATCACAATTTCATGCCCAAAGACCACTTGCTTCCACAAGTTTAAAGCAGAGATATTAAGATTTGTAATTCTGTGTTTCTTAGTCTTAGATTTTTGTTTTGTTTTGATTGTGTTTGCTTGAATTTTTTTTTTTAAAGAAGCTCCTGTTCCTCTGCTTTGTTTACACTGAGTATGGGTATCTATTATATCAAGTCATGATGACAGTAACTGCCCTCCTCATTGGTCATTCTAGGGTTCCTAATTAGATGGAACAATTGTAATGATTCTAAATGTTCTTTTATCTCAGCATCATTTCCATTATTAATTCATTATGACCATACAGATAGAGTCAATTATTTAACTGAAGAAATTTTATGGATAAATCGGGCAAAAGAAATCTTGCACATGCTTATGTGTGTGTTTGTGTACATGTGTGTGAGATAGAGAGAGAGAGGGAGAAAGGGGGAGAGGGAAAGACATCCAGTCTTAAATATCAAGTTTATCTTTCTAATTAATTAAATTTGCCAGGAAATTTCTCACTTGCTTGCTACATGGTATAGTGGAAAGATTATTGAGTATTCTTTTGATGGAAAAGAGAAAACACAAAGCTCCTCTTAGCTTTTTGTTTGTTTTGCCTTTTTTTTTTTAAAGGGGAATTTAGCTGTTGTGTTGGGAATTCTGATAATATACACTGGATTTCAGGCATGGATGATCCATGGATCCAAGCAGTATGTCTTATCTGCTGTCTCTTCCTTCATTCCTAATTTTTTTGTTTTTGCTTCATTTTTTCTTTAGATATTCCTCGAGCAAAATGGCCTTTGCAGCTATAAACTGTTTTTGCAATCCTGGAAGGAAGATAATAGTAGCAACAATAATAATAGCTGATATTAAGTTATAATACACACTGATAACTTACTTTATGCTAGGGCATTTCTAAGTTCTTTAGTATTCATCTACCAATCAACATAATTTTATTAAATATTATTCTTCATATTTTGTAGATGAGGGAAGAGAAACTCTTTTTTTGCTAATTCTATTAGAAAATTTGGGAAATTTCTGATTGATTTGTTTCACCTAAATGCCCTTCCTGTTACAATCTAGACCTAAGGCAGCTTTTATATAATAGTTTGCTCAGCCTTGTTCAAATTCTACCTCTATGACCAGGTAAAGTGTGTGACATGCTCTAAAGAAGAGAAAAAATGTGCTAAAATTATCTATCCTTTATATGTGGAATATGGCACTCAGGTTATGATCCACTTCTATTAATACACTTCAAAGTTTCGAATTTAGTAATCATTCACTATCATAATTTAGACATCATAAGGAAAGCATAAAATACAAGAATATAACTTTTACTCTAAGTTTGAGGATTTAAACAAGTACACAGGAGAATAGTAAGTAAAACACACTGAATTTTAAAAATCCAGGAAAAAACAAAAGATAAAGATAAACAAAGAATGAGATTCCATGCCAAAAAATAACAACAATTTTAGTAATTCACATTTTTGGAGAACCTATTATGTGCAGCACACAATTAATCACTGTAGCAAATACTTAGATTTCACAAACTTTTCAGAAGAAGAAACTGAGGCTGAAAGAGAATTCATGACTCAACCAAGGTAACAAAGCTACAAAATTACTGGGCTTGGATTCCAGAGTCTACACTGCTCTCTCTCATGGATGGCTCTAATCTCTGAATAAAATTAAAATTGGATAAAATTTACTACATTTGATTCATGAAAAAATACATCCTGAACTATCAAGATTATTTATATCTTACATATTTAAATAATTCTTTAATAATGTCCTAAAAATTTGTAATCCAAACTTGTAATATGGAATTCCAATTCCAGAAAATGTACAGAGCCATGCAAAGTTATATCCATAAGGAAAAGGAATTTCTTCAGTATTTCACCTTAAATTAAAGCAATAAGCCCAGAACAATATTAGCTATAAATCAAATTAATGAACACATTAATAAAATCCTAGTGATATTGCTACAGTCCAGTGTGAAATACAACCCCAGAGAGTGTGGTCATATATCAAAATAAAAATACATTTTGCTAAGTTGGTAGGAATGAAATGTATACCTTATTTCAAACCTACTCTTTGAAGACCAAAAGGTCTACATTTAGATTGTGGCACGCCTCCTCTAATGTCAGATAAAATGTTAAGAACCACACTTTGAATTTTCAAAGAGGTGTCTTGCAGTTTATCACCTCAGAATTCATTTGTTATCAGTTAGGGCTTTTGCTCTACAAGCCTGGAGCTGAGAACAGTTGAAGCCCATTCACTTGGCAAGTTAGCACTTGGAGTATCACATGCAGTAGACTTGAAGAATCAGTTCTGGTTCGGGTTAGAAGACTCTATAATCAGCTATGTGAGCCCACCATTCCAGAGTGCACTTTATAACACTTGAGGAGTTTGTAAACTTAAATTTTACCTTTAAAATTTGCTTTCAGATGGAGTGAAATTCTCTGTCAGCAATAACTTTAATATTTTCAGTACTTTAAAAGACAATTTTAGATTTGTCTATACATGTTAGATGGAGTAGCAAATGGCAACCCACTTTGGTATTCTCACCTGGAAAATCCCACGGTCACAGGAGCATGGTAGGCTACAGTCCATAGGCTTGCAGAGTCGGATATGACTGAGCAGCTAAGCACATACGTTAGATGCACTACATCAAATGCATCCTTCATAGTGATATTTTGCATAACATCTGTGAACCATAAACAGTTATGAAGATTCTAGGAAAAGCTTATGTGCTAAAAGTACCCGAAAAAAAGATTTACGTTGACTTGTTGATGGATTTGTCTGTGTATGGACAAGACAACCAGTCCAATATGGGAATCTTTTACATCACATCCTGTAGCACTGTCAACTCAGATTTGCAAAGGTAAAAGGGTAATGCCATCAGAAGGATTCAAAGGAGCTTTGCACCAATTCATTAAAAAATCAATTTGCAAGCAGAGATAGGATATCAAGGTATTGGGAACAGCCAACTCTGATTTATCAAAAAGAAATCAAGCTAAATAAATACAATGTTTTAATATCAAAGAACTGACCCTGCAAGTAAGAAAATTTTAGAAATAAGAATTGCTTTAATTTTTCTTTTGTTTTGAACCTATACTCACATTGTTTTTAATCTATAAAATTGTGAAAGGGGTTAATTTTAGAACAAGAATAACTCAAAGAAACAACACACGTGCTTATATGCTTGTATACAAGTATTAATATATAGATACTTGTATATATGGATGCATATAACTTCCTGGAGATTGCTGGCATTTTCACAGTTTTTTAATTCCAAATTATCTTGGATTGATGGTGAACAAAATTTAGATAAGAAAGAAATATATTAATATAATATAACATACAATCCAGTGGTGGGAACACTTAAGCAAATCCATGTAGATGGCCACAATGGTAGTTTGTTTATTATACATTGAGAACAGTGTGCCATTTGGACTTAAGGAATGTATTGAAGAGTGGTAGCAGGAAGAGAGGCAGTCAACAATGAGTATTCAAAGAGAGGCCAAGGAGTTTAGATTTATTTGTATTTAGAAGTGGGAATCCATGAAGGCTTTGAGCAACAGCCGAAATGGTATGGTTCCAGAAATGTGACCTTCAGTAGAGAGTAGGATGGATTAGAACCGAGAGACAAGCTGGGAAGTAAGCTAGGAAGATATGGCAATGAGGCAAGCATGACTGTGATAAGACGGCCAGATGGGAACGATGGGATGGGGATGGCGCTTCAAAGACAGGACAGGGAGAACCTCGTGTCTTTACCTCCCATACACAAAACCTGAACTAAGGATTCAATCTGGGCATTGGGGAAAATGAGAGAAAAGTCTTTGTATAAACACAACTGTGTAATCCTAGGCTCATTATGTTTCCCTTGAGACTCAATTTCCACATCTGCAAATAAGGTTATCAGTAGATGCTTTTTCTCAGCTCAGAAACCTACGCTTCTACAATATAGTACACTGGAAGAATGGTCAGAGTAAAATGGACTAGAATGAAACAAAGGAAAAATCAAGAATGGGTAGTCGTTTGGGTAATAAAACATAATAGAGAACTTAATATGGATGAGGAATTGTGTTGGTTATTTTACATTTATTACCTTGTTTAGGTCTCATAGCAAACCAGTAACTCAAGAGGTGGACAAAAAAGAATTAACAACAAACCTACAGAAATACTTGTCAAGGGAGGCAGCAAAGAAAGGCATCTTTCTCAGAAAAGATAGGCTAAACTGATAGGGTAGAAATCTGAGGGTGTTATGAAATGAAGACGCCTCATCAAGTCTGGCCCAAGTGGCCTGGGGTTCAGTTTAATGTGAACTCGATGATATCTCTTGTTTATTTAACTCGCAGAGGCCCATTGGAAAAGAAAGGGCAGTGACACCCATCTTAGTCTCCATTTACCAGCAGGGCTGTGAATCTTCTTTTTTTTCCTACTTGCCAACCTCAGACCACTAAATTCCTATGGCTGCCTCGTTACTAAGCCATTTCAGCATCAAATGCATTCCTCTTCTGCCTCTCTTGACCAGGAGCAAAGTAGAGAACAATTGTTTAGATGACACTAACACTCGAGCTTAGATTAATGATGCCAAATCTGATTTATATTGTCTTTCCTCAGCCATATGATCTAGCATTCTCTGTGCCCTTTCACTGCGGTTGCACATTAAGCTGCATGCTTTAGAGGTTTTCTGCAACAACTCCCAGACCACTTTCCTAATCAGTATTCGCCACTATCTTTCCTTCCAGCAGAAGCACATTACTTTCTTTTCCCTTTGTTCTTATATTTATTCCTGTAAGGTTTGTTAGCATCAACTACCTCTACTATTTATTAGTCTGGTTTGAATAATGACCCAAGAGCCTATAAAAATATATGTTTAAGTTGCTTGATAGAGAAATATACCAGCCTGCTTATAGGAAAATTAAGAGGTAGAATTTATGAGGAATGCCTAAAAATAAGACATCTTTCTTCAACTGGATAATCAAATTTTGACAGAATTTTTAGTTTTAAGATTTATGGTGGAATCTTGTTTTAGCTCTTATAGGCAACATATTTTATCTTACTGTGTGTAAAATCAGTTTAGTCAAAATATGCATAACAGCATCAATTTGTTTTGGAAGAGAAAGAATGGATGCGTTATGAAATTATCACAAGACTTTACTTTCTCTTTAAGCTCTGGTGTATAATTTTTTAAAAGTCAACTGATTGCAAAAATATCGTCGAGTCAATCTTAGATATAAATCATTTTCAGCTTTCTTGACACGAAAATGTGAAAAGCTTGATAAAAATCAAAGAATATGAGATGCTGGTTAAAGATAATAATCTTTTCATTCTGAGCTCACAGACTGTGCCAGGGAGAAAACACAGGCAAACAAAAGCATTAGGCCCCAGGCTTCCAAAGGAGGAACAGACATGATTTCAACCCAAGGGTTTATTCAAATGGTGGTCAGTGTGATTCACTAGCTGAATTCTGGCTCTAATTGCCATTACTCAAACTATGCCTGTTTATCCCCAGACAGGACAAAATGGCTGTCTTTGTAGCCCACTCTATAGCAGCACATTTGCAGCAATCAACACTTGCAATTGTTCTCTATTCATGCCTCTAAGAATACAAATTGCTGAACGAGGAGAAATAACAAGATGAGTAAAACGTATGTTTTAAATCAATCAGATTATGTGTTCATTTACTCATTCACACACACAATATACACACTAGACATTGTGCTAAATGCTGTGACTAAATGGTGAAGAAAAGCAGACAGTCTCTACCTGCAAGGAGCTTATAATCTAGCGGGGAGCGGGGTTGGAAAAGGAGACATTAATCAAAACATCACACAAATACATGAATGACATAGGCAGTGAGGGAGAGAACAGGTGCTGCCAGAGCCCATAAGAGGAGATTATATACCATGGTCAAAGATCCTAGAGAAATTGTCCCAGAGGGAGTAACACAGCACTGTGATAATATGAAACAAGGGAGTAAATTAGCAAGGTGAAGAAGGCAAGAAATCAGCCCAGGCAGAAGGAATGGAATGGTTAAACCTCTGATGTGAGGGGAGCTTGCTGAATAAAAAGAACTAAAAGGACAGCTTTGTTGGAGCACAGATTGAGAAGATTTTAGCATCACAGGAAGAATCCAGATTCAAAAGAGTCCTCTGGGCCATAACATGGAGTTTTGTTTTATGCTGTATAAAATGGAAAAGTACTAAACTGTTTTAAATAGGAGAGGCAGAATCAGATTTGCATTATGAAAGGATCGCCCTGGCTTCAAAGTGGAGAATAGATTATAAGGGAAAATCAGAAAGTCCCCAGTATGTTTCATGGTCTGCAGTGCAAACACTTGGTGAGGCAATTCCATTCCCACATTGGCTGAACTGAAATTAGAAGGATGGTAGAGAAGATGTACTTGGACTGAGCTGATGGGTGAGATTCTGATCCAGTGACTCTGCCAAGCATGATCTCATTTTAGAAACCAAAAGAGGTTGGAAACCAAGATCTCTATCAGTCTCTTTACTCCCATGACCTCAACTATCCAATCTTCTATCCAAGCTGTCCAACCAGGAAATTTCTCTTTCAAGCATTTTGTTTCTAAGTCAAAGCATATTTATTCTCTAATTAGATCGTGTCCTCTCCATATCAGCTACTGTTTAAAAAAATTTGTTTCTCCATTCAAGATGTATTAATGCAACTAGTATTTAGAGTTTCAACTATGAGATGTACTCCACATGCTATGCTGGGAATATAATCAAAATATATGTATTTGACCCTCAAATATCCCAGTAGAGATGAGAACTTACATATAGGCCACAGTACAGAGGAGTATGGGCTTCCCGGGTGGCTCAGCGATAAAGCATCTGTCTGTGATGCAGACGATGCAGGGGATTTGATCTCTGGGATGGGAAGATCCCCTGTAGGAGGGCATGACTACCCACTCTAGTATTCTTGCCTGGAGAATCCCATGGACAGAGAAGCCTGGAGGGCTATAGCCCATAGGGTCGCAAAGAGTCAGACACGACTGAAGCGACTTAGCATACACACACACCATAGCACACTTCATATTAAAATCTAGATCTCTAATTACTCTAGGAAAAAATATTTTAAGGAAATAGAGGATACGATAATACTAGATTTATATCCCACATGGCAGTGATGAGCCTAGGCTGATCATTCCATTTTTTATCAAAATAAGACCAAAAATGATCAACAATAGAGAAAATGTTGAGAAAAATGGAATAAAGCACATCTCTTGTTGCAAGCGTTATTTCTATGTGTTTAATATGCAACTACCAGCACATTTTCCCCTCATTTACATTATTTCCCTGGTCCCTGTAGGCATCTGAAATTGTATGATGTAGACCTTGAAAGATGAGTCGAGAAGGGCATTTCAGGCAGAGGAAGCAGGGATGTAGAGAAGAGGATGTGAGTTGCTGGAGAGAAAAGCTTGTAGAAGCAGCAAAGGGGAGCAAGGCCAAAGGCCACAATCTGTGGCCAGATTATAAAAGTTCTTTTATGAAATGCTAAAATATTGAGATTACCCTATGGATAAAAACTGAGGCAAATGTGTTTTTCAAGCTGTTGAATGAATTATTCATTAATCCTGTTATGGCTATGAATTTAAAAGAAATAAATAAAATTGAAAATGAAGATCTGAGGAATTTCTGTAAGTTTAGCTCCATGAACTTGAATGTAACTCTTTCAGTGACTCAAAGCTGTTTGCTACTTTTCAGTCTATGAGTATGTTGTGATAAGTTTGAAGTTATGGGAAATAGGGTCTCCAGAGGAGATCTGCTGCTGCTGCTGCTGCTAAGTCTCTTCAGTCGTGTCCGACTCTGTGCGACCCCATAGACAGCAGCCCACCAGGCTCCTCCGTCCCTGGGATTCTCCAGGCAAGAACACTGGAGTGGGTTGCCATTTCCTTCTCCAATGCATGAAAGTGAAAAGTGAAAGTGAAATCGCTCAGTCGTATCTGACTCTTAGCGACCCCATGGACTACAGCCCACCAGGCTCCTCCATCCATGGGATTTTCCAGGCAAGAGTACTGGAGTGGGGTGCCATTGCCTTCTCCGGGCTGCTGCTGCTAAGTCGCTTCAATTGTGTTAGACTCTGTGCGACCCCATAGACGGCAGCCCACCAGGCTCCTCCGTCCCTGGGATTTTCCAGGGAAGAACACTGGAGTGGGTTGCCATTTCCTTCTCCAATGCATGAAAGTGAAAAGTGAAAGTGAAGTCGCTCAGTCATGTCCGACTCTAGCAACCCCATGGACTACAGCCTACCAGGCTCCTGCATCCATGGGATTTTCCAGGCAAGAGTACTGGAGTGGTGTGCCATTGCCTTCTCCAGAGGAGATCTAGTTTTTATATTAAATTGATCGTACTAGCAGAACTCATAATGTGATTTATAAATGTAAATTAAGATACAGTGAAGAGTAAGATACAAAGAACTGTATGCACTGTGTACACACACTAGTGACATGAACTCCAGTTCCACAGTCAGCCCCAAGCTCCCCTGCTGCTCCTATGCTGAAGTTGCAGCTAAACACCTACCACCCACCTGCACTTCCAATTAGGATAGACCAAGTGACCCATTATGGTTCAAGATACCGAAACAGAATCTTCCAGCGGTACTTAAGATGAATGGGAAATGAAATAATGAAAGGGAAAGGCCGGTCTGGCAAAGATCTTATATCTTTTTTTCTCTCCTCTTCCTATCAGATGCCAACAGCTAACTACCATTCTGCTCCTCTCTTGCCAGCCCTGAACATTTTCACTACTGAACCCCTTTCTGGCTGCTTGTTTTGTGAGAGGATAAAACTCTCTTTCTTTAAACCAGTTCTCATTCCTGGTTGTCTTAGGCTACCTCTAAGAAGACCCTCAATGATCCTCCTTCCTGGTATTCCTTGTGTAATCTCCTCCTCTTAAGGATGTGGGAGACCTAAGTACTTGCTTCTCAAGAATAGACTACATCATAAGTGACCGAATGTTGCTTCCAAGATTAGTTTACACACAACGTAAGGTCTATTTAGCTCTCTCTCTTGCTCTCTTGATCACTTTACTCTAAGAGAAACCAGCTGTCATAATGTGGGGTGCTCTTTAGAGAGACTTACATGGGAAAAACAGTGGTGTCTCTGGCTAGAGGATGAGACTACCCAACACATGAGTGGGCTCAAGAGCAGATCTTCCCCCAGTTGAGGCTCGAGATGACTGCAATCTCAGCTGACAACCTGATTAGTCTTGGGAGAGAACCTATGCCTAAGAGTCCCAGCTCAGCTACACCTAGAGGCCTTCCCCTTACCTGTGAGATAATAAACATGTGTTGTTCTTAGTTGCTAAATTTTGAAGTTACTATGTAGCGTTAGAGAAAAACACAGAAGCAGCCATTAGAATGCCTGAGGGAGCTTTTTAAAAAATACCCCTATGCAATGGCCCTGAAAGAGAACAATTTCATCAGAAACAGAGAGGGCTGGGGCCCAGGAAGCCATCATTTTAAATAATGTCTGGGTGATTCCAGCCATACTTTAGAATAACTGCTTCAAGCTATTTCTGGTTGGTTTCTCTGCATCTTTCAGCTGAACAGACAGACTCCTGTTATGACTTCTAATGTCAACTGTATAAATATTTTGTTACCCATGATTTCTTAACCTAATTCTGGTTTTTCTCATTGCATTTAGCAAAATGCTGAATTTAATCTTGGTTGTTGCCATATATCATTACAAGTGTATCAATTTTCTTTACCTATTATTAATTTTAACATGTCAACTTGGGGAGGAAGAGGAAACCTATTGCCTTCTCCTAACAACCATAGCTAATGTTCTTATCCTTCTACTTTCAAAATAGATACAGAAATAAATGTCATATAATAGGATTATACCAAGCACTACTTAAAACAGCTTTAAAAACCCTGCCTTTACCTTCTACTCTGTGAAAAGACACCACAGAAGTCACACTGATACTTGGCCCCACTTTTGTCTTCAGTAAACAAGTCACTGTTTTGTGGTTTATCAATTTTTACAAAGGATTCAGGCAAAGTTGATTTGTTTAACTTTAAATAATTTTTACATACTTGATGTAGCCCTTACTGAAAGTATGTGAACTGTGGACCCAGAAAGAAACAGTTTTGAATGCTTATTCATTTACCAACTTATTCATGTTAAATAAATCTGCTTATATGCTGTTCAATTTCTTCATGTATAAATAAGAGTAATAATAAATACTTTATAGAATTATTATGAAATTTACACATAAAAATATACATCTCAAAAACACTCGAAACAGTGTTTGGTAAATGCTATTTGCTATTGCTATTGTTGATATCTTTGTTTTTAATAAACGAAAGAACAGTTACATAAAATATAATGTCATGGTTAGCTCTCCAAGGAAAACAATAATAATAACTCTATATCTAAGTTTCTGGAAAGTACATAAAAGAGAGGATAAAATGTTTTTAAAATTCATGTCTGTAGAAATTATTACCCTGTAAAAATGTTCTAGGGCATAAACCTTGAAGAATTTTGGAGGTGGTATATAACCAATATATATAGTTTTAGGTGAGAATTCATGGGTACTTTAAAGCTTGAAAGGACCTAGTAGGAATTAACAGGTGTAATATATTTAAGCGAAGCAAGGGAGCTGGACTAATGAGTCTAATGAGTCCCATGAATACATTGTATTAGGATTTATGTTCACTCTGTTTGGATCCTGACAAAGCAAGATTCCCATCATAGAGAGTAAGATGTTAGATTACAAAGTAATAGCAAAACCACTGGAGGCAACAATTCAGGCAACAATCTATGAGTTTCCTGTTCAGTTCATATTGCATCATGAAATTAGTCACAATCATAATGAATCTATAAATAAGGGTTATGAACATTAGGTAGTCATAAAAATCAAAGGAAGAACTAATTGAAAGAAATTTGAAAATACTGACATTTTATGGGGTTAAAAATAGGCTTTAGATATTGGCAAATATGACCAAAACTAGGATTATCCTGCGCACAGCAAAGATCAGTAAAAGCAGCCAACTTAATACCCTCATGAAGCTTAGAGTCTAATGAGAAGGTATAAGTGAAATGAATAACACAAATGTGTTCATTGTAACTGTGAAGAGGCATGGGGTGCTGGCTACAGGGACAGATATTAACCAGACCTAATCAGGGTGGGGCATTAGCATAGGCTTTCTGAAGAATGAGCTTTAAATTTAGATCTAAAGACAGGAATAGTAGTAATATGTACATATGAAAGTCACAGGTGTCATAACCGCCTTTTGCTATATGAAGGATTACTAAAATAAAAGGCACTTTGATTGGAAGAAATAGTGGATATTATCACTTGTAGATGAGAATCATGTCTGGACTCAGATGAAATTGTCTGATGACAGTGTTCATGCTGTGAACATAGTTATAGAAAGTGACTTAGAGTGGCAAAGCCCAAGAATCCTCTTGCTCAGCCCCTAGGGTAACTAGAAACCATTGTAGGAAGACATTGTCTGTGAACTTGGTAACGAGGTTGTTCCTCCAAAGCCCTTCCTATGACAGTAGTCTGACTTTATGATAGCAGCTGGTCTCTTTCAAACTCTTTGGTTGCAAGAATATTATTACTGGCTAAGAGCTTTGTCTTTCAACTCATTGAAGTTTTGTCTAGGTGGTATGAAAATCTATATAAACTTAGACACCAGAATGATGTGTAGATGCGCATGACATGGACTTAGGGAATATGATGATTTATATCTTGGCGCCCGCTACAAACTGCTATGAAAGCTTGAAAGTAAAAGTGTTCGTCGGCCAATCATGTCCAACTCTTTGAGATGCTATGGACTGTAGCCCGCCATGCTCCTCTGTCCATGAGATTTCCCAGGCAAGAATACTGGAGTGGGTTGCCATTTCCTTCTCCAGGGAATCTTCTGGACCCAGAGATCAAAACTGGGTCTCCCACATTGCAGGCAGACTCTTTACCATGTGAGCCACTGGGGAAGCACAAATTGCTATATAGTCCATCAAGTCACGGAGCTTCCAGTAGCACATACTTGTGCTACTCTTACAAGAGTACCAGTGACTTACAGTGCACCAAGAATTATTCCAAAATCTTCATGTATGTTAACTAGCTTAAGCTGAGGAGGTAAACTGGGGTTAAATAACTTGCCCAAGGTCACACAACTAGTAATGGTGAGAGCCAGAATGGGAAAACAGAGGCCTCACTGCAGCATCTATGTTCTTAAGCATCTCGAAGGACAGGTTTTGTTGTTGATTGCATTGTGTTTGTTTTTCTTTCTAATTAGGTAGATAAGCTCCAGGAAATGGTGAAGGACAGGGAGGCCTGGCGTGCTGCAGTCCACGGGGTCACAAAGAGTCTGATATGACTGAGCGAGTGAACAACAACAACAACAGATAAAATGTGGTCTGAACAAGTAATGTAATAACAATCTCTGGTGATATCAGGGGCACTCGAGGGGTGAGTCATTTCAGGATTGTGTCGACATCCTTGGGCTCCTTTAGATGCCTGTGCAGAGCTGATGTCTGTCTGCAAATTCAACCCCTCCTGGCCCAAGACAGAATTTAAATTCTGTAGCTATAGCTCTGCAAAGCAGAGCTGCCAAAGGAAGCCAATGACTGGGAGGATCAGGGGGTTATGTAGGGCCAGCTCTCTAGAACAGGTGGGACTACTATTAAAATATACGGCCAAAGTTTATCCTTGATCTGTTCCAGTATAAATTTTAGGGGTGCATTTAAGAGACACAATTTTAACATCCCTTGAGAAAACAAACCCTGGGGTATATGGTGCTGTTATTCTTATTATTATTTATACAGTTATGTCAGTCAGGATAATTATTATCATTATTCTGGATGTTTTGATCCTCACTCCATCACAGATTCTGCCCTACCATGAGAAGGAATGCATCTGCTTTGCTCGACACTGCAGACACAGTGTCTCACAGAGTTCAAGTTTAAAAAATATTTGTAAAATAAGTGTATCTTAGTTGAGAGAAATATTTACTTTAAATTCACATTAATTCTGATGGGTTATTTATAATACATGATAAAGTTAAACACTCAATAACATAAAATGTGAATAAAAAAGGTGTGCAACATGTACACTTAAAAAACACACCAAGAGAGGAGATAGTTTTTTAGTGGGTATGGAATTTCAGTTTTGTAAGATGAATTGGTTCTAAAAGGATTGGTTGCACAACAGTGTGAATATCCTTATCATTACTGAACTGTACACTTAAAGATGGTTAAGATGGTAAATTTTCTTTTTTAGAACAATTACAAGCCTTAAAAAAAATTTGTAATAAAGAACATTTGCAGAGTAAAACTAAAATAAAGACCCTGGTGAGTGAGTGAAGTTACTCAGTTGTGTCTGACTCTTTGCGACCCCATGGACTATAGCCTGCCAGGCTCCTCCATCCATTGGATTTTCCAGGCAAGAATACTGGAGTGGTTTGCCATTTCCTTCTCCAAAAGACCCGGGTAAATTAAAACAAAAACATATAGATTGTTTAGAAAAAAACATATGCAAGGCTATAAGAGTTATGATTCCTTGATATGCTAATAGTAATTTCTTTTGCTCCTCATTTCCTGCTACATATTTGCTGCTAGAATTTCCCTTGCCTACTGTCAGATCCTCCATCTATGAAATGTGATCTATACTTGCAAAAACTTTGTCCAATATTCTTAGGAGAAAAGCTCTTTATCACTGTAAGTATTTGTGATGCTTTTAGAAAAAAAAAAAAAAAAAAACAACTGTCTTGTCTGTTTAATTGTAGAATCTTTACAAGACCATGTTCCTGCACCTACAGCTCTTCCTTACTTAGACCATAAACTAAAGTCATGCTAACGCAGGCAACACAAGAGACACAGGTTCAATCCCTGAGTCAGGAAGATCCCCTAGAGAAGGAAACGGCAATCCATTCCAGTACTTTTGCCTGGAAAATTCCATGGACAGAGGAGTCTGGTGGGCTACAGTCCATGGGGTCACAAAGAATTGGACATGACTGAGCACACACACATAATGGTTAATTTGGGTATGTTCAAGACTATCCTCTATACGTGGTGCCAAGGACATTTTTCGCCACTGATGACCTGCTCTGGGAGAAATACCTTGCTGTGTAAGTGTTGTTTCATTCAGAAAAGATTAAAAATGAAACAAACTGCTACAGATGTAATGTTTGTGTTCTCCTAAAACTTGTATGTTGCAAGCATAATGCCCAGGGCAATGGTAGTAATAGTGGGAGCCTAGGTCTTGAAGGTGGAGCCCTCATGAATGGGATTGTGCGCCTGCTTAGTCACTCAGTTGCTTCCAACTCTTTGCAATGCCATGGACTGTAGCCTGCCAGGCTCCTCTGTCCCTGGAATCATCCAGGCAAGAGTACTGGAATGGGTAGCCATTTCCTACTCCAGGGGATCTTCTCGAAGCAGGGATCAAACCTGGGTTTCCGGCTTTGCAGGCAGAGGATTCTTTACTGGCTGAGCCACCAGGGAAACCCCACGAATGGGATTACTGCCCTTAAAAGAGGCCCCAGAAAGCTCCCTGCCTCCTTCCACCACATTAGACCACGATAAGTCTGAGACCTGAAAGAGGGCCCTTACCTGGCATGCTGTCACCTGATCTACTCTTTCCAGCCTCCAGGACTGTAAGACATAAATTGCTATTGTTTATAAACTATCAGCAGCCCAGATGGACCAAAACATAAACAATAAGCTAGCAAACGATGTTGCTGAATAGGCAAGACCACTAAACTTGGAAGCAAACCATCTGCGTTAACATCCAGTTGGGTTTAATGAACTGGTTCCCATTCTTGCTTCATCTCACTTTTCCCCCTAAACAGAAGAGCTCTTCAAACCAGATTCTATTGTTTCTCTGACAAATATATTCTGACATCCAAAGCAGATGCCAAGAAATTTTCAAGGTTTCATTTCTCATTTTGCCAAAAGAGCTTTTTTATTCATTTGCTTTTTTTTTTTTTGGCACACACACCAATCCACTGCTTATGTATCATGCACTCACAAATACATATAGGTGCTCTTGTATACACATAGTGTGTGTTCACTATGAGAGAAGTTGTCTATACATTGAGATTTCAAGAATTGCAAGAAGGGCCCTGACCTCCTGGTGTCATGACCTGAAATGCCTTCCTACTCTTGATACGGCCTTTGTAAGAACCCATACATTTAAGTAAATCACATTTCTTCCAACTCCATTATTCCTCATGGTCTGGCCTATGTCTTTGGTAAAGTGGCTCAAGGTAAGGAAGGCTCAGTTCAGTTCAGTCGCTCAGTTGTGTCCGACTCTTTGCGACCCCATGAATCGCAGCATGCCAGGCCTCCCTGTCCATCACCAACTTCTGGAGTTCACCCAGATTCACGTCCATCGAATCAGTGATGCCATCCAGCCATCTCATCCTCTGGCGTCCCCTTCTCCTCCTGCCTCCAATCCCTCCCAGCATCAGAGTCTTTTCCAATGAGTCAACTCTTCGCATGAGGTGGCCAAAGTACTGGAGTTGCAGCTTTAGCATCATTCCTTCCAAAGTAATCCCAGGGCTGATCTCCTTCAGAATGGACTGGTTGGACCTCCTTGCAGTCCAAGGTACTCTCAAGAGTCTTCTCCAACACCACAGTTCAAAAGCATCAATTCTTCGGGGCTCAGCCTTCTTCACAGTCCAACTCTTACATCCATACATGACCACAGGAAAAACCATAGCCTTGACTAGACGAACCTTTGTTGGCAAAGTAATGTCTCTGCTTTTGAATATGCTATCTAGGTTGGTCATAACTTTCCTTCCAAGGAGTAAGCATCGTTTAATTTTATGGCTAGGAAATAGAAATCTACAGGTGACATTATATAAAGATTCCAGTAGGAAGCAGAGTCCAATCATGTAAGGAAGTATCTGCAGATGTGTAGACAGGTTAAAGGAAATGACAGTGGTGGCTCAGGCCTAGAGTCTAGCAACAGTAGGACACCATTAGCACACTTGAGCTCCAGGTGAGGGGAGGAGGAAATAATGTCGCTGGAGACAAAAGTGAGGTACAACCATGCAGTAGTATATGAGCTGTAATTATGGCAGTATGCAGCCTCTAGCAGAAAATGCAGCCTAGACGAAGAAGCAACCACTGAAAAAAGAAACCTGCTACTCTTTCTGTCTGTGTATTGGTCTCCTGCCAGTGCCTGAAAGTGAAAGTCGCTCAGGCGTGTCCAACTCTTTGCAACCCCATGGACTATACAGTCCATGGAATTCTTCAGGCCAGAATACTGGAGTAAGTAGCCTTTCCCTTCTCCAGGGGATCTTCCAAACCCAGGGATCAAACCCAGGTCTCCTGCATTGCAGGCAGATTCTTTATCAGCTGTGCAACAAGGGCAGCACAAGAATATGGGAGTGGGTAATATGGGAGTGGGTAGCCTATCCCTTCTCCAGCAGATCTTCCCAACCCAGGAATCAAACCAGGGTTTCCTGCGTTGCAAGTGGATTCTTTATCAACTGAGCTATCAGGGGAGCCAGTGCTTGCCACCAGCCAAACCCTGTGGCACCGCTTCTTTCATGATGGTGATGTGGCTGGTATAAGGCCCCTACTCTGAGAAGCACAGACGTACAAGAAGCCAGCTAGCAAGAAAGCCCAGGAAATGCCATGCACAAGCCATCACGCTCCCTGAACAGGCAGAGAGCAGAGAAGGAGGGAGTATGAGTCTAAGGATGGAAATGGGAAATAGCCAGCATAGGGAGGGACCATCAACATGCAGGGAAGAAACCTAGAGGGCAAGAACAATATAAAGTGGGTGGGATGTGTCCATGAATTGTGCAGTAGACAGCAGGAAGATGGTATGGGGAGGGAGGAGGGAGGAGGGTTCAGGATGGGGAATACATGTATACCTGTGGCAGATTCATTTTGATATATGGCAAAACCAATACAATATTGTAAAGTTAAATAAAATAAAATTTAAAAAAATATTCAAGAGTAAATGGAAGGCTTAGTTCTTTGACTGAACTTGGGGAACAAGGCAAGATCCCAGCTCCTACACTGGAAAAAGGAGTAAGGATCAGCTCTACCAAGAATAAAAGAACCTCATGGTAAGATATAGAGGACGGGGTTGTGCAGTGAGTTATAAGCAACAAAGCAAGAGCTTATAATAGGAATGGAATCAAGGATTCCAGGATGCTCAGCTTAGAGTAACTAACTTGAACTTATTCTTTCCCACACCTCTGGGTAAGAGTGTAGAGTAGGGAGGGTCCAACTGTTCCAATCTGTAGTGGAACTGATAAACTAGGAAGAGACATCCAAATAAGTGATTAGAAACCATTTTAATAATATAAATTTGTACTGTGGCTTATATTAACATACTCTAAATGTAGAGGCAAAAATTGTAGCATCAACCTCACCTAGGAGGATGTTAAAACTGCGAAGTATCAGCCTCCCCACAACAGAGGTATTGAATCAATATCTCTGGGGTGGGGTTCACAAATCTGTAGTTTAGCAAGTCAAAATCACTGGTCCTCAACCTGGTTGCTCCTCAGAGTTACCTAATGTGTTTCTTTAAAATGTCACTGTCTGTGTTCTACCTCCAGAAAATCTGGTTAAGTTGGAATGAGAGGTATCGTAGATTGTTCTAAAAGACAGCTTTATTAATCTCCCATGCCCCTGTGCACACTACTTACCACTCCACCTATCACGGGGTGGAGTTTATTTCTTCACCCATAAAATCCAGGCTTCATGATGTAGCTTGTTTTTCCAGTCAGTTAATAGGAGAATGAGTTAACTCATCCCCTTAACTCACAAGAGGTGAGTTAAAAAGACATGTACATTAGGGCCTACTCTTTTTGGCTGTTTTTGGAAACCTGAGATCATATTGTGAATAAACCCAAATGAGTCTATTAGGCATGCCGAAAGGGAAATGAGCACCCTTGTCTGATGATTTGCCAACCGCCAGATATGCCAATGAGTGCATATTTAGTCACTCAGCCAGAGGACTACACCAGTGACCAGAGGTGAGAAGAGCAGAAGAACCAGCTGGTTGGGCCCAGCTTAAATGGCAAACAAGTATGGTTTTTAAGACGCTAAGCTACAGGAGGATGGGTTATTTGTTATGTAGCAATTAGTGCTGATACACGGTGTGAGGTTTTAAAATGATGATTTTTATGTGCAGTGGCTGATATTAAATCACCTGTTCTTCTACATTATTGTAATTGGAATCATCTGGAAAGCTTTTAATATTCATGGCTGGGCTTCACCCCAAAAAAGTCTGATATAACTGATTGGAGGTATATCCAAGTCATCAGCATTTTTTAGAACTTCCCAGGTGATTCTAGTTTTCAGCAGAAGTTGATGATCACTGCCCTTATATTTTTGTTGATGTGGATACGTAGAATCACTTATGCAACCATCTATTTGGGTTTAGAAAAGGCAGAGGAACCAGAGATCAAATTGCCAACATCCCCTGGATCATAGAAAAAGCAAGGGGATTCCAGAAAATCATATTCTTCTGCTTCACTGACTATGCTAAAGCCTTTGATTGTGTGAATCACAACAAACTGTGGAAAATTCTTAGAGATGGAAATACCAGATCACCTTACCTGTCTCCTGAGAAACCTGTATGAAGATAAATAAGCAAGAGTTAGAACCAGACACAGAACAATGGGCTGGTTCCAAATTGGGAAAGGAGTATAAAAAGGCTGTATATTGTCACCCTGTTTAACTTCTATGTACAGTATGTCATGTGAAATTTCGGGCTGGATGAACCACAAGTTGGAATCAAAATTGCCAGGAGAAATATCAACAACCTTAGATATACAGATGATACCACTCTAATGGCCAAAAGCAAAGAGAAAATAAAGAGCCTCTTGATGAGGGTGAAAGAGGACAATGAAAAATCTGGCTTAAAACTCAACAATCAAAAAACTAAGATCATGACATCTAGTCCCATAACTTCAGGGCAAATAGATGGGGGAAAAAGTGGAAACTTGCAAATTTTATTTCAATGGGCTCCAAAATCACTGCGGACAGTGACTACAGCCACAAAATTAAAAGATGCTTGCTCCTTGGAAGAAAAGCTGTAAAAGACCTAGTTCAGTTCAGTTCAATTCAGTCGCTCAGTCATGTCTGACTCTTTGCGACCCCATGAATTGCAGCACGCCAGGCCTCCTTGTCCATCACCAACTCCCAGAGTTCACTCAAACCCATGTCCATCGAGTTGGTGATGCCATCCAGCCATCTTCTCCAGTAGCATATTGGGCACCTACCGACCTGGGGAGTTCCTCTTTCAGTATCCTATCATTTTGCCTTTTCATACTGTTCATGGGGTTCTCAAGGCAAGAATACTGAAGTGGTTTGCCATTCCCTTCTCCAGTGGACCACATTCTGTCAGACCTTTCCACCATGACCCACCCTTCTTGGGTGGCCCCACATGGCATGGCTTAGTTTCACTGAGTTAGACAAGGCTGTGGTCCGTGTGATTAGATTGACTAGTTTTCTGTGGTTATGGTTTCAGTGTGTCTGCCCTTTGATGCCCTCTCGCAACACCTACTGTCTTACTTGGGTTTCTCTTACCTTGGACGTGGGATATCCTAGAGAACATATCAAAAACCATAGACATCACTTTGCCAAAAAAGTTCTATACAGTCAAAGCTATGGTTTTTCCAGTAGTCATGTACAGATGTTAGATGGACCATAAAAAAGACTAAGCGCCAAAGAATTGATGCTTTTGAACTGTGGTGCTGGAGAAGACTCTTAAGAGTTCCTTGGACAGCAAGGAGATCAAACTAGTCAGTCCTAAAGGAAATCAACCCTGAATAGTCACCAGAAGGACTGATGCTGAAGCTGCAATATTTTGGCCACATGATGCAAAGAGAAAGACTCATTGGGAAAGACTCTGATACTGGGAAAGGTTGAAGGCAAGAGGAGAAGAGGGTGACAGAGAATGAGTTGGTTGGATAGCATCACTGACTCAATGGACATGAGTTTGAAGGACAGAGAAGCCTGGTATGTTGCAATCCATGGGGTCGCAAAGAGTTGGACATGACTTAGTGACTAAACAACAACAATAAATTCTAGAGGCACTGTGAGTGCAAAGGATAGCAAAAAAGGAGATAAAGCTCTATTAAGCCAAGAAGTAACCCTCTACACACCACATTTACACCCCTTTTACACAAGTGTTATATATAGATCTATAGATCCTGACCCTTCTGGAATAAACAGAGTTGGACACGACTGAAGCGACTTAGCAGCAGCATGGTTATCATATAAATAAAAAATTATTCAATTTTTATTGTCTATAGACTCACTTTTTGTTGACTGACTAAAATTGAGAACTTTCTATAAAAATCAGGAGATCCTGTGGGTCTTGAAACATCCCAGTCATGGCAACATCGATTCTCATTCTCAAAAGGCAATAAACTGAATGAAGCAGAATCACTTACTTGTAGACATTTCCTTCAGATGGATATTGTGGTCTTCAGTTTATAGCTGTTCTCCTCCTCCCAGCTCAGGCCTTCATCCCCTCTCCTGCCCTACCCTCCATGCCCAAGGACTGCCTCTGCTTTATTGTTTAGGTTATTTGCCAATGTCCCTGTGGGCAATGGATATTTTGCATTCTCGGATCATTCTTTCCTTAACTTCCCATTAGATTACATTTTGCCATTCAGTTACTTTCTTCCTTATGTGGTTATCTCCTAGGTTACATGGGAAAATCTTTGCTATTCAACTAGACAGAAGTCTTCACTCTCCAACTAAACAGCAAACTCCTTGAAGCCAGAAGCACTATATAAACTTCTTTCACATCCATAAAGGAAACCAGTACAGTGTTAAATAGATAGACAAATACTTAATAAATACTTGCTGAAATATAGTTGAACAACTTGGAAGAGAGTGGTCATTAGTAACTTGAGTCAATTACATGTCCCCTTAATGTATAATTCAAGAAAGATTGAAGGCAGGAGGAGAAGGCGATGACAGAGGATGAAATGGTTGGAAGGGATCACTGACTTGATGGACATGAGTTTGAGCAAGCTCCAGGAGTTGGTGATGAAGCCTGGTGTGCTGCAGTCCATGGGATCGCAAAGAGTCGGACATGACTGAGCAACTGAACTGACTGATTTAATGTATAATTACTATTGAAGATTGAACTGATGATTTTAGAGCTTCACAAAAGTACCATGTTAGAGAAGCCTAAATTGGGGAAATAAACACCATTTCTAAAGGAGAAAAAACGATTCATGCTGGTGCTTCTTAAGGGTTGTTTGCATGTCATATGCATTGTGTTAAATTCTGGTAAGGTATTCCCTGATACTAACAAAATAAATCTGGCTTTGAATCTTCTATCACTGTTTTCAAATCACACGTCTTAATATCTAGTTTCCCTGCACTTCAGGTCAAATAATAAAGAAAATTCATTAGACAGAAGCTTGGTATGCTCCTACGTGTACCTCTGCAAGAGAATTTTAATAATCAAAGAATTTGCTGATGTAGGGATATGATAAATTGCTTTGCTACAGGGTAATATAAACCTTAACTAGTATGATGAATACTTCTGCTTCACGAAGAAAGCCGAAATGCTGCAAACTATTTAAATATGTGCTTCTTGATAAATGAAGACAATCATCTGCGAATATTCTAGATGAGATACAATAAGACTTCCATATGAAAGTGAAATGTCTCCAGAGGAAAAAAGGCTCAAAGAAAGATATTTTGAGAAAGGAAATAGACCCACAAAAGCATTTACTATCACCAGTGTATTTTACAGAAGCATCTTTGAATCAACGATTTTTTAAAAATTCATTTTCCAATTTATAATTATCAAGTTTAATAATTGGTTTTCAAATTTCTTTTGGAATGCTGATTTTCATGGCTGATAATGAAGAAAGAGCTTTAACAACAGAAATCCCCAGGGCTTAAAAGTCATTAATACACAGAACAGTTGCTTTCTAGGCTTTTCTCATATGCTGATATTAAAACATGACAAAAAATATCAGTTGAGGGGTTACCATATTTGCTTTTGTGTAGAAGATACAAGACGGCAATATCCTGAAATCTCATGAAAATTTGACCAATGGCACCAACAAATTCAGTAGCTGGATGAAGGCACTTGATATCTTTTCCTTGTCAATGTGCAGATGCTTTGTGAAATACCCATTTTACATAGTGTAATTAATTTCTGCTTTTATGCTTATTAATACATTCCCCTATTTATTTAGGGCTTCTACTAGTGGTAAAGAACCCACCTACCAATGCTGGAAACATAAGAGATGTGAGCTGGATCCCCGGATCAGGAAGATCCCATGGCATGGTAATCTACTCCAGTATTCTTGCCTGGAGAATCCCATGGACAGAGGAGCCTGGAGGGCTACAGTCCATAGGATCACAGGGTCAGACACGACTGAAGTGACTTAGCAAACACATACACCCATTTATTTGATTTTCCTATGTTGTTCTTTTACCTTTTTGAACTGCATGCTTGCTTCATTTATTTAAATTTTTTTTCTATTATTTGTGTTTGCTCTTAGGTTTTTAAGTGTTTCTCTTGATGTCACCATGGCTTCAATCTTCAGGGCCCAATGTGATGTTCTTAAAACTTCACATTTCTTAATGCCATTTGCAGCAACATGCTGAGTGAAGTCAGACAGAGAAGGAGAAATATCATATGACATCCCTTATGTGCAGAATCAAAAAAGAAATGATACAAATTAATTTATTTACAAAAGAGAAATAGACTCACAGACTTGGAGAACAAACTTATGGTTGCCAGGGGAAACCATGGGGGGAAAGAGACAGAGTTTGGGATTGACTTGTATTTAAAATGGATAGCCAACAAGGACCTACTGTGTCACACAGGGAACTCTGTTCAGTATTTTGTGGCACCTTACATGGGAGGGGGATTTGGGGGAAAATGGATACATGTATATGCATGACTGAGTACCTTTGCTGTCAAGCTTAAGTTATCACAGCATCATTCATCAGCTATATTTCAATATAAAATAAAGTTTTTAGAAAATCTTCACATTTCTAAACCATTTGCAATATAAGGAAGTCTCCAGCTTACAATGGTTCAACTTCCAATTTTTTGACTTTCAGTTCAGTTCAGTTCAGTCACTCAGTTGTCGTCCGACTCTTTGCAAACCCATGAATCACAGCACGCCAGGCCTCCCTGTCCATCACCAACTCCCGGAGTTCACTCAGACTCACGTCCATCGAGTCAGTGATGCCATCCAGCCATCTCATCCTCAGGCGTCCCCTTCTCCTCCTGCCCCCAATCCCTCCCAGCATCAGCGTCTTTTCCAATGAGTCAACTCTTCGCATGAGGTGGCCAAAGTACTGGAGTTTCAGCTTTAGCATCATTCCTTCCAAAGAAATCCCAGGGCTGATCTCCTTCAGAATGGACTGGCTGGATCTCCTTGCAAACCAATACAAATTCAGTAGAAATTGTATTTGGAATTTTGCTCCTTTCCCTGGCTAGTAATATGCAATATGAGACTCCCTCTTGATGCTGGACAGAGGCAGGGAGCCATATTTCCCAGTCAGACATATGATCACCAGGGGAAACAACCCACTCATTTACAACCATTCTAGTTTTTCACTTTCAGTACATCGTTTAACAAATTCCATGAGATATTCAACAATTTGTTATAAAATAGGCTCTATTTTAGATGATTTTATCTGAACCGTAGGCTGGGCTTCCTGTTGGCTTAGTGGTAAAGAATCCTGCCAGTGCAGGAGATGCTGGTTCAATTCCTGGGTTGAGAAAACCCCCTGAAGAGGGAAATGGCAACCCACTCCAGTATTCTTGCCCGGAAAATTCCATGGACAAAGGAGCCTAACGGGCTACAGTCCACGGGGTCACAAAAGAGTCAAACATGACTTAGCTTCTAAATAATAACAACAATCTAAGTTAGGCTAAGCTGTTAGTATGATGTTCAACAGGTTGAATGTATTTAAATACACTTTTGATTTGCCTAGTTTTGACTTACCAGGGGTGTATCAGGATGGAACCACACTGTAAGTCGAGGAAGATATATCTATATCTGTATTTCATATTCTCTTTTCAAGGCGTATTTACCAGTGTGGCTTCTTACAATCTTTGAAGGAGTGATGCTTGGCTCTTCTTTAATTCCTACCCATCTAACTTCATTATCTCTTGATTCAATTTTTTAAGCTATATATTTTCTGCTTTGGAGACTCTATTGTGGTTTTTATTTTTGACTTAATACACAGCATTTTTTGGTTCATGTGTTTAAAAATATGTGTCATGTATCTTTTAAAATTTAAAAATATCTAGATATACCTATTAATCCTATAAAATTTATTGATTATATTATTCATGTTCATGTTTTTTACTCAATGTCAGCTGGATGTCAATTTTTAAAAGGAAAATGACTTTCTTTGTGATTAGGGAATGTTCTTTTATTTCTATTAGCATTACAGAGAGTATTTCAATTTTATGTGTTTGCAAAGACACCACATTGTCAGTGGGATATAAATATTTTTGATATAAAATTTTTTTCTAAAAACTTGAAAATGCTAAGAAGAAGCCAAAAGAAAATGAAATGACTTAAAAATACATCATATGTGAAATGGTAAAAGTGGTTGTAGTCCAGAAAATTCTGGTCTATAATAGATAAGACTTGGTGAGGGGATGGAAGACGTGAGAAATAAACTGTTCATGTTCAGTCTCGTCCAACTCTCAGAGATGCCCCAAACTGTAGCCCATCACCTCTTCTTCCATGGGATTTTCCAGGCAAGAGTACTGGAGTGGGTGGCCATTTCCTTCTGCAGGGGATTGTCCTGACCCAGAGATCAAACCTACATCTCCTGCATTGGCAGGCAGATTCTTTACCATTGAGCTACTTGGGAAGCTGGTGAAGTAAACCATCCAAAACCAAATCCATCATGCTGTCACATGGATGTGATATGCTAGTAGCCATCTGACTCCTAGAACCATGTTTGGCCATAGATAAATAAATTTAATAAACATTAAACTACCTTTTTAAACCACATGAAATAGGAAGCAGGATGGCACAGTGAAAAATGCAGTGCACCTTGGCTTTGACTGTGTTTTCCTTACACACTAGCTGTGTGACCTTGAGCCAGTTACTTACATCCTCTGAGCCTGAGAGTCTTAAACTGAAAATAATAAAACCTTTCTAATAAGGTTGTTATAAAGATGAATGAGATAATTTGTGTAAATAACATAGTGAAGTGAAAGCATGTGGGACATGTAGGTGGTCTATAAAGGGCAGTCTCTATTGTTATTGTAGTAAAACCAACAATACTAATATAATTTAATTATTATTCATGAAGCTTCTAAAAGGGGAATTAACATTCAAACCACGATGGGTAGTTCATTAGTTATCTATTGCTGCATAACAATTATACCACCAATTTAGTGGCTTGAACCAACAGACATTTATTATCTCACAGTTTTTGTAAGTCAGCAATCTGGGCACAGCTTAACAGGACTCTCTGCTTTAGGGTCTCTCACAAACTCTAATGAAAGTACTGAACAGGACTGGGGTCTTAAGTCAAGGCTCAAAGGGGAAGGATCTGCTTTCAAGATCATGTTTGTTGGCAAAATCAGTTTCTTTTAGCTTGCTGGACTAAGGACCCTGATTTCATGAACTGTTGGTCAAGGCTACAGTGTGGCCTTCGCCATAGGGTTACCCACAACCCGGCAGGATGCTTCCTCAAAGCCTGTAAGGAAGAAAGTCTTACAACAAGACAAACATTACAATCCTACATAACAGAACCACAGAGAGACGTTTCATCACGTTTTATCTGACTTCTTTTGGGTAAAGCTATAGGTACCACTGATGCTGACTGGAGGAGATTACATGAGGATATGTATACTAGGAGGAAAGGAAAATGGAGACCATCTTAGTAGAGTATCCTCACCACAGGTAGAAACTGGAAAGAGGGCTGTTTGGCATCATTTAAGAAGTACTTTAAAATATTTGAAAAATGGGTTCCCTTGCTGGCTCACACAGTAAAGAATAGACCTGCAATGCAGAAGACCCGGGTTCGATTCTTAGGTCAAGAAGATCTGCTGGAGAAGGGATAGGCTACCCACTCTAGTATTCTGGCATGGAGAATTCTGGCCTGAAGCAATACCTATTTAGGCTTCTCTGGTGGCTCAGATGGTAAAGGATCCACGTGCAATGTGGGAGACCTGGGTTCCATCCCTGGGTTGGAAAGATCTCCTGGAGATGGGAATGGCTACCCACTCTAGTATTCTTGCCTGAAGAATCCCCATGGACAGAGGAGTCTGGTGGGCTACAGTTCATGGGATCGCAAAGAGTTGGACATGACTGAGCGACTTTTATTTTCAACGCCTTGTTTAGAAAATAGCAGCTGAACTCTTTAAATATTTGTTAAATGCATAATGAAATTTTATTTGAAGTCAAGAGTGAAATCTTTGAATTAGATGGGCAATGTTTCTAACTTTTTCTCTGATAATTACTTCTGTGTGACCTGGGACCTTACTTAATTACCACTGCCTAAGTTTCATCATCTGCAAAACTGAGGATAATAATACTGCTCCTTATAGAATTGTTTTGAAGATTAAATACATTTATTCCTGCCAAGTTTTTAACATGACTATCCTATGTATGGAATAAATATTAGCTATTTTTATTATACTATTTAGTCAAAATGGATTAAAAGTAAGGACAGATAGTGGCTTTTAGAAATTACATATTTTTACCTATGTTCTCTAGGAGTTTTATAGTTTCTGGTCTTATTTTAGATCTTTAATCCATTTTGAGTTTATTTTTGTGTATGGTGTTAGAAAATGGTCTAGTCTCATTCTTTTACAAGTGGTTGACCAGGTTTCCCAGCACCACTTGTTAAAGAGACTGTCTTTAATCCATTGTATATTCTTGCCTCCTTTGTCAAAGATAAGGTGTCCATATGTGCGTGGATTTATCTCTGGGCTTTCTATTTTATTCCATTGATCTATATTTCTGTCTTTGTGCCAGTACCACTCTCTGACATACATCACAGCAGGATCCTCTATGACCCACCTCCCAGAATATTGGAAATAAAATCAAAAATAAACAAATGGGACCTAATTAAACTTAAAAGCTTCTGCACATCAAAGGAAACTATTAGCAAGGTGAAAAGACAGCCTTCAGAATGGGAGAAAATAATAGCAAATGAAGCAACTGACAAACAACTAATCTCAAAAATATACAAGCAACTCCTACAGCTCAACTCCAGAAAAATAAATGACCCAATCAAAAAATGGGCCAAAGAACTAAATAGACATTTCTCCAAAGAAGACATACAGATGGCTAACAAACACATGAAAAGATGCTCAACATCACTCATTATCAGAGAAATGCAAATCAAAACCACTATGAGGTACCATTTCACACCAGTCAGAATGGCTGCGATCCAAAAGTCTACAAATAATAAATGCTGGAGAGGGTGTGGAGAAAAGGGAACCCTCTTACACTGTTGGTGGAATGCAAACTAGTACAGCCACTATGGAGAACAGTGTGGAGATTCCTTAAAAACTGGAAATAGAACTGCCTTATGATCCAGCAATCCCACTGCTGGGCATACACACTGAGGAAACCAGAAGGGAAAGAGACACGTGTACCCCAATGTTCATCGCAGCACTGTTTATAATAGCCAGGACATGGAAGCAACCTAGATGTCCATCAGCAGATGAATGGATAAGAAAGCAGTGGTACATATACACAATGGAGTATTACTCAGCCATTAAAAAGAATACATTTGAATCAGTTCTAATGAGGTGGATGAAACTGGAGCCTATTATACAGAGTGAAGTAAGCCAGAAGGAAAAACATAAATACAGTATACTAACGCATATATATGGAATTTAGAAAGATGGTAACAATAACCCGGTGTATGAGACAGCAAAAGAGACACTGATGTATAGAACAGTCTTATGGACTCTGTGGGAGAGGGAGAGGGTGGGAAGATTTGGGAGAATGACATTGAAACATGTAAAATATCATGTAAGAAACGAGTTGCCAGTCCAGGTTCGATGTACGATACTGAATGCTTGGGGCTAGTGCACTGGGACGACCCAGAGGGATGGTATGGGGAGGGAGGAGGGAGGAGGGTACGGGATGGGGAGCACATGTATACCTGTGGTGGATTCATTTTGATATTTGGCAAAACTAATACAATTATGTAAAGTTTGGAAATAAAATAAAAAAAAAGAAATTACATATTTTTAGCTAATAATTCTCACATTTAAGTATGCAAATAGCCATCACAAAGTAAGCTTTCACCTTTTTATCAAGTCAAATATTTGATAACTAATAGGGCACGTATAGAACTATCCAGGTTCCCATTTTGTTGCAGCTTGATTACAATGTTTTTTTTATTCTTAATGAGAATCTTGGATTAGGTTAAAATGCAAGAAAACAGGTGGTTACTCATATTTTAATAATAGCAGGGTGATGAAGCCTTTGTCTTCCAATTTAATTAATAAATTGTCCCCTTTTGATCCAACAGCAGTATTAACTTTTGGTAAATAATCAGCCTGCCAATATTTGTCAAACATTTCACACTAAATTGCTGTCATTCAGATTAGAAATGTATGTGGTTCACAAACCCTCCTGATTTTTTCCCAGGAGCAATGTGCAACTAAATGAGCTCAGAGGGAACATAAGGATTTAGAAGAACTGATCTGAATATAAGAGAAGACATTTCACAAAAGTGCTAGTTTGCATTCTTACACAGACTTGAGCAATGCTAACAAATTGCTTTGACTGAAAAAGGCTGTTTCCTTCTCTTTCCTGTTTCTTTGTATGTGGGAATTTATTGAAGAAATATTTTACATTGATGGTGAGAGAGTTTTACAATTAACCCACACGTTGAAATAGTGTAGCTTGCCAGTATATCTTCACCAACTTCAGTTTCCTGGTCACCCAGAAATAGTTTTCTTTAACCCACCAAAGCCATGCCAATTGCCATAAGTGCATAGGCGCCAATGGGGTGGACCTCACAAATATTTCTGCTAAGGACTAATTAGACACTAGTTTCTAAGAGACACTATTTTATCCTTCATCTTTACCTTGCTCTTGTTTTAATTTGTGAGATAGGGACAAATTTTTGTACTTTAAATATCTTTAATTTTATTCAACTAAAAATGATTTGGGATTTTTCATATGTTAAACTCATATATTATTTTAAGTAAACAAATACTTGAATTCACAGTCAAGAAAACAAAAGTGCTTTCTTACTTAACTCCCTTAATAAAATTTCATAGTTTCCTAATATATACCTTTATGTCAATTGTTATTTTAAGTGAGATACAATCGACAAGTAATATTAGTTTCAAGTGTACAAAATAATAATTTGTGTACATCATGAAATGATCACCATGATAAGTGTAGTTAACATCTGTCACCATATGTAGTCACAATTTTTTTCTTCCATTTCTTTCTTCTGATAAGGACTTTTAAGATCTACTCTCTTAGCAACTTTCAAATATTCAAAACAGTTCTATTAAATATAGTCACCATGCTGCATGCTATATCCCCATGATTTATTTAGTTTATATCAGGAAGTTTGTACCTTTAACACTCTTAATCCTTTTGCCTACTCCCTACCCTCATCGTTCCACAACTACCAGTATGTTCTCTGTATCTATGAACTTATTTTCCGTTTGTTTGCTCTTTAGATTCCATATGTAAATGAGATCATACAATATTTGGATTTCTCTGTTTGACATTTATTGTAATACATATGTCATATGTATATATATCAATCTTCTGTCCATTCATTGATGGACACTTATTTCCATTTAGCTATCATAAATAACACTGCAGTGAACATGGGTAGGGGTACATATATCTTTTAGAATTAGTGTTTTTGTTTTCTTCAGATAAACACTCAAAAGTGGAATTGCTGGTTCTGTTTTTAATTTTTTGAGGAACCTCCATACTGTTTTCCATCAGTTCAGCTCAGTTCAGGAGCTCAGTCATGTCCAACTCTTTGCGACCCCATGGACTGCAGCATGCTAGGCTTCCCTGTCCATCACCAACTCCTGGAGTTTACACTTATGTTCATTGAGTCAGTGATGCCATCCAACCATTTCATCCTCTGTCATTCCCTTCTTCTCCCGCCTGCAATCTTTCCCAGCATCAGGGTCTTTTCCAATGAGTCAGTTCTTTGCATCAGGTGGTCAAAGTATTGGAGTTTCAGCTTCAACATCAGTCCTTCCGAAGAACACTCAGGACTGATCTCCTTTAGGATGGACTGGTTGGATCTCCTTGCAGTCCAAGGGACTCTCAAGAGTCTCTCCCAACACCACAGTTCAAAAGCATCAATTCTTCTGCACTCAGCTTTCTTTATAGACCAACTCTCACATCCATACATGACTACTGCAAAAACCATAACCTTGACTAGATGGACCTTTTTTGGCAAAGTAATGTCTCTGCTTTTTAACATGCCATTTGGTATTTACAATTTACATTCCCAGTAACAGTGCAACAAAATTTTCTTGTTCTACATCCTTGCCAACACTTGTTATTTCCTGTCTTTTTGAAAATAACCATTCTAACAAGTGTGAAATAACATCTCATTTTGGTTTTGATTTGTGTTTCCTCGATGATTATTTACATTGAGGACCTTTTCATATACCTTTTGGCCATCTTTTTATCTTCTTTGGAGAAAATATCTGTCCAGATCGCCTGCCCT
Source organism: Bos mutus (assembly GCF_027580195.1). Classification (NCBI taxonomy): domain Eukaryota; kingdom Metazoa; phylum Chordata; class Mammalia; order Artiodactyla; family Bovidae; genus Bos; species Bos mutus. The sequence continues at coordinate 26,513,236 of NC_091638.1, forward strand.
CTTTCCAGTCTAGATTGTTTACTTTTTGGCTGAATTGTTTCACATATTTTTGCACAATTAAAAATATATTAAGAAAAATAGAGATTGGAAGACAGTTTGAATGTTTCTTTATAAAATTAAACATTCTCTTACCATATGATCAATTATAATCCTTAGTATTTACTCAAAAGGAGTTGAAAACTTATGTGCACTCAAAAGCCTGCACATGAATATTTATAGCACCCTTTTCATAATTGCCAAAGCTTGGAAGCAACCAAGATGCTCTTCAGTAGGTAAATGGAAAAATAAACTGTGGTATATCCAGATGATGGAATATTATACAGCACTAAAAAGAAATGATCTCTAAGCCATGAAAGGACATGCTATTGCTACTGCTGCTAAGTCGCTTCAGTCATGTCCGACTCTGTGTGACCCCATAGATGGCAGCCCAACAGGCTCCTCTGTCCCTGGGATTCTCCAGGCAAGAATACTGGAGTGGGTTGCCATTTTCTTCTCCAATGCATGAAGGTGAAAAGTGAAAGTGAAGTCGCTCAGTCGTGTCCGACTCTTAGCGACATTGGGGAACTTTAAATACATATTGCTAAGTGAAAGAAGGCAATTTGAAAGGCCACATGTACAGTTTCACCTATATGACATTCTGGAAAAGCAAAAGTATGGAGACAACAAAATGATCAGTGGTTGCCAGGAGTTGAGGGGTTGGGGAGAGAGAGTGAATAGGCAGAGCACAGATTTTTAGGGTAGTGGAAATACTTTGTATGACATTATAATAATAGCTAATGCCATTAAAGGTCAGTTTTCATTCCAATCCCAAAGAAAGGCAATGCCAAAGAATTTTCAAACTACCACACAATGGCACTCATCTCACATGCTAGTAAAGTAATGCTCAAAATTCTCCAAGCCAGGCTTCAGCAATACGTGAACCGTGAACTTCCTGATGTTCAAGCTGGTTTTAGAAAAGGCAGCAGAACCAGAGATCAAATTGCCAACATCTGCTTGATCATGCAAAAAGCAAGAGAGTTCCAGAAAAACATCTATTTCTGCTTTATTGACTATGCCAAAGCCTTTGACTGTGTGGATCACAATAAACTGTGGAAAATTCTGAAAGAGATGGGAATACCAGACCACCTGACCTGCCTCTTGAGAAATCTGTATGCAGATCAGGAAGCAACAGTTAGAACTGGACATGGAACAACAGACTGGTTCCAAATAGGAAAAGGAGTACATCAAGGCTGTATATTGTCACCCTGCTTATTTAACTTATATGCAGAGTACATCATGAGAAACACTGGACTGGAAGAAACACAAGCTGGAATTAAGATTGCTGGGAGAAATATCAATAACCTCAGATATGCAGATGACACCACCCTTATGGCAGAAAGTGAAGAGGAACTAAAAAGCCTCTTGATGAAAGTGAAAGTGGAGAGTGAAAAAGTTGGCTTAAAGCTCAACATTCAGAAAACGAAGATCATGGCATCTGGTCCCATCACTTCATGGGAAATAGATGGGGAAACAGTTGAAATAGTGTCAGACTTTATTTTTCTGGGCTCCAAAATAACTGCAGATGGTGAATGCAGCCATGAAATTAAAAGACGCTTACTCCTTCGAAGGAAAGTTATGTCCAACCTAGATAGCATATTCAAAAGCAGAGACATTACTTTGCCAACAAAGGTTCATCTAGTCAAGGCTATGGTTTTTCCTGTGGTCATGTATGGATGTGAGAGTTGGACTGTGAAGAAGGCTGAGCGCCAAAGAATTGATGCTTTTGAACTGTGGTGCTGGAGAAGACTCTTGAGAGTCCCTTGGACTGCAAGGAGATCCAACCAGTCCACTCTGAAGGAGATCAGCCCTGGGATTTCTTTGGAAGGAATGATGCTAAAGCTGAGACTCCAGTACTTTGGCCACCTCATGCGAAGAGTTGACTCATTGGAAAAGACTGATGCTGGGAGGGATTGGGGGCAGGAGGAGAAGGGGACGCCAGAGGATGAGATGGCTGGATGGCATCACTGACTCGATGGACGTGAGTCTGAGTGAACTCCCGCAGTTGGTGATGGACAGGGAGGCCTGGCGTGCTGTGATTCATGGGGTGGCAAAGAGTCGGATACGACTGAGCGACTGAACTGAACTGAACTGAATGCCATTATAAATTTACCCAAATCTATAGAATATAAACATTAAGAGTTAACCATAAAGTAATCTATAGATTTTGAATGATTATGATGTTCCCTTATAGGTCAGTTGGGAAAGAATCTGCCTGCAATGCAGGAGACCCAAGTTCCATTCCTGGGTTGGGAAGATCCCCTGGAGAAGGAAATGGCCACCCACTCCAGTATTCTCGCCTGGAGAATCTCATGGAGAGAGGAGCCTGGTGGGCTACAGTCCATGGGGTCACAAGAGTCGGACATGACTTAGCTACTAAACCACCACCATCGCCATGATGTGTCCGTGTACATTTATCCCTGGCAAGAAAAGAATGCACCGTTCTCGTAAGTGATGTTGATAATGGAGGAGGCTATGCATGTATGGGACCAGGGGGCATATGGGGGATTTCTGTACCTTCCTCTCAATTTATATTTAAACCTAAAAATGCTGTGAAAAATAAAGGTTAAGAAAGAAAAAAAAGAAAAATACAGACACAATCTCTCTACATCGAAAAGAATAGCAGCCTTATTCCACTAACCCATAACTCCGGACAACAGCGACCTCTGCTAAGGGTGAAGGTTTTTTATTTACCTCTCTTCCCTTCTTCCTATTGCCTGCTAACTTAAATGCCCATTAAGTCTGTACCACTATATATTTGTAATATGAGCACCCACGTCTCAGCTACTAGACCAAGACCGTCGGCTGACTTCACGTACCATTGAATAGCAAATGGACAACATGATTGTTTCAAGATATAAATTTTACTCATACACACACACACATAACTCTTGAAGGTATAGTGTGTTTGTCCAGGTAGAAGCAGGAAAAAAAAATCCTTAAGGACAATGTCTTTTCTCAAAATTTACCAACTTTAACATAGACAAGTAATAATAACAGAAGAATGCTCTGAAGACAGACTGTCTGATTTTCTATCATGGGACCTTTGGGCGAGGTATTCAGTGCTTCAGTTCTAGGGACACAGTTTTTATAGAAAAGACCCCAAAGCAAAGCAACAGAAGTGTTGAATTGGTTATAGTTATAGTTTAAGTGGTTGCCTTATTTGGGAATCCTAGTTGACTGCGATTGGTTGTTCTTAAGTTTTGCTTTCTAAGATTCAAGTGCATTGACTCTGGCTTAGGTTTTGGTTTGCTTTCAGAGGCTACCAAGGCATTAGAGCAACCTCAACTTAATGGCCTCCTTGTTTAAATACTTTAACAGAACGTAATGCTGTAGCTATTACTAGGGCTATACAAACTCATTCTGGCAGAGAATCCATAGTGCTTTGCATGTGGTCTTTTCTGATTGAAGCCACATTTCCCACCTGTGAACACAACATATGTGTAAAAAGACTTACCATTAGCCCTCTCAGAACCAGTTCTGAAATTAATGCATTTTGAACAAATTCACATTTGTTTTTCCTCGTCAATATTGCTGTTGTTGTAAATGCCTTTTACATTAAAAAGAGCTATATACATGACTCATCTTTGCTTTAGAAAAATTTTAAAAAGTAGAAAGTATGTCTAAAGGATAATATGTAAAGCATTAAGTAGAAATATTTATTATCATTCTCTGTTATATAGATTTGAATACATTGATTATTGTAGCATATGCTACTATTATTTGAATATAAGAGTTTCTAATGTTTTAGCTAATGTTTATTGAATGCCCACAATGGGACAAATAATGTTAAAGTGTTCTCAGGTGTTTCCTTAATCTTCTTGCTGCTGCTGCTGCTGCTAAGCCGCTTCAGTCGTGTCCGACTCTGTGCGACCCCATAGATGGCAGCCTACCAGGCTCCCCCGTCCCTGGGATTCTCCAGGCAAGAACACTGGAGTGGGTTACCATTTCCTTCTCCAATGCAAGAAAGTGAAAAGTGAAAGTGAAGTCGCCCAGTCGTGTCCGACCCTCAGCGACCCCATGGACTACAGCCCACCAGCCTTCTTGCTAACTTCTACTAAGCTTTACTGATGAAGAATGAGGAATCTGAAGTACTGAAGAGGTAAGTAACTTTAATAACACCTTACATGTAGTAGAGCAGCAGTCCCCAGCCTTTTTGACATCAGGGACCAGTTCTGTGGAAGATAATTTTTCAGTGGACTGCGGGTGGGGGGGTGGTTTTGGGATGATTCAAGTATATTACATTTATTGTGCACTTTATTTCTAATATTATTACATCAGCTCCATCAGGTATTAGATCCTGGAGGTTGGGGACACCTGCTGTAGTAGACGGACCAGGATTAGGATCTAGGCAGTCCTGCTCCAGTGTCTCCATCATGCCCTCCTTTAACTGTTAAACAAATACAAGTTGAACCACTAAAAAATAATATTTCCTACCATTATCCTTATACCTCCTTTTCCTATTTGTTGATTCTGCACCTTGTGAGTGTGGAAATTGAGAAACAAAAGGATTAACCAATTTGTTCAAAGTCATTCAGCTAGCAAAAGTGGGGAGCCAGGATTTGTATCCTGGCTCTACTGCCTCAGCTGGAGACACAACCACAGGTGCTGTTGAAAAAGAAAATTTTTAGTTTTGAGTTTCAGATTTGCAAGATGAAAAGGATTCTGAAGATGGATGGTGCTCATGTTTGCACAATAAGAATGTGCTTAATACCAATGAACTGTAAAGTGGTTAAAATAGTAAATTTTATGTTATGTATATTTTATTATAAAAGAAAGAAATCTTTAAAAAAAATTTTTTTTTAAAAAAAAGCATTTTCTACTTGGCCTGGCTCTCATTACTAGTAGAGAACTTGAGTCTACCAGAAGTATCTCCTTCTATAAATGCTTGCCTTCTAGCCCATCTGGTGTTCAGTAATGATCACTATTAGTGTTCCTCTTCATATTTAAGGTAGAGTCACTGTGCACCGTACAATAGAGTACCATCCATCCCTCCATCCATTAAAACACCATCAGGAATACCTGACTGTAACTTTAGAAAAGAGAGTTCCAAGAAAATGGGTCATGGTACCAGTAAATTTCAACAAGTTCATGACAGAAGAAACAAGAAAGATGGAAAATAAGTTTCAATTCCTTACTAGGTCCTAAGTGAGGACAGTGAAATAGGAAGAAGGGAAAGTAGCTAGGGAACCTAGAAGCATCAGGACTAGGGATGTTCCAGCAGGAAGTGGTAACAGTTTAAGTCAACTGAATACAGAACACCACAATCTTACTCACCTCAAATCCTCACTCACTTCTATGGATTAGCAAAGCCCTACTGTTTTACAAAATACTTTCTCAGGTAGTACTTTATGTTTTGTGCACCAACACTACCAATAACACAAACACAAATGAAATATGTGGTGTGCCTAAAATTTCTGCATGAATTTAGACGGTTTGAAGAGAAGGAGAGGGTGGTAAGTCTTGTAAGTCTTTAATTTTTTGTTTTTCTCTTTTTGGCCACACCACACAGCTTGTGGCATCCTAGTTCCCAGATCAATCTGGGGAGAGAATCCACTTCCCCTGCCATAGAAGTACAAAGTCTTAACCACCGGACCACTCAGTAAATCCCACGAGTCTTTAGTTTTAAAATGACAACACTTTTAAATGGAACAATAACAAGAAACTGTACAGAAAACATATGCACAGATACAGACTCTATTGTTCCAGGGGTTGGAGAGAAACATTGACATTTGCCCAGCGTTTTTTACCACTTCATTAGTGACATGCTGGTCTATTGGGGGATATGATGAAATACGGCTAATGAATCCAAAAGTAATCCAGGTAGCGGTGAAGGGGACAGAAGAGGGCCATAAATAACTGAATGCGCTCAATGATAGGGGTAAATCTTTACACTTCCCAGACATGGATTGAGAAGGAGGACAAACTTGTCAGTATTTTAGTTCTACAAATACATTTTCAATAGACTTATCCGAGGTCATTATTTCCCCTTGTTTATGAAAACATATAGATGTTTTGGTAGCTTAATTTAAATTGGAATGAAAACATTACTGTAGTAAAAAGGGTTATGGATTTGAGCTTTTGTCTTTCAATTACATGTTTAGTAAGTTAATTATTGAAACAGATTTACTTCACTGAAAACGCAAAAAAGGGAAAACAAAGATTCTTTCAAAAGTTAAAAATGCTTGCCAAAAAGGTATCTTAATGGTTTCAAAGCTCTAATAAAAAAATGCTGTAATATATTAAATGACCCATTCCGTAATATTATAGCTTTGTTTGACATGATAAATTGCTTTATAATATGCTAGTGTGCATTGAAAGTAAGTCAGACTGCTGTAAATCATGGCTTTATCTGTCCATTATTATTATTACTTTATTATTTTTACATATGACTACAAACCAATGTTGAAAAATGAAGACTTCTTTCCTAAATTTGTAAGATAGATATCAACACAAATTGTGGAAATTGGCATGTCTGTGAATAATTGCTTAGTCTTACTCTGGTGCCCTTCAATATATTTTCGTGACATTAGTAAAATGCACCTTAATCTCCACCATCTGACTGACTTCTTGACAACGAGCTGGCAAAACAAGAGCAATGTGAGCAAGCTGAATATTCATTAATACCCCAAATTCAAGAAAAATACATATTCGTTTTTTTAGGAAAATATGGAAATAGTCAATGTTATAGAAATTTTATACATAATGAGTTTGGTGTGTGAATACAATATGACACTGTATTTTGAAAATATATAACAATGGAGATAAGTTGGAACTTTAAAAGATGTCTTAACTTTTTCTTTTCTGTTTCTCTTTTCTGTTTCTTTTCTATTTCTCTCCTTCACTCCTGTTTTCTTTCTTTCTCTGCTAGAACCATCTTAAAGACTTCAACAGAGTAGAACAAAGTAAGTATGTGCACCATAAGTGGGAGGGGAGGTGAGTGGAGGGTGTCAAGGCAAATTGCATGTCTATGTAGCAGGGCTACTCTGTAACACATGTTGCAGATTGACTGGGGTGAGACAGATATCCATGCAGAGGAGTGGCCTGGCGGAGATCTGAGGACCTCACCTAAAGGGATGCCAAGTGGGAGGTATCTCAGTACAAGTGGGTTGAGGAGGGAATTTTATGGAACAGGGTGTGCTGGCCAACACAGGCTATTAGATACAGAAGGACTGATCAAATAAGTATATAAAATGAACAGAAAAAAAAAAAGAAAAAAAAATTAACAGAAGCCAGGTTTCTCAATGTCAGAGAAAGGCTGATTATTCTCAAATAAGGAAGAGAATTAGGTTAAAATATATAGTTTTAGATTGAAATTGGCAGTATTGCCATGAATTTGTTTTCAATATATATATATGTATATATATAATGATGCACATGTAAATAAGTATAGATGAAAATGTGAAAATATATATGTGTGTGTATAATATATATACATTATACACACAGACCTATACACGCTCAGTCGTGTCTGACTCTTTGCGACCCCCATGGAGTGGAGCGTACCGGGCTTCTCTATCCATGGAATTTTTCAGGCAAGAGTACTGGAGTGGGTTGCCATTTCCTTCTCCAGGGGATCAAACCCAGGTCTCCTGCATTGCAGGCAGACACTTTTTACCGTCTGAGCCACCTGGGAAGCCCTTTCATATATATATGTATGTTATACACACAGACCTATATACAGTGACATATCAATAGCAAAGAGCACTCAAATCTATCATTCTGGAGCTCCCTGGAAAAATGGCTAATTCCAGGGCTGAAGGAGGAAATGAAAGTAAAATGTGATCCTGGAAAATCTTGTTATGCCAGAAAACATGGATATATCAAAAAAAAAAAAAATAGTGAGAACATTTCAAGAAGGTGCAGAAGCCAGCTATAAGGAATTCCCATTGACAAAATGAGACATTAAGGCATCAACACCTAACAACTAACTGTAAGCCACAGAATAAAATAGAAAACCATAAGTTTATTATGAGCACGTGAGTGAGTGAAAGTCACTCAGGCATGTACAACTCTTCATGACCCCATGGACTGTAGCCCACCAGGCCCCACTGTCCATGGAATTCTCCAGGCAAGAATACAGGAATGGGTGGCCATCTTCTCCTCCAGGGGATCTACCAGACCCAGGTATTGAACCTGGGTCTTCTGTACTGCAGGCAGATTCTTTACCATGTGAGCCCCTAGGAAAGCCTCTGAATTCATTATATAGATATAAATAAATAGTTAATTGAAAGTATTGTAAGGAATGGGTTATGTATACAATTTCCATGTACTTAATAAAACAACCATTATTTACAAAGGATAAAAGTGTAACTTTACATTGGAGAAATGCGCAATACACTCTTTTAAAAGAAGGATCAAATGAACAAATAATGAGAGAAACTGAAATCACAAGCTATGTAAGGATCCAGGGAGAAGAATATAGCAGCCCTCCAGTGATATTTCCGCTAAGCATGCATTACCTAAGTCTAACCATAGCAAGCCTTCACACAACCTCAGATTGAGGCACAGTCTATAAAATACTCGCCTATGATCTTCAAGTGTCAAGGTCATGAATTCAAGAAAAGACCAAGGGATTGTTCTACACCCAAATGTGGGTTGAGATCCCAAACTTGCTCCTTTAACTGCAAAGGATGCAATTGGGACTAACTGGTGAAATCTGAATGGGATTTCAGGACTGGATGGCAGTTAATGAATCAATTCTAATGTTCTGCTGTTGAGAGTTGTATTGTGATGAGAGGAGAATGTCTTTGTTTCTCTTTTATTGTACTTGCATTTTTTACCTGTAACCTGTGGTTGTTTCATTTTTTTTAGAAAGATAAGAAAATTTTGGATCAGAGCCTCTCACAATATGATTTGTTATTCTCCCAATTTAAAGATAGTTGTAATAATTCTAATTGCTTTTACAATCTCTGAATTTTAATAGATGTCAGATTTTTACCACCCTAGAGAATTTCTATAAAATTCAATTATTTTTCTAGCTCATTTTATATTTCATGGTGATGTGTTTACACATTGTACCCTGGGACCTAAGGATAATAGGGAAAATCAATTGTTAACAAAATGAAATGTAAGCCCTGTGACAGCATATACCATTCTTATACTTGGTTTCAAATATGCCTATTTAATTTCATTTTAGAGTGAAATCAGATAAAATTAAAATTCTATTTAGATATTCTCCAGAAGTTAAGTGAGTCCCCAAAGTGATTAGCCACAAAGAAATTTTAATTAGTTTGATGAAATCTGCCTTTCAAGTGGTTTGAAATTTGGAGATCCAAGAAAATTATCTGTTGGGTGTTTTGCTTTTGTTTTTCCCCTTCTGAAAAACCAAACCAAAAGCAAACCAAACCTGAGGAATTAAAAGGCTTTTTCTGAGAGGAGCAGAGAATGGACTCCCTGTCAGGATGATATAATTTGTATGCAACCACGTTTCTCCAGTTATCTCTGTCTTTATGTGTGTGAGGGGTTCCGGATTACAAAGTGGCTAAGGTAGGCATGATACTACAATGTGAATAACAGTATTAACACAGACAATATGGACTACTGACATTATATTTTACATAAAGCCAGATAAAACAATGAGCCTTGCATACAAATCTGTGCTGAAAAGGCACCGCCTTATCACATTACCATGGATCAGTGTGAATTTCCTTTTCAAAGCAGAGTTCTGGCCAGAGTCTGGAGCCAAGCTACTTTCTATGTGTATGCAAAGACTTCATTTCAGACACCTTGGGCTGGAGCAGCATGTAAATTGTCAGGAAAAAATATTGCTAGCCTAGAGCTACCAATAGAGCCAGTTGTACAGCCAAATGTGCAGATTTGGCAAACCAGCTGTTTTCCCTGCTCAAGGAATTTTCATGATGTGCTCCTGCTAAGCAAATCAAACAAGCATTACGTCAGCTTTTATACTGCATTAAAACCTGGGGTTTTGTGGAGATTTGAACAAAGGGTACTCAATATTTTCCCTTCTGATAATGAATATTTCTCTACTTTTTAAAAAGGTACAAGTTTGGGATATTGAGAACAACTTGCAGACACAAAGTTAACCTACCTCTCTGGGTTTTTAATTGATAAAAACAGAGGGAGAGGTAGGGACTAAGGCAGAGAGAAGGATGAGCAGGATACAAGAACATAATTGTTTGTTTGTTTGTTTTGAGAGTAATAGATCCATGAGGACAGTGATTTCTGTCTGTTCGGTTCACTATCAATAGTAATTAATTCTATCAGTCTTAGCAGACAGAAAAGTGCCTGGTAGACTTTAGAATTTAAAACTGCCAATTTTTAGACTAGAAATAAGTGAATCATGTCAAATTCTCATCATGGATTTAGATCATCACTCAATTTGGGAGAAGATTAAATTCTAAAGGTAGACTTTAGAATTTAAAACTGCCAATTTTCAGACTAGACATAAGTGAATCATGTCAAATTCTCATCATGGATTTAGATCACCACTCAATTTGGGAGAAGGTTAATTTTTAGATCATCACTCAATTTGGGAGAAGGTTAATTTCATTTTGTAAAATGAAAAAGGAAACTTTCTCTTATTCCTACTGCCTCTGAGAATATAACTTCCTGGTGAAGTTTCCAGTCAGGCCAGAGGACAATCTAGGCCAATGTTTCTTACTGAATCATTTATTCTTAGTATTCAGTCATTCATTTAATACATATTTATTATCCATCTGCTATGTGTCAAGCTCTGGAGTGTGTACAGGAAAATTAAACATTTATGGATAATATCCCTTATCTCAGGAAGCTCAGTGAGGGTAACAGAAAGAAAGAGATTCTGCAGTACAATGTGATGGGTATTATGAAATGCGAAGGATGTGGCCTTTAACCAGGTGATGCTAGTATTTATAGGGAATAAGCATAACATAGGGCTCCCTGTTAGCTCAGTTGGTAAAGAATCCACCTGTAATGTAGGAGACTCCAGTTCAATTCCTGGGTTGGGAAGATCAGCTGGAGAAGGGATAGGCTACCCACTCCAGTATTCTGGCCTGGAGAAGTCCATGGACTGTATAGTCCATAGTGTCGCAAAGAGTTGGACATGACTGAGTGACTTTCACTTCACTTCACTTCAAGCATAAAATAATACAAGACGGGTTTAATAAGACAGAAAGGCTGAATGGTTACGATACTTCAATTATAAAAGCCCTCAGGTATGTTTCCTAAATGATAGGATAGTTTCTGTCTTTATTTTAATTATTTGGGTTGTGTTCCCTGTCTTCAGACTTTGGCTTCTACCTACCTGAAACCCCTGTCATTTAAAACTTACTGATTTACAAGCTAGTTTTTAATCAGTCACTGTGCTAATCTGGGTCCTTCTAGCAAATTTCCAAACTTGAAATGGAGTAAGGCTGTTAGAACACTGCCTAACATTTGTTTCATCTGATAGAAGTAATATAATGATTTTTATGTTTATTAATTTAGTTTATTAATTGATAAATTAATCTGTTTATTAATTAGTTCATAATTTGCTAATAGAATCTTATTATATATAGAGAGAGATATATAAAGGAGACACACATGTGTACAGATTTATACTTATTTATATGTGTAAATTTATGTGTACATAATTGTTGCTTAATAAGGAATTTGACTGGCCTTTGCCCTTGGTTACTGGGAGAAAGACTATAAATCCATGGAATTTCCCAAGCACTAAGTGTCTCTGTTATTCATGAGTCCCCTAGATCAACCTCAGTTTATGCTAACCAGATGACTAAGGATAGGGCTGTGCCCATCAGAAGGATCAACCTTTACTTAGAGGACTGGGGCTTTGAACCAGTCTAAACTCCAAGGAGGGATGGAAGTGGGAGGCTTGAGATTGAGATCAGACGTAGCCAGTGATACCATCAAACCTGTTCATGTAATGAAACGCCAATAAGAAGCCTGGACACCAGAGTTTGGCGGAGATTCTTGGCTGATGAACATGGCAGTGTCCTAAGGGAGTGACATGCCCTGATTCCATGGGAAAAGGGCATGGAAGCTTTGCATTTGGCGTGCTCCTAGACATCAACCTATGTGTCTCTTTTGGTGGCTGATCCTGATTTATATCTTTTATAATAAAAAATTGTAAGCAAAGTACTTTCCTGAGTCTCGTGAGTTCTATGAATGAATTATTGAACTTGGCCAGGGATTATGAGAACTTCCTTGTTTTGTAACCAGTTGTTCAGAAGTACAGATAGCCTGGGGACCCCCAAATCACTGCTGGCATCTAAATGAAGAGTCTTTTGGGGGATCATGCCCTTTAACTTGTGGTAGTCTGATGTTAACTCCAAGTGGGATAGCTTCAGAATTGAACAGTAGTGCTTCAGTATACATTATGTGAAGGATGAAGGTCTGGAAACATGAACAACACATGGGATTCTAAGATAATACCTTGTTGTATGCCCAGTAGTTTACATAACCTTTTTTCTAAGTTATCAAGATCCTTTGAGAATAATGTACAATGAGGCCCAGATTGGCTCTGTCCATGGTACAGGTTTTTAACCAATGTCCTTCACTTCATATGTAAGTGTTATCACAGTTATTTTGCTGCTCGTCAGTTGATATATATACACACATATATATAAGGTGCCAAAGAAAGTGATCAGTGCATGCGCAGTGCTCAGTTCCTATCAGCTTTCTTCTTACTCAACTTTTTTGATAACTAAAAGATCTCTGAATAGGCGCAGACTCTGAAAAGGTAAATCCTCTGGTGATGAAGAAAAATTCCCTTTTTAAATACCTGCTCTGACAATACAGTCCCCTCATTGGAGGACCCCAATTAGATCAGAGGAGTTGTTACCATCATAGACACATAGTGTAAATAGATTTATCTGCATTCTCATTTCTGCTCTTACTCTTAAGTTCCACAGCCCCACAGCCAACAGAAAGCAATTTTTTTCTCTTTTTGGCATTGGGATCAGGAATTTCAGAACTTATTTTATGAAGCCATTAGTGCTTCACCAACAAATAAAAGAATGGGTGTTAAAGACATGGGGTTTTGGCAGGAGGAAGGCATTGGGGATCAACACACATGAATAGGGATGGGGTGATAAATTATGACTGATATCTGGGGAAGAGCTTTAGTCATTATTTGGATTATGTTCTCTTTGTATTAGAAGACATTTCTTTTATGAACAAAAATTGGTTTCTTTGGAATTCTCCTTGCCTTAATTTCTATCTTTGGGGCTTCAACTCATTTGCATGATTGTCCTAGAGAACAATTTATCATCCCTCTTTTACGCATCTGATTTTCTAAAGGTCACCCAGTAAGTCAGGGATGACATTGGGCATATTCTCTTGGGTAACTTCTAATAATTGCACTTCCTCCCTGATGCTTTGGGTGTCTGGCACATTTGTAATTGACAGAAGGATAACAATGCAATCTGGCTCGTTTCCAAGGCCACCCTCAAATAAAGCTGGATGGTTATGGGGATGGTTAAACCACCCATATCCATCCCTTTGCCTCAGGAAGTCAGGCTGAGTGAGGGAAATATTAAAAATCCAAAATAAAGAAATTATCTGATTGGATCATTGTTTATTTTTTTTAAGTTTTGTTTTTTGATGTGGACTAATTTTAAAGTCTTTATTGAATTTGTTACAATACTGCTTCTGTTTTATGTTTTGGTTTTTTGGCCAAGAGGCATGTGGGATCCTAGCTCCCAGACCAGGGATCGAACCCAGATGCCCTGCATTGGAAGGTGAAGTCTTAACCATTGGAATGCCAAAGAAGACTCAAATCATTGTTTTTTAATTAAAAAAAAAAATCGCATTTAGTTAACAACATACCTGGATAAGTAAGCAGTAAATAGCAATAGAAATTTGAATGCTGCTTAAACTTTCCAGCTATCTTTACAAATGCCCAACCTGCTTCTGTCTATTATCCTATCTTTTCACAAGTGCTTTGGGCACTGAGAACTCTGCCTACAGATTAAAGCTAGTTTCTGAGTGGTGCTTAACCAGGCTGACCCAGGAGAAAATTCTGGTTTCTAGAATGATATAGTAATGTCAAAGTGAAAAGAATTTAACCTTTCAGATATGTGATTAGAGTGGGAGAAAAGTATCAGTCTCTTTCAAAACGTGGGAAAAAAATAAGAAAGGTGATATTTCGTCAAAAGCATATGCCAGGCAGGTAATTTACTAACAGACACAGGAGATTTTGTGATTGTCTTTGTCCATTCTTTGACAACCTTATACTGACCTACTAAAAACCACAAAATGTTCTATTGTTAATACCATAGATTTTGTTTCTAAAATATAAACTGGAGATGTTATGATGATGATGAAAGAGTATTTGTTTTGCTTCTGAAATAGAGCAGATAATTGAACAATGTGTTATAGATCCTAAAAGTTAGAACTTTTTGTTTGATGAAAGTTTGGATAAAAGATAAATACATAAATTTGATTAATTATACTTATTTGAAATTTGATTAATCATGGTATATATAATATTTAAATAGCTTTTCAAACTTAGCAAAGTATTTTTATATTTTAACTTATCCTAAATACGGTATATTGCATGACTAGTTCCAATTCTCTATACCCCTCCTGGTATGCATGCTGGTCTGTATGCACTTTGCCATGTGACCCTGAGATGACTCTGACTTGGGTCATGTAATTTGTTCTGGCCAATAGAATAAGACTGTATTTGAATATATGCCTAGATTTCAGGAGATCTTGCAGGTTTCTGCTTGTACTCTTGTGTTTCAACTACCACCATGAGAAACATTCCTAGGCTAGTCTGTTGGTTCCAGGAGATGGATGAGGGACAAAGGGAGCAGAACTATCCAGAGAATCTCTCCCAACCAAGCCAAACCTAAGCAGAGTTCTCAGTTGCCCAGTAATTGCAGGAACTATAATAATAAATAATTGCCTTTTTAAGCTCCTGAGCTAGGGGACAGATTGCTATGCAGCAATAGCTAAGTGACTCTGTAGTATCTCAGATTGGAATGTGGCATAGTTCATGGTTTACTAAAGACATAACAGAGAGCCTGAATGGTGAAAAGGCTTTCTCAAAAGCACATGTAAATCAGCATCACATTGGGCCTTAAACACATCTCTTGATTTCAAATTCCCATGTTTTTATACTCCAAAAAATTCTCCTTACTAGGCCCAGTGTCCTGTACTCTGTAAGCACACATGTCTTGTTCAGAGCATAGAAGTCAATAATTGAATGGAACACTTACTTTTGCAGATGGATGAGAAAGAAGTGAGTCATTGAAAGGTTGGTCATTGAAAGGCTGGTCAAAAATGAGTCATTGAAAGATACCCCTTTAAACATTGCTCTGTTTTCACCTGAATTCAACACCTTCCTAAGCTGGGATCAAGAATGATTAGGCTTGAAAGGATGAAGACAGGCCAACCTTCTATTTAGTGTATCTGTCTTCATTGCCTGGGGCTTAGAAAGTCCCACACAACTGGATACATTAATTATGTCTGCCCTTGTAAGAAATGTTTCAAAGTCCTCTCCCAATGCCACATATAAAGTTTTTAAAAGCAATAAGCAAAGATAAAGATTTGAGACAGACTGAAGCAACCTATATTCACATATGGAAGAAAACTTCCTGCATTAGAGTACTGAAAAGCCATCAGATTTCAGTTTCTATCTGGGCATCATTTATGTTTGGCAGATGGGAGGGGATTGTTGTTTTATTTCTCATTTATTCTATTTTTGCTTCTCTAGGGGCATTTAGGTCGGCAGACTGTTACTTATTTCTTGTAGAGGTCTTTAGGGACACATTTAGAGACTAAAACCAATAAAGCTACTTGGGCATCTTGTAACATATTTTGCAGATTCAGCTAACTGAGCAGGCCCCAGTGGAAGGCTTTTTTTTTTTTTTAAATAATTGGGCTTCCAAAATTGTGTGCGTACTGACAGATAATATTCATGCACATAAATTTGACAATAACAACTCATTGCTCTCATGTTTCAGCTGCCATCTACATGCTGGTGCCTCTCAACTTTTTAAATCTGAATCTCAGCTTTCTATATTCAATTGCTTTTCTGCAAGTGAATGCCCCAAGGCACTTCAAAATTAACATAGGCAAATCTAAATGCATCATATTCTCCTTACCACCTTTTCTTCCTGGACACCCCATCTCAGTTAATTGCCTTACCATCTACCCAGTCACCTAAATTATTGTTTCAACTATCATCCTTGATTCACTGTATTTCTATATTCTTCAGCTTTTATGGGCCCAATGCTCTATCAGTCTTACCTAATAAGTGTTTCTGAAATTTGTCTCCTCCTTTACAATTCCTGGCTTTCCAACATTTCTCAGGTGAAATATTGCATCTTCTGCCTTAAACCCCCAATCTGCCCTTAAATGAAAGCTGACCAATTAGCTCTCACAACCAAATGGCTTCCAATAATAATCTACTCAATAAAATCCAAGCTCTTATAGGGGTGAGTAGTGTGGTCACTGCCTCTCTCTCAAACCTCATCAATGCAAAGTGGACTATAGAAGCTAACTGGCTTCATATTCTGGCTTCACTACTCTGGGTGTGCAAACTGGAGCACATTTCTCTACAACTCTGCACCTCAATTTCCTCTTCGGTAAAATGGGATCATAGTGCTGCTTATCTCAAAACAGTGCTATGAGCATTAAATTAAGTAATATGGTAAATAAAAATACTACCTAATACAGAATAAGCCCTCCACAAACGTTTTTCAGATCCCAACTGTCTGCTTCAGACATTCTGAGCTGCCTGTCGTTTCCTGTGTGTACCATGTTGCATTCTATGTTCACCCTTTTCTTAATGTTTCCTTCATCTACATCAACATTCTTTCTTTGACTATCTCCAAAGCATGCTTCGTCTGATTATTGAATTGAATTGCTTATTCATGCCTTCATTCTTTCATGTAATTATAATTTCTTGAGTAGTGACTCTGTGTTATGCAAGTGGCATACAAAAATGGTCACAAACAATATGGCACTCTGGCTTCAAGGCGCTTGTGGGTAGATAAGGTTGGGAAATTGATAAACACACAATCACAGTCACTTAATTAAAGGAGAATATGTGTGGGTGTTGAAGAAAAGACTAGAGAATATAGAAACATAGTTGAGAGGAAACTATATTTGACATAATACAGTCTGGAGGAAGTATTTCAAGTATCCTAGCCTCCAGGAAACTGTCCCTGATGTCCAGATAAGGTTAGCTTTTTGTACCCTGTGATCTGAGAACACACCTGATGCCTAAGTCTGCTTGAGCTGCTATAACAAAATGCCACAGATTGAGTGGCTTAACCAAGAGACATTTATTTCTCACAGGTCTGGAAGAAGGAAGTCTAAGTTTAAGGTGCCAACCGATTCCTGGTGTGGACTTCTTCCTGGCTTGTAGACAGTCACCTTCTCACTTTGTCCTCACGTGGCTGAGAGGGAGCCATCTCTGTTTTTCTCTCTTCTTACAGACTCTCTAATATCACCATGAGGGCCCCATCTTCATGACCTCATCTAACTCCAGTTAGCAAAGGCATCATCTCTAGATATTATATTAAGGCTTAGGTTTCAACATATGAATTTTGGAGGACACAATTCAGTTCACAGCACCTGCATAGCCTACCCCAGAGAACGCACCTTAAATGGTGAAAAGTATCTGTTTTCTTTTTTACTCTTTCTTTCTTGACTACAGTGCCTTGAGGACAGGCACTGTATCTTTATCCATTTCTTCTGTCCCCATTAGCCGAGAACTGCTCTCATAGGTTGCTAATTCCTCACAGCTTCAGCTTGTACAAGAGTGAGTCACAGATTTCGACAGGTTTCCTATGCCCTGTGTTAATAATGTCAGGTAGAAAGTGTTAAAGACATGGTGCTGCTGAAATGGGGTACTGTAAGTTCATACCTTTCTGAAGCCAATTGTCTCAGTATTGGCTCAAATAAGACAAAAAACAAAGATCTAAACTAAGATATAAGGAACAGTGTGCTGGAGTTTCTGAGAAAATGTTTTGCTAAAGAAAATCAGTGGAGCTGGTTCTACCCTATTTCCTTCTGTCTTCTATTTTTTTTGCCATGAAGGTAGAAATGACATCTAACAATCATCTTGAGAACAGGAAGAGCTAGGCTTGAGGGAAATGCAAAGGGAGAAGTGAAGTAGCAGCTTAGGGCACTGAGCTGTTATTGAACCAGTCCTTAACTACTACATCTGGAGTTCCTATTATATAAGAAAAATAGACTACTGCTTATTAAACCAGTGTAGCTTTATTTTTGTTACTCACAGCTAATGCATTTCTGATTCTTCTATCCAATCTGCTCATATAACACATTGTTAGCTTCACTGCATCACATAGTATCATTCTCTCCAAACTCTCACATGTAGAAATAACTTGAGCATCTTCATATTTCCAGCTCACATGCATTTTGCATATGTAGACAAAATAAAAGTTGCATAGATGTGAAATGGCTAAAAATGTCACCTGCTGTGAGATATTTACTTTCAGAAATGCTTTTATAGGAAAATTTACTGTAAAGAAGAATCCTTCATAATACTAAATTGGTATCCTATATTATCCAACCCAGTAACATCATAGAAATGCAGCAAATATTTCAATATTCAAAACAATTATAAAATATTTCTATACTCCCATCTTCCAAAGATGGTCATATTTAATGTTTTATTGTATTTCCTTACAGTATTTTTTCTCTGGATAAAAATTCCACATTCTGTATGGTCCAAGGGGCTGCAAAGAGTCAGATATGACTGAGCAACTTTCACTTTCATTCTCATATAATGTATACATTTTTCATCTGTAATAGCAAATATTATCCAGTTAGGATCCTGTTATATTTACTGTTTTGTAAACTATCTTTTTGGAGAAGGCAATGGCAATCCACTCCAGTACTCTTGCCTGGAAAATCCCATGGACAGGGGAGCCTGGTAGGCTGCAGTCCATGGGGTCGCTAAGAGTTGGACACGACTGAGCGACTTCACTTTCACTTTCATGCATTGGAGAAGGAAATGGCAACCCACTCCAGTGTTCTTGCCTGGAGAATCCCAGGGATGGGGGAGCCTGGTGGGCTGCCATCTATGGGGTCGCACAGAGTTGGATACGACTGAAGCAACTTAGCAGCAGTAGCAGCAGCAGCAAACTACCTTTTAAACAATCACTCGTTATGAATATTTTTCATGACATGACACTCTTTGATAACCCAATTATAATAAGTCACAGGGCTTTGTTATTTAGCTGTACCATGATTACATTATCTTTTGGATTTCTGGGTTGCTTCAATTCTTCTTACTATGTTTCCTGTAGTAGATATATGTTGCTTTCATTTCCTCCTTAATATTAGTACTTCTGGGGGGCTACCACTCCCTTAATTCTGTAGAGATGTCAGTCATAATCTATTGCCTATCCTTGGCTATGGAGACCTTGAATAAATTAATATTTCATCTCCTGGGGAAAATGATTGGTCTAAAATTAAGACTACAGCTATACATGTCCACACCGCTATATTTTAAAGGGATAACCAACAAGGTCCAACTGTATAGCACAGGGAACTCTGTTCAATGTTATGTGGCAGCCTGAATGGAAGGGAATTTGGAGGATGGATACATGTATATGTATGGCTGAGTCTCTCCACTGTCCACCTGAAACTGTCGCAACATGGTTAATCAGTTACACACCAATACAAAATAAAAAGATTTTTTTGAAAAAAGAATATAACTCAGGTAAGATCAGAGCCCCTTTTGGGGATTTCTAACTAGATGATGAAGACCAGTGGGAGAGGTGGGGAAGCTACCACTTTTTCTTAGTGTTACTCACTGTGTTGATGTGGGCCATTAGTTCTCAGAAACTTTTAATAGCTCAAAATCTCTTGGGAGAAACCTACCTTTGGTTAGGGAAAATAAGCATAAGATAACAGTGAAGGCTGGTTGAGAAGTTAAAGAAGAGAGAAAAGGCTCTGTTTCTGGAGTGAGCTGTGCCTGAAGCTATTCTACTTCTGGATCTCTCCGCTTCAGGAACCAAAGTGTTCTTTTATTTTTATTATTTTTATTATTGCTATTTTTCACTTCAACTAGTTTGGCAGGCTTTCTGATAACACTTAAGTAGTAAATCTAATAGAGTGGTCTGCTAAATCTCTTCATGAATGGGAGTCTCTTCATGCTATTTTTATGGCATTATTATTTTGATGTAAATTGATAACTATATCTTTTTATCATGATAGTCATGTCCTGGCCTGGAAAATTCATGGTTCATGTGTTGTATTTTCTTTATATTGACTTTTCAAAATAAAATAGGTTTTACTCCTACAGACTACTCTTGCAAGAGCCTGTTGAGTTCCTTCGGATGAGCACAGAGCATGGTAAGCCTACAATAGAATCATGATGAGTAGATTATCAAATGATTGAATTTGCTGCCTGAGAAGCCCCAAGAGTTTCTTTTTAAAGGTGCATTGATTCCCTCAGGTTGTGATCAAACACTATATCAGACACTTTGAAATACTGTTCTCTTTGGTCTTTCAATTTTATATGCTTGTAAAAAAAAGAAAACTTCATGTGTTTGTTGCAATTTTTCAGCATGAAATGTAAGCTTAGCTTTAAGAACATGAATTTTGCTCCCCGGGGAAGGAACTATAAAAGTCCCATTGAGATTTAAACACAGACGATGGAACTATTTGCTAGGTTTGGGGGTTTGAATTCCAGGTACTCATAAAAGTTCTGACAGTTTGATGAAATCATAATTTGAAGGCATTAGAAAGTTTTTGGTGTACAGGATCACATGTAAGGTGGTAAAGATAGCATGGCAGGCCTCAGAAAAAAAGGATAAGGAGAAAACTTTCTAAGTTTTCCTCTATCACTAAATAGTGCTTGTTATGTTTTCTCCTCTACATCATCCTAGAAACTCTCAAGCTTTCCCAAGACTGTCCAGCTTCTCTCTGGAATTAACTAACAGGCAGAGAAAAAAAAAATATAATGTTTGGTTTTAGTCATAAGGTTTATAATCAATATTAGAATTAGCAGAGTCACAACAGCTAATTCATGAGGCAAGTGTCAAAAACTAAGACAAAGCAAATAACTAAAACAGGCAGCTGGCAGGATATAATAGACTATATAACTGACAGGGCATTGACCAATATGCCCATCACCTATATTATCTTTTTTGCTTTAATGAGTTTATTTGGGTATATTTCTTTCTTTCTCATATTCTAATTTTTTTCCTGCTGTTCTATAGTTTGTTATAACTGAATCAGATACGCTATTGTTAAGCATTCCCTTGTAGGTTGCTACAAGCATAAATCCAGAGGCAGTCTGCTTGAAGGACAATCCAAGCCCCACAGGGCTCCACTCAGCAGGTGTCTGCCATCTCAGAGGAAGACTATCCTTCAGCAGGACATCTTGATTCAACAGCATGAATCAAATGGGAACCCCGTAATTGTTCTTATTCTGACAAAAGCCCCTTTAATCCCTCTTTTTCCTCAATGCTAGCAGCTTCTTTATCCCTTTAACTTGGGACCACTGAGGTTAATCACTATGCCTCTTGCCTGGGTTAGTTTGACCATCACAAAATGTCCATGATCCCCACACTGTTCCTCATCCTTCAGGCTCCAGACTCTATCCCCCTTGCCTTTTGTGACCTTTATTCCTCCCTCCCTATCTCCTAACACTCTTTCAAGGAGCCTCATGGAGTTCTAGGTCAATCATCAGCAAACATCTGCTTCTTCTTGATCAAATGGAAATCTCCTCCGATGGCATCAGTTTTCCTGCAGCACTTTCAAGGGGTGACTCTTTCTCTCCTCCAATTCTCCTGACATGGCACCTAGAGGCAGGATTGATGTCCTGCGCTCTGCACTGACACTTCTAGTCCATCCTTTGTTGAATCTTAAACATTCAGCTTCGAAATTTATCTCCTACAATACTCCTCCTTATTTTCAATTCACCCTCTTTCTTTAGAAAAAATTTCTTCTGTTACACTTTCACTTTCTTCAACATTACTGTTATCAGAACGATTGATAATTTCTATATCCACACAGATGATCTTTCTAATGCCCTCCTTCTAACTTCTTAACGTCCTGCACTCCAGAGATTTTGTCCTACACCCTATAGAGCCTCTATATCACTGGCATATGTTTGACCATTAATGGCATCACATTCCATTCTACTTTCCAGTTCCCTTCTTGTAGAATCTAATCTCCAGTAAGACTCTGTGCTGTGTGCTGTGCTTAGTCGCTCAGTCACCCCCTCCAAAATCACTAATACGTTCACCCCATCAATTTTTTTATTGTTCTTCACTGCCCCCCCCCCCCCCACCAAATCTTCTCTTTCCTCCATAGTCTGCTTGAACTTCATGGTCAGGTACCATTATCTTTTATGATTTAACCTATTATAATTATTTTCTTGCAACCATATCACCCTTCTCTATTCTCTTGGCAAAACCACACCCCTGGTTAAATTCACATCTCTGTATACTTAATGCCTCCACTAGCACTCTTGAAATTGGCTGGAGAAGACCCAAAATATTCTCATTGACAGTATCTTAAATTCATCAAAAACCTCAAGCTGGCTACTACTGCCTGTCAAGCATAGTACATACCATTTGTCAATTTTCTCTCTTGGTCTCTAGTCATAGTCTCTCAAACTTTAATGGGCAAAACAAATCAAAACAAAATTGGGGATTCTTGTTAAAATACAGATTCTGGTTTTGCAGATGTGTAATGGAACCTAGGACTCTGAATTCCTAGTAAGCTCCTAGATAAAGTCAGTGCTACTGGTACATTAAGAAGGGAGGACAGAATGAGGCTTACAAACCTTTTTTTCCTCTCTCAAAATTCCATGATGTATTTCCCCATCATTACTCTTAAACTTTGGCTTGCTTCCTACTTTACCAGAAAATTGAAGCAAAATCACACTAGAAATTCTATAAGCAGTACCCATCATATCTGCCCATCTTCCTGCACTTGGGTTCAAGCACTTACCTTGTATCCTACTAGTAAACACAGACTGTTTTGGGTCCGCAGCAATGCCAAACTTTCCACTTACACATGATCTAGAGCTTTTCCTCCTTCTTGTTCTCTCAGGTTTTTCTGGCAATTTTCCCCCTCTCAGTTGTAAAACAATTTAAAAAAATCTACTAAATCATTCCCATAAACATACTGATACGTCATCATTTATCCCATATTAAATAAAACTGTCTCTCCACCTTCCCCTTAAACTATCACCCAATTTCTTTTCTTCCCTTGAAAGGATATCTATATTCCATGTGACCAATTAATCCACATCCATATCTCTTGCCACTGCTATGACCAGTTTTTAACCCCAGTTCCGGAGCCTGGTAGACTGCAGTCCATGGGGTTGCTAGAGTCGGACACGACTGAGTGACTTCACTTTCACTTTTCACTTTCATGCATTGGAGGAGGAAATGGCAACCCACTCCAGTGTTCTTGCCTGGAGAATCCCAGGGACGGGGAAGCCTGGTGGGCTGCCGTCTGTGGGGTCACAGAGTCGGACACGACTGAAGTGACTTAGCAGTAGCAGTAGCAGTCCATTGTAACTGGCTTTTTGAGTGTTGACAATGGCCTCAATGTTACTAAATCCCAGATCACAACTCAGTTCACATAGTATCAAACTCTTATGAGCATTTGCCACAGTTGATCTCTCCCTACTTGAAAATTTTCCTTATTTTGCTTACAAGACATTTCATTTGTCTTATTTGCCTCCTATTTCTCTAATCATTTTATTCTCTAATTTCTTCGGCTGGTTCCTCTTCTTTTCTACAACCTCAACATGTTGTAGGAGCTCAGAGCTCAATCCTAGGACTTTTTCTGCTTTTGATATCTATAGTCACTGCTAGGTAACCTACACCAGTAGTGTCGATTTAAATACCTATCTCTATGTTGATGTCTCCTAAATTCCTATCTCCATTACAACCTCTCCTCTGAAATCTATGTTTGTATATCCATCTGCCTATTTGATGACTCTTACATGAGTGCCTACAGGAGACCCAGGTTCGATCCCTGGGTCAGGAAAATCCCCTGGAGAAGGAAATGGCAACCTACTCCAGGATTCTTGCCTGGAGAATCCCATGGACAGAGAAGCCTGGTGGGCTACAGTCCATGGGGTGGCAGAGAGTCAGACATAACTGAACGACTTCACTTACTTCACTTATTACATGAGTGCTTAAGAGATAAGTTCAGTTTGACTGTAAGTAAAAGTGAGCTCATGATTTCTTTTTCACAAACTTTCTTTCCCCTAATCAAAACTTCTGCAAGGTCCTCCTTCTTGGTTAATGTCTATTCTTATAGTTCAAACCTAAAACTTTTGTATCTTCTTTAACTCTTCTCTATCTCTTACAGTCCATATCCAATCTACCAGTAAATCCCTCAGTTCTAACTTCAAAACATTGACAATTCATCCTATTCTCATGGCTCCTACAGCCACCACCCTGGCCAAACCACCTGGCATGGATTCTTACAATAATTAATTCATCTCCCTGCTTCCACCTTCACCAAATCTATCTGACACACTAGCTAGAATGATCACCTTAGAGTGATCAACTTAAAGAGTAAGATCTTGTCAATCTTCTGCTTAAGCTTTTCCAGAGTTTTCATTGCAACCAAATTAAACGTTCTAACTAGGTCTTTCAAAGTCCTATTTTTTCTAACCCTTGTTATCTTTCAAATGTCATTGTCTCATCCTTTCTCCCAACTGTCCTCTGCTCCAGTGATTCAGCTCTCTGATACCAGACACAGCCTAGGACCTTGGCACTTGCTGTCCCCTCTACTTGGAGCGAAGCTTCCCCAGCCATCTGTCTGGCTCACATCCTCACTTCCTTAACAACTTGCTCAAAACTCCTCATCTCAGTAAAGCATTTCCTAATGACTTTTATTGAAATTTCCTCCAACAAATCTTGATTTAAATTCTTCCTTTGCACTTATGACTGTCACACATGGCACATGTTGCAGTTTTCTACTTTGTCTATCTCCTCCACTGGAATATACAATCTATGTTTTTTTGTTTTTTCTGTTTATCATTGCCTCCCCGGTACTTTGATCAATGTCTGATATATAGTAGAGGATTAAAAAGTGTTTGTTGAACAAATAAATCGCCTTGGAATTTTACATGATGAGCACTAACATAAATAACTTTAAGTTTTTGCACCTGTCTCTTTATTAGATGAAGTCTGAAAAAATGTCAATTAAGGACAAAAATTGAGGCTAGTTACCTGGACTTGCATGCATGCATGCTAAGTTACTTCAGTCGTGTCCAACTCTGGGCAACCCCATGGACTGCAGCCTGCCAAGATCCTCTGTCCATGAGATTCTTCAAGCAAGAATACTAGGGTGGGTTGCTGTGCCCTCCTCCAGGGGATCTTCCAGACCCAGGGATCGAACTTGAGTCTCTTACATCTATCTGCATTGGCAGGCAGGTTCTTTACCACTAGCACCAGCTGGGAAGCCCACCTGGACTTGAGCTAAATCTATTTTGTGCTTACCTCAATATTCTCCTGGCTTCTTTTTCTACTCTTTTCCCCTTTCCTTTCTAGAGAACAAGGTAACAGACACAAAGCAGATGATATGTTCATCTTTGTTGTGGGGAGGGGAAGTTGCAAATGAATTTGCAATTTGAATTTGCTTCAAACTCTACCAGGTATCAGTTATAAAAGTCTGTGAAAATTATTACAGTCCAGCTACTTAACCTGAAGTCATCATCTGCCAAAGTGTAAGTGTTAGTCGCTCAGTCATGCCCAACTCTTTGTGACCCCATGGACTGCAGCCCACCAGGCTCCTCTGTCTATGAGATTTTCCAGGCAAGGATACTGGAGTGGGTTGCCATTTCCTTCTCCAGGGGATCTTCCCAACTGAGGGATTGAACTCGGGTCTCCTGCACTGCAGGCAGATTCTTTACCGACGGAGACAGCCCATATCCATGTATCAACTTCACTGCTATCCACTAAAGAGATCTGCTCTGACATTTCATTCCCTTACTCATGGTTCCCTGGATATGAACCTCAGCATCCTGTAAGAAGGACAGATGCTTAACAACATGGGTTTTTACATTTGTGTAAGCTTTTCCATAGTCAACAAATTATCCAGGAATTTTATTTCTTAAAAAAATCCATATGTTTGTAATGAAGTTCTTTATTAATCTCAATCTCACAAACATATCCAAATGAAAAATCCATTAGAACCTGCAGTAGTTAAGGTCCTTAACTATTTTTTTCCAGCTCAGTTCCTAGCATTTCCATTATGCCTTTCTAAGGAGACCACAGGGCCCCCAAATTGTTGCTGAGTGCACAGTGTTTGTATAATAAATATGATTTGAGTACTTCAAATGTGCACTGAATCATGGAATCTCAGGTTATAAAAAGCATTGAATCATCTAACTTTGACGCTCATCCACTGTTTGATTCTTTTTCTAACGCTCCCTTTTGAACAACTCTGAAGATGGAGCAAACACTGCTGCTTCTTGAAGAAATGCAAATATAGGCCTGTTACACAACTCTCCTTGGGTTGTCATAAAGTTAACTTGTGAATTAGGACCCACAAAATGGAGACCACATCAGTGGCCCAGCCCATATCACAAATCTAAACCTAAGGAAACCTGCACTTACGGGAAGCAAACTGCCAAGGAAACCTAACATATAACAATCACAGTCTTCCAACTCAACTCTAGCTAGCTTACCTTACCCTAGAAAACAGGACCCGCTGGCCTTGTAAGTCAAGGCCTTACGATCACTCAGCAATCACCCAGTTCCCATGTTGCTTCTTCTAATGTTGTTTAAACTCACATTTGACCCAAATCCCTTGGGAACAGTGCTCCATTCTTATGAAGCACAGCACTCCCCCAGTCCATGGATTGTTTTCTTTTGAATGAAGTACATCATCCTCATTACTATCTTATTTTAGTTTTGTCATTTTAAACTATAATTTCTGTTCCTCTCATTTATAATGTTGATCCTAGTTATGTTGCAGGGTAGAGAGATACAAGAGAAAAAGATTTGGATGCAGCATGAGATGGCCTGAGTTCCAGTCTAATGGAACCACTCGATAGTTTGCTTTTGAACTCGGCATTCATCTGCTGAGTTTCACTTTCTTAGTCTGTTGAATGAATCGAGGTAGGCTGAAGGCTCTAACAAAAGACTTCAGTGTGTGCAATGGCCCAAACTCACTAGAAGTTGAGTTCTGTTCTGACTACATCACAGAACAGGATGGGTAAACAAGTTAATGGGGCAGCCCTGTTCCACATGCTCAATCAGGGACCAAGGATGATGTAGGAACCATTATAATTAGCACTGGTTTCCTAAGTCTTGCTGCAACTTTTTCCTCCAGCTAACCAGAGGGGAAAATCACATGGAAGCAGGCACACAGGATATTGTGTGTGCCACGGGCTGAGGGGACACACGTGTGTGCATTTTTAAATATATCACATGTAGAAATGGCTCCCAACTTTTTCACTAATGTTCCTTTGACTAGAACCTATTCATAGGGCCACGTCTAACTTCCACAGGGGCTAGGATGTGTAGCTCCTGGCTGGTGGCCACTTCTCAGGGATAGCACTACGAAAAGGAAAACAACCTTTTTTTTTTAGTATGCTACAGCTGCCAAATAGGACAATAATAGCTCACAGGATTGAGAAGATGTGCACGTCAGGGTTTTGTGAAACACTAGTGATTATTTTCTATATTTTGCATGCAGACAGAATGAGCTCCTTTCATCTTCTGCATAGCTGTCTTAGAAATGCCTAAAGTCAACCATCATATATCATTTGAGGATCCTTTTTCTCCTGCTTAAGTAAATCCTCATTCATTTTACAATTCCCCATTGGACATTGTTTCAAGTCCTTTAACAGCCATACCTTTTTTTCTTTGCACATGCTTCAAATGTAGCGTACACACCTGGATGTAAGACTTCAGGTAGAGTATGAACAGCATAGAGAAGAAAGGCCCTGTTTCCTCTCTTGCTTGAGATATAGTGTCCCTTTTAGTGCAAGTAATGACAGAGAGAGCTTTGCAGGAAGCCTTATCATAGGGTTGATTTCTACTGACCTTGAAGTTGAATAAAGCCCTTAAGTATTGCATTGTTATGTTGCTTTGCATTTCAAAGATGTTCTACCACTTTTTTGGGGGGAAAAGTATCTGATTTTCACATCAATACAAAAAGCACTAAAAGATCAAGAGAATTTGGGGATTATCCAACCGGCAAAGCTTTGACAAATATTTGTAGCCATACAGAAAGTAAGTCATAGTTCTCCATTGTTCTTACTGAACCAACCCTATTATTAAAATTTTTATCACTGTTAGAATTTTTTAATTATACAAGGGTCACATTAGTACAATATCATTTTACAACAATAAAAAAATATAAGTAAATACCATTCTTGACTCTCCACTCAAATAGAATTCTGCTCCTATTTATAAATACACGTACAGCTTATAAAGTTTTGGTTTCTTTAAGGTTTCAGACATATATTGTATTGTAGATAGTGCAGTGCAGTTTTCATTTACCAATGTGTTTTTAAATTCCATATTATCTAATAGTGCATGTACACTGATACAGTCAAAATGGATAACCTCCAAGGAACCCCACTCAGTGTCATGTGGCAGCCTGAATGAGAGGGGAGTCTGGGGGAGAATGTACACATGTGCATGTATGGCTGACTCTGAAACTACTATAACATTGCTAATTGATTATACCCCAATACGAAATAAAAAGATTAAAATTTGAAAAAAAAAAAAAAATAACAGTATGTATAAATCTACCTTCTTCTTTTCATTAGGAGCATTTGTTACATGGATATGGATAGTTCATTCAATGAGTATTCTATTAAGAGGCACTTAAATTTGGTCTCAGACTTGGGTAGCTCCTCTCCGCCGTTCTTGCGCCATCGCAGCCAACACTCTCGGCTGCTGCCCCTGACCTCGGACATGGGGTGACTCCTCTTGGCCGCCGCCCTTGGGGCATGGGGTCCTTCCGGCTTCTGCCCCTGACCTCGGACGTGGGGCAGCTCCTCTTGCCCGTGCTTTAGTGCCCCGGTCGCAGCCGCCCACGCTTTTGTGAAGTCAAGTGGGCCTTAGAAAGCATCACTATGAACAAAGCTAGTGGAGGTGATGGAATTCCAGTTGAGCTATTTCAAATCCTGAAAGATGATGCTGTGAAAGTGCTGCACTCAATATGCCAGCAAATTTGGAAAACTCAGCAGTGGCCACAGGACTGGAAAAGGTCAGTTTTCATTCCAATCCCAAAGAAAGGCAATGCCAAAGAATGCTCAAACTACCGCACAATGGCACTCATCTCACATGCTAGTAAAGTAATGCTCAAAATTCTCCAAGCCAGGCTTCAGCAATATGGGAACCATGAACTTCCTGATGTTCAAGCTGGTTTTAGAAAAGGCAGAGGAATCAGAGATCAAATTGCCAATATCCGCTGGATCATCGAAAAAGCAAGAGAGTTCCAGAAAAACATCTATTTCTGCTTTATTGACTATGCCAAAGCCTTTGACTGTGTGGATCACAATCAACTGTGGGAAATTCTGAAAGAGATGGGAATACCAGACCACCTGACCTGCCTCTTGAGAAATCTGTATGCAGGTCAGGAAGCAACAGTTAGAACTGGACATGGAACAACAGACTGGTTCCAAATAGGAAAAGGAGTACATCAAGGCTGTATATTGTCACCCTGCTTATTTAACTTGTATGCAGAGTACATCATGAGAAACACTGGACTGGAAGAAACACAAGCTGGAATCAAGACTGCAGGGAGAAATATCAATAACCTCAGATATGCAGATGACACCACCTTTATGGCAGAAAGTGAAGACGAACTCAAAAGCCTCTTGATGAAAGTGAAAGAGGAGAGTGAAAAAGTTGACTTAAAGCTCAACATTCAGAAAATGAAGATCATGGCATCTGGTCCCATCACTTCATGGGAAATAGATGGAGAAACAGTGGAAAGAGTGTCAGACTTTATTTTTGGGGGCTTCAAAATCACTGCAGATGGTGACTGCAGCCATGAAATTAAAAGATGCTTACTCCTTGGAAGGAAAGTTATGTCCAACCTAGACAGCATATTCAAAAGCAGAGACATTACTTTGCCAAAAAACGTCTGGCTAGTCAAGGCTATGGTTTTTCCTGTGGTCATGTATGGATGTGAGAATTGGACTGTGAAGAAGGCTGAGTGCCGAAAAATTGATGCTTTTGAACTGTGGTGTTGGAGAAGACTCTTGAGAGTCCCTTGGACTGCCAGGAGATCCAATCAGTCCATTCTGAAGGAGATCAGCCCTGGGATTTCTTTGGAAGGAATGATGCTAAAGCTGAAACTCCAGGACTTTGGCCACCTCATGCAAAGAGTTGACTAATTGGAGAAGACTGTGATGCTGGGAGGGATTGGGGGCAGGAGGAGAAGGGGACGCCAGAGGATGAGATGGCTGGATGGCATCACTGAGTCGATAAACATGAGTCTGAGGAACTCCGGAAGTTGGTGATGAACAGGGAGCCTGGCATGCTGCAATTCATGGGGTCTCAAAGAGTTGGACACGACTGAGCGACTGAACTGAACTGACTGAAATTTGGTCTGATTTTTTCCATTAAACAGTACTGCACTGAATCTCCTTGTTTATCTCTTTGTACACTTCCGTAATTTTCCTTTACATTTTAATGTGTTATTACTGAGCCATACAAATGGCACAATTCAAATTTTAAAAGATATATTGATAGAAACACTTAAAAAAACAAACAAAAATAAAACTAGTACCAATTTCCATTCCTCCTCCCAACAATAATTGAAGATACCTAATTCCCTACCAGTTTGCCAAGGTTTGATGTCTCTTTCTAATGACTGAGATAGGTTTTCAGGTAGCTTCATTGTGCTGTAATTTTTACTATGTCTTTTAATATTTTCCAATTCTATTCAAAAAGTCATCATTTTAATTAACATTTCTTTGGTGAGCAGTGTCTTAAGATCTTTTCAAATGTTTATTGGCCTTTGGTTTGCTCTTTCTGTGTATAACAGGATGCTAATTACATTTCCATTCTTAGTTTGAGTTTACCTTTTAACTAAACTTTGACCATTGAGGGAGGATCTGGACTCTGCTTTATTTAGGTGTCTCTGCAGAGTATAATGCAGTGTCACCCACTGAGCAGATGCTCAGGGTCTTACTTTCTCCCTTCCTCTCACTTCCCATGTCTAATCTACCAGCAAGTTCTGTTGGTTCCACTCTTGAAATATGTTCCAATCTGTTGTATGCTTATTATTTATCTGCTTCCACAAATAATTTAATTTCCACACAATCAAGGGCCCTCACTCTCATGTTCACACATTTATTCTCACTAGTTAATAAGCATTCTTATGCTTCTAGTGATATGTCTCCTGTTTTGTGATTGTTTTCACTTCTTCTCTTATCCCAAGTTAAAAGGGAAGATTTTGAATCTATATTTTGAAGACAATACAGACAAATAAATAAATGGGTTTTCTTTCTTTTAGATTCAATAAAAATAGTCCTCGACCTTTCTCTGAGCTATAACACCCCTACAGGATCACATTTCCATGTGTAGCACTCTGGAAAGCGAAACAATGCTCCCTCCAAAGATGTCCACATCCTAAGCCACAGTGTTTATGAATGTGGGACCTTACACGGCACAAGGCACTTTGAAGATACGATGAAGTTGAGGATCTGGAGCTGGGGAGACTGACCTAGATTATGCATGTGAATCCAGTATAATCACAGGATTCTTATAAAATGCGGTCTGGAGGGTCAAAGTCAAAGAAGGAGATGTGATGACAGGAGATGAAGATGGAGTGATTCCAGAAAAAGGCCATGAACCAAGGAGTGTAGGTAGCCCTGAAAAACTGGAAAAGCAAGGAAACAGATTCTCCTCTGGCTTCCAGAAGAATCTCAGCCCTGCCAACTCATTTTAAACTTCTGACCTCCACAGCAGTAAGATAATGCATTTGTGTTGTTTTAAGCCAATACATTTCTGGCAATTTGATACAACACAAATAGGGAAATAACATAGGCATGCACCCATTTATAAAGCATTCACATCCAATCTACTGTACAGACAAGAGAAACTAGGGGTTTTATAAAATTTCCACTTTATTTTTCAATAGTTTCACTCCTTTGTCTTCAACAGTTTATCGACCTTATAGCAATAAGTCTAAGAACTGCTATTTCAGAGGGTCTAATATTTATGCATATAAAGCCTCTTGATAAAAGTGAAAGAGGATAGTGAAAAAATTGGCTTATAGCTCAACATTCAGAAAACTAAGATCATAGCATCTGGTCCCATCACTTCATGGCAAATAGATGGGGAAACAGTGGAAACAGTGTCAGACTTTATTTTGGGGGGCTCCAAAATCACTGCAGATGGTGACTGCAGCCATGAAATCAAAAGACGCTTACTCCTTGGAAGGAAAGTTATGACCAACCTAGACAGCATATTCAAAAGCAGAGACATTACTTTGCCAACAAAGGTCCACCTAGTCAAGGCTATGGTTTTTCCAGTGGTCATGCATGGATGTGAGAGTTGGACTGTGAAGAAAGCTGAGTGCTGAAGAATTGATGCGTTTGAACTGTGGTGTTGGAGAAGACTCTTGAGAGTCCCTTGGACTGCAAGGAGATCCAACCAGTCCATTCTAAAGGAGATCAGTCCTGGGTATTCATTGGAAGGACTGATGCTGAAGCTGAAACTCCAATCCTTGGCCACCTCATGTGAAGAGTTGACTCATTGGGAGGGATTGGAGGCAGAAGGAGAGGGGGATGACAGAGGATGAGATGGCTGGATGGCATCACTGACTCGATGGACATGTTTGAGTAAACTCCTGGTGATGTTGGTGATGGACAGGGAGGCCTGGAGTCAGACACGACTGAGTGACGGAACTGAACTGAACTGAATATTTATGCTAACTAGTGAGGTAACAGTGTTTGTATTAGTCAGGATTCTCCAGAGAAACAGAATCAACAGCATATGTATGTATAGAGAGACATATTTATTTTAAAGAATTAATTTATGATTATTGTTGTTCATTCACTAAGTTGTGTCTGACTCTTTGCAGCCTCATGGACTGCAGCAGTGCAGGCTTTCCTGTCCTCCACTATCTTCCAGAATTTGCTCAAATTCAAGTCTATTGAATCAATGATGCTATATAACCATCTCATCCTTTGCCACACTATTCTCCTTTAGCCTTTGATCTTTCCCAGCATCAGGGTCTTTCCAACACATCTAAAATCTGCAGGATATGACCAGTAGGCTGGAGACCCAGAAGAAAGCTTCAGTTTGAAATCAAAGGTAGTTTGCTGGAAAAATTTCTTATTTGAAAAGGTAAGTTGTTGTTCTGTTCAGGCCTTCAACTGACTGGATGAGGCCCACCCACATTGAGGAGGGCAAACTGCTTTACTCAAAGTCCACTTCTTTAAATATTAATTTCCTCATGAAAATAACCTTCAAACAAACTTCCAGAATAATATAGAGCTGATTAACTCAAATTACACTGATTTCTCTTTCCTCATATATTAGTTAAGCTTCTCTTGGTGGAAAACAATAGAAATTAGCAACCCACTCCTGTGGGTTGAAACGACTGAAGCGACTTAGCAGCAGCAGCAGTGATATCCGATGGAGAAGGAAATGGCAACCCACTCTGGTACTCTTGCCTGGAGAATCCCTTGGACAGAGGATCCTGGTAGGCTACAGTCCATGGGGTCGCAGAGTCGGACACGACTGAATGACTGACACACAGTGGTATTTGATGGAATAATTCTATCATTGTATTAAAAATAAAAAGAATCACTGAACAAGCCAACTTCAGTAGGAGAAAAAATTAAGACATATCTAGAAAACTTCATCAGAAAGATGCTCTGTCTATAACCCTAACAATCATGTGAGGAAGCTTCTGTGACTTTGAATCTCTATCTCTTTATTCAACATTTTAAATTAGGTTAAATTGAATTTTAATGTAAAGCAAATCTTAATATCATCCCAAATCATGTCAAACCCAGAAAACAAATCATGAGAAGAAAAAGAGGTTCAGAAAGCAAAGTCAGAGCCACAGATAGCCCAAATTGGGGTGTCAGGGCTATTACACATAAGCAGAACTCACCAGGAGATAGGTAGCCTGCCATGAGTAGGAACTGTAATACATCAGATAGGTTTGGTGGCTGTCAAGGTCTTGTACAGATGCTCACCAATATTTCAGTGATGACCTTGGAATGTGTGCAATGCCAGGTACTGCCATATCTGTGATGAATTGGAACATCTGAATTGTCAAAGTTAAATGATGTTCTCTTATGGTATGTGAGAAATGCCTCTTTTCATTTTAAGTTTCACTGTATATAAATGATCTCTAAGAGCTGCTGCTTTTCCAAATATCTTACAGGCTCTACCAGCCTTTGTTCAGAACTTCCCTACCCTCTTTCCATGTGACTCATAGAAGAGGCCAAAGCGATGGAACCAGAAGAGAAATCTAATGAGAGTTCTTGCACTGGTTTCATAATCTTTCACTTTTGCAAGTGATCAAAGCTTGTTTTGTTTTTGTTTTTACTGCCAGTCTCATCATCTCTTATTATGGCTTTGATTCACGCAGGCGCCAAGTCTCTTACGCAAACAGACTCCTGGGAGAATTGCTTCACCATTCAGTAGTCAGTTTCAGACATGGCTGAACCCTGGGGATAGGTTCCACATTCCTTGCCCCTGCCAATAATACTTCGACTTTGCATCATGCAGCCCATTTCATAAAGTAGTCCACGTATGTTACCTCATTTGTTTCTCAAGGTGACTCTCAGAGGGAGTCAGTCAGGATAGTTTTACCTCTATATGATAAGCTCAAAATACATGCCTTATTCAAGTTCAGATAGCCGGTAAATGGGTTAGATCAGGTTCTTTTAACTGCAAATCCAGCGCCATTTCTATCACATCCTGCTATCTCCTTTAGAGCTGAACATGGATTAATTTGTTTCCACATGAGAAGCTATCAGGACAGTGAGAAGGCAGATGACAAACAATGAAGATTTGCTATTTATTATGCAGAGGAGAAGGGCACTTTGCCTCCTGAACAGCAGGATTTCAATTGTTGCTCATCCAATACCATGGAATATATATGTATATATATATACACACACACATATTAAACAATGTATTGCCCCCTAAATATATAAATGTGGCATAGTATTTTAGCAATTTATTATAAAGTGTCAAGGCATCCTTACAACCTTCTGAGGAACCAAAAAGAAAACACTGGGTCTATATTTTGCACAAAAGCCAGATCTCAAGTGGACATCAATGAAGCCTAATAAGTAAGGCAACCAAATTACATGCCAG
Organism: Bos mutus; assembly: GCF_027580195.1. NCBI lineage: Eukaryota > Metazoa > Chordata > Mammalia > Artiodactyla > Bovidae > Bos > Bos mutus. Next base: position 26,548,497 of record NC_091638.1, read on the forward strand.
GTATTCCCACAAGCACACTGACAACAGACCATGTGAAATCAACAACATTATCTTTTCTAATTATTAAAAAATGATATGAGGCAACAGGAAACTTCTGAAATTACTTCAAAGTCTACAAATCGTAGTTGTTCCTGTGTCCCTCTGCCATCTATCATTTCACTTTTCATTTTGAAGGTTCACAGAGAAGGCTTGACATTTTAAAATCTCTTTTCATGCTACAATTCACGTTGGAATATTTTGTTACATTTTATTAATAGTTCAGAATCCCACAATTGTTGAATTGGTGAGGGCGAAGGTATCAGCGATTTGTGTGTCTCATTACCGACTTATCTTGGGGAAGGCTGTGAGCCATGAAGAGGGGCTCCACCTGGAATAAGAGGAGTCATTTACTATTTGAGATTTAAAAAGAACATACAAATCTTCTTTTTTTTTTCCCATTCAAACACACAGACTTGTGCTAGCTTGTCTTATTCATCAGCATCATACTAAAACTATTTCTGTAATTAAGTCCAGTTTAAACTATAACAATTCTGAGAATGCCTTGTATTTTAAAACACTTTTCCCAGAATTAGATTTCTCAGATATTTTCTACAGAGATTTTGTCAATCCTCGGTGGGACTGGGAACTCTCTCTGTTAATGCAAACACTTTTTCTTTTTCACTTTGCGTTGTGTATTCTACAAAGAATACTCACATCTCTCCATGCACATTTGGAAATCATTCAATTTAATCATAGTACTGTCAAGAACAAAGAATCTGCCTGCCAATGCAGGAGCCGCAGGAGATGTGGGTTAGATCCCTGGGTTAAGAAGATACCATGGAAGAGTAAATAACAACACACTCCAGTATTCTTGCCTGGAGAATCCCAGGGACAGAGGAGTCTGGCGGGCTTAAGTCCATGGGATTGCCAAGAGGTGGACATGACTGAGCAACTAAGCAGGCATGCACTAGTAAAAGCAGTGACGATACAGCACTTATTTTAGATAATGCTTTCTATATGCAAAAATTATGATCAACTACTTATGCACATCATTTCATTACATCTTTATGTCACCCTATGATTTAAGTTCAATTTTACCCTCCATACTTCAATTATGAACACACGCTTAGTTCAGTTCACTTCACTTCACTTCAGTCGATCAGTTTTGTCCAACTCTTTGTGACCGCATGAACTGCAGCATGCCAGGCCTCCCTGTGCAACACCAACTTCCAGAGCCTACCCAAACTCATGTCCATTGAGTCGGTGATGCCATCCAACCATCTCATCCTCTGTCGTCCCCTTCTCCTCCTGCGCTCAATCTTTCCCAGCATCAGGGTCCTTTCAAATGAGTCAGCTCTTTGCATCAGGTGGCCAAAGTATTAGAGTTTCAGCTTCAACATCAGTCCTTTCAATGAACTCCCAGGGCTGATCTCCTTCAGAATGGACTGGTTGGATCTCCTTGCAGTCCAAGGGACTCTCAAGAGTCTTCTCCAACACCACAGTTCAAAAGCATCAATTCTTCGGCACTCAGCTCTCTTTACAGTTCAACTCTCACATCCATACATGACCACTGGAAAAACCATAGCCTTGACTAGATGGACCTTTGTTGGCAAAGTAATGTCTCTGCTTTTGAATATGCTGTCTAGGTTGGTCATAACTTTCCTTCCAAGGAGTAAGCGTCTTTTAATTTCATGGCTGCAGTCACCATCTGCAGTGATTTTGGAGCCCCCAAAAATAAAGTCTGACACTGTTTCCACTTTTTCCCCATCTATTTGCCATGAGTGATGGGACCAGATGCCACGATCTTCGTTTTCTGAATGTTGAGCTTTAAGCCAACTTTTTCACTCTCCACTTTCACTTTCATCAAGAGGCTCTTTAGTTTCTCTTCACTTTCTGCAATAAGGGTGGGGTCATCTGCATATCTGAAGTTATTGATATTTCTCCCGGCAATCTTGATTCCAGCTTGTGCTTTATCCAGCCCAGCATTTCTCATGATGTACTCTGCATAGAAGTTAAATAAGCAGGGTGACAATATACAGCCTTGACGTACTGCTTTTCCTATTTGGAACCAGTCTGTTGGTCCATGTCCAGTTCTAACTGTTGCTTCCCGACCTGTGTACAGATTTCTCAAGAGGCAGTTCAGGTGGTCAGGTATTCCCATCTCTTTTAGAATTTTCCATAGTTTATTGTGACCACATAGTCAAAGGCTTTGGCATAGTCAATAAAGCAGAAATAGATGTTTTTCTGGAACTCTCTTGCTTTTTCGATGATCCAACAGATGTTGGCAATTTGATCTCTGGTTCCTCTGCCTTTTCTAAAACCAGCTTGAACATCTGGAAGTTCATGGTTCTTGTATTGCTGAAGCTTGGCTTGGAGAATTTTGAGCATTACTTTACTAGCATGTGAGATGAGTGCCATTGTGCGGTAGTTTGAGCATTCTTTGGCATTGCCTTTCTTTGGGATTGGAATGAAAACTGACCTTTTCCAGTCCTGTGGCCACTGCTGAGTTTTCCAAATTTGCTGGCATATTGAGTGCAGCACTTTCACAGCATCATCTTTCAGGATTTGAAATAGCTCAACTGGAATTCCATCACCTCCACTATCTTTGTTTGTAGTGATGCTTCTGAAGGCCCACTTGACTTCACATTCCAGGATGTCTGGCTCTAGGTGAGTGGTCACACCATCATGGTTATCTGGGTCATGAAGATCTTTTTTGTATAATTCTTCTGTGTATTCTTGCCACCTCTTCTTAATATCTTCTGCTTCTGTCAGGTCCATACCATTTCTGTCCTTTATCGAGCCTATTTTTGCATGAAATATTCCCTTGGTTTCTCTAATTTTCTTGAAGAGATCTCTAGTCTTTCCCATTCTATTGGTTTTCCTCTATTTCTTTGCATTGATCGCTGAGAAGGCTTTCTTATCTCTCCTTGCTATTGTTGGGAACTCTGCATTCAAATGGATATATCTTTCCTTATGCTTAGAGAAGTTACCTAATAGGCCCCCCGGTCACACAGATAGTAACAGAGCCAAAATTTGACCTCAGGTGATAAGACTGGATTCTGTAGATTTGTATTGAACATGCCACACTTCATAGTCTTTAAACTCAGTATTCTTGCCTGGAAAATTTCATGGTCTGAGAAACCTGGTAGGCTACAGTCCATGGGGTCACATAGAGTCGGACATGACTGAGCATACAGGCACAAACTCATATCATTAGCACAATTATAGCAGTCATTTAGCACAGAAAAACAAATCCAACATCAAGAACCCCCATTACTCACCCCCTTGAAGGGCAGACAGTTGCTCCAGAAGGGAGTGGTGTTTTCTATTTGCAACATGATTGGCAATTCTAGTAAGCTAAGACAATGCAAACATAACTCATTTCCTAGAAAATTAAGATGTAAACCCAAGCTTTACAGGAACTCAGCTGGCTACAGACAGGAAGAGAGGACAGTATGCATGTAGGAAAACAGCAAGTTTCCAGCCTGATTCAAGCCAGCTCTGCTACTCTGAGTGAATCTATACCACCCTCAACATCTCAGGGTCCCATTCAACAGTAAAAGGAGCTTATCTCTCACCTAAGGCTCTTTTCATCTTTGTGAGCCTCTGCTTCTGTTTGGTAAATGCTGCTGGCTGACCTTTTCTGGTATTCTTTTTGATATAAACAATGAAAGTTTAATTTAATGTTTCTCCATGCTCTGTGATTTTACTTATTATATATTGATACTCTGGAGCAATAATTTTCAATGTGGAGAAGGGTACTATTTCATTTCCTAGAGAACATTTGACCAGATCTGGTGACATTTTGGATTGTCATAATAGGGGTGATGCTACTGGCATCTAGGGGGTAGAGGCCAGGGATGCAGCTATACCTACATGCTACACTGCACAGGACTGGTCCTTACAACAAAGAGCTACTCAGCCCCAAAAGTCAACAGTGCTGCTGTTGGAAAACCCTGCACTAGTTGGAATTCAATATGATTGTGCATTGCAAAATGCTAACCTCAAATCACTACAGCTGATCAATGGTAAAGATAATCTCCCTTTTTTTTTTTTTTTTCCAGTTTTGTTTTCTATTTGTAGGATGGTGCCAATAAAGCTCTGTAATTTGGTACTCCTGCTGCCATTGCTAATGTATATTCCTTGGTCATATAATTGCCATTAAGAATAGAAGTGCAAAAGATGAACAAATCTATTGCTGCCAATTTTATTTTTCCTCCTAATAGTAAAGAAAAATAGTTAAAAATTCCCTTTGCATCTGCTGTTTTTCTCACCCCAAATGTAGTTTCATTTAAAATGTGAATCCATGGTCAAAAACTACAGAGGCTTAAGCATTTCCTACTCGGAGAATTTAACACTGCAAGATATCACACTGGTCCTGATTCCAGGATACTCTATTTTATCTATCCAAAAATGAGAATCACGGGAATAAAATACCATTAAAACAAAAAACCTTATGTTTCTCAACGTGTCTCTCCATTTAAAAATTGGCAGCTAAAGACCCACCACGGTAACAAGGATGAACTCAGTTTTTCCAACATAAAACAAAATTCAAAAAAGGTTTGCTGTGTCTTTGCCTTTCATGGAATTCATGCAGGTTAAAACGGAGGTTACTCATCACTGTTAGTAAAAATGAGCCCTCAGAAGAGGCAGGGCAAATGTTTGAAATGTGAACCATGATGTTTACAGAGGCAGAACTTATTGCAAAGAGGTACTATTGCACAAGTTGGGCCCCAAAATGTTGCTTTCAGCTTTAAGTTTGAATCAGTGTCTATAATACAAACATGTTTCAGAGATTTCTGGGAAAACTTATATTCTAAATCTAAATTATCCCAAGCTCCCTCCATTCTGCAGAACTGTTCACCAGCCAGCCCCTTTGTTTTTGTTATGAATGACTATTAGTCAGGCTATTTAAAGCAACTGATGCATTCAATTGTCAGTTATAAATGTCTGTGGAAAGCACCACAAATGGACCACAATTTGATTTAAATCTTTTCCTTCTTAACCAAAATGGCAGGGTTTGAAAGAGTACAAAAAGTACATCTGTTATCATGACAAAGGCTGGAGAAACAATGAAGAGAAAGATTAGAAGGCAAAAACACCTGCAAATAGAAGTTAAAGACCTTTGAGTAAAGAGAGAATGAGACAAATGCCCTCCTGCTCATTTACTCTGTTAGGACAAAGGAAAACGGGAGTTAAATAGGCAAGCAGGCCTCTCCTGAATTTAGTTTTCACCTATGTGGTATTGATCTCACCATAGCCTTCTTTTGGAAAGTAAACACGTTTATAACTGGCTACATTTTTTCAATCTTGCTGTGGTGCTACAGTTAGTTATAAATGCAATTAAATGAAATTAAGGAGTTTTCTTCAATCATCCTTCCATTCAGTAATATACCCAACAAATACTGACTGTTTGCTACATGAGAGGCAATGTCTCAAGAGAAGAGCCTGACAGTTACACAGCATGCTGCTAAGTCGCTTCAGTCGTGTCCGACTCTGTGTGACCCCATAGATGGCAGCCCACCAGGCTCCCCTGTTCCTGGGATTCTCCAGGCAAGAACACTGGAGTGGGTTGCCATTTCCTTCTCCAATGCATGAAAGGGAAAAGTGAAAGTGATGTCGCTCAGTCATGTCCAACTCTTAGCGACCCCATGGACTGCAGCCTACCAGGCTCCTCCATCCATGGGATTTTCCAGGCAAGAGTACTGGAGTGGGGTGCCATTGCCTTCTCCGTTACACAGCATGGATGTATTAATATGTGTTGCTGCCTAATAAGTGACTCTGAAATTTTGCAGCACAGAGTAAAATAAATATTCATTATCTCATGATGGCTATGGGCTTCCCTTGTGGCTCAGACAGTAAAGAATCTACCTGCAATGCAGGAGACCCGGAATCGATCGCTGGGTTGGAAATATCCCCTGGAGAAGGGAATGGCAACCCACTCCAGTATTCTTGCCTGGAGAATTCCATGGCCAGAGAAGCCTGGCGGGCTACAGTCTTTGGGATCACAAAGAGTCACACAAGACTGAGCAATTCACACACACACACGCACACACGATGGCTATGTATGTCAGGAATTCAGGAGCAGACTGTGCGGTTCCGGCTCAGGGTTTCTGTGATTTTGCCATCAGTATAGTGGCTGGAGAATCAGCTTCCATGATGATTGACTCCCGTGGTGCTGGTTGTTTGCAGGGATCCTGTTCCTCCCTGTTTGGGCTTCTCCATGGTCTGCTTGAGTGAAAAGGTGCCTGACTGCCCAGAGTGAACAATTTCAAATATAGGCAGCAGTCAAAATCTATTTTGTGACCCAGTCTTGTAAGTCATACACTGCAATTTCCATACTGTCCTGTTGGTAACCAGGTCAGCTATATTCCTTTTGGGAGAAGATTATACAAGGGTGTGAATAGCTACATGAGAGGATTACTAGACTGGTTTGTAAGTTGACTGCAAATGGCTAAGGGCTCATTTTTGTGTACAGTGAGTAGATTTTTAGTATGGCAAAATTCCCTCTCTTATGGAGCTTATATTCTGAAGAAGGCAGATCATAAACTCACATAAATAAGAAATTGTCACATTCCACCATTATCAAGAGAAAGAAGGATAGAGACTAACTGGGTGATGAGACTGGGATATTTTTGATAGGATTGTTAAGTAAGTTTTCTTTCAGGTTGCTTTTAAACTAAGATGTAATTGACAAAAAGGATTCAAGCCTCTGAAGTTCTTTGAAGAAGTATGGCAGGCACAGAGAAAACTTATGCTAAGGATTTAAATGGACACAAGCCTGACTTGTTCAAGGAATAGAAAGAAAGTCAGTGCTCTTGGAAATTAGCATAAAAGAGAAGGACGGACTGAGACAAAGCCGCACAAATAGGCTCACACTAACTCATGTATGCCTCGTAAGTCAGAGTAAGGGATTTCCATTTAATTTTAAGTGTGGTAGGAGGGCATGGCAACTCACTCCAGTATTCTTGCCTGGAGAATCCTATGGACAGAGGAGCCTGGCAGGCTATGGTCCATAGGATCACAAAGAGTCAGACATGACTGAAGCAACCTAGCATGCATGCACGCAGAAAAACAAAAACAAAAACAACAGTTGGAAATCATTTCTTTTTCAGGACAAAAGTATTCATCAGGATCAAAGGATACATGGTTGCTTTGATGAGTGTACATTTGGGTGTGTGTATGGGTGTGTGGGTGAGACTGCTGGAAGGGAGAACCGAAGGCTTTCCTTCGGCACCATGGACAGAGGCCATAAAGACTATTCACTGTATGTCCCAAGGACAATGATCCAACTCCAAGTCTTACCTAATGATGTTACCTTCATGAGAAAGGCAAAAGGAGCCAGATGATAACCATCTTTCTCCATTTCTGACTCCCTCAACCAGGCAGAGTTACAGACATGCTGCCAAATACCATTCCATATTACATACATCTCTCCTATTTTAGTTTTTAGTCTTCATGATGTTTTTCCTCTCTCCTCACTCTGTTCTCTTGCTTAAAGACAAGATGATATACAAGTCATCTGTATGTTTCAAGCAACAGATACAATCTTAGCACATAATATATGCTCAGGATACATTTGTTGAATGAACAGACAAATGACTGAGTATGCATGTAAATGACTGAATGTGTGCAAAAACAGAGTAATTTTTGAAAAGAAGAATGAAGTGCCTTCCTAAAAGTGACACCAATTATTTGAAGTATGAGAAACAATTAAATTTGGGATGCTTATACTGGGGACCATTTACCATTTGAATATCAGAATATTCTTAGATATGAATTAGGGTTAGGGTTAGGGTTATACACAGGTATAAAAACTGACTCCTATGATAAGTAGCCAAGAGGGAGTCTGACTTTGATGCTGCAGCTCTCTAAATCATAAAATCTTCTGTAAAATAAATTATTATACAAGATTCAAGTATTTCTACTAATTTGTTGCTTCTGGAAATAGCTTTCACTGCCCTCTCAAGCATTTTTATGGTTGGATGCTACATTTGCATTTTGCCAATGGAGTTTATAATTAATTATACATGTCTACATCGCCAACCTTTTCAGTTAGTTTCTTCTCTTCCATGGTTTTGCCTCCTCTCTCAAATGATGATTTCCTTACTGAAATTTTGCTCTCTCTGCTATAAAATTTGAATTAAAAAAATAGTAAAAATTCTTTACAAAGCATGTTCACCTCTTTAAAGAAAACATGTCATGAAAACATAACAAATGCATAAAATAAATGAACACGATGCAGTTGCACATAAGATATATTAGTATCATTTATTTTAGATTTTAACCATCTAAGTGATAAAGGTCACTGAAGGGTGGATGTGAAGACAATTAAGGTCATTGGGATTTCCTGGGATTATTAGCTTTCCTTAAAATGGCACCATACCTAATACTGAGCTAGGACTGCAGAGTGGCAAGAGTTATTTTTAATTATTAAAAGTAATTTCACATGTGGTTTAACAGTCATAATTGGAATTTTGAGTTATGCTTTCCTTGGTAACAACCCATTTCCTTTGTTTGGATAAACCACAGGCACAGAGAGATGAAATATGATGCCCTTTAATATGTGGTACTTCAAGAAATTATGTTTCACTGGCAGGCATTTGGCATTTCTGCAGCTGAAATGCAATTTTAGTAAAATACAATAGAGACGAGGCCCCACCATTAATACACCTCCCTCACCAGCTTCTGGGGCTTCAGTAAACAAAGGCGATTGACAAAATGGGTTTGCCTGCTCTTCACAGAAATACTAAGAGCTCGGGAGGGATTGGCAATATACGGCTGTCATCCTGAGTGACTCAGTGGGTTGTAGGGAAGATGGTGCTCCCGACTAACAGCAGAAGCTCGTGTGTGGTAGCTATTAGCTACCGGGGAAAAGGAGGGGGCATACCAGCTTGAAGCACAATATCCCCCCTGAAAATCCACTAGCACTACCGCTTGACACAACTCAGGCTAAATTCACTAAAATCCACTAATTCACTAAATCAGTAATTTAGTGATTTTCACTAAATCACTAATTCACTGAATCAGTAATTCACTAAAATCACACTGCTAACAGATGGTTAAGCTGAAATTTAAGGTCAAAATTAGTTTGATCCCAAAATCTAGATTCTTTTCTTTCTCTTTGCACTTGAGCATTTCATTTGCCTTCATTTAAACTACTTAATTAAAATAAGAAGGACAACAGACTAAACAGGTTTGAAGACAGGGTACACTTGGCCGCTGAAAAGAAGATAGCTTAATTGGGAAGAGGTGGAGTGCGTGGGAAAACGAGAGAGAGGCTTTTGGCTGAAGAAGACATCTGTATGCTGAGGGCAGCAATCCATGTGGTTAAATAGAGAATGCAGAATCAGTTACTTCAGCAGGTCAGATAAGAGGAGGCCAATACCATATAGGTGACAAGACTGACTGCATTTTGAGGTCTAAAACCTAAACTCTTAACTAGTAGACTATATCATCTTAACATGGAATTATCATATATGATCTTACATTACACTGCATTTGAATATATATTTGTGAAAATCGTTCAGTCGTGTCCGACTCTGTGACCTCATGGAGCCTGCCAGGCTCCTCTGTCCGTGGAATTTCCAAAGCCAGAAACCTGGAGTCGGAACCCATTCCCTTGTGTGGCCCAAAGGATGAAAATATTTAGTATCTGGTCCTTTGCAGAAGAATGCCAACTTCTGATATATGTTATGCTGTGCTGTGCTGTGCTTAGTTGCTCAGTTGTGTCTGACTCTGTGTGATACCACGAACTATGCCAGGCTCCACTGTCCATGGGATTCTCCAGGCAAGAATACTGGAGTCAGTCGCCATGCCCTTTTCCAGGGGATCTTCCCAACCCAGGGATCAAACCCAGGTTTCCTGCACTGCAAGCAGATTCTTTACCATCTGAGCCACCAGGGAAGCCCTTTCTCTCTCTCTCTCTCTCTCTCACATACACATACATATATATAATACACATATTTATATATGTATGTACTAATATGACATGATCAATCACAAGACACAATATAGTATAATTCAATATATGGTATGCTAAAGCTGACTTGGAGAAGGCAATGGCACCCCACTCCAGTACTCTTGCCTGGAAAATCCCATGGACGGAGGAGCCTGGTGGGCTGCTGTCTTAGGGGTCGCACAGAGTCGGACACGACTGAAGCGACTTAGCAGCATCAAAGCTGACTGCTATTGTTTATGATTACCAATCTCTGCCCAGCTTCACATTCAGTGATGTCATGTTAGTAACATATTATCGGTCATTGTGGTTGTTGTTGCTCAGTCACTAAGTTGTATCCAACTCTGCAGCATGTGAGATTCCTCTGTCCTCCACTGTCTCCCAGAGTTCACACAAACTCATGTCTATGAGTCGGTGATGCCATTCAACCATCTCACCCTCTGCTGCCCCCTTCTCCTTTTGCCTTCAGGCTTTCTGCCAGCATCTGGGTCTTTCCCAGTGATGTGACTCTTCACATCAGGTGGCCAAAGTATTGGAGCTTCAGCTTCAGCATCATCCTTCCAGTGAATATTCAGGGTAGATTCCCTTTAAGATTAACTGCTTTCATCTCCTTGTGGTCCAAGGGACTTCCAAGAGTGTTCTCCACCACAATTTGAACATGTCAATTTCTTCAATGCTTAGCCTTCTTTACGGTCCAACTCTCACATCTGAACGTGACTACTGGAAAAACCATGGCTTTGACTATATGGACTTTAGTCAGCAAAGTGCTATCTCTGCTTTTTAATATACTGTCTAGGTTTATCATAGCTTTCCTTCCAAGGAACAAGCATCTTCTAATTTCATGGCTGAAGTCACCATCCACAGTGATTTTGAAGCCCAAGAAAATAAAATCTGTCACTGCTTCCATTTTTCCCCTTCTGTTTGCCTTGAAGTGATGAAACTAGATGCCACGATATTAATTTTTTCTCATGTTGAGTTTCAGACCAGCTTCTCCACTCTCCTCTTTGACCCTTATCAGAAGGCTCTTTAGTTCCTCTTCACTTTCTGCCATTAGAGTGGTATTATCTGCATATCTGAGGTTGCTAATATTTCTCCCAGCACTCTTGATTCTAGCCTGTGATTCATCCAGTGCAGCATTTTGCATGATGAAATCTGCATATAAGTTAAGTAAGCAGGGTGACGACATACAGCCTTTTCACACTCCTTTCTCAATTTGAAACCAGTCCATTGTTCCATGTCCTGTTATAACTGTAGCTTCTTGACCTGTATACAAATTTCTTAGGAGAAAGGTAAGATGGTCTGGTACTCCCCTCTCTTTAAAAAATTTCCACAGTTTGTTATGATCCACACAGTCAAATGCTTTATAATAGTCAGTGAAGAAGAAATAGATGTTTTTCTGGAACTCCCTTGCTTTTTCCATGATCTAATGCATGTTGGCAATTTGACCTCTGGTTTCTCTGCCTTTTTTAAACCCAACTTGTACATCTGGAGTTTTTCTGTTCATGTACTACTAAAACCTAGCTTGAAGGATTTTGAGCATAACCTAGGTAATATTCATCATAGTAAGAGTATGTATTTGCAGCATGACAGTTGCAAATGATACAAATCTGAGCTGTTTTTCCTGACGAGCTGGTTCAACATTTAACAACACTATTCCCATGTGGTGTTAGGGGTAGAGAACCTGCATGCTAATGCAGGAGACATAAGCGATGCACGTGCTATCCTTGGGTCATGAAGATCCCCTGGAGGAGGGCACAGCAACCCACTCCAGTATTCTTGCCTGGAGAATCTCATGGATAGAGGAGCCTGGCAGGGCTGTGGACCTCAGGGTCACAGAGTTGGACACGACTGAAGTGACTTAGCATGCAAGTATGCACTGATTATATTATATGATTTTATAGCTAATGGAATAAGCACCCATGTCTGATAATCAATTGTGAGTTCTCAAGTGAAAGGATTTATTTTAATGACATCTTGTTTAGAGCTTGTCTATATATAGCACAGTGCCTAGCACAGAGTGGGTGCTCAGTAAATTATTTTTGCATGAAGGAGCGGGTACTTTAAGCATCTTTCACAGCTTTTACAACATTTACTTCCATTAGCCTAACAGTATCGGTGTTTGTAATATCACTACAGTGGGTTGCCAAGGGATAAAATGTATAAAGTCTGAAGTGCAATTCTTTGCTTCTCAACTGAATTGCTTCACAGGGCAGAAACACACTGCATATCAAGTACCTAACACTTATTTCTACCTAGGAGGCTTGGAAGGATGCTGCTGCTCAGGGGACAAAAGTGAAGTCTTCAGCAGTTCCAGAGTGATTAAACATACACACCTACAACACAAATACTTGAGTTATTTATGTATGCTTGCCTTTATACTTTTTTCTTTTGCTTCCTTTTGGTCCCTTTCGCTTGCTGTGCCTTGCCTTTGATGTGATCCACACATTAAAAGCCTAGGTTCTTGTTATCAAAGAGAATTGTTTCCAAAATTATAGAAACACAACCTCAAAGAGTTCTCACAAATGTAGTTGAGTCTAGGAATTTAATTTTTTATCAGAAAATATGCCAGAAACCATTTTTATCCCAGATTAAGATAGGCTTTGGCATCTGAAAGGCTAATAATGCATCCTAGCTCTGTCCTGACCAACTATGTGATCGTGGGCCTCAGTTTTCTCTTCTGTAAAACAGATATAAAATGCCCGGCACAAAAGGATAAATCCAGATAATGTTTTGAAGTACTTTTCACAATGCCTAGTCTCTAATGAGCATTTAGTAAGTGGTCGATTTTTCAGCATCTAGCACAATGAGCGTAAATTAATATAATTTGAATGAATGGTTAAATGAGAAACCAAACAGCTCCTGAAGATTTAAATATTCATTCCTTTATTTCCAGAGCTGTCCATTAGAACTTTCTGAGAATGCTATATATCTGCACTGGTGAATAAAGTAGTCCACATATGTGAATTAAATTTATGAAAGAGCACTTTCAAGTTAACTAGTCTAGTATAACTGGGCACCTGTATATTTAATTTTATATAAATTTAATTAATTTAAATTCAAATGCCTACAAGTGTGTATGACTACCCTATTAAACTGAAGTTAAAGGATCAACAATAGAAAACTAGATTATATTTTGGACTCAGAACAAAATTTTCAGAAAGTGTTATTCATTGTTTGAACAACAACATAAATAATTTTTTTATTTTTTTTCATCCATAGCCCTCCTTTGTCTCTTCTTTATTCTGTTCTCACCCATAAAACTGGAATTGCTTGTGGGATTTTCTACTTTCATGAGATAGCTTTGTGTATAGTGATTATATCTACCCTTCAAAGACCCTACCTGCCTGCCTGGATATATTTAAACTCCAGGTGTTTCTGACAGGCACTGGGGTTACTAATCAGGGCAAGATAAGAGGGGAAAAAAGTTAGAAGGTCCTGAGTGGCCTGGCTTATAGTCGTCAAGCCTTTCTTACCATTCAGACGTAGATGCAATCAAAGGTGGTGGCAATTTTGCTGTGTTTGCTGCTGATAAAAGTGACCTAACAGCCCTACCAGGTTCATTTGTTCTTAAGTATTCTATTAGGGAGGAATACATAAATTTATTTTAGATAGTTCCCAGAGTACTGAGGAGAAAAGATGCTACATGCATTTTAATAAAGTTGTGATAAAGAGGTGCTCTGAGTATATTGATATTTGCAAACACTTAAACCACTAAATCATAAAGCATAATGACCCTCAGAAGTCATCTAACTCTAATTATTTATTTTATGGTTGACAAGGCTGAAAGTGACCGGCTTAGGGACAGAAAGATAGCAGCCGAGATAAGTTTTAAACTCAGGTTTGCCGATTTCTCAGTGCTCTATTATACTCTTTAGGTGTTGCAAATAGAAAAGAAACAAACAAACAAACCAGATCTATTTTGCAAGACTGTTGGAATGCTAAAGCACTTGTAGGCTAGGAAAAGAGTTGTATGTAAATATATTGTAATGTGATACCTTGGGCAAGAGTGTCATTTCTGCATTTTCCCTACTTTAGCACCCCCTCCTTACCCTTAGGCACACATTGACTACAATTCTCTCAGAGGACACAATACCCTCTTGGAGTAAATTAGGCAGGTTGGAAAATTGCATTAACTCTTTCCAGTCCCCAGGGAGCACATTTGGTAAATCCCTGCTTCAGTGCACTAATTTTCCTCCTGGTGTGTGGCTAATGCACTGGGGGAAAGGGAGCTTATCGGGGGTGCCGTGAGGTCAGGGACCACATTATTGCGACTTTATTGCCAATGAGATGAGTTGAAGCCTCCCACATGTAAATCAAAGAGTTAACAATGGGGCCGGGTGGCTGCTCTGGCTTTGTCACTTCAGGGTCACAACTGGACAGGCTGTGATCTGTCTCCTTTCAGACACTTGGGTTGAACAGCCACTGCGTTTTCCAAACCATCAGATGTGCGTCTGCAAAGCCCATAGCAGGGTATTACACAGCCTGAGATCACTCAATCTTCAGGACTCATTCTACTCCTACCATCTAATCTACAGGATTGAGAAGGCAAGGCGAGATCGGAAATCTATGCAGTCACTGTTTGGCCCAGTTTTTCCAATTTCCTACCTTGAATCAGACACACCGTGCACTCTGAGCCCAGCGTTCGCTTCTAGATGAGAAACTCAAATAACTTCATTTCCCTCCTTACAGCAGAAGAATTGTGTCTAGATTATAAGCGATTATCCCACTTTCTCCCACCCACTCTACATTTCTATACACACTCATACTTGCCTCTTTCTCAAGAAAAACAAACACAACGGAAATTACAATTCTACTAGAAAAAAAAAATGAGACTAGCAAACACTCATCTCAATTCCTAGGGTACAGTTTTTAGAAAAGAAAATAAGAATTTACAATTCTTTGAGCAGAATTATGTGCATGGAAAACCAAACTTATGAAAGTGACTCAATCAGGATTAACCTTCTGGAATCGTCTCCATTTTTCCAGTGGCTGCAGGCTAACATCAAGGGATTCTATAGGGCCGAGGCTTCTGAGCATTCAAGTTCATTAGGCATGCATCTCGTTTTGGCAGGAAGCCACCCTCTTTAAGCAAAACCCAGTCACAGATAAACGGAGGGCAATCATCTCCCAAGTAATAAATGCAGGGCTGCAGAGAGCAGGCTGCCAATCTTGTGGGCTGAGGAATAAAAGGGGTGGAGGGAGCGACTGCGCTTTGTGTCCTTATGATCCCAGAGTGCACAATACAGCTGAAGCCGGAAGAAGCCCCAAGACCAGCTCTCAGAGGCGAGATCAAAACCACCCGTTCAAAGAGTAGTAATGTAACATGTCTGACCTGAGAGGTGCGTTTGTTTCTGGGAACTTAGACATCTCACAGACCCTTTCTATTAAATCTCTGTGGTGTCCTTGGCAAAAGAACTGAGACCAAAAGCACAGTACAAATTGGGACACTGAGGCACAGGGAGTCCGGCTATTAGAGTGAGGGTGACCTCAGTGAGGCCAATGTGCAGATTGAAGTAGAGGGTTGAGGGACCCATCACACACCTTTAGACAAGGCCTCTGGGAGCTCGAATGACGCAGTTGGCACATTCCAGTATAACAAACTGAAATATTCACCGGTGTCAGGAAGTAGAATAAAGGAACAAAGCAGGAGGGTGTACAATCATAGGGGACAATGAAGGCTTATCAAGAGCACCTAGAAAACCAGTTGTTTTGGGGGGATCTCTCAATTTATATATACTGGCAATCCAATAGCTTCAAATACAGTAGAAGCCAAGCAAAGCATGTTGATAAGTCCAATCTAGCCCTAGACCAACCTTCTATGCCTTTGGCTTAGGAAATTAAACATATCGGCTCAAAGTTCAAACCACTTCTGGCTGAATGGCCAGCCTCAGCTTTCTTCTGTCAGTGTTAAGCATGAAGGCATTGAAGCTCCATCCCTGGTGTTGTTAGTGGTAAAGAACTCACCTGCCAATGCAGGAGACATAAGAGACAGCGGTCTGATCCCTGGGTCAGAAAGACCCTCTGAAGGAGGGCATGACAACACATTCAATTATTCTTGCCTGGAGAATCCCATGGACAGAGGAGTCTGGTGGGCTACAGTCCATGGGGTCGCAAAGAGGTGGACACGACTGAAGTGACTTAGAACACGCATGCACTGAACACACAACTTGTAAACTTGGTTAAAATGCTGAGATAGCAGCATGATCCTGGCCACTGAAGCCAGGATTCTAAATAGAGACGGCTTGGTGAGGATGTCCTTCTTTTTAAGAAAAACAAAAGACCAGCTATCTCCTTAGAAAATCAGTAACAAAGATCTGCTCATATCTTTCTAAGCACAAGACACATTTTCTAATATTTTGAGCCTCTGTCTTGCCAACCAACTCTGTCCACAAACTCAACTTCTACCTCTACCCCATGACCCATGCTTTCTCCCTGCATTCACTCCCTGCATATCCTTCTGTCAAACTGCTGTCTGGGTATTCACATTTTTGATTATATCCTAGAGAGGCTAATCTTTGGGATTTTTATAACCCTTGGGGGTGAAAGAAGGGTAAGCTGACTGATGAAATCCCTTCTGCATTAATAGGCGATAAAGTAAAATCCGATCCCCAAGGGCCATCATACAGAAACCCTCTGGTCCTACTTTTATGTGGGTCATATATCTTAATAGGTTTTCAAGCAATTTAGAAGACAAGACAAAGCAGCTGGTAAGGGCCAATTTACAAGGCCTTAGTTCCCAGCAACACACATGCTGCCCTGTAACAAAAGCCCACTTGGCAAAAATGAGCCTTTTCCAAATAGAAGACACACACATACACACATATCTCAGAAATTCCACTTTATCCAAGCATTCACTTCCTTTATTTCATAGAAAAACATCCTTTTCTTATTTATTTGATGGCCTGCAACATCTGTTCAGTATTTGTTTTTCTTCTTAGCTATTTCAAAATGGCCAGTCTGAGCCCTGTACATGCTAGTTGCTCTCGGTTTGTTGTAAAGGGGAGAAATAAAACTGGATCCTCTGAGGAAACTAGCAAGCCATGGACCACCTTCATTATATCAGTGGTTCCATGGCAACATTTTCACCAGTCTGGAGGTAAGAAAGTGATAAGTGATTCTACATATGATAATAATTTAGCACTGCAATTTTACATTATGCAAATCTAAAGCAAGCTGTGCTTTGAGGTGTGCCAGTGGGGTACAGTAAGGCTGCATGAATCAAGACAGGGCAATCCACAGGGGGAGAAAATGAGTTTTGCTCTTCAAGGTGCCTTCTGCTCTGGAATACATTCAGAAAAATTAATCAGTCTCTAACATCGCCATGTTACTCTCTCTCATTACAAACCAGAGTAAACAATTACTGCATTAAGCACTCTCTGAGAGGTTTCAAAAGGCCACTGGTGCTTACCGCTGATTTTCATAAATGATCTTCGAGGAGCTCCCCTGGGGATGGGAGATCTGGGGAGGTCTAGGGAGAGGTTAGTGAGGAATGCATCTCATTACCATGATGATGAGATGCAACATGCGGCTCTGGCTATAAAATCAGTTGCCTGGATGTGGGGCTGTGGGTTTCTGGGGAAATGTCAAATCTTAATTGATGGCAGACTCCTAGGGGCACTCGTACTTCTTTTCTGCACCGTGGTCATAAGAGGACAAGCTTTGGAAGCTGAATCCTGGTTCCAACAACTATGAACTCTCTGACAAGTTAGTAGAAATTGGACAGAATCATCTATACCTCATAGAATCAATGTGGGGATCTACAGAGAATAAAACATTCTGATTTAGGCCCAACCCTGCCCTGGATGTAGGTTCAATGAAGGGTTCCTATTTTATTCATTTATTTATTTTGCCAAGGTCAAACTTCCCTACTAACTGGATCATTTGGTGAAAATAGCAACAGTGCTTCTGCCTTGTATACAGCAATATAGTATCTTGCAAACTGTCACATACAGAGTATGTAATAACTCAGCTAATATTCTGTCAGTGAATAAGCAAATGAATAGAAGGCGGTTATTTTCTTTGAAAAGGGGATTCCCTTTCTCTGCTTTACAGACTGAGGCAGAAAACTGTGATCAGGATGGTTCAACTCAAGAAATTCCACTATTCTTGATTCTACCAAGGGAAAGATGTACAGATAAGAAACAAAGTATAAGAACGACAAAGTGTTGAGACAACCTTGAGATGAGGCAAATGAGTTTGGAGAAAGAAAATGCACTGAATGGTTAGAGGAGGGAATTTATGGTGAAGCCACAGCTCCGTCCTTTTCTCTTTCTTCAGAACGTGATTGATAGCACCTGTCCATTCCTCTCCTGAGGCTTGGAGCTGCAATGATTAGACAACTCTAGAACTTGGAGCCACTTGTAGAAAGAAGCTATCAAATCGATGATTTTGTTTATTACTTCTGTGGCCACAGAGCACAGCTTGCTTTCAGACAAGCATGTCAGCACAGAGAGGTGAAAAAATGTGACTGGAATATTCAGTGAGTCCAGAGAACACACCTTGCCTTGTTGGTGAGCATCCTTGTCTCACCTACGCAACACAGTCTTGTTGACAGCTGGATTCACAGCCTACTGACATTATTCTGTGCATGAGAAGCAAGGTGTCAGGTGGGAGGCCCTGAAGTTGGCACATTAATGTGCTATCATACTTGTTAGGTCCCAAGTTGACCATTGCAACTGACCATCAGATAGTTTGTTTTGGCCTGAGAGAGCAAGAGCTCCTTTAAATCAAGCACAGTATGTAACTAAGGCTGCCTAGAGCAGCTCATGGACAAATAACGCCCTTCCACTTCCCCATGGACCATAATGGAGATCAATGAAATGCTCAAGTCAGATATTGCTTTCAGAGCAGAGAAGGAGTCATCAGTAGGTTTATTTTTCCTGACCAAACTTTGTGATAACCTCTGTGTTTATTCAGTTGGGTGGTTTGTGAATCAACAGTATTTACTAAGTATCTGCAATGTGTACCCTACTGGGTCTCATGAGAAAAAGAAGCCCACTATCAACAAATAAAATCCAATGCTTTAGCTTGTCATTCAATGAAATTAACTATCTCTCCACTATTTAGCATTTCGGTTTCCATTCCACACTTTACTACCTTCAGAATCCAACCTTCCAGTTGTTGAAACTACAACTGAAATCAGGTGGCCTGTTTTCAGGTTTGGGCTGTCTGGGAAATATCTTTCCTCCATTTTTGCTTCACTAATGAAAAAATGATAAACAAAAATTATGTTCATGTATCGCTTCTTCAAAACATGTTCCTGGCTTTCTTCACTCTCCTTGTAATTTTTGTGGACACACATGTACATGTGTGTGCATGCGTGTCCTTTGTGTATGTGAACACAGGTCTCTAAAATGCATTGTGGAGGACTTGCTGGTGGCCCAGTGACTAAGAATCTACCCTGCAATGCAGACAGGGGTTCGATACCTGATCGGGGAACTGAGGTCTCACATGATACAAAGCAATTAAGCTCGTGTGCCACAACTACTGAGCCTGAGCACCACAACTAGAGAGTGTGTGAGCTGAAAGAAAGATCCCACGTGACGCGACAAAGATGCCCATGTGCCGAAACTAAGACCTGATGCAGCCAAATGAATACATAAATAATAAAATGCATTGTGATGGGCAGAACAAAGTGCCCTCATCACTATGGAAGACATTCACATCCTAATTCCTGGAAACTGTGAATGTGCTACTTTATGTGGTAAAAGGATCTTTGTCAATGAGATTAAGTCACATATCTTGAGATGGTGAAACTATCCTGGACTATTCCATGTAATCTCTAGGATCCTTAAAAATGGAAGAAGGAGGAGGCAGGAGTGTCAGTCAGAAAAGGTGTGATGATGGAAGCAGAGGATGCAACGATGTCATTGCTGTCTTTGAAGATGGGAGGGTCTGAAGACGAGGAATGTAGGTAGCATCTGGATATTGGAAAAGAGAAGAAAATAGATTATTCCCTAGAGTTTCCAGAAAGAATGCAACCCTATTAAAAACATGGCTTTAACCCACTGAGATCCATTTCAGACTTCTGACCTCCACAATGGTAATTGTGTTTTTTACCTGACCTGCCTCTTGAGAAATCTGTATGCAGGTCAGGAAGCAACAGTTAGAACTGGACATGGAACAACAGACTGGTTCCAGATAGGAAAAGGAGTATGTCAAGGCTGTATATTGTCACCCTGCTTATTTAACTTCTATGCAGAGTACATCATGAGAAATGCTGGGCTGGAAGTAGCACAAGCTGGAATCAAGATTGCTGGGAGAAATATCAATAACCTCAGATATGCAGATGACACCACCCTTATGGCAGAAAGTGAAGAGGAACTCAAAAGCCTCTTGATGAAAGTGAAAGTGGAGAGTGAAAAAGTTGGCTTAAAGCTCAACATTCAGAAAATGAACATCATGGCATCTGGTTCCATCACTTCATGGGAAATAGATGGGGAAACAGTGGAAACAGTGTCAGACTTTATTTTTGGGGGCGCCAAAATCACTGCAGATGGTGACTGCAGCCATGAAATTAAAAGACGCTTACTCCTTGGAAGGAAAGTTATGACCAACCTAGATAGCATATTGAAAAGCAGAGACATTACTTTGCCAACAAAGGTTCGTCTAGTCAAGGCTATGGTTTTTCCTGTGGTCATGTATGGATGTGAGAGTTGGACGGTGAAGAAAGCTGAGTGCTGAAAAATTGATGCTTTTGAACTGTGGTGTTGGAGAAGACTCTTGAGAGTCCCTTGGACTGCAAGGAGATCCAACCAGTCCATTCTAAAGGAGATCAATCCTGGGATTACTTTGCAAGGACTGAGGCTAAAGCTGAAACTCCAGTACTTTGGCCACCTCATGCGAAGAGTTGATTCATTGGAAAAGACTCTGATGCTGGGAGGGATTGGGGGCAGGAGGAGAAGGGGATGCCAGAGGATGAGATGGCTGGATGGCATCACTGACTCAATGGACATGAGTCTGAGTGAACTCCGGGAGTTGGTGATAGACAGGGAGGCCTGGCGTGCTGTGATTCATGGGGTCACAAAGAGTCAGACACGACTGAGCGACTGAACTGAACTGAAGTGTATGGTAATTTGTTACATCAGCAATAATAGACTAATACACACTCATAACATTTTATTGGTTTTATTTGTGCCCAGGTCTTTCTCCTTCCACAGGACCATGTTTTTTGAAATAGTTTAAAATAGCTACCCTATGTTAAAAGTATTAATTTCAGGTCCTGAGCTAATCACATGTATTACCTCATCTGATATTCAGATAACTGTACAACATCAGATTATAAAGCAATAGGCATGATGTACAGTACCTGGTATTGACTTCAGGTTTCCTGGGTTCTCAGCTTCATTATATACTAGCTCTAGGACCTTGATAAAGTTATTTTTTCTCTGATTCAGTTTCCTCATCCAAAAAATGGGGATTAAAATGATTCCTACTTTTTAGGGCTGCTGCTGCTAAGTCGCTTCAGTCGTGTCCAACTCTGTGCGACCCCATAGATGGCAGCCCACCAGGCTCCCCCGTCCCTGGGATTCTCCAGGCAAGAACACTGGAGTGGGTTGCCATTTCCTTCTCCAATGCACGAAAGTGAAAAGTGAAAGTGAAGTCGCTCAGTCGTGTCCGACTCCTAGCGACCCCATGGACCGCAGCCTACCAGGCTCCTCCATCCATGGGATTTTCCAGGCAAGAGTACTGGAGGGGGTTGCCATTGCCTTCTCTGCTTTTTAGGGCAGCGGTAAGAATTACTTACCACTTCATCATTATAAGATGAATTCATATAAAGAGTTCAAAACTTATATCTGGCATATAATAAGTGTTATGCAAATGGTTAACTACAAAGATTATCATCCTCATCTTAAAGATAATGAAACTAAGCCCAGAGAACATAATGCAATTGACCTATAGAACAGAGATGTAATTAAATAAAGCCTGATTACTCGACTTCAACACATAAGATGAACACATGTTTCTTGACTGAATATACCCACAATTCATACAGTTCTCTATACATGGGAGAAACCACACTTTCAACAACACAAAAGAAACATTGAGAGTTTTTCTAAATGTTATAGGACATGTAGAATAGGAGTTATGTTTTGATCAAAATGAGAAGACAATCACTGGTATAATTTAGTGGGCAGGTAGCAAGTGACCATATCACATCAGAATATAGTGTATGACAGTGCCAGGAAGGTTTTATGCTAAGAAGAAGACAATTGGCTTGGTTAGATTAGTACTTATTGAAATAATTATTCACCCTGGATGCTGAAAGAGTCCAATATCAGAACAATAGGTAAGAGCATTTTTGCAGACTTGATAGAAAGGCATGCATTTCTTTGCTAAGCACCTCTCTATGACATAGGTTCTTAAACCTGAGAGCGTCAGGTTGCTGGGGGCCACCTCCAAGCACTTCACATTCAGTCGGGCTGGGGTCAGGCTACAAAATCTGTATTTCTAACAATTAGCAGGCAATGCTAATGCTTCTGGTTAGGAGACTACACTTAGAGACAGACTGATCTATAGCAATTATTTCCCCACCGCCTTAGTCCAAGATTACTTCCAAAAGACTCACAAAGGGAATTTAATTGTCTCAATCTAACATTTCAGGGAATTGAAAGGGAAGTCCTGTCTGAGTATTTGTAACAGCATGAAGCCCATTAAAAGTACAAGACTCTAAGAAAGCAAATCGGCTTTATTCGAGAAAGCTTTTAAAGGACTTGCAACACCGAGGAAATGATTCTAAGGCAACGGCTATGTCCAATACTCAGTTCTCAATACAGAACCATTTCATTCTATGTTGAGAGTGTCTCCTGCCTTAATTGAATATCTTCGGCCCCATTCCCAATACCATCCCCATCAGTTTGTCCACACAGCAGGATGGGATTATATATGTGTACTGTGGCCAAGAAACATTCTCAAGTGACACAACATCGAGCCTAGGCATAGAAGGCTAATCAACCAAAGAAGCTCATTCTTAATAGAGATGCAAAATCATACTTCTTTTCTCTCAGATTGGTCAGGATCTCTCTTAGCAATATTACCATCCAATATAAGAGGAAGAGGAAGGAAAGAGAGCTGAATATTTTGCCATTTTTTTCTTTTATTTCCTTTTAATATTTCTCATCTAGCTAAGAAAGAACTTTGGGCTCACACTTGTAAGTAGGGTTTAAATCAAGGGTTTAAATTAAGGATGAAATATTAAAGCACTGCTACTTAAGAAGAAAAAGAAAGAAAAGTTATCTCTAATCTAAATTGAGGGCAGCCACTGGGCAAGATGAGTGGAAAAGAATGAGCATATGGTCATGCAAAAATTATCTCAGTCATCTTTAAGATTAATCACTCATCAAAATGCAAAAGAAATATCACATTTGAGGAGGTCGGACATGAAGAACTATAAGAACAACCACAGGAATAAAAAATGACCTTCAAAATCTTAGTTATGTATAACTATATTGCTCAAAGTTTGGTAACAAAGTATCATTATTTTAAAAGGTAATAACAAAAATGTAAGCACTGCTTCACTGGGGAAGTTGCATATATTTGATTTACTGGAAAAACCTCCCTGTACAATTGCTTCCACCAGCAAATTCTCAAGAGGAGGGCGTGAAAGCCATTGTAATGCAATGCCAACACTGAGAACACCATCAACAAGAATGAACTCATATATTCTGCTTAATTTTCAGCCTCTTAGCTCAAAGATGAGTTGTTGCCCACCTGTAGAGAGAAACTAATGAGCAAAGGCAGATTTTCTCTCTCGCTTTTCATGGGTGGAGATTTATTTCCCACTCAGTAATATTAAAATTATGAAGCTTAAAGGAAAAACCAGACTGAGGACCATGATGCTCTTGTTTACCAGGATATATGAATGCCAGATCTCCCAGTTTGTTTACTCCTTTCTATACTCTTCAGAGCATCTTGTACAGAAGGGCCTTGCCATGGCTAGTTTTATTACTTAAGACAAGTTATTTTATCTTATTAGTTAAAAATCTTTAACACGCTCCAGTGCTTTACAGTATTAACTTAATCTTTCCTTTTTAATAATGCATTGATGTAGGTAGGTTTATTATTCCTAATTTGTAGGTGGGAAAACTGAAGCACGAAGAGACTAATGAACTTGCCTGTGGTTACAACACTGGCAAGTAGAGATTCCAGAATCCTTTACCTGTAAAAACTCCCATAGAAGCTACAGACATTTTTGTGTCTTAATGTACACAATTGGGTAACTTACCTTATGCAAAGACTCAATATTTTCATTTTGTAAAGCCCTGGACAAGAATGTTGCCTCTGGTCATTGATGAAAGTGTGTTAGCTAAAAGTAGTGGTAGTAAATAAGCACTTAATAAATGCTTTTTGAATGAGAAAATTGACTTCGTGATAATGAATGAAATCATTACAAGCATAATGAAAATTAATTAAATCCCATCTAGTAGACCATCACTTTTAGCAAAGAGAATTTCCTTTACTCAGTAGTCATCTGAGTAATGACCTCTAATAAATTTCCTACATGGGTGGTGTTGAGGACTATGTATGTGTAAAGCATTGTCATTAGAAAATGCTTTAACATTTTTTTTTTAACTCATTATGGAATCCAGACTGTTGAGAGCGAAGGTTGAAAACAATATCTGAGACTGTCAAATGGACTTTGGAATGAGCTTTGAGCAGGATAGAAGGTTGCAGGTTGAAGCAAAAGCAATTAGTTACCCATCATGCGGTTATTGATCTTCCTGTCTTTTTTGTTATCAGGACCTCAAAGGCTAGATAAAAGCTGTGACTTCAATACATCACAATTTGGAGTAAATATGAATAACCTTTAGTACATAGGGGCTGTATTTTTCTGTGAGATACAGACAGTAACTAGCTTTGACCCCCACAAAGGGGAAGTAATTGTCAAATTCAGATGACACCTTTCAAAGATGGGTGATTCAAAAAATAAATTAGGAGAATGAAATGCCACTTGGAATAATTGAACTGAATTTAAAAGAACAATAAATATTCCACTTCTGCCACTCAATTTTAAAAGGCCTTTTAACCTCCATTTTCTAGTGAGGTTTGAAAACAGAAAGATCTTTTAATCAAAGGGCTCATATCAGAGTTCCAAATTCTATACCTTGCACGTTTGGAGATAAGTAGTTTGAACACAGTCAGATGCTTACTGGAATTCTTAATGAGGAAAATAAAATGACTCTAAAAACAACAAAAAAGGTCATAAGTCTGGTTTTGCATTATCTTGTAAAGACTCCTTTCCTAAGTAAAACACATTTTTGAGGAGTTGTATGAATTAAGAATATCTATGAGATTTGCCAGGAAGTAATTTTATAATCATGGCTATCATAAGCTGGCCAATTATAGCTCATGCTTATTTTTTGGTAAATAAAACTTGATTTGAACAGAGCCATAATTATTCACTTACAAATTGCCTCTGGTTGGAGAACTGTGGCCCACGAGGATGAAAATACTTAGCATCTGGTCCTTTGCAGAAGTATGCCAACTGCTGATATATGCTATGCTATGCTGTGTTGTGCTTAGTTGCGCAGTTGTGTCTGACTCTGTGTGTCATCGTGGACTGTACCGGGTTCCACTGTCCATGGGATTCTCCAGGCAAGAATACTGGAGTCGATTGCCATGCCCTTCTCCAGGGCATCTTCCCAATCCAGGGATTGAACTCAGTTCTCCCACACTGCAGGTGGATTCTTTACCATCTAAACCACCAGAGAAGTCTGATATATATTATTGGGAATAATAAAAAAATCAGTTAGGGAGCTATTTGATAGCCATTGGCATATCTTGTAGAGTTACATTCCCTTTAAACAGAGTCACCATTAGTTTCATTGAGAAAAACCTTTTTTTTCTAATGAGAACTAATCAATACATTAAAAAAAAATTAGCTTTTGAGTAATGGCACTACCATTCACTAAAATGCTTCAGACAAAACATGAGGATTTATCCTTAATGTCTCTTCTTAAATCCTTACATGGCTCGCCTTCAACATGTCTCCCTAAGCCAGTTGCTGCTTCTAACTTCACTGTTGCAGTCCTAGCACAAGATCTCATCATGTCTCACCTGGCCTTCAGGAATAGTAACTTAAAACATTTACTTTTTGACCCTGCTCCAAATCATTAGTATCTAATAGCTAATGGAATCTTTAAAACTCAAGTCCGATTATGGTATCTTCTGTTTAAAAGCCCGCCCTGTCTTGCCATTTCACTCAGAGTAAAAGCCAAACTCTGACCACATCATCTGGACCTACATGGTCCAGCTCCTTTCTGCCTGTGCATCACTGCCTGCTTGCTTACTGGGATCCAGCCCTATCTACCTTACTTTCCCTCAAACAGGTCAACCTGGCCTTGCCTCAGGGACTTTGCTTTTGTACCCTCTGCCCAAAATAATGTGCTCCTGGGGCCCTGCATGGTCTGCTTCTCATCACTCAGGTCTCATTACAAGCATAGTCTCAACAAAAAGATTTTCTTGAATCCTCTATTTTAAATGCCCTGCTTTATTTAACCTCACAGTCCCTTGCATGAACATTCCCTGGTTGGTTTCCTTAAGGATTTATCATTTTCAGAAAATGTCTAACTTAGTTATTTCTCATTTCTCTTGTCTTGTTACATTTCAGGTCTATGAGAGTAGAGAGTATGCCTGTTGAGTTTATTGCTATAACCATACTCCTCGAGTAGTCTCTCGTACATAGTATGTGCTCAGTTTATACTTGTTGAATAAATACTGTGGGGGCTAAGATTATGATTTAATGGAATAGAAAGATACATAACATATTTACTTACTCAAAATCTAAGAATTATCTGTAAATAAAAGTCAAGAAGAAACATGTTTGATAGCATCCATAGGAAACGAGAGAATGAAAAATACGTAGGTTAGCATGGGTGGAAAAGATCTTTTTGGCAGAGGAATAAGATTCCAGCTGAAGAGAGAGAGTGGGCAAACACTGAGACAAGAACCAGTTCTTGTGAAAACAAGGTAAAAAGGGAAGAACTCCTAGAGACTAACCAGATACAAAATTTGCAGAAATAACAGAAAGTTTATGACCAGAAAATAAAAATGAATGAGGTGGTTGAAAGCATAGCACACAAGACTATTTTGAATCAAATAACTTAAGTACTGTAAACTCTACACCAGAATCAAGAGATGAGGAAATTGTCTATCCAATGTCCTAATGGAGGTTTTTAGAGACGGCAGTGGCACCCTACTCCAGTACTCTTGCCTGGAAAATCCCATGGATGGAGGAGCCTGGTAGGCTGTGGTCCATGGGATTGCGAAGAGTCAGACACAAGTGAGCGACTTCACTTTCACTTTCACTTTTCCCTCATGCATTGGTGGAGGTAATGGCAACCCACTCCAGTGCTCTTGCCTGGAGAATCCCAGGGACAGTGGAGCCTGGTGGGCTGCCGTCTATGGGGTCGCACAGAGTCGGACACGACTGAAGCACCTTAGCAGCAGCAGCAATGGAGGTTTTTACAGACAGTGCTCTAGTGCTTCTGCAAGTGGAAAGATGTAGAGAGTGGATAGCTTCCATGCTTACCCTTTTTCCTCTCTCTTTCCTCTTCTCAGTTACCCCATGATTGCACGAGCAATTTTCAATGGGCTCCTACTTTTGTGAGAGACAGAATGCCTGATATCTGATCTCTTTCTCTTTAATTTAGGTGTCTACCCTCTACCCTAGAATGGCTAAATGTTTCATGCTACAATAAATGTGTTTTTTTTTTGTCAGAACTTCTAAAGCAATTCCCTTGTTTTCCATATGAAGTAACCACTTTCTTTTCTTCTGATGTCCAATCTTCTAGTTCTTCATAGTGCACTCACCAATATTTCCTGTATGTATACAGTTCCTACTGTTCTTACGCCTGAAAACTCTTTCTCTTCTTTCCTCTGTCCTTCCTACAACCCTTTCTATGCATATCCAAACTTATTTGGAAGTTTGGAATTTGGAAGCTTATCAATTTGGAAGCTCCCATGTTACTCTCTTCCTGAAACTTTTTTCTAAGTTTTACAGCCCATTTTCCTTAAATATAGCTTATAGATGCCAAGTGCTTGTTGTGGATCAAAAACTGTGCATAAGTGTAACATCTGCAAATATATTACTGCATTTGATCCTGGGTAACCAATCAAGCATCATTATTTCCATTTTCAAGATATGAAAACTGAAGCTGAGAGGGTTTAAGAAACTTACTCAAGGTCAAATAGCTGTAACTGTCAGAGTCCCGACTTGAATGCAGGTCTGTTTGACACCAAGACCTGAGCTTATAGTGACTAAATGCTAAGGCCAAGTGAGCACTGATTACTTTCCTCCCTCAACTTAAGTTCAGTTATTCAGTCTGCATGCACCCAGCACTGCATAATATGATATCCTATCTGATTTTCCAGTCCTCTGTTCTGATTGGTCTATACCAATGCTGAATTCATCATTAAATTTCAAATATTCTCATATTTGTACTTTGTGTATCTTATTCATCTTTGTAATCTTTCCAATGCTTATAAAAGTTCCCTGATCTGCCTATTATTTTTCTAAGGGAAAAAAATAGAATCATTAAATAGTATATATTTATTTAAATATTTAATAATTATTAATAATTAGCATTTAAATATTTAATAATTAGCATTTAAAACTTCAAGGTTGACTATAGGGTTCTTGAGAGATGTTCATTCATTCATTCACTGCCTATTTATCAAGCATTCTTCACATAAGGATCTCTTAGTTTTTGACTGGAAGCATGCAAGTTACCAGGAAACAGCAAATAAAATAGATCTGGTCCTTGGCAGACAGAGCTTACAACCTATATTCACACTCTTTGTTTTTCCCTGTATAGGATGCTAAGCATCAACATACAGTGATTGATGGGGACTTCCCTGGTGGTCCAGTGGTTAAGAATCCACCTCCCAATGCAGGGGATTTGGGTTCGATCCTTGATCAGGGAACCAACATCTCAAATGACCAAGGGTACCTAAGCCAACACATTGCAACCTGGAGCCCTGCAACCAATGAGCCCTCCTGCCACAACAAACACCCCGCATGCCACAACTAAGACCTGATGCAGCCAAAGTTCAAAATAAATACATATTTTTAAAAATCCAAACATACAGCGATTGATGGAGAGTAATATGTCCATAGGATCTTACTGAAAGTTTGGACACCATAAAAGAAAAGCAGAGCACAAAAATATAGGGAATAATTACAAATGCAATTAAAAAAAACTTTTTTTAAAGAACTTATTAGACTAATCAGCTAATGGAAGAAATTTGTTAGATCATGGAATACAAAATTTAATTATACATGCCTTACACATTTTTAGTTTGAAACACAAAAAAATGCAGCATGAATCTCTTGAAGACCAAGGTCTTTTCTTTATGCATGGATCATCTGATCCGTGTTTCATTTCTCTGACATAAATGACGCTAATAATGGGTTGTTTGTAATTTCCATTTTCAATGTCTATAAGGAGGAATGAGAATGTAAAAGTCTGTGATATATATTATTTTATGAATCATTTACAACTCTTTTGTTACATTAGATTTAACATTCTTTAACATTCTGTTTTGTTACATTTGTAGCAAATATACATTCCACTGTCGAATTAGTTTCCATAGAGATACCGCTCTGCATTTCCACATGGATATTTTCTCTGTTTACATTATATTTAATTAAATCATATAATTATAACAACAAGTAAGTCATTAAACAGGTTTGGGAACAAATGGTATAACAGATTCTTGGTAAACATTCAGCTCAGTTCAGCTGGTGGGAAGAAAAGGGCATGAGTCACTACAGAGTTTCTTCCTGGGTAAATTCAGTGTGCTACTGTCAGTGAGGTGTTACCTCACTGTGTTACCAAATTCAGTGAGGTGACCAACTATCTAGGTTTTCCCAACACTGATGGTTTCCTGGGATTTGGGACTTTCAGTGCTGGAACCGAGACATTTTTAGGCAAACCACCTGGGTTGCTCACCCTAGCTATGGGTATCAGTTACGACGCTTTATAGATGAGAAGTAGATCACTGGTAAATCTGGCAAATTAATCAGGTGGAGTTTGATTAACAGAATCTATGCACTACTGCTGCTGCTGCTAAGTCGCTTCAGTCGTGTCCGACTCTGTGGGACCCCACAGACGGCAGCCCACCAGGCTCCCCCATCCCTGGGATTCTCCAGGAAAGAACACTGGAGTGGGTTGCCATTTCCTTCTCCAATGCATGAAAGGGAAAAGTGAAAGTGAATTCGCTCAGTCGTATCCAACTCTTTATGACTCCATGGACTGCAGCCCACCAGGCTCCTCCATCCATGGGATTTTCCAGGCAAGAGTACTGGAGTGGGGTGCCATTGCCTTCTCTGGAATCTATGCACAGACTCATATATAATCTCAGGATCCCTTATCCAGCCACGTTCTTATTTTATCTCAACATGTCTACATGACAAGTGGCAGTTTACACATACAACTGACTGGAATCATTCCAGTTTTCCCTGGGCTTTGGAGACTATACAAAAATAATCCATATTCCCACAAAGAAGAGATGATTATAATTCATGTAATTCTAAAGTTGAATGCATTTCTCCTCTTCTCCATGACCCACATCTCTATAGGATGATTGACAGTGGAATCAACAATTTCCTCATGAGAATGTACCACCCACCCCATAAGGGTGTCATCTGCCAATAGTCCCCAAGAGAAAATCAACAATCTGATATCTATTCATTTCCCAAAGTAATTTTAGATATAACACGAGATAAATGTTGGTACTTTAGGCCAGGCTGAGCTGCAGCAGACACAATCCAGTTTGCATAATATGTTCTTCATTGAAAGTTCAAAGTGTTGTGAGGTGAAGTTTTGCCCATTCTCACCCTGTAACATGTGGTTTCTGATGGAGTGCAGGAAGCAGACTGTAATGGCTCTACACCCAATATTTGTGTGGTTCTCGCTTTCAACAGCAAGGCTGTGAGGGTAACCTTTATAAGAATAGGAATATTCTTAGAGAGAAAGTGTTAGTCGCTCAGTCATGTCCAACTCTGTGTGACCCTATGGTCTGTAGCCCGCCAGCATTCTCTGTCCATGGAATTCACCAAGCAAGAATACTGGAGTGGGTAGCTATTCCCTTCTTCAGGGGATCTTCCCAACCCAGG
The DNA here is from genome assembly GCF_027580195.1 of Bos mutus. NCBI lineage: Eukaryota > Metazoa > Chordata > Mammalia > Artiodactyla > Bovidae > Bos > Bos mutus. The sequence goes on from NC_091638.1 coordinate 26,579,552, forward strand.
GATCGAACCTGGGTCTCCTGCATTGCAGGCAGATTCTTTACTGCCTGAGCCACGAGGGAAGCCCATTCTTAGAAGCCCATATCTTTCAACAACGAACTAAATATTCATTGGTTACCCCCATGATGCAACACCATATATATTTTCTAATGAACACAGGGAGATAAATATTCTATCTAGTCTGAAAACTAGAGAAAAGGAAAACATACAGAATCTCTAAGCACATGCTCCTTTGAGTTTTCAAAATAGGGAAACTTGCATTTTTTATTCAGCTGATGAAAACTGCTCACAAGTTTAAGACATTCTCACCAAGGGCTGTCTTAGGACTTAGAGAAATCAGATATGAGAAAGTCCTGCCTAGGACGACTAACATTTTAATAATCATAATTCTATGAATCAAGCCTTAGTTTGAAGTCGTTAAAAATGACAAATGTAAGGTAATCCAGATAAGTCAATGTTGTATCTTTCTTTTTCCCTGAAAGATACTCACCTGGAGAGAATTACATTAGACTGTGTGTTCCTAAAGCCTCCTTCCCAGGTGTTGTACTGCAAGAAAGAAGGGGGCAGTATTTTCTGGTGTGTCTTATGATGTTGTTGTTTAGTCACTAAGTTATATCAATCCTAAAGGAAATCAGTCCTGAATATTCATTGGAAGGACTGTTGCTGAAGCTGAACCTCCAATACTTTGGCCACCTGATGCGAAGAACTGACTCATTTGAAAAGACCCTGATACTGGGAAAGATTGACAGCAGGAGGAGAAGGGGATGACAGAGGATGAGATGGGGCATCACCGATGGCGATGGACGTGAGTTTGAGTAGGGTCCAGGAGTTGGTGATAGACAGGGAAGCCTAGCATGCTGCAGTCCACAGGGTCGCAGAGAGTCAGACATGACTGAGCTACTGAACTAAAGTTATGTCTGACTCTTTTGCGACCCCATGGACTATAGTCTGCCAGGCTCCTCTATCCATGAGATTTTCCAGGCAAGTATACTGGAGTGGGTGGCCATTTCCTCCTCTAGGAGATCTTCCTGACCCAGGGATCAAATCTGCATCTTGTGCATTGACTGGCAGGTTCTTTACCCTGAACTACCTGGGAAGTTGTGTCTTATGATACAAAGTGCTTTTTTAATGGCTCTGTGCATTGCAAGCTTAGTATCAGACAATATCTCCTCATGTTTAATATATTTGTTATTATTCGCAGGGCTCATATTATCAATGAAAATCATTTTAAGTCCAAGTGAGAAATAACTGCCTTGGCATATTCCTGAAAAGCTGATGGACTCTGTCACAAGATCTGGTTGGTTGGTCATCTTTGCAGACATGAGCTATGGGAAGAAAGCCGTAGGCAGTGCAATTTTACAGGGAACATATGGGCAGAAATTTACAAGATCCTTGGGGAGGGACTTCTGTTACCCAGATGGTTGCCAAAATTCCTGATCCCTGCACTCTGGAAATGAGACGGGGAGAGTTAATCAGATTAGTATGAATGATGATGTGGGAACTTCCACGTGTGCCACCTCCCTGGTTCGTAGTCCTCTCATGCATGCCTTCATTATGGTCTACCCCTTTCGGAAGCTTGTAAAGTCATGGAAGTGTCACCCTACAGTCACTAGTTTATTCACTCATCTGGGAGAGGATCAAGAACACACAGAGATCTTAGTGAGCAAAGTCCAGTAGAATAATGATTAAAACAATCGCTTCCTTCAAGGGCCTTGAATGATAATTTTTTTAAAAATTAAGATCCTAGTTGCTATTAAATATTATGGGTAAGTAAATATATTTTTTGTCTATAAATAAAAGTCAACAGAATCAGAACCAGTTTTGCAATTTGGTTTAAAAAATTATGAAGGGAATTTGTGAAAGAAAAAAATAATCTGAATAATTAGAATTTATTAGAAAATTTCCAATAATCATTTTCTCTGTATTATTTATCACTATGACCCCAGAATTTAGCATAATAATTGCTAAAATGTAGCAATCAATAATTTTTTAAGAAAAATTAAAATTTCTTGTACTTCAATTTGTTATTTTAAAAATGTAGCAATCAATAATTTTTTAAGAAAAATTAAAATTTCTTGGACTTCAATTTGTTATTTTTGGTAGAGATCATAAAAATCAGTACTTTTTATTTTTGCACATATTTTTCCTTTGCATTAACAAAACCAGGAACTAGAAATTACTGACAGGTATGTTGAACTGAGAACCAGAAATCTTGGGTAACAGTCTGCTCTCCTACTTTGCTGTGTGATTTAAAGTAACTGATTGCAATACAGAGATCTTGGTTTGGCATTAGACAGATTCAATAAACCACTTTAATTCTTCCCTGCCATTGGCCATTCTGAAGCTTAATATCCTCAACTGTAAAATGGCAGTGCATAATATGAAAATGGCGAAGAACTGATGTTAGAATTAAATAATGAGAGGAGTTTTTCACTGAATTAAAAAAGCAGTAATGTGAGGTAACTTGTACAAAAACTCAATATATGCCAGACACAGTTCTAAATATATTGCAGGCATTCAATTCTCATAACAATTCTATGGCCTTGGTAATACTATTATCTCCATTTTTTGGATGGGTGGCATGAGGACCAGAGAAGTTAAGTAACTTTCCCAGAGTTACACAGCTAAGTGACAATGAGAGGATCTGAACCTGAAGTAGTTTAATTTCATAGTCTGTGCTCTTCTTCACTTCCCTGTTCACCAATAACAGATGAACACTAAAAAATTGGGTGTCCTTTAACTGTGATATTGTATCTGTGATTATTTTATCCCTAAAACAGTTTTTAAAAATACTTGTGTTCTCTGGTTATCTGGAATATGGAGAAAGTTCTGGAGAGAAATAAGGTCCTATCCAATCAGGCTCGGTATTGGTATCTGAGTTGGACAGTCTCCAGCAAAAACTTCTTTCAGAGCTATCTTCTTGGCAGATCTTCAGCTCTGAAGAAATCAGGTAGAGAATGCATGTGCAGCAAGTTAGAGTCTTCTCTGCCATGGCTGATCCAAACTCTGATGGACCGGACACCAACTTCCAGTGGTTTTCAGCTCTGACCTTTCTCTCGTATCTAGGGATTCTTAGAATCATGCTGTAAGCTGAGCTCTACCCCACAGCTAAATTTAAGACTTTTCCTGAAACTGGGGCTGGATGCCAACCAAGTGGTTGCTTTAGCAATAGAGACACCTGTCTCCTAGAAAACTAAATGAGATCACCAACACATTTGCATAAACCAGCAGATGGGGAAGAGTTGCATTTGTTATCCAGTTCTGGCTGGATTTCAACCAATTATATGCATTTAAAATGTTTGGTCTTTCATTGCCAAACCTGTGAGCTATCCACTCCCCTAAAGTGTTTTTCATAAACATTTTTTATAAGATTCAAAATATTAATGGCATCTGCTTTACATTTTTTCCCACTAACTGGCTGATACATTAGATGAGACACTAATGCATCTAACCCTTTCTCATAAAACTTTGTAACAGTAATTCCACCACTGATTTCTAAATATTGAGATTGTGACTCCACCTTTACCATTGATTTTTTTAAACAAAGCATAGCTTAAGACATAATATATTTATATATTATGTTTTTATGTAATATTATGTTGACTTAATATCGTCCACAATAATAATTTAATATCGTTAATATTAAAAAATGATATTCACCAGTTTAAACCTAGGGCCAAGCTCAGTGCCTAGAACATAACAGAAATTCAGTGGAGATTTGCTGAATGACTGAGTGAATGAATTCAAGAATGAATACTTGAACGACCAGCATTTGAATGTCAGCTTTCAGAGCTTTGATAGGAGACAGTGGGAATTTCAGCAACCTTGACAGAGTCTGTTTAAGGAATAGCAATTGGTTATCCACTCCAATCAATATTTACAAAGTGCACACCACTGTGAAATCCTCCAGGGTGGGGAGGGGTAGCGTCTCTCATCTTTCCAACATACTTGTTAAGTAGGGCCACATACATGGCAGAATCTCAGTAAATGCTTTTAAATGACCACAAAAGTGTAAGATTTAACCCAACTCTCCCAGGAATGCATAGTCTATATTTCAGTGGCAAAATGGCTATCTCCAACATCCTTCAGGTTGCTTCCTGCTACTCCTACAGGTCAAAATGAATATCAATCTAAGATTTACTGAAATTATCTTGACATTTTTAATAATCCAGGACTGCTGCTAGCTCAATTTCCCTTCAAAATGGAAAGATACTCAGGATATGGTTCTCCTTATGACTATATTCTAAGACAGGGATTTGGAACGAAGAATCAAAAGCCCTCATCATGTGTTACTATGCAGGATATAAAGCAATTCATCTTTTGTCATTAAGTTGTGACATCTGCCTGCATGTGGCCTGAGTTTCAATGAGTTTGGCTTCCTCTAATTCCCTGGGTCATTAGTTACATAATCGTAATTATTTTCAGCTGTGCAGATTGTTTTATTTTATTTTTTTTCCATCTATTCTTCTCCTCCCCTTCTTCATCACATTTCCACACTGATGGAAACCATGAGAGTGCCATCTGGTACAACCTGTGCATGGGGCCAGTCAAATGAAAGGCAGCCACTGAAGGATGCTCACATTTCATTAGACGCATTTGTATGCTGCCTTCGCTCCCACACCATTTCCTGTCTCTCCAGATTTCACGAGCTCCCCAGAGATGACTGAATACAGCCCTCCTGCCCCAAATGCCAGTGACATCTGAAGAGTTGTCTCTATTGAGGACGATGCAATTGACACCAAGTTATGGATAACTATATTTGCAGAGAATTAACATTGCCTGCATGTCTACCAACTAACTTAGGCAATTATAGAGGCCACTGCCAGAGGAGTATGAACATAACTGGAAAAGCTTCACTGTGTGTGAGTCAGACTACGCAGGCAGTGCGCAGAACCCTCAGTAGACTGTGTAGATTTTTATTTCCAAGAACAATCCTTTCATGTGCAGACAATACTCTATCTTGGAGCAATTGCCTGGAATCCTCCTCAGTAGAAATTATATTGCAGCTTGTGGGAAACAAATGTATTAGAAAGATTGTGCCTCTACCTTTTTTTAAGTCTATGCATTATCTCTAGGCAAACTGTATGATCTTCATAAATACCAGTGAAATTGGTACATTATTTCCTTTTGATATTTTTAGCTGCTTTTTTTAGTGTCACGAGGAGGAAAGGGTATTGAAAGGGAAGCCAGGAGACATGGGTTCTAGTTAACATGGGTTAAACTTTGTGCTGTACAACCTGAGTATTTGATAACTACTTTTTGACTTAGTCTCTCTGGGTCTCAGATTCATTATGTAGATAATGTTTCTCAAAGGGTAACCCATAGATCTTTGACTCAGAATCACCTGGGAGTAATTATAAAAATTACTAAGTAAAAATGTATATTCCTGAATGACTTCTGCTTCAAGGAATATGGAATATAAATACTTTTCCATATACCTCCCACTAAGCATAACTAAAAACCATGGACGATGTAGCTAAAGTAAACATAAGAAAGGTGGAGAGAATAATGCAGATTGATTAGGAACCTCAAGACCCAAGGAGTCCAATAACAACAACAACAAAAAAGACCCTCATGGCAGTGAGTTTCTTGGGCATACCTCAGACCTGGAGTTGAAGAAGCTGGCAACCTGAGAATTCCAATGAATGAATATGAATGTAGGCCAAAAAATAAATAAATAAAAAGGCCCAACCAAAGCTAAGTTGTGCTAGCTATAGTTAGAGGCAGGAGAAGCTTAGCAAGATAGAAAAAAACAAAAAACAAAAACAAAAAACTGTACAATCACCTCTGTACACCAGCCAAACATCACAAAGAGAACTATGGCCTCAAGCATAACAGCAAAAGCCAAGGGAAGAAGAGCCTAGGCTTTTACCCTCATGAGGCTGTGGTGAGGAGCCACAACTTTCCTGTTGGGCAGTGTCAAAGAAGGCAAACTTCAGAGCTGGGAGTGTCATCCCACAGGCAAATAATGGGGCTCCTGCCTCCACATGTCAGTGGAGACTACATGGGAAACCAGATCTTTCTCCCCAACCGCATTAACGAGATCTACCCCTCTGATGACAACAGAACCTGAGTAGGGAGCTTGGACTTGTAATTAGCAGTAAGGAAACAACATCCTCTTCTTCCCAGACATGCCAGAGGATGTCAGTGCAAGTCAGTTAAAGCAGAAGCTTTAAATAAAATCCATTGTCTTATACTGTTAAAATGTGCAGGTTTCTATATTAAAAAAAAAAAAAAGTACTTATCATGCTAAGAACCAGGAGGATCTCAAACTCTACAAAAAAAGACAAAGAAAAGAAAACCAACAGTTCTGGATACAAGATGAACTGCTAAGACTTCTCAACTATTTTAAGCTGCCATGATAAAATGCTTTAGTGAGCAATCGTAAACATGCATGAAACAAACTGAAATTAGAAAGCCTCAGCAAAGGAGTGAAAGTGTTAAAGAAGTACCCAACTGAAATTTCAGAATTGAAGAAACCAGAAAGGAGGAGATGGAGGATAGAACTAGTGAACTGAAAGATGGAAAAACAGAAATTACCCATTTTGAACAGCAGGGAAAAAAGACAACAGGAATGAATAGCCTCATAGACCTGTTGGACTATAACTAAACATTATTCGATTTAACCCCTCTTCAAAGTACCAGAGAGAGAGATAAAAATGAAGGCAAAATTGAAAAAAAAAGCATCCACAGAAATAATGGCTGAAATGTTTCAAATCTGGCATGTGACATAATCCTGCAAACTCAAAAAACTAATCAGATGCTAAACAAAATGAGCCAATAACAACCCATGACAAGATATAATATACTTAAACTTCTGAAAACTGAAGACAAAGAGAAAAATTCTTGAATGCAGCTGGGGGGAAATGGCACACTTACAGAAGAAAACAAATGAAATGACAACTTCTTATCAGAGGTTATGTATGCCAGACAACATGACAAAATATTTTTCTGGTCCTTAAAGAAAAGAAATGTCAAGCCAGATTTCTTTAACCAGCGAAAATACCCTTTAGAAAGGAAGGGGAAGTCTATACATACTTAAATGAAGGGAAACCAAGAAAATCTTCATCATCAGACCCACCCTAAAAGAATGGCTAAAGGGTCTCTAAAAAGAAAGGGAAAAATTAAAGAAGAAAACACCAGGAAGGAAGAAAAAACATGGTCAGCAAAAATATGGATAAATTCATTAGACTTCTGTTCTCCTCTTGAGTTTTCTAAAGTATGTTTGATGATTGAAAGAGAAACTATGACTCTGCTGATATGATTCTAACTATATGTAGAGGAAATATTTAGACAAGTATATCCTGGGGGAGAGAAAGTTGACATAAAGAGATCTGTAAGGGGTGGGCTTTGTAACAGGAAAGCAATAGTTTTTGCTGACATTCCCCCATGCCCAACAGATTTGTCATAGTTTTTCACTGGTAAGAATTCTACCACCCTGGCTGGAAGAAACAAAGGAATCTGGGAAGTGCTTTTAGCTGAGCACATGGATTTTGTTAGGAATAAAAAAGGGAAGAAAAACTATTTTGTGGGCCACAAACAGTGTCTGATAACTAATTCTAAGAGTCAATGAAAGAATTATACACGATGTTGTTTTTAACAGGTTTAACATAAGAGGATGAGATGGTTGGATGACATTACCAAGTCGATGGACATGAGTTTGAGTAAGCTCCAGGAGCTGGCAATGGACAGAGAAGCCTGGTGTGCTGCAGTCCATGGGGCTGCACAGTTGGACATGACTGAGTAACTGAACTGAACAGAAGGCTTTGGCCAATATTAACTGCTTTAATAAATGTTTCTTTCCCTCTTTCAGGGAAACAGACAAAAATAGCACAATATAATATTTCAGATATGTAGAGTTGTTACACAGTCGTAGATCTAGTTTTTCATTGCCAAGAATAATTTCTGATCTTTTCACAAAGACAACAAGGGTTTGATGTACTTTCTGTTTTACTGGCTGAGCATGTGCAGTGAAAGTTAACAGTTCAACAGTAAACAATGTATAATGATGTAGAACCATGGGTTCACTAAATTTAGAAAGCATACAGAAAATGGCCAGTATCAATCAGTATATATATACACACACACAGAACATAGGAAAAGGTAGTGGTGATGCAGCAGCAAATAATCCCTAATCTTTCCATTAGAAGAGAAAGAACCTTCCCCCCAGTAAAGTAAAACAAACCCACCCATAGCTCTCCCACTAATGGCAGAAAGTGAAGACCCTCTTGATGAAAGTGAAAGAGGAGAGTGAAAAAGCTGGCTTAAAACTCAACATTCAAACAACTAAGATCATGGCATCTGGTCCCATCACTTCATGGCAAATAGATGGGGAAACAGTGGAAACAGTGCAAGAGTTTATTTTCTTGGGCTCCAAAATTACTGTGGACTGTGACTGCAGCCATGATATTAAAAGATGTTTGCTCCTTGAAAGAAAAGCTATGACAAACCTAGACAGCATATTAAAAAGCAGAGAGATACTTTGCCACCAAAAGTCCAAATAGTCAAAGCTATGGTTTTTTCAGTAGTCATGTATGGATGTGAGAGCTGGACCATAAGGAAGGCTGAGCACTGAAGAGCTGCTGCTTTTAAACTGTGATACTGGATTAGACTCTTGAGAGTCCCATGGACAGCAAGGAGATCCAACCAGTAAATCCTAAAGGAAATCAACCCTGAATATTCATTGTAAAGACTGATGCAGAAGCTGAATTTCCAATCCTTTGGACACCTGATGCAAAGAGCTGACTCCCATGCTGGGAAAGGTTGAGGGCAAAAGAAGAAGGGAGCGACAGGGGATGATGTGGTTGGATGGCATCATCGACTCAATGGACATGAGTTTTAGCCAACTCTGGGAGATAGTGAAGGACAAGGCAGTCTGGTGTGGTGCAGTCCATGGGGTCACAAAGAATTGTGCACAACAGCAACTGAACAACAACCACCCCTCCCCTAGATATACACTGTGGTTTCCTGTGTCCACACTCCTCTCCCAAGCCATAACTAAATATCTTATTTCAGGGAATGAAGAGAAATCACACCTGTTCTAAGCCTAATGCTGGTTCTAGCATAGAACCTAGGGCATTCTGTGGGTTTCTGTGTCTTTTCCCTGTGCCTTCCACATCATCTCTTAAAGGAATCCCTTTCTACAAAAAGTACAGCTAAGTCTACAGATGTTCTGATATACTACAGAAATGCACCTGGATATTGTCCAGATATTGCATAGTCTTATAGTATCTTTTATAAATGTGGAAATAGGTGATGCTGGTGACACTTAAGCCACCAAGGACTATGCAAGGTACTGTGGCTTTACTAATACCTGGGTGAACATTTTACTTTTAAATTATTTCTTCATATCTTTGCTTTTTTCATGTTCCCATAAAGCTTAAAATCCAAGGATTTCAGTTTAATAAGAACTGTATTAGCTGCATCTACTTACCTCATGCATTCTCAGCAGCAAAGGAGCATAGTGAATGCTGAAAGCAAAAGCACATATGTATTTTTGGTAGGGAAGCTATTGATTAAAGGCCATTCATCTCATTACATACACAGAAACCAAGAGAAAGAGAAAGAGAAAAATTTGAAAAACAGGTTTGGTATATGCATATCCAGCAGATCAAAGAGAAGAGTGAATTATTTAGCATGGCACAAGTGGAAATTCAGGTAAATTTTGGCTAGAAATGAAGAAGATGCTTCCTGTCAGTAAAATAATTGGATTGTAAAATCACATCCCAGGAGAGATAGAAGGCATTTTATCTTGGATCGTTTGCAAAGGTGCAAACACACAGTGAAAATATTCTGAAAAGTCCCCATTATGGAAAAAATTTCTCTTGTGGAGAACTGTTTTAATGTGGCCTACTGATTCTGTCATTTCTTTCTTTTTGAAATAAATTGGTGAAAGCAGAAAAAGAAAAACAGTCTTAGTAAAGATATTAAGAAATAAATATGTGCTATGTCATTGTAGTGAATATGCCCATATTCAAAAATTTTAAATCATTAACAATGATCCATGGAACGAGAAAGTTCTAGGGGCTAAAAAGAACAAAAGTCATTTGGCCCCTCATTGGACAGAAAACAGCTATCACTTACTTAGCACCTACCTCATACCAGACATTATATAGCTTCTTTCTTAATCAGACCCAGGTTTCCCTAGTGGCTCAGATAGTAAAGAACCTGCCTGTGATGCAGGAGACCCGGGTTCGATCCCTGGGTCAGGAAGATACCCTGGAGAAGGAAATGGCAAACCATTCCAATATTCTTGCCTGGGAAATGCCATGAACAGAGGAGTCTGGCTGGATCTCAAAGAGTCAGACACAACTGAGTGACTAACACTTTTTCACTTTCACCCATTCCAGTAAAGCAGGTCTTATTATCTTCCTGCTAATATGAGAAAATTGGCTCAGAGAGCTGAAATATCCACCCACAATCACACAGCTGTTGAGTCAGAATATTAATCCAACCGGTCTGACTTATAGTTGGGAAGAAGCACAAAGCTTTCTTTTCACCAAAGCACATTTCTCTGTAGGCAAAGATCCTGAGGGCCAGAGGTTGAAGGATCTGGGCCCAAGCCTTGTAGCTAGTTGATGAACGGCAGTCACCCTCCTCAAGTCTCCACCCTCTTCCTTCCTTCAGCGTTCTTCACATGACATGTACATTACCTGAACAACCACCCTGTTTAATAACCAGGTTCTAAAGTGAAAGTGAAAATGAAAGTGCAAGTCACTCAGCCGTGTCTGACTCTTTGCGACCCCATGGACTATACAGTCTATGGAATTCTCCAGGCCAGAATGAAGTGAGTAGCCTATCCTTTCTCCAGTGGATCTTCCTGACCCAGGAATCAAATCGGGGTCTCTTGCATTGCAGGCGGATTCTTTACCAACTGAGCTATCAAGGAAGCCTCAACCTGGTTTTAAGGACAGGGTAATTAGGGGCAGACCAAACCTGTACCTGCTTCTCCCTTTAGTGATAAACTGCTTTTCAAAAAAGTGCCTCCTTTTAGGTCACTATAGAGCACAGAGTAGAGTTCTCTGCCCTATACATAGGTTCTCATTACCAAAAGGGGGCTCAGACTGTAAAGAATCCACCTGCCATGCAGGAGACCTGGGCTTGATCCCTGGGTGGGGAAGATCCCCTGGAGGAAGAAATGGCAACCCACTCCAGTATTCTTGCCTGGAGAATCCCATGGATAGAGGAACCTTGCCGGCTACAGTCCATGGGGTCACAAAGAGTCAGACACAGCTGAGTGACAAACATACATTACTTAAAATAGAGGAAATATATGTATATGTAGAGCTGAGTTACTTTGCTGTATGGCAGAAACTTCCAAAACATAGTAAAGTAACTATATTTTAATAAAAATTAATTTCAAAAACTGTACCTCCCTGTGAGTACCTCCTGTATATATCTTATTTTCCTCCTTCCTGTCATGTCCTTTTATGATGATTAAAGCCTTAAAAATATAAAACCCTAGAAAGTTGGAAAAGTTACACCCTTCCCAGCTACACATTTGGAAAAAGACAGCATGTTATTTGTCCTGATAAAGTGTGATCCATTTGATTTCCTTACTCTAGCTTCTTACATTCCTCTCCCCACCTCTTAGGTACCTCCCCCCACCCCATATCCCTTTTCCTACCTTTAAGTTCCTCGTATTTCTATCATTGGCATGCACTCTGCTTTCTCCGGTGTTGAGTATTCCTGTCTCTGTCCAGAGCTCTGTTGGCAAAGTCTTTTTATGTCAAAACTAGTCTGACTTCTCTTTTGAGAAACGGGACTTCCTTCCTGTGATCCATGAAAGGTCAGTCCTCGCACTTGCTCTGTGGGGAGGCTAGAGATATTCTTGCTTACAAATGTAAAAGAGCCACTGGCTAAATCTTGGGTTTAAGTGACCTGGTTTATAACTTTGACTTCCAGCCACCCACAGTCAGAAGCCAAGCAGTCCATGACAGGCACTAAGCAGAGTATTTAAGAGACAATAACAATCCAAAAATATTGATGTCCATAAAATCTACACAAAGCTAAAGGGGACTCTCCCGTGAGTTTCCTCCTTTTCCAGCTTTTGCCCTTTCCTTTCCCTTTCCTTTTGCTCTTTCCCATCCCTTTAAAAACCACAAAGATATGGTTGTCCCTTTCAATTGCAAATGAAACCCTGGCTCTCTAAACACAAATTCCTTCTTGGCAGGCTTTGCAAAAGGACATTTAAAAACTGGATTCAAAGTAGCAGAGGGTTTCAATTCTGGAGACACCACAAAATGATTCCTTATTGGTAGCAACTGGTAAAACCTGAGCCCGAAGAAGCCAGACTGGCCCCTTCCGGATGGTCCAGTGGAAAGTGCTCTCGGAGTTTCCCGTTGAAAATGGAAATAGCATGTGTTTACAAAGGTGGTAGAAACGGCTGCTTCTCTGAATCTTAATTTTAATGCGTGTCCAACTTGAGGCTCTCTGGATGAAACGAACAGGGAAGAGGAACAGGAGGAAAATCTGCTTGAGAAAGATATGGAAACTTTGAAAGCAGAACAGCCTCCGCACATCTTACCATAAGCAGTGAAACAGGTTAACCATGGGGCTAAGACATAAAACTATAGGATCAACACACTCATGCCCACACCCACACACAAATACACAGCAAAGTTCAACCAAATACCCAGGACGGGAATACGACATGGAAGGCTTGGTTCTAAAGAGGTTGTTTTGAGAAGAAATGTTCTCTGTCATGAACTGGAATTCACTGCACAAGCACAATGCTCTCTTCAAAGATCCTGGCACAAAAACAGATAGAAGGAGCCATCCAAAAATCCTTGATAAACATACACAGCCTTTTGCACAGTGACTGGGAGCAAAGTGATTTGCAGCATGAATGACATTTTTTGACCTCAGAACAAATGCTTCCTTGGCCAATAGTTAACTCCAGGAACTAGAGTCCAGTATAATCTCTGAGGTCTATGTTAATTAGGTGGAAAATATACGGTAGTTTGACAATGGCCAACATTAAATATTGATTTTTTGTCCCTTTTAAGTTACTATTAATAATAGGATGAGACAAATCAAAATCAAGACATTATAATCTCTAGGAAGAAAATTTTTGGAAGTGATAAGATAAACCTAAATTTTGGCAGCGGGGGGGTGGGGCATGGGGAGGGAAAGAGAGCCCAAATATAAACATAAAGCATGTGTGCCTTATTCAGGAAAAGCAGGACTCCATGCAAAAGGCTATTCTCTTGATACGGCCACTTGAATCATTTATGTTGAAGATGTGTACATTTTTTACAGCTGCATTTCTGAGTGCAATTCAATACTGACAGTGCATCCAGAGCTGTGGTATCTTTCTCAGGCAGCAATATTATAAGGAGGCTAGATGAAATTCAGGGCAGGTAATCCAGAAGTCTGTATGTATAAATCACCTCAGTACTCTGAAGATTGCTATGATCGTCCTCACTTCATCTCTGTTGAAATCCATTCTCTACAGTTCATCCTCTATCAGGCTGAAGGCTGATTTACTAGGTGTTCTGGCCATTGAAAAGAGGTGAGGGTTGTGCAGGAAGAAAGCTAGCTAGAGCATATTAAACACTCCTGCCGTTTCCTCTTTCATTCATATTTGAACAAAGCTGAGATAAGGTTTTTTTGTTTGTTTCCTTGTTTACTAATGTGTTTGAAGAATTTCTGTAGAAATCTGGCCAACTGATATTTCTTCATTTACTTAGAAAAATATTTGAAGGCAAAAATATACACCAGGCATCTGGCATAGTAGAGGCTGGTAATATAACAGTGCATAAACTTTTAGTTATAAAATAAGTCATGAGGATGTATAGTATAGTAACTAGAGTTAAGAATACTGTATTGTATATTCTAAAGTTACTAGGAGAGTAGATCTTAAAAGTTCTTAAAATCACAAGAAAAAATTGTAACTGTGTATGGTGACCGATGTCAACTAGACTTAATGAGATGATCATTTTACAATACATACAGATATTGAATCATGTTGTATACCTGAAGTTAATATGTTATGTGTCAATTATAACTTGATAAAAAGAAGAAAAAGACAGCTATAGATCCTGTCCTCATGAAACTTGCATTCTAGTGGGAGAGACAAACACACAAAAAATATAAACATCAATGAATGAATGAAAGGATGAATATAAATTTAAACTGATCATTGTTAGGAAATCACTGATCCAGTTAGGGGCTAAGTTATAAAATGGGGAGAGGGAAAGTGACATGCTATGGGCAAGAAGATTTTTCTAAGGAAACAGTCCTTTAATGGACATCAAAGAAAGAACATAGAGGTAGTCATGCAAAGTTTTGGGGAGAACAACAGACATAGAAGAGATATGGCGAGGTCTCGAGACAAGAAAAGAGTTCGTAACAAAATGCAAACAAACAAACAAAAACCAAGCAAACCAAAACCCACACTAACATAACCAGAGCACAGCCGACTGGAGATAAACAGCTTGAGAGGTTAGAGACAAAATAGAGACCAGATTATGCTAAGCTGTAGGCTATGACTCATTGGGTTGGACATCTAGATGGCTATCAGCCTTGGAGTTTCAGAATGGCAAATATGTGCATGTTGGGGCGAGGGATCCAGTGATTCAAAAGGGCACGTTGATGGAGTAAGGGAATGAGTGACAGTCTCATGGCTGTGTAGTCAAAACACTGGCATCTAGTCACATATATTAAGACAGTACTGAGTGGATTTGGTGATTTGAAAGCTACTGATCTTTTTATTATACCTGTTCCTTTATAGAAAAATTTCAAAACAGAAAATAGGAGAATGTTAGGCTTGGGAGTAACCCAGAGGTCACTTGGCCCTTTAGGTTATAGGGGAAAAATTGAGGCCAAGTGATGTCAAAAGACATAGGCAGGAATAAAAATTGAATCAATCACGGCCCTCTCCACCCCAAAGGAAATCAGTACTGAATATTCATTGGAAGGACTGATGTTGAAGCTGAAACTCCAATACTTTGGCTACCTGATGCAAAGAACTGACTCATTGGAAAAGACCCTGATGCTGGGGAAGATTGAAGGCAGGAGGAGAAAGGGACAACAGAGGATGAGATGGTTGGATGGCACACCAACTCAATGGACATGAGTAGACTCCGGGAGTTGGTGAGGGACAGGAGGCCTGATGTGCTGCAGTCCATGGGGTCACAAAGATTCAGACTAAGCGACTGAACTGAAGTGAAGTGAACTGAACTGAAAGTGTTTTAAGGTATATAACTAAGGCATGTGGCTAAAATGGAATGATGGAGGTGAGTAGAGCAGAGGATATGGCAGGATGAGGTCTGGGGTATTAGAAGAATCATTAATGGAAGGTTGATGAACAAACCTTCATGGAGACTTTGTTACAAGAGAATGAGAGGAAACAACCTACATTCCATTAATAGGAGATAATTCAAGAAGATTAGATAAATTCTTGTGATACAATTTTATGTGACCCTTCAATATGTTATTTGTGAGGAGGTTTTCCTGATGTTTGCAATTGCTTATAATAAAAATGAGAAAAGCAGGACATAAACATATGAGTTCTGAAATGTGCTGTCACCCATACAATGAAAAAAAAATATTAGACATACATTATAAAATATAATATTTTACTCTTCTGCCTGTTTGACATTCAATTATTATGTTCCAGGTGTTGTACTAAACCTATGTATTATCTTAATCATCTCTGCTGAGCCACATGAGAAGCCCAACAATACTGGAGTAGGTAGCCTATCCCTTCTCCAGGGGATCTTCTCAACCCAGGAATTGAACCAAGGTTTCCTGCATTGCAGGCAGATTCTTTACCAACTGAGCTATCAGGGAAACCCCTTCAGAACACTAAGAAGGCATTATGACTGTACACATGAGTAAACTGAGGCTTAAGAAGGTTTAATTAAGTCACTTGAGGTTACAAGGTTAGAAAGATGCTGAGCCAGGTGAAAAATTATGTACTACTATATTTTAAATCATTTTAAGGTGAAAAATCACATATTACTATCTTTTAAATTATTACCTTTTTCTTTTTTACATTTCTCAGTTTTACACTGTGGAAATAAACTGCATTGTAATTTAAAGAATAAATTGGATGTCAAGTCAACTAAAAAGATATAATTGCAACTTGTGCTTCATCGATGATCTGATTTTCTCTTCCCCTCTCTGGTTCTCGAATACCTCTTGATAGCTGGCTTTCTAGTCTGTTTTCAATTCATTAAATACTCATTTAGCACTTACTATGTTGCTAGTATTATTGATTCTATTTACCCTCAGAACCACTGGGCATGAGCTACTGAAAACACAAGTTCCCTTTCAGTGCAATTACCCTTGTGCTAAGGAAATGACTTCTCTGCTTTCACTTGCTCCTATTTGTTAAGGCTGGGTGGCCAGAGGATTTGCACAATTGGAATTCGCTTTCTCCTTACTTGCCCTCAGCAAATTCTTTATATTTGTATGAAAATATCATTTCACAATTTCAGTGTACTCTTGCCCCATAATATTCCCACCACTTGCAAGGAAATGAGAAGTATTTTCAGACCCAGAAGCTGCCAACCTGAGTTGTGTCAGAAACACTAAATGCCTCTACTTTCTGCTCTTAGCAGCTTCTAGCTTTTCTCTAACTACTCAGGGGGAAGCAATGGTTTGCAAAGCGTTTATATCCTTTTGTTTCCTGTGTGATGGCTTTACTAATGTCTTCACAACAGTGTACTACACATATTTTATTTCAATAAAATGTTTTTAAAGAATGTGACAAATTTTCAGAATTTATGGCACCACTTTGGCTTTGATTATTTCATGTTTTCTGTCTTGTGATGTTCTAACCTAAAAAGAAGAAACTAAAAACGATGGCTTTAATTTTATATTTTCTAGAAATATCATCAAACATAAAAGTTCATTAATCTACAATATAAAAACTTAACTTAAAAAGTTAAGTTTTAACTTAGCTGAAAAACTTTTCAAAGAACTTTTCTAAGACATTTGCTAAGTATTTCAAAATCATGGAATGATATAAATAGTAATATAAATGATATAAATAATAACCCTAACAAAAGTAACAATGAGGTATTACTACATGCCAGATAATATATTAATTTTTTCAATGAAAATAATATTTATTCTACTTAACCCTCTACACAAATTATGAGTTAGGTATTATTACTGACTGTTACACTGATGGGCAGATTATGGAGAGACCAAGTAACTGTATGGTGACATACAACCTACAAATAGCAAAGCTCGGATTTAAGCCCAGCTCTTTCCCACTTAAAGGAATATCAATAACCATAATATACTTCATGATTGAATTTTATCTGACAAATGAGATGATGTTTATGTCCATTCATTTATGAATAAAACCACAGCTTGGAAAGCCAGGAAAGTTTTATTAATGTCCATGTCATTCAGTTCAGTTTATGCTGAGTGTCCGTGAGTTAAAGGAAAGCTGCTTCAGAATTATTGATCAAAACCCATATATCTTACAACGGAAGAGAAGAAACAGTAGATCTAATTTATTGACCACAGGTCCCTAAACACAAATTGATATAATCAAATCAATTGCCTAGTTTTAATAAACCTTGCCTCCACATCCCTAATCAATAGTATGAATTTAAATTAGCTGTCACATATTTTTACAAGAATAATCTGCAACATGGAATCCTTCATCATCAGCATTATACATGGTCACATGGGAAACATACCTATTTGTAATAAATGTCAAACTGAAATGCTTTAAATTAACCATCACTTGAAATGTAATAGATGAACATGCAGTTAAGAGATGTCCATGCAGAACTGTAAGTATTAATAAAAATGACTACCCTTAATTCAGAGACCACCGCTTGCCATACCCCATCAACGCTTCACATACTTCTCCCACTTAATCATCACTACAGTTGCATGAGATGGGTAGGATCTCCAATTCAGGGCTGAAGAAACTTAGCCACTTAGGGGCTAATCATTTGTTCAAAAACCCACAGATGTTAAAGTGTGCATAGCAATTTAAATTAAGGTATAGGGGTTGTGGGCCTTCCCAGGTGGTAGAATGGGTAAGAATCTGCCTGCAATGCAGGAGATGCAGGAGTCACGAGTTGGATCCCTGGAACTGGAAGATCCCCTGGAGGAGGGCATGGCAACCCACTCCAGTATTCCTGCCTGGAGAATCCCATGGACAAAAAGGAGCCCAGGGGGCTATAGTCCATAGGGTCACAAAGAGTTGGACACTACTGAAGTGACCGAGTACGCATGGGGACTGTAAGTGCTTATGCTCTTTCAACTAAATAAGACTGCCTACCTTTGCAAACACTTGGACCTCTGTTTCATGTGGCTTCAAAATCTTGAGCTATCAAGAGGCAAGGTGGACTTAATTTAGCAAAAAGAGAAAGCTATACTTTAAGATCTGTTTTTTTCTATTTAAATTACTATGATATTTTTACTAAGGCTTGACACTAGCCTCCTGTATTTGATGTTTATGCAATTACCATAAAGTCTTAATGGATGTAGAGCTACCAGAAATCCAATTATAAATTTCCTTGCAAACATTTAATAGATAGCAATAACTCATGGGTCTTTAAAAATTCCTCCATGTTAAGGAGTGGATATCAGTAATTGCTTCTCTGCATTGGTAAACAGGAATGTTGTTCGACTCTACCTGCAAACAGATTATGGAAAGAAATGTGAACACTCCATCAGTCCTGTTTTCTAGATATCATTCCCTTCTGCATAGAGTGTGATGTTGGGAATTTTTGCTTTGGCCATCAGTGGTCACTAGACAGATCAGAGGCAAATAGGTTAAACTTGCTGAACTTTACTTTATTTGCATAAAAGATAATGATGATAATACAATTAATAGAGCACTTCTTTAAATATCTTAATATTGAATGAGGTTGCGTTAGTGGAAAGAAGTGTGTAAACATAAATATGAGTCAACGCTCCTGGAGATTATCACAAAATTCACCTGATTCAATCTCTCAATTTTATATACACAGAGGCCCCGATAATGAGAACAATTATGCAAGGACACAAAGTGACACTTCTAAACAACATGCTTAGGCCAACTTTTTTTGGACATTGCTCCCAAAGCAGTGTACAGGAGGCCTCATTGCACAGCTCTAGAGGGCACCATTCATATTGTGAACTGCAAACAAGGCATGCCCTGAAGCACAGCTTGAAACTGAAAATGAATGGGGCCCTTGGAGTTGTGTTGCCAAGTGGCATTGTTTCATAGCTTCATCTCAACTGGCTTTTTCTTTCCTCTTTCAAATACTTATCAAGAAGCTCATTGTTCGAATATTTAGAAATTTCTGTTCATTTTAGTGATTATCCTTGCAACATCTTATTATTTTAAACTGAATAAAGGGGTCTGTGCTGCACACCCTTTTCTCAAAACACATGGCCTTTGCATACCTCTGCATTGTAGGAGAAGCAAGGGGCTGCACACTGTAATGAAATCTACCCTTCTTCACGAAGCCTTGGCAAACATAATAGACTTTTTTTTTTTTTACCACATGTTGTCCTTAATTTTCCCCTGATGATATTGCCTACTTATATTCTTTGGTTTTCAGAAACATTACACAACCTTCTATTATCTTGTCCTGTATTTCCTTGACATCCTAAAGTCTTTGCTTAGTTGTTTTCCAACAGCTTTTCTTTCCATCAGTGCTGGCATCTCCCCAAGGTCAGTTCCACACTCTCAGTTCTTTCCCCTCTTAACCAATGGCTATCGTCCACTGGCAAAGTGAAGGCCTTGGGAATCAGAAAAACCTATGTTTTGAATCCCAGCTCTGCTAATGATTGTATCTATCTTCTCTGAACAGACCTTGGACTCTGTGAGCTCTGTTCTGTCATTGTCAGATGAGACTGATTATACTCTCTCAAAGATCTGATCTGTGGAATAAACACTATCATGTGTAAAAATCACCACGTGTCCTCACAAATTATACTCCTATTGCATTAATTTCAATGTTGTTGCCTTTTCACTGGAGTGTAAGTTCTTTGAGACCCTGAGATGATTCCAGCCTTGATCACTACTTTATACTCAATGCCTTGTCTGCTGCTGTTTCATAGAAGGTATGAAGTAAATGAAGCCTGAATGCAAGCTGGCAACTTTCTGATATAGTTTCTTGCTAATATTCTAGTCAAATTTATCTTGCTGGGGACAGAAGCAATAAAAGCTATAGCCTATCCATTAATTTCTGTTTCTTAAGAGAAGAAAAAACAACATTATCAAGATAGCGGAGGAGAAGGATGTGTGCTCATCTTCTCCTGTGAGAACTCCAAAATTACAACTTGCTGCTGAACAACCATCAACAGGAGAATGTTGAATCCCACCAAAAAAGATACCCCACATCCAAAAGCAAAGAAGAAGCCCCAGCAACACAGTAGGAGGTTTGTGACATTGTACAGGAGGCAGGGATCAAGACAATCACCAAGAAAAAGAAATACAAAAAGGCAAAATGGTTGTCTGAGGAGGCCTTACAAATAGCTGAGAAAAGAAGAGAAGTGAAAGGCAAAGGAGAAAAGGACAGATATACCCATCTGAATGCAGAATTCCAAAGAATAGCAAGGAGAGATAAGAAAGCCTTCCTCAGTGATCAATGCAAAGAAATTGAGGAAAACAACAGAATGGGAAAGACTAGAGATCCCTTCAAGAAACTTAGAGATATCAAGGAAACATTTCATGCAAAGATGGGCTCGATAAAGGACAGAAATTGTATGGACCTAACAGAACAAGATATTAAGAAGAGGTGGCAAGAACACACAGAAGAACTATACAAAAAAGATCTTCATGACCCAGATAACCATGATGGTGTGATCACTCACCTAGAGCCAGACATCCTGGAATGTGAAGTCAAGAGGGCCTTAGGAAGCATCACTACCAACAAAGCTAGTGGAGGTGATGGAATTCCAGTTGAGCTATTTCAAATCCTCAAAGATGATGCTGTGAAAGTGCTGCACTCAATAGGCCAGCAAATTTGGAAAACTCAGCAGTGGCCACGGGACTGGAAAAGGTCAGTCTTCATTCCAATCCCAAAGAAGGGCAATGCTAAAGAATGTTCAAACGACTGCACAATTGTACTCATCTCACATGCTAGCAAAGTAATGCTCAAAATTCACCATGTCAGGCTTCAACAGTACATGAACCGTGAACTTCCAGATGCTTAAGCTGGATTTAGAAAAGGCAGAGGAATGAGAGATCAAATTGCCAACATCTGTTGGATCATCAAAAAAGTAAGAGCGTTCCAGAAAAACATCTGCTCTATTGATTACCCCAATGCCTTTGGCTGTGTGGATCACAACAAACTGTGGAAAATTCTTCAAGAGATGGGAATACCAGACCACCATATCTGCCTGCTGAGAAATCTGTATGCAGGTCTAGAAGCAACAGTTAGAGCTGGACATGGAACAACAGAGTGGTTCCAAATCAGGAAAGGAGTATGTCAAGGCTGTAGATTGTCACCCTGCTTATTCAACTTATATACAGAGTACATCTTGTGAAATGCTGGACTGGAAAAATCACAAGCTGAAATCAAGATTGTTGGGAGAAATATCAATGACTTCAGATATGCAGATGTCACCACCCTTAAGGCAGAAAGTGAAGAAGAACTAAAGAGCCTCTTGATGAAAGTGAAAGAGGAGAGTGAAAAGTTGGCTTAAATCTCAACATTGTGAAAACTAAGATCATGGCATCTGGTCCCATCACTTCATGGTAAATAGATGGGAAAACAATGGAGACAGTGAGAGACTATTTTTTTTGGCCCCAAAATCACTGTAGATGGTGACTGCAGCCATGAAATTAAAAGACACTTGTTCCTTGGGAGAAAAGCTATGACCAACCTAGCCAGCATATTAAAAAGCAGAGACATTACTTTGTCAACAAAGGTCTGTCTAGTCAAGGGTATGGTTTTTCCAGTGGTCATGTATGGATGTGAGAGTTGGACCATAAAGAAAGCTGAGTGCAGAAGAATTCATGATTTTGAACTGTGTTGTTGGAGAAGACTCTTGAGAGTCCCTTGGACTGCAAGGGGATCTAACCAGTCAATCCTAAAGGAAATCAGTGCTGAATATTCATTGGAAGGACTGATGCTGAAGCTGAAACTCCAATAGTTAGGTCACCTGATGCAAAGAACAGACTCATTGGGAAAGACCCTGACGCTGGGCAAGACTGAAGGCCAGAGGAGAAGTAGATGGCAGAGGATGAGATGGTTGGATGGCATCACCGACTCCATGGATATGAGTTTGAGCAAGCTCCAGGAGTTGGTGATGGACAGGGAAGCCTGGCATGCAGCAGTCCATGGGGTAGCAAAGAGTCAGGCATGACTAAGCAACTGAACTGAACTGAAGAGAAGAAAAAACTGTTAATTCAAAATTCAAATCAAAACTTTATAAAATCCTCTTTCTCCTCTTCGGTCATCTTCTTATGGCTCCCATTTCTCAACAAGGTACCTTAAACTTTTCTGTAAATACTCATTTTTTTTTTACCCTCCTATCCCTTCTGCCTTTGTTTCTTTCATTACTCATACTGTGTAGAAGTCCAGGAACTAGCAGGGAGCAGAAGAAGAGCCAAGGTCAGGATCCTTTTCTGCTAGCAAGGAAAGAATTAGGGGAAGAAAGATAGTGCATGCATGAATGGCTTCTCCCTCTATGTCACCTATGTTCTGAATGTATAAATGAATGAATGCCATTGATTTAGTCCCACCACCTCAAAAAATTGTAGTCTTAGTATTTCCCTGGTGGCGCAGTGGTGAAGATTCTGTGCCTCCAGAGTCTTCCTGGGCAGAGGGGCCAGGTTCAATCCCTGGTTAGAGAACTAGATCCAGATTGTCATAACTGAAGATCCCACATGCCACAACGGAGATCTAAGATCCCACCACAAGTAAGACCCAGTGCGGCCAAAAAAAAAAAAACAAATAAAAAACAAATAACAAAAACCCGTGCAGTCCTCTTTGCCTGTTAGTCTTCTCACTACCTGTATCTAGCAAGTCCTGTCTGTACTGTGTTCATTTTGAAGTGTATTGTTTCAACTTTTCTTAATTGTAAGTAACTGATTTATGATATTCACTCATATTCTGCAAGAGCTAATGAAGACAGTGTGTTAATACAACAGATAAAGAGCTAGTGCAAACCCCAGGGGATGGACATTGGATGAGAAAAAGTTCACGTTTATTTTCCAGATAGAGACAATGAACATGGTACAAAGCAACAGAAAGCGAGATCTGAATGAGGGACGCCTCTGTCCTAAACTGACTTTCCTGTGTACTCACTAATTATTTCATTAAGCGCTACTCTTTGTCTTTTGATTTGGGAGTTCCTTGAGAGCAGAGCCTTTATTAATTCCTTTGTTCCTTTTGCAACTCTCAAGGTATATGAGCAAGTTCTCAATAAATTGAAAAAGAGCCTTCAATTCATAAAATGTCACTTTCTTCAGACCCATGCAAAACAGAACAAATAATCCTCCTTAAAAATAATGAAGGAGGGAATTCTCTAGTGGTACAGTGGATAGGTCTAATGGCAGAGGAAAGCGAAGAAAAACTAAAGAGTCTCTTGATGAGGGTGAAGGAGGAGAGTGAAAGAACTGGCTTAAGACTTAAGACAAACTGTTAAAAAAACTGAGATCATGGCATCCGACCCCATTATTGCATGGCAAATAGAAGGGGAAAAGTTGGAAACAGTGACATTTCCTCTTCTTCGCCTCCAAAATCACTGCAGACGGTGATTGCAGCCATGAAATCAGAAGACAATTGCTTCTTGGCAGGAAAGCAATGACAAATCTAGACAACGTGTTGAAAAGCAGAGATATCACTCTGCCGACAAAGGTCCATATAATCAAGGCCAAGGTCTTCCCAGTGGTCACCTACGCTTTTGAGAACTGGACCGTAAAGAAGCAGAATGCCAAAAAATGGATGCCTTTAAAGTGTGGTACTGGAGAAGACTCCTGAAAGTCCCTTGGACAGCAAGGATATCAAACCAGTCAATCTTAAGGGAGATCAACCCTGAATGTTAACTGGAAAGTCTGATGGTAAAGCTGAAGCTCCCATATTTTGGTCATCTGATGTGAACAGACGGCTCATTGGAAAAGTCCTTGATTCTTGGGAAGATTGAGGGCAGAAGGAGAAGAAGGTGTCAGAGGATGAGATGGCTGGATGGCATCACCAATGCAATGAATATGACTTGGGCAGACTCAGGGAGATGGTGAGGGACAGGGAGGCCTGCTGTGCTGCAGTCCATGGGGTCACAAAGAATCAGACATGACTGGGCAACTGAAAGACAACAACAGTGGATTAGAATCCACCTATCAATGGAGGAGACTATGGTTGGATTCTTGGTTTGGGAACATCCCATATGACTAAAGTAACTAAGCCTGGGCACCACAATTACTGAGCCGGTGATCCCAGCCACATGAGTCCACATGCTACAACTGCTGAAGCCTGCACACCTAGAGCCCATGCTCGACAACAAGAGAAGCCACTGCAATGGGAAGACCATGCATGAAAACAGAGAGTAGTCCCGCTCACTGAAACTGGAGAAAGCCTGCGCAAAAGCAACAAAGACCCAGCACAGCCAAAAAGAAACAATAATTAAAAAATGTATAAACGTAACATAAACATACTTTTTAAAAAAAGCTGAAGGAGGTATCTAGATATAATATGTGCTGATTGCTCTTAAAATGTTGCATTGTCTTGCTTAATTAAATTGCTTTATTATTTTACCCCACCTACAACTGGAAAGAGTGCTGGTGAGAAGTCTCATGATCACACCTGCAACATTAACAGGGAGTGGTAAAGAACAGATGTAGGCTCAAGCCCTGGGTTGGGGACATTCCCTGGAGGAGGGCATGGCAACCTGCTCCAGTATTCTGGCCTGGAGAATTCCACGGGCAGAGGAGCCCGGCAGGCTACAGTCCATAGGGTCACAACGAGTTGGGCATGACTGAAGCTACTACACAACACATTAGTCTTTGGTGAAGAGTAAATTTAATGTAATTTTAGTAATTTTAGTAAAATTTAGAGAATTTGACTAAATAACCATTAGCAAATCTAATGGAAAGATGGTAGACCCGAAATCAACCTTAGCTTCAACAATTATAAGCTGTGTCATTTGAAGCAAATTTTAAAAATATTTATTGGTCAAGATCTACACCTGACATCGTTTCCTAGGATATTAGCAGTGAATATAAAATATTAAGGCAGTACCTGGCATGGAGTACTTGCTAAAAATTTGGTAGTGCATTCTCTACAGTAATGTACTCTTATCTACCTAACCAGATCCTACCAGCCAAAATCTACAAACTGTAAAAAAGAGAGAGATATTGAAGTTTAACCAAGTCAAATTGACTGTCACTGGCATTTAATCTCCTTTAAAATATGCTCTTAATATTTTGACTATTCCCTGTGCATTCTGTCTATTCCTTGTCAGTTTTGCTATTCACACCCTCCTAATTCATGCTGATATTTCTCAAGTCTTGGCTTACTCACCATTTGGATGCAATATTCAGGTTATCTAATTGGGGCTCATAAATAAACTCCTCCTGGACTTCATTTTTCTCTCCTTGGTTTTGGGTTACCCGGGTAAGGCTCATTTGGGGTCTTGGCACCAAGTCAGATGAAGGCAGCAAGTCTGCAGTGGAGCAGTTCCCCAGACACAGTGTTTCACCAGGGGTAGGAAGAAGGCTCAGCTCCCTGGTTATCTTGCAAAACTGTATTTGATTCGGCTGAGAGCAGACTGTCTCCCCCGCCCCTTCACTTCATAACAGAGAACAAAGAAGACAGCTCCTATGAGAGATAAACTATTCAGCACTGTGTGAGATGATTAAAAACAAGAAAAAGATTCCTTGTGGGTTTTGACAGGGCTTTCTCCTCCCCCTCATGGTGGAAGGCAGAGAGCTTCAGTCAACATTCTGCTACTAAGCAAGGGGTTTGCAGCAATTCTGAACCAAGTCTAATCAAGCAAAACAAAGAATTTTTCCATGCCTTGAATAACTTGAGGTGTGTTTTTTGGGGTTGAGTAATCTCCTTCCCCAAAATGAAGTGTAAAAATGGTGTTCGTCACAGAATGACCCCAGGGAAATCTCATGTGTAATTTGTGAACTGACCATGTAAATATGTGGTTTTGAAAGTAGCTCTTTGCTGCTGATATGCCATTGATTAAGCTGCATTTTTAAACTTGCTTTTGGAATATTGTTTACTTTAAATGAGTGTTTCAAAAGGGTATTTGAGAAGAGGCTAACCTTTTGAAATGTGGCCTTTGAGACTATTTTGGAAAGGTTCATGATGCCTGTTTGCACATTCTTGAGACACACATTTCAGTCAAAAAGTGCTTACTGAGTGTATCAGAAATATCATCAGAAATGAATTATAAAGACATTAAGACACTATCAATAACACTTTATACTTATCTTGGGCAAATACCTTTTTGATTCTCTGATGATTGTGAAGGAATAAAACAGTTCTGCTTGGTTTCTAGGCTGATGTAACAAATTACCACAAACTTGATGGCTTCAGTTCAGTTCATTTCAGTCGCTCAGTCATGTTTGACTCTTTGCAACCCCATGAACCGCAGCAAGCCAGGCCTCCCTGTCCATCACTAACTCCTGGAATTCACCCAAACTCATTGAGTCGGTGATGTCATCCAACCATCTCATCCTCTGTCATCCCTTTCTCCTCCTGCCCTCAATCTTTCCCAACATCAGGGTTTTTTCAAATGAGTCAGCTCTTGCATGAAGTGGCCAAAGTATTGGAGTTTCAGCTTCAACATCAGTCCTTCCAATGAACACCCAGGACTGATCTCCTTTAGGATGGACTGGTTGGATCTCCTTGCAGTCCAAGGAATTCTCAAGAGTCTTCTCCAACACCACAGTTCAAAAGCATCAATTCTTTGGTGTTCAGCTTCCTTTACAGTCCAACTCTCACATCCATACATGACCACTGGAAAAACCATAGCCTTGACTAGACGGACCTTTCTTGGCAAAGTAATGTCTCTGCTTTTCAATATGCTATCTAGGTTGGTCAGAACTTTCCTTCCAAGGAGTAAGTGTCTTTTAATTTCATGGCTGCAGTCACATCTGCAGTGATTTTGGAGCCCAGAAAAATAAAATCAGCCACTGTTTCCACTGTTTCCCCATCTATTTGCCATGAAGTGATGGGACTGGATGCCATGATCTTCGTTTTCTAAATGTTGAGCTTTAAGCCAACGTTTTCACTCTCCTCTTTCACTTTCATCAAGAGACTCTTTAGTTCTTCTTCACTTTCTGCCATAAGAGTGGTATCATCTGAATTTCTGAGGTTATTGATAGTTCTCCTGGCAATCTTGATTCCAGCTTGTGCTTCTTCCAGCCCAGCGTTTCTCATGATGTACTCTGCATAGAAGTTAAATAAGCAGGGTGACACTATACAGCCTTGATGTACTCCTTTTCCTATTTGGAACCAGTCTGTTGTTCCATGTGCAGTTCTGTTTCTTCTTGACCTGCATACAGATTTTGCAGGAGGCAGGTCAGGTGGTCTGGTATTCCCATCTCTTTTAGAATTTTCCACAGTCTGTTGTGATCCACACAGTCAATGGCTTTGGCATAGTCAATAAAGCAGAAATAGATGTTTTTCTGGAACTCTCTTGCTTTTTTCATGATCCAGTGGATGTTGGCAATTTGATCTCTGGTTCCTCTGCCTTTTCTAAAACCAGCTTGAACATCTGATAGTTCACGGTTCACGTATTGCTGAAGCCTGGCTTGGAGAATTTTGAGCATTACTTTACTAGCGTGTGAGATGAGTGCTGTTGTGTGGTAGTTTGAGCATTTTTTGGCATTGCTTTTCTTCGGGATTGGAATGAAAACTGACCTTTTGGCTTAAAACAACACAAATCCATTCTCAAAATTTTGGAGGGCAGAAATCCAAATTCAAGGTGTTGACAGGGCTAAACTCCCCCTTGAGGCTCTTGGGGAGAATCTATAATATGCAATCTCCTAGCTTCTGGGAGCTGCCATCAATCAACCCTTCACATTCCTTGGCTGGTAGTTGCATTTCTCTAGTTTCTGATTCCCTCTTTATGTGGCCTTCTTTGCTGAGCGTATCTTCTTTCTGGTGTGTCTAGCTCTAACTCCCTAGTCCTTTCTTTTATAAGAGTATGTGTGATTGCATTTAAATTCCACCCAGATAATCCAGGACAAGCTCCTCTTCTCAATATTAATTTAACAACATACATTACCTTATAAGGTAACAGTCACTGTTTTGCCATAGAAGGTGATATTCTTAGGTTCTGTGGATTAGGATAGGGTTATGTCACATCTTCGGAGAAGGCAATGGCACCCCACTCCAGTACTCTTGCCTGGAAAATCCCATGGATGGAGGAGCCTGGTAGGCTGCAGTCCATGGGGTCGCTAAGAGTCGGACAGGACTGAGCGACTTCACTTTCACTTTTCACTTTCACGCATTGGAGAAGGAAATGGCAACCCACTTCAGTGTTCTTGCCTGGAGAATCCCAGGGACGGCGGAGCCTGGTGGGCTGCCGTCAGGTGGTCGCACAGAGTAGGACACGACTGAAGCGACTTAGCAGCAGCAGCATGTCACATCTTTGGGGGGGTATTTTTCAGCCTAGCAGAGTTATTATCCCTCTGGCCTCTGAAGATTCCTGTCCATTCACATGCAAAATATATGCCCCCCATTCCAACATTTCCCAAAGTCTCAACTCATTACAGCACCAACTAAAGTCCAAAGTGCCATCTAAACATATCACCTCCAAAATTTCAAATCTCAGCATTTAAATAATCTGAATCATATATGGATAACATTCTGGGTATGATTCATCCTGGGGCAGAATTCCTCTCCCTCTGTGGACCTGTGAAACCTAGACAAAAACTTATCTGTCTCCAAAACACAATGGTGGGAAAGGGATAGGGTAATAATTACAGACATTCCCATTTTAGAAGGGAGAAAATAAAAGGAATAAAGGGATCATTGATCTTAAGAAAGTTCAAAATGAGGTAGGCAAATTTCTTGGGGTTTCAAGGCCTGATAATTATTCTCAGTAGCTTGAAGTTATACCCTCTGGGTCTGCAGCTCTGCCTTTTGCTCCCCACACTGTCCTTAGAATCATTACTTTTTTTCTTTGATGGGTTGTAGGTATTTGCTTCTATAAAAGCCCAGTCTAATAGTCTGTCTTCATTTTGTCTCATTTTTATCCCTTTCTTTCCAGTCAAGTGGTATTTCTGCTCTGCCGATAAAATATTCTCAAAAAACCTTGTGGGTCATCCATGTTTCTTATGAATTGTCAAACCATTAGGCAAGAGCGCCTCCACAGATCTTTCCTGGAACACTATCTCTAGTCCTAGCTTTGACTGGGATGGCTGAGTGCATCCATGAGTCACACACCTGTCAAGCCTTCATCACATTGTCGTTCACTCGTATCCTTGGCTTTCTTTCAAAAACATTATTTCCTAACAGTGACTTCCCCAATTTTAGCTTTTTTTCCAATTTGCATAGGCTGGGAATTCCTGAAATTATTAAATTCTGGCTCATTTCTACTTAATAGTTCCCTTTTTAATTTATATCTTTCCTGTTGGATTTTTACCATCAGTGGCAAGAAGAAACCAGGCTGCATCTTTAAGATTTTGCACCAAAATCTTCTCAGCTAATTATCCAGGTTTGCTAATTAGAAGTCCTGCTTTTGACACAAATATTGGACACAATGCAGCCAAGTTTTTTGTCACTATATAACTAGGACACTCTTTCTTTCATTTTTCCAATAATAAATTCCTTATTTCACTCTGACCTCAAACCAGCAGTGCCTTTGCATTCATGTTTCTGATATCATTTTTATTTATGACTATATATATATACACACACCTACATATATCCTCTCAAACTACAGATTTCTCTATCATACTCTTCACCCTATTCTAAGCTCTCACAAGAATCTAGCCTGCCAGGCTCCTCTGCCTATGGAATTTCCCCAGGCAAAAACACAGGAATGGGTAGCCATCCCTTTCTCCAGGGGATCTTCCTGACGTAGTGATTGAGCCCAGATCTTCTGCATTGCAGGCAGATTCTTTCCTTCTGAGCTAGCAGTGAAGCACATAGACATAGGCTCTAAAACTACAGAAGATTTTTCTATCATGTTCTTCACTTTATTCTGATTTCTCACAGGAATCTCCTTTAGTGTCCATAGTGAAAGTGAAGTTGCCCAGTCATGTCCGACTCTTTGCGAACCCACGGACTGCAGCCCACCAAGCTCCTCCATCCATGAGAATCTCCAGGCAAGAATACTGGAGTGGGTTGCCAATAGTGTCCATATTTCTGCCAATAGCCTCTTCAAGAAAATCTAGGCATTTGCTCTCAGGCTTCTCCAAATTCTTCTAGTCTCTATCCATTGTCCAATTGCAAAGTTATTTCCTCATTTTTAGGAATTTATTACAGCAGGTGTAAAAAATATCTGTTTTAGATTCTTATTGCCACTGTAACAAATTACCACACATTTGGTGACTTAATAGAAATGTATTCTCTCTCATAATTCATGTTCTCTCAGCAATTCAAATACGTTTCACTGAGTTGAAATCAAGGTGCCATCAAGCAGGGCTGGGCTCCTTCTGGAGGTTCCAGGGGAGACTCCGTTTCTTTCCTCCTCAGCTTTGGTGGCTGCAGGGATTCCCTGGCTTGTGGACAAATCCCTCCAATCTCTGTCTCCATCTTCAAGTCATCTTCTTTCTTCTTCTTTTTTTCCCCCCTCTGTGTTTGTGTCCAAACTCCCTCTGCCTCTCTCTTGTAAGGATACATGTGATTATATTAGATTCACCTGGATAATCTAGGATAAATGCCTCCTCTCAAGGTCCTTAACTTAATCACATCTTTTGCTGTATAAAATAATATTCACTCCTTTGCCATACAAGGTAATATTCAAAAGTTCTAGGGATTAGGTCATGGACGTATCTGTTTTTTGGGCTGTGGAGTTTTATACTTAGTGCGTACAATAGTTAACAATCCAATGACATCTTACTATGCGCTAGACGCCGTGGTAAACATTTTAGAGTGTCTTTTCTCGTAGCCCTTAAAAACCTTAAAAATATAAAGAATGTATTATTATCTCCATTTTAAAGATGAAGAAAGTAAAATCAGATTAAAATATTCCCAAAGTCTCCTAGCTATTTTGTGACACCAAAGGTCAGACACCTCATTTATACTGTTACACGATCTCGATGTGGCTTTTTCATCACAATCCAAGATGACTCCTCTTTACTTTGCATCCAACACACTTAAAAAATACCCAGTAAGGAGAATGAGTCAACTGCGAGTAGATATATTGTGGGGGTAGCATTGATTTTGGGATTACAAATGTCCATTAATTCTCATTCTCTGCCCCAGGTGAAAGATTCATGGTTGCCTGATGGCTGTATTAAATTCAGGCAATAAGTCGGGGGCACACTGTGTGACTCAAAGCACTGCTTTGCTACATGTTTCCAATCTGGCAAAAGATTTAGAGCTAGGACTCTAGACAGATGAAGAAACGAGGTGGCCAACTGTCACCATCCGTGTCCATTAAACAGCAACTTGGTCTCAGACTCCCTATGAGGCACCGAGCTGAGAGACAAAGGAAAGAAGAGGCAGTCAGTGCTGTCCTAAAAGAAAGCAGTAGAAGCTCATGCACATGTAAATGGACATACCAGAAAATCCATGGTGTTGGAAAAGACACACTGGAAAGCAGAAGGTCAAGTGCCAGTAATGACCTGAGATGGAAGAAGCTACTTTGAAAAGTCAACACGCACAGAAACTTCCATAGAAGCATGTGGCTGGGCAGACAGAAAAGAGGAAGCAGATGGAGGTGACGGCAGTGCCGACAATGCCATGGATACACATGTGACTGGAGCAGAACCCAAGGATGCGTTTGGAGAGGAAGGCAGTTCCAAGATTTTTACCAAGACTATGAGTCATTTTTACTTTACAAAATAACATTTATCATTTTTACTATTATTATTACTACAAACATAATCTATTTTTATATGAAATACTACTTAGATCACAAAAACACATTAGTGAACATATAGACAATACTGATCACTGATAATGACACCTTGCAGAAATAACCAGTGTTGATATTTTATTCTGAGTTCTTCCTATTGTATATATTTATCCATATCTATATACTTTTTTCCTATATTAGCATTCTGATGCACAATCTGTCCTATATACTAATTTCTTTACTTAGAAACCTGCTGTAAAGATTTTTCAGATAATTAAATATTTCACAAAAATATGACTTCAAGGGCTGTATGTCGATTATATTGGTATATTGTTATTCATTTAATAATTCCCTAATTTGGGGTATTTAAGTTGTATCTTATTTTACCATTTTATAACTACTGATCTGACAATTATATGTGTACATATAATTTTTATGCATATCAACTGGATATGTCAGTTTCAAATGAGAAGCAAGGGAGTCCCAGTAGTAATTCAATGTTAATATTCTCTGTCTCTTTTTCTTCATTCCCTTATGTATCTGTGTGTATTATACACAGTGCCCCAAACATGTATATATATACATATGTAGACATATACACATATACATATTTCTTTTATAGAATTATTTTATATATGTAATGTTATATTAACATCATACAAGGGGTTATTACATATATATATTAGGATTTTGTGAGGTTATTACATATATAATAACCTATATATTGTATATGAAAAGTGAAAGTGTTAGTTTCTCAGCCGTGTCTGACTCTCTGGACTGTAGTCTGCCAGGCTCCTCTGTTCATGGTGTTATCCAGGCAAGAATATTGGAGTGGGTTGCCATGTCCTTCTCCAGGGGATCTTCTTGACCCAGGGATTGAACCCAGGTGACCCGCATTGCAGGCAGACTATTTACTGTTTGAGCTACCTGGGAAGCCCATATATTACATATAATGATATATATTACATATAGGGTTTTTATATTGTTTCAAAGGATTACTAAATGTATAATAACTTATGCATACATATGAAATAACCCTACAAAACAGATAACAATATAGCAGCAAGGCTAAAGAGGTAGTTAAAATACAGGTGTGGAAAATCTAGGATTCAATCTCAACACTCTCTAACATCAAAATTTAAATTCTTTCCTCTAAGATGATAGCCACAAAATTAGAAGATGCTTGCTCCCTGGAAGAAAAGTTATGACCAACCTGGATGGCATATTAGAAAGCAGAGACATTACTTTGCCAACAAAGGTCCATGAAGTCAAAGCTATGATTCTTCCAGTAGTCATGTTTGGATGTGGAAGTTGGACCATAAAGAAGGCTGAACACTGAAGAACTGATGCTTTGAGCTGTGGTGTTGGAGAAGACTCTTGAGAGTCCCTTGGACTTCAAGGAGATCCAAAATGTCAATCCTAAAGGGAATCAGTCCTGAATATTCATTGGAAGGACTGATGCTGAAGCTGAAACTCCAATACTTTGGCCACCTAAAGTGAAGAACTGACCCATATGAAAAGACCCTGATGCTGGGAGAGATTGAAGGCAGGAGGAGAAGGGGACGATAGAGGATGAGATGGTTGGATGGCATCACTTACTCAACAGCTATGAGTTTGAGCAAGCTCCAGGAGATGGTGAAGGATAGGGAAATCTGGCATGCTGCAGTCCATGGGGTCGCAAATAACTGGACACGACTGAGCTACTGAACAACAACAAGGATGATACTACTGCTGCTACCTTTATTGAGCACAAGGAGATCAGCCCTGGGTGTTCTTTGGAAGGAATGATGCTAAAGCTGAAACTCCAGTACTTTGGCCACCTTATGCGAAGAGTTGACTCATTGGAAAAAACTCTGATGCTGGGAGGGATTGGGGGCAGGAGGAAAAGGGGACGACAGAGGATGAGATGGGTGGATGGCATCATCGACTTGATGGACTTAAGTTTGAGCGAACTCTGGGAGTTGGTGATGGACAGGGAGGCCTGGCGTGCTGTGATTCATGGGGTCGCAAAGAGTTGGACACGACGGAGCGACTGAACTGAACTGAACTGAATATGCTAGACAAAGAAGTACTTTTTAAGAACCATATCATACAACTCTTATGACAACTCTGTGAGGTAAACAACTGTTACTATTAATACAACTATTTTAGAGTTAAAGGAACAGAAATAGAGTTGAGTAATTAGTGTAAGGTAACATAGCTAGTTTGGCAGAAAGTGAAGAGGAACTCAAAAGCCTCTTGATGAAAGTGAAAGTGGAGAGTGAAAAAGTTGGCTTAAAGCTCAACATTCAGAAAATGAAGATCATGGCATCTGATCCCATCACTTCATGGGAAATAGATGGGGAAACAGTGGAAACAGTGTCAGACTTTATTTTTGGGGGCTCCAAAATCACTGCAGATGGTGACCACAGCCATGAAATTAAAAGACGCTTACTCCTTGGAAGGAAAGTTATGACCAACCCAGATAGCATATTCAAAAGCAGAGACATTACTTTGCCAACAAAGGTTCATCTAGTCAAGGCTATGGTTTTTCCTGTGGTCATGTATGGATGTGAGAGTTGGACTGTGAAGAAAGCTGAACACCAAAGAATTGATGCTTTTGAACTGTGGTGTTGGAGAAGACTCTTGAGAGTCCCTTGAACTGCAAGGAGATCCAACCAGTCCATTCTAAAGGAGATCAGCCCTGGGATTTCTTTGGAAGGAATGATGCTAAAGCTGAGACTCCAGTACTTTGGCCACCTCATGTGAAGAGTTGACTCATTGGAAAAAACTCTGATGCTGGGAGGGATTGGGGGCAGGAGGAAAAGGGGACGACAGAGGATGAGACGGCTGGATGGCATCATCGACTCGATGGATGTGAGTTTGAGTGAACTCCGGGAGATGATGATGGACAGGGAGGCCTGGCGTGCTGTGATTCATGGGGTCGCAAAGAGTCGGACACGACTGAGCGACTGAACTGAACTGAATATAACTAGTTGGGCTTCCCTGTTAGCTCAACTTCCCTGGTAAATAATCCACCCAGGAGATCCCAGTTTGATTCCTGAGTCAGGGAGATCCCCTGAAGAAGGGATAGGCTATTCACTCCAGTATTCATGGGCTTCCGTGGTGGCTCAGATGGTAAAGAATCCACTTACAATGTGGGAGATCTAGTTTTGATCCTTGGGTTGGGAAGATCCCCTAGGGGAGGGCATGGCAACCCACTCCAGTATTCTTGCTATGGGAGAAATCCCATGGACAAAAGAGCCTGCAGGGTTACAGTCCATGGGGTCGCAAAGAGTTGGACATGACTGAGCAAGTAAGCACAGCACAACACAGCTAGTTACCTCATTTGTCAAGAAGTCCCAGTGTGTTGGAACATGATATTGAAAGATGACTTTGTATTTCAAGGTGTTTGAGTTAGAACTCTCAGCCATTTCTCGTAGTCCCATTGGCAAATATTTCAATGGTGGCAGTGCGGTGCATTGGTTAACAATATAGACTCTACAACTAGAGGGCTCCAAGTCAAATCTCAGCTCTGGCACACACTAACTGTGTGACCTTTGACAGATACTTAACATATCTGTGAAAATTTTCTCATCTGTAAATCTGAGATAATAATAAGTTAATTGCAAAAGTGATATAAGTAAATAACAAAATGTAAATATTCTCTTATGATAAGCCTTCAAAAACTGCTAACTAATATCCATTTGTTGTTGTTCTTTAGCTGCTAAGTCACATCTGACTCTTTTGTGACTCAAGAACTATAGACCACCATGGACAGAGAAGTCCATGGGATTTCCCAGACAAGAATAACTGGAGTGGATTGCCATCTCCTTCTTCAGAGGATCTTCCCGACCCAGGAATTAAACCTGCGTATCCTGCATTGGCAGGCAGATTCTTTACCACTGAGCCACCAGGGAAGTCCACCGAACATCCACAGAGGTAATAATAATGACAGGGACTTTCCTGGTGGTCCAGTGGTTAAAAATCTGCCTTCCAATGCAGGATACGTGGGTTCCAAATCTGATCAGGGAACTAAGATTCCACTTGCCTTGGAGCAACTAAACCCATGGGTCACAACTACTGAGCCCATGTGTTGCAACTCCTGAAGCCTCCTCTGCTTACAGTCTATTCTATACAACAGGAGAAGCCATTGCAATGAGAAACCTACAGACTGCACTGAAAACCCAGCACAACCAAAAATAATAATAATAATAATAATAGTAAAAGATTAACTCACCTAAAAAAAGAAAATTAACAGATAAGTAAAGGCATTTTTCTCTTGGATCGGGCTATTAAGAAAACCCAATTTTGTTGGAAAATTCTGGTTAGACTTCTTCTGTTAACTTTGAAAAATCAGTGAAAATTAGAAAATACAACAGAAACATTAAAAACAACCTAACATATGGCTCCTTTATATTTCATAAAATAATTAACTATTTAGTCTTCTACTTTGGCTGAAATCAAGGGTGGCCTTAAAAATCAAAGCACCACTAAAGAACTGGAATCACTTTGCTAGCTTTTAGGAAAAGACACCAACAAGATGTAAAAAACGCCACAGACAAGGTCTGTGAGGCCCAGAGAAGGTCTGAGACATGAATAGGTGATGGTGAGTTGAGGGGACCACCCTGCTCACTCCCCCAAAACAACACATACCAATCTGTGAGCTTAATGACCTTGGCTTATTCTAAATAAGATACCTGTGCCACATCTGGTAAGACAAGACCTGGGGGACACAGAATGAAAGAATTCTATGATTTAAAGGACCACTGGTCCAAACACTCAGGTGATGGAGGGCCTAAAAGCAGAAGTGAATGACTCACACGAAGTGCCTCAGTCTAGGTGTTTAGACTCAAAACTCAGTGCTCTTTCACTTACCTCATTTATGTATGCGTGTGTGTGCAGAAATATACGTGTGTCTACGCGTGAGCATGCATATATATGCATATACTTGTTTATATATGAAAACGTATATGAATGTTTATGCAGAAACAAGTGTATAAATATGTATATTTGTACATACATATACATATTTCATTCTGTATATTCTATCAAATACTGTCAGCCCTGTTGAATAATTTATGTCATGAATTATTGATACTATCCATAGAGAAAGTTTAGGTTAATTTACATCAAGATTCTTCTTGAACACATTTAGCAATTTTTCACAGCTACACTGGAGCTTGCAAAGATATAGATTTAGTATTTGTGTTGCATGGATTTCCTTTTACTGACGTGATGTCAAACTGCAGGGACGTTTTCAAGAAAGGGTATCTCTAGAAGCAAAATCAAATGACCTTGTAACTGAAGTCTGCATTTTTGGTGAGAGCTCTCCTCTGATTCTTTGTCACTGTGCGTAAGAAGAGCTGTGCTGCACTGCTTCAGACAAAGGAGTTGGCAAGAGAAAGGCTATGAGACGTTGCTGATTCTTGTTTCTATATTCAACAACAGTGTGCAAAGCCATGCCCAGCCTGTTTACTCTTGTAGTGATAGGCAATCACAATTCATTTCTTTAAAGAAAAATATGCTATGGTTTACCTTTCCCTGAAGCAAAAAGCCATGATAACTACCCCATGTATTGTTTTCTTTAGTAAAACTCACTCATTTCATCTACTATTGGGATAGCATTTCCTTGATCTTAACTCTTTCTTTCCCTCCAGATAGTAACCAAGCTCAGTGGTGATAAAGATTATGAAAGTCCCCTGCTCAAATGCCATAATCTTCTAAAGCTTCCCCTGTGAGAAAGTGCGATCTGGTATGTTGATTGGATTTGATTTGAAATCTGCAATCCCCTCTATCACACCAGGATGCAGAAAAGTGAGGAATAATTGGCATGTGCTCTCATTTTGATCTTTATTAGTATGTGATGTTGGGAATCTACTTACTGGCAATTTCAGCCCAGTTAGTAGGCTGTGTGTTGTTGTGGTAATAAAGCAAGCAGTTCAGCTTAAAGATTAAGGCAATCTCACACCACTCTGCTAAATCCATTGTGCAGTTCTGAGGTGATGACTACTGTCAGGCAGGCAGGTCCTAGTTACACCGCAGTGGTGCAGCGTCTGGCATATCCCTGGCACTTACGGCGGCACATTAAAAAAATGGAAAAACTTTACCATTCCCTTGTACCACTGGAACGATTATTTCCTTAAAATCTTTGTTCAACGTGACTTGCCTCTTTTATTTAAGTAAATATGTTACAAAAGAAACTTTGGTAATATAGGTATCATTCGATAGTTATTCATAATACATATGTACATAAATATGGCACCATGAATATTTAGATTCACTACCTTTTTCTTTCCATATGTAAATGAGAGCACATAGACTAAACTTCAGAATGCTGAAGTTTGCATACCCTCAACTACTAATCATAATCATAATAATATAAAGCAACTATCATTTAAATACTTAGTAAATATAGTTAGCTCATTTAATTTGATCCTCATAATAACCTTAGGAGAACATCATTGTTTTACTCACATTATAGACAAGAAATTGATACTAAGCAAAATGAAGATTGATGATATGATAAAACTTATAATAAAAATAAACCAGAAGTTATCTGTTGAGCTGTTCTTTTACACTGAGATGTATCAATAATATCTTACTTGATTCACACAACAATCCTATGAGAACTGCTCTCTTCATTAAAGATGAGGGAATCTAACTTGCCCAGCCATGTAGTCATTAACTGAAAAAGTCAGGCTTTGAACTCCAACATCTTGCCTCCTACTTGTGCAACACACACCTCTATGTAGCACAATTTGCATAATCACACCATACGAGTCAAAAGCATACCTTACTAAATGGAGAACGAGAAGAGTTTTAGAGATATCCTAGTCCTTCTGGCTCACATTCTACAAATGAGGAAACTGAATCAGAAGTTGCAATGCTCAATCAGTTGGACTGTGATTTCAAATCACTGTGAAAAGAATTGAGCCATTTTTTAAAAAAAATTCTGTTCATTGGTGAAGCGGTATAGAATCTCCCTGCATCAGTGAAATAACCAGGAACTTTTGTACTGATAACCACACCTTCAGAGCTGTGTGTATATAGTATGAGAGAGATAATTTGCATAAACAAAAGACAACCAGCCAACTCCAACAGCAGAGGAAGGTTAACAGTTGACCTTTGCCTTCTTTCAGGGAGCACGGAAGAGCAAGGAAAAATTCAAGCTTGGGAGATGAGGATCCACAACGTACTATTTGTTTTCTTCCATTTGATTTCTTTGTTAAGATAAGCATTTCCTTGAAACTGATGCGCAGAGCTGTCATTTATCCATTTGCCATTATCACATCTAAACCCCGCAGGCCTACTTCAAATGCAAGGGATACACCTGCAGGTTCTGAATGGGTTTCCCCAACAATGCTGTGCAATTGACTTACATTTAAAAATACTTTGATCGACCCACCCCTTTGTTACAGGAGCTAGAAGCACTAGAGGAGGCTGTGGGAATAAAAAATCTGCTGCCACAGCTAAATATGTTGACTTTACCAAAAAGAGATATCTCCTGTCTTTTTAGAAGAAGGATTGCATGCAATGGGAAGATTGATGCTCCTCTGTCAGAAAGCTACCTTGGAACAGGTGCTCCCAATTAATTTCTATGAGCCACATTCACGCTGTGGTTAGATAATTAAAAAAATAACCTGGGTGAACCTTCTCATGCCAGGAGAGCTAGCACATTTGATGTAATGAAATAGCATTTAGGAATATTCCACTAAATATTCCACTAAAAATGAAATTAATCTTTATTCTGGTATATATGTTAATGAATAATACTACTGATGTTGTAGCTTTTAAAATTAAATCAAAACTGTCCTACACAACAAGAAGAGTATAAGATTGTTCTGAAAAATGTATAAAATAGAGAAAATAACAAAGAAAGTTTTCAATACACAGAGACAAGAGAATGATTCATTTCCATTTTGCTTTGCATATATATCAATATAAATGTAGTCAAACATTATTGGAAGTTTTACAAACTGAAAGCATATTCATTAAAAAAGCAATTAACCAAGCAATATACATAGATATTGTAAACTAATTA
This sequence comes from Bos mutus, assembly GCF_027580195.1. Lineage (NCBI taxonomy): Eukaryota > Metazoa > Chordata > Mammalia > Artiodactyla > Bovidae > Bos > Bos mutus. The sequence continues at coordinate 26,619,474 of NC_091638.1, forward strand.
GAAAATCACTATTAAGCATAATACAAGTCTCACTTTTTATAGTAGCACAGTATTTTATCTGATATATTTTGTTTGTTTGCTTAACAGTTCAAAGAATTATATTAATGTGGTAATAAATCTTTGTGGTTGTTATGGAGTCCATGTGCCTTGGGGAGGATTTTAAATATCATGAAGCTGAGTTCCTTCCAGTTTTCTTTCTCATTAGGAGGACGAGAGAGGCCAGCCTCTTAGCAAAGATTGGACAGAGATATAAAAGAGACAATTATGTGGTCTATTACCAATTCTGATAGACCTTATGGTATTTAAATGAACAAAGCTCTCTTTGTGATTTCATTAACATGATTTCTTTTCAGAGAATGAGCAGTTCTCATCTACTTCCTCCATTTTGGAAAAACAACCCAATTTTTCTCAAGCTCATTTGAAAAAGAAGAGGTTGTTGGCCTCTCAGCAACTGATTGAGAATGTGTACAGTCTCTGAGTGTACCTGGCCCCACGGCTTGTCTCAGCCTACACTAGGGCAAGAAGCGGTATGTTATATTTCAGCGGAATAAATAGAGGTTTAAAAGCACAGAACATAATAACCCTTATTGATTTATAACTCCATGGCATTTGTTAGTTTGTTTTTCTCATTCTTTCTCTTTTTCCCTCATAGGAAAATGGGATGCATTAACATCTGTGGCCAGAACATATTGTTCTGAAAGAGTTCAAATGTAATTTGCTGGATTTCTTCATTTAAAGTTTACCCCATTATGAAGATTTTAGTATTTGCATATCATTTTTCCTTCTAAAAAGTAATTTTATACAGTAGGTAGTATAATGATTAAAATGTGTGCATTCAAATTTCCCATATTTAAAAGCCATTATGGGCATAAACAAAAATAATGGACTCATGTGAACAATGGGCTTTTCTAATATTTCATTCTGGCCTATTTTAAGAATGACTAAGGCATAGAAATCTTACTGTATATACACTATTGTACATATTGTATATTATTGTATATATCTAGACAGATCCTTTTATTACTTATCATGGTGTTCAATGTAAAAAGCTGGGGAAGATTTTTTGTTCAACTGATACCTAAGGAGACACTGCCTCATGATCTCTTTCTTTAAGCTTCAGTGCTGCTTGTAAAACATGAAACCACATATTCTGAGCATGCTCTCTCTGTATGACTTCCAAAGGTGAAAGAAAGGAAGAAGTCAAGAAAAGGTGAATTGAGCATTAAATAAAGCAAGGATCCAAATCTCTGTACAATTAAGTTCTTGAGCAGGGATAGGAGCAACTTTTAAATGTGCTATTGCAGACATATTACAGATTTCTTTGGGATTACACAAAGCTCTGAGCTCTTTCAACTTGGAGCTTTGGCCCAAGTGGGTATCTCTTCCTTTAAGCAGTCCATGGGGTTGCAAAGAGTCAGATGTAACTTAGCGACCAAACAATGACAACAAAGGCTTGTTTACTAACTTCAGCTCCTGAGACCTCCACCTTAAAGAAAGCTATTTGTTTCAGGGGTAGAAGTAGACAGATATTTTGTGGGACCTGAAGCTTATATAGATTGGAGGGGCTATTTTAAGAAAAAAATATACAATTGTAAATACAATAGGTATATTGGAAGTGAATATTAAGAATAAGAAAATAAACCAAAACGAATAACTTCAGACTTGAGATCCAGGCCACTGTCCACCAGAATCTCTCTAGACAAGTTACTAGAAATGCTTAAGTGGAAATGATATCTGACTGTCTCCTGGATTTCCTCGCCTGCTGGTACACCCCTAGAATTTCCAGGCACCTTACTAAGGGAGGGGTTGGAAAGCTGGTGTTTCCTTTGTGTTTGTTCAGTCGCTCAGTTGTGTCCATCTCTTTGCGACCCCATGGGCTACAGCACACCAGGCTTCCCTGCCCTTCACCATGTCCTGGAGTTTGCTCAAACTCATGTCCGTTGAGTTGGTGATGCCATCCAGCCATCTCATCTTCTGTTGTCCCCTTCTCCTCCTGCCCTCAATTTTTCCCAGTATCTGGGTCTTTTCCATCAGGGTGCTTCCTTAGCATTCTGGCAAATCTGCCTTCAAGTCACACTCAGACAGTCCTTCCCGGTAAGTCTTCCCTAAAAGCCTGCTTTCAGCACCCCTGTCCCGAGCTTCCAAAGCATCCTGTATCCACCTTCATCACAGCATTTACCACCTTAACCCATAAGTGCTTCATTACAGGTCAAGCGCTTCATTCCTTAGAAATCTTTAGGACAGGATAGCCAATCCCTCCCCATTTTACCCCTTGTTTCTAGCACAGTTCCTAGACCATACTATGCAGTGAATCAGTCTTTTATAATAACAGCAAATAATCATGTACTACTTCCTATGTGCCAGGCTCTGTTCTACCCATTTTACATATATTCACTGTTAGCACAGCTATCATTATAATCAAAGTGAAACAAATGAGGAAACTGAGAAGTTTTAAATTACTTGTTCAAGGGCAAATAATCAGTTCAAGTTGGAGCTTTGATTCAAACCCATGCAGTGTGCTAATGAAGTCTATGCTTTTAGTACTAAAATATTAAAAGCTGCCTCTCAGAAAAAATGGGTATTATGGTTTTCTCTGGATATATGCTTAAGAGTAGGATTTCTGGCCGGAGAAGGCAATGGCAACCCACTCCAGTACTCTTGCCTGGCAAATCCCACGGACGGAGGAGCCTAGTAGGCTACAATCCATGGGGTTGCAGAGTCGGACACGACTGAGTGACTTCACTTTCACTTTTCACTTTCATGCATTGGAGAAGGAAATGGCAACCCACTCCAGTGTTCTTGCCTGGAGAATCCCAGGGACGGGGGAGCCTTGTGGGCTGCCGTCTGTGGGGTCGCACAGAGTCAGACACGACTGAAAAGACTTAGCAGCAGGATTTCTGGCACGTATGGTAGTTCTAGTCTTAGTTTTTTAAGGAAACTCCATACTGTTCTTCACAGTGGCTGCACTGATTTACATTCCCACCGGCAATGACAATAGCCAGGACATGGAAGCAAACGAAATGTCCATCAACAGAGGAATGATGTAGGTGTGGTACATATATACAATGGAATATTATTCAGTTACAAAAAAGAACAAAATATGCCATTTATAGAAACGTAGGATGGACTTAGAGTCATACTGAGTGAAGTTGGAGAAAGACAAATGTCATGGCTTATACGTGGAATCTAAAAAAGGTACAAATGAACTTATTTATGAAACAGAAGTAGAGTCACAGATGTAGAAAACAAACTTATGGTTACCAGGGGATGGGGGGAAAGGCAAATTGGGAAACTGGGATTGATGTATACATACTACTATATATACGATAGACAAATAATAAGGACCTATTGTCTAGAACAGGGAACTCTACTAAGTACTCTATAAAAGCCTACGTAGGAAGAGAATCTAGAAAAAGAGTGGATATATGTATGTGTGTTTCCCTGGCAGCTCAGTGGTAAAGAATCTGCCTGCAATCCAGGAGACACGAGTTTGATTCGTCAGTCAGGAAGATCCCCCGGGGGAGGAAATGGCAACCCACTCCAGTGTTCTTGCCTGGGAAGTCCCATGGACACAGGAGCTTGCTGTGCTACACGCCATGGGGTCTCAAAGGAGTCAGACACAGCTTAGGGACTAGACCACCACCACAACTGATTCACTTTGCTGTACACCTGAAACTAACACAACATTTTAATCAACTATCTCCTATATATATATATATATTTTTTTTTTTCTTAAGGCATGGGTATAAGAATACTTGCTTCATTCCTGTTTTGAGTGGCATTTGAACTCTGCCTCAAGGCACTGTTTGTACAATGATCAGCTCCTGATTATTTAAGAATTGATAATCCAATTTATGGAATTTTGAAGCCTTTTCACCCACTACAGCTACTTGCCTGCAGGGAGCATTTACCTGCTTGTTATAACCTCCCCAGAGAGGAAGGCCAGAGTGGGGAGGCTGTTAATGCCATTACCCTGCACACTCTCCCATTATCCTTCCTGCTCCTGGCAACTGGGAAAGCTAAGGTTGCAGTGGCTTGTCAGTATGTGTGGATTCCAATACGGCACAACTCCTAAGTATCTACGTTTACCCTATTCATCCCTTAAGGGCGGATCATCCAGATCAACCCTCTTGTTGGAAAGATATGTTAAGTATACAAGTAGAAGCTCAAGAATATGCACCTTAAGTAGAGTTGAAAGATTTTGAGTAGAAGACGGACAGGATAAAAACTGTATTTGAAGAGGATTAAGAGAAGGATTGCAGAAGAGGAAGAAATGAAAGACAAAGAGATCAGTCACAGGCCAGCTGGCATTCCACGCAGCCAGCTTCCCAGGTGGACACTTACACTGCAAACATGTCAACCATTTTCAGCATTTTACTTGAAAGTAATTATTTGCTGAAACTGATTTTAATTTTTCAACTCCAATGAATCTCATCAATTTGGAAAATCTTATGAAAAATTGTACTTTAGTTTTGAAGATAAAATGTGCAAATGCGGCTGGGTTCATCGAAACGGTAAATAATACTTGTGTTTCCTAGCCAGCAAACAGGTAGCACAGTGGTAAAGAATCTGCCTGCCAGTACAGGATATGCAAAAGACATGGGTTTGATCCCTGGGTCAGGAAGATCCCCTGGAGGAGGAAATGGCAACCCACTCCAGTATCCTTGCCTGGAGAATCCCAAGGACAGAGGAACCTGGTGGGCTAGAGTCCACGGGGTTGCAAAGAGTCAGACATGACTGAGCAAGCACACAAAACAATATTTACTAAAATTTCCCTATACCAAGGTTTACTTCTACTATGCAAAATTTTCTTTTAGTAAGAGTAAGAAATATTAGGCCATAGGAAATTTTTATTTCAATTACAGACATCGAAAGAAGGATGACTTCTCTATTCAAGAGATAGCTTTGGTGATTTTGTAATCCAGACTGTATATGTTTTATGCAACATTAATCTGCCTCATTTTGCTCAGATGAGAGGTTTTATATGTCATTCCCAGGCAAAATTGGTGACCATAACTGTGTAATGAAGTTGAGTTCCTAGCAGCTTATTAGGATTGGGTCCCTGAAATTTTTTAAAGCATACATGGAGCCTGGCAGAAATGAGCAGAATTATTCTGCAGTAAAATTTCATTCATTTAGAAGGCACTCATTTGGAGTTTATGATCGTGTGGCAATAGCTGCAGTGACCTTTAACAGGGCACTGTCTACTCAATGGAGTTATATCAAACTGATCGAGGAAAGCAAACTCTTATAAAGCATCTGCTATTACTTGAGAGGCAACATTTTAAAAGCTGAAAAATCGAAATAATTATTAGCTACTCATTTAAGTAGTTCTTCTAGAATATGTTATTAATGATACTAATTTGCATTAATTTATGCTGTAAAATGCCAATTTGTTTTAATTCTTGTAATTCCAACCACTACAATTCCTTTGTTTGATGTCATTTATTCCATGTTGAGCTAATAGAATAGGTTTTGTCTACCTAAAAAAAATAGAAAGGTCTTTGTCAAATATCCCGTGACATCATCAGAAATCATTCACTGAATGCTTTTCAAGTTTGAGATCATGTTAGAGATTTTGAGACTGTGTTTTTACGTATAACACAGGTTTTCAGTGCTCAAGCCAGGTGGTCTTTTGGAAATTCGATAATTAACAGTTTCCTTGCCCTTCTGTTCATTTCCCAGGTGGGAAATGCCTTCTACCGAATGCGGGATCCCCTTTTTGCGGCACGACCTAAAACTTAATAGGTGCTCATGATTTTTCTTGAAAAATGGAGTGATTACATAATTGAGTGGTTCAGGTTTTTATATGGAGTGCCCTAAATTTGAAGTTGGTAACAGACAACACAGAATCACTTGGTCATGGAAGTCCTGGCACAAGATTCCAGCTGACTATTTCAAACAGCAAATGGTTAGCAAAGGTCCAGGCAAGAAGGTATGTGGAGGATTCTAGGAGGAGAGTAGGTAGGCAACAAAATACCACACAGGCAGACAGGGCCCAGAGGGCCAACAAGAAAGACATCATCAACAGGCCAACTATGGGCCCATAAATGTCAGTTAACTGCAAGGATCAGTGAAAGGTAAACAAGAGTTTCCATGTCTGAGAAACCCTGCATTCCTTTATTTAGCTTTTCACTCAATGCTTGGTCTTAACTATTTATTGTATACATGTTCACCCAACTGTATTAGCATCTGCCTGCTGCTGCTGCTGCTGCTTAGTCACTTCAGTCGTGTCCAACTCTGTGTGACCCCATAGATGGCAGCCCACCGGGCTCCCCCATCCCTGGGATTCTCCAGGCAAGAACACTGGAGTGGGTTGCCATGTCCTGCCTAGAACTTATCATAGTTTCCCCCACTCAATAGATGCTGATTAAGTAGAATTTTGTTGAAGATAAGTGGCACAAAGTAAATAAGGCTGAAGTAGGGGCTTTTCAGTTGGCACGAGTGGTAAAGAATCTGCCTGCCAATGCAGGAGACTTAGGTTCAGTCTCTGGGTAGGGAAGATCCCCTGGAGAAGGAAATGGCCACCCACTCTAGTAATCTTGCCTAGAAAATCCCATGGACAGAGGAGCCTCATGGGCTACAGTTCATGGGGTCGCAAAGAGTCAGACATGACTGAAGACTGAGCACAACACACACACAAAGCCTGGAAAACAGAAGGACAATTTCAGGCAAGTTGCTCATGCGTGTAAAAATCACTCATGGGTCTCTAACACTTTTCTCTGCATCTTATGAGTGAATGTGTCTGTCTTACCCAGGACATATCTGCAATCAGGAATGATACCCAACTTTATTGTTACAACCTTTCGTATAATTTCCCCTTGTTCTTTCCATTCCTAAAGTAGAAGAGTGAGTTTGAGTAGGGAAGATTGCATAACTCTTTAAAGAACTGGGCTCAGTCAGACACAGGGTCATGGTTCCATGTGGATGCAGTAACAATTACAGTACAATTAATTAGCTATGACTGAAAGAACACAAAAACACACACTTACTATTAATAATTTACTATCATTCTTGCTTTTATCAGCTAAGCTGTGTAAACACGAAGCTGATATCATAAGAGTAGGCTACCTCAAGAGCAGTGAAGTAAATGGAGACTTTCTTCTTTTATTAAAAATATTTTGTTTTTACTTTTGCACTTGAGCACTCCACGGAGCAACTGAGTCTCATGGTGAGATAATTCATGGGAAGCCGTAGATTGGCTAGGTTTTGTGGTTACACCTAAGGGGCTATAACTAAATTAAGGATAGGGAAGAAAACTGTCATTGTGTATCTTCAAAATCTGAAGCTGTATTTTACATACAGGAAACTGATCAACATCAGTTGACTTAAACTGAGTTTGGAAAATGCATATAGATCTGAAAGGTGTCCTTTAAACCATGTAGGCAGTCGAGATCACCCTATCAGATTAGCTATAGGCCCAAGTGGGTAAGAAAAATGTGGGATCATGGATGAAATAATCAAAAGTAGAAGAAATGTGGAAAGATAAATCAAGGAATCCGAATCAGAAGAATAGAGAGAGTGGCCATGGATCTAGAAAAATCAATCAACTTCGTAATGGAAGTGGCCTGCTGATCAATTCTTGATCACATTATTCACGTTTCTAACTTTCGGTTTTGATAGTATCAACTAAGAAACATGATCTGCCTGCATTTTCTTCAAAGAGAGAACTCATACTCCTATAGAATATGAACTAAAAGATGACCTAAACTTCTCTGCTCCTTTTGAGTAAAGTTTGAAAATCTTGTCCATTTCTAGAAACTTTAGGTAGCTAAGCAGTATCTTATTCCTCAAACCTTGTCTCTCATGATGCCAGTAAGTACTGGATATTTACATTCAGTTGCTTCAGTGTTCTTCTTCAGAAGCAGAAAACTCACTATTTTTGGTAACGTGGGATTGAAGTATCCTGGTTCTTGGCAGAAAATCATCTACACCAACATGTTTCAAATATAACCTGACTGAATAACACTAGTTTTTTGAAAGTTTTCTTCATAAAATTTCAATGACAGCAAGTTTATAGCAAACTCACTACATAACTTGTTGGTGTATGGGATACGGTTAAAAAAAAAAGAAGAAGAAGAAGCCAAAGCTACTCCTGTTTTCTTTTAAAAAAGAAAAGACACGGAGAGGGAATCATAAAACAACATATAATCTAACTCATTATTCTACAAGGCGGACCAAAATATTGTGGGTGTTCATATGATGTCATGAATAAATAGTTTCAAAGATTAGGGGTTTAACCAAATATGTGGTTTTTCCAGAGGGACCCTTTGACTACAAAGCCACTGCCTTTTTTTAAAAAAAATAGTTCTTCAACTAGCAAAAGCTAATTTGGAAAGCTAGCTTAACTAGGAATGAAGAAAATTCTTTCCAAGAAGAAGGACTTGCAAGCTCTATTCTGGCATTTTTGCTAACGAATAATTTGCTGTTGTGGCTCAATCTCTAAGTTGTGTCTGACTCTTCAGGACTCAATGGACTGCAGTGCACAGGACTTCCCTGTCCCTCACTGTCTCCCAGAGTTTGCCCTATTTCATGTTCATTGAGTCGGTGATGCTATCTAACCATCTCATCCTCTGTCACAGCTTTTCTTCCTGCCTTCAATCTTTCCCAGCATCAGGGTCTTTTCCAATGAATGGGTTCTTCGCATTAGGTGGCCAAAGGACTGGAGCTTCAGCTTTAGCATCAGTCCTTCTGGTGAATATTCAGGGTTGATTTCTTTTAGGATTGACTGGTTTGATCTCCCTGTGGTCCAAGGGACTCTCAAGAGTCTTTTCCAGCATCACAACTTGAAAGCATCAGTTCTTCAACGCTCAGTCTTCTTTATGGTCCACCTCTCACATCCATACATGATTACTGGAGAAACGATAGCTTTGACTAGATGGACCTTTGTTGACAAAGTTATGTCTCTGCTTTTTAACATGCTGTATAGTTTTCTCATAGCTTTGCTTCCAAGGAGCAAGCATCTTTAAATTTCCTGGCTGCAGTCCCCATCCTCAGTGATTTTGGAGCCCAAGAAAATAAAATCTGTCACTATCTCCATATTTTCCCCTTCTATTTGCTATGTAGTAATGGGATGAAGCCATGATCTTAATTTTTTGAACACTGGTGTTTAAGCCAACTTTTTCACTCTCCTCTTTTACCCTCATCAAGAGGCTCTTTTGATTCCAGGTTGTGACTCATCCCAGCCCAGCATTTCACATGATGTACTCTGTATATAAGTTACATAGGCAGGGTGGTAACGTACAGGCTTGACATACTCCTTCCCCAACTTGGAACCAGTCTGCTGTTCCATGGCTGGTTCTAACTGTTGCTTCTTGATCTACCTACAGGTTTCTAAGAGATAAGTAAGGTGGTCTGCTATTCCCATCTCTCTAAGAATTTTCTATAGTTTGTTGTGATCCATACAGTCAAAGGCTTTAGTGTAATCAATGAAGCAGAAATAGATGTTTTTCTGCAATTCTCTTGCTTTTTCTATGATCCAACAGATGCTAGCAATTTGATCTCTGGTTCCCCTGCCTTTTCTAAATCCAGCTTGAACATCTGGAAGTTCTTGGTTCATGCACTGCTGAAGCCTATCTTGAAAGATTTTAAGCATAACCTTGTTAGCATGTGGAATGAATGCAATTGTATAATAGTTTGAACATCCCTTGGCATTCTCCATCTTTGTGACTGGAATAAGAACTGACCTTTTCCAGTCCTGTGGTCACCGCTGAATTTTCAAAATTTGCTGACAACTTGACTGCAGCACTGTCACAGCATCATCTTTTAGGATTTGAAACAGCTCAGCTGGAATCCATCACCTCCACTAGCTTTGTTCATAGTAATGCTTTCTAAGGCTAACTTGACTTACCACTTCAGCATGTCTGGCTCTAGGTGAGTGACCACACCACTGTGGTTATCTGGGTCATTAAGATTTTTTTTTTTGGATAGTTCTGTGTATTCTTGCCACCTCTTCTTAATCTCTTCTGCTCTTGTTAAGTCTTTACTGTTTCTTTCCTTTATCATGCCCATCCTTGCATGAAATATTCCCCTGATATCTCAGATTTTCTTGAAGAGATCTCTAGTCTTTTCCATTCTATTGTTTTCCTCTACTTCTTTGCATTGTTCTCTTAAGAAGACTTTCTTATCTCTCCTTGCTATTCTCTGGAACTCTGCATTCAGTTGGGTATATCTCTTCCTTTCTCCCTTGACTTTCACTTCTCTTCTTTCCTCAGCTATTTGTAAAGCCTCCTCAGACAACCACTTTGCCTTCTTGCATTTCTTTTTCTTTGGGATGGTTTTGGTCATTGCCTCCTGTACAATGTTATGACCCTTGGTCCATAGTTCTTCAGGCACTCTGTCCATCAGATCTAATCCCTTGAATCTTGTTACCTTCACTGTCTAATCATAAGGGATTTGATTTAGGTCAGACCTGAATGGCATAGTGGTTTTCCTCTCTTTGTTTAATTTAAGCCTGAATTTTGTAATAAGGATCTCATGATCTAAGCCACCATCAGCTTCAGGTCTTGTTTTTACTAACTGTATAGAGTGTCTCCATCATTGGCTGTAAAGAATATAATCGATCTGATTTCAGTGTTGGCCATCTGGTGATGTCCATGTGTAGAGTCATCTCTTGTGTTGTTGGAAGAGGGTGTTTACTATGATCAGTGTGTTCTCTTGAAAAAGAATACTGAGTGTTCTTTATCAGAGAGGCATAAGCCATGCTCAGTTGTGTCTGACTCTGCCGCTCCATGGACCCCTGGACCCTGCCAGGCTCCTTGTCCTTGGGATTCTCCCAGCAATGCCAGGGGACACCTCGCTGTCTTACCACTCCCTCCTCCAAGGGATCTTCCTGGCCCAGGGATTGAACCTGCATCTCCTGTGTCTCCTGCCATAAATGCAGCCTTAAAAACATTAGCTGAAAATGTTTATATTCAAGAATCTGTTGAGGTTAATCAAATACATTGCTAGTGAAATGACCAATTCAAAGGATAGCTTGCACGTTTCTTTTCTGAAGACTCACAGTTCCTCATATCACCTAAGAACCAAAACTGTAAAATGCCGAAGTAAGACTATTAAGTAACAGAACAAATGCCTTCTCCTCACCCACTGATGAATCACCTGTGTTCTTACTCTAAAGCGCTCTTAGTTTCAACTACAAATTTCACACTGCAGAAATGAAGAACAAGGGGAGTGTTGGTGGGACTTAAAATGGTTCTCACACAACACAGTGAAAAGGACTTCCATGGTGGAAAGACAGCAAAGGCTAAATCTGAAGTAGTTCCAGCCACTAGATTTCAAAGCGTTTCCTGTGAGCCCACAGATGGGTGCGGACAGCACACCACCTTCTCACGCTCAGATAAAGGTGTCGAATTACGGACAGTCTGATGACAATGTCTAGCTTCTTATCCTTCTGTGCACATGTACACACATATACACACACACATGTAACTTGAGTCACCCTGCTTACCCACCAAAATGTCACAAATATACACAGACATGCAAATAAAGAACGTGCACATGTACACAAATACACATACCAGCACATACATGTGCACACATACCACATGTGAACTGACCATAATGCACACTTACCCTCACACGCATGGATGTCAATACTTTGATACCTAGCACACAATGTATGTCCACGCACACACATACTTCATATAGATACACAATCAAGCACACTCACATGTGCAACACACACATGCACACGTGCAGCTAACATGAACACCAACATGAACACAGAGGTGCACGGACATGCCTTAGGCAAAAACCCATGTACACAATAAGAATGAACACACGCACCTAGACCCACACACAGACACACATGTGCACAAACAATAAGGAAGAAGACTCAGAAGATTCTGGAGAAATTAAATATATCTCTATTAAAAAGCTTGTCAATTTTTGTTATAAACAAGAGAAATGGGGGAAAAGGGAAAATCAATACAAAAAGGATAGAATAACGAGGTTTTCAAGCTCTGAGGCTTCCCTTTGCAGAATGGAGGTTACCATTTTAATTAAAAAGGACACAGTATCAAAGCCATAGCAAGTGATGGTAGATGTGTCTAACTCCAAAACGCTGGGTGGCACTGCTTAATCCTCTAGGTACACAATTCAGTTCCCAGCAGAGCTGAGCAATTTGATCAAGGTCAGTAGGAACAGTAAACAGTAGAGGCTTGACCTGCCTTTGAGCACGAACCACAAGTCTACTCCCTTTAAGTTCACTTCAATATTTCATTTCATAAACAGGAAGGGGAAATGGATTTAACATAGAGATTTCTCTATTTAAAATTCTTTTTAATTTCTCATCATAGATTAGAAGTTTGACAGTGATGAGGTGCTTATAATTTATGTATGAATCTGTTGCATTTTAAGTGTGCCCAGACACACATATGGAAAATGGAGAAGCCTGTTTTTATGTGGTGTTCTTTGCATGAACGATGTCCAGTTAGCACCCAGTAAACTCTGAGGATGCAAACAGTGCTATTTTAAACATGATTAACAAAATATAAGCGAGAGAAAAAAAAAAAAAAAAACAGGTTTCAATGCTCCATTTTATAACACATTCTACAAATAATTATTGTGTGTAAAGAAAAAAAGCCATTCTGTTGTCTAGTTAAAACGTGATTCCTTACCGCCCTCTTGTGGTAATTTTAAAGAATGACGTTCTTTAAAATCCCCCCACCTTCTCACCTCCCACCACCATTACTAAGTAATAATGACCCTCTACAGGCTTTTAACCCCACTCCAGTACTCTTGCCTAGAAAACCCCATGGAAGGAGGAGCCTGATGGGCTGCAGGCCATGGGGTCGCTAAGAGTCGGACACGACTGAGCGACTTCACTTTCACTTTTCACTTTCATGCATTGGAGAAGGAAATGGCAACCCACTCCAGTGTTCTTTCCTGGAGAATCCCAGGGACTGTGGAGCCTGATGAACTGCTGTCTATGGGGTCGCACAGAGTCGGACACGACTGAAGTGACTTAGCAGCAGCAGCAGCAGCAACAGGCTTTTAGGGTGAACCACAGCAAATTGCTTGTATTTGACAGTTTTTGTCCTATAAACATGGTGATGTCATGTGTTATGGTTCTAACGAATCCTCTGATTGCCAGCATGTTTTCTGAATCCCCAGGATAATTCACATTCCATATACTTGGATTTGTTTTAAATTAGACCTCCCTGTCTAACCGTAAGAGTGAGGACAACTGTATCATACTTCCTGGCCACATTTTTATCAGGATCTACCAGAAGGACATTCTGATCCGCTAGAGCTCCTTCTCGCCCTCTGTTGTATTCACGACCTCTGCTTTGTCCCTCCTTTCATAAAGGTCCCTTCCTGCCTCAGCCAATATATATCCAGTTCTTTATTGCCCAGCTCAAGGTACCTTTCTTGGATGTAACCGCTTCCAGGAATCTGCATCTGCTATTTTGATGGCCAAAATTAAAACCTAGTAAATTACTTGCTCTATACTCCCTAAATCTTGAATGTGCCCCATTCATAAAACCACTGCTATCTACCTCACAAATATGTTCTGAAGAAAGACTATCTCTCTGCTACCGATCTATGTATCAAATTATCTGATTTTATCTATCTATCCTTCCATCTATCTATTTACAGTAGATACAATGATGTTCCCCCAGAGACCTCCATGGCCTAATTTCCAGACATAGGAATATGGTACCTTACATGGCAAAGGAAAATTAAGTGTGGTAATCAGCTAACCTTAAACTTGAAAGACTAACAACGATTATCAAGTTCTTCCAATGTATCGGAGGAAGTCGTAAATGTAGAGAAAAAGGTAGGAGACAGAGAAAAAGAGATGGCAGCAGAAGTATTCAGACCAGCCTGGTCGCCTTTGAAGGAGGAAGAGGGTGTCAGTGAGCCAAGGGATGTGAGTGGCCTCTAGAAGCTGGAAAAAAAACAGAAAAAGGGATTGTCCTTTATAGCGTTTAGAAGTAATGGAGTCTTAAAGATGCAAATGTTATAAATCACTAACTCAAAAGCAGCAATTCATTTTTTTTCTTTTTAAAGAAGAAAGAAAAGCTCACTATATTTCACTCAGGCCTTGTGGACTTGGTCTGGTGTCACAGACTTGAACCCATGCAGGCTTCATTCCCAAGGCTGGACTGACCTAAGGTTAAGAGACCTGGAGACCATGTGCCAGAAAATGAATTCCCTCTTGGACATGGAGTGCCTGGTCCCCCTCCTGATGGAAGCACAAAGTCCAGATCCAGTTGAGTCTATCTACACCTGGACCAAGTGTAGGGCACCTGAAGGACGGTGCACCCTCTGGAATGGAAGAGCTTTGAAAAGTTCCCTGGTCTTCACAGCTCTAGGCTTTTTTCACAGTTGCTCACCTGGCATACAGCACCCTCAGGAAGGAAGTTAGGCAGCTGAAGCTATTTGTGTGGACTGTGAAGGGTAAAAGGGATGAAGGAAAGGGACACAAGCCTTTCGATGTTTGTGCTAACACATTCCACACTCACTTACATCCTAGGACAGACTTTCCCTCTTTTCCTTTTCACCAGTAACCAGAGTGGGGCATGAGGAAGTGCTGCCACCTTGTGGAAATATCCAACAACTACAATTTAAAACTTCTCAGAACTTGCTGTTCACAGGGTGGAGTGAAGTGAAAGTTGCTCAGTCGTGTCCGACTCTTTGTGACCCCATGGAATTCTTCAGGCCATGCTAGCCTTTCTCTTCTCAGGGGATCTTCCCAACCCAGGGATTGAACGCAGGTCTCCCGCACTGCGGGCGGATTCTTTATCGGCTGAGCCACACAATGGAAGCCCAATAATACTGGAGTGGATAGTCCATCCGTTCTCCAGTAGATCTTCCCGACCCAGGAATCGAACTGCGGTCTCCTGCATTGCAGGCAGATTCTTTACCAACTGAGCTATCAGGGAAGCCCTTACAGGGTCCAAAGGGCTGTAAATATCCCCTGCCCTCAAGGGCAGTAGAAGAAGAATTAGAAAAAGGGCCGACTTACAAGATGTCAGTTTCAGCAAGTACATTGTCCTAGCACCATTTCAAAGACAAACACCAGTTTGAATGCCCCTAAACCACCAGTCAAGTGGGCCTTAGGAAGCATCACCATGAACAAAGCTAGTGGAGGTGATGGAATTCCAGTTGAGCTATTCCAAATCCTGAAAGATGATGCTGTGAAAGTGCTGCACTCAATATGCCAGCAAATTTGGAAAACTCAGCGGTGGCCACAGGACTGGAAAAGGTCAGTTTTCATTCCAATTGCAAAGAAAGGCAATGCCAAAGAATGCTCAAACTACCACACAATTGCACTCATCTCACACGCTAGTAAAGTAATGCTCAAAATTCTCCAAGCCAGGCCTCAGCAATATGTGAACCGTGAACTTCCTGATGTTCAAGCTGGTTTTAGAAAAGGCAGAGGAGCCAGAGATCAAATTGCCAACATCCGCTGGACCATGAAAAAAGCAAGAGAGTTACAGAAAAGCATCTATTTCTGCTTTATTGACTATGTCAAAGCCTTTGCGTGGATCACAATCAACTGTGGAAAATTCTGAAAGAGATGGGAATACCAGACCACCTGATCTGCCTCTTGAGAAATTTGTATGCAGGTCAGGAAGCAACAGTTAGAACTGGACATGGAACAACAGACTGGTTCCAAATAGGAAAAGGAGTTCGTCAAGGCTGTATATTGTCACCCTGTTTATTTAACTTATATGCAGAGCACATCATGAGAAATGCTGGACTGGAAGAAACACAAGCTGGAATCAAGATTGTTGGGAGAAATATCAATAACCTCAGATATGCAGATGACACCACCCTTATGGCAGAAAGTGAAGAGGAACTCAAAAGCCTCTTGATGAAAGTGAAAGTGGAGAGTGAAAAAGTTGGCTTAAAGCTCAACATTCAGAAAACGAAGATCATGGCATCCGGTCCCATCACTTCATGGGAAATAGATGGGGAAACAGTGGAAACTGTGTCAAACTTAATTTTTCTGGGCTCCAAAATCACTGCAGATGGTGACTGCAGCCACGAAATTAAAAGACGCTTACTCCTTGGAAGGAAAGTTATGACCAACCTAGATAGCATATTCAAAAGCAGAGACATTACTTTGCCAACAAAGGTTCGTCTAGTCAAGGCTATGGTTTTTCCTGTGGTCATGTATGGACATGATAGTTGGACTGTGAAGAAGACTGAGCACCGAAGAATTGATGCTTTTGAACTGTGGTGTTGGAGAAGACTCTTGAGAGTCCCTTGGACAGCAAGGAGATCCAACCAGTCCATTCTAAAGGAGATAAACCCTGGGATTTCTTTGGAAGGAATGATGCTGAAGCTGAAACTCCAGTACTTTGGCCACCTCATGCGAAGAGTTGACTCATTGGAAAAGACTCTGATGCTGGGAGGGATTGGGGGCAGGAAGAGAAGGGGACGCCAGAGGATGAGATGGCTGGATGGCATCACTGACTCGATGGATGTGAGTCTGAGTGAACTCTGGGAGTTGGTGATGGCCAAGGAGGCCTGGCATGCTGCGATTCATGGGGTCGCAAAGAGTCGGACACGACTGAGCAACTGATCTGATCTGATCTGATCTGAAACCACCAGTTATAGAGATGTACCCATCCAAGGGGCTTCTCAGGTGGCGCTAGTGGTAAAGAACACACTTGCCAATGCAGGAGACATAAGAGACACAGGTTCGATCCGTGAATTGGGAAGATCTCCTAGAGGAGGCCACGTGTTCTTGCCTGGCAAATCCCATGGACAGAGGATTCTGGTGGGCTACAGTCCACGGGGTCGCAAAGAGTCTGATACAACTGAAGCGACTAAGCACGCAGCACACACCCATCCAAAGATCAGCGAGGTGTCCCCTCACAGCAGGCAGAATGATCATCAGCAAAGACCCTACATACAATAAACGCTGCAGAGGTCGTTGGCGGAGGGGGGGTGGGGGGGAGGTGGGGGAGAGGTGGGGTGGTAGTGGGTGGCGGGGCACAGTTGTTTGGAACTGAAACTGGTACAGGCACTATGCAGACCAGTAGACAGGTTTCTTACCAAAAAAAAAAAAAAAAAGAGCTACTTTATGATCAGATAATTCCAGTCTTGGATATATCCACAGAAAACTATAATACACGAAGATAGCTGCACTCCACCATTCACTGCAGCACTACCAACAGTCACAACCCGAAGCAACCAGAATGTCCATCCAGAGATGAATGGGTAAGCAATCTGTGGCAATATAGACAAGGGAATATTACTCAGACATAGAACAGCAGGACATGCTGCCATGTGCAGCAGTTTGGGGGAACTCAGGATGATCGTGCAGTAAGTGAGCTGAGTGAGACGGGAAAGACAATAGCTTAGGATATTGCCCACAGATAGAATGCAAAATCTGATAGGAAGGCACTACTTTCCAAAAGAGAAAGAGACTCAAGGACTTAGGAACCAAGCTGACGGCTCCCAAGGAGGAAACATGTGGGGAAAAGAAGGAATTAGGAGTTTGGGGTTAATATACACATACAAATATATATGAGATAATCAACATGGATCTACTGTAGGTCACAGGAACTGTACTCAACCCTGTCACAATTGCATTAAAAGATTATGAAATGAATAGCTGAATATATATCTAGAAATAAACGACGTTTGCTGACACTGCAAAGAAAAACAACAGTGTAAATAAACAATACTCAAACATGAAATAATAATGTAATTTAAAAAAAAAGGCAGAAAGCCAAGCCTACTATATCCCCTCAGGCCTTGGAGACCTAGGCTGGTGTCACAAACCTGGACCGATGCAGGGTCCAAACCCAAGGCTGAACTGTCCTAAGGCTGAGGGAGCGGGGGGTGGGGGTGGGGGGGTGGGGGAATGGGCAGCAAATGAACCTCCCTTGGACCTGGAGTGCTTGGTCCCCCTCCGGATGGAGCCACAAACTCCAGATCCAGTTGGCCCTTCCTACACTTGAGGGTTTTGCAGATGGCACTAATGGTAAAGAATCCAGCTGCCCATGCAGGAGACATAAGAGACACAGGTTCAATACGTAGTAGGGAAGATCCCCTAGAGAAGGGAATGGCAAGCCACTCCAGTATTCTCGCCTGGAGAATCCTGTGGACAGAGGAGCCTGGCGGGCGACAGTCCATGGGATTGCAGAGTCCAACACGACTGAAGCGACTTAGCACGCAAGCATGGCTGAACCAATCAAAAGGCACCCCAAGGATGGTGCACATCTAGGATGGAAGAGCTTTGAAAAGTCCCCTGGTCTTCACATGTCCAGCTGTTGGGATTCCCAGCTCCCGTTTCCTTTTTTTCGTAGTTGCCTCACCCAGATTCACAGCATCCTCAGTAGGGAGGTTTAGCAGATGATGCTATTTCTGCGGACTGTAAAGGGTAAGAGGAACGAAGGAAAGGGGCACAAACCTTTTGGTGTTTGTGCTAACACAGTCCACACTCATTTACCACCTAGGACACGACTTTCCCTGGCTCCTTTTTCACCAGTAACGAGTGGGGCATGGAAAAGTGCTGCCTCCTTGTGGTGGTGTCATGAAACTACAACTGTAAAACCACGGCTGCTCAGAACTTACTCTTCACAAGGCCTCAGTTCAGTTCAGTTCAGTCGCTCAGTCGTCTCCGACTCTTTGCGACCCCATGAATCGCAGCACGCCAGGCCTCCTTGGCCATCACCAACTCCCGGAGTTCACTCAGACTCACGTCCATCGAGTCAGTGATGCCATCCAGCCATCTCATCCTCTGTCGTCCCCTTCTCCTCCCGCCCCCAATCCCTCCCAGCATCAGACTCTTTTCCAATGAGTCAACTCTTCCCATGAGGTGGCCAAAGTACTGGAGTTTCAGCTTCAGCATCATTCCTTCCAAAGAAGTCCCAGGGCTGATCTCCTTTAGAATGGACTGGTTGGATCCCCTTGCCGTCCAAGGGACTCTCAAGAGTCTTCTCCAACACCACAGTTCAAAAGCATCAATTTTTCGGTGCTCAGTCTTCTTCACAGTCCAACTCTCACATCCATACACGACCACAGGAAAAACCATAGCCTTGACTAGACGAAACCTTTGTTGGCAAAGTAATGTCTCTGCTTTTGAATATACTATCTAGGTTGGTCATAACTTTCCTTCCAAGGAGTAAGCGTCTTTTAATTTCATGGCTGTAGTCACCATCTGTCGTGATTTTGGAGCCCCAAAAAATAAAGTCTGACACTATCTCCACTGTTTCCCCATCTATTTCCCATGAAGTGATGGGACCGGATGCCATGATCTCCGTTTTCTGAATGTTGAGCTTTAAGCCAACTTTTTCACTCTCCTCTTTCACTTTCATCAAGAGGCTTTTGAGTTCCTCTTCACTTTCTGCCATAAGGGTGGTGTCATCTGCATATCTGAGGTTATTGATATTTCTCCCGGCAATCTTGATTCCAGCTTGTGCTTCTTCTGCATAAAAGTGACCAGTCCTTTTGGGTTAGGGCCCCGTCATGACTTCATTTAACCTAAATAACCTTAACTCTCAGGACTTCCCTGGTGGTTCAATGGTTAGGAAACCACTTTGCAATGCAGGGGACACAGGCTCGATCACTGATCTATTATGGTACTAAGATCCCACGTGCCCATGCCCAGAACTACTGAGTCTGCCTGCTGAACAAAAGATCCCGCATGATGCCACAAAGATTCCACCTGCTGCTACAAAGACCTGATGCAGACAAATAAATAAGTAAACAAATATTTTAAGAAAGGACTCTACTTCCAAATACAAATTCTTCCCCTATATTTGCTAATTTTTGATCTTAGGCAAGATACTTATTCTTATAGAAGCTTCTTTTCCTGATCTGTGGTGAATAGCTAACACTAAACCTCTCTTGTCTTCAGTTCAGTTCGGTTGCTCAGTCGTATCCGACTCTTTGCGACCCAATGGACTGCAGCATGCCAGGCCTCCCTGTCCATCACCAACTCCCAGAGCTGGCTCAAACTCATGTCCATTGAGTTGGTGATGCTATCCAACCATCTCATCCTCTGTAGTCCCCTTCTCCTCCTGCCTTCAATCTTTCCAAGTATCAGGGTCTTTCCAAATGAGTCAGTTCTTCGCATCAGGTGGCCAAAGTATTGGAGTTTCAGCTTTAGCATCAGTCCTTCCAATGTATATTCAGAACTGATTTCCTTTAGGATGGACTGGTTGGATCTCCTTGCAGTCCAAGGGACTCTCAAGAGTCTTCTCAAACACCACAGTTCAAAACTATCAATTCTTTGGCACTCAGCTTTCTTTATGATCCAAATCTCACATCTGTACATGACTACTGAAAAAAACATAGCTTTGACTTGACAGACCTTTGTTGGCAACGTAATGTCTCTGCTTTTTAATACACTCTCTAGGTTGGTCATAGCTTTTCTTCCAAGGAGCAAGCATCTTTTAATTTAATGGCTACAGTCATCATCTGCAGTGATTTTGGAGTCCAAGAAAATAAAGTCTCTCACTGTTTCCATTGTTTCCCCACCTATTTGCCATGAAGTGGGACTGAATGCCATGATCTTAGTTTTCTGAATGTTGAGTTTTAAGCCAACTTTTTCACTCTCCTCTTTCACTTTCATCAAAAGTCTTTTTAGTTCCTCTTCACTTTCTGCCATAAGGGTGGTGTCATCTGCATATCTGAGGTTATTGATATTTCTCCCGGCAATCTTGATTCCAGCTTGTGCTTCATCTAGCCCAGCATTTCACATGACGCATGCTGCATATAAGTTAAATAAGCAGGGTGACAATATACAGCCTGGACGTACTCCTTTCCTAATTTGGAACCAGTCTGTGGTTCCATGTCCAATTCTAACTGTTGCTTCTTGATCTGGGTACAGATTTCTCAGGAGGCAGGTCAGGTGGTCTGGTATTCCTATCTCTTTCAGAATTTTCCACAGTTTGTTGTGATCCACATGGTCAAAGGCTTTGGTGTAGTAAAAAGGCAGAAGTTTTTCTGGAACTCTCTTGCTTTTTTGTTGATTCTGCGGATGTTGGCAATTTGATTTCTGGTTCCTCTGCCTTTTCTAAACCCAGCTTGAACATCTGGAAGTTCACGCTTCATGTACTGTTGAAGCCTGGCTTAGAAAATTTTGAGCATTACTTTGCTAGTATGTGAGATGAGTGCAATTATGTGCTACTTTTAACATTCTTTGGCATTGCCTTTCTTTGGGATTGGAATGAAAACTGACCTCTTCCAGTCCTGTGCCACTGCTGAGTTTTCCAATTTTGCTGGCATATTGAGTGCAGCACTTTCACAGCATCGTGGCTTCGTCTAATTCTTGGTAATTGTTCACATATTCAGGAATCACCTGGGCTCTCATTAAAACGTAGATTCTGATTCATCTGATCTAGGATGAACCTGAGATTCTTCATTTCTCACAAGCTCCAGGTAATGCTGCTGTTACTTATTCTGTTGAGCACACCTTGATTGGCAAGGTCTGAGTTAATAGGTACAAAGCATTTAGGATACTGCCTGCCACATCAGAAAGCCAAAAAACCTTGACTCTGTCCGCATTATTGCAATCGAACTGATTGTGGATCAGGAGAATATGCCTTTGTAGGAATATGATTTTCTAGTTTGCACTCCATAGCCCAGATTTGCCAAACTTCTTTCAGGTCGTCAAGATGTATTACTTTTGCACATGTCCTGGCCATTGTATCAGCTGTTTCCTCTGGTAATATCTTTATCCTCCTCTCCCTTCAGAAGTTCCAGGAGGGTAAGAGGTTATGCTTATGTACTAATGTAGTTTCATGTGGAAGGCACAGGGCTTCCCAGGTGGCCCTAGAAGTGAAGGACCTGCTTGCCAATGCAGGAAACATAAGAGACCCAGGGTCGATCCCTGGGTCAGGGAGAGCCCTTGCAGAAGGGAATGGCTAACCACTCCAGTATTCTAGGCAGGAGAATCCCATGGACAGAGGCAGGATACAACCCATAGAGTTGCAAAGACTAGGACATGACTGAAGCAACTTAGCAGGCTCATTCACATGGTTGGCATAGAATAAATACTCAATACGTTTGTGTGATCTATTAATGAATGAATGCAGGGATGAGTGGGTAGGTGGATGGATGGATGTCTTGTATGGATGGATAAAAAAGCAGATGTCCCCATTTTAAGGGATTTTTGACACAGCATTGATCAGTGACGACTTGAATTAATTTTATTTAGCCTGGAATTCTCAGACACGCTAATCATCTCAAAATCTAAAAACCCACTGTTAGTACTAGTCAACCTGTCCCCTTTTGTCCAGCTGAGAAGAATGTTTATGAACAATGGAATCCCTAACTGGGTGTTAACATGTGGCAAACATCTGTCCATGGTATCTTTCATGAAGCGGTCACAGAATCAAGCTCATTTAACTTCAACTTCAGTGTAAGCCTCAGATTACAGCTTCACCAGAGTCAGCAATCTCACACATGCAGCGTGGTACACAGAAAGAAACAAGCAAATACTGAGGACCGGATCTCAATGAGCTCACCATCGTTACAGGGAAGACACACTACAGTTGTTCTAGTAACTGATCATAGCTTGGCCGCATCATCTTCACAATTCAGAGAAGAGACGGTTTATGATTATTACTAAGATAAAAATAATGAACTTGTTTTCAGCTTGTACAACATGATCTCATAATTCATCGATCCACTTATAATAAAATGGATTCTTCCTTTTTGGATTGGACAAACTGAACTCTTATCAGAAATGATGTTACATTTTCAGACAAGAGGGCTTGTATCAAGCTTAATCAATCCTCTGAAAGTATAGTATGCATTCACAGAAATCTCTTAAAAATATATTCTGAGGATTTTATCTTGGTTGGAAGTATAGTACACTCAATTATGTAGGACAGAAGCCATTCAGCATGTGCCTTGAGGCTTATTAAGTTCCCCAGGACTCTTGATAATGAAGATAAACAGTCTAACCTTTCCTCAACTTGCAACCCTGGTTACCACAATGTCTCATTAGGAAGAAACTCTGTAGGAAAAACATGGATAAATGCATGCCCTCTACTTTTACACTCTAATTTTCTTCTCACTCTACAATCTGGCTACTTTCTAGAGTCAGAGAACAGTGCTTTTGTGATAGATTTTTGCTATAAAATTCTCAGCTTAGGTTTTAAGAGTTTAAAGTTGCAGACAGCTTGACAGAGTAGCTTGTAATAATTCTATAAACTGGAATGTTTAAGGGACAAATGTCGAGATGCTTTCTAGCACTTATAATAGTTTCTAAAATTTGATATGCAATTATTCCACGTTCCATTAAAAAAAGAGAAAGGAGAGAAGAAAGATATGACTATTTATGATTAGAAAAATCTACTACAAAGAAAAACAAAAGTAACAACATACACTGATCACTTCAATTTGATGATAATAGTAGCCTAGTGCCCTGTGTTAATAAGATACAGCTGCTGAACTAACAATTTGCCTCTGCTTCTCTTGAATAACTCATAGGTGGGAATAAGCCACTGAAAAGTCTTGTCTCTGTTCTCCGCTTTTTGAGATTAGATGGTCCATTGAGGAACAGGCTCCTGCTTCATTGATAGGAGAAGTAGCGGGGGAAGGCGATAAAGCACAGGTGTGGACAGAGAAAAAATCATCCTTGCTATTTGAAAGAGCCAACAAAACTCTTGAATGGTATCAAGAACTCTTCTTGAGACTCAGAAGAGTTGAGCCATGAGCCAACACCAGACAATATCTAGCTTTGCTCCCAAATAGGCTGTATACTTCCACGAGAACTGAGAATCTGCTATGCTCCTTGGTCTCCAGGCGTCTGCTCATATTGTTCTTATGCCTGGTTCACTATTTCTCTAGCCTTTATCAATCTCACCTCCCTTAACCTCACATTTTTTCTGGATAATCCCTATGTAGGCATCATGAGTGTCCTTCTCTGTCCTTTCGGAGTCCTCTAAAATGGCACTCATCTAACTTTGCAGTGTGTGCTCAGTCGCCCAGTCATGTCCAACTCTGCCACCCCATGGACTGTAGCCTGCCAGGCTCCTCTGTCCACGGGATTTCCCAGAGAAGAATACTGGAGTGGGTTGCCATTTCCATGTGACTGCTTGTTTACATATTCATTTCTCCCTCGAGATAGTACGTTCCTTCAGGGAACAGTGCCACTGTGCAACATTCTAACTCTACACACTGGTGCAGTCTCTGGAGCTTGGAAGACATTCAGTAAACAGAAGTAGAAGAATGAAGGAATGAATGAGACTTTCTTATATTTAAAGGAAAATTGAGGTATTTCAAGATTCAAACTAAGGTTATATCTGCCACTTCATGTGTTCATTAATTGACAATAATTCAAAATAATAGGAACTATTTCTGATTCCTAATAAGAAATAATCAGAACAATGCAAGTTAAAACCATAGTGTTAATATATCATTTGGGGAAGTCTATTTACATTTATTTTGAGAAGGAAGTGGAGAAACTGTATTCTCATATACTACCCTTGAGAGTTAAAGTTTACATGTCCTATTTGGAAAGATGTTTGGCAAGTAAGTAAATGGAAATTCCCACATCATTTTGGCCCATTCATTTTATTCCTACATCATTTTGGCCCATTCATTTTACCATTTTACTTCTCTCTCTCTCTCTCTCTCTCTCTGTGCTCAAGTTGCTTCAGTCGTGTCTGACTCTTTGTGACCCCGTTGATCATAGCCCACCAGGCTTCTCTGTCCACGGGATTTCACAGCTAAGATTTCTGGAGTGAGTTGTCATTTCCTTCTCCAGGGTATCTTCCAGAACCAGGGATCGAACTCCATATATATCAGTTTAGTTCAGTCGCTCAGCTGTGTCCAACTCTTTGCCTACCCCATGGGCTGCTGCACGCCAGGCTTCCCTGTCCATCACCAACCCCTGAAGCTTGCTTAAACTCATTGAGTCGGTGATGGCATCCAATCATTTAATCCTCTGTTGTCCCCTTCTCTTCCTGCCTTCAATCTTTCCCAGCATCAGGGTCTTTTCAAATGAGTCAGTTCTTTGCATCAGGTGGCCAAAGTATTGGAGTTTCAGCTTCAGCATCAGTCCTTCCAGTGAATATTCAGAACTGATTTTCTTTAGGATGGACTGGTTGGATCTCCTTGCAGTCCAACAGACTCTCAAGAGTCTTCTCCAACACCACAGTTCAAAAGCATCCATTCTTTGTCGCTCAGTTTTCTTTATAGTCCAACTCTCACATCCATACATGACTACTAGAAAAACGATGGTTTTGATTAGAAAGACATTTGTTGTCAAAGTAATGTCTCTGCTTTTTAATACGCTATCTAGGATGGTCCTAGCTTTTCTTCCAAGGAGTAAGCATCTTTTGATTTCATGGTTGCAGACACCATCTGCAGTGATTTTGGAGCCAAAAAAAAAAAAAAAAAAGTCTCTCACTGTTTCCATTGTTTCCCCACCTATTTGCCATAAAGTGTTGGGACTGGATGCATGATCTAAGTTCTCCGAATGTCGAATTTTAAGGCAAAATTTTCACTCTCCTCATTCATTTTCATCAAGAGGCTCTTTAGTTCTTCTTTGTTTTCTACCATAAGGATGGTATCATCTGCATATCTGAGATTACTGATATTTCTCCCAGCAAGCTTGATTCCAGCTTGTGCTTCATCCAACCCGGAATTTCACATGATGTACCTGCATATAAGTTAAATAAGCAGGGTGACAATATACAGCCTTGACACACTACTTTTCCAGTTTGGAACCAGTCTGTTGTTCCATGTCCAGTTCTAACTGTTGCTTCTTGACCTGCATGCAGATTTCTCAGGAGGCAGGTCAGGTGGTCTGGTATTCCCATCTCTTTCAGAATTTTCCACAATTTGTTGTGATCCACATAGTCAAAGGCTTTGGCGTAGTCAAAGCAAAAGTAGATGCTTTTCTGGAACTCTCTTGCTTTTTTGATGATCCAGCAGATGTTGGTAATTTGGTCTCTGGTTCCTCTGCCTTTTCTAAACCCAGCTTGAACATCTGGAAGTTCACGGTTCATGTACTATTGAAGCCTGGCTTGCAGAATTTTGAGCATTACTTTACTAGCGTGTGAGATGAGTGCAATTGTGTGGTAGTTTGAACATTTTTTGGCATTGCCTTTCTTTGGGATTGGAATGAAGACTGACCTTTTCCAGTCCTGTGGCCACTGCTGAGTGTTCCACATTTGGTGGCATATTGAGTGTAGGACTTTCACAGCATCATCTTTTAGGATTTGAAATAGCTCAGCTAGAATTCCATCACCTCTACTAGCTTTGTTCATAGAGATGCTTCCTAAGGCCCACTTGACTTCACAGTCCAGGATGTCTGACTTTAGGTGGGTGGATTATTAAGATCTTTTAGTATAGTTCTGTGTATTCTTGCCACCTTTCAATATCTTCTGCTTCTGTTAGGTCCATACAATTTCTGTCCTTCTTTGTGGCCATCTTTGCATAAAATGTTCCCTTGGTATCACTAATTTTCTTGAAGAGATCTCTAGTCTTTCCCATTCTTTTGTTTTCCTCTATTTCTTTGCACTGATAACTGAGGAAGGCTTTCTTATCTCTCCTTGCTATTCTTTGGAACTCTGCATTCAAATGGGTATATCTTTCCTTTTCTCCTTTGCCTTTTGCTTCTCTTCTATTCACAGCTATTTGTAAGGCTTCTTCAGACAATCCTTTTGCCTTTTTGCATTTCTGTTTCTTGGGGATGGTCTTGATCACTGCCTCCTGTACAATGTCACGAACCTCTGTCCATAGTTCTTCAGGCCACTCTGTCTATCAGATCTAATCCCTTGAATCTATTTGTTACTTCCACTGTATAATTGTAAGGGATTTGATTTAGGTCATTCGTGAGTGGTCTAGTTATTTTCCTTATTTTCTTCAACTTAAGTCTGAATTTGGCAATAAGGGTTCATGATCTGAGCCACAGTCAGCTCCTGGTCTTGTTTTTGCTGACTGTATAAAGCTTCTCCATCTTTGGCTGCAGAGAATATAATCAATCTGATTTTGGTGTTGACCATCTGGTGATGTCCACGTGTAGAGTTTCTCTTGTGTTGTTGGAAGAGAGTGTTTGCTGTGACCAACGCATTCTCTTGGCAAAACTCTGTTAGCCTTTGCCCTGATTCATTTTGTACTCTAAGGCCAAATTTGCTTGTTACTCCAGATATCTCTTGACTTCCTAGTTTTGCATTTCAGTCCTCTATAATGAAAAGGACATATTTTTTGGGTGTTAGTTATAGAAGGACTTGTAGGTCTTCATAGAGCTGTTCAACAGATGGTAAAAAAATCCACCTGCAATGCAGGAGACGTGGATTTGATCCCTGGGTTACGAAGATTCCCTGGAGAAGGAAAAGGCTACCCACTCCAGTGTTCTGGCCTGGAGAATTCCATGGACTCTATAGTTCACGGGGTCGCAAAGTGTTGGACACAACTGAGTGACTTTCACTATATATATAAATCATTTACTGACATAATTAAGTGTATTCACTACAGCATTTGGAGTAATAGTAAAAAATCAGAAACAGCATGAATGTATTTCCAGATGAAAATGTCTAAATAAAATTGACTATAATCACAAAAGACTGATATATATAGCAGTTAACATCTTGAAGTATTATAGATAGATCTTAAAAAGCATAATGTAGTTGGGAAAAAAGTGATTTGCAAGATAATAATTTCTCCAAGCTACCATTTATGTAAATAGACTCCTCATAAACCAATACAATATATATGGTTTATACAAGTGCATTTATGTTTAAAAATAGAGGAATTGGGTGGGAATGATATTCAATGACCCCTTGATAGAGGATGTCTCTGGGAAGGAATCTAAGTGATGAGATTTGGGGGAGTAGTCAGATACCTTCATTTTCTTCATGGCATTTAACTTCTTTATTTAAAACGATGTTTGAAGTATAACATTGGCAATGGAAATCTAAGCACTGATTGTTCAGATTATATAGTATATAACTATCTAGGTCTTCTGTGTTGTCCCCAACAATAGGACAGACAAAGTATGGGCACCAAACAATGCTCTCAGGTTTGGAGATGTGGTGGGAATGAGGCCACAGGATAGTGGACAGGACAGTATCTAGCCCTACCTGTGGGAATGAAAGGATGTCAAGTTAAGATGCCAGTACATATGAGATGTCCCTCCTGTTACCCTTAGGGAATGTCATGACAATCTTGAGTTATTTAGAGAGGCTCATGAGTGCTGTGAAACAAATGACTTGGGAAAAATAAAAGGAAAGTGATTACTATGGAAAGGAAGGAATAAAATTGGCCAAATGATGTTGCTCTTGCTGACATAGAGAGTGGAGAGGCAAACAAGCTGCCTCCCAGGTCTGGTTATTAAAGATAACAGCTGTCTGAATGTAAGAGTCAGTGCACTGAATATGCAGGCAATCAATCAGTAGTCTTAAACTGTAAAACAACAACAAAAAGCATCCGTCGCACACAGCCCACAAGACAGTCACTGTGCTACCATTATTGACAGGTTTCTTAAAAGGAGATCAAAGGAAACCATATTCCATTTTCTTATAGAGAATGAAAGTGACAAGGATGAGAAGCGTGCAGTGTGTAGTATAGATAAACAAAAAGAAGGCTTTCCAACAAGTACATGTTCTGCTGACACAAAGAGAGAAAGAAAGGAGAAAGAAGCTCGGTTGTCAATTGTAAAGAGCACATCAATTAAAACAAACTGTGAATCAGTGCTGTGTGTGTATCAGAGTGCAGTTTTAACAAGATATGAGAAGGACTCAGAATGCTGAATGTCTCAGTGGTTTTAAACTGGGACCTTTGAACTCTGTTAATTTATATACTGGCTATCATAAAATTCAGCAAACTGTCGATTGCTATCATATCGCTATTGCTTTTACACTGACAGCCAGAGACAAGATTAGGCTTCAATATCAATAAACACACAGAGAGGTAGAAGGCATTTTATTACAGCAAAACTCTCAGTTCAGTTCTCATCTGCCACTGCCCCACCCCATCAGCTTGACTAAGCTGCCCAGCTAACCTGGTTCTCAGGCCTGTTACTGGAAGTATAGAAACCAAAACGACTGCTCCACTAAATCCCCCTATGCTCGAATATTTTAGAATTTTATTAAACCCATCTAGTATGCTATGGAAATTAGAAGACAGAGAAAAGTATTTTGTGAAAGAAAAGGCACTCTTTCAGTCAGTGGTGGAAGATGCATGCTATGGCGTTTTATAAATTTCATAAGTAATATATGATTTTAAAATTAGATATTGCAGAAGGACTCGTGGGTGTTGGAAAAATACCGCATTATAAATTGAATATGGAAATTTGCTCTTTGGCATCTTACTTTCCTTTCTCTGACATATCAGAAAAAAAATTACAAATAGTTTCCCTTCGAATCTGAAATGATCTGAAGATTAGACTCTCCTGGCCTTCAAAGAAATAGAAAATAATTTTGGAGTTACTGATAAATTTGATTCATGGTTTAAAAGGATATCAAAGCTTATTTTGAAAGAACAAAAGAATTTGTATTTTCCTGAGAGGAAAATGGAATTATTGTGTGAATAGGATTTGGAGAAATGTTATAAAGAAAATGGTAATATTGTTGGGGAGTGTTGGGAACATAAAAGGAAGAAAGTGACTAATAGGGGAGAAAGCAGAGAGGAGAATCTCCTTGTGATTGACATGGAATCAAAGAGCAATAGAAGACCCAGAAGAGAAATTAGATGAAGGTTGCCCCAGAGTCCTGAAATCCACTCCAGTCAGATAACTTACAGCTGTGATAGCTCAAAATACAGTGAATGAAATCACACAGCCCTTCCCCTTTCACTATGCTGCTGCTGCTGCTGCTAAGTCGCTTCAGTCATGTCCGACTCTGTGCGACCCCATAGACGGCAGCCCACCAGGCTCCCCCGTCCCTGGGATTCTCCAGGCAAGAACACTGGAGTGGGTTGCCATTTCCTTCTCCAGTGCATGAAAGTGAAAAGTGAAAGTGAAGTCTCTCAGTCGTGTCCGACTCTTCGCGACCCCATGGATTGCAGTCTACCAGGATCCTCCTTCCTTGGGATTTTCTAGGCAAAAGTACTAGAGTGGGGTGCCATTGCCTTCTCCGCCCCTTTCACTATAGTGCTGAGTTTCCCCGGCTGGTGATCTATCGCATCTTTTTGCTCAGTCATCCTAGAGGGCTGTTCTTGTGTCTGTGATCAAACCTGCCTCATGGCCATACCCAGGAGTCAGTCCTCAGGAAGTTGACAAGTGAGAAGGTTAGTGGCAAACAACTTATATTTACTTAGAAGGAGATGTTGAAGGAACCTGCTTATGTATCTTCTGTTCACATTCCATTGGCCCAAAGTTGGTCACATGGCCACATCCAAGTGCAAGGAAGGCTGGGAAATGTAGTCACCAGTGGTCTAGTGGGCAGCCATGTTGCCCACATAAAGCTATGCTTATGGCTGCTTCACATTGTTGTACCGAAGGCAGAAACCAACACAACAATGTAAAGCAATTATCCTTCAATCAAAAATGAATTTTAAAAAACCAGAAGGATAAAATGGATATTGTCTAATAAGAAAGTTTATAAAGAAGGAAGAGGGTCCACTGCTCATAAAGAGCTGAGTGGGAAATCTGGCAAAGGGACCTGAAGGAAATATTCTGAGTCTGCAGTAGTCCTTTGAGACCTTCAGAACTCCCAGTGCTCACTGTGCCCACCTCCTACTTCTTGTTTTTGGGCATTGGCAAAATTTACCCAAGGTGGGTGCAGACTTGACTGCATCAGCAGCTAGAATCTCCTTCATTGACCCATAAGAGTTATGCCTAACTGGTCCCAGGTCTTTACTTGGGCTCTGATTAACTCGCCCCATGACCTAATTACTAGAAAATCCAGAAGAGAAGTGTAGCTGTCTGGGAGTTTGTGCAGTGATCTACTTGGGAAGTCACGCTGAAATGAATAAACTAAGGACCTGACCATAAGTTGGAATGAAAATTAATAACGCCTTTGATACTAATATTTACATAGACATGAATGAATATCCAAAAAGCAATCTACTCATATAATTTTAATGTGATTTAAATGCAGAGACCATAGAGGGTAGATCAAAAACTATCATAGAGTATGGCGATATTTTCAAATTTCAGCCTTAAGTGAGGAATTCTATTAGTAGATGCTACTGTGATAGACATTAAGTATAGGAAAGGAAATTAGTTTTCTATGAAGTGTTTTACATATTAATATCTGGCAAAATTTGAACAATTCTAAATGCAGATTTTTTTCTCACTCCAGTATTAAAATTACTGTGGATGTACATGTTGAATCAAAGAGGTATTTCTTTATGTCTAAGTTACTGTTATATTACTGGGAACAAGAAACAGTTTCCTCTGATAGAATACGCTTGAGATAATATGAAATTGTAGTGAGGAAAATTTACTGATAGCTATAGAGAACCCAAAGAATATTTCTAAATAAAAAGACTGCTAAAGGAAAAGTTATACTCTATTTTCATTCATTGTTTTAGTGTGGTAGTAATCCAACAGGAAGAATATGACATGTGTTAACCTCTCCCAAGCCTGTTTGAAATTTTGTAAAGGCCACATACAATGCATTTTATGAGCGTTATGTTTTTGATCTAGAGCAGAGGAAGTGGGTTTTCTTTTTTAATTGGAGGAAAATTGCTTTACAATGTTGTGATGGTTTCTGCCACATAACAGTGCAAATCAACCATAATTACACATATATCACCTTCCTCCCCTCCTCCCATCCTACCCCTCTAGATCATCATAGAGCACCTGGCTGGCCTCCCTGTTATAGAGCAACTTCTCACCAGCTATCTGTTTTACACATGGTAGTGTATATACATCTATGCGACTTTGTCCATCCATCCCATGCTCTGCTTCCCCCTACTGTGTCCACAAGTCCATTCTATATATATGCAGCTCCATTCCTTCCCTGATTGAGGACACAGGAAGTGGGTTTTCAATGTCTGTTTTGCTATGTGATATTTCCTTTGACAGCTTTTGCTTACTAATTCGCCAGCTTAGAAGTCTGATCCTTCCCAAGGTAGAAGCCAGAAATTGATGTTCTCAGCCTCTCTTGAAGCTAGAATGGAGGACTGTAACCTATGATCTACCAAGCAGATACACACAAATCAGTCTTCTAGTAGAAAACTTTAACCTGAGTAGTAGATATCATGCTTGGCCCATTTCTGCCATGATAGTTGCACATCTCATTGCCCCTGTTTCTGGCGATCCCACTAGCAGAAATTCTAGTCTCATGGGCCAGAATCCAGTGTAGCATCCATGGCCAAGGGAGCTGAGCAGTTGTGAGTGTGATTTGGATGTTCCTTCTGGATCCATAGGAGAAGGGGCGACAGAGAGTGAGATAGTTGGATGGCGTCTCTGGCTCAATGGACATGAGTTTGAGTGAACTTTGGGAGACAGTGAAGGACAGGGCTTCCCTGGTGGCTCAGATGGTAAAGAATCTGCCTGTAGTACAGGAGACCTGGATTCAGTCCCTGGGCTGGAAAGATCCCTTGGAGAAGGGAATGGCAACCCACTCCAGTATTCTTGCTTGGAGAATCCCATGGACTGAGGATCCTGGCAGGCTACAGTCCATGGGGTTGTAAAGTCAGATATGACTTAGTGATTGAACAACAACAACCTGGATCCATAGCCTGGTTTTCTGTTCCTGATAGGGAAGGTGAGTTACACAGCATCTTGCTATTTAGACTAATAGCATGCCTCACTCATCAGAAAAACATGGGATACTAGACCTAACTATTTACATATACATTTGGATCTGGATCTACAAATTATAACAGGGTGAAAAAAGGAAATGGCAACCCACTCCAGTATTCTTGCCTGGAAAATCCCATGGACAGAGGAGCCTGGCAGGCTACAGTCCATGGGGTCGCAAAGAGTTGGACACGACTGAGCGATTTCACTTCACTTCATAATTTTAAAAGAACATTAAATGCATATGTGTGTATCATTAAGTGTGTGGACCGGTTTCCTTGTCTACAATAGAATTATACTACAGAGGGAGCCCTGAAATTCCTAGTAAAGGGAAAATAGGTCTGATTCCTTCCACCAATACTAAGTGATATTGGGCACATCTTTTCACTTATCTGAGTCTCAGTGAACTTACCTGAAAAATGAATAGAGAAATAAATACACAAATAACATACCTGTCTGATTAATGCTACTGCTAGCTGGCTGTGTTGGTACTTGACTCTTGGCTTCATATTCACCCTTCTGTTCCCTTTTCTGTTTTGCAAGGCAGCCAAAAGTCTCAAAACTACATTTCCCAGATTTCCTTGGTGGCTAGCTTTCATTCAGATGACAGCAAAAGGAGGAAGTGACAGGAAATTGGAAGGTTGAAGAATGGAAGCAGGAAGGAAGAGGTAGTCTCAATAGTAGCAGCAGACAATTCTGGGACCCTGGGTTCATACTCAGGCAATGAAGTTCCAGTGCCAGCAGCAGCCACAGGCCCAGCAGGAGCCATGGCAATGCAGCGACCATGGGAAAGGCAGCTCCAGGAAACTGTGAGCCTCGATACTGCAGAAGCATCAGCAGGAAAGCAGGCCCCTAACTCTCAACATGGTGGGCAGCAGTCATTCCCAGCAACAGTTGAAGCAACAGGTGATCCAGGAGCCCCAGGGAAACAGTGATCTTGAGCTCTGGATTGCATTCATCCCTAACGGCAATACCAGCTTCCCATAGTTGCTCATTTATTAGTAACTTCATCTTTCCTTCTTACTCTTCAAGCCCTCCCAACACCTTTGCAAAGGTTTCTTTCTATCAGATCTCCTCTGCTCTGTAATGCTTGTGGTTCTTGTTTATCAGGCTATACATTAGTCAAAATCAGACAAAAGGAACATTATCTATTTTGAAATTTCTATGAAGACTTGTCATTTCAAAATTAGAGACAATTGGTATGCACTTGGAGTTTCTTACTGAATGTGTCATGACACCAACAGAGTTTCATTTTGATTGTAAGGGAATACATTCTGTCAGATCAACACTCCCATCAAGACCAACTAGAAACGCTGATAAAAGGAAACACAAAAAGTACGACTGAAACCACTGAGAACATTGGGATGCAGTCAGGATGTCAGAAGCCAGTATCTTGGAATGAAGTAAACTAACTGAGGTAAGCCTTAATTTTGCCCCAGCACCTACAGAATCTGCCAGCTCTTAAATGGCACAAAGTGTGAGATTTTGCAGTCAGTAAGTCTCCTGGGAGAGTGACCAGCCGTCTCGTGGGAATGGGTAGAAAACAAGGAGGGGTCAAGTCCTGCAGAGAAAGAAGGTGCGCAGAAGAGACCCCAATATGTTTTGCCAGTGTCTCCTGAGCTATCATCCAATTCGTAAGAGGAGCACGGCAAGAAGCTAGAGGCTGAGGAGAGAATGGCTGAAAAGTGGTCTCAGTGTGATAGAGAGGAAAAAAATGGAGTTCAGGACAACCAAATAGGGAATGTTTTAGTAAACATCCCAGGTGTTCAGCTGGAGCCCCTGTAGAGCTGACAATGACTGCAGGTCATCAAGTCACCTCAGACCCTGACTGAATTTGAGGTAATCTGTTCTTACTCTGGCTGCCTGCATAGTTTAATTTTTTTTTAATTCACCATGTCTGGTATTAAATAAATTGATTAGTTGAATCAAGAAAAAACAAAAAAAATTTCTACAATATCAACTAAATCATACACATTCCAGATATTAGAATTATAAGTTAGGGATTTTAGAATAATTATTATGCTCAAGAAAAAAAATGGAAGACTTTTCGACAAGATATTCTGGACCAAAGTATGGAGTTAGAAAAAAAAGAATGGAAAATATGGAAAGGAGAATTAAAAAAGAAAATAAAATAAGAGGACATACATAAGTACAGTTGGCATTGAAAATATCCAATCCAAAATAAAAGATACAAATGAAACAAACTACAATGACCAAGATGTTTTCAAGTCTAATGGCATCACGAATCACTACAAACCACAAGGGAACATATGAAAGAGAACCATACCTTGGCCCGTCGTAATAAAAAGAATGAAAATACAAATCGGAGATAAATTTAAAAAAGTATTAAATGAAGCCAGAGGGAATTAAGAAAGAAAATGGACAGTATTTTCAGAGTAGCAACAATAAGGGTGCTAATTTTTCAATAGAAAAAAGAAAAGAAGAAAAAACAGGGAAAGGTAAAAGACTAGAAGACGAACAATGACACCGTTAAAGTGCTAAAAGAAGTAACTATAGCCTAAAACTCTATATGCAGAGAAACAAGGTAAAATGAATAGATATTTTGAGACAAAATTTGGAATAGTTTGTTCTCACCAGACTCCCACTAAAAAAAAAACTTAAGAAGAGAACTCTTTAGGCAGAAAAGAAATTGTCTCAGATTACAACACAGAAAGTCAGAAGTCAGGAAGCTATGAAGAAAAATGAAAAGTGTAAACGTTCAGTTAAATACAAAATAGTATCACGTTTCCAAAATAATAATAATATTTTAAGCATTTAAAATATATGTTGAATTAAAATTAAGGACCACAAACATAGAAAAGGCAGTTCATGTGTTCAATAGTCCTGTTATTGACAGGGAAATAGTAAAAGCACTATTTTATATTAGACTCTAATAAGTCAAATATGCACATTGCAATATCTAGGACAACCCACAGAAAGAATAATAAAGAAGTATATAACTACAAGCTAATAGAAAGAGAGTGGATGAATAAATCCTTTTTCTAGTCTAAAAGAAGGGAGTTAAAGAGCAAAAGGATAGTACAGTGGGATGAACAGAGGAGGAAATGATGTCAGGGAGAGCAGTAATTAATTAAAGCAAACAAAATAAATACTCCTGATAGATGGTAAAGTTTGCCAGTTTGGATAATAAAACAAATTATATGTTATCTAAATATGAGGACACGGATGCACTGAAACTGAGAAGATGTAAAAAATTAAATGATATAAACATTAACTAAAAGAAAACTGACACAGCAATACTATTATCTGACAAAGTAGTCTTTAAGCCAAAAAGTATTGGGGAAAAATAAAAAAGCCACAGTTCTTGTGATAAAAGGGTCAACACCAGCAGATACTACTGTTGTCTGATATCTATTTACTTCAAATTGTCTGGTATTTCCTCTCCTACATCTTATTTGATTTGGAGTAAACTGCGATGGGTCAGAAATGAAATTATTTTTAAACTCCACTATTCTTTCAGAACAGAGTCAAAGATCTCAATGTCCATCCGAAAACAATGTCTCTATTGGGTACTTAAGGGTTTCCCTGATAACTCAGTCGGTAAAGAATCCACCTGCAGTGTGGGAGACCTGGATTTGATCCCTGGGTTGGGAAGATCCCCTTGAAGGAAAAGGCTACCCACTCCAGTATTCTGGCCTGGGGTATTCCATGGACTGGATAGTCCATGGGATTGCAGAGTCGGGTACATATTGCATTAAAAAATTGTTTCTTAGGTGATTCTTTTTTCCTAGAAAAAATTAAAAGACTAAAAATTCATAACTTCCTTGGAGCCCTTAAACTAGTCAGAAAAGAATAAAAGGAAAAGCAAGTTTAGAGATAATAATTTTACAAAAACAGTAATCTCTTGTTCTGACTCAGAGAACGATTGAAAATATAGAAAGTAAAAAGAAGTATGCTGCTGCTGCTGCTGTCGCTTCAGTCATGTCCGACTCTGTGCGACCCCATAGACGGCAGCCCACCAGGTTCCCCCGTCCCTGGGATTCTCCAGGCAAGAACACTGGAGTGGGTTGCCATTTCCTTCTCCAATGCATGAAAGTGAAAAGTGACAGTGAAGTCGCTCAGTCGTGTCCGACTCTTAGTGACCCCATGGACTGCATCCCACCAGGCTCCTCCATCCATGGGAGTTTCCAGGCAAGAGTACTGGAGTGGGTTGCCATTGCCTTCTCCAAAAAAGAAGTATATCAAATATTAAAAGTCACCTCCAAGACTATTTTAAGCAGAACCCATGGGGTTTCCCCTGGTGGCCCAATGGTAAAGAACTCAATGCAGGAAAGGAAGTTTCAATTCCTGGGTTGGGAAGATCCCCTGGAGAAGGAAATGACAATCCACTCCAGTATTCTTGCCTGGGAAGTCTCATGGACAGAGGAGCCTGGCGGGCTAGAGTCCATAGGGTTGCAAAGAGTCGGACATGGCTTACAGACTAAACAACAACAAAGCAGAACCCATAACAAGTTGCTTCTTGTCTTCAAGATTGTTTGAGAAAGAATGTGTGAATCGTATTAAATATAGAGGTGTTTTATTTATTTTTTACTACATGGAGAGGGAACATATCTATATTCACTAAGTCACTTTTTTTAATATATAAACTTCGAAGACTGTATTGTATTTCCCATTTGATCCTCCAAATGTGTGTCACATCTTCCTACATGGATTTCTTTCTCTGAGGCTAATCTCTGAGGAGATAAAACAGTTTCCTTAACCTCTGGATTCAGAGGGAAGGACAGCAAATAACAAAGCCCCAGCTCATGGAATTTTATTCCACTTGTCGCTCCTTGCTGGGTCAGCTCTGACTGACTGCTCTCATCAGAGACTTTCTCTCCCTCCAGACTCCCATTTATTGCTTCCTCCCCACTCCAGAGTTGGATTCCTCATGGTTTACTTTCCGACACCTTTATTAGCCCCTCGTTAAGTATCTTTAACTAGTGAAAACTATCTGTTTTCTTCAGGGTCCCTGGCTGAAACAGCATGCTGTTATTGGACTATATCCTTATTTATTACATTATTTTCCTAATACTTTCATTTAGGGTTTTCTTGAATATTTTGAATCTAAATACTGTGGTAATGAACATGCTGATGTACACAGTTCTAGGGGGCAGATTTGGTTATTTTTAAATTATATTTTTTGATTGCTGATATGTAGAAATGCTTACTAACATCCACCAACACTGATAACATCTTTTCTTATTTCTAATAGTTTAACTGTGGATTTTCATACATTTTTATGAAGATAATCATATGAGCTATAATTATGATTTTGTTTCTTTCTTTCCAATCTAGCTGCTTCTTATGCCTGTTTGTATATTACTGCACTGCCTAGGACATATAATAAAATGTTGATTGCAAACAATATTAATGGGCATTAATTTCTTCCTGATTTCAAAGGAAATGCCTATATTTCATCATTAAATATAAACTATTGCTTTAGGATAAATTTCTAAATGTTGAATTATTCAAGCAATAGAACTGTTTTTAGCCTTTCTGGTATATAGCATGAAATTTGGTCCCAGAAAAATTAAAATATTTTGTGTTACTGTCAATATTTTCTGAAAATGCCCTTTTCCATACAATCACGCCAACACTGGGGGTGAATTATATTTCTTTTGTTTTTTATTACCTGATTTTTTTAAAAGTTATGACTCATTATCATTGTCATGATAATTATGTAAACATTACAGAAAAATAAAATCTCCCTTCATCCTTCCTGATATTTCCATTCTCATCTGCTAGAGATAACCATTCCCAAACTAATTTACTAATCTGTAATTATTTGTTTAAAAATAATGTCTGCATTTTATGATACCTGTTTTAGGAGATTAAATTAGTAAATTATTATTTAGAGGGAAAATACAATTATAACTCCTAACTTCTTGATGAGTTTATAAAAAGGCTATTCAATCCATGCTAAAATGTATTTATGGAATGCTAAAATGGCAGAAACTGAAAAAAAAATAATTGAGGTGCACAACTGAACATTACTTTCTCATTTTTCAAATGAAAAAAATGAGTTTCATTAAAATGGGAGACATAATTCTCAATTAGACAGCAGATCATACAATTAAGAATGCAGACCCAGTCCCAGTGAAGACAAATAATCTTTGTTCCATGCTGCTGCTGCTGCTGCTGCTAAGTCGCATCAGTTGTGTCTGACTCTGTGCAACCCCATAGACAGCAGCCCACCAGGCTCCTCAGTCCCTGGGATTCTCCAGGCAAGAACACTGGAGTGGGCTGCCATTTCTTTCTCCAATGTGTGAAAGTGAAAAGTGAAATTGAAGTCGCTCAGTTGTGTCTGACCCTTAGCGACCCCATGGACTGCAGCCCACCAGGCTCCTCCGTCCATGGGAGTTCCCAGGCAAGAGCACTGGAGTAGGGTGCCATTGCCTTCTCCATGTTTGTTCCATGGTCACGCCTAAACTCAAATGTACTACAAGGAAGAAAAAGGATGAAGTTTCTGCTGATAGTCAAAAATATGATTGCATACTTGACAATGTATTTTGTTTACTGTAAAACCACTTCAGTAGTTCCTAAACCCATGAAACTATACTTTCTATTTTAAAGTATTTCAGAAGTACTTTAATCATTGAGATCCATTTTTCTTCCATGTATAAATTAGAATTGGACTGTAAAGAAGGCTGAGTGCCAAAGAATTGATGCTTTTGAACTGTGATGTTGGAGAAGACTCTTGCGAGTCCCTTGGACTGCAAGGAGATCCAACCAGTCTATCCTAAAGGAGATCAGTCCTGGGCGTTCACTGGAAGAACTGATGCTGGAGCTGAAACTCCAATATTTTGGCCACCTGATGTGAAGAGCTGATTCATTTGAAAAGACCCTGATGCTGGGAAAGATTGAGGGCAGGAGGAGAAGGGGATGACAGAAGATGAGATGGTTGGATGGCATCACCGACTCAATGGACATGAGTTTGAGTGAACTCCAGGAGTTGGTGATGAACGGGGAGGCCTGGTGTGCTGCAGTCCATGGGGTCACAAAGAGTTGGACATGACTGAGCGACTGAACTGAACTGATAAGCTCTTAAAATTACTTTAGAGATGAGCCCCAAGTTTGGGTCATTTTTCTCTAACATAGATGCTAGATGCTAAACTAAACTAAACTCAACTAAAAACAAACCATTTCAATCTACCTGCTACATATAGTTTTCCAAAGTGAGATGTTTGTTCCCTAGCTCCATAAATGTAAGTCATAAAAAATACTAAATGTTGACAGCTTTACTCCACCTGAAATTTACATTAGGTAGTCACTGGTCTATGGAAGGTACAATGTCTATGAAAGGATTCATCAAAAATATAGATATAAAACATACACCTGCCTTTTGTCTCAGAAGGCTGCATGACTTTCATCTCATCCCATAAATAATGGAGGCATCAGCACATCTATCTGCACACAATAACAAATCTCATCCTCTTGGTAATTGTAAAAACACTGAAGCCTGTTATTGACCTTGTGTAAAATATAGGCACGGGACAAAAACATGAAGAAACTTTTTGTCTGCCTATATTCACTTCTAAAGCCCCATCACACACTTTGAAAACCATTAAACTAAAAGTCAGTGATGTGAAAAGAGAGGAAAAATATATTACCAAATAAAGCAAAACAGACAAGTTAAATCAAAAGATGCATTCAACCACACCATGTCACTCAATGTTCCTATTTTCTTTGCTGAAGTTATTTTTGAGAGATTTGCATTAAGGGAAGGCTAAAATCTTAAGATCTCAAAGCTAACTTATATACTGTTACTTCTCACATTCTTTTACTTTGCTAGCTCATTTTGCAAATGAACAGTTTCTATGGATGTATTTTCAAAGTATGAAACTTTTCCTACATTGTAAGAGGGCACATAGTCTAGTTGGGTTACATTGAAAATGATCAGCAAATACTTCTTGCAAATGATCACCATTTGCAAGTAATCATTTTATGCTCATCCTGTTCTCTGTCAGGGCTCTGAAACTACAGCACATTCCATTGCCCTGGGGAGTATAATACACATACGTTGTCGATAGATGACATAAAAATAATGTCATTATGTCTTCCAACAAACAATGTTCCATAATTACCATAATAGTCTGGAAAGGGGAGAGAGAAATATAAACTATAGCAGGGAAAATAGGCGCTTTAAAAGAGGTCAAATTTGAGCTGGTTCATCAAGATTGGAGTTGGAAAGATGGTTGCCGTGTTGTGTTAGTAGCTCAGTCCTGTCTGACTCTTTGTGACCCCATGGACTGTAGCCCACAAGGTTCCTCTGTCCACGGAATTATCCAGGCAAGAATACTGGAGTGGCTTGCCATTTCCTTCTCCAGGGGATCTTCCCAACACAGGGATCGAACATGTGTCTCTTGAGACTCCTGCATTGGCAGGCAGATTCTTTATCACCGCATCAGCTGGGAAGGATGGATGGCGAAGAAAACAAAGACTCTTCCATCCACAACAGACAAGTGGGAGAACACAGTATAAGTGGAAATGTACATGAGCTTAACATGTGTTTCAAGGACAAGATGATGGATTTTACTTGGGGGCAAAAGATATGAAAGAGGTCCAAATTTGGATGAGGAATATAGTGACTGACTATTAAAGGTTTTCAAAATAGGCTGAATAGTCTGGGTTTGATCTGAAAGGTGAGGGTGCACAATTATGCAGAATGTCAGCCTCAACCTGCCCTTCCACGTGTGCTTGTGTGTTAAGTCACTGCTCTTTGCCACCCTATGGACGGTAGCCCACCAGGCTCCTCTGTGCATGGGATTCTCCAGCAAGAATACTGAAGTGGGTGGCCATGCCCTCCTCCAGGGGATCTTCCTGACCCAGGGATTGAACCTGCGTCTCTTCTTCCACACTGGCAAGTGAGTTCTTTACCACTAATGCTACCTCAGAACTCCCCCACTCTTTCAATACTAGGCATCACATTTTTAAAGAGTTTATTTAGAGCACTTCAAGGTTCATAGCAAAACTGATGAACTGGCACAGAGATTTCCCATATGCACCCTTTACCCACACGAGCAGAGGCTCCTCTGTTATCAGCATCACCCACCGAGTGGTACATTTGTTACACCTGAGGAATTTATATTGCCACATCATTTCATTCAAATACCCATCATTACTTGGGTTTGTTCTCAGTGTCATACATCATATATGACAATTTGATCAAAGTGCTCCATCTGCCTGAGGCCAGGAAGAAACTTAGACTCTTTAATTCTTGGTACTAAGAAATTATCACAATTTTCTCATAAGATCAAATGTCTTTTACCATCTTGGATATTGGAAGCCATTTGAACCATAAAGCCAACAGGTAAGTGATATGAAGTGATACAAGTGCTGGGTTGGGTTATAGGAGGTAGAATGAATTAATCAATTAAAATATTGTTAAAATTATTGAGACAATGGATCCTGAAAGTATTTAAAGGTGAAGGA
This sequence comes from Bos mutus, assembly GCF_027580195.1. Classification (NCBI taxonomy): domain Eukaryota; kingdom Metazoa; phylum Chordata; class Mammalia; order Artiodactyla; family Bovidae; genus Bos; species Bos mutus. The sequence goes on from NC_091638.1 coordinate 26,661,532, forward strand.
TTTAATAGAAGATGTGCTGAAATATGGGAATAGAAAATAATGAAAAGGGCTGAAAAGGGAAATTGCATAGAGAGAGAGAGAACGGTTCACTTAAAGCAGGTGGATGAAAACTTTATTTCAGCTAAAACAAATACGTCCACAAATATTTACCAGGAATCTAACATTTACCAGCATAGGGCTAGAACATTATAAAACTTATCTGAACTAATTCTTATAAAATCAGTATTATTATTATTTTTTATAAAAGATGAGGAATGACTTAGAGAAATGAAAAAACAACAACAACAATAAAAAAAACTTATTCCAGGTCCCATATTCTTTCAGCTCTATCATGCATCTTCTCTTTCAGATAAGATGAAATATAAGAGAAAGATGAAAAAAAAAACTTGCTTAGTTGTATTTACATTAAAAATATTGATGACGAGTTACTACCTAATTAGCAGTTTAATATTATGAAGAATTTAGCATGACACACTTATTTTCATTACTCTCCATGTTTTGAAAATTTAAATTTCTTTGTACTCTAAGTATAAAAAATCTGTTAATCTTAATTAGTGATAAACCTGATACAATTAAACTTGGCTTTCAAAATTAAGGAAGGTTTGAGAAAAAGTAATCTCATCTAATGTGCAGTAATAGGACATTATCAAAGGGAATTAAATACATTGTATGTGGAGTCCTCTAAACTATGTTTATAGTGCTACTTATTTGGATCATTCAGAAAATATAAATATTGAGAATTTTTTCTTGGGTATTTTTGTTTTTCTTCCTGTTGTTTCAGAAGATTGAGCCAATTGTGTATATTTTATTAAACATTTGTCCATTCCCCATTTCACAATGTCTGAAAATATCCTCAGTTAATATTTATTGGCTGAATGACTGACTGGCAGGCTGTTGGACCAGAGATAATATTTTTTGATCTAGAAGAAATAATTAGCTAAACAGTTTAGAGTAATGTCATTCTTTTGTTTGGGATTCTACAGGCTCACCATTTCATTAAGTACTTTCCCACATTCTTACAAGAACCTCAAGATCCATCCCTACGCCTACCCACACCTTTTCTGACCTCATCTCCACCTTCTCTCCCTGTTAGTGTCTCCAGTCCAGTCACACTGGTCTTCTTGCTATCCTCAAAGGTCAGACGTGTATATCTATGGTGGAGCTTGCTGTACCATTTTCTCTTCCTGGAACATTCTTCCCATTTTCTTTCTTCCTTCAAGTCTTTGCTCAAATCTCATCTTCTTGAAGAGACCTATAGGAGCACCTTATTTAATTGTGCTACTAGTTGCCACCTCTAGCGCTTAGCATTTCCATTATTTTTTTTCTTTTCTTTTTCCTATAGCACTTATTTCCCTGATGGATCAGATGGTAAAGAATCTGCAATGCAGGACAGCTGGGTTCGATCCCTGGGTGGGGAAGATCCCCTGGAGAAGGGAATGGTAACCTACTCCAGTATTCTTGTTTGGAGAATCCCATGGACAGAGGAGCCTGGTGGGCTACAGTTCATGGAGTCACAAAAAGTCGGACATGACTGAGCAATTAACACTCGTGTTTTCACTGTCATAGCACTTATCACATTTTAATACTGTATGTAGTTCATTTGGAAATTAAATTTGTTTATTACTTTCCTATTATATTTACGAGCCCAGTGAACGTGGGAATCTTTATCTTTCTTGTTCACTGATGTATCCTGAGTATCCAGAAGAAGCCCTATGTCCAAAAATATTTTTCAGATGAGTGAATGCTATGCTATGCTATGCTAAGTCACTTTAGTCGTGTCCGACTCTTAGCGACCCCATGGACTGCAGCCTACCAGGCTCCTCCATCCATGGGATTTTCCAGGTAAGAGTACTGGAGTGGGGTGCCATTGCCTTCTCTGGATAAGTGAATGAATAAGTAATAATAATGGTTAATACTTTCCAAGAGCATCTACTTTCTAAGAAAATTAAATGTTAAACTGCCTACTAAGCTTGATTGTGTTTTTCTTTTTCACTTAAGGAAAAAAATGAGGAAACTGAGATTTCGGTTGAATAATATGCCCAGACTTTCATGGCTAGTAACTAGATGTCTAACTCTAAATCTCTAAACCCTCTCTACAGGTTGCTGAGACTAGAACATACAAAAAACATGTTAGCTCTTTGCTCTTAGTGAAGACATATCACCATCCAAACATAAAGACATATCACCATCCAAAGATAAGGATTAACATATGGAAGCTATTTGCAACAGAAGGAAAGTCCTCTGGGAAATGATGCTGTAATATGATCAAATTTATATATTTTTATTCAAGATTGAATGATGCACTATAGCAATATTCCTGGGAGAAGAAAGGATTTTTTTTCTTAAACTGTGTGACTATTCTCTGCATTTTTCTTTTGCTGCTAATTATGCTTGGATTTATAAGCTAAAAACTTACTCGAAACATATATGTAAGTTTACCAATTCTTTCACACCCAGAAAAACTGCACAATGATTTTTTACAATGTCTTTATTACAATAAGGTAAATAAATTATCATTCTAATGTATTTCAATGATTTTCTATTTTAAAGTTTCATTTTTGAAACAAATAGAGCTTTTCTGTCATACTACTCAGTTATTATAACCCTCTTTCTGCCTCACTCAAATTGGGTGTCAGAGGTCAGTTAAATTTTTTTAAAAATTATTTTATTTTTTAACATTTGTTTTTGTTTATTTATTTTTAGCTGTGCTGAGTCTTCTGTTGCACGGGCTTTCTCTAGTTTGATGAGTGGGGGCTACTCTCTGGTTGCACTGTACCAGTTGCTCATTGCAGGGTCTTGCTGCAGAGCACAGGCTCTAGGGTGCGTGGGTTTAGTAGTTTGCACCACGTGGGTCAGTCGTTGCAGCTTCTGGGCCCTAGAGCACAGGCTCAGCAGTTGTGGCACACAGGTTTAGTTGTCCCGAGGCATGTGGGATCTTCCTGAATCAGGGATGGAACCTGTGTCTCCTGCAATGGCAGGTGGATTCTTTACCATTGAGCCACCAAGGAAGCCCTGAAAAATTTTAAACTTGTCAGCAACATCCATGAAGTTCCAGTAGCTTAGAAATCTCTTAACTATTCAATCTTCTGATAGTAATAAAACATTTTAAAATGCAACACAACCTTAAAATGAGGTTGTAGCATGAGAGAAAAATCTCCAACCTGTAAAAATTTCTAAACTACAGAAGTTTCCATTAAAAAGCAACAAGAAAAAAGTGCATTTTAATTTGATGCAGTTGCAGCATATGACAAAATGGAAAATGGTTCTACTGTAAAAGGCAATCTTCCCTTCATCAAAGCTCTGACAAGCCAAAGATGAGTTACTTATTGATCTTTCTCTTTGTAAAATAAAAGAATTGACTAAAGAAAGGAAAAAAGGTAAAGAGTTAAGCAAGCTTCATTAAAAAAACTAATGAAGGCAAAGATAATTTACCAAAAACTTATGGTATATGATGTGGATCAAAGGAAAACACTTAAGTTTTCAGTTGTGATAAGTGGAGACATTTATTTTTGTATTTTGGAACACTACTTCTTTCCTTTTATAGGGAGACTGTACCACCTTGAAAATACTGTTTTGGAGGGACTGCTACCAAAAACTACTTACTCTCCTCCCCTCCCCCACTAGTTTGCTCCTTCCTTCTTTCCTTCCTTCCTTCCCTACCTTCTTTCTTTCTCATTCTTTCTTCCCTTCTTTCTTTCTCTCAGTTCATTTTTAAAATTACACAAAATACATAAAATAAAATTGATCATTTTAACTATTTTAAGTGTACAGTTCTGTGGCATTAAGTACACTCACATTTCTGTGTAACAATCCTTTTTTCACACTTATAAATAAAATACCTTACTCTCATTCCAGGCTTCCCAGGTGGCCGTAGTGGTAAAGAACCAACCTACCAATGCAGGAGACATAAGAGATGTGGATTGGGTCCTTGGATCCCTGCATTGGGATGGTTTCCTGGAGGAGGGCGTGGCAACCCACTCCAGTATTCTTGCCTGAAGAATCCCAAGGATAGAGGAACCTGGCGGGTTACGGTCCATAGGATCTCAGAGAATTGGACATGACTGAAGCCATTCAGCACGCACACACACACACACACTTTATCATCTCACCTGCTTTATCATATCTTGTTCACCTGAGTCACATAATAGGAAAGTTAAGGACAAGGAGAAAGGTTTTAGGGCATTCTATAACCACATGATTTTAACTTCCCAAGTGAAGTATGTGATATAAGAACATTGATTAGCCTGGCAATTAAGACATTTTGTTTGCCTTTACTTTTTTTTTTTTTTTTTTCCTTTTTTGGGTAAATTCATGTAAATCCCACCGCTCTATTCCAAATTGTGTTCCTTGAATTATCAGTTCTGGGGGTGTTTGTAGGTGTTGCCCAGAAAAGGAATATACGACCAGATAATTTTGGACCCACTAGGTTAGCAGGTTTCCTCTGCAGGAGTTTCTTAAAACGTCTCATTTGTTGATGTGCATTGTAACTCCAAGTAAGAAAGATGACCTGCAGGTTTTACAAAGGTATTTAACCATTGAACTGTGATATTACTTGAGAATATTTTAGGACTACTTTGCAATGGACTATACTTTGAAAAACATGAGAATCTCTTCTACAGATGTGTCATTCAGATTTTTACATATCATTTGGTACTTAAAAAAATAAAGATAAAAAACTCTTATTTTGATGTTTACTCATTTGGAAACCTGTCATCATTTTTCACATCCACCATCTGTCCTGGACTGCCCACTGATTACCTCAAAACTGTATCTTTCTGCCATTTGTTCATCTAATGTTTTTACTCTTGAAATTCTGTGTGTGTGTGTGCTCAGTCATGTCTGACTCTTTGAAACCCCATGGACTGTAGCTTGCCAGGCTCCTCTGTCTATGGGGTGTTGGCAAGAATACTGGAATGGGTTGCCATTTCCTACTCCAGGTGATCTTCCTGACCCAGGGATCGAACTCGCATCTCTTGCATCTCCTGCATTGGCAGGCAGATTCGTTACTACACAAATTGTACTTCCCTTCAAAAGTGGCTATGACAGGAAATATATATATATAGTGAGAGGGAGAAAGACATTCATTATCTAAATCTTAACAAACAGAAAACCCAAAGCATTCTGAGGAAAGCCTTGCAAGTGAGGTGGCTCAGGAGCTCTGTGTTGTAGCCAGGTATCAGGAAACTCTAATGAGGCCATCTCAGCAATCCCTCTGCAGACTCTCTGCAGTGGCCAGCACTGGACATGTCCTCACAGGGATGGACTGATCACTCTTCTGTTTAATACTGTGTTCACGTTGTCCCCCTCACCCACCAAAACCCACCACTACCTTTAAGAAAAGACTGACTTCTCCAGCCCCTAGGAGGCGATCAGAGTGTTCAGTTAAACCTCTGATTAAGGAGGAGAATGGGTCCCAGACCCCAGCCAGTGCCAACAGAACGTTAGCTCCTAAGAAAAACAGTCGTCAGCTGCTTAAGATCACTGGCTTTTCTCTTAAATTTTGGTTTTCTGCAAAGTCAACATAGAACCACCAACACATAGTAAGAATAACAGAACTTTTTACCTATCTTTACTTACAGCATATTCTGTGGTAGACAAAAAAACATGTAAACCCATTGGCATTGGAAAAGGCTTCATTTATTTATTTATTTTTATTATAAATTATTTATTTTAATTGGAGGCTAATCACTTTATAATATTGTATTGGTTTTGCCATACATCAACATGAATCTGCCACGGGGATTATTTATCTGTTTGGTTCCACTGGGTCTTAGGTGCGGCATGTGGGATGTAACCATTCCAGTTTGGGGACTGCTCTCTCTCTCACTGACTCTCTCTCCATCAAAACTTCTGTTTCTGCCCCTCTCTCCTTGGCTTAGTCCCTCTTTCAGATTCACTACCCATCTTCTCAGCTTAGTTTCAACAAGGAGCATGATCAGTTCTGAAAACAAAAGTGAGGATAACAGGGAAGGTGGGGTATGTAAAGGCAACATCTGCTTTGGGTGTTATGTCTTTGGTATTCACCAAAGACAAGTATTGTGGATTGAACTGTGTCCCCAGAAGATATGTTGATGTCCCTAATCTCCAGTACCTGTGAATATGACCTTATTTGAAAATAAGTGCTTTGCAGGTACAATCAAGTTAAAATGAGGTCATAGTGGATAGTGAAAGTCACTCAGTCATGTCCAACTCTTTGTGACCCAGGCCAGAATACTGGAATGGGTTGCCATGTCCTACTCCAGGGGATTTTCTCAACCCAAGGATTGAACCCAGATCTCCCACCTTGTAGGTGGATTCTTTACCAGCTGAGCCACCAGAGAAGCCCAAGAATACTGGAGTGGGTAGCCTATCCCTTCTCCAGCAGATCTTCTTGACTCAGGAATTGAACTGGGGTCTCTTGCATTTCAGGTGGATTTTTTACCAGCTGAGCTACCAGGAAAGCCATAAATCCAATGATGCATATCCCTATAAGAAGACAGAGATTTGGAGACACAGCGGGGAAAAGCCATGTGAAAATGGATTAAGGAATTGGAGTGATGTCACTATTAGACAAGGAACATTAAGTATTGCCAGCAACCCCTGGAAGCTCTAAAGAGCCAAGGAAGGATTCTTCAAAGAGCATTAAGAGGAAGCACGGTACTGCCCAGCCCTTGATTTCAGATTTCTAGCCTTTAGAACTATAAGAGAACATGTTTCAAACCACTCACTTTACGGTAATTTGTTATACATCCCTAAGAAACTATTATACAAGTGAGCGCAAAGGTCTAGCTAGCTGTAAGAAGAAAAGGAAAATAAATAATTAGGGAAGGATAAAACCCAGATTAACTTCCTAACAATTTATCTGGTACATCAGGAAGTTCACACTGGAGACAGTAACATCTTACAAGTTATCAGTAACTGTGGTTACTTCCAGTTTACAAATATGTATTGAATACCTCTTCTGGGCCACTTGAAGGTAAATTGGCCATAGCTTTACCCTAAAAGCCATGGAGCTTCCCTGGTGGCTCAGGCAATAAAGCGTATGCTTACAATGCGGGAGAGCTGGGTTTGATCCCTGGGTTGGGAAGAGCCCCTGGAGAAGGAAATGGCAACCCTCTGGTATTCTTGCCTGGAAAATCCCATGGATAGAGAAGCCTGGTAGGCTACAGTCTATGGGGTTGCAAAAGAGTAGGACATGACTGAGTGACTTCACTTTCTTACCCTAGAAGGAGTAAAATGCAATGGATGAGCAATAGACATAGGACCACAGGCTCTCAATAAGTGTGGAAGGATACTTTTGAGGTAGAGAGAAAGAGAATTTAATATGAACTTGAAGGTCTGGAGAATACTTCCTCTAGAAAATCAAGCCTTGGCTGGGGTCCTGCTTGCTGAGTAGGCACTGGACAAGGGAAGGATGGTATAGAGGGCATCTGAGGCATTAAAGCATAACCAACACCAAAGATGTAATATGGTGTATGGCGACCAACCATGTGTTCTGAAAGGGTAAACTTTAATACAGAAGGTAAGCCCAGAGAGGCAAATAGAGACTGGGATGTGAAAGGTCTCATGCATCATGCTAATGCAGTTGTCCAGACTTTACAGTGTGAAAACAGGAACTAATGGTAGCTTTTAAACTAAGAAGTCAGGATTTCCTTTTGCATGTTTCACTTTACTGTAGAAGATGAGCTGGAGAAAGACAAGGCCTCCTGCACAAAAACTGGAGTGGGAAATTGGCTGAGCCAGGAGTGATGTCTCACAGCAGGAAGGGTGAAGCACACTGAGGCTGCGCCCAGCACATCCTGCAGCACAAGAAACACTCTGGGGACTACTGCTTGGCTAGTGAGTGCCTCTGTCCTCTGTGCTGTGCTCTGGTGACAAGCATTCATAGGCTCAGGCTGGTTTGAATTCATAGAGTCCCTATTGGTCATCTCAAAGCAGATTATATTAAAGTCTTACAGGTGTCCTCCCTTCTCTATCCTTTTATAATGGAGTGGGTTATCGGTATTTGTATTTGGCCACTAATCCATATCTCTAGAAAAAGTTAAGATGTAGCATTATCTTTTTCTCTAATGAATTCATCCTCATGAACTCTATCCATCATAATATTCTCAATGAAACAGACTGAAAACTGAAGGAGACAGAATACAGCTTTTCTCAGTGCCAACTATTGATTTCGAATGATCCATCAACTCTTCTTGTGGCAGCAGGTCCTGGATCACCAGACTGCTAGGCTGTCTTTGCACACTGGTGTGGCTGTTCTGCCATGTAGAACTTTCCCATACCTCTGCTTCTTCACTCACAAAAATTTACACAGTGCTCTCATTTTATCTGTCCAACCTTGTACCTTCTGATGAATGTCAAGTGTTCCATTAATTTCCCTTTGGCTCCTAGTTCACATCCATGTGGTATCATGATTTCCTTGTTGTTGTCTAGTCACTCAGTTGTATCAGACTCTTTTGTGACCCCATGGACTGTAGCCCACCAGGTTCCTCTGTCTATGGAATTTCCCATGCGAAGACACTGGTGTGGGTTGCCATTTCCTTCTCCAGGAGATCTTCCCGACCGAGGGATTAAACTCGTGTCTCCTGTACTGGCAGGCAGATTCTTTACCACTGAGCCATTAGGGAAGCCCCCATGATCTCTTTATCTATTCCTAATTATTCTTGTTGCAGTCCATGGGGACACAAAGAGATGGACATGACTGAGAGATTGAACTGAACTGAATTTTTCTTGACATACAACCTCTTGAAAAGACAAGTAAATGGTTGTCCTTTGCTTTGATGGTGAGATATAGAGTAATGCTGTTTTCACTGAATACAGTTTTTCTGGGACTTAAGTTTACATTAGTCTGTCTACTTCTTACAAAAAAGGATTTGCCATCAGAAGAAATTGTGTGCAGAATTAAAGGATAAATCAATCTTAACCTTGGTGATTTGAGCTACAATAATCCATAAAGAGCCTCAAATTTAAAAAGAACATTTTATCTTCTGTTAACGCAATACTTTGTTTTATTCAAGCTAATAAAAAGTTTATCCCTTTCTATAGCAAGGAAGAATAAGGACTTTTGAGCAGAGTTTTATCTAGTTAAAAAATAAAATGTACTGTCAAAAGCGTAATTTAAATAACGTTAATAAAAAGAAATCTGTTTTAGAAAGAAACTCTTCTGTCTGTGACAGAAATTTAACTCCAACTAGCTTAAACAAAATAAAATCCTTACCTTATTCACAACTAGAAATTCAAGAGGTACAGATCAAAAGTGTTGGCTTAAAGCTCAACATTCAGAAAACTAAGATCATGGCATCTGGTTCCATCACTTCATGGCAAACAGATGGAGAAACAGTGGAAACAGTGAGAGACTATTTTTTTGGGCTCCAAGATCACTGCAGATGGTGACTGCACCATGAAATTAAAAGACGCTTACTCCTTGAAAGGGAAGTTATGACCAACCTAGACAGCATATTAAAAAGCAGAGACATTACTTTGTTAACAAAGGTCTGTCTAGTCAAGGCTATGGTTTTTCCAGTGGTCATGTATGGATGTGAGAGTTGGACCATAAAGAAAGTTGAGCGCCGAAGAATTGATGCTTTTGAACTGTGGTGTTGGAGAAGACTCTTGAGAGTCCCTTGGACTGCAAGGAGATCCAACCAGTCCATCCTAAAGAAGATCAGTCCTGAGTGTTGATTGGAAGGACTGATGTTGAAGCTGAAACTCCAATACTTTGGCCACCTGATGTGAAGAGCTGACTCACTGGAAAAGATCCTGATGCTGGGAAAGATTGAGGGCAGGAGGAGAAGGGGACAGCAGAGGATGAGATGGTTGGATGGCATCACTGACTTGATGGACATGGGTTTGGGTAGACTCCCGCAGTTGGTGATGGGAGGCCTGGTATGCTGCGGTTCATGCGGTCGCAAAGAGTTGGACATGACTGAGTGACTGAACTGAACTGACTGAGATACAAAACTATAAAAGTCTAAAATAATCTTATCAGTTGGATATTCCTCTCTTTCCCTCTTTATGCCTTCATCTCTGAGTGCTCCTTCTTCCCATTATTCTCATTTCCTTCTACTATTAAAATGTTGATACATGTAAGCACAGAAACCAATTTTTGCTGGTTGAAATCATTTCAGTTTAAAGGGTAGAATAAAGGCATCTCTGTCTACATAGCCATCTATAAAGTCTGAGAAGTGTTGTGATCAAGTCTGTCGGACACCTCATCCATTTCCAAGTTAATCACTATGGATATCTAAGTGGGAGAGAGTGGTTAATTGTCCCCTTCAAACTACTCCCAGTAGAAATAGAGGCACTATAAAAGAAGAGGAATGATGATATTACCAAAGGGGAGGTGGTGTGCTGAGCTGGGGGAGAGGGGAGACAAAGAAAGGCTTTATCAGTACTCTGACCCCAGCTGAAGACAAGTATGGGGAAAGGTAGAAATTTCTCCAAGCACAGTAAAATCACAAAGAATACAGGAGAACAAACCAAAAAAGCATTCCACCCACTGCTGTGAAAAATGGAGACTCGATACAATTCTTGCTCCCAGCCAAGGTTTTCTAACAGAGGAATGAACCTGAGTTTACCAAGTCTGTTTTACATACAAACTAAAATGTTTGGTTACCCCCTGCCATACAAATTATCTTCAATGGATAAAGTCATGTGATAAATGGTTTCTCCAGAATTTTATGGGTACGGGATTCTTTATGCTAACAGTTTTCTGTTATTTCTTAAGGAACACTGTCACTCTCTTACTCACTTATATATCTAGTTTAAAAAAAAATAGACAAAAGGACCAACTTATTAGTCTTTGCTTCTTCTGGTACATCTTCCTAGTGCCAGAAAAGATACTCCTAGCCTCCAGATGTTCAGAATACTAACTCCATACCATTCATTAGAGACAGCATATTTTGTATTGAATTCTAGCTAAATATTATAGTTTTGTATATCCTATTTAGAAAATTTTTGAAGAACACCTACTAAAAGACAGAGCAGTAATAGCTAATTTTGAGCAACGACTATGAGTCGAATTATATGCTAATTCTGGGTGTATAAACATATATTTATATATTTGTATAGATGTGTATATATGTAAATGTATTTGTGTCTGCATTGCTTGAAATATACCTAAAAGATAGCTATGTCCCATTTTTAGATGAAAAAACTGTGGGTCCAAAGGTAGAATTATCTTGTCTATGATTAACTACTAATGAGAGGCAGAGCTGAGATTTGAACGCCCATATGTGCTGCCCCAAAGCTCCTAGAACAATTGGGAGGGGGCATGATTAGAGAGACATAGTAAATGGCTATGGCTGCAGTTCAAGAAGATCATGGCTTCAACTGTGGTGATGCAGGGAACACGGAGAAAACTAAAGTGGGTTTAAGGATACTATAAGTTAGCATCAACAGACCTTGACATGAAAGTTGAGCTCTGCTCTATTCACAGTGTTCCAGCCTTTTGGAAGTCCCTAGAAAACACACCTTGCATGAGGATAAATGTTGGGGAGGAAGATGTTATAGGCTGCTCTGAGAATTTAATCCTCTTTGGTTGAGGAACCTCTCCTAAATCAGAGAAGCTGGGAAAGGACACTAGTAGGTCAACATGTTAGTCAATCCCTCTCTTAACGAGCACAGGAAAGCTTAGGAGAGGGAGAGAACCCTGGTCATGCCATTCCTTTAGGCCTTAGACTGAAAGACAGGGTATTGGGGCAGGAATCTTTGAGATTCAACAATTAGTATCTTTGGGGTAATGAACCTGAGACAGAACAGAAATTCCCCCAACTCCACTAACTTTAAGCCCCAAAAGATGTCTGAGTCCCTGGCCTGGATCACCATGAACGTGGTGTTCCCTTTCCTATTTGCCTATTACTTTTGTCTCCAGGTTGCCTATGAACATGTAGATACTCTCACTAAACTTCTAACCTTCCAGATAATGAATGCAAATTTAAACACAGATTTTACTTATTGAAAGGCATTAATCATTTTAAACTGTATTAATGAATAACTAATTAACGTTGGGGAAATCTTGTTAAATTTCCAAAATCAAATTTAACTTTTATACGACAATGATACTCCGTCATCCATTAAACTGGTAGTAATTATCTATTAGTCTAGTGACATTCAGTACCACAGAAAGGTTGTATATTAAATGGCTTCTATTCTGGGGACCATCTCCAGACTAGAAATGAAAAAACAAAAGAATTTGAGTTGTATATGTATAGACTGGATTCAAGGTTGACAGCAGCAATGTAAGATGTAACAGTTCCTTCCACATCTTCTTCCTCCTTCTCTCTCGACCATACTTCTCTCCCTACCTCCCCCTCCTGTCCTTCCTGTTTCTTTCTCTTTCTCTGTCCTTCTATTCTTCCATCCTCCTTTTCCTTTATTAAAAAAAAAAAAAAGAACATTTCCTTATATTCTTTCCAAAATAATCCAGTAGAGGGCGAATGTTCTTTGCTTAAATTTTATAAATCTTTATGAAAATGAGTTTAAGTAAACCCTGCCTTCCTCTTTCTTTGTGTTACAAATAGAGGATTTTCACACTTCCCTGGGTTCCTGAATGTCCCTTCTTTTCTTGCAGTAATCCGTGGTTAACAAACCTACATAAATACACCAAGAAATGATTATCTTTTTTTTATTAGCAATTTGTTTATTGTTTCTAAATAAAAATGTGCTCCATGAGACATATTAAAAAAAAACCAGTAAAGATGAAGTAATCCCCGTATCTAATTTTATGTTGCTATGAAACTCCTTCCTGTAAATGTGTAAGTAAACATCATATAGTAAAGTTGGAAAATCAAAGTCATAAATTAATAGTGAACAAGCAGAGACAAAGCAGCACTAAAAAAGTAGTTGCCTTAAAGCTTATAAAAGTTATGGCTCAATTTTAATCAGCATAATGTGGTTGCATTGTATTTATGTATGAGCAGTAGTTTTACCCTATTCAGAGAATGCTTCTGGGAGATATCCTGTGGAATTACATGTGAAATTGCCAGAAGCTCTGGGTCAACAAAATTCTTTTTCACTAATGCTTACATTAGAGAAAACATAGTATACCTTTATGTTTCTCATTTTAAAAAGAATTTAAAAATTTAACTAATTTTTAAGAGAAATCACCTAGTCATTTCACTCTCCAGGTCTCCTTGATGACTATTTCATACTTCCTCCTGTCTTTGCAAATCCCCAACATTCCTTTCCCTATGACATTAAAGCAGTCAGAAAAAAACTAGAAAAGCTCCACCCACTCCAGCCATTGCATCAACACATCTCAGAAGGTCTACAACCCACATGTTCGTTCTTACATCCAGTTTCTATTGATTTTTTCTTCTTCCACCAAAATCCAGCCCCTCTTTTTGTACTCTGGATTCTAAAGTGTATGTGTGTGTGTGTGTGTGTGTGTGTGTGTGTGTGTGTGTGCATGTGTGTGTGCATTTGTGTGTGTTAGTTGCTCAGTCATGTCCAACTCTTTGCATCCCCATGGACTGTAGCTCTCCAGCTTCCTCTGCCCATGGAATTCTCCAGGTTAGAATACTGGAGTGGGTTGTCATTTCCTTTTCCAGGGGATCTTCCCGACCCAGGGATTGAACCTGGGTCTCCTGTATTGCAGGCAGATTCTTTACCACCTTAAGCCATCAGGGAAGCCCATTCTGAAGCGTACTTCTCTCTATTTCTCAAACACTCCACACTTGTTCTTATCTCACAGGCTTAGTGTTCAGTGTTACCTTACCAAGAAATTTCCTTTTTCCAGATTACCACACTACCCCTGCTCACCTTGCTTACTGGTATAACCTCAGTACCCCACTTCATATGTTGCTGCCTCCACAGAAGCAAACCTGATGTCCACTAGCTTGCATTATGTCTCCACAACATTCTTCTTCTATAAACTAGCATATCATTAAAAAAAATTGTACATATTATATATCACCCCAACCTAGAATAAGTTCAGTGATGACAAGTGTTATTCATTTTGTATTTTATTCACTGATCTATGTTGCCAGTTTCTAACACAGATCATGGACACTATAGATGGTTTAAAATATTGCTGAATGAATAAATTAGTATCCCCAAGTACTCGTGTTAAATCCATACCAATGTAATTGCTGGATCTGCTGGCAGACCCATTTAAAATTTGAGTGTTTCTTATAAATTCTTCTCTAAAATGATCAAACCATTTTAAAGTCCTATAAATAGTATGAGACTACGTGCTTCTCTGCAATTTAATAAACAGTTTTCATAGCTAAGTTTTAAAAGTCTTTGCCAGTCTAATAACCGAAACAAATCTTAATTTGTTTTGAGTTGCATTTGCTATATTGCTTGTTGGGTTGAGCATATTTTCCTGTCTTTGCCGGTGATTTGTATTTCTTAATGAGTAGCCTGATTTTCTAGGCAATCTGTAAGAATTAGAGACTTACCCTTTTGTTCCTTATATATGCTAAACATGTGACCAGTTTTGAAATAAGCAGGACTCTAGGGGGTTAATTCATTTTCACTCTTGCTTTCTCTTTACTTAAATGAAACTTGTTCTTCCCTAGCCGCTGGGTGAAAAATTGGGTAACTTCATTTCTAGTCATGTTTCAGTTCAGTTCAGTTCAGTCGCTCAGTCGTGTCCGACTCTTTGCAAGCCCATGAATTGCAGCACGCCAGGCCTCCCTGTCCATCACCAACTCCCGGAGTTCACTCAGACTCATGTCCGTCGAGTCAGTGATGCTATCCAGCCATCTCATCCTCTGTCATTCCCTTTTCCTCTTGCCCCCAATCCCTCCCAGCATCAGAGTTTTTTCCAATGAGTCAACTCTGCATGAGATGGCCAAAGTACTGGAGTTTCAGCTTTAGCATCATTCCTTCCAAAGAAATCCCAGGGCTGATCTCCTTCAGAATGGACTGGCTGGATCTCCTTGCAGTCCAAGGGACTCTCAAGAGTCTTCTCCAACACCACAGTCCAAAAGCATCAATTCTTCAGCACTCAGCCTTCTTCATAGTCCAACTCTCACATCCATACATGACCACAGGAAAAACCATAGCCTTGACTAGACAGACCAAATAGCATAGATTTAGTGAAGTATACAAATAGTACAGATTTGGAAAATGCAAACAGTATATAGATAGTATAGAAACAGCACAGATTTAGAAAGTGCACTTTCTCATTTGATACTCAAAACTCTGAAACTGGCTTGAAGGTTGAGCCTATCTGGGCTCTGTCTGAGCTGTACAGGGAAGCCACAGTTAGAAAAAAAGGGATGTGGCTGGCTTTTGCATTCTTTCTTCTATTCTCCCAGCTTTACACTTAATTTCTAGCCCCTGTAGGGCTGAGGCATTGGAGAGAGGAGGAAGGGAATGAAGGGGGCAGGGGTTAGCAAAATGCCCTTAACTGATAGATACTGCAGTAAGATGAGGTGGAGTTTTCTCTGCTTGGCAGACAGTTAAAACAGACTGTCACATGGAGCTTGCATGGATTCTGTTGGGCTCTCTCACCTCTTTTTTAAAATGTTTATTTATTTACTTTTGGTTTTGCTGGGTTTTCGTTGCTATGCACGGGGCCTACTCTCTAGCTGCGGTTTGCAGGCTTCTCATTGCAGTGGTTTCTCTTCTTACAGAACCAGAGCACTGGCTCTTGGGCACATGGACTTCAGTAGTTGCGGCACATGGGTTCAGTGCTTGGGGCTCTGGGCTCCAGAGGATGGGCTCAATAGTTGTGCCGCATGGGCTTAGTTGCTCTGAGGCATGTGGAATCTTCCCAGACCAAGTTGAGAATTGGCAGTTGGATTCTTAACCACTGACCCACCAATGAAATCCTGGCCTTCTGATCTTTTGACCTGTGCAAATGCCTGGGAATCCTGCAGTAACTCAGCTCCAGTTACTTTCCATTAGGGTTTGATTGACCTTTGTGGACAGGTCCTGAAACGCCTTCACTCAATCTATTTCCAAACTACGACCCAGATCCTGGTCACTCATGAGTGAGACACATTCTGGGAGAACAACGTAAACCTAATGCAGCAGCAATTCTCTGCTTGGCTCACAAGCCCACTTCTCAACCTCGACATTTCTCAGGAGAGGATCCGGCACAATTGTCACTTGTAAGTGCAACGGACATTTTGCAGGTTCTCCTCTTGAGCCACCAGTCTTCTCAGTGGTCTTGAGAAGTGTATTTTCTCACAAAGGAGAACAGAGTGGGATTTTTCAGTACTGTAAGTGTTCACTTGAGACATCCTCTTTGTAAATACGAATTTCCCTTGTGGCTCAGACAATAAAGAATCTGCCTGCAATGGATCCCTGGGTCGGGAAGATCTCCTGGAGAGGGACTGGCTACCCACTCCAGTTTTCTTGCTTGGTGAATTCCATGGACAGAGGAGCCTGGCAGACCACAGTCCATGGAGTCACAAAGATCTGAATACAACTTAGCGAGTTTCCCAAGTCGTGTTTGTGGTAAAGAACCGGTAGGAGATATAAGAGCTGAGGGTTTGATCCCTGGGTCGAGAAGGTCCCCTGGAGGAGGGCGTGGCAATCCACTCTCATATTCTTGCCTGGAGAATCCCATGGACAGAGGAGCCTGGTGGGCTACAGTCCATAGGGTCACAAAATTAGCTTGTCTTTTTTGCTGTATTTTCATCCCATCCCATCTTAAAATTTTTATACAATTAAATGTCTCAATATTTTCCCTGTGGTGTGTATTTTGTTCAACAACACCATGCCTAACTCAAGGTAATAAAATACCCCTATTTCCTTCTATATATTTTATTGATTAGTCTACTTATAGATAAATATTGATTCCATCTGTGATTTATTTTGATACATTTTATAATGTAAGTCATCTAATTTTATTTTTTCCTAAATGAAAGCCAGCTGCTATCAAACTGGTTGTGCTTTCCCCACCAATGAGAAATGCCATCTTTATCACATATTTAATTCCTGAGTAGGTTTCAAATCTGATCAAGCAGGTATTTTTTTCCTTAGTGGATATTTGGTATTATATATTTTAAAAGGCCAGATAATCTAATTACTGAACTGAGCAACATGTCTATTTTACATGTTTCCATAAATTCTACAGAACAGTCAGCAGTCATTATTCTAGGCACCTTAATCATTTTCTGGCTTTTTTATAAGCTTAAAAATAGGATAATATATAGGCTTAGGTCTTTGGAAAACCATGAAATAATTTATAAATTTATACATTATTCTTTTTTATCTTCCCTTAATATGACAATATATTTTTAAAAATTTTTAGACAACCTACAGAATGGGAGAAAATATTTTCAAACAGTGCAGCCAACAAGGGGTTAATTTCTAAAAACCACAAACAGCTTAAACAGCTCAAATATCAAAAAAACAAACAACCTAATCAAAAAATAGGCAGAAGACCTACATAGACATTTATCCATAAAAGATATACTTATAGCCAATAAGCACATGGAAAAGATGCTTAATGTTGCTAATTATCAGAGAAATACAAATCAAAACTAAAACAAGGTATCATTTCACACCTGTTAGAATGGCCATCATCAAAAAGTCAACAAATAATAAATTTATTTAAAATAATAAATAAATAAAACCTGAGAAAAGGTGAAAGGAGAAAAGGAGAAAAAAAGGAACCTTCTAGCACCATTGGTAATATAAATTATCAATGTGAATTGGGGGGGGCACTATGGAGAACAGTATGGAGGTTTTTAAAAAACTAAATTCAGAGTTATGATATGATCCAGAGATCCCACTCTTGGGCATATATCTGGAAGAGACAAAAATATCTAATTCAAAGAAAAAACTCGACCAGGAAGAAATAGAAAATCTTAACAGACCCATCACAAGCACGGAAATTGAAACTGTAATCAAAAATCTTCCAGCAAACAAAAGCCCCGGTCCAGACGGCTTCACAGCTGAATTCTACCAAAAATTTAGAGAAGAGCTAACACCTATCCTGCTCAAACTCTTCCAGAAAATTGCAGAGGAAGGTAAACCTCCAAACTCATTCTATGAGGCCACCATCACCCTAATACCAAAACCTGACAAAGATCCCACAAAAAAAAACTACAGGCCAGTATCACTGATGAACATAGATGCAAAAATCCTTAAAATTCTAGCAATCAGAATCCAACAACACATTAAAAAGATCATACACCATGACCAAGTGGGCTTTATCCCAGGGATGCAAGGATTCTTCAATATCCACAAATCAATCAATGTAATACATCACATTAACAAATTGAAAAATAAAAACTATATGATTATCTCAATAGATGCAGAGAAAGCCTTTGACAAAATTCAACATCCATTTATGATAAAAACTCTCCAGAAAGCAGGAATAGAAGGAACATACCTCAACATAATAAAAGCTATATATGACAAACCCACAGCAAACATTATCCTCAATGGTGAAAAATTGAAAGCATTTCCTCTAAAGTCAGGAACAAGACAAGGGTGCCTACTTTCACCATTACTATTCAACATAGTTTTGGAAGTTTTGGCCACAGCAATCAGAGCAGAAAAAGAAATAAAAGGAATCCAAATTGGAAAAGAAGAAGTAAAACTCTCACTATTTGCAGATGACATGATCCTCTACA
Organism: Bos mutus; assembly: GCF_027580195.1. Taxonomy (NCBI): domain Eukaryota; kingdom Metazoa; phylum Chordata; class Mammalia; order Artiodactyla; family Bovidae; genus Bos; species Bos mutus. The sequence continues at coordinate 26,680,053 of NC_091638.1, forward strand.
TAGAAAACCCTAAAGATTCCACCAGAAAATTACTAGAAATAATCAATGACTATAGTAAGTTGCAGGATATAAAATCAACACACAGAAATCCCTTGCATTCCTATACACTAATAATGAGAAAACAGAAAGAGAAATTAAGGAAACAATTCCATTCACCATTGCAACAGAAAGAATAGAATACTTAGGAATATATCTACCTAAAGAAACTAAAGACCTATATATAGAAAACTATAAAACACTGGTGAAAGAAATCAAAGAGGACACTAATAGATGGAGAAATATACCATGTTCATGGATTGGAAGAATCAATATAGTGAAAATGAGTATACTACCCAAAGCAATTTATAGATTCAACGCAATCCCTATCAAGCTACCAACAGTATTCTTCACAGAGCTAGAACAAATAATTTCACAATTTGTATGGAAATACAGAAAACCTTGAATAGCCAAAGCGATCTTGAGAAAGAAGAATGGAACTGGAGGAATCAACCTACCTGACTTCAGGCTCTACTACAAAGCCACAGTTATCAAGACAGTATGGTACTGGCACAAAGACAGAAATATTGATCAATGGAATAAAATAGAAAGCCCAGAGATAAATCCACGCACATATGGACACCTTATCTTTGACAAAGGAGGCAAGAATATACAATGGATTAAAGACAATCTCTTTAACAAGTGGTGCTGGGAAATCTGGTCAACCACTTGTAAAAGAATGAAACTGGACCACTTTCTAACACCATACACAAAAATAAACTCAAAATGGATTAAAGATCTCAATGTAAGACCAGAAACTATAAAACTCCTAGAGGAGAACATAGGCAAAACACTCTCCGACATACATCACAGCAGGATCCTCTATGACCCACCTCCCAGAATATTGGAAATAAAAGCAAAATAAACAAATGGGACCTAATTAACCTTAAAAGCTTCTGCACATCAAAGGAAACTATTAGCAAGGTGAAAGACAGCCTTCAGAATGGGGGAGAAAATAATAGCAAATGAAGCAACCGACAAACAACTAATCTCAAAAATATACAAGCAACTCCTACAGCTCAACTCCAGAAAATAAATGACCCAATCAAAAAATGGGCCAAAGAACTAAATAGACATTTCTCCAAAGAAGACATACAGATGGCTAACAAACACATGAAAAGATGCTCAACATCACTCATTATCAGAGAAATGCAAATCAAAACCACTATGAGGTACCATTTCACACCAGTCAGAATGGCTGCGATCCAAAAGTCTACAAATAATAAATGCTGGAGAGGGTGTGGAGAAAAGGGAACCCTCTTACACTGTTGGTGGGAATGCAAACTAGTACAGCCACTATGGAGAACAGTGTGGAGATTCCTTTAAAAACTGGAAATAGAACTGCCTTATGATCCAGCAATCCCACTGCTGGGCATACACACTGAGGAAACCAGAAGGGAAAGAGACACGTGTACCCCAATGTTCATCGCAGCACTGTTTATAATAGCCAGGACATGGAAGCAACCTAGATGTCCATCAGCAGATGAATGGATAAGAAAGCAGTGGTACATATACACAATGGAGTATTACTCAGCCATTAAAAAGAATACATTTGAATCAGTTCTAATGAGGTGGATGAAACTGGAGCCTATTATACAGAGTGAAGTAAGCCAGAAGGAAAAAAACATAAATACAGTATACTAACGCATATATATGGAATTTAGAAAGATGGTAACAATAACCCGGTGTATGAGACAGCAAAAGAAACACTGATGTATAGAACAGTCTTATGGACTCTGTGGGAGAGGGAGAGGGTGGGAAGATTTGGGAGAATGACATTGAAACATGTAAAATATCATGTAAGAAACGAGTTGCCAGTCCAGGTTCGATGCACGATCCTGGATGCTTGGGGCTAGTGCACTGGGACGACCCAGAGGGATGGTATGGGGAGGGAGGAGGAGGGAGGGTTCAGGATGGGGAACACATGTATACCTGTGGTGGATTCATTTTGATATTTGGCAAAAACTAATACAATTATGTAAAGTTTAAAAATAAAATAAAATTAGAAAAAAAAAAAAAAAAAAAAAATGTATGTACAGTTCACAGCAGCACTATTTGCAATAGTCAAGACATGGAAGCAACCTAAGTGTCCATGGACACATGAGTGGATAAAGAAGATATGATTTTATGTACACACACACACACACACACAATGGAATATTACTCAGCCATTAAAAGAATGAAATAATGTCATTTGCAGCAACATGGATGGACCTAGAGATTATCACACCAAGTGAAATAAGGCAGATAAGGACAAATATATAAAACCACTTCCATGTGGAATCTTAAAAAGTACTGATACAAATGAATTTGTTTACAAAACATAAATAGACCCACAGACATTAGGAACAAATCTACGGTTACCAAAAGAGAAAGCAGGGGGAGAGATAAATGAGGAATTGGGGATTAACGGATACACAATACTATATGCAAAAATAGAAAAGCACAAGGACCGACTGTATAGCACAGGGAACTATAGTCAATATCTTGTAATAACATATAATGGAAGGATTCTGAAAAGGAATCTATCTATATAGCTAACTAAATCACTTTGCTGTATACCTAAAACATTGTAAATCAAGTGTACTTCAGTAAAAAAAAAAAAAAAATTCTGAGCCAACTGTCATTGTAAAACATAGCCTTAGTTAAAGTCTCATATCCATTTCCAAACATTATACTCAATAAGATAAAATTTATCCATTACAAGCTGCCTATTTTAAAATTAGCTTTATGCAAGAAAATTATGTATGACCTACTATTTCATCCCAAAATATTACATAGTTTAATAAATGTCAACTCTGCACTTCTTTGACATTATATCTACATTTGGTTTGAAAGACCAAAAGGGAAAAAAAACTGATTTCAACAAATTTGTCTCAAATTCAGCTGAGTCTGCTGAGTTGTGATAATGGAATGACATGATGAAATGACACAAATATTGTTATACTGCAATAAATAGGATTGTGTGTTCCCCTAAGGAGGGAAAAAACAGAGACTAGCAATATCAGAAAATTTTATTTTTGTCAGTTCCATTCTGCAGGTAGCTTTTATATGTTTTTATATTTTAAAATATGATGCACAATGAATGCACTGAGCAGTTCATACCTAGCCTAGTAGTTAAAAAATGAAATAGCACCAATTTCCTTTTAGTAGACTACTATAAAGAAAGCTCTCCTTAGATTACAAACATAATGAGAATATTGCACAGCATGCTGTCAACTGCACATTTGTCTAATAACAAATCCTTCTAAGGATGAAGAGTTAATTAAAAATTACAGAGCAATCTCTTACCTAGAAGTTTTAGGTCAGGCTTGGAGGATAAAAGATGCTCAACATCACTCATTATCAGAGAAATGCAAATCAAAACCACTATGAGGTACCATTTCACACCAGTCAGAATGGCTGCGATCCAAAAGTCTACAAATAATAAATGCTGGAGAGGGTGTGGAGAAAAGGGAACCCTCTTACACTGTTGGTGGGAATGCAACCTAGTACAGCCACTATGGAGAACAGTGTGGAGATTCCTTAAAAAACTGGAAATAGAACTGCCCTATGATCCAGCAATCCCACTGCTGGGCATACACACTGAGGAAACCAGAAGGGAAAGAGACACGTGTACCCCAATGTTCATCGCAGCACTGTTTATAATAGCCAGGACATGGAAGCAACCTAGATGTCCATCAGCAGATGAATGGATAAGAAAGCAGTGGTACATATACACAATGGAGTATTACTCAGCCATTAAAAAGAATACATTTGAATCAGTTCTAATGAGGTGGATGAAACTGGAGCCTATTATACAGAGTGAAGTAAGCCAGAAGGAAAAACATAAATACAGTATACTAACGATATATATGGAATTTAGAAAGATGGTAACAATAACTCTGTATACGAGACAGCAAAAGAGACACTGATGTATAGAACAGTCTTATGGACTCTGTGGGAGAGGGAGAGGGTGGGAAGATTTGGGAGAGTGGCATTGAAACATGTAAAATATCATGTAGGAAACGAGTTGCCAGTCCAGGTTCGATGCGATGCTGGATGCTTGGGGCTGGTGCACTGGGACGACCCAGAGGGTTGGTATGAGGAGGAGGGAGGAGGGTTCGGGATGGGGAACACATGTATACCTGTGGCGGATTCATTTTGATATTTGGCAAAACTAATACAATTATGTAAAGATTAAAAATAAAATAAAATTAGAAAAAAAAAAAAACTGGAAAATTCCTCTATCATAGACTTGAATTACCATATGGTTTCAGGAAATATATATTTGACCTCTGACTGCATATTTTTCAAAGGAAATGTAAAAGAAATTTTAGGAAAGTCTTGTGCTCAGACAGGAGTCAAATCTAGTTCTTCAATAATCTCATTTAAATTAAGGTGAAAGTGCAAAGTTCAAGAGATCTTAGTTCCCTGACCAGGGATTGACCCACACCCTCGGTGGTGACAGCTCAGAGTCCTAGCTTCTGGACCACAAGGGAATTCCAAGAGACGCTGGTTTGATGATTAGAGGAAGGTGAAGAAGACAGGGGTAATGATAGAAGGCAGGCCAATTCCAAATTGTATACACATTTATAAATGTGTATACACATTTATACACAAGTTTTAATAAGACAGTTCCTTATTGTTTCTTTTCTTTCTTTCTTTTTAAATGAAATAAAAGTCCATCAATTCATATGCAGTCTCTTCTTGTACAGAATCAGAGGAGAAATTGGTGTCTCAAAGAAACTTTGGTCATTGTTAATGGTGTTGCATGAGCTATCAGACCTCCACACACATAACAACTGTCTGCTCTCTCTGCCCTCTGACTCCTGTGCTCCAGCCAACTAGATAGCTGTCTTAGGCCTTCCTGTCAAGTTAAACTCATGGATCTGATTTGTGTTGGTCCTGCTACCTCAAATGTTTTTCAATTACTAATAGGAAGAATGCAGGTTAGAGGCAGGTGTAAAAGCTATAATCCTAAGGGAAGTGGACTGATAATATTTATTTTGTATTTAATAAATGCCATTGATGGTGCTAAGTGCTTTGTGTGACTCATTACAACATCTGATGCAGTAAGCACTCTTTTTTAAAAAATTAAATTGTCTATATATACACATACACATATAAAACACTTTTAAATTTGTACTGAATATAGCCAATTAACAATGTTGTGATAGTTTCAGGTAGACAGCAAAGGGACTCAGCCATACACATAAACATATACATTCTTCCCCACACTCCCCTGCTATCCAGGCTGCCACATAACATTGAGCTGTGTTCCCTAGAGGTAAGCCCTCTTATTATTACCAAGTTTTGAAACTGGGATACAACCCAAGGTGTCACAACTTATCAGGAGGACAGCCTGGGACCCTTGCTCTGAAACATGTTTTCCTGCTTCTCCCATGTCCTTGGGAACTGAACTGTAACAAAAAGGATCTTACCTCCCACCTGTGTATTCTTTGGGTCAAAGTACAGAGGGGCCCAGGACAAAAAGTAGGTGGTTAAATGCTACTCTCTGAAGGTAAGGACAAATGTAAGAGTAATTATGACTCCCAGTTTGTTGAAAGAAGATAGAGATGGGTGAGTAGAGGATGAACTACTTGAGCAATCCAGTGATGCTAACCAAATTACTTCATCCCTCATGCCCTCAGGCATCTTATAATGCCAGGATACCTTACCTAAAGTTCACAGACTAGAAGTTTTCAGAGTCCAGAAAAAGTTTCAGAGGCACTACCATTTTCACAACAAAGGCTCAGAGTCTGAATTGAAGAATGATGGAGATAGAATTGGCATGAAATTCAAGACGGATTTGTAACTTTTCAGTATGCACCTAAATTGAGAAAATATTTGGAGTAATGTTTTACAGCATTTTGGCAAAATAAAAATAAGAGAAACAAATAATAAAAATATATGAAAATAACATTTTATAAAATTTTGCTTTAGAAATTTTGACTAGTGATTCAGCTGGAAAGGCAGAATTTGCCTGACCCTGTAAGCTCTACTTGGATAAGACAGAACTTCATTATTTGGACTTACTCATTCATTTGACACATATTTTTTGAGGGCCCTCTAGGTGTTGGGAACAAAATTGTAAATAAGACAGATACATTTTTTGATTTTGTGAAATTATAGTAAGAGAGACAGGTAATAAACTAGTAATTGATGAAACAAAATATGATATGGTGGTTAGAAGATAGATAACAATAAATGCAAAGCATTGGTAGATAATAAATGGAAATTTATTTGAGAGCTGAGGCTATCTGAGTAGGTGACATTAAAACTGAGACTTGAATAAAAAGATGGAATTAGCCCTGGGAAGCTCTTGAAGACTGTTCCCAGGAAAAGAAAAGTTCTTGTGCAAAACCTCTGAGGTGAAGAATCAGAGAGCAAGTGTGATGGGAGGGGTGTAGTGCATGAGATGAAGCTAAAGAACAGGCAGGGCCAGACAACACTTCAGCACATTAAAGCTCAGAATCAATATGTACATTTAATTTTAAGTACAATTCAAAACAAATGGAAGGTTACAAACAGTGATCCTATTTTTCTTTTCCAAATGAGGATATTTTTAAGAAAGGAAGGTATCTTTCCTAATTAAGGTATCAGGGCAACAGGTACAAGCTGGAATCATTCTAAGCAAAGTGTGTCCAATATGTTAATCATATTTGTAAAGAGGTGGTGAGCCATGACCTGATTGTGATGTTCAAGGATTACTCTGAATGCTGAGCAGTCAAGTAGAAGGGGACAGACAACAGAGGAGATGGTTGGATGGTGACATCAACTCAATGGAAATGAGTTGGAGCAAACTCAGGGAGATAGTGAAAGGCAGGGAATTCTGGAGTGCTGCTGTCCATGGGGTTGCAAAGAGTCGGACACAGGACAGTGATTGAACAACAACAAAGAATGGAAGGAGGGAGAATAATTAAAAAGTTTTTTTCATTAACCTAGAAGGGAAAGAATGGTAGCTTTCATGAGTGTGGAAGTAGTGAAAATTTTATTTCACTGAGCAAACACATGTGCCAGCATTGAGTAATATACTTGAATGTAGAGGCAACAGGATTTGCTAATAGGGAGCAGAAAAATTTAGCCAAGAGGGCTCATGGACAGAGAGGAAAGAACGATGACTCCTAGTTTTCTGGCCTCAGAAATTAGGTGGATGCATTGGGTTAAGGCACCATCCTGGGTGGGAAGGGAATGAGAATTCTCTTTTGTTCATGGTAAGTCAGTGATCATTCTTACAGTAGTTACTTAGCTATGGTTTTTACAGTAGTCATGTACAGATGTGAGAGTTTTATGATAAAGAAGTATGAGCACTGAAGAATTGATGCTTTTGAACTGTGGTGTTGGAGAAGACTCTTGAGAGACCTTTGGACTGCAAGGACATCCAACCAGTCTATCCTAAAGGAAATAAACCCTGAATATTCATTGGAAGGACTGATGCTGAAGCTGAAGCTCCAATACTTTGGCCACCTGACGAGAACAGCCGACTCATTGGAGCTCTGATGCTGGGAACATTGTAGGCAAAGAAGAGGGTGGCAGACGATGAGATGGTTAGATAACATTACTGATTCAATGGACATGAATCTGAGCAAACTCCATGAGATAGTAAAGGAGAGAGGAGCCTGCCATGCTGCAGTCCATGGGGTGGCAAAGAGTTGGGCAGGACTTAGTGACTGCACAATTAAGGGATGCTTATTCAGCATCTGGTTGGAGATGTCAAGTAGTCAGTTGGGATATGAGTTTCAAATTCATGCGAAGACATGGTTAAAGGTATATATTTAGCACTCATCAGTCTATGGATAATATTATTGCAGTTGTCTGATCTTTGCTTTCTTAGTCTTTACTGATCCTCAGGATCCATAAACAGGTTGAAAAAGTCAAGGTCATATTTAGTACATGGTTTTCCAGAGTCTGGCCCTCCAGACAAATCAGAATCAAACTTGGTATTTGTGTATAATTCATTTTTTGATGTCCCAGTGCTGCTGCTGCTAGAGACCTTTATCTGACCTGGCACATGGTAGAGCCGTGGAATCTGCGTTGTGAACAAGCTCTCTGGGGATTCAAGTGCCCACTAAGTTTCTGAAGCACTGCCTTCATTGTTCCCATAGCATCATATGAGTAATCAAAGAGGCAGAGAGAAGCAGGCAGTTATGCTCCTTGTGCTGGCAGAGTTTTTGATGTTGGGGGTTGAATGGGGGTGGAGGAATATGGTTCTTTTATTAGTGCCTTAATTTTGTCATTATTATCACTGTTACTTATTTTCATCCCCTGAAATGTTATTTGGACTCTGTTTCACCTTAATGCAGTATAATAGAGTGGTCCTCAAAGTTGGAAGACAGAGGGATCACAGCACAGGCTTTACTAAAAACATGGACTTAATGATCAATTTGGGTTCAAAAGTTATGCTCAGAATCTTTAATTTTAACAAGAACCTCAGATACTTCCAAAACTTCGATTCCCTAGGTGATTCAGCACAAATTCCTGCTCTGAGTTTCCACATGAGGGCTTCTAATCACTTGATGTGGAAACCCTATTATTTGGATATGTTCAAGTACAGTGTTTGATTTACATTACATTACAGCTCCATCTGTTTGTTCTCCTGTTATGTTTAAAGAAAGAGATTAATGAGAGTAAACAGCTGGGTTCTACATTCACTTTCTGAAAATTAAAAAAAAATATCAAACTTTAGTTGGTTTCATGGGAACCTTATTATAGTCTCAAGAAAAGAAGCTCTCTTCCTATTAATCTTCAAGTAAATTTTCCCAAATTATGCCAATGTCAAAAAGATCCTCTCAGATGAAATGTTCAAGTGAAAATATTTTTCAGTACTCCATGTTAAGCTGCTACTAATTGTTAGCTTTATTCATTGCATCAGTTTTCCAGGTCTAAATTTAATAATTCTGAGAGTATGGTAAACTTGAATAGATTATCTAAAGGAAAAAGATAGATGCAAAGATGGAAATAAGCTACTTAACATTAGTGGAAAAGCACACGTGACTATTATTATTAATAATTCATTCTATTTTTAGGCACACCATAATTTTAAAAGCTCTTACATATCCATTACTTATTTTTCTTATAGCGGTCCTGTAAAGTAGGAGGCAATTATCATTTCCACTTTATAAGTAGAGTTCTAAGAAAAAAAGTGACTTTCCAGTAAGAGCTAGATCTAGGGCTTAAACTCAAGTACTTTTACCCAAGTCTGGAGTGTCGTACAAAATACCTGCATGACCTTGTCAAAATAAATTTGGCCATTCTTTTTTGTTTGTTTTTAAGATGATGTCTCCAGATCACACTTCTCTTTTAAAAAACTTATTTATTTATGGCTGGGCTGGATCTTTTAGCTTTGCATGTGCTTTCTCAAGGTGTGGCTAGTTCATTGCGGTGTCAGAGCTTTCACTGCGGTGGGTTCTCTTGTTTTGGAGCACAGGCTCTAGGCACACGAGCTTCAGTAGCTGCAGCTCACGGGCCCTAGAGGGTGTGGGTTTCAGCCGCTGCAGCGTGCGGGCTCTCAGTAGTCCTGGCTTGCAGGCTCTAGAGCACAGCATCAGTGATTGTGGCACGTGGGCTTAGTTGCTCTGCAGCATGTGGAGTCTTCCAGGACCAGTCTCCTGCGTTGGCAGGTGGACTCATCCCCTGTGCCACCAGGGAAATCTTAAATGTGACCATTCTTTTCCTTGACATTTGAATCAGAAATTTCCCAGTTTTCCAGCTGTTTGTGAAGTGCTTATAAACAGCTTTAGACAAGCCCTCCTGAGTGCATCAACCTCTTTTTCAATAAAATCAGAAAGTATATTTTTCATGACACTTTTGATGCAAAAAACACACCTCAAACTGTCTTAAGTAGAAAGGGAAACGTGTGTGTGTGCATGTGCGTCTGTGTGTGTGTGTGTGTGTGTGTGAGAGGGAGGGGAATTTATTGTCTTACATGAATGAAAATTCAAGGAACAGGAAATTTTCGGGTAAAGCTAGATCCAGGGTTACACATAATGCTATCCAGACCAGGCCCCTTTCCCGTGCTTGGTCAGCTGTGTTCTACACAATGATGGGATTCAACTATCTTTTCATGAAGGTCTCTGGAAGATTCAGGCTTTATTTTCAAATCTCCATGTCAAGGAGATATGCCTCCTCAGTTCATGGCATCCCAGCAAAGTTCTAGGTGTACCTTCTGTTGACTGAATCAGTGGTCTGGGGAGGAGGATTCATTGCTCTGACAGCTCATGAAGGGCAGGTCCTACCCCTGCTTGTCCATCAGCTGGAGGCTGCAGCCCACCACCCACACTGGGGACAAGGAATGGCTAGATACTTCCACTACATTGAGAACATCAAAAAATAGTAAGCATAATTTTCTTCTAACATAGCATTTCCTGAGAAATGATGATACTAACTTGTTTCACCATTATGACAAGAGTTCAGGAGTTTTAGGAGTTGGTAGTATCAGTGACCACCAGTCTTCTGTGTACAAGTGGGTGACCCGAATATTTATAGATTAACTGATTTACAAATTAGTTTTAGAAAAGAAAAGAAAGAAAAAAAGTCACTTCAGTCATGTCTGACTCTTTGTAACCCCGCGGGCTACAGCCCTCCAAGCTCCTCTATTCATGGAATTCTCCAGGCAAGACTACTGGAGCGGGCATTCTCTTCTCTAGGGAATCTTTCGGACCCAGAGATCAAACTCAGGTCTCCTGCATTGCAGGCAGTTTCTTTACTGTCTGAGCCACCAGGGAAGCCCCCATAAATTAGTTTACTGCCATTTAAACAGGTGAAGGGGATGGAATAGGTGGAACATAGAAAGTTTTGGAAATTCCAAAAGCTTTAAGGCTTTGAACTTAGACTGTGAGGGGCCATTATAGTCAATCACTGTAATGCATTTATTATACTGCGGTGCTTGAACATGTCCATTGCCAGACAAAGCTCAGATTTATAGGCAATCATACATTATGTATCAGCTATAAAGAAAAGGTTTATGCTATTGCACTAAATTTCAAGAAAATAAAAAACCTGACAAAGAGGATACTACACTTAAAAAAAAAGAATTAAAAAAAAAAAAAACACCTGTAGCTTATGTTCAACCCCTTGCAGTTGCTTCAGCTCAGCAATCAGCTATGTATTTGTGTTTAGGTTCTTACAAAGCACATTGAGACACTAATAGTAGTTTTTAGAAGCAAAAGTGCTGTCTAGAAGGAAGAAAGCTTTTAGTTCAGAAGAAATTGAGTTCATTTTTCATTTTAAAGTCTTGAAGGTTTTAGTGTTACTAAGCCCTAGGACCACCCTAAGATAAGAACATCAATCCTAAATAACGGTACATCTTGGTGTTTTAGTTAGATGGCAGGGCAAGCATCAGAACCCAATTTTTAAAGAGCAATTATTATTACTAGAGAATTAAAGACTGTCGGATAATACTAGCGTAAGTTTTTAAATATTAGGGATTCTCAGCCTTCACAAAAAGACAGTAAAACTAAGAGCAAGATGAGATTAAAATAATACTTGTCACCGCAAATTCCTTGCTGGGTGAGTCATCTTACTTGAAGAGTAAAGACAAGTTAAACACTAGATAAAATATATTGCCCTGGACTACCAAATAAAATGCAGCTGAAATTCAGTAAGTGCGCAAAAGGAATCTCATACAGATGTTTTCAATAAATGGAAAATTAATTTTTAAAAGGAAGAGATCAGAATGCTAACTTTTAATGTGTCTACACACATTTTCAACATGAAAAAGTGTCTCTGGTATAAATTAATACACATTTATTTGTACATAATGACACAGCAGTATTTGCTCCCTCTATCTGGTAGAGGGCTTCCTTGGTGGCTCAGTTGGTAAAGAATTCACCTGCAACCCAGGAGACTCAGGTTCAGTCCGTGGGTGGGGAAGATCTTCTGGAGAAGGAAATGGCAATCCACGCCAGTATTCTTGTCTGGAAAATCCCATGGAGAGAGAAGCCTGGTGGACGACAGTACATGGGGTTGTGAAGACTCAGACACAACTTAGCGACTAAACCACCACCACTACATTTTATCTAACCAATTGTTGATAAACAATTTTTTGTGCAAATTTTTCCTATTAAAAATAATGCTGTACCTAGCATCCCAATTTATATATTAAGCACACAATTGCAAGTACATCTGTGGGGTAAATTCTTAGCAGCGAGGTTGCTGCACTGTATAGTTGTCCATTCTTTTTAATTGATCAAAACGTATTAAAGGTGCTCATACAAAAGAAAAAAAAATCTTTCAGGCAGTGACAGTGTGAGCCAAATATATATCAAAGGTAATTCTCTAAAAAATACTCAGGATTTTAGAGTATTTGGTTTAAGTCTTTATTAGTCTTACTTCTCAGAAAATAAGGTATAGAGACTGGCAGGGGATTTTAATGAGCACATTCATTAATCAGATTCTACCTATGCTTCTTGTAAAATCATGGCTATTTTTTTAGTTTAAAAATTAATGTTGATTGTATGTTGCAATATATAAAAGTGAACTTGAGAATTATTTATTTTTGATATGTAAGATAGATGAATCTAATTATCCTGGTCAACCCCTAAAATAGTGATTGGACAATAGAAGGTACTCAGTACATGAAAATTATTGAAATAATTTATTCATGATCTAGACACTTGAAAACCATAGCAAGCCTCATTTGGAGATCCAAAGGGGCTTGCTAACTTCAGCAAGTCTGGCTTATTTCCTCCCCCAGAGCTTCCTGGTTTATAGGTTTGTAACTAAAACCTGATTTACCAGCAGAACATGGTAGTTCATGGGACAGAATCACAGAAGAATCAGGGAACAGATTCACAGTACTCAAACATGTGAGACTGAGGTATAAAAGATGATGGCAAATATAGTAGTTCACAGTGAGAGTTATAAACTTTTGGGATTGCTGAACAACGTCTCAGGTATTCTCTACTGAGGGTTCTCAGATTTCCTCCCCCATAATTTTTAGCGGAATTATGTTATTCATTTGAAATTCAGCCAACTCTCAGAAAATTTTTTCAGCTTTATTGGGATATGATTGACAGACCATATTATGTAAGGTTAAGGGGTAAAATGTGATGATTTGATACACATATATAGTGAGAAAATTACCTTTCAGAAAATGTGAACAGTAAGATAAAAAGTCTTTTAATTTCATGGCTGCAGTGACCATCTGAAGTGATTTTGAAACTAAAACATGTTTGCTCCTTGGAAGAAAAGCTATAACTAACGTAGACAGCATATTAAAAAGCAGAGACATTACTTTGCCAACAAAGGTCTGTCTAGTCAAAGCTATGGTTTTTCCAGTAGTCAAGTATGGATGAAGAGCTGGACTAAAAAGAAAGCTGAGCGCAAAATTGATGTTTTTGAATTGATGTTTTGAATGGATGCTTTTGACCTGTGGTGTTGGAGAAGACTCTTGAGAGTCCCTTGGACTGCAGGGAGATCAAACCAGTCAATCTTAAAGGAAATCAGTGCTGAATATTCATTGGAAGGACTGATGCTGAAGCTGAAACTCCAATACTTTGGCCACTTGATGTGACAAACTGACTCATTGGAAAAGACTCTGATGCTGGGAAAGATTGAAGGCAGGAGGAGAAGGGGATGACAGAGGATGAGATGGATGGATGGCATTACTGATTCGATGGACATGAGTTTGAGCAAGCTCTGGGAGTCAGTGATGGACAGGGAAGTCTGGCGTGCTGCAACCCTTGGGGTTGTAAAGAGTTGGACATAACTGAACAACTGAACTTACTGACTGAGGTTAAATAGCAATAGTAATGGGCTAGAGAATAATGGGAGAAGAGTGGAGAACTAACTCCAGAAAGAATGAAGAGATGGAGCCAAAGCAAAAACAACACCTAGCTGTGGGTGTGACTGGTAATGGAAGTAAAGTCTGATGCTGTAAAGAACAATATTGCATAGGAACCTGGAATGTTAGGTCCATGAATCAAGGTAAATTGAAAGTGGTCAAACAGGAGATGGCAAGAGTAAATATCAACTTTTTAGGAACCAGTGAACCAAAATGGACTGGAATGGGTGAATTTAACTCAGATGACCATTATATCTACTGCTGTGGGAAAGAAATGGAGTAGCCCTCATATTCAACAGAAGAGTTCAAAATGTAGTTCTTAGGTGCAATCTCAAAAACGACAGAATGATCTCTGTTTGTTTCCAAGGCAAACCATTCAATACCACAGGAATCAAAGTCTATGACCCAACCACTAGTGCTGAAGAAGCTGAAGTTGAATGGTTCTATGAAGACCTACAAGACCTTCTAGAACTAATACCCCCAAAAGATGTCCTTTTCATTTTAGGGGACTGGAATGCAAAAATAGGAAGTCAAGAGATACCTGGAATAACAGGTAAATTTGGCCTTGGAGTACAAAATGAGGCGGAGCAAAGGTTAACAGAGTTTTTCCAAGAGAACACTCTGGTCATAGCAAACACTCTCTTCCAACAACACAAGAGAAGACTTTACACATGGAGATCACCAGGTCAATACTGAAATCAGACTGATTATATTTTTGCAGACAAAGATGGAGAAGCTCTATACAGTCAGCAAAAACAAGACCGGGAGGTGACTGTGGCTTAGATCATGAACTCCTTATTGCCAAATTCAGACTTAAATTGAAAAAAGTAGGGAAAACCACTAGACCATTCATGTATGATCTAAATAAAATCCCTTCTGATTATACAGTAGAAGTGAGAAATAGATTCAAGGGATTAAATCTGATAGATAGAGTTCCTAAATAACTATGGACAGAGGTTCATGACATTATACAGGAGGCAGTCATCAAGACCATCCCCCAAAAACAGAAATGCAAAAAGGCAAAAGGGTTGTCTGAGGAGGCCTTACAAATAGATGTGAATAGAAGAGAAGCTAAAGGCAAAGAAGAAAAGGAAATATATACCCATTTAAATGCAGAGTTTCAAAGAATAGCAAGGAGAGATAAGAAATCCTTCCTCAGTTATCAGTGCAAAGAGATAGAGGAAAACAAAAGAATGGGATCTAGAATAATGGGAGAAGAGTGGAGAACTAGAGATCTGATGCTTCTGAAATCCTTCAGAAGCATGCAATATGCAATATTGTTCTTTACAGCATCAGACTTTCCTCTATTTCTTTGCACTGATAACTGAGGAAGGATTTCCTATCTTATCTAGAGATCTCTTCAAGAAATTTAGAGATATCAAGGGAACATTTCATGCAAAGATGGGCACAATAAAGGACAAAAATGGTTTGGACCTAACAGAAGCAGAAGACATTTAGAGGTGGCAAGAATACACAGAAGAACTGTACAAAAAAAATCTTCATGACCTAGATAACCACAACGGTCTGACCACTCATTAGAGCCAGATATCCTGGAATGCAAAGTCAAGTGGGCCTTAGGAAGCATCACTACAAAAAAAAAAACCGGTGGAGGTGATAGAATTCCAGTTGAGCTATTTCAAATCCTAAAAGATGATGCTGTGAAAGTGCTGCACTCAATAAGCCAGCAAGTTTGGAAACCTCAGCAGTGGCCACAGGACTGGAAAAGGTCAGTTTTCATTCCAATCTCAAAGAAAGGCACTGCCAAAGAATGCTCAAACTACTGCACGATTGCACTTATCTCACACACTAGCAAAGTAATGTTCAAAATTCTCCAAGCCAGCCTTCAACAGTACATGAACCATGAACTTTAAGATAGATGTTCAAGCTGGATTTAGAAAAGGCAGAGGAATGAGAGATCAAATTGCTAACATCTGTTGGATTATCGAAAAAGCAAGAGAGTTCAAAAAAAAAATCTACTTCTGCTTTATTGACTACACCAAAGCCCTTAACTGTGTGGATCGCAACAAACTGGAAAATTTTTCAAAAGATGGGAATACCAAACCTGCCTCCTGAGAAATCTGTATGCAGGTCAAGAAGCAACAGTTAGAACTGGACATGGAACAACAGACTAGTTCCAACTGGGAAAGAAGTATGTCAAGGCTGTATATTATCACCCTACTTATTTAACTTCTATGCAGTGTACATCATGCAAAACGCCAGGCTGGATGAACACAAGCTATAATCCAGCTTGTCGGGAGAAATATCAATAACCTCAGATATGCAGATGACACCACCCTTATGGTAGAAAGCAAAGAACTAAACAGTCTCTTGATGAAAATGAATGAGGAGAGTGAAAATTTTGGCTTAAAACTCGACATTCAGAAAACTAAGATCATGGCATCCAGTCCCATCACTTCAAGGCAAATAGGTGGGGAAACAATGGAAACAGTGAGAGACTTTATTTTTTTGGACTCGAAAATCACTACAAATTATATCTGCAGCCATAAAATTAAAAGACACTTGCTCCTTGGAAGAAAAGCAAGGACCAACCTATATAGCGTATTAAAAAGCAGAGACATTACTTTGCCAACAAAGGTCTGTCTAATCAAAGCTACGGTTTTTCCCGTAGTCATCTATGGATGTGAGAGTTGGACCGTAAAGAAAGCTGAGCGCCGAAGAACTGACGCTTTTGAACTGTGGTGTTGGAGAAGACTCTTGAGAGTCCCTTGGACTTCAAGGAGATCAAACCAGTCAATCCTAAAGGAAATCAGTTCTGAATATTCATTGGAAGGACTGATGCTAAAGCTGAAACTCCAATACTTTGGCCACCTGAGTCGAAGAACTGACTCATTGAAAAAGACCTTGATGCTGGGAAAGATTGAAGGCAGGAGGAGAAGGGGATGACAGAGGATGAGATGGTTGGATTGCATCACTGATTCGATGGACATGAGTTTGAGTAAGCTCTGGGAGATGGTGATAGACAGGGAAGCCTGGCGTTCTGCAGTTCATGGGGTCAAAAAGAGTCAGAAACGACTCAGAGCTTGAAATGACTGAAATGAGAGAATAAACTGTCTATGAGTCCAATATGATATAAGTGAATGAATGAATAAGGTAGAATTATTCCATGTTTTAGAATGTAAGCTAATAAATATAGAAGCAACTATGTAGTTAAAAAATCACTATTTGGCAAAACCAGGGTAAAATATCATTTCAGAAAGAATCATCATCACTAAAATTACTGGGTAAATGTTTGATGATAAACATAATATTTTCCCTAAAGAAACATATTAAATTCAGAGAGGGAAATAGGAATTCTATAGAGAGGAAAACAGGCAGATACCTCCTTAGACAAGTGATCAAAGTTAAAATCACCATTAATAGTGATTTGCTTCCTTGAGAAGGACACATCATCCCTTTGAGATATTCCTGGGAAAAAAGCAAAGCATAACCTGAATCTCTCTGCCAGACCCAAATTGTAGGACAATCTGCAAAAGCAGAAACAAAAGAAAGACTTATATTCTTAAAAAATGTCAAAGGCATGAACGATAAAACCTGGGGAACCATTCCAGATTAAAGAAAATTAAAGAAGCATGGCAACAACATGGAATATGCACTGTTGGATGAAATCCTGGACAGGAAAGCTTATTTTTCCTGTTGTATTTCTAATGCATATGCCACATTAGTGAGATAATTCAGAAATTTGAATTTAAAATTTGATCTGAATAACACCTATAGATTAGAAACTAGTAAAGTTTCAATGCTGATTTCCTATTTTTAATAACTATACTGAGGTTATGTGAGAAATATTTTAGTTTCAAAGAAATACGCATTGGAAAATTTAGGAGAAATGGGGTTTCATGTCTCCAACTTACTCTCAGATGCTTTAGAAAAAAATATAGAGAAAATGTATCTGGTAAAATATTTATATATTGATATTCCTGAAATCTGGGTGAAAAGTATAGTAGAGTTCCTTGACTAG
The DNA here is from genome assembly GCF_027580195.1 of Bos mutus. Lineage (NCBI taxonomy): Eukaryota > Metazoa > Chordata > Mammalia > Artiodactyla > Bovidae > Bos > Bos mutus. Next base: position 26,697,833 of record NC_091638.1, read on the forward strand.
ATCATAACTTTTCTCATGTATGAGATTGTTTCAAAATGAAAAGTTAAAAAATATTCTAAACCAAATACTCGGGCTACTTTATTCTTAAGCCAAATGTTATTTTTCCATATGAGGAGATCTTATCAAAATACTTGGCAGACAATGTATTGTGTTACTTTTTGAAGATGATTTAGTGTATGTTTGAAGCCAGCATTAAATAAATATTGCATATATGAGTGAAAATAATTTTAAAACAAATAAAGAAGACAGGAAAGGTAAAAGGATAAGGAAAAGAGATAGAGGATATGAAGGATGGAGAGAATGAAAGAAGAGAGGTTACAGTAGTCCTTCCCCCACCTTTATTGACCACTGAGCTTTCTCTGGTATTGGTTACCTGAGGTCAACCTAAGTCCAGAAATGTTAAATGGAAAATTCCAGAAATAAATAACTGTAAGTTTTAAATTACATGCCATTCTGAGTAGCATGATGAAATCTTGCTCCAGCCTGGTCCCCTGACCTGACATGAAGCATCCCAAATATTCCTTTGATCCAGGATTTCCCACATAGTAGTCACTTAGTATTAAAAGCTCTATAGGTTAGCAGATGGACTGGACTGTCCAAGTGCTGCAGTCCTTGTGTTCAAGTAACTCTTATTTTGCTCAGTAGTGATCACAAAATGCAAAGAGATGTGATGTTAGCAATTAGGATTATGCCAAAAAGAAGCCATAAGACGCTTCTTTTCTGTGAAAAGCTGAAAGTTCTCAGCTTATTAAGGAAATTTTAAAAATCATTTGCTGATTACTAAAATCTGTGGTACGAATGAGTCTTCCATCGCTGAAATTATGAGAAAAGAAAAAAAAAAACCTCATGCTAGTTTTGCTATCTCACCTCAAACTGCAAAAGTTATGTCCACAGTGTGAGGTAAGTGCTTAGTTAAGATGGAAAAGGCATTAGCTTTGTACAATAAGATACTTAGAAACTACATTAACATAAATTTTATTATTGGTCTGTTTTATTATTACTTATTATTGTTCATCTGCTACTGTGCCTAATTTATAAATTAAAATATAATTATAGTTACGTATATATAGGAAAAAAACATAGTATATATAGGGTCCAGTACTCTCTGTGGTTTCATGCATCCACTGGGGGTCTTGGAAAGTTTCCCTCACTGATAAGAGGGAAACTGCTGTACAGGTGTTTCAACAAAGTATTGTGGCTTCGCATCCATTGTCAATAAAGTGAATACTGCAATAAAGCAAGTCACACAAATCTTCCGGCTTCCCAGTGCACATAAAGGTAATGTTAACACTACACGGTAGTCTGTTACGTCTGCAATAGCGTTACGTCTTAGAACACAGTGTTCATACCTGAATTTTAAAATATTTTGTTGCTGAAAAATTCAGACCATCGTCTGAGCCTTCACTGAGTTGTAGTAACATTAAAGATTATACATCACCATAAAAATATGGTAAAAATGCAAAAATTTGAAATATTATGAGAATTATATGACAGAGACCATGAAATGAGCAAATGATATTCCAAAATAGTGCTAGCGCTATCAACCCTTGCTTGACACAGGTTTGCCAGAAACCTTCATTTTATTAAAAAACGCAGTATCTGCAAGTGTAATACAGTCAAATGCAGTAAAACCTGGTATGCCTGTAGTGCCTAAATATTTAGACTTTTCTACCAAGTGAAAAGTGAAAGTGAAAGTCGCTCAGTCATGTCTGATTCTTACAACAGATAAAAATGAGCTCAAACTCTTAAAAAAAAAAAGTCATCTCATGGAAAAGTGATAAAAACAGTAAGGGGGAGGTTAAAAGGGACTAAAAATATTTTTAAAATGCATGACACTTGACTGAGTTTGAACTGAATTTTTTTTTTCACAGTCTAAATTTTATTTTATTTAACTTTACAATGTTGTATTGGTTTTGCCATATATCAAAATGAATCTGTCACAGGTATACATGTGTTCCCCATCCTGAACCCTCCTCCCTCCTCCCTGCCCAACCATCCCTCTGGGTCGTCCCAGTGCACCAGCCCCAAGCATCCAGTATCGTGCATCAAACCTGGACTGGCGACTCGTTTCATATATGATTTTGGGAGAGGGAGAGGGTGGGATGATTTGGGAGAATGGCATTGAATTGAATTTTTAAAAGAAATAGTTCTAAATGCCACTGGGGACTAATGGGGGAAAAAGTAAATAAAGCCTATGTTGGAGGATATTAATTAATGCTAATCTTCCTAAGTGTGATAATGGTATGGAGGTTATGGAGGACAATGTCTATCCCTTGAATGTTTAGAGACAAGAATCTTAATTCCTATAAATTGTTTTCTTAAGGTTTAGCAGATTAAAAAAGAGGTGTGTCTGGGTAGATAAAGTATTAGATAGACAAATATGCAGAGGGTGTGGTTTAATAGCCATAAATATAAAGACAAGTGCATGCAATGTTATACTACTTCAGCATTTCTGTAGGTATGAAAATTTTGAAACTAAAAATATTTGGAAAGACTGATTTTTGAAGAAAACACTCTGTATGATATAAAAGATTATGTTCTTTGTAGTATTTTGCTTAGTTACAAATTGTTATGTTTAATGAGAACTTTCTAGTTAAAATAATAAGGCAAAAAACAACAATAATAAAGTGTACCAGTGTAAAAAGTGCTATCATATATCTTCTGCACAACATAATTTCATAGTCAGTATTTTTGTCTGATGTTTATAGTCACCAAGTCATAATTCATCTATAAGTCTAGAATTTGGTACCTTAGATTCTATGTTTCTCTATGTTTGAAAGAGCTCATTAAATAAGAAATAGTTGCTGGCTTAATAAGAATATACATATTGAAAAATACTTGTGTAAGTAATGCATGTGACCAGAATTCTTTTACGGGAATGAAAAACAGGGGCCAATCTTGAGGAAAGTAACTGTTGTCTTATTTAATTTTTGCCAGTGGTCTAACTCACTCTAGAAAGTCCTGGGAGCTTTTTTAATCTACCACCTTGTGTGAACAATCCTTCTCTTAGGTCAGGGAAAATACTTGTGCAATAAGAGCCACAGGGACTTGGGAAGCCCCGATGATCTCAGAGAAGTCACACATCTTAGTTCCCAGGAACTCCATACCTGGCTACACAACAGAAATACCAAAGGAGCTTATTCTATAGATAGAATGTTGGGCTCCACTCAACACTTGCCTCAGAATCTATAGGATTCATCCCTAGGAATTTTTACTATTTTTTTTTAAGTTCCTTTAACTGATCATGAGAAATGCTGGGCTGGAAGAAAGCATAGCTGGAATCAAGATTGCCAGGAGAAATATCAATCACCTCAGATATGCAGATGACACCACCCTTATGGCAGAAAGTGGAGAGGAACTAAAAAGCCTCTTGATGAAACTGAAAGAGGAGAGTTAAAGCTGGCTTAAAGCTCAACATTCAGAAAACTAAGATCATGGTATCTGGTCCCATCACTTCATGGGAAATAGATGGGGAAACAGTGGAAACAGTGTCAGACTTTATATTTTTGGGCTCCAAAATCACTGCAGATGGTGATTGCAGCCATGAAATTAAAAGACACTTACTCCTTGGAAGGAAAGTTATGACCAACCTAGAGAGCATATTGAAAAGCAGAGACATTACTTTGCCAACAAAGGTCCATCTAGTCAAGGCAATGGTTTTTCCAGTGGTCATGTATGGATGTGAGAGTTGGACTGTGAAGAAAGCTGAGCACCGAAGAATTGATGCTTTTGAACTGTGGTGTTGGAGAAGACTCTTGAGAGTCCCCTGGACTGTAAGAAGATCCAACCAGTCCATCCTAAAGGAGATCAGTCCTGGGCGTTCACTGGAAGGACTGATGCTGAAGCTGAAACTCCAATACTTCGGCCACCTCATGTGAAGAGTTGACTCATTGGAAAGGACCCTGATGCTGGGAGGGACTGGGGGCTGGAGGAGAAGGGGACGACAGAGGATGAGATGGCTGGATGGCATCACCAACTCAATGGACATGAGTTTGAGTGAACTCTGGGAGTTGGTGATGGACAGGGAGGCCTGGCGTGCTGTGATTCATGGGATCGCAAGGAGTCGGACACAACTGAGCGAATGAACTGAACTGATTCCAAAGCCCTGCTAGGTATAGGAATCAAAAAGAAATTTACCTTCATAGGACTGAAACAGTTTCCCTAGAAAGAGCTGATTTCTGTATGTTTAAATTCTTTCATTAAAGTTAAAAATTATTCACAATTTGACTAATAAAATAGTGAATATCTAATGCATTTGAAAATTGAAGAGCTACATTTGAATTACAATTTACAATTGTAATTTACAATTTACAATTCATATAACATTGGAAGAATGTTATTTCTCAGCGCTCCCCTGTGAAAAGGGAATAACCGTGTCTATGAGTCAGTCCTGAGTTATGTCACTGTATTTATGCTTGTGAAACATGGTCACTTTTAAGATTTTATATTTGGAAAACCTACATCAATAAGTCTAATACAATACTAATCAATATTAGTATGCAGAATCAGCAGGCACAATGCTATAACATAAAAGGAATCAAAATTTAAATCTGCTTGTAAAATTTGGCACAAATAAATGGAAACTATTACATTTGTCCTTCTTTCTTCTTCCTTTCATTTCAGGGTAAAAGAACACTCTAGAATGTCTGTATAATACTGAAGGAAATTCATCTAAAATTAAGCACATCAGAATATGCCCAAATCCACTTCTCTGTGATTTACTTAGTTTAAGTCTTCTATGAATATCATCACAAAAATTTGTCAGGGGCCTCTTGCCATATCTGCCTGTGCAAGTTGACACATGTGGGAACTTGCATTGCTATTAGATGTGACATAAAATTTCATTTATTTAAAATTACTGAAATAAGAACGAGTTTTGGAATTTAAATACATTTTCACGAGAGAATTAAGGAGGGGTTTTCGAGCCCAATCATTTTGGAACTTCTCTGGTGGCTCAGACGGTAAAGTGTCTGCCTGCAAGGCGGAAGACCTGGATTCAATCCCTGGGTCAGGAAGATCCCCTGGAGAAGGAAATGGCAACCCACTCCGGTGTTCTTGCCTGGAAAATCCCATGGACAGAGGAGCCTGGTAGGCTACAGTCCATGGCATCGCAAAGAGTCAGACATGACTGAGCGACTTTTCTTTCACTTTTCCCTTTTCCTTATAAGAAGATAATCAGAGCCCAGGTATCACTGGTTTAAATACTAAAGTTATTTGTATTTTGCAGCAATTTCCCAAAGTTACATCCTATGCTATTACCTCAGATTCCTACAGTTTAAGGAATCTAAGATAATTCTTGTGCAATTAACTTTCAGGCATGCACAAATGCTGAACAAAATAAATCAAATTTCTTAAACACTCAATGTATTTATTAAGGAGTCATCACAGTGCTAGGTATTCAAACCTAACTTTGATAGAAAGCCAGGTGCCAGAGGAATGTATTTTTGACTAAAAGATTTGCTGTATTTTGTAACACCATGAAAAGAAAACGTTGAACAATCAAGTATAAATGATAAAAGTCTTCATGTACCCATTCATTAGAATAAATGGCTCATTAAATTAAAAAAATGAAATAAGTGCTTAAAGGCTAAGTTGTGGGGAAAGGAGTGGTCTAATCTCGTAAATACTGTGTAATGTTGACACGAGTCAATAATTCTCAGCACGATTAAATGTAGAAGACGTGAAATTTCCTGCTTTGTGCAGTGTTTCCTTTGTATCCCTCCCCACGGCAACCTATGGTAAGGCAGCACATTCTCATACTTGCAGCTTTTGTGGTTTATGTACCTCATCTTAGCAGATGCTTCGCCAATCATAAATTAAAGGAAGACTTCATTGCCTCTCATTTCTCTGACATTATTAGGCTTGTCACAGCACTGGATGTAGCATTTTATGAGACCTACTAAATCCCTCTTGGTGTTTTGTTGCATGTAACTATTTCTTTGTCATCAGTAATTTCTTAACATACACACACACACACCTTTATGATTAGAACAACTATTCCAGAGTCTATACTTAAAGAGCTAGTTCAAAGCATTACATTGAAGTCTGAAGGAAAAAATTCTGATTATCTTTGATCATGTTGAAATTGCTAAGTGAATGCCAATTGTACCTATGAAAATGCAAATAGTTCAATCATATATATTATACTTTTTCTCTTAAAGTAAAATAAATGTCAGCATTTATAATTATTAAAATCTTTTCAATTATTAGATTTATTGGAGTCTAAAAAAGAACAAAGAGAATGCATTTCCTTTTGAAAAGATTAGGGTTCACAAACAGTGTCAAAAGATATTCTGTTTCACTACTGAACCCTAACAGCATGGCACAGAATAAGATTTGTGTAAACCTTTAACTTGAAATATGCATGTTTTTTATTCAACCAGTCAAGTGCTTTTAAGAGACCTGGAGTATGAATTATTATTACTGACCTAAGAGGGTCAAGTATTTTAAATCCAATCGATTCATGATTATTCATTTGTGAACTCTCCAAGCTAGTTGCTTTCTCAATCATATATCCCAACTGCTTTAATTCTTTGCTGTTTATGTTTTTGTTTTTTTTTTTTTTTTATTAAATGGTTGATGGAAACAGAAATCCATCCTTGTCTTTATTCCAGGGTCTTTCAGCACAGTTATGCCATGATCTATGTATTGAAATTCATTAAGACATTCCACAATGCCTTACAGTTGGATTTGTTCACTCATGACACAGTTTTACCTGCCACAGTTGCTTCATATTTGTGTGTACATATATTTTCAATTCTCTAACGTAAATACCAAACATCGAGCTGATGGGAAAATGTGTAGTTTTAAGAAACTGGCCAACTGTTTTCCAAAGTGGTTGTGAATTTTCACATTCCCAGCTGCAAGCTCTGGGAGGTCCAAGGGCTCCACAATCTTCAGAGCCCTTGGTGTGTCAGTCTTCTAAACCTTAGTCATGAGAGTGATGTGTGGTGGCAACTTTTAATGGCTTTCATCTGCATATGTACTAACAATGCTGAGCCTTTTGGCCTCATATATTTTCTTTTACCTTTGGCCCAGTATTTTCATTTTGTCTTCTTAGTATAAAGGTGTAAGAGTTCTTTATATATCTTAGACATAAGCCTTTGAAATATGTTTTGAAATATATTTTTCCCAAGTCTATGGCTTGGTTTTTCATTTTGCTAACAGTGTCTTTCAAAGAGCAAAATTTTAAATTTTAATGAACTTCCAAATTATCAATAATTTCATTTTGTGGCTCATTCTTTATGTTCCATATCTAAAAATATTTGCCTAACCTATAAAAGTTTAATAATGAGCTCTTATGTTTAGGCCTCCTGTTCATTTCTTGTTAACATGATATGCAATAAGGGTCTAATTTCAATATATACACATTAAATATATATCATATCTAATTGTTTCTGCAGCCTTTATGGAAAAATTGTCTTTTTGTCATTGAGTTTCCTTCACAGCTTGGTTGAAAATCAAATGACAAGATGTGCTGTGCTGTGCTAAATCACTTCAGTGGTGTCTGACTCTTTGCAACCCCATGGACTGTAGCCCCCTAGGCTCCCCTGTCTTTGCGATTTTTCCAGGCAAAAATACTGGAGTGGGTTGCCATGGCCTCCTCCAGCGAATCTTCCCGACCCAGGGATCAAACCCACATCTCCTATATCTCCTACATTGGCTGACGGGTTCTTTACCACTATTACCACATGGGAAGCCCTGACAAGATATATGTGGGTCTATATTTAGAGTCTCTATTTCAGTACATTAACCTTTTCATGCTAATACCACAATGTCTTGATTAATGTAGCTTCTTTTGCTATAATTTTGCTTTGTCTAAAATTTTACGGAATGGAAGTATATAGTATGCGTTATGAAGTCCTTTATTCTCGACTTCCTTTTTCTCCCTGAGTTCCATTATTTGACATTATCCTTTTGAGGGTAACCCATACATACGCCTGTGTTTTGTTTCTTTAAATTTCTGAATACACTGCCAACTGTTCAGTAGTAATAGAATTCTCTCTTATTGTCAAACTACCCCTATGGTAGTTGAAAGAATTAGAAAGCAGATGAAAACGGCAAAGTAGATTGCACAATTTCTACAAGAGTCCTTAGGAAATTTCCTCAGAAATGAAAGAATAATGGAAAAAGTACTGTTGAGCAAGCAGCAAAAACTTGGTTGATAACTGAATTGCATGTATCTATAGCGAATTACATATTCAAGACACTGTGAGCATTTTCAGTGAAAATTTGGTTAAAGGTAATAGTGAAATATCTAGACAATGAGGATACCAATACGGGTCTGTCAGTTTTGACATTCTGTTTTCCCTTTGTGTCAATCAAAATTTGCAAGTGGAATCATTTTCTTTTTGCCTGAAAAAAAAATTTGTTTAACATTTCTAGGAGTTCAGATGTGCTGGCGATGAATCCTCTCAGCTTTTGTTTGAGAATGTATTTATATCACTTACATTTTTGAAATATATTCTACTTAAAAATTCTAGATGAAGTTTCTTTTTTCAGTTCTTCACAAATCTCTATTGTTTTCTACTATAATTGTCTTTTTTTTATCTGGCTGCTTTTGTAATCTTTTTTTTTTTTTTGGTCTGGCTGCTTTTAAGAATTTTTTTAATCACTTGTTTTTAATAATTCAATTGTTATTCAAGTTGGCGTGGTGTTCTTTATATTACTTCTGTCTGGGTTTGTTAAAATTTTTGATTCTATGGTTTTAGTTTTCATCAGATTTGCAAATATTTTTACCATTATTTTTCCTTATATCTTATTTTTGTCCACCTCCTACTTTGGGGTCTCAGTAACACCTTTATTAGACAGACTGATACTGCCTCACAGTTCATTATTTCTGTACCATTTTTTGTTCAGTCCTTTTTCTAGGCGCTTAATTTTGGATATTTTCTATTACTAGGCTTTCAGTTCCTCTGATATTTTTTTCTGGAGTATCTACTCTTCCATTAATCTTATCCAGTGTCATGTTTATATTTCTGATACTGAGTTGTTTATCTCTAGAAGTTCATTTGGATCTTTCTGAGGTTTTCTATTTCTCTCTTAATATAGTCATATTATTTCTCACATCTTTGTGCTTAGTCACTCAGCCATGTCCGACTCTTTGTGGCCCCATGGACTGTAGCCCACCAGGCTCCTGTGTCCATGGGAATTCTCCAGGCAAGAATACTAGAGTGGGTCGCCATGACCCCCTCCAGGGATTTTCCCAACCCAGGGATCAAACCCAGGTCTCCCACATTGCAGGTGGATTCTTTACCAGCTGAGCCACCAGGGAAGCCCATGAATACTGGAGTGGGTAGCCTATCTCTTCTCCAGGGGAATCTTTCCAACCCAGGAATCGAACCATGGTCTCCCAGCATTGCAGGCAGATTTTTTACCAGCTGAGCTACCAGGGAAGCCATAACTATTTCAAAATTCTTCTTTATATTTGGGTCTATTTCTATAGAAATGTCTGGTAATGTTTTAATTATAAGCATTGTTTGCTTTATGTTGTTGAATGTGGGATTTTGTTTTATTGCTTCAAAGGGTGTGCAATTTTGTTTTCCATTATGGGTACCTACTTGTGAATAATTTTTATATTTTTGAGGCTTTCTTTTAAGCCTTGTTACGATAAACCCAGTGTAGATTTAATCTAGGACTAATTTAGCCCTGCTACTAAGGTGTGCCTCTTCAGAACACTTTAGCAATGAAAAGACATTTAATATTAATGCCTATTAAAAGACATTTAATATTAATGTCTATTAATAGACCTTAATACTATTAAAAGACATTTCCACTTTGACTGCTGGGAACACAAATATTTCTAGTCCTGTGTGAGTGCTGAATCGTTCAGTCTGTTTTTCAGTGGTTCTTTCTAGTCTTGGAAAATTTTATCCTGCTCACACATGGATCAGTTCTCAGCCAAAGACTCAAAGGGACCCTGGGTACAAACCTCTAGAATGCTCTCCTCCAGAGCTCTCTTCGATCCAAACTCAGCTTTCTGTTCTCTCAACTCAACATGATTTCTAGGCTTTCTTCACTCTGCACTGTGTTGTAAGAACTACTTTTTAGGCAACAGACTAGGTCAATCATAGAAATCACCTCATTTGATTTCTTTCTTCTAGTCATCATAGTCATGCACTGGTGGCTATTGTCTGATGCCTCAAAACCATGATTTAATTAAATAATTTTTCCCATTTTTGAGTCCTTTCTTTGAACTCCTGGAATATATGGAAAACCATTAAAACTACAACAAATACACATTTGGCCAAATACTGAAAAGTCAAAATCAAAATTAAGTTTGAACCAAGGCTAAAGTCAGAAACAAATATCGCCATAACAAAATGAAGTTATGTGATACACAATTAAATCTAAGTTTCAGAAGGAAATACAATTATTAATAAATATTTTGGTAGTTAAATTTTAATGTTGTGATATTAGATGACAGAAACAAGTATTCTGCTGTACTAGGATTACTCTACTGCTAATTTGTAATATTAACTAGTGAGTCACTTACACCTGAGATTGTTGGAGGCATATATTGCATATTTGACTAGCTCTGCTGACATTAGATTCTGCTGATATTGATGTTCTGATCTAATTACTCAATGTTCCTTCATCTAAATAAAATGGACTTAATATAATAGATGAACACTGATAGCTCAGTTGGTCAAGAATCCGCCTGCAATGCAGGAAACCCTAGTTCAATTCCTGGGTCAGGAAGATCCGATGGAGAAGGGATAGGCTACCCACTCCAGTAGTCTTGGGCTTCCCTTGTGACTCAGCTGGTAAAGAATCTGCCTGCAATGCGGGAGACCTGGATTTGATCCCTGGTTGGGAAGATCCCCTGGAGAAGGGAAAGGCTACCCACTCCAGTATTCTGGCCTGGAGAATTCCATGGACTGTATAGTCCATGGGATCGCAAAGAGTCAGACATGACTGAGTGGCTTTCACTTCACTTCACTTCATAGTAGATTAACACCTGGACTTTCCTCCTTTTCTCCACTTCCATTGCTACATTTGTTTTTTTTTTTTTTTTTTTTAAACCCAGAAACTCCAAAGGCGGATCCCCCGCCCGCCCAGGCAGGCCGAGCTCCTCCTCCCCGCCCGCCCGCCCCTCCCCATTGCTACATTTGAAGATTTGCTGTGTAGTAAAGTTGAAATCTCACTGAAGGCAATCCCACAAACATTTTCTTACTGCTTGAAGAAAACTCTTTCAGTATTTTCAGAAGCTGATTCAAAGTTGTTTTCTTTAGTTTTTTTTTTTTTAAATTTGTAATAATCTTTCAAATACTTGCTGCTTCTCATAATCTCTTGAGGTTATTTCCTTTTCATATTTAATCTAGATGTTTGGCAAAGTAGCAATATTGGCTATCTAGAAAAAAAAAATCATACAAGTTTCCACATTGCTTACATACCAATTTTAGCTTCATTCCAGGAATAAAATGATATGAAGATCTTCAGAGCAGATGGCATACAAAAGTACTATCTATAGTATTTTTGTTACTTCTCAGCAAGGATCAGGGAAATTCTGTCAGTGCATAATTTCAGAGATAACAGAAATGATATTAAAGTTGATAACTAAACTTTCGAAGATTGAGACAAGAGTCAAGTTCAATAGCTGCTTTGAGCTGTTGATATAAGAACTATCTTGATCTTGGCTGGAATTTCTTGAGACTTCTGGAAAATACTCGATGGTTGTCTTATTCTGCCATTATGAGGCCTCCCATATTAAAGGACGCTCTTGAGTATTCATTCTGGAACTCCTCTTGAAAAGACAATACTCAGAATTCTCAAGACAGGTGGCCTAGAAAGATTTTCATTTATCTCAGAATCTCATCATCTTTTCTCTACCGTTTTCTTCCATTTCCCTTTCCATGTTTCAAATACATAGTTTATATTTCTCACTACTTAATATTTTTCATTCATTTCTATTTTAGTTTTTATTCTTGCCAATCTGCTGAAAAAGCCCCTCAAAAAATTTTAAGTTCCTTTCAGTGACTTTTCTTAAATGTCAGTGTTGGAGATGGTGCAGAGAAATAGTCGCTCTGTTACTACACTGTTGTTGCTTAATTGAATATTTACAGCAGTTTCATGCACAGCACCACAGTGAGAAGATTCCTTTTCTTTCTTTCTTTTAAAATAGGTTTGATCTCTTTTGATTAATGGTCTGACCCAATTAGCACACAATTCTTACATTCATGAAAGTGACAAAACCTGAAAACATTATCTGAACTAGAAAGTTACCCATTTTCTTATCTTTTGAAAATTTCAAGTAAAGGTATAACATTTAATTTAGAAAAAAATGATATCAAAATTAAAATCATAATAGAGTTGGAAAACAAATTCCTACACATAATAGAGATATTAAAAATGAATTTAAATGTCAATTTGACCCCTCTCACTCTTCAGAGACACTGGCAAGAAAACAAACTATATGCATGAAGATTGTTTATGGTACATATTCATGCTTACTGAAAGCTGGTAGGGAAACACGACCCATCTCTGGTGAACTCTGCATAGAATTCCCTGCAGCCGCTGCTCCAAGTCTGTTCACCCTCCTTAGTACAAAACATAGGACTGCTAAGATGTTAACACTTGGAGTTCAAAGCATTTCAGTTCCATATTCTCTCTCCTCCAGTCAACAGCTCTCCTTGCCTGTTCACTCGATGCCAGCCCCTGTATGCCAGCTGTTCTACTGTGAGTGCTAGTTGCTTCAGTTGTGATTCTACTGGACTAATGTACTTTTCAAGGTACTTACTACACTGTAAGATTAAAAGAAATTTTTTTTTAACTTTTTTGTTTGGGTTTATGTATTTGTGTAAAAAGCATTATAAGCCCATTATAGTACAGTACTATATAGCCAATTGTGTTAGTTGGGTACCTAGAACAAATTGGACTTACGAGCATACTCTTGGAATGGAATTCGTTCATATGTAGGACTTCAGTTCATTTCAGTTCAGTTGCTCAGTCGTGTCTGACTCTTTGCAACCTCATGGTCTGCGCCATACCAGGCCTCCCTGTCCATCACCAACTCCTGGAGTTTACTCAAACTCATGTCCATTGAGTCAGTGATGCCATCCAACCATCTCATCCTCTGCCATCCCCTTCTCCCGTCTTCAATGTAGTACTTACTGTATACCAATCAGCTTTTGCTCTAAAACAAATCACTCCAAAATTCAGTGAATTAAAACAACACTATTTATTTAGCTCACAAGTCACTGGGGACAGCTTAGTGGTTCACTGGTCTGAGTCAGCTTGGTTGGTCACTGTTAGGTTTCCTCATGCATCTTTGCTCAGATCCCAGATTGGCTGGAAGCTGGATGATATTGGCTGGTCTCTCTTACATGTTTCACACTCGGTAGGCTCTCTTCTGGTGTGTCTAAGTTTTTTTTTTTTTTTTCCTCACATGGCTTGTCATCCTGCAGCAGAACAGCTTGCATTTCTTCACAAGGCAGTTAAAAGATTTCCGACAGCAAGAGAAAGACAGGGTGCTTCTTTATTCAGGAACTCTTCAAATATATTCTTGCATTTTATTTGATATTGTGCCAATGGCCAAAGCATGTCATATGGCCAAACTCACTCTCACTATTTGAGAGTACATCCATGGGTATGAATGAAGAAGGAAAGAATTTGTTGTGATTTTTATAATTGGCTTAATTATTGATTCCTATATTATTTTATCACTTATTCACAGTGACTCTGTTCTGTTTTCTAAACCCAGACTTTTAAAGAATTAATAGCTGAATCAAAGCCGATGAACTCGAGTTGGCACAACCATAATATTGTATTACTACAACAAAGAACTGACAGCAGACAGTTTATAGTAGAGAAGTATACACATTCATGATCATTCTAAGAGACAAAATAAAATTAAAGATAATTAAATTCATTAGCCTATGTGGCATAAACCCAGAGAAAGCAAGAATAGTTTTGATGGAGACGTTAATTGGTTAAGAATATATAATGAAAAAATAGTGACCTATTTCCTAGCCTTAAATTCACCTTCCGCTAAGGTGCCTGTTGGAAACTCCACATGGATTTGTCCATGATATTTTATGCACATATTCAAGATACAAATGAATTATCTTCCCTCACTCAAATCTTCTTCCCACAAGTCCCTTATTTTGATTCACTCATTGATTCATTCCACAAATATTTATCTAGTAGTTACCAGGTGCTACTTTTTTCTAAGGGCGGTGATAGAGTAAACAGAGTTTCTTCCCTAAAGGATCTTACATAGAGTGCATGGTGAGTATATAGAAAAATTTAGAAATCAAGAAGTCACAGAATATTGTATCAAGATAAATACAAAGACAAAAACATACACAGGCAGTATCTCTTAGTAGGGAGTAAAAATTCAGATACCTTGGGAAACAGTGTTGCATTGCTTTTTTTTTTTTTTTTTAAATTTAAATTTATTTATATTAATTAGAGGCTAATTACTTTACAATATTGTATTGGTTTTGCCATACATCAACATGAATCCGCCACGGGTGTATACGTGTTCCCCATCCTGAACACTGCTCTAACCTATGACACTGAAATTCTATTTTCAAGTATATGCCCAATATACATTCTTTCATATGTACCAAGACATAGACATATAAAACTGTTAAAAGCATCATTTGTCCATAACAGCAACAATCTAGGGAAAAAGCCAAATGTGTATTAATATGCAATAGAGTATTATTAGATGCTAAGAAGAAAAATAAAACTGTGATTGCTGGTAAAATGCTTACATTTTAACAGCCACTTTGGAAAACAGCTTCACATTATATTAATAAGTGGAAAGTCATATATCTTAAAACTTAGTAGTTCTACTCCTAAGTTTTTACCCTGGAGAAATTATTACATATGCCTACCAAAACATACGCAAAAAGATTCATGTTAACTCTATGTCAGAAAAGATTTTAGAATGTTTCAGAGTAGAAGAATGGATAAAGTAAATGTACTCACACAATAGATTATTTTATGCCAGTAAAAATAAATAGAACTTGGTAAATCTTAGAGAATATAAAAAATAAAAGTCTGGAGTAGGAAATGGCAACCCACTCCAGTATTCTTGCCTGGAAAATCCCATGGACAGAGAAGCCTGGTAGGCTACAGTCCATGGGGTCACAAAGGGGACGCAACTGAGCACACACACAGCCATCATCTAGCTCACTTTAACAGGCATTTCTGGGGACTTCCCTGGCAGTCCAGTGGTTGGGACTCCATGCTTCCAATGCAGGGGACATGGGTTCAATCCCTGATGGGGGAAATAGCATGGCCAAAATAATAGAAGGAATTTCCAAGACCTAAAGGTGTCACCCGCCTCCCCCAGCTTTTTTTGGATAATATATCACTATTCTGTAATATTTTTATTTATGGCCATTTGAGTACTTCAACCTTTGCTCCTTATTGTGAATAATAGAAGCATATACTTTTGCAGGATCTAACACAGTAGCCTTCAAATTAGACTTGGACAACCATCAATGTGATAAATAGGATCTGGAATAAACAAAGCTTGTCCAGCCTATTGAAATCTGCACTCTGCTCTTCACTGATTCCTTGATAAGTAGGAGATACACCAGGACCAGTATTTCCCTGGTGGTGGTATGAAAACCTGATTGCCCTTTGCACCATCTACTGAAAATCTGTGGCAGCTAGTGGTGTTATCAACCATATGTTCTAATGTCTTTTTGCAGATTTAAAGATTTTATTGTAGTGTCAATTTAATATCCGCATGTGTGTTAACTCTTTGAATACTGTAATTGATTTCTTTGTGATGGTGGTGGTGATTAGCGCTCACTTAAAATCCAGCTTAGCACTTATTTCCCTCTTCTCAACTGGAAATCATATTTGTGAGGTATGGTACCCATGATCCACAGTGTATTCATGAGTCAACTTCACATTTCGTGTATCTGGTTATACATTTTACATGGCATTTAATTTGATACTCTGAATCCATCTGATTTTAATATAGTGGTGTGTGCGTGTGCCTATGTGGCATGTGCTCACTTTAGTTTCATGAGCTTGGGAAACTGATTCTACAAATATCATAAATAAGCATAAATTTATAAGGCTTATTTTTTTGGCAAAGCAATCCGTACATTTCTCTTATTTATTAAATCACTGGCTTTGGTGTTACGTAGAGATATTTGTAGACCAATTTCAAAACAGAATTAAAATATTGTGAAAATTACATCTTAATAAATGTTTATTGTTAAAAAAAAAAGTCATAATATGACTCCCCTTTCAACTACAGGAAACCAGCTTGTAAAAGACTATAAAATCCATCCAAATTAAAATAAAATAGTTTAAAACATTGGTAAGCTACTGAAGTTGCTGAGATTTGAGGGGTAATATTCTGAATACAACAGAAGTTGAGGTGAGCACAACATTCTCCATACTGTTTTTTCCCCATAGACTATTTCATGAATTTTGGAGAAGGACAAAAGGCTAAAAAACTGGGCATAGAAGCTTTCATCCAAGCTTCTATGAGTCAGAAAAACCAGCAGTACCTTTGGTATCCTCAATGTCCTTGGGAGGCAAACATGGATATTCTGATATGCCAAAAGGAAGCTCCAATACTTTGGCCACCTGAAGATTGCAAAGAGCCAGCTCATTGGAAAAGACCCTAATGATGGGGAAAATTGAGGGCAGGAGAAGTAGGGGGCAGCAGAGGATGAGATGGTTGAATGGCATCACTATCTCAATGGACATGAGTTTGAGCAAACTCCAGGAAGTAGTGAAGGACAGGGAAGCCTGGTGTGCTGCAGCCCAGGAGCTTGCAAAGAGTCAGACAAGACTTAGTGGCAGAACAACAACAGGACAGTCAGCAGGAGGGGCTAAGATTCTAGAGGAAAACAAGGTGCAAATAAATGACATTGCCATCACAATTGCTTCCTTCTCAGGGAATTTCTTGAAATGTTAGCTAAACTGTGTGAAAGTATAAGAAGCCAAGCAGAAATTATTTGAAAAGCAAAGTTCTTTTCAGAAGTTTCACATTGCTAGGGAGACCAAAACTGTAGTTTATGATATCCCGAAGAGAACAAATCCGAGTAAACACACAAAGCTCTCATTTGGAATCCTGAAGAGCTTCACTCCAGAAGTAGGAATATATCAGTGACAGAGAGAACTTAAAAACAAAAACAAAAAAACTATAATTCAGCCTAAGATTAGTTCAGTCCTTGATTAGACACAGATAATCTGCCCCTACCTACTCTTATTGCAAGTCAAGGGCTTCCCTGATGGCTCAGATGGTCAAGAATCAGCTTGCAATGCAGGAGTCCCAGGTTCGATCCCTGGGTCAGGAAGATCCCCTAGAGAAGGGCATGGCAATCATTTTAGTATTCTTTCTTGGAGAAGTCCATGGAGAGAGGAGCCTGGTAGGCTACAGTCCATGGGGTCGCAAAGAGTTGGACACGACTGAGCAACTAACAAAACAACATGGAGGAAATCCCATCATCCTGAATCTCTGCAATAGTTCATACTCAGTATATGGCATTTAATAAAAAATTATGCACATGAAATGTATCAGTCAGCTATATCCACAATTATGTTGCAAAACAAGCAATCCTACAGTCTCAGCATCATGCGACAATGAGCATTTCTCTGTTTCAAGTTGGCTAGTAGTGTTTTTTTTCCTGAGGCTGTGAGTCTGCAGGTCAGCTGGGATAGTTCTGTTTTAGGTGGCATATTTGTATATCCACAGAGGTAGTTCTGCTCTGGCTGTTCTATTCTGCAGTTCAGGCTGAATGGGTGACAGTTACCCAGAATCATAAGTGTGCAAAATAGACCATGTAAGCATATCAACTGCTTTGATATCACTTCTACTAAGCACCCTTTCACCAAAGCCACCTGGCAAAGTCCAAAGTGAAGGAGTTGGCAAGTACTTCCATCACCAATGGGGCCATGGAAACTTTGGAATCTATGTGGGAAATTAATGCTAACTGGATGCAGAAAGTGAAGAGAAGGGTAAATAGGGCCAGGACTCAGTTTACTTTCTTGGTCAAAATTATTTATGCCACTTCTACTTACAAAATATCCTTATATTCATGTCAAGATTCAGAAAATCTCATCCAACTATGTTATCGAGTATATATAGATACGCTATTTCAAGATTTTTTATAATTTTAAAAGATCAATAGTTCTCATTAATCACATTAATATGGAGAAAAAGTATATGATCTTCTCAAAATATACAATAAATCAACTGATGAGATTTAACACACATCTATGATTAAAAACTCTTATTGAACTAGGAATAGAAGGAAATTTCCTGAATCAGACAAAAGATAGGGAGAAAAGCACTGCAGCAAACATCATATTTAATGGTAAAATTTAAAAATCTTCTCCCTGAAGACCATGAATAAGACAAAAATACTCATTCTCATTACTTTTATTCATCATTGTCCTACTGATCAAAGCTAGTGGAATAAATCAAGGGGAGCGACCCCATGGACTGTAGCCTACCAGGCTCTGAGGAGCCTCTCAGTCCATGGAATTTTCCAGGCAACAGTACTGGAGTGGGTTGCCATTTCCTTCTCCAGGGGATCTTCCCAACCCAGGAATCGAACCTGGGTCTTCCGCACTGCAGGCAGACGCTTTACCGTCTGAGCAACCAGGGAAGCCTTAGAAAAGAAAGACACAAAATTGTCATCATTCACATATGGCACAACATATAAAAATCCATAAAGAATCTGCAATAAAACTATTAGATCTGATGAGTGAACTTAGCGAGTTTGTTGACTATTCAGTCAATATAAAATAAGCAAACATCTATACAGAAAGTTGGAGAAGGCAATGGCACCCCATTCCGGTACTCCTGCCTGGAAAATCCCATGGACAGAGGAGCTTGGTAGGCTGCAGTCCATGGGGTTGCTACGAGTCAGATACGACCGAGCAACTTCACTTTCACTTTTCACTTTCATGCATTGGAGAAGGAAATGGCAACCCACTCCAGTGTTCTTGCCTGGAGAATCCCAGGGATAGGGGAGCCTGGTGGGCTTCTGTCTATGGGGTCACACAGAGTCAGACACAACTGAAGTGACTTAGCATACAGAAAGTACATAAAAATAGATATTCAAATTAAAATATGTCCTATAATAACATAAATACCTTAAACATCCAGAAACAAACACATATAGAACCTATACACAGAAATTATTGAGAGAAATTAAAGGCATAAATAAATGAAGACATATACTGAGTTTATGGTTTGTATTTTATAGATGATTCAGTATTGTTAAGATATCAGTTGTCAACAAATACATTAATTAAAAAATAAATTTGAAAAGGATGTCAATTGTCTTCATGTAGATCTATAGGTTCACTATAATTCTATGTATATTATAAACAATCTGTGTGTGAACTGACACACTGATTTTTAAATTATACAAAAACTCAAAGTCAAAACTAATAAACTCAATCTTAAAAAGAAAAAAGCTGGAAGATACATCGTCAGTATTAAGAGAGACCCACTGACATAGGATCCCACTTACACTGCAATGGACAAAAGTCACCGGCTTTACAGCAAAGGAGGCACCTGTGTGCACCTGACTAGCGTATCTCCTTGTCCTAACCACACTGCACCACTCAGAAGCTACCAGCTCTATAAGTGATGAAATAGTTCTTCAATCTGCAGCTAAGATAACAGCTGGGAGAGAACTCTCCGTGAGGACAAGATGCCATCTTCCAGGATGAAGTATATGCCCTAAGTCAACTAGAATGATATGATGATATGATATCCCCAACAGATAAAGTATCTGGTCTAGGCTCTAAAGGGTAAAACTTAACTCACTTAACATCATTTCAAGTTGGCCTCTGGGAATTTGTGTTTCTTACTTTAGCAACTTTAGGTCTGTGGTCTGAAGGGGCAAAGTAAATGTCTCACTGAACTTACAGCCATGGCTGAGTTTTTTCATTCTGTGTCTAGAGTTAAAGAAAGGAATCAATATACTAGCATGAGTAATAGACCCTAATCTTGGGAAGGAGATAGTGTTGCTGTTACATAAAGGGGCAGCCTAGAGTAGATTGTGTGGAGTCCTATACCAAGGTCACAGGACAAAAATCTCCAAAACTGACTGAGCCCCATAGCAACTGTTGCCATGAGCCTCTGGATCTAAATTAGCCACCTCACTGACTCTATATTAGGTAAAATACCCACCCTATAGCATCCTAACCAATCACCTACTGCCACCCTTCCAGCAGGAATTTTCTGTGTCTTGAGGCTGTAAAAATTGGCTGCTGCTGCTGCTGCTAAGTTGCTTCAGTCGTGTCCGACTCTGTGCAACCCCACAGATGGCAGGCCACTAGGCTCCTCCATCCCTGGGATCCTCCTACTAGTCCACAAAAGATGTTGGCTCTCCCTTGAGCTGACCAGATGTTCTAACAGCATCTCCCTTTCCATAGTGTCTCCTGCTGTAATAAACTCATTCACCTCTCATTCTGCCTCATGTCTAGAAATTCTTTTCCAACCTGCACATGGATCCCCACAGGTTTGCATTTGGTGATACGAAGGGGGAGACTCTAGGTACTCCATGCTGAATCTTACTGGTAAATGCACAAGTGCAGCAGCACTTGAGAAGGGCATGTATGGTGACCAGAAGCTCAGGTACAAGCTCCAGACCCAGAGCAGTCAGGGAGGCTCCTTCTAGTATCTTTCTCTTTCAAGTTTCAGTAGGAAAGGAGACCAACCAGAATCCCAGAGAAGTTGTTCACAGATAGGATGAAAACAGATGCAAATCAAATGAATTTAAGCAAACAAGGGATGACCTATACTATGTAGAACATCACCCAGATGTGGCCTTCTGAAAAAAACTTACTTATGCCACTAGCTGCAGAGAATGTTGTTGATGGCTTACAGCCATGTCCTTCTCAGGGCTTTATTCTCATAAAGGGAGCTTCATGAGACGTTCATCCATGTTTCAGTCGCCCCCTCTGGGGCACTAGCCCCTGCTTCAGCTTGGGACAATTCTGAAGGTCATTCTCAATCTAGACTGTGAGATGGGCTATGGTGGCCTTGGGTTCATTTTACTCAGTCCTGCTTTCTTCATTTCTAAATAGCATTTGTTTCCAAACACAGTATCCAATAAATCTTCTTCATACAAATTCCCACATGAATCTGGTTCTGGGGAACATATCCTAAGACAGTGTTCCTATTTAGGTTAAACCATAAACATCTACAGCTAGACTGTCAGCACCCTGAAGGCAAGCAGAGTCTCTTTTCCTCCTGTAATTCTGGTTGTTAGTGTAGAGCTTTGCACATAGCTAGTGCTTAATGGAAATGGCAACCCACTTCCAATATTCTTGCCTGGAGAATCCCATGGAAAGTGGAACCTGGCGGGCTACAGTCCATGGGGTCGCAAAGAGTAGGGCACGACTGACTGATTAAACAACAACAGGGGTATAACTGAGGACCAAATCATGAGCTGTCCTTCCCACAAGACTGTAAACTTCTTGAGAACAGAACTACAACCAATTTTTAAATTTTTTTTAACATTCACACATTCAATAATAACATTCAGCAGAGGCTTTAAATAAATTTCCCTTGCTCTTTCAAAAGAAAGATCAACTTTTAGAGTGCTGCTGCATAACAAAAGAGAAGTTAATATATTCACTTACATTGAAAAACACTTTCTTTGTTAGCCTAATAGCATCTGCTTTCCATTTTCTCTTTAGAAAATTCAGATCAGCACCTTTGATCTACTAATTGATGTGGACAGGGAATAAAGCAACCTGACATGGTTTGCCATTCTGCTATTTTTAAAATTATTTTGACACCGATGCAAAGAAAGCGCCAGACTTATGTTCAGAGATATCAAACGTTAAATGATACATTTTCAGAGGAGATAATGATAGATAATGAGGAAATGAGTTCTTACCAGAGTCATCACTGGGTTTGAGCTCTCCAGCTTCAGACACTCCAAATTGGTTGAGTGCTTCTGTGGCGACGTGAACAAGGACAGTTTGAGGGAAACATCAGGGAGCCCTGATTCTATTAACTGTAATCACTGTGGTGTTTCTGCTCGCTGGTACAACACATTTTCCATGTAGCAATAAATGCTGAAGCACATTTCATTAATTCGTGCTTTCCCCTAAACAGCAATGTGTTTAGCTGCAGATCGGTGTGTGACTTTATCACAGAAATGGAAGCAAGGGAAGTGCAATGAAACAAACCACTGCACCATCTTCCAGGAAAGCTGTTCTTTGCTGTGAGGTGCTTTGAACTAGGTCTACCGCCATCAGCACAGTAAGGGACCTGCTCCCCTGAGAGTCCTGGGTTCCTCAGGGAAATCTCTCAGGAACCTGAGGTTAAAGCAGATTCTGCTACATTCAGTTAGCTTTGCTAGTCAGCTGCAGTTTCTCTCTGGAGGCTTGTGTAGTCAATCTGTCTATGCTTAAGTCAGGAACTTGAAATTCTAATCACCGCCCTGACGGCAGTTTGCAATATGTCTTTTGTGCAGGCCACTGACTGCTTCTGGTGATCCAGCAGTTTCTCAACTGGAGCTTTAGAGAAGGGACAGTTCTTAACAACAACTCTTCAGAGAATTAATATTGACAGAATACTTGTATGTCTGTAGATGAATAGTAAGGTAGCCTTGTAGAGACTCAATGAAGTAGAACATTTTCATTTGTAGTTATCAATGGAATAAACACCATTCTTCTTACAGTTACTATGTGTAAAGTGTGTAAAGAAATTAGTTCAAGACCGAGAAAGATAATATGAACTGTATTTGACATGGAATTGTAATTTTATTGTCACTGGCTACTCATATCCCAGTGTTACACGCTCATTTGAAAGTTAGAGGTACATATTTAGATGTTTTTGTTCAGTGCTTGCATGCATGAGGGGCTAACATCAAATAGAAGGAAATTAAAGGCAGTCTGTAGATCTCGGAAGACTGGTTATTGTATGAAACTAAGACTGCTTCTTTGCCAGATAGTTTCTATTTTCTCTTTAAGATCCCTTACTCTTTCACAGCTTGTCCTGTACAGATAATCACCAAGGACTCCTTTTCCTCTGGCTTCCTCTCAGCTCAAACAATGTGCAGTCCCCATGGATGTCAGAGGGAAAGAGGAAAATGAGGTCAAAGTGTTTATTCCCTAGGCTCCCTTCCTCCCTGTGGGGCAGGTTTGTAGTGAGTATTACCTGGAAGTAAGAGTTCTCAGCAACTAACCCTCTCTACATAGCTCCCTTTTCCTTCTCAGTTCCAGTTCAGCTCCTTCCCTTTAATCCTTCAGCTCCCCAACTCACAATGGTTCTGCTTATGATTTGTGATTTTACAATGGTGGGAAAGCCTTACACGTTCACCGGAAACCATACTTTGAATTTTGACCCTTTCCCAAGTTAGGAATATACAGTACCATACCTTCTTTTGATGTTGGTCAGTGACAATGAGCACAGCTCCCAGACGACCAGGGATCATAAGAGTAAACATCCAACATGCTTAGAACCATTTGGTATCCAGATGACCACTCTGGTTTTCACTTTCAGTACATTATCCAATAAATTCCATGAGATATTCAAAACTTTATTATAAAATAGGCATTGGTGTTAGATGATTTCCCCAACTGTAAACTAATGTAAATGTGCTGTGCACATTTAAGGTAGGTGAGGCTAAGCTCTGATGTTCTTTAGGTTAGTTGTGTTAAATGAATTTTCAACTTATAATACTTTTAACTTACATTGAATCTATTGGAACATGACCCTATTGTAAGTCAAAGAAGATCTGTATACTGAAAATGTCCTTAATATTTTTGTACCCTCTGACCGCAGTTTTGTAAATAATCCCTTTAGCAAACATCCTAATGCTATCTTGCTTTGATGTGACATCTGCTAACCCTTCCAAACCAAATGACATACCTCCATCTCTTCCTCTTCTTCTTTCATCAAGTTCTGCTTCTTTTGGCATTCCATATGATCTGGTTGCTATCACATAATGCAACTGGATTTCTTCCATCAGAGAATTCATGTCGAATCTCACAGTTTCCAAGCCAGTGCTGTCCAAGAGACATATAACACAAACCACGTATGTAATTTTCCATTTTCTAGCAGCTACATATGAAAAAGTGTTCAAAAGTCTTAAATTAATCTTAATTATCTATTTCATTTTACCCAGTATATCTGAGTACTCTGCTAAAATCTCTACAAACTTTATTTTTTCTTTTTACAATAAATTTATGAGTGTTACTCTGACTATATTCCATGGTTGAGAAAGGTTCATTCATTGATGCATTTGCTCATCAATAAATATTTATTAAATGCTACTGTGTACCAGAACCATCCTAGGCTCTGTAAGCTCAATGAGCAAAGATATGCAATCATGGTGCTCCTATTCCAATGAATGGTTCCACTCATTTTGGAATCAAGGTCTTCTAAACCAGATTTTCAAATCATCTACTTAATACATGATTGTTATGCGATTACATTACTTCATTTATTCATCATTTCCATTCCAAAAACATTCTATGACTTTTTAAAAGTTACTCTGTGATAATAAAGAGAATAAACTTAACTTGGTTGCAACATTTTTGCACAAGTGTGTTAGTTGCTTAGTCATATCTAACTCTTTGTAACTCTATGGACTGTAATCCACCAGGCTCCTCTGCCCATGGAATTTTCCAGGCAGCAATACTGGAATGGGTTGTTATTCCCTTCTCCAGGGGATCTTTCTGACCAAGGGATGGAACCTGGGTCTCCTGCATTGCAGGCAGATTCTTTACTGTCTGAGCCACCAGACAAGCCCGTATTTAATTTACTTGCACAAACTTAATTCTTATACTGCTATCAAGAATTTCCCCAGGTCCAGATAATACCCTCTGTTCATGTTCTGTATTTTTGTACCTTTTGTGTATCTGATATGGTTCCCTGTGTTTAGCTATCTCTTTTTCTTTGTTTAACCTTCTACGAATCAACACCTCCCTCTACCACAGTGAGTAAGATATATTCTCTCTCCCTGTGTACATTCCAAGATTGATTTCATATTGATTATCCACACTGGTTTCCCTTGGAAATTATTTTCACAATACAGGAAGATTACTCATGAAGTCTGTAATTTAAGCTGGCATATTTTTAATTCCTGTGTTGTTCTTAGTGCCTTGAAATAATAACAATCATAATGAAGCTGTGATTAAGCACATGAGAAATATTCTGCTATGTGAAGACTTAAGTCAGAGACCTGCAAAGTAAATTCCAATATGTTTGATGACAATTATGAAGATTCTACAAATTATAGAACCCAAATTCAAAAAACAGATTTTGTGCTCTAGCTTTAAAGTATCTACCCATGATGAATACAGTAATTAAGTCAATGAGGGGGATTCTTTCTTGATATATATATATATATACATATATATATATATATAAAATCATGACACTGTACACTTTAAATATCTGACAATTTAGTTGTCAATTATACCTAAATAAGGCTGAAAAAAAAAAAAACTATCCAAGTATGTAGGCAAGTTTCTAGTAAAAGCATAGAAACAAAAGATTAAAGATCAGCAATTTCTTCCTAGCTTTAGCTGTATGTCTTCCTTAGTCAATGCTTCTAGGCTTTTTTCATACTTAAACATCCTCATTTCTATTGTTATGGGTAAATATATTTTCTTAAGTAAGATTTCCTAAGCAAGAAATTTCTTGCTTAAGTAAGATTTATTAAGATTTTTTCAAAGTTTCTTTTTTCTTCTTTCTTTTAGTTTTTTAAATTATGAAAGTATGATAACGCATTTACAGGAGACTTGGAAAATAGAGACCAACGTTACATATAGTTCCATTATATATTTAATTATTTTTATAAATAGATAAATTAAGATTTTTAGATGGAGTTTCAGTATCAAACCCTCAAAAATTAATAGAATGAATAGACAGAAAAGTAGAAAGATACAGTAGGCCTGTAAAGCACTATGAACCAATTCAACAGAATTAAGATTTATACAATTTTCACACAACAGCAGGATACAAATTCTATTCAAGTTCCCACAGACTATAAACCAGGAAACACTGGAACATACCTGGGGACATAAAACAAGGTACAAAAATGTCATGGTCTAAAGGTATTGAAGTCACACAGAGTCTGTTGTCTTATCACTGTGGAATTATGTTAGAAATCAATATCAAAAGATATTTGAAAATAACCCACATATTTTCAAGTGCAATGTGACATTTACCAAGACAGATCTTTGACTTAGCCATTGAAAGCCTCAGCAAAGTTACTGCTAAGTCACTTCAGTCGTGTCAGACTCTGTGCGACCCCATAGACAGCAGCCCACCAGGCTCCCCTGTCCCTGGGATTCTCCAGGCAAGAACACTGGAGTGGGTTGCCATTTTCTTCTCCAATGCATGGAAGTGAAAAGTGAAAGTGAAGTCGCTCAGTCGTATCCGACTCCCAGTGACCCCATGGACCGCAGCCTACCAGGCTCCTCCATCCATGGGATTTTCCAGGCAAGAGTACTGGAGTGGGGTGCCATTGCCTTCTCCGTCAGCAAAGTTAAAAGACTAAAAAACACAGAGGGGTTTTTTAAAAATTAAAAAATTTTAAAGCATTTAAAAACTAATACCAAATGGAGAAATTAATATAAAGATGAGAAATTAAAAGCAAAGATATTTTAAAAACCTTATGTATTCAGAAATTAAATGTCTGCTTTTAAATATATATCTTATAAGCTGTAACAAGGAAAAATAGAAAATATTTGCAGCAGAATAAAAATGAAAAGATAATTTTACAAAATTTGTTGCATGCAACTGAAGTTGCTTAATGCAGCTAAATACAGTGTCAAATTTTGAATAAGTTATAAAAACAAATAATGGACACTAGCATAAAATTTTGTGAAATTTGAACAAAATTTGTACTTTATAGCTAATAATGCTATAAATGCTATAAAACACAGGTGAATTTCCTGTGTTTTTTTCTTTACAACATAGTATTTCATAATATTCTCAGAATTTGAGTAGAAGTTTCAAGCTTCATTCAAATTTATTTTTAATAATAAGCTTTAAAACTTTTAGCAGTAATACTAGATGCCAGAATCAATGGAACTATATCAAAATTTTTAGGGAATATAAATTAAAAATCTAGCATTGTATTCATACTTGGTCAAACAACTGGAACCAGAATGTCATAATTTTTTTAGCTAAGCAAAAATTCATGTTTTCTAAATTATATATATTATACATACTCTATATGGATGTGTGTATGTATACAAAACTTTTCCACTACACTTGATAAAAGCTTGAGAAAGAACAACCAAAAAAAAACGTGATGGAGAAACTGGAAAACATAAAATAAATGAGCACTGAATGTGAAACAGAAAAAAGTGAAACAAACTAGGTAAAAGGTCATCGTATAGTCCAGCTGTTTTTAAGTAATGATGCTCATTAGAAACACATTTGGAGTTTTGGAGAAAAAATAAATACCTGGGCATTTGCATTTTTTGAAACATTCTAAGATAATTCTAATGTGCATCTAGTTTTAAAAAGTGATTACAGGTTTTTCTATTAAAATGGTAGTTTTAGTGATATAGAATTATATTGTTTTCTGTTGACCAATCACGATACATGGTATCAAATGAATAATAGTTACATAATCACAATAGTAAAAAATGTTTATCAGTTTTTACAGTCAATAGTCAGACAAAAAGTAAAAGATAATTACAATTGCAAGCCATAATGGGAGCATGATTAACCTAGCAATGTAAGCTAATTACATAAATTTGGGGACTTAAGGAGAGTGATGTGGTAAGTGGGAGTGCATGCATGAACATATTCTCATCTACCCAGCCAGTCTATGTCTTTTGCTTGGTGCATTTAGGTAATTATCAATATGTGTGATTCTATTACCATTTTCTTAATTGTTTTAGTTTTATTTTTTGTAGGTCTTTTTCTTGTCTTGTGTTTCCTGACCTAGAAAAATTCTTTTAGCATTCGTTGTAAAGCAGGTTTGGTGGTACTGAATTCTATTAACTGTTGCATGTCTGGAAGCTTTTGATTTCTGCATCAAAACCAATACAATATTGTAAAGTAAATAAATAAATAAATAAAACTGAAAAAAAGGGAAAAAAAAACCTGAATAAGATTCTGGTTAGATAGAGTATTCTTGGTTGTAGGTTCTTTCCTTTCATCACTTTAAATATATTGGGCCATTCCCTTCTGGCTTGTAGAGTTTTTGTTGAAAAGTCAGCTTATATAATCTTATGAGTTTGTGTGTATGTTACCTGTCATTTTTCCTTTGTTGCTTTTAATATTTTACTTTAATTCTTTAATTTACTTTAATACTTTAATTCTTGTTATTTTGATTACTATGTGTCTTGGAGTGTTCCTTTTTGGGTTTATCCTGCCTGGGACTTTCTGTACTTCCTGGGCTTGGTTGACTACTTCCTTTCCCTGGTGAGGGAAGTTTTCAGCCTTATCTCTTCAAATATTTTCTTAGGTCCTTTCTCTCTTCTTCTGGAACCCTATAATGTGAATGTTGGTCAAAGTTTCTTTTTTTGAAATAAGTGTGTTTTATAATCTAAATGTCAAAAGAAACAATTGAACTCTCATTTAATAAAATGCAAATACTATTAAATCAATTATGTGTCTAATTATAGGTGGTCTTTCTCAAGTCTCAAGGCATCTTATTATCAGAGAAATAAGGTGATCATCAGATTATTAGAAGGACTTGAATATATAACATAATGAAACACTATCTAGCTCAATTGTAAATTCCTCTATGGCAGGGAAAATGTAAATGAGATAAAACAGAAAGTCTTGGATTACTCATCTCTAAAAGACAGTGGTGGTGTGGCAAATGAGGGGACACCAATAAGCTTTGCATTATAGTTGTTTGGCGGGGTGAAGACTGAGTTTTCAGGATAGCCTCGTTTTTTAAAGAGAAGCTAACGATCAGAACACTAGCACCAAGATGCTTACATAGTTCGTTCCTGACTTCACTGCTTGTTATAAGAGGGACAATTAACAACTCTTCGAGAACAAGATACCACCGAGAGAATCCTAGAATGCGGGAATGAGACTGAAGCATCCCTTGTTCCTCAAAGACCCAAACAGACTGCATTAGGAGATAAAAGAAGTGGCCGCACAATGATCACATTGCCCATCCTCCAGACCTGCACATTATCAGTCAGGGAGGTGTTCCCTGAGCCTCTGGTGCCTCCAGTGAAAAAAGAGAACTCAGTGGGGACAACCAGCCTCCTCCTGCATTATGGTCACTTTGTAAAAGCCCCTATTTTGATCTTGCACCATGGGAATCACAGGGAAATCTGCAGGATCCAAACTGAGAATCTGACTGTGAGAGACAGAGTGAGGGAGGGGCTTCTAACAGTCAGCACATGGATCTTAGACTGAGTTCAGAGCTGGAGCACCCAAGCAATAATACCAACCAGTGGCTTTGCTCATCTGCAGAACCAAGTTTGGGGCATTTTCAGACTAGGAAACTCTGCAGGGTGCAGATCTGCTTGACTTGAATCCTCAAGTGACAAGTTTTGCAGGCCCTAGAGTCCAGTTTGCCCATACATGGGTAAGTTGGCGTCACAGCATCACCCAAGTGAAGAATGTCTTTTGGTCCCTTCTGACCAGAAGTGCAGTCCAGCAGCACTGGAACAGAGAGGCAGGTAGGCAGAATTGATCTCCCACAGAACAAAGCCAGTACTGGGCATGGAGGCTTCTCATGCTACTCAGAGGCAGGAGGATTAATTTATAGCCAAGGATGAGGGTAGCTCCATGTCCTTCCAAAACAGGGAGCCTTCTTGAAAAACTGAAAGTAGCTTGGAGAAGCCCCTTTCCCTTCCTCCCAGGCAAGGGGGCTCAGACATAGTCTCATCCATCATGGAGTGTGTCTTCAGACCCCATCTGACAAGAAGGACTGGCAAAACACCCGAAAGCTGTGCAGGACTCAGGCCAAGAGATAGGCAGACAGAGTCAATACTTTGCAGAGGAAAGCCAGTGGCCCTGTTTGGACAGGGAACTTAGGGTACAGTTCTGCTTGAATTAAGACAACAAAGAACTAAACCAGTTTTTGAAATGTTTTCTTCTGCTGTGTCTAGGCAGGGAATCTAAACTGTAGTCCCACTCATCTCTGAATAAAACCTTCAGCCAGTCTGACCAGAAAACCTAACCAGAGCACATGAGTAGCTGTATGGCCCATTGAATAGCCCTATGAACAGCGATACTTCAACAAAGAGCATACCAGTGACACGCCCCATCTGCTGAGCAAAGCGGGTGTCCTCACATGACCAGGGAATCCAGTACACAGTGAGGCCTGATTCAAGCTGCCCATTAGTGAGCTTAAAGGCCCTGGGCCCTGGCAGGCTGACCTACCAGGGCATGGAAGTTAATTCACAGTCCCATCTACCACTGACCATTGTATCCAGTCCTGACCATCCATGAGGCCTGACTGCAGCACTCAGACAACTGCAGAGCCCAATTTATAGCTCACAGGTGCAAGGATTCAACCAGCAGTTCTATCGATCTGTTCTCAGTCAGTAGCCCACCCCTTATACTCCATCACTATCCTCAGAGATTAAACAGTTGCTTCTCCCCAAATGGACTATGGTCCATAATAGCAGACCCCACATGCTTAAAGACATTATGAGCAGAACATCCAGAAACCTCAACTGAGCTGACTGGTGAAGAACTGTTTCTGCCAAAGCAAATTTGTAAAGTCTAAGGAAGCGTTCCATTACTCAGATATGTATATATGAATGTAAAACAATTCAAGGATCAAAAACCATAAGGTAAATATGACACCACTCAAGGAAAATTTTAAAGTTTTAATAACTGACCCTAAGGAAATGGAGGGAGAAGGCAATGGCAACCCACTCCAGCGCTCTTGCCTGGAAAATCCCATGGACAGAGGATTGTGGTAGGCTGCAGTCCATGGGGTCACTACGAGTCGGATACGACCGAGCGAATTCACTTTCGCTTTTCACTTTCATGCATTGGAGGAGGAAATGGCAACCCACTCCAGTGTTCTTGCCTGGAGAATCCCAGGGACGGGGGAGCCTGGTGGGCTGCGGTCTGTGGGGTCGCACAGAGTCGGACACGACTGAAGCAACTTAGTAGTAGTAGTAAGGAAATGGAGATCTATGGACTTGTTAGACAAAAAATTCAGAATAGTCCTATTAAGGAATTTTAGTAAACTACATTGGGTTAACCAAGATACCTTATAATAAAACTATCAGAAGTCAAAAACAAAGAAAGAATTTTAAGATCAGTAAGAGAGAATTTATACAATGGAAGAAAGTGAACACTCCTTTAGCAGAAGAAAGGAAATGACACAGAATAGAGGAAAAATAAATGAAACAGGAAACAGAAAAACAAAGGAAAGACTAACCAAACTAAGAATTGGTTCTTTAAAAAGATAGAGTTGACAAATGAAGGAAAATCCAGACTAATAAAGAAAAAAAGAGAAAGGACCCAAATCAGCAAGATTAAAAATAAAATAGGAGGCATTATAACTAATACCACAAATTTTCAAGGATTATAAGACGTCGCTATGAACCTCTTATAATACACCAACAAACTGGACAACCTAGAAGAAATAAAACAATTCTTTGAAACATACAATATACCAAGACTGAATCAGGAAGAAATAGAGCCTTGTGATTACCACAAGCAGATGTGGAAGGAGGAGGAATTTGAGGAAGGTTGCTGAAAGGTACAGACTTCCAGTTATAAGTATGTGGAAGGGGTGTGGTATACAAACATGACGAGTATAGCTAACAGTGCGTGCTCAGTCACTTGAGTCATGTCCAACCTGTGCGACCCTGTGGACTGTAGCCCACAAGGCTCCTCTGGCTATGGAATTCTCCAAGCAAGAATACTGGAGTGGGTTTCCATGCCCTCCTCCAGGAGATCTTCCCAACCCAACCTGTGTCTCTTGTGTATCCTGCATTGGCAGCCGGGTTTCTTTATCACTAGCAGCACTTGTATAGGAAAGTTTTTAAGAGAGTAAATCTTAAGAATTATAATCACAAGGAGAATTTTTTTTCCCTTTATTCTTTACGTCTTTCTTTTATCTTTATTGTACCCATATGAGAAGATTGATGTTAACTGACCTACTGTGATAATCATTTCACAATATCTTTAAATCAAACCATCGTGTTGTACCCCTTAAACTTAGTGATACATGTCAATTATTTCTCAGTTCAGTTCAGTTCAGTCGCTCAGTCGTGTCCAACTCTTTGCAACACCATGAATCGCAGCACGCCAGGCCTCCCTGTCCATCACCAACTCCCGGAGTTCACTCAGACTCACGTCAGTCGAGTCAGTGATGCCATCCAGCCATCTCATCCTCTGTCATCCCCTTCTCCTCCTGCCCCTAATCCCTCCCAGCATCAGAGTCTTTTCCAATGAGTCAACTCTTCGCATGAGGTGGCCAAAGTATTCGAGTTTCAGCTTTAGCATCACTCCTTCCAAAGAAATCCCAGGGCTGATCTCCTTCAGAATGGACTGGCTGGATCTCCTTGCAGTCCAAGGGACTCTCAAGAGTCTTCTCCAACACCACAGGTCAAAAGCATCAATTCTTCGGCATTCAGCCTTCTTCACAGACCTTACATGACCACAGGAAAAACCATAGCCTTGACTAGACAGACCTTTGTTGGCAAAGTAATGTTTCTGCTTTTGAATATGCTATTTAGGTTGGTCATAACTTTCCTTCCAAGGAGTAAGCGTCTTTTAATTTCATGGCTGCAGTCACCATCTGCAGTGATTTTGGAGCCCCCCAAAATAAAGTCTGACTCTGTTTCCCCATCTATTTCCCATGAAGTGATGGGACCGGATGCCATGATTTTCGTTTCCTGAATGTTGAGCTTTAAGCCAACTTTTTCACTCTCCACTTTCACTTTCATCAAGAGGCTTTTGAGTTCCTCTTCACTTTCTGCCCTAAGGGTGGTGTCATCTGCATATCTGAGGTTATTGATATTTCTCCCAGCAATCTTGATTCTCAGTAAAACCAGGAAAAAGAAGCTAGAAATCTGTATATGTTTATGTATGTATTTGTGTGGGAGGGCATGTGAAAACTTCTAACTCCTATATTTGAGCAATAATTCAATTCTATTTTTGGTTTTAACAGATTATAAACTAGCACTGCATGGCTTGAGCCAGCTTCTAACTTCAAATATAAGAAAACCAAACTCTCAGGAAATGACCTTAAAGTCACTTAGCATTTTAATCTTAATAGATACATTTATACTTTGTATAACACATTCTTGAGTAATTGAAGTTGAGGGAACTTGGTGTAAACACAATATTGGTGTAAATACAATTGTTACGGAGAAAAATGGATATTTTACAGATATATGTGAAATTTTGAATGGTATCCACACAGAGAGAGTATTCTAGTTTACTCTAAATGATAAGCCAGTTACTGCATACTTTACACACTCTTAATTTTAAAGGTACTTTAATTACTTCTCATTGCAAATGTGCAATCATTGAAGATAAAGAGTGGTATGGCTATTATTAACTGTGACAACGCTTTCAGAAACACATTAATGCATTAATGTAATATCAAAATTTTATAGATATTATTATGAAACTTTTGTTCACTGAGGTGTTGGTAGTTATTGTGAAAATATATAAATATGCATTTTACATTGGACAATTATGAACCGACTTTAGAGAATTGATTTTCTTTTAATTCTATAGTTTTGTATATTCATATAAGAAGGTATTTTTCAAAAATTGTTGTGCAATATTGGAGAAGGAAACGGCAACCCACTCCAGTGTTCTTGCCTGGATAATCCCAGGGATGGGGGAGCCTGGTGGGCTGCCATCTATGGGGTCACACAGAGTTGGACACGACTGAAGTGACTTACCTTACCTTACTTGAAAATAATCAACTTAGAGCTGGTTTCTCATCTTAGATAGCCACTTTAACCATCTGACGGCTAAACTAGACCCTCAAATCCAAAAAGCCTATTAATAGTTGGCAGCAAACAATAGAAATGTCCTGGATTGGTGCAAGAACAAAAGAGCACTTTCAGATTTTAATGAATGGGTAGTCTATGATGTGTCATAGATATGACAGTAATGGCCTAGAGAAAGAGAAAACGTGGGTACTCAGGGCATAATGAGGAAGAGCAAAAAGAATCCCTACTATTGATATAGAGTATATGACTTACAGGAAGGAGTCACTACCAGGAGCAGGGAAGCAAAGGAATTATTTTACAGAGACAGTTTTATTTTTTTAAAGAAGATCTCTTTCCCAGCCACAGCATAGTCATAACTAAAGAATAATTTCCTATGTGGCACAATTTAGTTGTTGACATCCTGTAACGCAGACCCAAAGGGAAGATTAAAATGGAGGATGATAGCACTTGCAAGGAAGTCTTACTGAGAAAACCCAAATACTGACAGTTCTTAGTCATTCATGTTTTAGCAAATAAGTACTCTTTTAAACCATCAACTTAAAACTGTGTGGCTATATATTATACATTTAATTTGTTAGCACATGTAAACCAAGAAGACTGAAAGCAAATGCATTTAGAGGAAGTGGTGGCTGTGTTTATTTTTTCCAGACATCGTTTGCTTTTAGAGTATGACCAAATATTGTTTGTTTTTAGAGTAAGATATCAGTTTCTAAGATGCATGCAAATTCAGTAAGATTCTGCTGTACATCCACTGGCACAAGAAAAGGACTGACAATATTTAGTACTGGGGAGTATGTGAACGAGCAGAACACTCACTCACTGCTGATGGTAAGATAAATAGGTACAACTTTGGAAAATACTTTGGAAGAATCAAGTAAAGTTAAACATGTAGACACTGTGAACCCCCCAAATATGTGCATATGGCCATCAAACGATGTGTACAAGAATGTTCACAGCATTGTTGTTCATAATAGTTGCCAATAAGGGAAACAAAAAAGCAAATGTACATCAACCACAGAATGGATATCTGAATTGTGGTGTATTCATAATGACAGAATACCACACAGCAATGAAATAGAATAAACCACTCCTATACACATTTATCAGAGAAAGCAATGGCAACCCACTTCAGTATTCTTGCCTGGAAAATCCCATAGATGGAGGAGCCTGGTTGGCTGCTGTCCATGCGGTCTCGAAGAGTCAGGCAAGACTGAGCAACTTCTTTCACTTTTCACTTTCACGCATTGGAGAAGGAAATGGCAACCCACTTCAGTGCTCTTGCCTGGAGAATCCCAGGGATGGAGGAGCCTCATAGGCTGCCGTCTATGGGGTCGCACAGAGTCGGACACGCCTGAAGTGACTTAGCAGCAGCAGTAGCCTCCCTGGTGGCTCAGGCAGTAAAGAATCTGCCTGCAATACAAGAGATCCAGGTTCAATCCGCAGGGGCTTCCCAGGTGGTGCTAGTGGTAAAGAACCCACTTACCAATGCAGGAGACATAAAAGATTGCCGGTTCGATCCCTGGGGTTAGGAAGATCCCCTGGAGCAGGGCATAACAACTCACTCCAGTATTCTTGCCTGGAGAATCCTATGGACAGAGGAGCCTGGAGGGCTACAGAGGGTCCATAGGCTAGCACAGAGTCAGACATGACTAAAGTGACTTAGCACACACGTAATTCTCATAAACTGAATATTGACTGAGAAAAGATAGACACAAACGATCCATTCTGTATGATTTCAATTATATAAAGTACAATCACAGGCAAGAGGAAACTATGGTAATAGAAGATAGAGAGATGCTGTTTCTCAAGCAGATATAAATTGAGAAGGAACACAGGAATCCTTCTGGGTTACAATATATTTTCTGTGTCTTGGATCTGTGACACAATTGCATAGGGATGCAATTCTGTATAAATTCAGCAACACTTTCTTGTATGTCAGATACCTCAAGGGGAAAAAAAAAGCCAAACAAAAATCACTGGCAAAAACCCATACCCTTTGCAAAAGGGCATTTTAGTAGCATTGTTCTGGAATATCTTGGGTGTATGTGTGCTCAGTAGCATGTGACTCTTTGTGACCCTACAGACTGTAGCCTTTCAGGATCCTCTGTTCATGGGATTTCCCAGGTAAGAATACTGGAGTGGGTTGCCATGCCCTCCTCCAGGAGATCTTCCTGATCCAGGCATCAAGACTGCATCTACCTGGTTCTTCTGCATTGCAGGTAGATTTTTTTTTTTTTTTTAACTGCTGAGCCACTGGGGAAGTCCCTGGAAATAGCTTAGGTTTTGCCAACTCTAGTAAACTGGCCTCTATAACGTTTATAGTTTCAAGGCATGTCAGAGAATCCATCATAAATGTATAGAGTTGGAAGGGAGCTTGGAGAACTATCAAATTTGTCTCCTTCATGTCACAGAAAATGAAACAGAAGCTGAGAGATAAAGTTCTTGTAGGAGGCCACCCAGCTAGACAGTAGCTGAGTTAGGACTCAAACGTGTGATTCTTTTAAGTCAGGATTTCTTCCACTACCTGTTGCTTCCATGTTGGTTTATCCTTTGAAGTGGGTTCAGCAGGTTCTGACGACCATTCAGCATATGACTACTCAGCACTCAGGACAGCCTCCGGGATTGCAGAACATCAGGTGGTTCTCAGTCAATCCACGGCATTCACGGTTGTTTCCCTTTTAGCTTGCCCCCAGAATTCTGTTTTCTCTTCCCTTCCTCAAAGCAGGAGCCACCTGTGTCATTTCTCCTCTTACCTGGGACCACTTCCAGAGCAGCAGTTTGCTCAGTATCTTCTTTCCTTGGCCCTTTAAAACATGCATACGTCCTTCATATATCAGTGTATTATCACATATTGGGGGAGGGATAAAAAGAAATGTGAAAAAGTACATAAGAGGAAGCAAATCAGATTTTTGAATCTCATGAAATGTTTTCTGGTGGATCCTCAGCTATTCTTCTCAAAGGATGTGCAAAAGCAAAAAATACAATTCACAGGAGTGAAAAAGAATAAATCATACTGGAAGAATTATCCATATATTAAAAGACTTACATTTGTGAGATAATACATAAGCTTCTTTCTTAAGACCAACATCTGGTGGTGATATAATAACTATAAATCCATAGTGCCTAAATAATTTGATACATCTGCCACAATTATCATATGCTATGAAAATATCTGTGATTTCTATTGATACTATCATAGACATTGTCAATATTGCTATGTATGGGTATTTTTTTAACCTATATTCCAGGTGACACAGTGGTAAAGAATCTGCCTGCCAATGCAGGCGATGCAAGAAACACAGGTTCAATCTCTGGGTTGGGAAGATCACCTGGAGGAGGAAACGACAATCCATTCCAGTATTCTTGCCTGGGAAAATGCTGAGGAGCCTGGTGGGCTACAGTCCATAGGGTTGCGAAGAGTCCGACACAACTGAGTATGCACGCACTCACACTTAACAAAAGAAAACGTTAACCTTTGATAAAGTGATTTTTTTTAAAATTCAGGGTCATTGATCTAAGTAAAGAATTCTATTCTAAACATTACTCCTGGAAGCTAGTTCCTATTTATAGACAAAATTGGCTGAAATGGAAATATTCAAAAGAGAGAGAAATAAATGCTATCAACATCAGCAACAATGATAAAAGCCCAGGTCTGAGACAGGGTCTCAGTGACCTTTAGAAACCCTTAGCCAGTGATCTCAGAGAAGGCAATGGCACCCCACTCTAGTACTCTTGTCTGGAGAATCTCATGGATAGGGGAGCCTTGTGGGCTGCCGTCTGTGGGGTCCCACAGAGTCGGACACGACTGATGCGACTTAGCAGCACCAGCAGCCAGTGATCTTTAGAGGCCCTTAGCCAGGATATTTAGATTTTTAGAGTGATCTAAAGTGAGATCTCTTCAAGAAAATTAGAGATACCAAGGGAGCATTTCATGCAAAGATGGGCTCAATAGAAGACAGAAATGGTATGGACCTAACAGAAGCAGAAGATATTAAGAAGAAGTGGCAAGAATACACAGAAGAACTGTACAAAAAAGATCTTCATGACCAAGATAATCATGATGGTATGATCACTCACCTAGAGCCAGACATCCTGGAATGTGAAGTCAAGTGGGCCTTAGAAAGCATCACTACGAACAAAGCTAGTGGAGGTGATGGAATTCCAGTTGAGCTATTTCAAATCCTGAAAGATGATGCTGTGAAGGTGCTGCACTCAATATGCCAGCAAATTTGGACAACTCAGCAGTGGCCACAGGACTGGAAAAGGTCAGTTTTCATTCCAATCCCAAAGAAAGGCAATGCCAAAGAATGCTCAAACTACCGCACAATTGCACTCATCTCACATGCTAGTAAAGTAATGCTCAAAATTCTCCAAGCCAGGCTTCAGCAATATGTGAACCGTGAACTTCCTGATGTTCAAGCTCAACATAGAAAAGGCAGAGGAACCAGAGATCAAATTGCCAACATCCACTGGATCATGGAAAAAGCAAGAGAGTTCCAGAAAAATATCTGTTTCTGCTTTACTGACTATGCCAAAGCCTTTGGCTGTGTGGACCACAATAAACTGGAAAATTCTGAAAGAGATGGGAATACCAGACCACCTGACCTGCCTCTTGAGAAACCTATATGCAGGTCAGTAAGGAACAGTTAGAACTGGACATGGAACAACAGACTGGTTCCAAATAGGAAAAGGAGTACGTCAAGGCTGTATATTGTCACCCTGCTTATATGCAGAGTACATCATGAGAAATGCTGGACTGGAAGCAGCACAAGCTGGAATCAAGATTGCCGGGAGAAATATCAATCACCTCAGATATGCAGATGACACCACCCTTATGGCAGAAAGTGAAGAGGAACTCAAAAGCCTCTTGATGAAAGTGAAAGTGGAGAGTGAAAAAGTTGGCTTAAAGCTCAACATTCAGAAAACTAAGATCATGGTATCTGGTCCCATCACTTCATGGGAAATAGATGGGGAGACAGTGAAAACAGTGTCAGACTTTATTGTTTTGGGCTCCAAAATCACTGCAGATGGTGAGTGCAGCCATGAAATTAAAAAATGCTTACTCCTTGGAAGAAAGGTTATGACCAACCTAGGTAGCATATTGAAAAGCAGAGACATTACTTTGCCAACAAAGGTCCGTCTAGTCAAGGCTATGGTTTTTCCAGTGGTCATGTATGGATGTGAGAGTTGGAGTGTGAAGAAATCTGAGCGCCAAATAATTGATGCTTTTGAACTGTGGTGTTGGAGAAGACTCCTGAGAGTCCCTTGGACTGCAAGGAGATCCAACCAGTCCATTCTGAAGGAGATAAGCCCTGGGTGTTCTTTGGAGGGAGTGATGCTAAAGCTGAAGCTCTAGTCCTTTGGCCACCTTGTGCGAAGAGCTGACTCTTTGGAAAAGACTCTTATGCTGGGAGGGATTGGAGGCAGGAGGAGAAGGGGACGACAGAGGATGAGATGGCTGGATGGCATCACCGACTCAATGGATGTGAGTTTGAGTGAACTCCAGGAGTTGGTGATGGACAGGGAGGCCTGGCATTCTGCGATTCATGGGGTTGCAAAGAGTCGGACACGACTGAACGACTGAACTGAACTGAACTGAAAGTGATATTTAGAGATCCTTATGGACTGAAGTGACTTAGCATAGCATAGCATCGAGGAAATCTAGAGTCCTTATAATGTTGCCTTTGCAAGATGTCATAATGGAGGAGGGGTTTCACATAAGCAAGTACAGAAAATGTGTGGCATAGAAGTGGGGGAGCAATAATTTGTTAGTGAGGTACGAGAAGATACCTTCCCTATTTTCAGAGATCTTCCTTCCCTACAGAGGGAAAAAAAGATGAGCCATCTGGAGATAAGTAAATAATTAAGTACTAACCCACATAAATTATATTATGTCGTGAAATCATTTGAAATGTACATTTTAATAATGGATAGAAATAGAGTACACTGGGCTTAATATTATTTCTTCAGATTTTAAAAATTTCCAGGCTATATTTTGTTTTGTAAGTTTTCTAGCATAGCTTGGGAAGCTCAGAATTCTTTGTAGGACATCTTTGCCCTAAGCACCTACATCCTCTTGTGATTTGTTGCCTCTTCTCCAAGATACTTTCAACTTCCTAAAGGCAGAGCAGCGACTTATTTATTTAATCTGACTTTTCATGATTACTCAGGCTACTAATTTTATTATGCCAAACAGTATCTTGGGAAACCTTGTGTCAAGAGTGTGATGGATGGGAGCTTTGATTGATTGGTTACTTCCCATTTTGCAGAATTTTCCATGTTGCAATTCAGTTACAGTTTGATTAGAGATAATAACAGTTGACAGTTACATATATAAATTAATATTTTAATTAATTTTAAGCAGGATTTTAGTGAGAGCAAAAGTAAGGTGGATAAAAATATCTGCTTGTCAAATTTTTACTGACATTTACATTTTGGTTTGGTGGTACTTGAAAAGGAAAAATGCAGCTGTCTTTTGAGTATATGCATTCAATTTTAAAACTTTAATTAGTTTATTTTTCCTTTAAGAGTGTCATTTAGGCTATATCCTGTATCCTGTCCTAGTAAGGTGTACTTTATATAAAAAAGAATATATCATTGTAGAGGCACTGAATGTGATTTTTAAAGCAGCTTTAATCTTTTGCTGATCCATTGTCAGATATGAACCTAAATGCCCACTAGAGGTCTCTCCACCCTGAATTATTCCTGAATCCTAAAGGGAGAGCATTTATTATATTTTAAATTCCTTGCCTGCTTACTATAGCTGGTGAAATTGTGCTGCATTTGACATGATAGCTAGCCATGACCTTAACAGAGGAAAAGTGGCGCTGACATCCAACTGCTACACCTGTGAGTCTATTTTATTTACATACAAAAATGTTAGCTTCACCGCTCTGCTCTGTAGAGTTCATCTGACAGTTTTCATGCTTCCGAGTGAGGATGAAAAACATGAAAGCCCTTTAAAGATAGTGACCACATGCTGTCATTTTCTTTGCAGCTTGCAGAAACCTCCGGTAGCCTATCAACTGGAAATAATTATTATGATAGGCAATTTATAGCCTTACTCTTATCAAATTACAGAAAATAGAGATTTTAATTCAAAGGAACAACTTTTGTTGGCAAACTCTAGAGAAAACTAATTGATCTTCTGATACATTTACTTTCTTCATTATGTCAAATAAAGTTTAGGGAGCATATTTAATGTGTAGTCTGCATATAGAAACTTGTTATAGTGTATAATTATAAGAATAATTTGCATGTGTGTGTGTGTGTGTACGTGTGAGTGTTATGTCTGTGTGTCTAGGTAAAGCAATTTTGAGATCACTTCCAGCAAATATTTATAAATTGTCCTTTACTAGAGGAATCTTGAAACATGGAAATAAAATACCAGCAAGGTTTAGTCACCTTGTAACCCTCCTCATGGCCTTTAATCCCACACCGTGGCTGGAGAGAAGACAGAGTTAGTGACTAATGGATAGAGTGTTCTATTAAGAAAAGTCAGCATTTAGGATGAGCTGCAATCACTGCCCCTACAAGGGATGGAGGTCACCCACTTTCAGAACTGATTCTTGGAAGTTAGATTAATTCTCTGATGTGGCCCAAAGAAACCTGCAAGCCAAATGAAGAAAAAAAAGAACAAAACAGATCATCAACGAAGTGCAGTGATCCATAAGACTGAATTGAAAATGTGGCTAAGGGGAGAGAAAATACCAAGAAAACCTATTGCCTTTCAACTCATAATTATTTTTCTTTTCAAAACCAAAGCCTGCTAACAGTAGAGAGACAAAAGCAGAACTATGTATAAGAAGCCAACGCAGCACCTACTCTAACAAAG
Source organism: Bos mutus (assembly GCF_027580195.1). Classification (NCBI taxonomy): domain Eukaryota; kingdom Metazoa; phylum Chordata; class Mammalia; order Artiodactyla; family Bovidae; genus Bos; species Bos mutus. The sequence goes on from NC_091638.1 coordinate 26,739,501, forward strand.
CACATTAACAAGCGATGTAGACCTTCTCTATTCTTGAGTCAGCTTGTGGTCGTGACTGACATGAGGACAAAGTGATCTCAAGGTATCAGCTCTCTGGTCTGAAGGAATCCTAATCCCCTGGTGTTTTGCTGCTTGATTGCTGGACCAAGAAACACCAGCCCAGAGGAGTTTGATCCAGAGTCCAAATCACCATAAGCAGACATCCAATATGATGTCTTGGAAACTGTTGCCTCCTTACTACGATCAAAGTCAGTGGAAGACATTTTCCACAAGATGAGATAGGAATGAGAATAAATATTGAAATTGGGGTGACCCCCTCCAAGGCAAAGGATCCCACTTTCTCATGAAGCAGAGAGCAGTAACCTAAGAGAGCATAACCTAAGAGGGCACGTTTTCTTAACTGATATCATACTGTCTGGGGACAGATTTCCAACATAACCAGGTTATGGAACTAATGTGAGCTACATTGTTCTACTAAAATAGCTGGAAGTCTATGAAAAGATGTTCAGGACAGTGTTGTGTTTAATAATGAAAAATTAGAACCAGCCTATTGTCCAATGTATGGGATTGGTTAGTGAAACATTCAGGTAGCATTGAAAACGGTAATGTGTGACAATATTTGCTAAAAAGAAAGTGTTTCCATGATTTCACAATTTTAAATTACTAAATGGAAAAGCAGTGGATTTTAAGTATTTTAACTGACAATAAGAAAATCATTATGCTTTGTAATCCCAGATACATTTACACACAAACACACACACACACACACACACACACACATGAAACCATATTCACCTTGATTTTTCACTGTTTAGTCTATTTCTTTATTTTCTATTTAAATTATTTTAATGCTGGTTATTACCACTAAATACATTTTCTGATCCACTAATTGGTTTTAACTCATAGTTTGAAAATACTTGAGGTTGAGAATAACATATTGTAATAATCTGTTTTGTAAATATATACATTTCATGGAAAAGTCATGAAGATTATACATTGAAATATAAACCATAGTTCTCTCTCTGTGATGGGGTTTCTAATTTTTTTATTTCTTTCTCACCTTCCTCAGCACATTTTCCTTCAGGAAATAATATTTTTTGGTAACTGAAAATCATCCAATAAATGTTTTAGATATTTTCAAATCATTTCATACAGTGTTTGACTGTATCCTCCTCTCTATTAGGTTTATCTACTGTGTTTTCTTCCAGAACCATAATGACATCCCTATTCTCTCATTTTCTATCTTTAAGTACCTAAAAAGGGAGAGAGAAAATAAAGGCTAATACGAAGGAAGCATTGAAGAAAACAAAGATGAGAGGGAAAGAAGAAGGAATGATGTTCCTCTAGCTACTCCAAGAGTTTTTTCATTTATTTACCCAAGGTGCTTATGTGTATGTGTGTGCATGCGCACAGGAGTGCACAGGATTGTATGCAGGTATGTACAAAAGTCGTGTCCACTCTGCGACCCCATGGACTGCAGCCCACCAGGCTCTTCTGTCTATGAGATTTTCCAGGCAAGGATACTGGAGTGGGTTGCCATTTCCTTCTCCAGGGGATCTTCCCAACCCAGGGATCGAACCCAGGTCTCTTGCACTGCAGGCAGATCCTTTACCCACTGAGCTACAAGGGAAGCCCATGTACAAAAGTATGTGTATAGATTTTGGACCCAGAGCTTATTTTTATGTTTGCCAAGAGACTGAGACAACATAACAAAAATCCCCTTTGAACCATTCATTTCATTAGTTAGCTGTCAATTTGAGAAAAGCATATCCTGCTTTTTCTGTGCCTCAGTTTCCCTATTTGTAAAATAGAGTTGCTGTGCTAAGATTTCACTTCTAGATAATATTGATTCAGGAAGAATAACCTGGATGGCTGATTCTTCACTTACAGGTATATATTTTTGGATTATTGATAAATCAAAATCCATACTTCTTGTCCTATGTTGAATTCCCATATTGAGAGAATACTGCAAATTTTCTGCCTTTATTGTGTATTAAATTTAATTCAGTGGCTAAATCAGAGCAGATATGCCCTTTTTATAACAAATATTAGTACCATTTTCCACTAACTTACATTATTTGATTACTTGAACCTAAAACTTAGCAAAATTGAAGCAAAACCTACTGACACATGGATGGTATAGTCACTCTGCTGACATAAATACATATTTATTTAAACAGTCTGTGTCTCCTATGGGCTTTCCTTGTAGCTCAGTCGGTAAAGAATCTGCCTACAGTGTGGGAGACCTGAGTTCGATCCCTGGGTTGGGAATATTCCCTGGTGAAGGAAATGGCAACCCACTCCAGTATTCTTGCATGGAGAACTTCATGGACAGAGGAGCCTGGCAGGCTATAGTCTGTGGGGTCACAAGAGTCAGACACGACTTAGCCACTATCATGTCTCCTATAGATATTGGTTTACCTAATTTTTGGTGTTAAAGACTATGCGTTGTATTTAATAGAATGTCATGTACAAAGCTTTGATAAGCTTTATCCATAGTCTTGAAAATGCTCAAGATCCTTCCAGACCTAACTTCAATTTAAAGACATTCACTACTGATAGTGAAAGCAAGTCTTCAAGGCAAGATTCTCTCTGGGAACCGATTACAGAGACTTTCATATGTACTTGATTCATAGACATTTCTGAGGTCACAGGCCAGTGGTTGAGAAATGGCAGCATATGTGTCAAATCCATTTCCAAGGAATTTTTTTTTTTTGGTGGGGGGGGTGTTTGGATTTTAAAATTAGTTACAAATACTCTAGAGATTCCCTATAATGGATCAGAATTGTTTTGCAGCTTCTCTCAAAAAATTCTAACATTTCCAATCTGGATCCAGATTCCCGCAAAGCACCCCACGGACTAGAGTCACCACGAAGCTTTATCACTGGTACACTGCACAGTCTAGCTCTCATTCATTCAGGTTGTCTGCTCAGCCTTTCTGGGCCTTTGAACTTTAGACCTCCTATTGTAAGCAAATATATTTTAAGTCATCATGAGTCAAAAATTATATATTTGATATAATGAACTAGAAAATAAATAAAATGAGTAGCAGGGATTAACTAAAAACAAGCCATAGATATTTCCTGCAACCTTCTTCTCTAAACACACTCATTTCCTATCTTATTTTCAAGCCTCATTGGCTTCATGTCGTTACATTTACATACTTTCACCCCTCTCCTTACCCTTCTGTTTCTGGGAGCTATTTTTGTAACATGAAGATAATAACACCTGCTCAGCCCACCTTTCTGGGTTATTGTGAAGATCCAAGTGTAAAAGTGCTATATAAATGCAGAGTATTATTATATCCATTATTATGCATGCTCAGGCACGGGTGGGTTCTTTCAAGCCCTGCTGCTCTGGCTGGCTTGAAGTTGACATCTCAGCAGTAACAGATAAAGTTAGTTAGACGCCTTTAAATCCATTTATTGCTGCACTTGACTTTTTCATCCTGGTGTTGAGGCAGCAGGATCTTTTCTTTTCTGTCAGCTCAGAACTCATTCCAACAGAAAAAAAAAATTGTCCTCAGTTTCTGTGACAAGAACTGAGGGTGAAAACGTTCTTGTGCTTTGTCTCACGTAACTGTGGGTTTGTTCAAGTTCAACGTGGCTCCCACTACTGGCAAGCGCAAAGGGAGTAGCATCCCTGGGAGATTTATCTCAGCTCGTTTCTCCAGAAACAGTCCACAGTTGTATAGTCTTTTGTTTGAATCGCACACATCATTTTGTAAAACATTCATATAGTTTGACATCAAAAAATAGATGCAAAGCAATCTGTGAATCAGAGAACATAGAAGTCTACCCACATCTGCAGAGCCTCTCTTCTCTGAGCTCACACTCAATACACTGGCACCCATCTGACATCCCACAAGGTCAGGGTGTTTTATCTGTATTTCACAGATATAATCCCTGGACTTCCTTCATAGCTCAGTTGGTAGAGAATCCACCTGCAACACAGGAGACCCCGGTTTGATTCCTGGGTCAGGAATATCTGCTAGAGAAGGGATAGGTTACCCACTCCAGTATTCTTGGGCTTCCTTTGTGGCTCAGTTAGTAAAGAATCTGCCTGCAATGCAGGAGACCTGGGTTTGATCCCTGGGTTGGGAAGATCCCCTGGAGAAGGGAAAAGCTACTCACTCCAGTATTATGGCCTGGAGAATTAGATGGACTGTATAGTAAAAGGGGTCTGAAAGAGTCAGACACAACTGAGCGACTTTCATTTCACTTCACAACTGATATAATCCCCAGTGCCCAGAATGATGAATGACCTATAGTAAGCCCTCCATACATTTTGGTTTAGTTGTTGAGTAAATATCATCTAATATGTAGCTACAACTTACATTTCCCAGAATAAAAATGCTGATTCTTATCTTCCAAATTCAAATTTGCTCCTCTTTTTACTCTTTCCATCTTTATAAATGGCACCACTACCCTCCCTGCTATTCAGTTGCTTTGATCCTTCTCTTTCCCTTTTGTTGTTGTTGTTTAGTCGCTAAGTCGTGTCCTACTCTTTGTGACCCCACGGACTGCAGCATGCCAGTCTCCCCTATCCTGCACTATCTCCAGGAGTTTGCTCAAACTCATGTCCACTGAGTAAGTGATGCCTTGATGCCATCCAACCATCTTATCCTCTGTCGTCTCCTCCTGCCTTCAATCTTTCCCAGCATCAGGGTCTTTTCCAATGAATCGGCTCCTTGCATCAGGTGGCCAAAGTACTGGAGCTTCAATTTCAGCATCAGTCCCTCCAGTGAATATTCTGGGTTGATTTCCTTTAGGATTGACTGATCTCCTTGCTGTCCAAGGGACTCTTAAGAATCTTACTACCAGCTTCCAATCCATCAGTGAGTCCTTCTGGCTCTACCTCTGTGATGCGGCCTGACTGTCTACTTCTCACCAATATCACTGTTACCACAATACAAGTAACTCTTAGCTCTTGGATGGATAACTCCAACACCAGCCTCCTCCAGATTACTGCCTCCATCTTCCTCCTATAATCCATTCTCCCCACAACGGCCAAAGGGAACTTTTAAAAATATAAATATGGTCATATTACCTGCTGCTAAGAATTCCCCAGTGGTGTCTCATTATGTTTAGACTAAGATGCAAATTCCCTGTCTGTAAGAGCACAGATCGTGGTTTGCAACATTGGCAGCCAACAGAATCATCTGGAGATATTTAAAATACATAGAACTTAACTCACACATTAGACTGGCTGAATCAATGTCTCTGGAGGGAAAGTCTCAGTAGATTACACTTGGGACATCACCCCAACTTCTTGAACACCTTACATTGTTTTCCTCTTCATTCTAAACTTTTGTACCTTGGTTTTTTTTTCTTTCTCCAGAAATCATCAAGCTTATGCCAGCCTCCAAGGAAAAGCCAGGACTTTTGCTTTTGTTGTACTTTCTGTCTGAATGTCCCTCCTTTTCTCACAGCTGCCTCTGTTCCTCCTTCAGGGGTCTTATCTTCCTTAGTAGGTCTTATCAACCTAGCCACAGTCTCTATCCTTCAGCAATTTCTGTGTCATAATGTGTGTCTGTCTCAATAGAAACTAAAAGGCACTAAGGCAAGAACATTGCTTGCCTTCTTTATTGCTACTTCATAGTGCTAAAAAGAAAAACACACACACAACTTTAATCTTTATGGGCTGTGTCCCAACTAGTCACTTGTGCCATTGTAGTACAAAAATAGCCAAAGATGTGATGTGACAGATGGGCATGGCTGTGTCCTAATAAAACCTCATTTATGGAATGAAATTTGAATTTAATTTTATGGGTAGCAAAATATTATCCCTCTTTTGATTTTTTTCAACCCTTAAAATTATAAATATCATTACTAGTTCATACACCCATAGAGGAAAAAAAAAACAAAACAAAACACCAGAAACAAAAAACAAACCAAAACCATAACACAGGTGGCAGGCTGAATTTGGTCCATCAGCTGTGATTTGCCAGCCTCTGAGAGTATTTGCATTTGTTTTTTAATTTGAAAGTCAAGAATTTCTTTGAGAAATACAAAGAGGCTTCCTAAAACACTACTAGCAGTGTTATCACACTATTTCCTTGTAGGGATTTCTGCATGTCTCAAACCAATTCAGAAAACATTTGGCAAGTATATATTATGCTAAATGGAACTGGATTAAGTGGCAGGCCAGGGGGCAGCTACCCAGGGTAAAATCTATAACTGAAGCTAAAATATCATCATAATAAATTGGGAACAGCACACCTCTGAACTCAGTTTCCCATAATAGTCTTTTTTTCATAAATTACAAAATACAGCTTCCTATTAAATAAAGACCAGTACCAATACCCTGAATGAATAGCTATTTAAAACAGAATCTAACTTGTACCCACCTCCATTCTCATTAAATACATATTGAGAAAATAGTGAAATAATTTTAGCATTTAAATATTTCACAGATTATAAATTATTTTCTGCTTCTGGATTTTGTATAACTTCAACTGATCCTAAACTGAAGACTTTGCAAAGACATCAAAAAACACAGAGAATAAATAAACTCCTTGTTTTCAAGGAGCTTATCCTAGCTTTCCTCAACTTTCACCTAGTTAAACACTAATTATACATTTCACTTCAGCCCAGAGGTCACTATTTCTGGGAAGATTTCTTGATCTTGCCGACACAGATCCATCAGCTGTCCTCCATTCCCAGTATGTCCCCTTCTTTGCTGTATTTACATACTTGTTTTAAAATAAATATATAAATAATAAGTATATTATATTTTAAAATGTAAATATTTATTTACGTACTTTATTTAATTGATGCCGCTTTTTCTCTTGAGACTGCCAAGCACTTGAAGATATTTTATGGACCAGGATGAATGTTCTGCCTGGCATTCAGTTTGTACTCAACAAATAATTATTCAGTCAAGGAATAAGGAACTGAATAAAGGAATGTGATGGACCTCAATGGAAGGCAAAATTTTTTGACTTCACAGCTACTGACATTTCCTTCCATTTTTCTCTATAACGTTTTATAATTCATTGTGCATATATTTGTTATGAATATGATAATCATTTCTGAGATTCAAACAGTCCACCTTTGGGTGAATGGAGAATAAAACAGGGAGGAAATGAAGGCGCCCCTGGAGTGAAAATTCATTAGACACAGAGGTAGACTTTCCAACCACAGCATTTATCTTAAAGCTCACATGCTGGTTATTGGAGAAGAAGAAGAAAAATCAACTGCATGTATTTAAAAGCACAGGGAAACACAAAGCAAATCCTTCTTTCAAAACCACAGGAAGCTTGTTTTCAATCCTGATTCTAAAAGATGAACAGCCAACTCTCCCCTTCATTATAATCCTCACTGCTGCCCTTACAATTAGGTCCTAGAAAGCATGCTGGTGCTCAGACACAAAATTGAAAGCTACTGCAGACATGTATTTCCAGATACAGCTGTGTATGTTTTCTGTTTCTATGGCAAGGGGCAGATTGAAGTGAAAGCTCCCACTCAGCTAACTGTTCCTGATCAGAGTGTTCCCCTTTCTCCTTACTTCTGCAGCAGCAAGAGGTAAACTTGTACACTAGCAAGACTATTTGTGCTGTGCTCAGTTGCTTCAGTCATGCCCTACTCTTTGTGACTTATAGACTATAGCACACCAGGCTCCTCTGTCCATTAATTCTCCAGGCAAGAAGACTGGAGTGGATTGCCGTACCCTCCTCCAGGGGATCTTCCCAACCCAGGAATCAAACCCATTTCTCTGGCATCTTCTGCATTGCAGGCAGATTCTTTACCCACTGAGCCAGCTGGGAAGCCCATTAGCACACTGCTGCTGCTGCTGCTGTGCTGCTAAATCGCTTCAGTCGTGTCTGACTCTGTGTGACCCCATGGACTGCAGCCTACCAGGCCTCTCTGTCCATGGGATTCTCCAGGCAAGAACACTGGAGTGGTTTGCCATTTCCTTCTCCAATGCATTAAAGTGGAAAGTCAAAGTGAAGTCGCTCAGTTGTGTCCAACTCTTATCGATCCCATGGACTGCAGCCTACCAGGCTCCTCCATCTATGGGATTTTCCAGGCAACAGTACTGGAGTAGGGTGTCATTGCCTTCTCCCCATTAGCACACTAAGGCCCCCTAAATCTGTTCCCATTAGCTCATGATATCAGAATGTGGAGAAGCTAACCTACAGACCTGTCTTCTGACTACCTTCATTAGGCATGTAACTGGTCTGTTATCAATTGCACACAGGCATCCTGAATGCATGGTTTCTCCAGCCCTGCAGAGCCCTTTAAACTGCTGCTGTAAGGGCACCAGTATAAAGACAAACGCTAACTGAATAGTGTTGGAGCAGCATTTCACAAACTCCCATCAAGCACAGGATATGAAGTAAGTGAAGAACAGAACCAGGAGAAATCATGTCCTAGAGCAGAGATGATATGAGCGGGCTGTGCAGTAGTGTCTATTTAGACACTGAAATTGTATATATCAGATGATAATATATTTCCCACCAAAAGATATGTGGGCCAGAAGAGTTTATCACCCATGTGATCAATAGAATTCAGATTACTTAAATTAGTAATTTAATTAGTAATCTAATCTAGTAAGGACTCTAAATTGAGTCCTTAGAGTCATAAAACTGTGATGGTGGTGATGAATAACACAAGTGTAATATACTAATAAGAGATATATATTTTGGAGGAAGAACACAAGTTTGGAGCAAAGAAAGTGAATAACACTCTCCAGAAAAAGTATAATATAAAATCATAGTCCTTTCAGAAATATCTAAACTCATAACTGCCTGAAACAATTTTTTAAAAAATCTCCATAGTTATGGAGTTGTGAAATGAGCATGCTATAAGACAAGATGTTTACTCTCTAATTATATAAAATTAATCTACATGAAAACATTCCTATCTCTTAATCCTGGCTTATATCTCTGCCGAATCTCCTACCCAAACTAAACACAGTACAATGAAATGTTAAGGTGAAGGTGCAAATCTTGCAACAAATATACAATTTCATGAAGTTAACAAAAGTGATATTGGAAAATTTCTTTAAACCTCAAGGCGTTTATAAATAGTACTTTAACATGAGTAGAGCAGTTAATAATTAAACATGTAATCATTGTCAGGGATGATGACACAACTATCATTTCAAAAGAAAATGACTTAAATATAAAAAGATTCAGAGAAGTCCCTGAATATTTTTTGAAAATATGATATTCTGTATCATTTGCTTGAGAATCAAAAGTGAGGAATATTGTTTCACACCATGAGAAAATTTTTTTCACAAAAAATGTTCTAGGAAAAGATAAATATAACTCAAATCTTGCTTATTTTAGGTATCAGCTTTTAACTGCCATTCCCACCAACATTTCATAAAATAAAATATAAAATTAAGAAATAATAGGAAACAACCATTCATATATATAAATAAAATAAAAGACAAATAGAATCAATATAAGATAAAATATAACATAAAAGAAAATAAACCTTTTCATAATCTTACCTTTTGTTTTCAAGGTAACATTCCAACAAAAACTTTTTTCCGAATTTATGTGACATACTCATCTCTACTTTAAGTAGATTCTCTTTAAGGAAACTTTTCCTGGCACCAACTTTCCTTGGCTATGGAGAATTATCTAAGTAGAGTTTTGCTTCCTACTTCTCTGAAAGTTTTTCTTGACTACTTTATGATTTCCTCTTCCTACAATCACTAGTTAAAAGTGAGGCTTCTCCAGGTTTCATTGATTTGTAAAAAGTTAATATAGTTTATTGTCCAGTGGGTATACTTTGGAATGTGAAAGGAGAATCCAAAAATAAACAACAGTCACTGAGTGATTTACAAAGGTTGTATCTGCTGAACTTCGATTTTTTGGTCCAAATTACTTCACATGCTCTTCCCCTGTGAGCTAGGCCATTCCCAACTAACAAACATGTAATCTCCCTATTTCATTATTTCCTTCATATTCCCAACCTCAGATTCCATCTACTGAACGTAACTGAAAATCTTGACATGAACAAAACTTCTGTTCTCCACTCTCTTTCAACCCAATCAGCCACATTTAAAATGTTTTTCCCCTTGTATATATGAATCCATCTTATATGAATAAAACCCTTGATACTTTCATTTGGACCTTCTGTACCAAATCCCTATCTACCTCCTGTCTTTTCCTCCCCAACTGTATCTCCTTTCCTGCCATATACCAACAAAAATATTCAGACAAGATCAATATTTTTTAACAATGCTACAGGAGGGACCAATCTCCTTAGCTGCACGTGGGCAAAGCTGCAGTCTTTATGAGTCCTTCCTATGTACTCTTCCATCTTTTCCTTCATGGTAATGTAGTAATTTGTAACCAGAGATACAGCCACTTCCTTGACAATATAAGACATAAGATCGATGTGCAGGGTGAACAATTTTTCTGGAGTAATGATCAAATAATGCCATGACTATAAAATAGTTAAGAACCATGATATAAGAGTCCTGGAAACAGTGACCATGCATTTTCAGTGTAGACAGCTGTGAGCTTGTGTAATCTCTACTGCTCACCGTGGTAGATCATTGCGACCTTGGCCCAGTTAATTAACTTTCTAAGCATGTTTCCTCATATCTAAAAACAGGAATAATAACTTTTACCTTCATTGTTTATTACGAGAAAGAAATGAGATAATTTTTATAGAATGCTGATATAGACTTTCAATCAATGGTAATGACAATGATGAAGAAAATGATGTTGGTAATATATCTATCTATATATTCTTACAGCTATCCTTTTGTATCTGTTTTCCCCCTATCTAAAAAATTTTTTATTCTCTCATTTTACCTGGTACAATTTTCATTAACTGTTAGGATATAGCTCAGATTTTATTTGCTTCAAGAGCATTTTCTTTACATACCCCAGGCTGAGCTGAGTTCTACATTTTTATCTCTGCATATCTTTCTTTAAGGGAAAGTATTGAAATGGAGCAGGACTTTGTAGGGCTCCTGGGCAAGGAAGCCTTTCTGTGTCCCCCTTCCACTTTTGCAGGGAACAGACTTCAGCCTCCATGACCCTTCCTGAGTCCCCAAATGCAGATTCAAATAGTTGCTAATCACAGAAGGAAAGGAATGAAGAAACAAGAAAGGAATAACCAGGAAATGACAGTGCAGACACTGATGATGGGAAAGATTGAAGGCAGGAGAAGAAGGGACAACAGAGGATGAGATGGATGGATGACATCACCGACTTGATGGAGGTGAGTTTGAGCAAGCTCCAGGAGATGGTGAAGAACAGGGAAGCCTGGCATGCTGCAGTCCATGGTTTCACAGAGTCGGTCACAACTGAGTGAAGGAACAACAAAATGCAGAGCAGGCAGCTCTAAGTGGTTCAAAAATCTACTTATTTGGGTTATTTTTTAAAAAATTGGATATGTAAAAGTTTAAGTTTTATATTAGTGAGCTTTTGAGCTAAAAAGGGTCTTAGCCTGAAGTAAAAAAAAAAAAAAAAAACCTACAGGCTAATACACAGAGCCTATCTTTGGTCCATTTATATAACATTAGTAGGTACTCAGTAATAATTGGACTTAGATATAAAGTTACTAACTTTATATCTAAGTTATATATATATAACTTAGATATAAAGTTACTAACAATTTTGCTGTATATTCAGAATTTCCCAAGGGAATGTGGGCTTCCCAGGTGGCATTAGTGGCAAAGAACCCGCCCGTCAATGCAGGATACATTACAGACATGGGTTCAATTGCTGGATTGGGAAGATCTCCTGGAGGAGGGCATGACAACTCCAGTATTCTTGCCTGGAAAATCCAATGGACAGAGGAGACTGGGGGGCTATGGTCCATAGGGTCTCAAAGAGTCGGACATAAGTGACTTGGCACACATGTGCAATTATTGAACTTATGTTCAAAGCTACTAACTACAATTTTGTGGTATATTCAGAATATTCCCAAGGGAACATCATGTCTTAATTGAGTTCAGATTCAGATTCCAGAGGTAGAGGGCTTGGCTTATTTGTTTCTTTAAATATGTCCATTAATCTATTCAGCTTTAAAGTCCAAGACTTTTAAAAGAGCTCTCTGGGAGATGGGTATATCATGACTTCCCTTTATAGCTCTACAGTAAGCTAATACCTTGGGTATCATGTATATCCAATAAATATCTGTTATTTAAAATAAATTAATGATCCTAAATTTCATAAAGCATATATTCTTTAAATAAGCCCCTTATAACTGAAAGCCTTTCTTCAGGCTTTGAAAAATACATATTCTTGAAGAGAAAACTCAACCCCAACCCATTTAGAAATATTTAATTGTATCTGTTGAATTAATATGTGGATTTTTTTAGTTGAAAGATATTGAATAAAAACTTCACACATGAGAATTGTCACCTAATGTAGGCAAGTTGAGATTATCAGAAGGAAAGATGATGAGTTATCGGTCTTATAAAAATGCCTATTCTTGTCTCTAAATCCACAGATGGTGAGGATGAGGATGCATAGATGAGTGGATGGAGGGAGCAATGAAGGGGTGGATGGAGGGAGGAAGGGAGGGATAATATTTACTTCACATTTGCTATATCCATACAGGATAAAAAAGAATTTCAGCTTTCACAGACCCTTTCATGAAAGAGAATTGCAACCTTCTTCCATGTTAGTCTTTCAGCTTGCCTCCTTAAAATACTTTTTTTTTTTTTTAATTTTGAAAAGTAATTTCAAGCACACTGAAAACACAATAAAATCAATGTGGAATTGTAATTAAGTTCCAGATCAACATATTCTAGAGGAAGACAAAAGTAAGCAGCTGGAACTTTCTTATTTTATAAACTAATTGAATTATACATAATCCACTTACTGTTCAATTAGTCTAATTATGGTCAACATCAGTCTCTGTTTTTAAGATGACAGAATATAATTCTGCCACTTTTTTGGAACTAGCACTGTCAAACTGATATTAAGTAGATTTTGTGCCTAATGCATTATTTCCATCTACTTGGCAGTAGTCCTATATAAATAAAATGATTCAAAATAAAATAATTTTTTCAACAAATTTCTTTGGAATCTTTATTTCTTTTTATATTCCATTTTTGGTTGAATATTATATGATTTTATAATATTCATGTATCTTCATTCAACAGAAATAAAGTCAAGGCATCCATACTGTTCTAGGATGAACTAAAATTGTAAACATAAACCACTTAAAGTAATAAGAATAATTAAGTTGACAACAAAAAATCTTGAAAATTATTTAACCAGTTCATTAAGTGCAATGTCTAATTTGGCTTTGTATGTAGTAGAATTTAAACTACTTTACTGGGGATTCCCAGCTGGCAAGAGTGGTAAAGAACCTGCCTGCTAATACGGGAGACATAAGAGACATGGGTTCGATCCCTGGTTTGAGAAGATCCCCTAGAGGAGGGAATGGCGACCCACTTCAGTATTCTTGCCTGGAGAATCTCATGGACAGAAGTGCCTGGCTGGCTACAATCCACAGGGTCAAAAAGAGTCAGAGACGACTCACGCACATGCAAACACACACACACACACACACACACACACACACACATATAAATACAGTTTCAATGCAGCCTGAAAACTCATCGTTAGAAGTTGCAAAACCCAGGTAATTAACTATTAGATAGCAATAAGAAATCGACTTCAAACATCTCAAATACTGGTAGTGGAGCAAACAATTTAAATCTTCTATGACTCACTCAAACGTTTGTTGTTCACATATTTAGCAAGACTAAGCTCACAAATTAAACCATAAAATAAGCCAAAACTTTGTAACAAAACACCAGGAGTTAAACAGAAAACCAGAAAAGTCATCAGGATTGTGTTATTTCAGTTCAGAGGAAATCCCCCAAAGCCAGACAATGGAGCAAATCCACTGAACACTCTTGTCCAATATAACATCTATGAAAATAATAAATGGGATGCTCCCAGATACACTTAGTTCCAGAAATATTTTCCTTTGTATGCACAATGTTTTGGTAATTTTAAAATTGGTCATTGATGTTTAAAAAAAAATCAAGATACTTCAAATAAAGTTCTGCAATTCAAGTTTATTGTGAAAACTTCAATGTGTCAGCACTAAACTCATGGTTCCTCAAAGCAATAATGCCCTCAATTTGAGTGACTATGATTACTTCAGAAGGATCATGTGCTTTTCTGAGGCCAGGATCGCTGCCACACCCAACAATGTGGCCTGATATCTATTTCAGTTATTCATCTTATATGCGTGAGCCTGGTAGAAACAGTATGGGATTTAAGATCCCTGGCCTCAAGGAAGAAGAAATATGGAAAACTTGACCACTCCACACAAACCTGAACTTAAATCCTCTGAACAGAGATGGAAAATTTGGGTGATAATTTTCTTTCCCTAGAATCCATCATAGCACCTGGTGTGTCAATTTAAGTTTGTGAATAGTGATTTGTCCAAAGGTCATCAGTAAATGTTAAGGTGAACTGGGAGTAAAATCTTCTGGGATTCAAACAAAGCAATTGGAATTTGAGGTCTATATACCTAGTCCCTGGAGAAGGAAATGGCAACCCACTCCAGTGTTCTTGCCTGGAGAATCCCAGGGACGGGGGAGCCTGGTGGGCTGCCGTCTATGGGGTCACAGAGTTGGACACGACTGAAATGACTTAGCAGCAGCAGCAGCATACCTAGTCCCAAATTAATCATTCAGTTAACATCTCACCAAATTAACTGGTTGCTCAATTAAATCAATTAAATCAGTCCCATTGTTTGGTAAATCAAAGATAAGGACCAAGTGTTGTCTTTTTATAGGACAATAGCTGTAATCTATATAAATGATTTTCCCCCAAAATATTTCTTGAACTAGGAGCTACTTACCAAATTTCTCTAAAATCAAACAATTATATAAAGGAGTGAAAAAAATTCCCTGAAAGACAAAAGAATGATTGGAAAATAAAGAAAGTAGAAGCGGAATAGTTTTTCTTAAGGATTATATTACTTCAAAGTGTGTGCAAATAAGCATATAGTTTTTGCAATCTGTGAAAGTGTTTTCTGTAAACTGGGCAATTTAATTGACTTTATTTATTCTGTGCTGTGCTGTGCTTAGTTGCTCAGTCTGTCTGACTGTTGTGACCCAAGGACTGTAGTCCACCAGGCTCCTCTGTCCATGAGGATTCTCCAGCCAAGAATACTGGAGTGGGTTGCCATGCCCTCCTCCAGGGGATCTTCCCAGCCCAGGGATCAAACCCACCTCTCCCACATTGTAGGTGGATTCTTTACCGTCTGAGCCCCCAGGGAAGCCCAAGAATACTGTAGTGGGTAGTCTGTCCCTTCTCCAGGAGAACTTCCAGACCCAGAAATCAAACCAGGGTCTTGTGCATTGCAAGCACATTCTTTACTAGCTGAGTTACCCAGGAAGCACAACACTTTACCCTAATAAAAACTAAAATTGTGGGAAAAAAAAAACTTAGAAAAAAAATCTAAATCTACCTCAAGGTCTTATCATTAGTTTTATAAACAAAGAACTGCATTTATTTTATATTGTCATATTTTTTATTTTTAATTGTCATATATTTTATATGAAACTACATTTCATTTATATTGTCAAAAAATGAAAGAAAAAAAAAGTGGATAGTTACACGATTTTTCATTTATTTTTGGAGAAGCAACATGTTCATGCCAAGTTGGATCATGATTATCAGGAAATTTGTCAAAATACACGTATAATAATAAAAATTACATTGTTTCCCATGAAAGAATAAAAACATTTACTCACTAAGTTTTCTTTTTTAGGAAAAAAAAGCACAATAATTCTAATCAACATGCATTCCAGTACACGTTGATGCACTCTGCACCTGATCCCTATTAAGCTGCTGTTGATCCTGTCTATCTAACAGTAACTATCAAAATTAAAAAGGGATTAAGATGAAGTGTCAGTTTCTATTTTGACTGCTTCCAGTAAGACATTTGGAAATGCTTTACTGACTAATTTTTACAATATCTTGTGGGGCTACTATTGAGTATCCTGTAAAAGCAGTTGAAAGGAATCAAAAAAGCAAATGATTTCTTTGGAAAAAATGAGTTGTCCATATTCAGAGAAGTTGAAATGCTCTGAATAACCACAACATTCATTCATTTGAGTGTTGTTTGAAGGTATGTTATTTCAAATCTGGCCAAAAATACTAGACATGAGAAATAAATTGCAAACAGAAAGGTATAGAAGAAGATGCTCTAGAACTAATTGGATGAATGAGCTATGCAAACTACAGAAAGTTTTTCTGAACCCAGAAATAAAATACTCATATATTTAAAAACGTATATTTAAAAAATATTCCTGGTCTAATTTACCAAGCTGACATACCCCCAAAAGGATTGTGGTTACTATAAATGATTTTATCAGTAAAATTTCTTAAAGTACTACACTGGGAAGATGAAAAATTCAGAGACAATAAAGTCTCATTGTGATGACTATAATCCATGGCGCTAGATGTTGTAGATGACATTATAAGGAAGAACCTCAATATTAAATGATGTAGGAAGCATCAAAGAAGAACTCTTCCTTTGCCTTTCACTATATTTATAGCATTTCATGCTTCAAGGAAAGGCACTTTATTTGAGAGCATTCATTTTTAGCTAGAAAGCTCTTGAAAGAGGATCTGGCACATAGTAAGTGCTACATATGCTGCTATTTTTGTTATTACTATTTCCATAAACTTTCTTTGACAAATTAATTAAGCAAAGGGATTTAATAGGTATATATGAAATATAAATTATAAGCCAATGAAAAATAAAATTCTTCCCACATAAAAATATGTTCTTTAATATTTCACTACCTTTGAGTAGTTACTGTTTCTAAGAAACTTCTAGATTAACTAACACCTTCTCCAATGTTTAAATTACTATAAGCACTAATAAGAATAAATATACACAAAAAATAGAAAGAAATATGTCTCTTCCCTTATAGTAATTTTAGCCAGTGTGATTTTATTGAAGGACATTCCACTGTCTCAGGTTTCTTATCTAAACCATATAAATTTGCAAAATTATTAAAATGGGACTGTTTCATAAAACAAACCCTAAAGCTTCATTTATCACTTTCAGGATATTCTCCCATGCTTCTTTGATTAATACTTTTATTAGAGGCATTCAATACAGATAATGCAAAATTAAATGGATTTTGCCAGAATACATTATAGCCATTAAAATAAATCAGACTATTAAATGGAGGGAAAAAGTAAAATCTGAAAAAGAAATATAATTCCATATAACTTATGACAGAGTCAATTAATCACATAACTACGATTTGAGACTTTCTCTATAGAAGGAAAGGAATAAAGTCCCATTTAATACTTCATCATTATTGTCACATTCTCTAAAGAAAAGACCATGAGCCAAGCACCAGTATGTACTGCACCTGAAGACAAAATTTTCTTTGTTTTTTCCTGACTACCCTTGACTCAACTACCCCCTGCAGCACTTTTCAGAGACGATATAAAGTATGAACCAATCCAAATTTCTGTCTTTCAAAAACTGTTTGAAATAAGTCATTTGGGAAGAGCTCTTGTCGTTTGTCATTCTGTCTTCATTTCCACATTCTGCTTCTGAAAATTTTTCTCTAGTGTTCCATTTCACAAAATTGCCTCCAATTTCCAATTACCTTAATAACATGATAGAACATTTACTTGACTTTAATTATTGAACTTCACAAGTTTTTTGGCCTTTAAGATTTCCTCTTAAATAATAAAAAAGGCAAGATGAACATTTTTTTACAAGTGCAATTGTGCACCCAAAATGAATTCATAGAATTATAATTAAGTTCATTTTTACCAAATACCAAAATCCACTATGAAGCCTTTTTAATAATGTCTGAGTTTTATGTGATTCCTGAAATTTATTATTTATTGATTTAATAGATTTTTAGGTGTCAGTTATAGTTTAGTAAATTTAAGTGATAATTGAAAAACTTTTTCTCTGATACTGCTTGATGACAAATTTAATAAATCAAAAATTCTACTTCTGACTATGTGGTTAGAGCCTATTAAGGGGACATGGAAGCAAAAAAATATATTCTTTTCCTCATAGAACTTACAAGATAGTTGAAAAGACAGGAGCAACATGTAAGAGATGTTTGGAAACAACTAAAATATTCTTGGATTTTTGATGCAACAGAATTAAGCAGGACAAAGAGGAAGGAGGAGGGGGTGGAAGGGATTTGGATTTTTATAAAGAGGTGCAGGAGGAGACTTTTAAGGCAGTTTCAAGATTCCAAGGAGAAGGCAATGGCAACCCACTCCAGTACTCTTGCCTGGAAAATCCCATGGACGAAGGAGCCTGGTAGGCTGCAGTCCATGGTGTCGCTAAGAGTTGGACACGACTGAGCGACTTCACTTTTCACTTTCATGCACTGGAGAAGGAAATGGCAACCTACTCCAGTGTTCTTGCCTAAAGAATCCCACCGACGGGGGAACCTGGTGGGCTGCCATCTATGGGGTCACACAGAGTCAGACACGACTGAAGCGATTTAGCAGCAGCAGCAGCAAGGTTCCAAAAAGATAAAACAGGATCTCTAGAACAAATATGGTCAGGAAGGAGGATGCCTTCTTAAGGAGGAAGGAGTATGCACATGAAATAGACTAAGTGAGAATATTCAGGTGTTTGTTCCTAAATAGATATAGCCTGCCTTTCACTGTAAATTACATCATGCGGACACAGCCTGCTGGAAGTGCAGTTCAGTTCAGTTGCTCAGTCGTGTCCGACTCTTTGCGACCCCATGAATCGCAGCATGCCAGGCATCCCCGTCCATCACCAACTCCTGGAGTTCACTCAAACTCATGTCCATTGAGTCATTGATGCCATCCATCTCATCCTCTGTTGTCCCCTTCTCCTGCCCCCAATCCCTCGCAGCATCAGGTCTTTTCTAATGAGTCAACTCTTCACATGAGGTGGCCAAAGTATTGGAGTTTCAGCTTTAGCATCCGTCCCTCCAATGAACACCCAGGACTGATCTCTTTTAGAATGGACTGGTTGGATCTCCTTGCAGTCCAAGGGACTCTCAAGAGTCTTCTCCAACACCACAGTTCAAAAGCATCAATTCTTCGGCACTCAGCTTTTTTCACAGTCCAACACTCACATCCATACATGACCAATGGAAAAACCATAGCCTTGACTAGACGGACCTTTGTTGGCAAAGTAATGTCTCTGCTTTTCAATATGCTACCTAGGTTGGTCATAACCTTTCTTCCAAGGAGTAAGCATCTTTTAATTTCATGGCTGCACTCACCATCTGCAGTGATTTGGAGCCCAGAAAAATAAAGTCTGACACTGTTTCCACTGTCTCCCCAACTATTTCCCATGAAGTGATGGGACCAGATACCATGATCTTAGTTTTCTGAATGTTGAGCTTTAAGCCAACTTTTTCACTCTCCACTTTCACTTTCATCAAGAGGCTTTTGAGTTCCTCTTCACTTTCTGCCATAAGGGTGGTGTCATCTGCATATCTGAGGTGATTGATATTTCTCCCGGCAATCTTGATTCCAGCTTGTGCTTCTTCCAGCCCAGCGCTTCTCATGATGTACTCTGCATATAAGTTAAGTAAGCAGGGTGACAATATACAGCCTTGACGTACTCCTTTTCCTATTTGGAACCAGTCTGTTGTTCCATGTCCAGTTCTAACTGTTGCTTACTGATCTGCATATAGGTTTCTCAAGAGGCAGGTCGGGTGGTCTGGTATTCCCATCTCTTTCAGAATTTTCCACAGTTTATTGTGGTCCACACAGCCAAAGGCTTTGGCCTAGTCAGTAAAGCAGAAACAGATATTTTTCTGGAACTCTCTTGCTTTTTCGATGATCCAGCGGATGTTGGCAATTTGATCTCTGGTTCCTCTGCCTTTTCTAAAACCAGTTTGAACATCAGGAAGTTCACGGTTCACATATTGCTGAAGCCTGGCTTGGAGAATTTTGAGCATTACTTTACTAGCGTGTGCTGCTAAGTCACTTCAGTCGTGTGCGGCCCCATAGACAGCAGCCTACCAGGCTCCTCCATCCCTGGGGTTCTCCAGGCAAGAATACTGGAGTGCTGAGATGCGTGCAATTGTGTGGTGGTTTGAGCATTCTTTGGCTGGAAAGTGGCATATTATAATACTTAAAGAGATAGGTGTTATTTTTAGAAATTTGAATTTCCAATATGACTCTTGTCATTTAACTACATGTATTAAATTGGGCAAGGGACAAATCATTTAAGAATTAGCCCTTGATGAACTGATAGTTGTTCCCATGCCCCACCCTCTACTTCTTGTATAATTTAGTGATCTCAACATTTTCATCTATGAGATGTCTCTCTAAAGTCCTCTTCTTGACCTCAGCTGCTTCAACAATCCTGTCCTCCACACTTCTGCTACCTATCTATGATTATACTTTTGATCTTATAATTAAAAATATGTATCCATCCCTGGAGGAGGGCATGGCAACCCACTCCTGTATTCTTGCCTGGAGAATGGGCAGAGGAACCTAGTGGGCTACAGTCCATAGGGTTACAAAGAGTTGGACATGACTGAGCACCTAAGCACAGCACATCCATTCCTTAATCTGTATTTCAGACACTGTCCTCTCCACATCCTCCCTCCTCTCTTTCCATTTTATTCTCTAGCATATCCTGTATCCATAAATTCTTCCTTCCCACTGTGACTTCCAATTTATTGACCTTTTCACTTTTCCACTTTTTATCACCTCCATTATGTCCTCACTTTTGCTCTCACCCAGCTCAATTACATGGTCAATCACAGTAACCATTCCCTTTCAAATACTCTCAACTCACTTGGTCTCTCTTCTTCTATCATCTTGCCTAGCAAGTTACCAAATCTGGCTAAATCTAAGCCTTTGACTACTCAAGGCCTATATCTAAGCTTCTGAATACTCCTGAAGAAAAATGTACAGCCAACCTGAGAAGTTTTTATTTAAATCCTTGACAGAAATCTCAAGTGGGCTCTTAGTGCTTTCTTAGCATTAAGTATATTTCCCTAGTCAATTCACTTTCTCATTCTACATGGCTCCTTTGAAACCTTTTATTCTCTCTTCAGATTTTCCATGTCTTTCATTCACTTGTTTTTCCCAGTTAAAGGTACTGCTTAAACTTTTCCATAAAAAAATATAAGATCAGAGTAAGATGTCCATGTTCTTCTACTACCAACTTAGTATCTTATATCTGTATCCATATACTTTGCCTTCTCTTTTTCCTTTGTAAGATGGAAGCAACTAAGACCAATCTACTGGTTGTTCTATGCCATGCCACAAAAGGGTCTGGCTCCTGAAATCTTCCTCCCTCTTTCTTTCAGCCTCAAATTTTGTTCTGTAGAAGTCAGCAAACTATAGTCTGTGGGGCCAAACTTGGCTGGATACCTAAGTCAAAAATGATTCTAAAAATTTTAAGTGGTTGAAAAAAATCAAAGAATAATATTTCATGACACATAAAATTATATAAAATTCAAAGATTAGCATCTATAAAGAAAGTCTTATGGGAACACAGCCTTGCTCATCTACAGTACTCTCATACTCTAAGAGCAGGGTTGAAGAGTTACAACAAAGATGTCTGGCTACAAAGCTAAAAATATGTAATGCCTGGCCCTGTATAGCAAAATTTTCCTAATCTCAGTTCTGTCTGTAAAATAATTCTCAATAACACGGAAATGTGCTGTAATCACTCACATGGTAAAAACAAAGACCGTCCTTTGACTTCATTTCTCCCTCCAGCTATACCATCCCTTCAGTGCTTTCATTTGCAGCAAAAATCATTACAATAATTATCAGCTCCTACCGTTTTAGTCATTCAATCATGTCCGACTCCTTGTGACCCCATGGACTGCAGCCCACCAGGCTCCTTTGTTCATGGGATTCTCCAGGCAAGAATACTGCAATGGGTTGCCATTTCCCTCTCCTACAGTTTCCACTCCATTTTTCCTGTTTGCTTTGAGGTCGCTCTGATAAGCATCTGTATCCACCACTGAACTGAAATTAATCTTTTATGCTGGAAGTAGAGCGCTAATGGTCACTTCATTCACTTGGTACTCTCTTAGCCCTTTGACAGGAATCATGTTCTCCTTTACTTGCATTTGGGTTCCATCCTTTCTTGATCAATTCCCTTCTTATCTGGCTGATTCTTCTTTGTTTATTTTGCTGAATATTCTCATTTTCCCAACATCTAATATCTGGAGAGCTCTCAAGCTGTCATCTGACCTCTTATCTTTTCTTCCTCTGCTTGCTGGGTGATCTCATCTAGTGCCATGATTTTACAGGATGTGACTAAACTGATGCTCTTATATGTATAATTCTACCCCAGACCAGATTTATATATACAAGAGCATGTTTTATATATATATATATATATATATATATATATATATATATATATGACTTCCTGGTGGCTCAGATAGTAAAGCGTCTGCCTACAATACAGGAGACCTGGGTTCAATCCCTGGGTCAGGAAGATCCCTGGAGAAGGATATGGCAACCCACTCCAGTACTCTTGCCTGGAAAATCCCATGGATGGAGGTGCGTGGTAGGCTACAGTTCATGGGGTTGCAAAGAGTCGGACATGACTGAGTGACTTTCACTATATAAATTTATAACCTAAAAACACACTCTAGATTTCGGCCCCCAAACCTTCACCTTCTTTGATGTCTTTCCCATCTCAGTAAAAGGCAACCTTTGTTCCTCCAAATGCTTAAACCAAAATTTTTGTTATCACTTTGATTTTTCTCAGTTTCTCATATTCAAATTCTATTGACTCTGATATATTTTAAAGTGTAACACCCAAATACTATTAGCTGTCTTTAAAATAAACCAAAATATTCAAGCACTTTTCACTGCCTCCATTCCTATGTCCTTAACCCTAGTTCAAATAATCATTTTACATCTTGACTACAGTAGCAGCCTTATTTGTTCTCTCTATTCCACCCTTGTTCCCTCAGGCAACTTCCTTTTTTATATGGCTCTCCATTACAAAATAATTGAAATCAAAACATTGAACCATGACCTGTGTGGGCCCAGATTTTCTTGCCTCTGTTTATTCTGCAACTTCCATTAAATTCCACACCCTACCCTCTACTGTTCTTCATCATATTGGTTTGATGTGTGTTGCCCACAACCTCTAAACTCAGTTCCTGCTGCTGTTCACTCTAAATGCTTTCCCTCTCTCTGTTCATCACATGCTGTTATCTAATCTTCAGATTCCAGATCAAATATCTCCTCCCCAGAGAGGCTTCTCCTGGCCACCCTGCCCATCTACCTGCTCTATCTCATCCACCTACCCTTTAAAACTCCTACTATTTCCTTTATTTCCTTCATAGCCCTTATCTCCATCAGATAGTACTCTACCATATGGTTGTTTTTACCCTACTAGAATATTAACTCTGTAAGATTATGTATGTCCTTTACCCTGTCTTAATTGCAACTGTATCCAAGAGTCTGAAAAAGTTGTCACTCATGAACATCTGTCAATATACTAAATGAATTAATAAATAAATTTTTAAAAATCCATTTTAAATGTTTCAATATATTGCCTGGCAAAATAAAATGCTAAATAAACAGAAGCTATTAATGGAAAATAAAGATAATAAATATAAGAAAATAATAAAAATAAGAAAAATTTTAAAATAAAATGGAAATATAAAAATAAACACTAGTTTAATTTAAAATCATCAAAGTAGAAGAGTGATACACAAAACATAAATATCAATGCTACAGAATAAACCTGTAAAAGTACTTCAACATAGATAGATACCTCTATAATGGATTTGCAGTGCTGATACAATATTTTATTTTCTGAGGGAGTATTATACCTTTATTCAAAATGCTCAAGCCCACACACACACGCAAAGATGAGATTTGCTACTGAAGTCAGCACTGGCAGCCACTGGAGAAAGAGAACTGAGCTTTCTTTTTTTTGAAGAAAAGAAATGAAGTTGCTGCTCTTCCATGCTTGTTTAAGCTTAAGTTTCAATTTGTGTTAAGTCTGGTCTCTTCCAAGTTCTGAATAGAACATTAAATTAAGTACTGCACAGTCAGTGTGACTAATATTCTTTTCTCATTCTTCTAAGCCTTTGACTCTGCCCTGGGTAACATCCTTTACAAAGCTGACTTTGATCTCTTTTCCTTGGTTCAAGTGGTATATGGGACATTTTCAACAAAATTTTAGTGTGTGGTTTCAAGTGTTGAATATATATTGAAGCTGCATAAGCATCTTATTAGAAAAAAATAGTTGGAAAAAGTAGTTATATGTGAATACTGAACTTCCATTTCTTTTAAAATGGTAAATTTTCCGCAATTTGATTGAGTTTATTTTATTTTTTTCACTTCAGTGCAATTCATTAAACAGGACTGGGTGTCTATAAGGTTGAAAGCAATGTGTTGGCCACTCTAGAAGATTCCAAATGAGCCAGGTGTGGAAAATGGGTTCTATCTCCTGGGTCACTTCAGCTGAATGATTATAGTAGCCTGAGGGGCTATCTTGAGAAGGACTTTGAGGCTCTGATTAGAATTACGGGAAAGAGTGATATGATCCATGAATGATATCTGACTAAATTGGCAAAGGGGGAATCACTGCACAAACAATGAGTGTTTGCTATGTTGGAATTTGATGCTTATTGCTTTTAGATAGCTATAGTTCACTAAACAAGAAAAGATTAAACCACATGGTTATATGGCAGGAAGTCATGTTAACAGTGTAATGCAGAAATAACTCTTTTGTTTGCTTCTTTACTGGAATAGAGTTAGCAACAGAAAAAAAAAAAAAGTGAACTTTTTAATTTTCTGTACTCATAGGAAAGGCAATCAGATTCTCCTGCCTTTGTGAATGTGGGAACCCTTGGGTGCTGGGGAAAGTTGCCTTTTGTTTGTTTCTTTCTCAGTTATGTAGGGTTGGCCTACTCTTAGGTATCACTCACACAATGACAGATCTTTTTTTATAATTCATTTAAAATAATTAACTACATGTAAATATAAATATTTTTAGTAAAAATACCTATATTTTTCAAAACATACAGTGGCTTTGTTTGTTTGCATCTTTGTAAATCTCATTAATATCTGTCTTCATGGAACTCGGCTGTATTCTCACATTCCCTTTGCACTCAGTCTTTCGCAACATCACATGTCAATGACAGATATTTAACTAGGACATTCAAGCAAGATTTTCCAAGAAGAATATAGGGATGGAACGTGATCAGTGAGAGGCAAAATGGATTGGCCAAATATTTAGATGTTCTAATCCAGGGCACACAGAGGAGTGAGGAATTCTGGAGAAGTCAGGATATTCAATTTGCTCTGAAAATTAGTCTCTGGGGTACAAGATTCCTACAGCAGGTGTGCATGGGGGAGTGTGTAAATCCATGGACAATCGCTGCTCACATTGGATGTTGCACTGAAAAGGGTCAGAGGTACTTGAGAGCTAAACACAATCTTATTTTGAATAATAAAGATGGATAGCATATTTTGCACCTGAAATGCAATATGGAAGAATAAAATGTATCAAATAGAAGCACAAAATTTAGTAATAATGGGAATTTAATAAAAGCAGAGATTAAAAAAAATCTAATGTCTTAGAGACTTTTATGTTGAATAGTAGCTAGAATAGGTTATGTTACACTCATCAGTTATGAGCCTCTGCCCATATCCTGCCATCCTGCCTCCAATAAGAGGTCACAATAAGATTCAGATAAATTTCCCTGGAGTGTAACACCAGAATACACTGACAGGCCTGAACCATGATAGTACTTGGCAATGAGCCATAGTTGGTTCATATCTGGAAACAGATCTGTAATTTTTTGGCTCTGCCCATGGACGGAGGAGCCTGGTAGGCTGCAGTCCATGGGGTCGCTCGCTAAGAGTCGGGCACGACTGAGCGACTTCACTTTCACTTTTCACTTTCATGCATTGCTACTGCTGCTGCTGCTGCTGCTAAGTCGCTTCAGTAGTGTCCAACTCTGTGTGACCCCAGAGACAGCAACCCACCAGGCTCCTCTGTCCCTGGGATTCTCCAGGCAAGAACACTGGAGTGGGTTGCCATTTCCTTCTCCAGTGCATGAAAGTGAAAAGTGAAAGTGAAAGTGAAGGAGAAGGAAATGTCAACCCACCCCAGTATTCTTGCCTGGAGAATCCTAGGGACAGAGGAGCCTAGTGGGCTGCCGTTTATGGTGTCACACAGAATTGGACATGACTGAAGCGATTTAGCAGCAGCAGCAGTAGGGAGCTATCTGTCTTCCTCCCCCGTGTTTTTGGTTACATCCCTCAGACATTTCTCAGATTTAAGAATACATTATTTTTTTAAATTTATTGAGGTATAGTTATTTTACAATGTGTTAGTTCTTTCTATGACAAGGCAATGGCACCCCACTCCATTACTCTTGCCTGGAGAATCCCATGGACAGAGGAGCCTGGTAGGCTGCAGTCCATGGGGTCGCTAGAGTCGGACACGACTGAGCGACTTCACTTTCACTTTTCACTTTCATGCATTGGAGAAGGCAATGGCAACCCACTCCAGTGTTCTTGCCTGGAGAATCCCAGGGATGGGGGAGCCTGGTGGGCTGCCGTCTATGGGGTTGCACAGAGTCGGACACGACTGAAGCGACTTAGCAGCAGCAGCAGCAGTTCTTTCTGTAAAACAAAGCGATTCAGTTATATGTATACATACATCCCCTTCCTCTTGGTTCTCCCTCCCACCTCCATCCCCCAAACCCACTACTTTAGATCACCACAGAACCCTGAGCTGAGCTCCCTGTGCTATATTACAGGTTGCCACTGGCCATCTGTCTTATACATGGTATGTATTTATGTCAGTCCCAGTCTCTTAATTCATTCTCCCCTCCCCACCATGTCCACACGCCCATTCTCTATGTCTGTGTCTTTATTCCTCCCCTGAAAATAGGATAGGTTCATCGTACCATTTTTATAGAGTCCACATATATGTGTTAATATACAATATTTGTTTTTTCTCTTTCAGACATACTTCAATCTCTGTTTCTATGTTACTTCACCTTGAAAATTATATAACATAGCTCATTTTCTCTACTATTTCATCAGACCCAACATAACCAACACTGTTGATTATTTGGTTCCAACATGATTCTACATGCTGTAGATCAACTAAGGAGATTCATCAAAGAATTTGGTTCTGGGACTTCCCTGGTGATCCAGTGGTTAAGGCATCATACTTCCACTGCAAGGGGCATGGGTTTGATCCCTGGTTGGGGAACTAAGATCATGCAAGCCATACAGCCCCCCACACAAAAAAGAACTAAGTGTGAAAAAATTGTGGTTCTGCATCAAAAACTTGATTGGTTCAGCAAGTAATGTATTAATATAGGGTTTATTAAAAGCAAGCTTCTATGCTAGATGTGTTACCATAGGTCTGTCAACACTCAGGGGCTAGTATCAATTCCTGAGATGCAATAACTTGTAAATATCACATAGTTACATATGAGAAGGTACATGTCATCTGCAGAAGAGATTTGTTTGTTTCTTATCTTTACATGGGAAGAATTACTCAAGGAACACTAGATTTAGAGCATCAGATGATGATGGTGGTGGTATAAAGAAGAGAGGCAGCAAATCTGAGAATAAAATAGAACAAGTGAATTGGATTTTGTTATCTACTCATACATGATTTTTAATAGAGAACAGAAGACACTAGACTTCTTCGGGTCATTTCGTTCTAGGTGTGTTTGTGTATTGGGATGGAGTAAGCAATTTGATGTCATCGTTGTAAAGAGCTCAATTTACTGTCTTTGATTTCAATTAGATAAAAAAACTGATTCAAATCTCAGAGGTGGCTGTTTCAGACTGTACAATCTTACGTGTACTGTTCAACCATTCTGAGGTTCAAACTCTTCACCTACCTAATAAAGATGTTAATGCTAAGCTCATCCAATGACTATGAAGAATAGATAAAACACTACTTGTAAAGGGATTATAAGAAAGGTATTTTCTGTATGTCAAATGAGAGCCCCTGCTTTTACATGAATATAGTATTAATAGTAGTAGTTTTAGGAGTACTTGTTGTATTACTAAACAATGGTAGTGGTGATAGTAGGTAGTAATCAGCCTCACTATGAGTTTCCAAATGTTAAGAAAAATGTTTTTATAGCTTTTCTTTTTTTTTTCTTTTCTTTTATTTTTTAACTTTACAATATTGTATTGGTTTTGCCATATATCAACATGAATCAGTTCTAATGAGGTGTAGCTTTTCTGAAGATTAAACTCCTTCTCAGGAGGAATGGTCACTTTATTTATACACTGCTTATGAGATCATTCATTGATACAATCTTATGGAAAACTTATCTGGGGAAATTTATTAAAGTTAAAATATAGAGACTCTCAAACTTAGAATCTCTCTTTCAAAAATAAAAGTAATGTAATATAAAGACCTGCATATAAGTGTATACATAAGGAAGCTTATTATAGAATTTTCATATGTAGCAAAAAATCTTGAGCCAATCTAAATGCCAATCAACAGGAAAATAACTGAGTAAATACTGGTGGAATGTTTTGCAACTATAAAAAAGAACAGGATATATACATATATATATAAAACTACACAGGTGAATTTGCTAATATTGGTTACCTTGGGGGGAAGACCAAGAGTAAGGTTAGGAGAGGAAGATCACTGAGCTTAAGTTTTACAAAATTAGATTTATATACAAACTTTTACTGCATTCACAAGTTTTAAAAGTTTGATGATGTAAAAAATCTTACATATTTCAGGCTTACTGTTTATTTGCAGGACAAAAAAGAGTACTGTACAAAGATCACATACCTTTTGTAGACTTCACTTTATTTAGAAAATATCTGAGAGAATGGGGGATGGAAAACATTTGAAAAAAGAAATACTGGAACATGGGACAAATCCTTGGCTCTAGAATACAAAAGTCCTGAGTAGGTACTTTAGTTTCAGATACAAATATGATTGAATAGGGCAGGAATGGAGGAAGTTGTGTTAAAAAGCCCACAGACATGTAATGACGTAAATTCCTGAAGTGGAAAATCAGGGAACAAGATAGAGTATTTAAAGTAGAAAAAACTGAACCTGCATAGTTCCCACTTTAACTCAATTATAAAATTTTCCTAAATATTTGCCCAAGTGCCTTCTGTGGCAAGTCAGTTCATAAAGCTATGAAGTCATTGGTACAGCAAAATTCCATTTTACATTAGAATTATTTTTCCTCTAATAACTTCTTCTTCTTCTTTTTTCCCATAGCTTCTTAACTCAGTAAATTCCAAGCTTTGTTCTGGGAGCTATTGCCCTCTGGTCAATGAAACACTTTTAAATAGTCACCAGTAATTTAAGAATAATAAGTTCACACTATTTCAGAATGCTTTGTATGAAACTGAAAGTAACTCAGTCGTGTCCAACTCTTTGAGACACCATGGACTTTATAGTCCATGGAACTGTCCAGCCCAGAATACTGGAGTGGGTAGCCCTTCCTTTCTCCAGGGGATCTTCCCAACCCAGGGATCGAACCCAGGTCTCCCGAATTGCAGGCAGATATTTTAACAGCTGAGTCGTAAGGGAAGCCCAAGAACACTGGAGTGGTAGCCTATCCCTTTTCCAGAAGATCTTCCTAACCCATGAATAGAACTGGGATCTCCTGCATTGCAGGTGGATTCTTTATCAACTGATCTATCAGGAAAGCCCATGCTTTGTATAGGGAGTTGAAAATACTTACCTTCATTCTGTGGTTTTGTCCATTGTAATTTTAGGATTATCCCATGTGTTACTTCAGAAAATTATGGAGAGAGTGGCAAATAGCCTTTTCTAAATTGTCGTTGGTTTAATTTGTTTACTTTTTAAAAGAAAATTTTGGAATTCTATGATTTTTTTCCCCAATTGGAGGGAGACGTTTTACTAACCTGTGATTCCCATATCATGATAATTATTTTTAAACTGGACTATTATTTAAGCTGTTTAGGCTAGATGGACAGTGAATTAGGGTGCAGTAATTTATAATTCAACATACTGACATCTTCACCTATGTTTTTAATCAAAATCTAACCTAGTCATAGGCAGTCTTTTTAAATTATAACTCTTTTAGTTTTAGTAGAGATTTTGTGACAAACCTATTGTAATCATAGACAATGGAAATGGAAGGGTTAGACTCATTATATATTTTATGAAGATGCCAATCACTAAGTGGGTTATGATTATTATAAGACTTATTTTAATACCAAGTATCAGAATATTAATTATGGAAATTATGGAAAACAATGCAAATCCTGATTTAAAAAATGTTGGTTTATACTTACTATTACAACTTACAGAGAAACCATATATCTTAAATATACAATCTCTCAATTTGTAGTCACATCATGAAAGAAAAGATAGATTTGTTTGTTGCTATTCCTCAGGGTTCTGCATAAGCGCATTTCTCTATGTATTCATTTCAGTTGATCTCATCTATCCCTATGGCTTCTACAGTCATTTTCTTATTGGTGATTTCTAGACTGCCATTCAATCAGATGACTTAGCTAAGCTTAGGGCTCATGTCAAACTCTCTTTTGGTCACCTGTAGCTCAGTATCTCAAAGGTCCCTCTAATTCACATTTACCTAAATGTATCATCCCTGGAGTAGGAATTGGCAACCTGCTCCAGTATTCTTGCCTAAAAAATTCCAGAGTGGTGGGCTATAGTTCATGCGGTCACAAGAAGTCAGATATGACTGAGCATGTACCCACTCTTCTTAAAGTTATCATATCCTTACCTCCTACCTGCTTCTTCCACAAGTTTTCTAACATTTCTGTATATTCTATTTACTGGAATACCACCACTATCCAACCTCTCAAGGCATATGCTGTTGTTGCTGTTCATTTGCTCAGTCATGTCTGACTCTTTGCAACCCCATGGACTGCAGTATGCCAGGCCTCCCTGTCCATCACCAACTCCTAGAGCTTGCTTAAATTCATGTCCATCGAGTCGGTGATACCATCCAACCATCTCATCCTCTGTCTTCCCCTTCTCCTCCTGCCTTCAATCTTTCCCAGCATCAGTG
Organism: Bos mutus; assembly: GCF_027580195.1. Taxonomy (NCBI): domain Eukaryota; kingdom Metazoa; phylum Chordata; class Mammalia; order Artiodactyla; family Bovidae; genus Bos; species Bos mutus. The sequence continues at coordinate 26,770,458 of NC_091638.1, forward strand.
TCTTTTCTAATAAATCAACTCTTCGCATCAGGTGGCCAAAGTATTGGAGTTTCAACTTCAGCATCAGTACTTCGAATGAATACTCTGGGTTGATTTCCTTTAGGATTGACTGGTTTGATCTCCTTGCAGTCCAAGGGACTCTCAAGAGTCTTCTCCAACACCACAATTCAAGAGCATCAATCCTTTGCTGCTCAGCCTTCTTTATGGTCCAAATCACATATGCATACATGACTACCGGGAAAACCATAGCTTTGACTATATGGACTTTTGTCAACAAAGTAATGTCTCTGCTTTTTAATACACCATCTAGGTTTGTCATAGCTTTTCTTCCAAGAAGCAAGTGTCTTTTAATTTCATGGCTGCAGTCACCATCTGCAGTGATTTTGGAGCCCAAGACTGTTTCCATTGTTTCCCAATCTATTTGCCATGAAGTGATGGGACTGAATGCCATGATCTTTGTTTTCTGAATATTGAGTTTTAAGCCAACTTTTCACTCTCCTCTTTCACCTTCATCAAGAGGCTCTTTAGTTCCTCCTTGCTTTCTGCCATAAGGGTGGTGTCATCAGCACATTAAAGGTTATTAATATTTCAAGGCATATACTAAACAGAAAAACATTCTTCATTGCCAGTATTCAGCTAAAATAATCAACCATACTGATTAATCATCTTGACTAAGGCTTTTTTGAGACATGAGGGCTTTCCTTAAACCCCAGAACCTCCCAGGACTAACCTGAGAAGTTGGTCAGTCTACATAAAAATGGTTCTAGTCTAGTCTTAGGAGTCTTTTCTTTCCATCCTGACTCTCTTTCCCTTAGTTCAAGCCTAGATCTCTAGAACAGCATGGGTTTTCAAATAATTCTCCACTTTGTTCTCCGGGTGATATTTCTAAAATGCAAATATCCTTTGGACTACACATTTTTTGTGTCTCAACTCTGTTTCATCTACACTCACATTCAACTAACAGTGCACTTTAAATTTTTACAAGTCTATAAGTCTCTCTAGGTGGCTCAAACAGTAAAGAATCCACCTGCGAAGTGGGAGACCTGAGTTCAATCCCTGGGTCAGGAAGATCCCCTGGAGGAGGGCATGGCAACCAATTCCAGTATTCTTGCCTGGAGAACCCCCCTGGACAGAGCAGCCTGGTGGGCTACAGTCCACAGGGTTGCAGAGTCGGACGTGACTTAGCGACTAACACTCTCTCTCTCTCTTATGTCTCTCAAAAGTCAGGACTATGTATTATTTATCAGTATATACCCAGCACCTTTCACAGTGACTTGTGTAAAGCACATGCTTAATAACTATTTTTTGGATGAATAAGCAAACAAAAAGTAAACGTCACTCTCTGTTTAAAATCCTTCAGTGACTTACTGTAATTCTCAGTGAAAAGTGCAAATATCTACCGGAGGCATGTAAAACCCTCCATACTCTAGATTACATGTGTCTCCTCACCTCTAGCTATTCCCAGCTCACATTCATCTCTCATTTACTACCTGAATTTTGTGAATAATGGTTTTGAATAGATGTTTTTTTCCTATTTTGAACTCATCTGAATCATCCCAGTTGTCCTCCTGATTCATCAGAAGTGCCACGTCTTCTAAGAGGCCAGCCCAATATCCTCACTCACTCATGTCTCTCATCTGTTGTCCTATAACACTTTACTTGCTATTATCAGAGCATTTTAGCACATTCATTGTGACTTTCTATTTATTTACTTTTCCACTTCCCCCATAAAATTATGAATTCTGCAAGACCAAAGACTTTATATTATTTTAGTCTTGAATTCCAGTGGCTAATGCAGTTACTAAATACAGAGTGGATATTAAATAAACTTGTTGAATAAGAATAGACAGCAAAAATTGAACTTAAAATGTCAATAAGTAATCTCAGGGAATAAAATAACATAAATGAATGCTAAAGGAAATCAATCTTGAATATTCATTGGAAGGACTGATGCTGAGGCTGAAGCTCCAATACTTTGTCCACCTGATGAGAAGAGCCAACTCACTGGAAAAGATCCTGATGCTGGGAAAGGTTGAGGGCAGGAGGAGAAGGAGACAACAGAGGATGAGATGGTTGGATGGCATCACTGACTCAATGGATGTAAATTTGTGCAAGCTCTGGCAGATGGTGAGGGACAGGGAAGGCTGTCATGCTGCAGTCCATGGGATTGCGAAGAGTTGGGCATGACTTAGCAACTGAACAACAACAACAACAACATAACGAATGCTACTTAAGTTGTACTTTGATATTCAATTGCTCTTTAAAGGGTATTTTTTATTACCCTTGCATATAAAATAACAAAACCTTCAAATCTGGATGATTTCTGCTCGTGAGATTAATGGTCTTTACAACTACTGTAGCTTCCCTGGTGGCTCAGCCAGTGAAGAATCTGCCTGCAGTGCGGGATACCTGGATTTCATCCCTGGGTTGGGAAGATCCCCTGGAGAAGGGAATAGCCATCCACTTCAGTATTCTTGCCTGGAGAATTCCATGGACTACAGTCCATGGGTTCGCAAAGAGTCAGATAGGACCGAGTGACTTTCACTTTCACATTCCTTCTTTCATTCCTCCATTGATTCATTCAATTCATATACTGAAAATTCTCCTTGATGTGTTTGATGTGTCAGTCATTCTTAGAGGTGCTCAGAATACAGAGGTGAACTGGATGGGCCAAAGTCCCTGCTTTCAAGGAGCTTACATTCTACAGGGGAGGGAAGAATATAAAAAGCACACACGTGCTCTTTAAGACAATAACTTAGAGTGACTATAAACATAAGACTGTACTCATATATTTAGAGTAAAGAAAAATACCAAATTGACACATGCTATAAGAATGCTAACATCAAACAAGTTTTTCTTTTTATGAGCATGTAAAAGAAATTGTGGAATTTTTCCCTCTCTTGAACATATTTCTTTCATGATAAAGTAATTTTTGTCATAGTTCCCAAAATCTTAACATTTATTTAATAGTTTAGTACATCACCAAAATTTAGGCCCCAACACTGCTGATTTTAAAATGATTTTCTAAGGTGAATGAACATATGAAAAAAAAAATGGAACAGAAGTTTCATCCATTCCACCAGCCATCAACCCTGATGTTGGCTGTCTGCCTTGTGCTGCTTTCTAAACACAGGCAGCTGGTGCATTCTAAAAGACTAGAAATGATAAATGGGGTAGAGACTGCTTAAGGTCTTTGTAAAGTTTAATGAAAGATTTATCTCTTGAGGGTAATGTTCCTCTTTCTTTTACTGAAATGAGAGTTTGATAACCTCTCATTGTGCTTTTGATAAATTACACCTCACAGTCATAACTAAAATGACTAAGTGGAAAAAATTTTAAAAATAGCTAAGCAAGGTCTAGTTAGCATCAACTGGTTTAATACTTAGTATCTACAAAACTAAGTTTGGCATTTGCAATACTTTTAATTATCAAGCTGAGAAAACCTGTGATTCAGTAATTTAACAGCAATTACTAAAAGACCCTTTAATGTTTCTCTATGCCAATTATAGCCATAGGGATGGGAGATTATAATTTAGTCAACTTAGTCAAGTTAGGGCATTCTAATCTACAATCACAAAGGGTGTTTTCTTGTCAGAGTTTGCCATTACTGTTGTTTAAGCCATTAATATTTAATTTCAAATTTAACAGGTTTATATGGGTTTATATTTTTATAATCCAGATGAAGCAAAATTGAAAAGACAATTATCCAGCCCTAAAAAAAGAAAAACAAAACACCTATGGGGTCGCACAGAGTTGGACACGACTGAAGTGACGCAGCAGCAGCAGCAGCAAAAAAAGAAAAACAAAACACCTCAGATATTTTATTTAACTCAAAGAAAGCTGAATATTTTTCCAAGATCCCAATATTTATCCCCAAACATTAGAAATATAACTTTATTTTTAATTCAGTTTTCCAAGAGTATCCAAGAGATATAATTTAAAAAAGGAGATAATTCTCAAGATGTCTACAGAGGTTAAAAATATATGTAGTAAGTACTTAGTACATTCAAACTGTAAAGAATCCACCTGCAATGCAGGAGACCTGGGTTCAATCCCTGGGTTGGGAAGATCCCACAGAGGAGGGCATGGCAATCCCCTTCAGTATTCTTGCCTGGAGAATCCCCATGGACAGAGGAGCCTGGCGGGCTGCAGTCCCTGGAGTTGCAAATAGTTGGACACAACTGAGCAACTAAGCACACACACACAACACAAAGCTAAAACCATGGGCTAGGAATAAGCTGTCTGGTAGGCACAGCATTTCCCTGAGTTCTTTGTGAAGGTGGGTAAATGCCTTGTCTCATTTTCCCCAGGGGATGATGTTCTAGAGCTGGTTAGATTCAGATGGGACTTCCTTTTCTCCTAGGAATTCTAATGAGAACAGGACATGCACAGCTATTGCTGTTCACCTTTTTAAATCTCATAGGAGATTTTTATTATGAAATAAATCCATATTTGATGTTAAAAGCAACATATAAACATATAAAGCAAGAAAGAAAATGCTTCCAACCCTCCCCACTATACCCTATCTCCACTTGTTCCCCAAAGTTCAGCCCCTCCACACTCACACAGATACACACCCTCACCCCTATTCCTCCAGAACAAACAACTGTAACATACTGCTTGTAAAAACTCTAACTGTAGTATATGTACAAAACATTCAAATGTAAATACAAATATTTATATATATATATAATTAAATCTATATCAGTATATTTGTATATAATATGTCAAATAAAAATAAAATTAAATAATTTGTAATAAATTATACTGTATAAAATATATATAATTATAATATATTGCTGATGTTATTCGTTAAGTCATGTCCGACTCTTAGCGACCTCATGAACAGCAGTATGTATGCCAGGCTTCCCTGTCCTTTATCTCCCTGAGTTTGCTCAAACTCATGTCCATCGAGTCAGTGATACGATTCAACCATCTCATTCTCTGTCGCCCCCTTCTCCTACTTCTTCAGCCTTTCACAGCATCAGGGTCGGGTCTTTTCCAATGAGTCGGCTCTTTGTATCAGGTGGCCAAAGTATTGGATCTTTAGCTTCAGCATCAGCCCTTCCAATGTATATTCAGGGTTGATTTCCTTTAGGATTGACTGGTTTGATCTTCTTGCTGTCCAAGGGAGTCTCAGAAGTCTTCTCCAATACATAGTTCAAAAGCATCAATTCTTCAGCGCTCAGCCTTCTTCACAGTCCAACTCTCACATCCGTACATGACTACTGGAAAAACCACAGCTTTGACTAGATGGACCTTTGTAGGTAAAGTGATGTCTCTGCTTTTTAATACACTATCTAGCTTTGTCACAGCTTTTCTTCTAAGGAGCAAGCATCTTTTAATTTAGTGGCTGCAGTCACCATCCACAGTGATTTTAGAGCCCAAGAAAGTAAAATTTGTCACTGCTTCCAATCTTTCCCTTTCTGTTTTCCATGAAGTGACAGGACCAGAGGCCATGATCTTAGTTTTTTGAATGTTGAAATTTAAGCCAGCTTTTTCATCCTCCTCTTTATCCTCATCCAAAAACTCTTTAGTTCCTCGTCACTTTCTACAATTAAGGTGGTATCATCTGCATATTTGAGCTTGTTGATATTTCTCCCAGCAATCTTCTTTCCAGCTTGTGAATCATCCAGCCCAGAATTAAAACATATAAGATAATGTAATTATATAGTTTAGTCATTAAATTTGTAATATAGTATGGTGTAATATATATATATAAAAATATAAAAATACGTTTTTATAGTATACATATAAAAATGGGATCCCGTCATAGACACTCAACTTCATCTGTTATTGTTACACATTCTTAGCTTTATTTTTCCTGTCAGTTCCTTCCTGAAACTCCCCCACTCTATCTCATTATGTTTCCTCACATAGCTTGTCTTCAACTTTATGTTGTTACACATTTATGATCTAACTAATTGTTCACCATTTCTTATTCCTTTTGTCCAATCTATTGTTCAGGTGTAGGCACATATGTCAGGGAAAATACTACAAGTATCCTTTGCCTTCTAGTGACTGATTTTTCTGCTTCCAAAATAAAGCTCTAAGGGGCTTCCCTGGTAGCTCAGTCCGTATAGAGCCTGCCTGCAAATGCAGGAGATGCTGGTTTGATCCCTGGGTCAGGAAGATCCCTGGGAGAATGAAGTGGCAACCCCCTCCAGTATTCTTGCCTGGGAAATCCCATGGACAGAGAAGCCTAGTGGGCTACAGTCCATGGGGTCACAAGAGTCGGACACAACTTAGTGACTAAACCATCACCATGGGAGGTAAAAATCTTAGGAGTAAGTTTAAAGCAATCTTTTCCTTTTCTGAGTGTTACCAGCTGAAGGGAAAAGCAATCTAATTATACAACCCTGGACAAACAGCATGTCTAACAAAAGAGGTAACTATGAAATAATCTACAAATTCTACCCAATTGTTCATTCTTTCTACATGGACTCTCACCTTCTATCATTCAAACCCAATTCAATGTAAATGAGACACTTCAGTGAAAATAAGTTTTAAGTATCTTATTGAAACTAACCTTTTTATTTACTCTTTGAGTTGGGAATGATCCACAGATGGAGTTACTCTCAGATGCTATCTGATTATTCCTTATGAACCATTTAAGAAAAATTTTAAAAGATAAATGCAATCTTATGTGGCAGAATCATTGATTCTTTTCATAGCCTGACTGATTGGGACAATTTTGCAATTAGCACAGGCTCTCCTCTTTCATGAGAAGCAGAGGTATTCTGTGCTTAGAGAAGAAAAGGGAAATCCTTTCCCTCTGTAGCTATTAAAATAACACAGCTGAGAGAGAATGGCTAAAGTGGACTACTCATTTCTTCTGATTCTCTGTAAGAATTAAACCAGGCCAGACGGCTCGATGGATGATAAAAGAGCAAACTTCAAAAAGAATTATGATTTCTGCCAAACAGTATTGGTTCCGGAGTAATAAGTGAGATACTTGGGCTCATTATTTATCATCCTTTCCCTGCAATAATGTGGACAGAGGAATGTACAAAATAATCATTTTACTGGTTATGATATTGCTGATGGACTCTTTTTAAAGGGCAAAATGCTGTCTTGCTATATCCACAGTGAAGAGCACTGGCTTGATTTAATGCCTTTTCCTGAGCATCATATGAAATAGATTTGTAAGTGACTTGTATTGAAAGATTTAAGTATTGAAGGATTCTCAGAGGTTATGTCAGATGACTAACACCACAAAGGTGGAAGGGTTTAATCCTTCATGTGTAAACAATGCACACACATTACAGCGGGGCTGAAATAAGAATAAGAAGGCGTCGTTCCCCCAGGGAATTTAAACTAGGCAACGTGCTGGCACTAGCTCTTTAGCAAGCATTCTAATATGGCTGAGGTTGCCAAGAGGGAATATAAATAAATCCTTAATTTAAAAGAGTCCTTTCTTTCTGTGCTTCTGTGAAACAACTAGACATATTGGAACTTCGCCTGGGAGGCGAAGGATGAAAAAGAATGAAAAGTCAGGCAGTTTTGGTAAGGATTTTCAGCTCATACTCATCTTTTAACCAATATTTTAAAATTTCATTGATTGCATAGTTTATCCTTAGAAATATCTACTGTGTTCAGCTGATAAGGTTCAGAATTATTGAAGACTTAGCCCCTCACCACTCTTTTCCTCTTTCTCCCTCACTCGATCATATATTCCTCCCTCCCTGTCTCTCCATCTCAATTATCTGGGCTCAACATTGACTAAATTCCCAGCATTAGATAACTATACCTTTCTGACTGTGAAATTAAACAGTAATAGTTCTTAAAACTGCCAGGAATGGAGCTTAAAATACTCATAGATCAGAATGGGCAAACTAAGACCCACAGGGCAAACCCAGGCTACCACATGCTTTGTACGGCCAAAATTTAAGAACATTTTTTATTTTTATTTTTTAATGTTAGAAGGAAAGCAAAAGAACAAGTTTTGATAACATGAAAACTATGTGAAATGCAGACTTCAGTGTCACAGATACTGTTCTGTTGGAACAGGCTGCACCAATCATTTATAAACAATTTATGGTTGCTTTGCCACAGCTCTTCCTTTTTAGATATAGGAAGGGTTTGCTGAACTCTGACATAGATAATGTTCAATAAATGGTGATTATTGTGAGAATATCAAAAGGGCTGAGTAAAGACTGAAATACGTAATCTTCAACATGCAGCTTTCAATAAGCTACAAGTCCAAACACAGATATGTCTAAGACTCAGGCAGAGAATATGGAGTGAACCAGGTCAGGGAGAACATGGTGGGAGTTGCATAGGGCATGGTTACCTGTTTTAATATCTACCTGTGGCAGCTGATACTCAACACCAGCAGCTACTGTTGCAAACACAGGCTTCAGACTGCCTAAGAAGAGATGGAACTTAATTTTTTGTGTGAAACTTGTTGGCAACCAATTAAAATTTCTTGAATTGCTATTCAACAAAGTGTGGAGGAAATAAACTATGTCTATGTGCCAAACGCAAGCTAGCAGTGAAAGACAAAAATTGCAAGGTTTAATATCAAGAATAACAACAGCCTCAAATTGACAAGAATATAATTTCTTTTCAAAATACATTCTGGGGTCAACGTAACTTTGGTCATGTGATGAGACTTAGATTATCTCTTTTTTCTTTCCTGGAGAGGCATTTTTGCTTTAGAAATACACAAGCACAGATGGGACTGTGCATTTTTTGTTTTCTTTTCAGCATGTTGAAATGCCTGCTATCTTTCTCTCATGTATGTATGAGTATAGGTGCACTGCTTCCTGAATTCCACAATACCTAGATTAAGTGCTCGGTGCATGAAATGACTATAGATGTCTGCCTAGCAAAATTTAAATGAATAATAATAACTAATGCCCACTCCATTTATCAAAGTCTCCAATATATGTAAATCAGCCAAAAATGTCAGGGCGGATATAAACACACAGTGACCATTATGTTGAACAGTTCTTTCGCAAATAGATGGTTTTTGCATAACTACAGCAAGATATACTATTAATATTTCACTTTTCTTTGCAAACAGAGTAGAGAATATATGTGCAATATCTACTGGGTATATTTTTCCCCAGTGTCTAGCCTTGTAGAATATCTGTGTACTGTTATATAAATGTCATACACTCACCAAGAAACAGCATGGTTCATGGAAGCATTAGGAAGAGATATGTTTTTGTACTTCAACTTTTTATTGTAATTCACTCTACAATACTATACAACGCAGCTCTTCAAATTGCTAGGGGAAAAAGTAATATTTTTTCTCTAGAAATAAAGGTTAGAAATGATACATTTGTAATCATCTGTGTACATAAAGGTAGTTATTCATCATAGGCATAAAATATGTGTGTACTCTTGTTTATTAAGCTCTCAAAGCCTACAGAAATCATTATGAAGGCTATTAACAAACAGGGGAGCAATGTGGTCCAGGGCAGGGAATGGAATCATTATCATTCTCCACTGTTTTCTTTCCTTCCCCACAAAATCTTTGATCTTAGGTAAGGTTTTTCTGTCGCTGGTGAGATTTAAGTTCTTCAAGAAATAAATGTTTTCTAGGCTATTCTAACACTTTATTTAATTAGATTATAGCATTTACTTTTAAGTGTGTAAAGCATTTTGAATTTTATAGATCTGTGGCCTTAAATCCTACATGTAAAGGGGAATATTTAAAAATAAAAAATATATTTAGAGGCATGTGGAAATAAATTCACTCAAAGAAGTAGGAATTTTACATATTCCAAAATTTCTAAATACTATTGCAGAATGAATCTATTAAATAAAGGGTATGTGTAAAACTATTCATAAATGAATTATATGGCTAAAAAGTTTTAATATTATCGTTGTCAGAAATAAGTGTTAAATGGCATTTTTGTTAATGTCTTAATTTATACCATAATCATATGCCTTTAAAATGCATTTAATATATGTTGAAATGCTTTATAAATACTAACATTTACAGGGTAGCTTTCTGTGGGTATTGGAAAGAGTCTCTGCTGTGTAATTTCTCAGAGCTCAGCAAGAAGTTAGAATTGTGTCTTCATAATGATATTCTGCATCTGCATAGGATCTTTGCTTAAGGATCTCAGAGAGCTTTACTTAATATTAAGTGATTAAATCATACAGTACCCTTGAGTGACAAGTTTAATTATACCCATTTCCAGAAAGACAGTACGCTGAAAAACTATTAATCTACAAACCCAAGGTTATCCAGATAATCAAGACCAGAAGGTCATTTTCTGGGATAGCCAAGCCTCCCCCAGTGGGTTGCTCCCATATGGAAGTGAATTTTCAGACTTGGGCTTTTGCCAATTTCTTCAGGACATTTACAAAACTAAATGTCACCATTAGTAGCTCAGGCATCAAATCCAGGGAAGGCTATCAATGCCTCTTATCTCCTACAATTCAACAACCCTTGCATGGTTTGTCACATTGTTTTTGATGTTGTGTGTGTGTGTGTGTGTTTTAAGAAAACAAAGAATATCAAGCTAATATTCTGTTTAAAAAAAAATCATGAAAACGTTGTGTGCAAATTTCAGAAAGGGAATTTTGAGTATACCTCTGTATGCACATTAACTTTATAATGAAACACACACACACACATTCACAAACACAAACTCACAGGTATCTTGTACCTTTAACTAATCCTGTTGGTTTTACCACCCACAATCGACTCTCACATAGATTTTGTTTTTAGATCATGAGAAAGTATTTAATATGTGTATCTAACAAAGGATGGATGCTTTCAATGCACAAAATTGGGGTTGCAAAGAGTCGGACACGACTTAGCAACTAAACCACCACCATCACAAAGTAAAATGTATCAGTCTTTTTCTTAATGCATTTGGTGTTATTCTTAGAAAGACATATTAAACAAGTATTCACTTATAATTTTGGGCACTTTAAAATGTTTTTAATTATTATATTATTGCATTATAATATTGTGTTAGTTTCTGCTGTACAACAACACGAATCAGCACCTAGATTTTTGCCCCTGCTTTTTACTCTCTGCTTCACTCCCCGACATAAGAAGGTGTTGCTTGTAGGCATAGGAATCTTGTAATCATAAGTGGACAAGCATGAGAATCATGAGTCAATGCACAAAAATACTGAGGAAGCTGGAAGTTAGCATGGCCTGAATTTTATGATATTACTGAGCAACCAGCCCATTCCTGGGATCAATTACCTTTTACCTTCTTGTAAAGTAAACTATAAACATCGTCAGATGTCTTTTTTGGTAACCTGCAGCCAAACACCTTCCCAACTAATAACATTTTACCTTACTGCTCTTTTTCATTATTTTCATAACATTAGTCTCCATATGAGAATATCTTATTTATAAATCTGCTCACTGGTTTTACTGTCTCTCTCCCCACACTAAAAGAGTAGCTGAACAAAAGAAGGAATTATTTTTGTCTATTAATGGCTGTATCCACATAATGGATATTCATATATACATTCCAAGTTGTCATAGTTTTAAAGAATGAAATAAATCCATGAGTGAATGAACATGTTAAGTGTCTTACATACATGGCTAATCACTGAAACATCAAAAACTTCCTTCAGTTTGCATCACTGTCTATCAGATTTCTACAAATATAAGCTGCTTTCTTACTATTCTATATGGGAAAGATATTTATTTAATTTCTCCATAAAAAACTGACATGGAGCAGCCTCACTAGTTCAGTTCAGTTCAGTCACTCAGTCTTGTCCAGCTCTTTGCAACCCCATGGACTGCAGTATGCCGGGCTTCCCTGTCCATCACCAACTCCTAGAGCTTACTCAAACTCATGTCTATTGAGTTGGTGATGCCATCCAACCATCTCATCCTCTGTCATCCCCTTCTCCTCCCATCTTCAATCATTCCCAGCATCAGGGTCTTTTCAGATGAGTTTGTTCTTTGCATCAGGTGGTCCAAGCATTGGAGTTTCAGCTTTAGCATCAGTCCTTCCAATGAATATTCAGGACTGATTTTCTTTAGGATGGACTGGTTGGATTTCCTTGCTGTCCAAGGGACTCTCAAGAGTCTTCTCCAACTTCAAAGTTCAAAAGCACCAATCATTCAGTGCTCAGCTTTCTTTTTAGTCCAACTCTCACATCCATACGTGACTACTAGAAACACCAAAGCTTTAACTAGACAGACCTTTGTTGGCAAAGTAATGTCTCTGCTGTCTAGGTTGTTCATAGCTTTTTTTTTCCAAGGAGCAAGCATCTTTTAATTTCATGGCTGCAGATACCACCTTCAGTGATTTTGGAGCCCAGAAAAATAAAGTCTGACATTGTTTCCACTGTTTCCCCATCTATTTGCCATGAAGTGATGGGACCAGATGCCATGATCTTAGTTTTCTGAATGTTGAGTTTTAAGCCAACTTTTTCACTCTCTTCTTTCACTTTCATCAAGAGGCTTTTGAGTTCTTCTTCACTTTCTGCCATAAGGGTGGTGTCATCTGCATATCTGAGGTTATTGATACTTCTCCCAGCAATCTTGATTCCAGCTTCTGATTCATACAGTCCAGCATTTCTCATGATGTACTCTGAATATAAGTTACATAAGCAGGGTGACAATATACAGCCTTGACATACTCCTTTCCTGATTTGGAACCAGTCTGTTGTTCCATGTCCAGTTCTAACTGTTGCTTCCTGACCCACATACAGGTTTCTCAAGAGGTACATCAGGTGGTCTGGTTTTTCCATCTCTTGAAGAATTTTCCACAGTTTGTTGTGATCCACACAGTCAAAAGCTTTGGCATAGTCAATAAAGCATAAGTAGATGTTTTTTCTGGAACTCTCTTGGTCTTTCCATGATCCAACAGATGTTTGTCATTTGATCTCTGGTTCCTCTGCCTTTTCCAAATCTAGCTTGAACATCTGGAATTTCATGGTTCCAGTACTGTTGAAGCCTGGCTAGGAGAATTTTGAGCATTACTCTGCTAGCGTGTGAGATGAGTGCAATTGTGCTGTAGTTTGAGCATTGTTTGGCACTGCCTTTCTTTGGGATTGGAATTAAAACTGACCTTTTCCAGTCCTATGGCCACTGTTAAGTTTTCCTCACTAAGTCTGACTTAATTTCAGTTTTCATCAGAACAAGCTTGCTTCTGAGAGCAGTGACGAAAACTACAGACTGTGAGCAGCTGCTTCTGCCAGAGCAAGGGTTCACTGCTTATATAACAGAATGAAAAGGAACAAGGCAGAAGTAACAGGCCACTTTCAACCGTCCCCTGCCTTCAGTCTCCCTTTCTCCACTGGCAAACCAACAGAGCATTAGCTGTAAAAGAATAAAATTTAGTATCCCATCCATAGCATCACAAAGCGTATAGAAGTGGCTGAGAGAAAACAGACTAGCATGCCGACTAACAGACTATAGACTAACAGACTATATTATAAAAAAATAATAACTGTGTCTCATGGAATCAAGTCTTGTACCTTTATAATTCAGTCCAGGGTGATTTTCTCCTCCTTAAAACACAGATCTGAGCAGGTCAGTTCCCTGCTTCCTATCTTTCAGAGGGCTTCCATGTCCTTTTAACAGCTTTCAGGCTACTTAGTACCATAGACATGACTCTTTATGACTTGGCCCTTGACTTCTCTACCCTTATCTTCTAGTATCCTCCTGTATTTTGAACATAAGAAGAGTCTGGGTCAGTTCTTAAGTGGCAGGTTTTCTCAAAGTTTTGTGTCTTTAAACAATCTCTTAAAAACTCTGTTACTCCATTCTTCTTTTTCTTCTTGCTAATGTTCACAGAAGTCTTTGAACTTTTTAAAGTCTCACTTTCTACATCTGCTAACTGGAAACGTTAGCATATTTCATTATATAAGATTGTTCAGTTCAGTTCAGTTAAGTCGCTCAGTCATGTCCGACCCCATGAATCACAGCACACCAGACCTTCCTGTCCATCACCAACTCCCGGAGTTCACTCAAACTCATGTCCATTGAGTCAGTGATGCCATCCAGCCATCTCATCCTCTGTCGTCCCTGTCTCCTCCTGTCCCCAATCCCTCCCAGCATCAGGGTATTTTTCAATGAGTCAACTCTTTGCATGAGGTGGCCAAAGTATTGGAGTTTCAGCTTCAGCATCAGTCCCTCCAATGAACACCCAGGACTGATCTCCTTCAGAATGGACTGGTTGTATCTCCTTGCAGTCCAAGTGACTTTCAAGAGTCTTCTCCAACACCACAGTTCAAAAGCATCAATTCTTCAGTGCTCAGCTTTCTTCACAGTCCAACTCTCACATCCATACATGACTACTGGAAAGACCATAGCCTTGACTAGTTGGACCTTTGTTGGCAAAGTAATGAATTTTCCACAGTTTATTTTGGTCCACACAGTCAAAGGCTTTGGCATAGTCAATAAAGCAGAAATAGATGTTTTTCTGGAACTCTCTTGCTTTTTCCATGATCCAGCGGATGTTGGCAATTTGATGTCTGGTTCCTCTGCCTTTTCTAAAACCAGCTTGAACATCTGGAAGTTCACGGTTCACATATTGCTGAAGCCTGGCTTGGAGAATTTTGAGCATTACTTTACTAGCCTGTGAGATGAGTGCAATTGTGTGGTAGTTTGAGCATTCTTTGGCATTGCCTTTCTTTGGGATTGGAATGAAAACTGACCTTTTCCAGTCCTGTGGCCACTGCTGAGTTTTCCAAATTTGTTGGCATATTGAGTGCAGCACTTTCACAGCATCATCTTTCAGGATTTGGAATAGCTCAACTGGAATTCCATCACCTCCACTAGCTTTGTTCGTAGTGATGCTTTCTAAGGCCCACTTGACTTCACATTCCAGGATGTCTGGCCCTAGGTGAGTGATCACACCATTGTGATTATCTGGGTCATGAAGCTCTTTTTTGTACAGTTCTTCTGTGTATGGTAAATCAAATAATGTAAACCACTAGTACCAACCAATACTTAGCTTAGACTGAATAACTACTTGCTCTCAGTGTTATCATTGTCTTTCATAACTCTACCAAAATAACCCTTTCTTTTACAAGCCCTCTCTGTTGCTCACAAGTGCATTTTCTTTGTGAATCCATAGCACCCCTACCATAACAACAAGACCTATAAAACTGTGGTAGAGTCCCTGGTTTATTCTCTTGTCTTTCTCAGTAAATTACAAAATTATTGAAGGCTGGGGCAATACCTTTTATATCTTTAACTCTTGTGCTTAGCACAGTGCGCATCAGATAGTGAGTTTTCAATAACAATTAGTTCAATGAAAAAAATATTCTTTTACACAAATTTAATACTAGTTTTACTGTTTAATTTGCATAAAGACAACATTCACACACACACACAAGGCAGATTGATTGCTATTTAGACAATTGCCACAGCAGGTTATTTCACCATGAGGATTCTAGCCATCCTCCAGACTTACTAACTATAAATTATCTACTAAATTTATCAAAGCAAAGTTCTCATGTTTAAAGTATTTAGGAGAAGATGAAAATTATTCATCAAAGCTGTGGCTTTGTGTTAACCTAAGTTCCACCACCATATCTTTCAAAGCAGAACCAAAGACAGGGTTGGGAAAGGGTACTTGTGTGGGGAAGTGACCCTAAAGAACAGGAGTGGGAGATGGAAAGAGTTGATGCTGGGGAAGTGTGAAGGCCAACAGAGAATGGGGACTGGAGCTACTGTGGACAACCAGGGTGCATTCGCACTGGGGACCCCAGAGGAGGGATGCAAAATGCACATCAGGATTCTTCACCTACAGGACAAACGAGAATGGAGTCTTCCATCCCTCATTGGTCAAGAGCAGACACAAGGAGCACTAATGACCTCGTGCTGCTTGATTCTGAATACTTCAAAATGGCTGAGAGATTTTCTATAGATATCTCAGTAAGAAGCAACAGGAGATTCCTAGGACAGAAAGCAAGAGAGATTCCAAGCACAGACAGGAGTGGTGGTGTTGGTGTAACTGAGTGCAGCCTGATGCCACAGCAACTGTTAGAGTCAAAAAGAAAAAACGTCAGAGAAAACACTGCTTGCATCTTAATCAAGGTGAAATATAGGTCTTTTAAAATCTGTTACATTCACAAACTGCTTAGAATATACTATTTAAAGAACTTATCAATAACTGAGAGGATAAGTCAAAGTACTTGCTATTTCAATAGTAGTAGAGGAGATGGACTGCCCCATCACATACTAACTAGCATTAACACATCAAACATTTATTTTTGTTTACAAAGATTTATTGTCTGTAAGAGAACACAACATTTGAACGAAAACTGAAAACTGAAGAAAGTTGTATAAATATTTTATCTTTAAGCACTCAGTTAATAGTTAAGATTTATCAACTGACAAAGAATTAATCTCAAAAATATACAAGCAACTCCTGCAGCTCGATTCCAGAAAAATAAATGACCCAATCTAAAAATGGGCCAAAGAACTAAACAGACATTTCTCCAAAGAAGACATACAGATGGCTAACACATGAAAAGATGCTCAACATCACTCATTATCAGAGAAATGCAAATCAAAACCACCATTTCACACCAGTCAGAATGGCTGCTATCAAAAGTCTACAAGCAATAAATGCTGGAGAGGGTGTGCAGAAAAGGGAACCCTCTTACACTGTTGGTGAGAATGCAAACTAGTACAGCCACTATGGAGAACAGTGTGGAGATTCCTTAAAAAACTGGAAATAGAACTGCCTTATGACCCAGCAATCCCACTGCTGGGCATACACACCGAGGAAACCAGAATTGAAAGAGACACGTGTACCCCAGTGTTCATCGCAGCACTGTTTATAATAGCCAGGACATGGAAGCAACCTAGATGTCCATCAGCAGACGAATGGATAAGAAAGCTGTGGTACATATACACAATGGAGTATTACTCAGCCATTAAAAAGAATACATTTGAATCAGTTCTAATGAGGTGGACGAAACTGGAGCCTATTATAGAGAGTGAAGTAATCCAGAAAGAAAAACACCAATACAGTATAATAATGCATATATATGGAATTTAGAAAGATGGTAATGATAACCCCGTATGCGAGACAGCAAAAGAAACACAGATGTATAGAACAGTCTTTTGGACTCTGTGGGAGAGGGCGAGGGTGGGATGATTTGGGAGAATGGCATTGAAACACGTATAATATCATATGTGAAATGAATCGCCAGTCCAGGTTCAATGCTTGACACAGGATGCTCGGGGCTGGTGCACCAGGATGACTCAGAGGGATAGTATGGGGAGGGAGGTGGGTGGGGGTTTCAGGATGGGGAACACATGTACACCTGTGGTGAATTCATGTCAATGTATGGCAAAACCAATACAATATTATAAAGTAACTAGCCTCCAATTAAAATAAATAAATTTATATTAAAAAATACAAAACCAAAAAAAAACCCACTGAAAACAAAGTAATGAAGTGGGAGGAGCATGTGGGGGTACATATGAAACAGATTGGCCATGTACTAATAATTGTTGAAGCTGAGTGAATCAGGTTCATCAGAATATTTTCTCAACTTTTGTGGAAAAAAAAAAAGATTTACCAATGTTAATTTACTTTATATTTTATCTACCAGATTTAAATAATGTCAAGTTTTTAAAAAATATTATGAGTAGAATATATTCATTTCCTTGGTTTTTCAATTTCCAACTTAAAAAGGTAAACAATTACTACTAATTTTTTTAACATAATTTTGACTGGATTCATCCTCTTTGCTTTCATTTAATGACTTAACCAATAATATTAAAGCTTTCTTGCTATTGCATTTTTGAAATTTTTTTATGGAAGTATACTTGATTTACAATGTTTCAAGCATACAGCAAAGTGATTCACTTACACATGTATACGTATTCCATTATAGATTATTACAAGATATTGAATACTGTTCCCTGTGCTATACAGTAGGTCCTTGTGCTGTGCTCAGTCGCTCAGTTGTGTCTGACTCTCTGAGATCCCGTTGACTCCTCTGTCCATGGAATTTCCCAGGCAAGAGTCCTAGAGTGGGTTGCCATTTCATACTCTAGGGGATCTTCTTGATCCCCAGGGATTGAACCTGTCTCTTGAGTCTCCAGCATTTGCAGGTGGATTCTTTACTACTATGCCACCTGGGAAGCCAGGAGGTCCTTATTTTTACCTATACATATAGTGTGTATATGTTAATGACAAATGCCAAATTTATCCCTCCCATCCCTTTCCCATTTGGTAAATGTTTATGTGTGTTTCCTATGTCTGTGAGTCTATTAGAAAAAAACTTAAACTTTACTTTAATAATTATTCTTTACTTTTCTCTGTAGAAGGAATGCATATGATTTGAACTGGCTCAATGCCACCAGACAAGAAAACACAACTGGCATGTTTAATTAAACAACAATAATAATTGCTCTTGAAATAAAAAATAAGTTATTCAAATGTATTGATGAGAATTGAAAGGAAACATATAACAAAATTAAAAATCTTTTTAAAAGCTACTGGTAGTTGTGCTCCTCTGTGAAACCTAGATGATAAACTTCTATGACTTCTAATAATTTTAATCTTTATTATTTTATACGATGTTTCCGCCAAGCTTATCCAACCTAAAGTACAGTAACTAGTTCCACATCCAAGGTTATTCTTAAACTTCTGAGTTTATCTATCCAATATGCACATAGCCACAAGGCAAGCAAAGGGAAACTTTAGCACTAAGCAATGTGCCTAACAATGATCTACATTTTTTGTGGAGAAACATCCCTGTGCATTTTTAAATTTCCATTTAATGAAGAATCATGCATTTTGGAACTGTTAACAGAACATTATGTACATCATCCTCTTATAATAATGCCTAAGACACTGGCTCTCATCTTCTTATTCCCTGTTTACTGTTTTGCTTTCAGATTATTGCTGCCAATGTTTCTATTACATGGAGAGGCCACCTTTCCCTCCTGGCAGGAAAACTGCATTTGACAAATTTAACTCAAGAGACAGTATAAGTATTTGCCCATCTAATCAGACAGCTTGTTCTGGATTTCCATCCAGAGTGTGAGGCCCTTTGGAACATTCCCATACCACCTCCCCCTCCCCCTCAGGAAACCTGTTCCTGGAAAATGCTCTCTTCTGCTAATAAGTAGCAGCACTAAATATACAGATCAAAATCCCTGATACTCAAACTGAAACTTTTAATCTGCTTCCAATTCTTTGTGAGTACTAGCCTAAGCTCATAACAAACTCTACTGTAATTCTTTTCAAGGTAGGGCAGTTCAAATAAGAGAAGCTCTATCAAAGAATCAGAGAGAGATTTTCTGCCATTTATTTACTTCTTGTTTAATACCAGCTATATAGGGATTTACCTAAATTATTTAACTTGAAATTCAAAACCAGACCCCAGAGGTAAGCAAGTTTTATTCCCACTTTAGAGGCAAGTAAATTAAAGTTTAAATAATTTTTCCACATTCATATCTAGTAAACAGCAGAGACAAAAATGTAAGTCCAGGCCTCCTAGTGCACAGTCTAATGTTATTTAATGCAGGTATATAACAAAAGGAATAGTAATCTTAAAGCTAGAAGCTCTGTAATAGCCAACTTTTACAAGCTATGAACATAACATTTCTGAATTTTAATATCCTCTCTATTTAAAAAGATAATAATGCTTACTTATTTTATAGATATTTAAGGAATAATTTTATGTGAAATTCTATTATCAATTGCAAAATGTGTTATTCTTACCATGTATCCTCAGAAAACTCTTTTTTTTTTTTTAAGAATAAAGTTGCAGAGGATACCTATAGAATCGTCTTCATAGCAATCGTCTTGTCACTTTTCCAGTTACTGCCCATTTATTTTTCCCTTGCCTATTTAAATTGCTGAAGAGGAACCAATATTTTAAATGAGATTTTATTCTGATGCTAGAGTTGATTAATTCAAGACAGAACATGAATTGATCTAACAGCAGCTTCTTTCCTAGTTTTTGAATTTGGGATTTAGGGACTTGTATATCAGTTTGTCAAGAGCAAAGCCCTCCTCCATGGAGTCAACTTCAGTAAATTTGGTACCCTCTGGGCTACAGAAAGAGAGAAAGACAGTCTGTGAGGAGGAGCAGAGGGAAACGGAGAAGAAGAGAGGGAGAGAGAGGGAGAGAGAGAGGAGAGGGAAGGAGGAGGAGGAGACACAGAAGGAGGAGGAGAAAGAGGAAGATAAAAGAGGAGGTGAAGGAAAGGCAGGAGGAGAAGGAGGAAGTTATTTTTTTTAAATGATGTTGATGTGTGCAAACAATAGGGGAAAATGAAGAGTTCAGATAGGTTCACTTTTCTGAATTTAGTTATTTCCAGTGCTGTTCCAGGGCTTTGGCCTCTTGTGGTTTTTCTATATTGTTATAATCAATTTCTCTTTTTTGATTAAGTAAACTTCCACTGGATTTATATCACCAGTAATCAATATAATCATTAAAAAAAAATCATTGCATTGATAGAATGTGTTAAGCTGAGTAATGGCTCCCAACAATATTTAGGTCCAAAGCCATGGAACCTATAAATGTTACCGTATAAAAGATGTAATTAATTGAGGATTTATAAACAGGGAGATAATCTTGGATTAACCAGCAGACTCTAAATTTCTAAGAAGGTAGAAGTTTTGACTACGGAGGAAGGCAATGTTACAACTGAAGCAAGATGCTGCTGCACCTTGAAGCAGAGAAACATGGAGGAAGGGGCTGTGAGCCAAGGAATGCAAGTAATGAAGCTTTAGAAGCTGGGAAAAGCAAGGGAACAGATTCTTCCCTAAGCTCAGTGTACTGGTCAGTCTTCTCAAGACAAAAAGCACCAACAGGATGCATAGATATAAATGTGGTAGAATTGAATATATAGAGCTAAAAATAACAGGGATATGCATATGGGGGCTTCCCAGGTGGCACGAGTGGTAAAGAACCCACCTGCCAATTCAGCAGATGGAAGAGTCTCTGGGTCAGGAAGATCCCCTGGAGCAGGGCAATACAACCCACTACAGTACTCTTGCCAGGAAAATTCCACGGACAGAAGAGCCTGGCAGGCTGTGGTCCATGTGGTCGCAAAGAGTCAGACACAACTGAAGTGACAGAACATACACTAAAAAGCACATAAAAGATGACCTACGTAAGCTGTATTTAATCCAAGAAATGCGCAAAATTAAAGGATGTAGAGAGAAGGCACAGAATCAGTATGGCAGAAAGCCCTAAAGATACGGGTACTTTTGAATTCTCAGTGCGTGTGCATCAACTATCTCAGTGCCGATGTTTCGCATATGGCCTCTGCCATGGATACAGTTGAGGAAATATCCTCAAAGTGTTCAGGGAGGGCAAAGTTAACACATGAAATATTTTAAGTGTCTCGAGAAGGGTTCAGCTAGGTTGATTAAGCTGTTTCTTTTTTTATTTAATGCTTGGTATGTCAGCCAAAGGCTTTATTCAATTCCTTGGCGACTTGCTTTGCTAGCTCAGGCATTAGGTCGATTTCCACAGATAGAACAAACCTCTCTTTCGTCCAAAGGTTTGCTCAAGAGGTGACTGCATTGGTTTTTACATGAGTGAAAAGTTGTTGCCCTTTATTTATATTTTGTGGCAAGTTGAGTTTTCAAAATGTGTCTTGCTTGATACTGGATCTCAGGACATGACTGAAGCACATTTTTACTACCCTACTGGCCAGAAATAAGAATTTATTTAAGTACTTAAATGTCCATGTGATTTATTTTAAGAGGAACGTTATCCCTGGTGCTTTTTTTCTGGACTCACTGTTGTTGTTTTATTCACATACCTTAATGCCAGGATGGATCACTTTTATAACTGAGTTAAAATACATCACAAAATTTCTTGCATTTAGTGTACATTGTGCCTTGTAAAGATATCATTAACTGAGCATTTAGATATTCTGGATTTAAATTAAGTGTTAGTATCCTTTTTCAGAACTTTTATAAGATTAACATTTAAATTTTGAGAAATGAGATATTGCCTATCTCAGTTGAACCCAACCAAGACTTAATTTTGAGAGAGCTGGTTGGCAAAAGGATGTACAAGAATCAATTAGTAATCAGTTAGTAATGCTATGACAGAATCATAAAATGAAATGACTTCTATGGAAGGAACAATCCTTTGGGACTGAAAACATGTGGCAAACTTATTTCTCTGCTCTCCTCTCGGACAATAGAAATGTTGGTAGAAGCAGTGAGTAAACTGCAGCAGCCACAAAGCAATCACTGTAATTGAAGATTTCACTGACAAGAGGAAAGATGGTATTTTACATGATGATTGGTTTTCTAATTAGGAAGGGAACTTCACTGAAAGACACTGGATCACAAAATTAAAGGACAATCCTAAGTCTAGAGCATATCAGAAAACAATCTGAGCTACTTTTAAAATGTATTTGAAACAGGCACTGAGAGCTTAAACATGGATGAAAGTAATTAGCTTATCATGCAAAGACAGTTTGTGAAGAATTTGAGACTGATGTCTAAATTTATGATGGTAATGCAGAAAAAAAATGCCTTTTTAAAAAGTTTGTTCCAATTTTGGGATAATATGGTAAAAATGATTTATATATATGTTAAAAATAAATTGAAAGTATTGTGAACATATTTATCAGATTTTAATTATGGGTATAAATTTTTAAATTCATTTACCTAAAAACTTTTAAATGAAAGTTTAAAAATAAACAAAAAAGTGCCAGCTTTACCTAAACCCTGATACTAATAAAGCAGTCTGATTGGTATACAAACATGAAAGAAGAGGAGTTCGAATTATAATCAAACATCTTTCAACCACGAAGATTATCACCAAGCAAAGTAAATAACCATGAGCAATAATGGATGTAAAAAGAATGCACTGTAAATCAGAGTGTAAAAGTGCTTCGAATTTCAATTGATCAGTGCCTCCAAAACTAATCCAAGCAGCATTTTCATTAACCTAAATGATCTGCAGAAAAATAGTTTTAATTTCCATTTAATATTCTTTACCATGTCTATGACCTTCAAGCATGTAAATGGTAAAAGATGAAACATAAAATATGATATGAGAGAAAATTGTATCCTATTACTCGTTGACATAATTTCAATTACTAAAAGATCCATACAATGACAATACATTACATACAACGACAATACAATACTTACAACAATAATACATTCAACCCTTATTTTAAGAAAACCTTTCATCATCTTACTGGGCATTACCTCATGTCCAGTGACATCTCCCCTCTCTTCCCTTCCTACCCCTGCCTTTATAAAACACACAATGATATCCATTTGGGAAACAAAGGCTTTATTTCCCAAGGGGAAAGAAACAATTTACTTGTTATGAAATAGAAAATTGACAGGAAATCATAGACACATAGGTAACAAGTATTACTCAACAAAAATTTGTTTTTCTTCCATTCTGTCATCACAGCTAATCATTTTTGAGTAGTTTTTTTAGATGTCCAGACATAGTTATTACTTTGTTGGAAATGTTAATGACGCTGTGTGTTTTTAAAAGAAATGTCCATACATTTTTAGAAATGCAAAGTTTGTCAGAAAGGCAATGAGAAGAAGTGCATCTATGAATTCAGTAACAGGAAATTCCAACACTTGTTGAAAAGTACACACCAAAAGACTGTGAGTTAATCAAATATGTATGTGGAATCTACTTTGGGCTAGAACTGTACAACACAAAGACAGAGCCTCACTGTAAACTATGAACTTTACTTAATAATAATTTATTAATATTGGTCCATTAATTGTGCAAAATATACCACTCTAATGCAGTATGTTAATATTGGGGAGAAGATGGGGAGATGTAGATGGGGAGAAGACAAAGGGAGTGTCTTATCTAATCAGTTTTTCTACAAAGCTAAAACTTCTAAAATATATAGACAGTATGTAACAAATTGAAATTAATATCAAGATCATCTCACTTTCATTTTTTCTCTTAAAAATTTCTTTTTACTTCATTGCAGCTTTTTTTTTTTTTTAAGTCATCTGTCTCTTTTATCAGATCCTTTAAAATCTGTTTTAGTTTGGGGGTTGTTTTGTTTTTTGGTATTCTGCATTTCACTCTTATTTGTCTGAAAGGGAAAGTCACTCAGTCGTGTCTGACTCTTTGTGAATCCATGGACTATACAGTCCATGGACTTCTCCAGGCCAGACTATTGGAGTGGGTAGCCTTTCCCTTCTCCAGGGGATCTACCCAACCCAAGGATCAAACCCAGGTCTCCTGCATTGCAGCTGTCTGAAAAAGGACTTGGTAAGGTTTCGTAAACAGATAACTTTTCCATACAGAAGCTAATTATAAAATAGAGCAGACTATTTTCTTTACCAGCTGAACCACAAGGGAAGCCCAAGAATACTGGAGTGGGTAGCCTATCCCTTCTCCAGCAGATCTTCCTGATCCAGGAATCGAACTGAGGTCTCCTGCATTGCAGGCGGATACTTTACCACATAAACTGCTAGGGAAGCCCCTTTTATTTGTCTAGGATGGATTTATTTTTATTTATCTGATATTTTCGAACCCTGGGATTTTAAGAATTGATCTCTCTCAACTCATCTTGATATTCTCAACAATTTCTTCTTTAATATTGCTTTGTCTCTACTGTCTCCTTCAGGAACTCCAACAGACTCATTGTTAAACTTGTTATTTTGTCCACTAGATCTCAATCTTCTTTTATATCTTATCTTTTTGACTTTAAAATCTACCTTGAATAATTCAGATCTACCTTCTGGTTTATCAATTCTTTCTTCATCATTGTTTAATCTGATGTTTCACATACTCATTGAGTTTTGTGTTTTAATTATTTCAGTTTCCAAATATGTCTTTTTTTTCAAACATCTCTGGTCAATTTTCATAATGTAGCATTTGCTTCTTCTCACATATTATCTTTCATGCCTTTAAAATGATTAAACCCACTCATTTTATGTTCTATATTGAACACTCTATTATTGACACATTCTATGGGATCAATCCATTGTTTCTGCTGACTTTCAAAGTGGTTCATTTCATTGTTATTTATTGCCTATTTATTTTTAAATTCATACATGCTGTAACTCTAGCTATAAAAATTGTTTGAGGATTGTTTTGGCTAGTGTTCCTTTTTTTAAGAAAAAAGTTGTGCTCGTTTCTCTCAAGTGTTCATGACTTTCAATCCATAACTGCTTGAAGCTAAATTTTTGCTTAAGCTTACACAAATAATATACATTTCCTGAAATTTACATGCTTTCTGACTTTTCTTTAGGAATTATCAAAAAAGCTACTACCAAGAGAGACATACATCTCAATAATCTACTGTGGAGGGACAAGATTTTTTTCTAGTTTACTCTCTTGGGGATCCAACTTCTGTTGGGTCCATGACGCAGCATTTCTCTTTCTCAGGCTTTATCTGCTTATGGTTTATGAATGTGAATATGACTCATTAAAATCCTGGTTTGAGATCATACAGAAACAGGTCATGTCTGGCCCCTGAATAATCTTCTCTATTTTATAATTAGCTTCTGTATGAAAAAGTTATCTCTTTACAAAACGTTACCAAGTCCTTTTTCATGCTGTACCCAAAACAGTCTATAAGATTATCTACCATAGAAATATGTTTCTAAGAATAATCTATCATATTTGTATAAATGAAACAAATTCTTTTCATGGTTAATAAATACTGTCATGTGACAGTAAAACAAGGGTTGGAGTTTTTTTTTTCTTTTATGGTTAATAAATACTGTCATGTGACAGTAAAACAAGGGTTGGAGTTTTTTTTTTTCTTTTATTCCATAGTATCAATAGAAAGGAAGTTATAAGAAAGAACATGAAAAATTGTGTATACTATCAGTTCAGGTCAGTTCAGTCGCTCAGTTGTGTCTGACTCTCTGCGACCCCATGGACCGCAGCACGCCAGGCCTCCCTGTCCATCACCAACTCCTGGAGTTTACCCGAACTCATGTCCATTGCCTGGAAAATCCCACGGATGGAAGAGCCTGGTGGGCTGCAGTCCATGGGGTCGCTAAGAGTCGGACACGACTGAGCGACTTCACTTTCACTTTTCACTTTCATGCATTGGAGAAGGAAATGGCAACCCACTCCAGTGTTCTTGCCTGGAGAATCCCAGGGACGGTGGAGCCTGGTGGGCTGCCTTCTATGGGGTCGCACAGAGTCAGACACGACTGAAGCAACTTAGCAGCAGCAGCATGTCCACTGAGTTGGTGATGCCATCCAACTATCTCATCCTCTGTCATCCCCTTTTCCTCCCACCTTCAATCTTTCCCAGCATCAGGGTCTTTTCAAATGAGTCAGCTCTTCGCATCAGGTGGCCAAAGTATTGGAGTTTCAGCTTCACTATAATGCCACTTATAAAACCACCAATACCTGAACACACAAATACACATACAAATATACCCAAATACAAACACATACATTTAAATTGTAATTTATATACTAAGTTGTTGGCATGATTTCCCTAGTAAACTATGGCAGATAAAGGGAAGGAGGAAGGATGAGAGAATCAGAGATTGAACTGAAAAGGAAAGTGAGAGGGAAAACAGCACCTAAAATATAATATAATATTTAGGTCATTAAGTAAAATATTGTGTCTATATTCAAACAAAATATATATTTTGCTCATCGCCTGGATACTAACATTACAGATGACATATATATAGCATACTCACTTGCCAATTCATTTACTAATGGTCCAAAGAGTAATGTCATTGATGGTGGGAATAAAATTTTCAAATACAGCACAACTACTCAATGAAACTATTTAAGGGAGAATCCTGAAGTGGAAGGGAAAACTGGTAAGGATAAGATTCCAACAGAGACTGAACTTCCTTGAGTGAATTGCAATTGTGACAATCAGCGTTTCTGAACTAGATTATCAAGTCACCTTAATAACATCATGGAAAAAGTTTCATTGTATTCCTTGATTCTCAAAGCAGTCTTAAAATTTATCATGCCGCCTCTGTGTATTTCTACCACCACAAAGGATACACTGCACATCACAAAGGGGATCCCACAGTGCTGTGTTAATGTAATCCCAATGACTGAACATCTGAAAACCACTCTGTTCTTTAAAAGGCTGTTTTGTGAGCAATTGGCGCAACACAGTTTTGCTTTGACTTTGAACAAGTCCCAATGTCACCTTTGCTCTTTTACCTAGAGCTGCATTTTATTTGCCTGAGCAACCATGGACACACTGTGCTGATGGGTTTGTCGTACACTGTGTCTTCGTGACTTTCCACTACAGAGGATAGGTTAACTGCAGTGATTCTAGCATTATACCCTAATTTCACAGTACAGCTTTTGTATTATTAGTATAAATGTGTTTTTCCATTCCAGGGTGTGTTCCACGTGGGTTATTTCCTCATTGATGATGGTAGTAATTTAACAGGACTTGAAACTGGATTATCTTCTGTAGGAAGACTGATTTAGGTCAATATGGTTAAGAGGTGAACACAATGAGAAAAAGTCTTACTGTAGAAAGTGATTAATTTAATTGCTAAAAAGTGTCTCTTTCTTTGAGTAATCTATGGATCAACAACATCACTAAGAATTGTCTATTTCTTTGAATTATTTCTAGATCAACAACACTTATCTTCAACTATCAGCTACTGCTGGAACTTCAGTACTCAATGTTGTTTTAGGAAAATATATAGTCCTAGTATATAGTATTCCAGTGTTGACTTAAAAATCAAATACTTCTTACTAAACTGATAGGAAGACCTAAATATTATATTATATTTTAGGGTACTGTTTTCCCTCTCACTTTCCCTTTTCAACTCATTCTCTGATTCTTTCATCCTTCTTCCTTCCCTTTATCTGCCATACTTTACTAGGGAAATCATGCCAACAACTGGGCTTATTTACTGTAAAAATAAAGTACAAATAAAGTACAAATCATGCCAACAACTGGGCTTATTTACTGTACAAATAAAGTACAAACTTTATTTGTACTGCTGAAGTCAACTTTCCTAAGATTAAATGTAAAATCAAAGAAGAGAACAGGCATGGGCTCTCTTTCAATCTTTTGAATGTGCCTTGCTCTCTCCTTCCATAGTGACTATATATATATATACAGCCCACAGTGTACTCTCACTGCCTAATTTGCCTTGCATTTCCTATGCTGTTCAGAAGGACCTTTCTTTCATTAGTATATACTTTATATCATGCAGCTGGGAAAGAACTCTTAAAGCAGATTAACCTTTGGGGTTAATAGGCTTCTTCTTATTCATAACTAACACAATGAAGAGTTAGCTCAATAACTTGAAAGGATTATTGCACTTCTCAGAAAGCCTGACCAGTACACTACTTGTTATTTACACTCTAAGAGGAAATGACCATGGATGTGACTTCAAATGCACAAGGATGTACTGAATTTTATGTTTACCCTTGGCCTGTCTAAAATATGTTCACACTACTGACCATATCTTCCTTGCTTAAAATTCACTCCTCTATTGCCTTCTCTGACATACCTGACCTTACTTTCTTCCTCTCTTCTCTATAATTTTCTATTTTCTTTGCTTGATTTCTATCTTTTTTTGCTAACAAATTTGAGGCATTGACCAGGTACATTTCTCTGCATCAGCCCTCATTCTCCTTCCTGTAACTAGCATATTCTGCACATATTTTCTATCACTATCAAATTTTAACATATCATGTCCAAACTCCAATAATCTCCAAACCATGCAAATTACCTGATTATAATGTCAGTCCCTATCTTATTCATTCCAACATTGTTCCAGCATTGTCTTCTGTAAAGGCCATGCTCATCAGATCACTTCACTGTTGAAGTATTGATAGTCATTTATTAATATCTGGAATTCCAGTTTCCAGCTCCACCAGGTGACCATTCAGACCCTTTAATCTTTATCCATACTCTCTGAGGAGCCAATCATGACTGCTGCTACTATTTATTAGGAATTGTCCACACTACATGAGTTTTTCTATAAACTACAGCACACAACACTAGCTGCTTCACTACCAAGTCTTCTCACATACTCAGTCTCCTCCTATGTCAGTATTCCTCTGCATAGACTGCCTGCCTCATTCCTCAAGGTCATGTATGGCTTACAATCTTACACATAAGATTTTTCTAATTACTTGAGATTTCAGGATATTTTTCTACCTCAACAGTTACAAAATTGAATGACTTTAGGGACAAGGCACATGACAGTGAGGAGACATAATTTAAATAAAAGCATACTTTTGTATATTGAGCATGCAAGACTACTCCTTAATTTCTCCCTGGAAATTGGCTCTTATGTTAATCTATTAATAAAACACAAGGATATGTCAAATTCTTTTTTCTTTTTTACCTTCTCTTTCACTGGAGACACAAGTAGAGGAAACACTTTGCTCTGAGAAACAGCAGCACAGTGGTGATGATCAAAGCCACTGATGCTCAGCCTTGCTGTCAGAAAGGCAGTAGGGATTGGTAGAGACTGTGGCAACATGTCTTAGTCCAAAGGGCACCTTACTTAATTAATATTAGCTAATTACCATGAGAATATGCAACTAGCGTCAGAAGACAGTATTTTTAGGAAAATCTAGGAATCCCACCACCATGCAGAACAAACCAAAAGTGGCTATATGTGAGAGGTAATCTTCTTACACTAATTGCCTTCTCTCTTGATATTCTGTAGTCAGGATGCATTTAAATACTACTTACTACTATTTGACATTATAATCTACTTACTACATATGTTAGATCACCTTTCCCAAATAGATCCTAAGGTCCTTGAAAAATCAGTTCATGATGTGTGTGTGTGTGTGTGTGTGTGTGTGTGTATACATACAGCCAAAAATAAATAAATAAATGTTTATTTTTGGCTGTGCTGGGTCTTCATCGCTGCACATGGGCTATCTCTATATTTGGCAAGCAGCGGGTACTCTAGTTGCCATGTGTGGGCTTCTCCTTGTAGGGGTTTCTCTTATTGCAGAGTAAGGGCTCTAGGGGCATGTGGGTTTCAGTAGCTGCAGCACATGGGCTCAGTAGTTGCAGGACATGGTCTTAGTTGTTCCACAGTATGTGGGATCCTCTTGGATTGGGATCGAACCCTTAACTCCTGCACTGGGAGGAGGAATCTTTACCACTGAGCCACCAGGGAAGCCGCTTATATATGTTTTTAATCTCTCCTGGTGTGTGGTAGAGTGCTAGACCCATGAAAATCAATGACATTTTGATTTACTAGCTGCTTATTTTTATGTTGGCTTAAATATAACCCCAAATATAACCTTGGATAAAATCACAACATTTCTACACCTACTGTATATCAATAATAAGAAAAATGTATAGGAATGGCACATTATATATGCTCAATAAATATAACTGGATGACTGATATTCACCAGATGAAGCAGATTTATGAGTTATGAGACAGAAGTGTTACAGCGGTTTCTTTAAATTTCAGAAGCTATTTTCATAGCATCACTAATAGGATGCTAAGTCACTCCCTAGCTAATGTTTGGAACTAGGCAAACAGTTAGGATCTGGTAATTAGAATCAGAACCATATTATACTGGATCTAACTAAAATGCTCTGTCGTGGAAGTATAGATCTGAAATAATGATAGTCATAAGAAAGAAACATATATCACAAGTCAAAGAAACAGGAAAACCTGACTTTGATGCATTTAAAATGCTAAAGAAAGAAAGCATGTACAGTGTGCCTATGTATAGCCTCTATGTTATATACTTTCTGTAGTACTCATGAAGAAAGTGAGAATGCTACTCACCCAGTCAAGTCTGACTCTTTGTGAATCCAAGGACTCTATCCTGCCAGGCTCCTCTGTCCATGGAATTCTCCAGACGAGGATACTGAAGAGGGTCATCATTCCTTTCTCCAGGGAATGTTTCTGACCCAGGGATGGAACCCAGGTCCTCTGCATTGTAGGCAGATTCTTTACCATCTGAACCACTAGGGAAGCCTCATAGTATGCATAGACATTCTTAAAACTGCTCTGAATAACTAGAAAAGTAAAAATAAAAAGAGAGTCTCAGAAATTATTTTGATCTTTTCAACATTTTCCCTGTTCAGTGCCTAAAAATTAACGTTGTAGTATCTGTGATAAATCCCCAGTTACTACAGGCTTAGGTATCTCTGAAAAAATTTAAAACAGCATGTGTCTTAATTGTAGCCATTTTATACTTTAGAGAGTATTTACAATTTTTAAAATGGGCTGAAACTAAAACTATTTACTAAATGTCATAAATTAACCCTTAACATTTCCAAAGACTTGTCAATCACAAATTTACCTAATTATCATAGGTAATTATCAGTGTTTGAAAGGTTAATATGTGCTGTTTTATTATGCTCATCCCTTTCTTTCTTCTCCTGTGTTGTTGGAAGAGGGTGCTTGCTATGACCAATGCGTTCTCTTGGCAGAACTCTGTTAGCCTTTGCCCTGCTTCATTCTGTACTCCAAGGCCAAATTTGCCTGTTACTCCAGGTGTTTCTTGACTTCCTACTTTTGCATTCCAGTCCCCTATAATGAAAAGGACATCCCTTTTGGCTGTTAGTTTTAGCAGGTCTTGTAGGTCTTCATAGAACAGTTCAACTTCAGCTTCTTCAGCATTACTGTTCTGGGCATAGACTTGGATTACTTTGATATTGAATGGTTTGCCTTGGAAATGAACAGAGATCATTCTGTCATTTTTGAGACTGCATCCAAGTACTGCATTTTGGACTCTTTTGTTGATATGATGGCTACATCATGAACTCCTTATTGCCAAATTCAGACTAAAATTGAAGAAAGTAGGGAAAACCACTAGACCATTCAGGTATGACCTAAATCAAATCCCTATGACTATACAGTGGAAGTGAGAAATAGATTTAAGGGACTAGATCTGATAGACAGAGTGCCTGATGAACTATGGATGGAGGTTCGTGACATTGTACAGGATACAGGGAGCAAGACCATCCCCAAGAAAATAAATGCAAAACAGCAAAAATGGTTGTCTGAAGAGGGCTTACAAATAGCTGTGAAAAGAAGAGACAAGAAAAGCAAAGGAGAAAAGGAAAGATATATCCATTTGAATGCAGAATTCCAAAGAATAGCAAGGAGAGATAAGAAAGCCTTCCTCAGGATCAATGCAAAGAAGTAGAGAAAAACAATAGAATGGGAAAGACTAGAGATCTCGTCAAGAAAATTAGACGTAATTTTCTTGCATGCAAGGAAACACTGCATGCAAAGATGGGCTTGATAAAGGACAGAAATGGTATGGACCTAACAGAAGCAGAAGATATTAAGAAGACATGGCAAGAATACACAGAAGAACTGTACAAAAAAGATCTTCAGGACCCAGACAATCATGAAGGTGTGGTCACTCACACTCACCTAGAGCCGGACATCCTGGAATGTGAAGTCAGATGGGCCTTAGGAAGCATCACTATAAGAAAAGTTAGTGGAGGCGATGGAATTCCAGTTGAGCTATTTCAAATTCTAAAAGATGATGCTGTGAAAGTGCTGCACTCAATATGTCAGCAAATTTGGAAAACTCAGCAGTGGCCACAGGACTGGCAAAGGTCAGTTTTCATTCCAATCCCAAAGAAAGGCAATGCCAAAGAACGCTCAAACTACCTCACAATTGCACTCATCTCACAGGCTAGTAAAGTAATGCTCAAAATTCTCCAAGCCAGGCTTCAGCAATATGTGAACCACGAATTTCCAGATATTCAAGCTGGTTTTAGAAAAGGCAGAGGAACCAGAGATCAAATTGCCAACATCTGCTGGATCATCAAAAAAGCAAGAGAGTTCCAGGAAAAACATCTATTTCTGCTTTATTGACTATGCCAAAGCCTTTGACTGTGTGGATCACAATCAGATCAGATCAGATCAGATCAGTCGCTCAGTCGTGTCCGATTCTTTGCAACCCCATGAATTGCAGCATGCCAGGCCTCCCTGTCCATCACCAACTCCCGGAGTTCACTCAAACTCATGTCCATCAAGTCAGTGATGCCATCCAGCCATCTCATCCTCTGTTGTCCCCTTCTTATCTTGCCCCCAATCCCCCCACCCCCACCCAGCATCAGAGTCTTTTCCAATGAGTCAACTCTTCACATGAGGTGGCCAAAAGACTGGAGTTTCAGCTTTAGCATCATTCCTTCCAAAGAAATCCCAGGGCTGATCTCCTTCAGAATGGACTGGTTGGATCTCCTTGCCTTCCAAGGGTCTCTCAAGAGTCTTCTCCAACACCACAGTTCAAAAGCATCAATTCTTCAGCGCTCAGCCTTCTTTACAGTCCAACTCTCACATCCATACATGACCACAGGAAAAACCATAGCCTTGACTAGACGAAACTTTGTTGGCAAAGTAACGTCTCTGCTTCTGAATACGCTTTCTAGGTTGGTCATAACTTTCCTTCCAAGGAGTAAGCATCTTTTAATTTCATGGCTGCAGTCACCATCTGCAGTGATTTTGGAGCCCAGAAAAATGAAGTCTGACACTGTTTCCACTGTTTCCCCATCTATTTCCCATGAAGCGATGGGACCGGATGCCATGATCTTCGTTTTCTGAATGTTGAGCTTTAAGCCAACTTTTTCACTCTCCACTTTCACTTTCATCAAGAGGCTTTTGAGTTCCTCTTCACTTTCTGCCATAAGGGTGGGGTCATCTGCATATTTGAGGTGATTGATATTTCTCCCGGCAATCTTGATTCCAGCCTGTGTTTCTTCCAGTCCAGCGTTTCTCATGATGTACTCTGCATATAAGTTAAATAAACAGGGTGACAATATACAGCCTTGACATACTCCTTTTCCTATTTGGAACCAATCTGTTGTTCCATGTCCAATTCTAACTGTTGCTTCCTGACCTGCATATAAATTTCTCAAGAGGCAGATCAGTGCAAGATGAAAGGTTGTTGTTGAATCATGTGAAGACACTGGGATTCTTGGCCCCTGGAGGAGAAGATTCAATCCGGGGCCAGTGACTAAGCTTGTCGCTCAGAGCTTTTGTGTAATAAAGTTTTATTAAAGTATAAAAGAGATAGAGAAAGCTTCTGGCATAGGCATTAGAAGGGGACAGAAATAGTATCCCTGGTTAAGGCAGCATTAATATTAGTTGCTATAGAATACTTTAGATGGTCAATGGATTGTGCTTAGAGGTTTATTTAATTGTCATAAAACAATCTTATAAGAGTATTATTGATTTCTGTACCAACCAGAATGGGCTGGGATTTACAGTGGTAACAAACAATCTCAAGTTTTCAAAGTCCATTGTGAGTTAGAATGGGGCTCCAGAGCTGGCTTCTTATTTCAGGACTCAAAATGACAGAACTTCTTTATTTTGAGCATTGTGATTATAAGAAAGATTCTGAATTTTATAAGCACTTTTCAAGATAACCACTCACATATCACTGGGCAAAGCAAGTCACATGCCCACATCTAACTCCAAGAGACGAGAGACATGCTGTGGCTGTACCGTGCTGAGGAAAGAGGACTACAAATATCTACACAACATTAATCATCACTACATTATCCCCCTTTTACAGATAATAAATATGTCACTGGATGATGGTGAATTAATCTACCCATGGTTACACTTGTGGTATGTTAGAACTTGGATTTAAACTCAGATACATCAATTTTGCTAACTAACAACCATTTCCCACCAAATAAAACTTACTGGCTTAAAATAACAATTCATTTGGTTTATGAATCTGTGGGTTGACCATCTTGACCAGGCTCATGTGAATGATTCTTTCCATTAGGCTTGGCTAATTGGGCTAGGATCACTCATGTGTTTATAGTTAGTAGGCATATCTGCTGGGAGCTGTCTAAGATGGTTCAATTAGGACTGCTCATCTCTGTTCCACATGGTATCTCATCCTTTAACAACCCAGGCTTGTTCTCATGGCTATGATGCCAGAATACTGAAAGAAGCACAAGGTACATGCGAAACTAGTGTCATATCTTTGCTTCTGTAACAGTCTACTGTCCAAAGCAATCACAAGGCTAACCAAGTTCAGTGGATGAAGAAATAGATTCCACTTCCTGACAGAAGAAGCCATGATAGATGAACTTGCAAAGGACACTGACAAAGGAGGAGGCAATTGGCTTTAAAAGTCTATGTTAACACTATGTTAAGTGCGATGATTATTTCCCCTAATTTAGGAATATAGTTCAATGGCACTTCACCAAGGTTTTACTTGTAAAAACCAATGATCTATTCTGTGTTTTTTTTAAATGGTGAATTTTCATTTAATTCTTTTATAAGACCTACAGGATAAGAGCAAAGACAAAAAAACAAGCAAGTGGTACATTGCATCTAATTATTTCCCTTCAAAACAGTTGCAAAAATAGCACATCTAGTAATTATCCATATGGTGATGTTATTTCAACATTTCAAAACTCTCAACTGGAGCTCAAATATGATAAAAAGCAATCAATATCATGTCAAGCAGTGATATTAAATGGTAACTATTAACAAGATATTGAATTTGTGTTTTTTAAATTTTCTGGTGGTTCATAGAAGTAAATGTTGCTAGCTAAAGTCACTCTTCATTTTGAGAAATCAATTCATCGTTAAGTCCTTCTTACTCCTGTCTTATAGAATTAAGAACTACTTCTTCAAAGTCTTTGGTAGGGGATGTATGACAGCATAATTAGGTTAGGCAGAGTTAGGTTCTATATCCTAATATCACCATATAATTGAATGACTTCAGGCAAGTTATGGAATATCTATGACTTGTCTCCACAACTGTAAAATGGGGATTATTAAACAGTATTCTCACAGCTACTTCCTTTGTTTCTTAGGAGAATAGAACAATGCACAAAGCCTTGAGTACAGTAATTGTTCCATAAATATTTCTTCTAATTGGAACAGTACTTTCAATTAGAATGGAAAATTTACATTTAATTTTTTCATTAAATGAAAAAATACATTTAAAAATCTAAGGTAAAAGAGGAAAAAAAAACCCAAAAACGTTTAGACCATAAAACTATATTGCAGTTCCAAGGCAGCTTTGGGAGTCAATGGTTTTTAACATTAATGAGAGTAGTTCAATCAACTTTAAGATAATTTGTAGTTTCCCTCAAAATTATATAAATAATAATAAGAAATCTCTTTCATCTCTTGCCCCCATTTTGTTCATTTAACTCAATGAGAGAATTTTCCTTCCATCATTCCCTTTATTCTGATAGAATACATATGCCCAAAGGACCAGTTATGTACAAGTTTTCAGCTGACCTTTTCAAGGCAGCTAACATTTGAAAGATTTACTCCAAAGGTGTAAGTCAACAATAGAGGACTAGGCAGTTTAGAGAGGTCCATGGAATTCAGAAAGAAATATATAGAAACTACACCCAAACAATGAAGATAAAATCACCGGCAGCAACAAAACCAAGAAAGAGGGAGACAGAGACTCCAGACTATAAACTTGTGTCCTAGTTTCAGAAAGTAAATGGGCCCTGCTCCACAAAAAAGGCTAGTTGTTCAACTCTTACCTACATTGCCACCAGCATAAAGGATCCCAAGTAGAGGTATTTATGAAATTCAGGAAAGTGAAACATGTGGTAAACCAGTTCTGTATGATTTCTCTCTCCCTCTCTTATATATAGCTCATTTTCCATTCCCTGCTTGCCCTGTCAAATATATATGAATGATACAAATTATCTTTCCATTATTCACTATATTCTTTAATAGGGAACTCTTTCACTAATTTTAAAAGTCTATGAGAGGACTTCCCTGGAGGTACAGTGGATAAAAATCCACTTGCCAATGCAGGGAACAAGGGTTTGATCCCTGGTCTGGGAAGATTCTACGTGCTGCAGGGCAACTAAGCCCGTTGGCCACAACTACTGAGCCTGGGTGCTGCAACTACGGGAGCCTGTGCACCTCGTGCCTGCGCACTGCAAGAAGAGAAGCTACTCCAGTGAGGAGCCCATGCACCGCAATGAGGAGTGGCCCCATCTCACTGCAGCTAGAGAAGGCCCACACACAGCCACGAAGACCCAGCACAAACCAAAAACAAAGATATAAATTTAAAATTCGTTTTAAGGCTATGATAAGAATAATAGCTAATATCTTTCTCTTTTTAATTAATGAACTGCATTTTTTAGAGAGGTTTTAGATTCACAGAAAAATTGAGTGAGAAGCACAAAGCATTCCCATATACACCTTGTCTACACACATATACACCTCCATCACTCCTGATACCCACAGTCCAGTGGTGTGGGTGTTACAACTGATGAACCTAACATTGATACATTATTATCTCCCCAAGCCCATAGTTCACACTAGGGTTCACTCTTTGTGTTGTTCCTTCTATGGATTTTCATACAATGTAAGATGACATGTATTTACATTGTAATATCATATCAAATAGTTCCACCACCCTAAAAATCCTCTGTGTTCCACCTATTCATCTCTCCTTCCTTCTTTACCCTTGGGAACCAATGATTTTTACTGGCTCCTTAGTTTAGCCTTTACCAGAATGGCAAATAGTTGTAATCATACAGTATGTAGACTTTTCAGAAAAGCTTCTTTCACTTAGTAATATATGTTCGAGTTTCCTCTCTGTTTTTCCATGTATTAATAGCTTGTTTCTTCTTAGCACTGAGTAACAGTCCATAGTATGCATGTCCCACAGTTTATTTATCTACCTCCTAAGTTTTTTAGGCATATACCTATAGGGATAAATAGCCACATATTATGTAATTTAATCATCCTAATGACCACATTATTCTTATTGAACCAAGGAGGTAGAGTAAAGTGAAATTAAGTGA
Organism: Bos mutus; assembly: GCF_027580195.1. NCBI lineage: Eukaryota > Metazoa > Chordata > Mammalia > Artiodactyla > Bovidae > Bos > Bos mutus. The sequence continues at coordinate 26,808,066 of NC_091638.1, forward strand.
CATGGCCAAGATCATTTGAATAAAAAATGGTAGATCTAAGATCTTTAAACCTGTTTTCCCTGCTATAAATACACACAAAATGTTTTACATATGTTTCTTAAAATTGCATCAACCAAAATTAATTAAGATATTCTTTAACCGGAGTGTTCTTTGTTTATGTACCAATCTCCACCCACCTCCCTGACTTTTTTCCTTCATAGGGTAAGTTTTGATAGAAACAAAGTTCACTACACTCAGGACTACTGTATTATTGTTTTTAAAAAATGAAAACAACAATTGTAACAAATCACCAGTTACAATTTCTCTTCTGAGCACATCCAGGGTATAAATCTCTTTAGATAATCTAACCCTATATTACACTACCTGTTGTGGAGAGATGATTGTTATATTGTCTCAACTTGAAACTAGAAAGGCCCCCATTCTTTTCATTAATAGTGAATATGAAACTCAATTTCAAATATTTCACTTGTCTTCAGATATCTAGGTTCTCACTTATGAGGCTTAAGAGTCTATAAACCAAATTGGAGGTGAAGAAAAGAGAAAACCAAATGGAGAGGCCTGTTTAAAATTCGACAGTATGCTCTGACACAGATAATGCTTTATTCTCCTCTATGTCTGTCCTTTCAAAGCAACTGCCAACTGGTCTTTTTATATCCACTTGAAAATATATCATCCACACTTCATGCTTCAGTTTTACTTGAACAATCATCTGTTCACTTTTCCAGCAGAATAATCCCACAGGAGTTTTTAATTTCATGTATAAATACTGATTTTTAATATAGAACTTTAATGGTAGCTAATACTATGGTTAAAACCACAGATATTTCCTAAAGTTTCTTATTTTCACAGTAACTATATTTTTTATAATAAAAGCTAAATCACTTTTCAAAAGATTGACAAGCAAGAAAATATTAAATGGGAAATAAATTTCCAGCCAGATTTTCTAGAACAAAGAAATGTATAAATGACAGAAAAATACTCAGTCATGACTAAATTTTGTATATTTGTTCTGTTTAATGTTTGAAAAGCAGAGTCCTTAGTAGGTAAAATCAAATTTTATTTTTATTTTAAATTAAAAGATTAGTTAAAAGGAGAATGAGGACCCTTGGGAGGAAAAAGGTAATACATTCCTTTACATCTCCTTAGAAAGTATTGGACTGGCCAAAGGTTCATTACAGTTTTTGAACTAACACAATACTATTTAATTGGACACTTAATGTCAGGACATGAGAAATCATAGTTAGGAGTACTAAAGTCCCCTGGAATGGATTCCTCTGTATTTCATGTGCTTTTAGGGGTAACATACATTATGGACCCCATCTTCCCGTAAATTATACAAGTGGATTCCCAAGGAACCTTAGCAAGGCACTGAGGCTTTGTAGCATCTGTCCAGCCTCATCGTGTATATTCCCCATGCATAATAAATACTTCACGAATGAAGTCATTTGTTTAGGTGCAGTGATTTTCAGCCCTGGCTGCACAACAGAATCACCTGGAGAGATGGTTTGGTTTTTTTTTTTTTTTTTTAATCTGATGCTCAGGAACTGTCTCAGAGATGAAGCCTAGACAAAATAGTTGTTAAAATTTCCCCAGATGACTATAATTTATAGCTGGCTCTAAGATTCACTGCTCTAGTTTAGTACTTCTCAAACTTTAAACTGTGCAACTATCATCAGGAGGTCTTGTTAAGCTAAGGAATTTGGTTTCATTTATCGGGCACAGCGGGAGCTACCGCAGTTCTGACAAGCTCTGTACGTCCATGGACCACAGTTTGAGTAGCAAGGGCAACAAGGCTGATATAACCTGATTCTTACTTTCAAACAATCAAATCACACAAGAAGCAAGTAACTATGGTCCCCTGGGCTAAAATAATACTAAAATAATTGGATTAGTTGGTGAAAAGGGGGCTGAATGAACTTGTTAGTGATTGTGTTCTGGTTTACCAAATAATGTTATTGAACATACATATTGTATAGATAGATAGGTAGATATTAATAGATAGATTATAGAAAATTGCTATTATAAAGTCAGTGATCATGATCACAACATTTTATATGGACCGAATGAAGCCGTGGTTGTCAGTGACATCAATGACTCCAGTTAGAATCAGTCATAATCTCCTCATAAATAGAGAATGATGGTATGTGGGTTGGTAGATGGTATTTGACATTTAGTTCCTTGAGATACTTTCTCCGGTCTTTGGCTTTGGAATCTCTTCAGATTCTATCCCCATCACTGGGGTAAAGGAGAGGGAGGAGAAAAAGATAAGCATGCTTTGAACCTCAGTACAAGGCCGTGGTCATGTATGGATGTGAGAGTTGGACTGTGAAGAAGGCTGAACGCTGAAGAATTGATGCTTTTGAACTGTGGTGTTGGAGAAGACTCTTGAGAGTCCCTTGGAAGGCAAGGAGATCCAACCAGTCCATTCTGAAGGAGATCAGCCCTGGGATTTCTTTGGAAGGAATGATGCTAAAGCTGAAACTCCAGTCCTTTGGCCACCTCATGCGAAGAGTTGACTCATTGGAAAAGACTCTGATGCTGGGAGGGATTGGGGGCAGGAGGAGAAGGGGACGACAGAGGATGAGATGGCTGGATGGCATCACTGACTTGATGGACTTGAGTTTGAGTGAACTCCGGGAGTTGGTGATGGACAGGGAGGCCTGGCATGCTGTGATTCATAGGGTCGCAAAGAGTCGGACATGACTGAGTGACTGAACTGAACTGAACAATGCTGTTAACCTTCACTTGGATTTGGATCTTTTGAGCTTCTGTATCAAGAAAATACAGTAGTGTAAGGATTCCATGAGAGAATGGGAAAATTCCACTCTAGCAGAAACAGATTCTGAAAGAAATGCACGTAGAACAATAACCTGACTCCATAAAAGATTAACCTGATTTAAAGCTGTCTTTCATATCGTTATGCTTCTGTAAAAGGTGGGACTATTTTTTGAATATAGTTGACTTTATTTTCAAGAATTAAAATGTGACTGGAACATAAGCAAGCTACTGTTTCATTATCTGGAACATGTATCACATGTAACAACAAATGCAAGATTTTTTTTCCCCTGGTACTTGTGAAAATATTTAGTAAAATCACAGTAATCTATTGATGCTAATACATAAATAAAATCTTCATTTATTTCATGCTCTTGAGTTTCAGACTCTGTATCATATCTAATGTTTTAAAAACTTATAAACAGGCACATCTGAAAAACTAATCAAATATTAAAAAGAAAGCAAATATTTAAAAACAGCTAAATTGGAGAAAAAGTGTGATACAATCTTAATTGTTATTGTTCACATTAAAATGATTCTATGAATCATTTTATTAGACAATATGCAAGCTATAATTACAGAGACTATCTAGACAAAAAAGATCTATATTTTATTTAATCAATTCATTGATTTAACAAGTATATGAGTTTCCTAGTATAGGAAGTTTTACTTTTAAATTAGCTGGCCTGAGGATAGCTTTGGTAATAAAGAGCTATATAATAATTAAAATTCCATTTACATTTTTCTAAAAAAATGTTTACACAATTATTAAATGTTTTTTAAATGTATTTCTTATTTCTGACAAAATATTAATCTTGTAAATATTCACAGCTTATTGTCTCTTGATAACTTGGAAAAATTGGAATATGCTGTATTTGGAAAACTCTATGAGGGTATGTCTATTTTTTACATTTGCAGCAACATAGATGACCTAGAGATTATGAAACTAACTGAAGTAAGCTAAGAAAGACAAATATATGATATCACCTACATGTGGAGTATAAAAAATGATACAAAAACTTACTTACAAAAGAGAAATAGACTCACACACATAGAAAACAAATTTAGGGTTATCAAAGAGGAAAGAAATGGGGATGGATAAATTAGGAATTGGGATTAGCAGATATACACTCAGTTCAGTTCAGTTACTCAGTCGTGTCCAACTCTTTGCAACCCCATGGACTGCAGCACACCAGGCTACCCTGTCCATCACCAACTCCCACAGCTTGCTCAAACTCATGTCCATTGAGTCGATGATGCCATCCAACCATCTCATCCTCTGTCATCCCGTTCTTCTGCCTTCAATTTTTCTCACCCGCAGGGTCTTTTCAAATGAATCACTTCTTCACAACAGGTGGCCAAAGTATTGGAGTTTCAGCTTCACCATCAGCCCTGCCAATGAACATTCAGGACTGATTTCCTTTAGGATGGACTGGTTGGATCTCCATGCAGTCTAAGAGACTCTCAAGAGTCTTCTCCAAAACCACAGTTCAAAAGCACCAATTCTTCAGCACTTAGCTTTTTTATAGCCCAACTCACGTCCATACATGACTATTGAAAACACCAAAGCTTTGACTAGATGGACTTTTGTCAGCAAAATAATGTCTCTGCTTTTTAATATGCTGTCTAGGTTGGTCAGACTTTTCTTCCAAGGAGCAAGCATCTTTTAAGTTTATGGCTGCAGTCACAAAAGTATTTCACTGTTTCCATTGTCTCCCCATCTATTTGCCATGAGGTGATGGGATCGGATGCCGTGATCTGAGTTTTTTCTGAATGTTGAGTTTTAAGCCAACTTTTTACTCTCCTCTTTCATTTTCATCAAGAGGCTCTTTAGTTCTTCTTCACTTTCTGCCACAAGGCTGGTGTCATTTGCATATCTAAGTTATTGATATTTCTCCTGGCAATCTTGATTCCAGCTTGTGCTTCATCCAGTCCAGAGATTCTCATGATGTACTCTGCATGCAAGTTAAATAACAATATACAGCCTTGACGTCCTCCTATCCTGATTTGGAACCAGTCTGTTCTTCCATGTACAGTTCTAACTGTTGCTTCTTGACCTACATACAGATTTCTCAGGAGGCAGATAAGGTGGTCTGGTAGTCCCATCACTTGAAGAATTTTCCTGTTTGTTGTGATCCACACAGTCAAAGGCATCGGCATAGTAAATAAAGCAGAAGTAGATGTTTTTCTGGAACTCTCTTGTTTTTTTGATGACCCAGTGGATGTTGGCAACTTGATCTCTGGTTCCTCTTCCTTTTCTATGTTGAGCTTGGACATCTGGAAGTTCATGGTTTACATACTACTGAAGCCTGGCTTGGAGAATTTTGAGCATTACTTTGCTAGTGTGTGAGATGAGTGCAATCGTGCGGTAGTTTGAACATTCTTTGGCACTGCCTTTCTTTGGGATTGGAATGAAAACTGACCTTTTCCAGTCCTGTGGCCACTGCTGAGTTTTCCAAATTTGCTGGCATATTGAGTGCAGAATTCTCATAGCATCATCTTTTAGGATTTGAAACAGCTCAACTGGAATTTTATCACTTCCAGTAGCTTTGTTCATAGTGATACTTCCTAAGGTCCACTTGGCTTCCCATTCCTGGATGTCTGGCTCTAGGTGACATCACGGTTATCTAGGTCATGAAGGTCTTTTTTGTACAGTTCTTCTGTGTATTCTTGCCTCCTCTTCTTAATATCTTCTGCTTCTGTTAGGTCCATAATATTTCTGTCCTTTATTGAGCCCATCTTTGCATGAAATGTTCCCTTTGTATCTCTGATTTTCTTGAATGGATCTCTAGTCTTTCCCATTCTATTGGTTTTCTCTATTTCTTTGCATTGATCATTGAGGAATATTTTCTTATCTCTCCTTGCTATTCTTTGGAACTCTGCATTCAAATGGGTATATCTTTCCTTTTCTCCTTTGCCTTTCACTTCTCTTCTTTTCTCAGCTTTTGTAAGGCCTCCTCAGACAACCATTTTGCCTTTTTGCATTTCTTTTTCTTGGGGATGTTCTTGTTCACTGCCTCCTGTACAGTCATGAACCCCTGTCCATAATTCTTCAGGGACTCTATCAGATCTAATTCCTTGAATCTATTTGTCACTGTATAATCATAAGGGATTTGTTTCAATTCATACCTGAATGGTCTAGTGGTTTTCCATACTTTCTTCAATTTAAGTCTGAATCTGGTAATAAGGAGTTCATGATCTGAGCCACAGTCAGCTACCAGTCTTTTTTTTTTTTTTTTTGCTGACTTTACAGAGCTTCTCCATCCTTGAATGCAAAGAACATTATCAATTTGATTTCGGTATTGATCATCTGGTGCTGTCCATGTGTTGAGTCTTCTCTTGTGTTGTTGGAAGTGAGTTTTTGCTATGGCCAGTGTATTCTCTTGGCAAAACTCTGTTAGTCTTTACCCTGCTTCATTTTGTACTCCAAGGCCAAATTTGCCTGTTACTTCAGGTATCTCTTGACTTCCTACTTTTGCATTCCAGTCCCCTATGATGAAAAGGACATCTTTTCTGTGTGCCAGTTCTAGAAGGTCCTGTAGGTCTCCATAGTAGCTTTACACTACTATATATAAAATAGAAGAACAAAAAGCACCTACTGTATAGCACAGGAAGCTATATTCAATATCTTATAATAAACTATAATGAAAAAGAATCTAGAAAATAATGTATAAGCATCTATAATATATATTTAATATATATCTGAATCATTTTGCTGTATACCAGAAGCTAATACTACATTGTAAATGAACTATACATCTACTTTAAGTAAAGAAAATAAAAAATAATAGGGGGTGTCTGTAACATCTTCCAGAACTTCATTTAATTTGAAATATTTTTAATCAACCTTATGTTAAAAGGTAATTTTTACTGACTGAATGTAAATGTTTACTCAGAAAATGGAATCTAGACTTAAATTTGAAGGAAATAGAGCTTAAAAATATGTGAGGATATTCACAAGTAACTTCCATAAAATCATCCTTTGTTCTAAAATCTGTCTTCTTTCCACACTCAAAATATTTTTATAAGAATCTATAACCCACCCTCAATAACAAATGTATGTGTCTTTAAAGCACATCTGTGGAAACATTAAAGAGGTAATAAGATGCAATGGAGAGAAAGGATTTTGATTTTGTTGTGGTTGTTCATGGCTCCAAACTCCTTTGTTTAGTTTCATATTTCTTTGCCTTTTTTCCCTCTCAAATTGTTCAGTTCCATCATTCCTACTGTCATAACATCTGCCCCACTGCTTTTCAATATCCTGACATTTCCTATTTCAAGAATGTGATTCTTCCCTTGGAGCATCGATCTGCCCCCTGATTGGCAATGTTGGTTGGCTGGCTTGGTTGTCTCTGTGCAGATTACCACCACCACCCTCAGCCTTTGCCTGAAAGGTTACCTTCAGTCCAAATAAATAGAGAGTCTAGATAGACAGTTTTTGTCAGGCAATACAAAATGGATTCTCTAACCTGATAGAACCTTTCAAGTGGATCATGTTGGAAGGATAGGTTTAAACCTAAATAACAACAGTTACTGGGGAACAGCATAATGGAAATGCAGATTTCAGCAGCCTGGGCTGGAATCTTCACTCCATTACTTCAGGCTGGCTTCTTTTCAAAAGGGCACTGTGTCTAATGGTTAATAACATGAGCTCAGATGTCTGAACTTTCAGAATTTAAATCCTGATTTCAGCATTAACTCTTTAGGTAACTTGGGAAAATTATTTAATTTCAGTGAGCTCGGTTTCTCAACTAGTAAAATATCTCACAGTATTATTGTAAAGAGGGAAAAATGAGACAATGAGTGATTTCATAAGTACCTAATAAACAACAGCTATTTTTTATTAGTATAGCAAATGAGTGAAAGTTGTCCTTGTAGCAAAGAGATTTAGGACATAAATAGAAGGAATTAGGCATAATCCTTTTGCAATATAGAGTTTATAAATATAAATATTCTGTAAAACTATATGCTTTTAAAGTCCTGCAGAGCAAAGGGAAAAACGAGATTTCTAAATTCCATGGATATGTATTAAAAAACATATGCACTGATCAGTAAAGTCTGAAGGGGCTGATGAAACAGACTGTATTTTTCTGAGACAGTCATTTTATTCTATGAATTATTTATAAGGAGAATGAAGTAGAAACAAAAGAAATATGAAAGCATAAGGCTTACCTTATCAGTCATAATCTTTCAAACATCAGCAATGAAGTTATAATCATTTGCCACATGCTGGGGCATCCAGGATGTAACACTGTGTCATGTAAAAAATGCATCATAATATGTAGAAGAAATTAATCCCTGGTGAGCTGCTAAGTGTCTATTTTGAGTTTTCCCTAATTGTGGGTTTAAAAATTAGGTGAAAATAGATTTTGGGTAGAGGACATATCAAATAAGAGCATCTTCAATGTGTGATCCTTTTAGCATATGTTACATCATGGGCTTCCCAGGTGGCAGTAGAGGTAAAGAACTCGCCTGCCAGTATAGGAGACATAAGAGATGATGATTCGACCCCTGGGTCGGTAAGATCCCCTGGAGGAGAGCATGGCAACTCAATTCAGTATTCTTTCCTGGAGAATTCCATGGACAGCTATAATCCATTGGGTCACAAAGAGTTGGGCATGCCTGAAGCAACTTAGCAGGCACGCACGCATGCACATCATGAGCAGTAAAGATCTCTACAGAATTATAACTGTGCAGGTCTTATTTTGGCTACAAGGAAACTGAGGCCTAAGCAACTAACATAACAAAACTGAGTAGCAGAATGTTAAGTGAGAATCCAGGCTTTGTAATTATCAGTCCTTTATCCTTTACACTTTACGCCCTGCCTAATTTACAAGGCAATTTTGAGAAGTAACAACAGGAAAAAACAAGTCAGATTTCACTTTATGCGAAATTTCACTATTAGAGTAAGCAAACTTTATTAGTTCTATAATGCATAACAATTATATGACAATTAGGTGGTATCCATGGGACTATCCTTAGATAATAATAGCTAATAATTATTGAGCAGTCTGTGGTGGAGTACCTATTATGTCCCACGCCATCTTCTAAATGCTTTATGAGTATTAACTCATCTAATTCCTGATGAAAGCCTTATTATTATTACTCTTAGTTTACAGATGTCTGAGTCACTGTAAGGTTAAGCCAAAGACACAATCATATCATCAAACAATATCTTTTCCCCCTCTTTTGATGGAATCTTATGTAAGATCAAAAATAATTGTGGGAAAAAATAAATGTATTATATTCTCCAGATAAATGTATTCTGTTCTTGAGATGAACTGAGAAAATATATATGTCCAAGGTAAAAATACAGAATAATTATTTATATATGAATATATCATTGGTTCATGGGAAAATTGTAGAACAGAGCAAGTCTTGGAACAAATAATATGAATGAGCCTATACACTAAAGTATCTTTCCCAGTTGTTAAGGTCTTACACCTTGAGAACAACTCATAATTTCTTTTTTTCTCATCTCACTTCCTCATATTGGGACCAAAGGTGACTTATTATTGCCTGATGTTTTTTGGTTATTGATCTGTTCCAGGTATCAGTGAAGTACTGAAGCAGAAAATGGTAAAATTTTTATTGAGGTAACAGGGTAAAGGTCACTTCCTCTTAATATATTTTTCTTGAATTTTTTTTAAGGTAACATTACAGATCTCCCCTTTCTCTGACATCAGCATCATTGATTTGCAAGTAGAGCTTTTGGGACTGGTTGTGTGCCTCTTCAAAGAAGAAAAATATCCCTTTGTAAGAATGTATTCTAGCAGTGGGATCCTGAATTACTAGTGTAAGAATTAGTTAGTGAAGAGAAGGTAGACACTTTTTAAATTATTAAAGTACAGTTGGTATATCACATCTCTAATGTTTCCAGGGAAGGACTACTGAAGAATTTATCATTTGTAGATTTATTTCCTTACAAAGCTTGTCTCCTTCTTACTTATCTTCATGAAAATTTCAGTGGTTCAGTTCTCATAAAAATATCATTTATGCTAGTTATGAAGACAGCCAGAAAGGGTTAGGAGGTTACACTGTGGCAGAGTAAGCTGACAGTCCTACATAAAAATCCTGCGAACAGAAACACAAGGCCCTCTGTTCTCCTCATTATGTTCATGCTTTCGATGCTTTGAGGAGAGACAACACTTACTTAGCAAGTATAAAAAAATTGTGAGAGTGATTTCACCTATTCCCAGGCTGAATCTGCAAAAAAGCTTTAAAGAGTTTGCATGCTTTTGAGTTTTCTGGGCCCAATTCTCTGTCAATTGTTATTTCCCCTGAATGTTCACCAGATTTTGAATGAATTTAAATTGAGAAGCTATTTTTGTTTCTGGATAAATTATATAGTGAAACACTACCAGTAGAAAACAGGGAAGGGGCTATTAATACAAAGATCTTTCTTTAATGCAAAATAATGATGAGTTTGAAAAGAGAGCACACAACAGATGAACATAGTTTTTGTGTGTTTAACTTTATGAGTGAAAGAATAAGAAATAGCCAAGACAAATTCATAAGAGAAGAAAGTATAGAATAGTCATGGTCAAGCGGGAATGTTTTCTTCCCTCATTCATTGTCTAATGGAATGTGACATTAGACACATGGGGGAACTTTAAAATGGGGGAAACAACAAAGAATGTAAATTCCATCTAAAAATATAAAATATAATGCCAAGAAATCTATTACTTGGCAACTAATGGGTAGTGCACCTATTCTGCTTTATCGACTATGCCTATGCCTATGACTATTTGACTGTGTGGATCACAATAAACTGTGGAAAATTCTGAAAGAGGTGGGAATACCAGATCACCTGACCTGCCTCTTGAGAAACCTATATGCAGATCAGGAAGCAACAGTTAGAACTGGACATGGAACAACAGACTGGTTCCAAATAGGAAAAGGAGTACATCAAGGCTGTATATTGGCACCCTGCTTACTTAACGTATATGCAGAGTACATCATGAGAAACGATGGGCTGAAGGAAGTACAGGCTGGAATCAAGATTGCCAGGAGAAATATAAATAACCTCAGATTATTTAGATGACACCACCGTTATGGCAGAAAGTGAAGAAGAACTAAAGAGCCTCTTGATGAAAGTAAAAGAAGAGAGTGAAAAAGTTGGCTTAAAGCTCAACATTCAGAAAATGAAGATCATGGCATCTGGTCCCATCACTTCATGGGAAATAGATGGGGAAACAGTGGAAACAGTGTCAGACTTTATTTTTTTGGGCTCCAAAATCACTGCAGATGGTGATTGCAGCCATGAAATTAAAAGATGCTTACTCCTTGGAAGGAAAGTTATGACCAACCTAGACAGCATATTCAAAAGCAGAGACATTACTTTGCCAAGAAAGGTCCATCTAGTCAAGGCTATGGTTTTTCCAGTGGTCATGTATGGATGTGAGAGTTGGACTGTGAAGAAAGCTGAGTGCCGAAGAATTGATGCTTTTGAACTGTGGTGTTGGAGAAGACTCTTGAGAGTCCCTTGGACTGCAAGGAGATCCAACCAGTCCATCCTAAAGGAAATCAGTCCTGAATATTCATTGGAAAGACTGATGCTGAAGCTGAAACTCCAATACTTTGGCCACCTGATGCAAAGAGCTGACTCATTTGAAAAGACCCTGATGCTGAGAAATATTGAGGGCAGGAGGAGAAGGGGATGACAGAGGATGAGATGCTTGGATGGTGTCACCGACTCAGTGGACATGGGTGTGGGTGGACTCCGGGAGTTGGTGATGGACAGGGAGGCCTGGCGTGCTGCGATTCATGGTGTCACAAAGAGTCAGACAAGACTGAGTGACTGAACTGAACTGAACTGAACTGAGTAGTGCAAAACCCTCCTAGAAGATAGGAGTAGGGGCTACAAATTCCCAAACCAAAACCATTACTAGAAGGGGTAGAAAATGGCACTATGTCCAAGAAACCTGTTTCATTTAAAAAAAAAAAAATTCTGCCAAATCCTGTTGCATCTATTCTATCACAAAGCAAAAAGTACTATGTGAATTTACTTCTGAAAAACATAAATATATTATCAAATGCCAGAAGGAATTTCTCACAGAATTCATAATAATGCATGTAGGTATGAAACTGGCCTGACCACTATCTGCCCTTCATCCAAATCCAAAGGCATTGCATGGCTTAAGTGTCTGGTGCCATGCTTCTTGCTGCAAGATCCCTTCAGCTGTCCCCCATTATTCTTAGGGTAAGGAATGAAACACCAGAATGGGCCTAAAATGCCCTTGATTCTTACTTTACTTCGCTAATCTTGGCTCTCACTGATTTGAGCAAATTGAATACTCTACTAAAATTTCTGTTTTGTTACTGACTTTGGCGCTTTTGTTACGTTTGTTTAAAGAACACTCCTTACTTCCTTTTTCTTTGCTTAATCTTGGTCACATTTCCATGACGGTGTCAGTCCCTCTGGCTAGACTTCTCTGAAGCCCTCCGCTTATAAACTTTCATAGCATACTATCAACCTCCCAGTGGTATAACTGCTAATAATGTATCTTGTTTGTAAACCACTCTGTCTAGTTTTGCATAGTCATCCAAATGAAGTAAGGCTTTTCTCTGCAGGCTGTAAGGCCTGGACATGCAATTGTCTTCTGCACCACTGGGTTCCCGGCACTTTGGCTGAACACCTGCTTCACAGTGGTACTCAATAAATATTTAATGAATAAATATATCCATTCATCATCCCAGAATCCTATCAGGTTGGTGCAAAAATAACTGTAGCTTGGCATTGTTGAGCTTTGCTGTTTGATATTGGAATACATTCTTAAATAAATGTGATTAAGTTATATATCATTTCAATGCAAGTTTCTTGCTTTATGTTTTTTTGCTAATGACATTACTTGCTTTGTATTTTATATTTATTTTAGATTATGGAAATGATGTTAGACAAAAAGAAAATTCAAGTGATTTTGCTATTCGAGTTCAAAATGGGTCATAAAGCAGTAGAAACAACTTGCAATATCAACACATTTGGCCCAAGAACTGCTAACGAGCATTCAGTGCAGTGGTGGTTCAAGAGAGATGAGAGCAAAGGAGATGAGAGCCTTGAAGATCACGAGGGCAGTGGCCACCATCGGAGGTTGACAACAACCAATTAAGAGCCATCATCAAAGCTTATCCTCTTACAACTACGTGAGAAGTTGTCCAAGAACTCATCATCGACCATTCTACTGTCATTTGCATGCGTGCATGTGTGCTAAGTCACCTCAGTCATGTCCTACTCTTTGTGACCCTAAGGACTGTAGCCTGCCAGGCTCCTCTGTTAATTTGAAGCAAAATGGAAAGGTGAAAAAGCTTGATAAGTGGATGTCTCATGAGCTGATCACAAATCAAAAAATATAATAATAAATAGTCATTTTAAATATCCTCTTATTCTATGCAACAACAATGAACCATTTCTCAATCACCTTGTGACGTGTGACAAAAAGCAGATTTTATACAACAACAGCTCAGTGGCTGGACCAAAAAAACCCCCAAATAACCTCCAAAGCACTTCCCAAAGTCAAACTTGCACCAAAAAAATGTCAAGGTCACTGTTTGGTGGTCTTCTGCCTATCTGATCCACTACAGCTTTCTGAATCCCAGAGGAACCATTACATCTGAGCAGTATGTTCAGCAAATCAACAAGATGCACCAAAAACTCCAAGGCCTGCAGCCAGTATTGGTCAACAGAGTGGGCCCAATTCTTCTCCATGACAACATCTGACCACACATTGTACAACCAATGTTTAAAATGTTCAATGAATTGAGCTATGGAGTTTTGCCTCATCCTCCATATTCACCTGACCTCTTGCCAACTGACTACTACTTCTTCAAGCATTTCTACAACTTTTTACAGGGAAAAAGCTTCCACAATCAGCAGGAGGCAGAAAATGTTTTGCAAGGGTTTGTTCATTCCAGGGCATGGATTTTTTATGCTAAAGTAATAGACACACTTATTTCCCATTGACAAAAATGTGTTGATTGTAATGGCTCCTGTTTTGATTAATAGAGATGAACCTAGTTGAACCTAGTTATGATTGAAAAACCATGGTCTGAAATTGCAATTACTTTTTTAACAACCTAATAGAATATGACTTACATCCAAGGTTTGAAGTTTATCTGTGGCTAAGTCAAGGAGATTGTCTTTTTCTTGAACATGGTGGTACAGTTGGAAAGGAAACCATTATTCATGGAATAATCAGCCCATGCTCTAGCTAACTGGAAACTCTCACCTAACAAATAATGGCAAACTAATGAAGAATGTAAGTGACCTTAATGGAATTTTTCTGCCTGTTCATCTAACCCGCTCCATCTTGGAGACTTAGTTCATATATACCTCTCATTTAGGCCTGCCTCAAATCTCTACCAACTCAATCTTCACTTATCTCTTCCATTTTACTGTCTAAGTTACTAGATGTTCAAGCTGGGTTTAGAAAAGGCAGAGGAAGCAGAGATCAAATTGCCAACATTAACTGAATCATAGAGAAAGTAAGGAAATTCCAGAAAAATATCTACTTCTACTTCATTGACTATGCTAAAGCCTTTGACTGTGTGGATCACAACAAATTGTGGAAAAATTCTTAAAGAGTGAGGATTCCAGACCACCTTTACCTGTCTCATGAGAAACCTGTAATGTGGATCAAAAAGCAACAGGTAGAACCAGACATGAAACAACAGACTGGTTCAAAATTGGGAAAGAAGAAAGACAAGGCTGTATATTGTCACCTGGTTACTTAGCTTATATGCAGAATATATCATGTGAAATTCCAGACTGGATGAATCACAAGCTGGAATCAAGACTGCCAGGAAAAAGTTCAACAACCTCAGATATGCAGATGATACCATTCTAATGGCAGAAAGTGAAGAGGAACTAAACAGCCTCTTGATGAGGGTGAAAGAAGAGAGTGTAAAGGCTTGCTTAAAACTCAATATTCAAAAAACTAAGATCATGGCACCTGGTCCCATTAATTCATGGCAATTAGAAGGGGGAAAAGTGGAAGCAATGACAGGTTTTATTTTCTTGGGCTCCAAAATCCCTGCAAATGGTGACTGCAGTCATGTAATCATTAATAAAAGATGCTTGCTCCTTAGAAGGAAAACTATGACAAATCTTGACAGCATATTGCGCTTTCCTGGTGGCTCAGATGGTAAAGAATCTGCCTTCAATGCAAAAGACCTGGGTTCAATGCCTGGGTCAGGGAGATCCCTGGAGAAAGAAATGGCTACCCACTCCAGTATTCTTGCCTGGAGAATCCCATAGCCAAGTGGAGCCTGGCAGGCTACATGCACTCCATGGGGTGATAAAGAGTCAGACATGACTGAGTGACTAAGCACAGGCAGCATGTTAAAAAAGCAAAGACATCACTTTTCTGACAAAGGTCTATATAGTAAAAGCTATGGTTTCTCCAGTAGTCAAGTAACGATTTGAGAGTTGGACCATAAAGAAGGCTGAGTGCTGAAGAACTGGGGTTTTTTAGTTTTGTGCTCGAGAAGACTCTTGAGAGTCCTTTGGACTGCAAGGAGATCAAACTAGTCAATCCTAATTGAAAGCACCCTAAATATGCATTGGAAGGACTGATGCTGCAGCAGAAGTTCCAATACTTTGGCCACCTAATGCGAAGAGCTGCCTCATTGGAAAAGACCTTGATGCTGGGGAAAAATGGAATGTAAAAGGAGAAAGGAACAACAGAGGATGAGATGGCTACATAGCATCAGTGGACTCAATGGACATGAATCTATGTAAATTTTTGCAGATAGTGAAGGACAGGGAAGCCTGGTGTGCTGCAGTCCATGGAGTTGCAAAGAGTCAGACACGATTTAGTGACTGAACAACAACAAAGTTACTAGAAGTGTTTATAATAAAGGCCCCAAAAGAGTAATCAAGGTGAGTCTGCCAAAGTCAGTGGTCTGCATGTGGGGCTTTGTAAGGAATCATTTGCTTGATGAGTTCATCTTGGTCTACAAATATAATGTGATTGTACTGTAACTCTGTCTGCTCAGGATTCTGAAATAGGTATTAGGAAATGTCTTACCAGTAAAGGATTGAAGTTTATAAATCAGTAAGTCTGTTCATTAATTTATAATGAGAAGGACAAGCATTGAGTGAACATGACTGTGATGTTAGTCCAACCAAGTGTTTTTTTTCCTGTAGATATGAAAATTGTTAGAAGTTTGCTCAGTAAGCCCTGGAATCAGAACAAGGGAATAACAAATATTGAATGGCATCAGGCTTTGATGGTGTTAT
Source organism: Bos mutus (assembly GCF_027580195.1). Lineage (NCBI taxonomy): Eukaryota > Metazoa > Chordata > Mammalia > Artiodactyla > Bovidae > Bos > Bos mutus. The sequence goes on from NC_091638.1 coordinate 26,824,078, forward strand.
TTCCCTCCTACCTCAGGGCTATAAACACACTGGCAATAAAAAGCAGAAACATTCTTGAGTCTTTAAAAGGACACTATTAAAATTATGCTAGGACAATTGGTATGAAGATTACTCAAGGCAAACTTGGACATATGATTGTTAGGGATATTAAATACCAGGAAGAAGGTGGCATCCACTCTTTCCTAAAGAACGTTCAGAAAGACACTTCTAATTGCTTCTCATTTTTCTGTGCCTCTGTATTTTACCAAACCATCTTCTTGTTCAAGAGGTGTAGTAGTCAGACCTCCAAGATGACCCATGAGATTTTTCCTCATCTAGTCACATACCCTGGGGTATATAACCTGAAACTTTCATGAGACTATGATGGGAAAGTCATTCTTTTGATTAGGTTATACTTATGGGATAGTTGCTTTTGTGATTATGTTCCTTTATATTAAACTCTTTCATAGCATCCTGGAGATAGTTTTCCCTACTGGTCCTGAGGAAGTAAGCGTCCATGTTGTGTATCAGGTTATATGCCAGGGAAGAAACGCTTCTAGAAGCTAAGGAACTATATACATACACCAGAGCTTCCCTGGTGGCTCAGATGGTGAAGAATCCACCTGCAATGCAGGAGACCTGGATTTAACCCTTTGTCAGGAAGATCCCCTGGAGAAGTGAATGGATACTCACTCCAGTATTCTTGCCTGGAGAATTCCATGGACAGGGGAGCCTGACAGGCTACAGCTCATGGAGTCACAAAGAGCTGGACATGACTGAGCGACTATGCACACACATATATGTTGTATAAGCCACAACTATAGGAACTGGCTTTTGCAGCAACCAGTGAGCTGAAGACCCCAAGCCTCGAATGAGACAATGGCCCTGGCTAATACCTTGATTGCAGTCTATGAGAACCTGAGCAGAGGATACACCTAAGCCTTGCTGTGCCCAGACTCCATATCCAAAGAAATGGTGAGTTAGTGTAGTGTGTCATTTTAATTACCATTACACTGGTGGTACTTTGTTACTCAGTAAAATAAAACTAATACAGCAAGCTTTATCTACTCATTTCTAAATTTGGGTAATATTCAATTCCTGCTAGTAAGCATATCAGAGTTATATCCTTGAGAGCAAAGATAAGGTCTTATTCTTATTGGTATACACCAAAGTGTCCATCACAATGCTGGGTCAGTAGACAGTTTTCTTTTCTTTTTTTTTTTTGACAGTTTTCTAAAATAAATAAACAAATAAGACAAATAAGCAAGTAAATAAATAAATGATAACTAGCTAGCTAGATAAAATTATTTTATTAATTTATAGTAAATCATTTTTATTTTAATTTTCTGTACCTCAAAAGAGAGGGTAGAACACTACTAAAAATATTGTCAAACTCTCTTGCATCAAACTCCCTTGCTTGAAGTACACTCTATTACTTGAACATGTGGCACAGGCCTTGCATGATTTGCTTCTGATTCCTTCATCAATTTTTTCTACCCTCATATTCTTTTTTCACATGCTCCAACCACACTATATTTCATTCCAGTGATGAGCTTTTTATTTTTTCTAATAGAAAGAGTATTATTATTCATGCAATAGCCCTTTCATGAGAAATTGAATGAGATTATGCATATGTGCTTACTCAGTCATGTCCGACTCTTTGTGACCCCATGGACTGCAGCCCGCCAGGCTCCTTTGTCCAGGAGATTTTCCTGGCAAGAATTCTGGAATGGGTTGCCATTTCCTTCTCCAGAGGATCTTCCCAACCCAGGGATCAAACCCAGGTCTTCCAAATTGCAGGCAGATTCTTTACCATTTGAGCCACCAGGGAAGCCCAAATGAGATAATGTGTTAAATTAAATCAGAGCAATGTTTAGCTTCTAAAAAGCGAATGATGAATGCCAGCTCTTAATAATTTTACTAAGACCTTTTCAAACGCTCTTTCACTCCACTTTTCTTACTGCTTTCTCTTTCTTTTCCCAGCTAAGTAGCTGATTCAGCTTCAGGTTTTAGTTTAAATACATTTATTTTGGAAGTCTTTCCTGACACCACCCACCACTGTCCCTAGATTAAGACTTCTTGTTACATCGAGCCACAGTTCATTAGACTTTCCTTTCATAGCACTTGTTATAATGACAAGTAAAAACCATTTATATGATTTATGATTAGTTGTGTAAAGTCTGCCTCTTCTTCTAAAATCATAAGGTTCATGAGGGCAAAGACCCTATCTGCCTTATTTATTATTGGTTCCCTAATTCCAGTATAAGGTTTGACACATAAGACCTGTTCAAAACTATTTGTAAATGGTAAAAATATATATATATAGAAATGATTATAGGAAAAGCATTCATTAAGAAAGAAATTATCAAAGCAATGGCCCTTACATTTTCTTGCTACAAATGTAAGATAAATAAAAAATGAAGAGGGTCAAATAGTGAATTAAATGGAAACATATGTATTTAAATTAGGTGAAATTAATTGTGTCAAAGGTATTTAATTTTTCAAAATATCACATTACAGAAGAATTCAGAGTCACTCTAGCTGCAACTATATTCATTATTTCAGGTTTGACTGGAAAAAAGACAGAGTTGGCAGTTTATTTCTCCATCCCTCATGTGTTACATGGCTAAATTTAGCTATTGTAATAAACAGACCCCCAAATTTCATAAGTACAATGAATGTTTACTTTGAGTTGTAACAACCTAATGTGGGTGTTTTAGTTAAGTGGCTTTTTTGTAGGCAGAGATTAAGGAATTGCAGTCTCTTCTCATCTTATGATTCTGCCATCCTACCCCAGGAGAGGAAAGAACAAGGGGGACTATGAGTGAGAAGTTTTTATGGACCATACTGGAAATGGAGCACCTCGCTCCTGCTACCATTCTGTGAGTAGCAACTTCAACATTGGTACAGCTCAGCAGAAAATATGCTGGAAATACTGTCTAGCTGTATCCGCAGAAAGAAGAGGAGGTTGATGTGGGTGAGAGTTTAGCCAGTCTCTGCCATGACATGCCAAAAATTAAATGTGTTCTCTATCCTTGTATCACTCCAAAGTTGAGCAGGTTTATACAACAGTGAGTGGATATTTATTTTAATATACCCAAGACATGTCTGTAATCTTCCAGAATGTAAAAAGATATAAGCATTATGTTATGTCAAAATGACCCCAAATGCCATGAATTTAGCATGATAACAGCAACCTTGATTAAGTCAAGTATCAACCTTCCTAGTACATAAAAACATTAATAAATTAGGCTTTTCCCCTCTCTATTTTTAACAGAATATTTGGGAATTAGATTATTACAGCCCAGTTATTTCTAAAGATGAGTAACACTTCCACAGGGCACTGCTAAAATGCACTGAGGCATTTTAATTGCCTATGAATATTCAAAACCTCATTATTGTTGCAGTTTATAATTCTCAAATTCCCTTGACAAAAATGTGCAGCATAAAGGAAAAAAAAAGGTAATCCATTTAAAAGCGTTGACATCTATGTTCAACCATTTCACATTAGTTCTTAGCTTCTGAGTTTATACATTACAGTTCATTTTGTGGAGATACTAAGATTGTGTGCATTCTTCACCCTTCAAAGTACAACCTGTTGATTGTGTACATTTCCTGCTCAGAGCATATGATATTTTATATAAGACATTACATGTATAGAACTGACATGAAATTAAGACTGAAATTTGGATGAAGATAAAGATTTGTATGCAATAGAAAGCAAAACCAGAAGTTAAGAATATCTTCTCTGGTTTTGCTAGAATCATGATGGTAAAGCAGCAATGGAAACAAATTTGTAATTCTAAGCACTAGAATACCAAGATGAATTCCATTGGAAACACACACACACACACACACACACACACACACAATTCTGCAAACAAGGAGACAGACATCTTTATTAGATCATCAAAACAGACTTGGAAGAAAGTCAAGGAAGTTATACCAGTCCTCCCCCACTATGAGACAGGTTTTACTTAGATGTCTGTAGACTAGTTTTTTCTTTCTATAAATATTTATGGGATTCCTGCATGTGCCAAGAACCTTGTCAGTAGGAGGAGACATATTGATGCATAAAGTAAGAGTAGTAATCTCACGTAGCTCAGAACACATCTATCTCTATTTTCATGTCCACTCTTACCAATCTCTAATTTCTTTCCTTTTCTTTCTTCACCATCTTAATTCTCTTAAAAAAAAAAAAAATAGTCCTTCAGCAAACACTGACAGCATACTCACTGAATTTAAGAGAATGTATTAGATGATAGTATCTAGTTGCTCATGGGACATTCAGAGTAGGACACATAAACCTACAACGACAGAACAATGTGGAAGCAGAGAAAAGAAAATAAAGGATGTTTTAGTTTATGACCCTATCCAGCCTACAGCATTTGGAAAACCTTCTCTGAGAAGTTGACAACTTATTTAAATAATAAAAGATCAATTTAAGTCAGTCAGCTAAGCAATAGTAGACCTGGGAGAGCTGGTTCAAAATTCTGCTCCTGCTGCTGCTGCTGCTAAGTCGCTTCAGTCGTGTCCGACTCTGTGCGACCCCATAGACGGCAGCCCACCAGGCTCCCCCGTCCCTGGGATTATCCAGGCAAGAACACTGGAGTCGGTTGCCATTTCCTTCTCCAATGCATGAAAGTGAAAAGTGAAAGTGAAGTTGCTCAGTCATGTCCGACCCTTGCGACCCCATGGACTGCACCCTACTAAGCTCCTCAGTCCAAAATTCTAGGTAAAGGTAAAAGCAAGAAAAAGGCAAAGTGAAGAGAAAGAGCAGGAATTGTGTGTGGAATAAAAGTTTGGGTTTCTGGCTGCAATCCAAAGGCTGGCAATGGAGCCCTATCCAGACCACTTGTGGTCTGAAGTGAGAGTTAGACCTTTTGATGGAGATTGAGGGGGGATATTTGGAAGGCCGATAGTCCATACTGACATCCGCAATGACCGTGCAGTCTTAAGCTCAGCACTCTTGACATGTCAAACATTTTTAAAAACACTTTTTAGAGGTAAAATCACCACATCTGTATACATACGCTATGGGAAGTAGCCTTGAATATACAGACTTTCTCCCTGATTTCTGCTGAGTAATAGCATTGATCTCTTCCTTGCTTTTTTCAAAATAACTTTATTTATCCATTTATTTCATGTTTAGCTGGTTGGGGTCTTCGTTCCTGTGCAGGCTTTAGTCTAGATGCGGTGAGGGGTGGCTACTCTCCACTTGCTGTGTGAGGGCTTCTCGTTGCAATGGCTCCTCTTGATATGGAGCATGGGCTCTAGGGCGCCCAGACTCAGTAGTTGTGGCTCCCAGGCTCTAGAGCACAGGCTCAATAGAAGTGGTGCAACGGCTTAGTTGCTCTTTGGCATGTGGTATGTTCCCAGCCTAGGGATCAAACCCAGGTCTCCTGTGTTGGTAGGTAGATTCTTTACCACCGAGCTATTAGGGAAGCCCCCTTCCCTATATTCTTACAAAGTTGAAATATCCTAATATTTAACAGGAAACAACAAAAGTAGAACTTGAGGGAATCATTTTAAAACATGACATAAAATAATTATATTTCATATGTGTTTGTGTGTGTGCTTAGTAATTCACTCATGTCTAACTCTTTATAACCCCATGGACTATAGCCTGCCAGGCACCTCTGTCCATGGGGATTCTCCAGGCAAGAATACTAAAATGGGTTGCCATGCCCTCCTTTAAGGGATCTTCCCAAGCCAGGGATCAAACACAGGTCACCCTCTTTGCAGGCAGATTCTTTACAGTCTGAGCCACCATATTAGTGGACAGATGAGAGGGAACACTATAACAGAAAAGGGGGTGTGAATTTAACAGGTAGTTTAAGAAACAAGAGATATATGTAGCTACTGCTAAGTCATTTCAGTCGTGTCTGACCCTGTGCAACCCCATAAACAGCAGCCCACCAGGCTCCCCCGTCCCTGGGATTCTCCAGGCAAGAATACTGGAGTGGGATGCCATTGCCTTCTCCAGAATATGTAGCTAGTAAGCATATTAAAAATCTCAAGTTTATTAACAAACACAAAGGATGAAAACTATAACTAGATGCCATTTTTTTCAATATGAATCTACGCTAATATTTATTAAATATGTAATCTATAAGAACATGCTATGTAAAACTCTATATATATTAATACAATTAATAAAACCATCTTATTTGGGTGGTTACTATTATACTATTGTAGTAATTTTTATAAATGATAAAACTGAGACAAACAAAGGCTATGCATTTGTCCCTGGCAGGAGATTCTGAATCAAACTGACAAATATCTAATACACAGCAGAACTCAGTGCTGGAAATGCTACAGCAGAATGGCATGCTTGCAGATACCACAAGGTTAACTTGGTACAAATTTCCTACAGAGCAACTTCTCAGCAAAAATGAAAAGCTTTAAAATCCAGTAAATCTTTAAAATGTTCCATCTCTACAAATTTTTACTGAAGGAAAAAAGTCAGAGATCAGTGATGTTCAAGGAAGTTCACAGGAATGTTACAAAGAGAGCACAATTTTATAACCAAATATTTCAATGGCAACCCACTCCAGTACTCTTGCCTGGAAAATGCCATGGATGGAGGAGCCTGGTGGGCTGCAGTCCATGGGGTCGCGAAGAGTCAGACACGACTGAGCGACTTCACTTTCACTTTTCACTTTCATGCATTGGAGAAGAAAACAGCAACCCACTCCAGTGTTCTTGCCTGGAGAATCCCAGGGATGGGGGAGCCTGGTGGGCTGCCATCTATGGGGTCGCACAGAGTCAGACACGACTGAAGTGACTTAGTAGCAGAAGCATTTGATAAAAGGTGTTTGGTTACAAACAATATAATATAGCCAGAAAGTAAAATGCTATTTTAAATCCTAATTTAAAGTAACTATCATAAGGATATAATAAGGTGGGGAAATGCCAATGATATAATGATATAAAAACTGTATTCCATGGAGGTGGTTCAAAATGGTAGCACTGGAAGATTCTGAACTCATATCCTCTCACTGACACTACAAATCTACAGTTATGTATGGAGCAATTCCCTGTGGGAAGGACCTGAAAACTAGTCTAACATCTCCTCCACAACGAAGAATAAAGGGACCACATCGATATGCATAGGAGAGGCAGAGACATGGTCTTCCCCAAAATTCCATCCCTGGTGTGGCACTCACTACTGAGAGGGATTTAAAAGATATGAAACTTCTTCAGGGGGAGGTGGGTTTTACTCCATATTAGACACTCCAACTCTTGATGAGCCCCTGCAACGTCTGGGTTTGAAAACCAAAGGGGCTTGTGTCCAGGAGAACCATGGGGTATAGCGTATGGACAGTCTGCTCTTAAAAGGCTCACACAGACTCACTTGCCCTAGTTCAGTTCAGTAGCTCAGTCGTGTCCAACTCTTTGCGACCCCATGAACCACAGCACACCAGACCTCCCTCTCCATCACCAACTCCTGGAGTTCACTCAGACTCACGTCCATCGAGTCAGTGATGCCATCCAGCCATCTCATCCTTTGTTGTCCCCTTCTCCTCCTGCCCTCAATCTTTCCTAGCATCAGGGTCTTTTCAAATTTGTCAGCTCTTCGTATCAGGTGGCCAAAGTATTGGAGTTTCAGCTTCAGCATCAGTCCTTCCAATGAATATTCAGGACTGATTTCCTTTAGGATGGACTAGTTGGATCTCCTTGCAGTTCAAGGGACTCTCAAGAGTCTTCTCCAACACCACAGTTCAAAAGCATCAATTCTTTGGTGCTCAGCTTTCTTTATAGTCCAACTCTCACATCCATAATGACTACTGGAAAAACCATAGCCTTGACTAGACGGACCTTTGTTGGCAAAGTAATGTCTCTGCTTTTGAATATGCTCTCTAGGTTGGTCATAACTTTCCTTCCAAGGAGTAAGCGTCTTTTAATTTCATGGCTGCAATCACCATCTGCAGTGATTTTGGAGCCCAGAAAAATAAAGTCAGCCACTGTTTCCACTGTTTATCTATTTGCCATGAAGTGATAGGACTGGATGCCATGATCTTCGTTTTCTGAATGTTGAGCTTTAAGCCAACTTTTTCATTCTCCTCTTTTACCTTCATCAAGAAGCTCTTTAGTTCTTCTTCACTTTCTGCCATAAGGGTGGTGTCATCTGCATAATCTGAGGTTATTGATATTTGTCCCGGCAATCTTGATTCCAGCCTGTGCTTCCTCCAGCCCAGCGTTTCTCATGATGTACTCTGCATATAAGTTAAATAAGCAAGGTGACTGTATACAGCCTTGACGTACTCCTTTTCCTATTTGGAACCAGTCTGTTGTTCCATGTCCAGTTCTGACTGTTGCTTCCTGACCTGCATATAGGTTTCTCAAGAGGCAGGTCAGGTGGTCTGGTATTCCCATCTCTTTAAGAATTTTCCACAGCTTACTGTTATCCACATAGTCAAAGTCTTGCCCCAGGAACCACTGAAAAAGCAACAGTCTGAATAGCACCTAAAACATATGTGAAAGAGGTTCATTCATTCATTGTAGAGGAACTATTGGAGGAGCATAAATTTGTTGGGAATCTTTCCATAGACAGAAGCACTGGCAGGTACCATTTTTGCATTTTCCATCTACCTTGCTAGTATTGCACTGGTGAGTACCATTTTGCAATTTCTATTGCTAGTGGACACATCTATCCCCCATTTTGCTGTTGCCGTCCCACCAAAATCAGCTGGGCATGCACAGCTCACACAGCAGACACCACTAGAGCACCTGGCTCTATGGGTCTGAAACTTTTTAAGAAATAATGTTGTATTTATATAATGTTATATACATATATATTTATTTAACATTTTACATATAATATTATATAAATACAACATTGTCTCATATATATATGGCTTCCCTGGTGGCTCAGTGGTAAAGAATCTGCCTGTAATGTATAAGACCCAGGTTCAATCCCTGGATCAGGAAGATCCCCGGGGAAGGGAAAGGTTACCCACTCCAGTATTCTTGTCTGGAAAATCCCACAGACTGGAGCCTGGCAGGCTACAATCCATGGGGTTGCAAGGCAAACACAAAAAAGAAAATTAAAGGTCAATATCTCTGATGAACATAGATGCAAAAATCCCTCAACAAAATATTAGCAAATCAAGTGCAACAATGTGTTAAAAGAATCTTATACCTTGATCAAGTATGATACACTATAGGAAATGAAGAATGGTTTAGTGAATTTGAGTCAATCAATGTGGTGCACCAGATTAACAAAATGAAGGCTAGAAATCATATGATCATCTCAATAGATACATGAAAAAGCATTTGGAGAAATTTAGGAAAAAAATTCCATTTACAACAGTACCAAAAATAATTAAATAGTTAGGAATAAATTTAGCCAAGGTGGGTGAATGGATTGTACACTGAAAACTATAAAAGTTTGGTACAACACATTGAGGAGGACAGAAATAATGGGAGGATTTTTTGTGTTCATGGATAGAAAAATTAATATTATCAAAATTCCCTACTCCAAAGCATTCCATAAATTCAATGCAGGTCCTGTCAAAAATTTAATAGTGTTTTTCACAAAAATAGAAAAAAACAATTCTGAAATTTGTGTGGAATCACAAAATAACACAATTAGCAAAAAAAATATTGAAAAAGAAAAAGAAAACTGGAGATACCGTGCTTCTTGATTTCAAATTATATTACAAACTAGCATGATACTATCATAAAGATCAGATCATTTCAGATCAGTTGCTTAGTCGTGTCCAACTCTTTGCGACCCCATGAATCGCAGCACGCCAGGCCTCCCTGTCCATCACCAACTCCCGGAGTTCACTCAGACTCACGTCCATTGATCAGTGATGCCATCCAGCCATGTCATCCTCTGCCGTCCCCTTCTCCTCTTGTCCCCAATCCCTCCCAGCATCAGAGTCTTTTCCAATGAGTTAACTCTTCACATGAGGTGGCCAAAGTACTGGAGTTTCAGCTTTAGCATCAGTCCTTCCAAAGAAATCCCAGGGCTGATCTCCTTCAGAATGGACTGGTTGGATCTCCTTGCAGTCCAAGGGACTCTCAAGAGTCTTCTCCAACACCACAGTTCAAAAGCATCAATTCTTCAGCACTCAGCCTTCTTCACAGTCCAACTCTCACATCCATACATGACCACAGGAAAAACCATAGCCTTGACTAGACGGACCTTTCTTGGCAAAGTAATGTCTCTGCTTTTGAATATGCTCTCTAGGTTGGTCATAACTTTGCTTCCAAGGAGTAAGCGTCTTTTAATTTCATGGCTGCAGTCACCATCTGCAGTGATTTTGGAGGCCCGAAAAATAAAGTCTGACACTATTTCCACTGTTTCCCCATCTATTTCCCATGAAGTGGTGGGACCAGATGCCATGATCTTCGTTTTCTGAATGTTGAACTTTAAGCCAACTTTTTCACTCTCCACTTTCACTTTCATCAAGAGGCTTTTTAGTTCCTCTTCACTTTCTGCCATACGGGTGGTGTCATCTGCATATCTGAGGTTATTGATATTTCTCTCGGCAATTTTGATTCCAGCTTGTGTTTCTTCCAGTCCAGCGTTTCTCATGATGTACTCTGCATATAAGTTAAATAAACAGGGTGACAATATACAGCCTTGACGAACTCCTTTTCCTATTTGGAACCAGTCTGTTGTTCCATGTCCAGTTCTAACTATTGCTTCCTGACCTGCATACAAATTTCTCACAAGGCAGATCAGGTGGTCTGGTATTCCCATCTCTTTCAGAATTTTCCACAGTTTATTGTGATCCACACAGTCAAAGGCTTTGGCATAGTCAATAAAGCAGAAATAGATGCTTTTTTGGAACTATGATAAAAGTAGATACAAAAATCAGTGGAACAGAATAGAGATCCCAGAAATAAACGCATGCATATACAGTCAATTAATTTACAACAAAGGAGGCAAAAATAAAGAAAAGAGAAAGGACAGTCTCTTCAATAAATGATGTTGGGAAAACTGGACAGTGTATGTGGAAGACTGACTTTGGGTCACTATCTTACACCATACAAATAATTAACTCAAAATGGATTAAAGACTTGAATGTAAGACCAGAAGCATAAAACTTCTAGAAGAAACCATAGGTGGTAAGTTCCTTTACATCATTTTAAGTGATTTTTTTTTTTTTTTTTTTTTTTTTGCTCCAAAGGCAATAGGGCTTCCCTGGTGGCTTAGATGGTAAAGAATCTGCCTGCAATGAAGGAGATCAGGGTTCAATTCCTGGGTCAGGACGATCCCCTGGGGTAGGAAATGGCAACTCACTCAGTATGGTTGTCTGGAGAATTCTGTGGACAGAGGAGCTTGGTGGGCTACAGTCCATGGGATCACAAAAGTCAGACACGACTGAGTGACTAACACACAACCAAAGGTAACAGCAACAAAAACAAAAATAAACCAATGGCACTATACTAAAAACAAACAAACAAAAAAAACAAAAACAAAAACAAAAAACCTCTGCACAGCAAAGGAAAGTGCAGAAAGCAAGTGTTTGTTGCTTAGTCGTGTCCGACTCTTTGCAACTCCATGGACAGTAGCCCACCAGTCTCCTCTGCCCATGGGATTTTCCAGCCAAGAATACTGGAGTGGGTTGCCACTTCCTTCTCCAGGGTATCTTCCTGACTCAGATCGAACCTAGGTCTCTCACATCGCAGGTAGATTCTTTACCATCTGAGCCACCAGGGAAGGAAAGGAAGCCATCAACAAAATCAAAAGGCAGCTAGTGAATAGAAGATATTTGCAAAGTATATATTGATAAGGGATTAATATCTAAAATATATAAAGAACTCATACAACTTAATGGCAAGATAGTCCAATTAAAAAATGGGCTGTATATCTGAATAGATATTTTTCCAAAATATAAAGATGTCCAACAGGCACATGGAAAGATGATCAACAACACTACTCATCAGGGAAAAGCATGATAAGGACATATTACCTTATCACACTTGTCAGAAAGGACACTATCAAAAGAACAAGAAATAATGTGTTGGTGAGGATGTAGTGAAAGGAAATGTTCATGCAATGTTGGTGAGAATTGAGAACAGTACAGAGGTTCTTCCAAAAATTAAAAGTGGCGCTACCATATGATCCAGCAATTCTACTTCTCATTATTCACCCAAAGAAAATGAAAACTGAAAAAATAAATGCACTCATATGTTCACTGAAGCATTATTTACGATAGCCGAGAAATGCAAAAAATCTAATTGTCCAGAGACAGATAAATGGATAAAGAAGATGTGGTATACACATATACAGTGCAATTATATTCAGTCATAAAACAAAATGAAACTTTGTCATTTGCACCAACATGGATGGACCTTGAGTGGATTATGCTAAGCAAAATAATTCAGAGAAAGACTAATACCACATGATCTCACTTATTTGTGGAATATGAAAACAAAACAAACAAAACAAAACAGATTTACAGATACAGAGACCAGATACAGATACAGAGGAGAAGGGGTCCAGGGGTAGGTGAAGCGGGGCAAAGGGATCATGTGGTACAGACTTCCAGGTATAAACAAATAAGTCACGGGGATGTATTATACAGCAGGGGGATTATAGGCAATAATATTAGGCCAATTTTAAAGTTGCTAAGAAAGAAAATGTTGAAAATTCTTGTAAGCAAAAAATTATAACTCTATATGGTGACACATAATAAATAGATTTATCATGGTGATTTATTATTATTTATTTATCATTTCAGAATACATGCAAATGTCAAATCATCATGCTGTATACCTGAAACTGATACAGTGCTCTATGTCAATTACACCAACAAAGAAAAAGAAGTAAACACCAGAAAGTAAAATATGTTTAACCATGCCGAATCATTTTATACACTGAAAAGAATTTTAAAAATAAACTGTTTTGTAGTTGCTCACTTAAAAATAGTATTTTAAAACCTTGAAAAACTGTAAATATGAATTCTGATTTTACAAACTGTGTAATCATACACATACATTAACACACATACGGACAAATGTGGTAAAATATAAGGGAAAATAAACCAAAAATAATTAGTAGAGATGATCATTTAGTTGTTAGAAGGTATAATTTAGTTTTCTCCTTTTCTGCATAACTTTTGCAATTAGAATATTAATTTTGTTACAAAAAGGAGACTAATTTTTCCTGTGTACATTTCATGTGTCTCAGATTCTGAGGCATGTAGAGTCAGGTTGAGTCAACACTGTCACAAAATGACAGCTGTTACCTAACATAGGGTCTCACTTAAATTAATGAGGAAATATCCTCCAGAGCAGATGTGTAAACAGGACCTAGATTAATGAATATGCTAACTGTTCCTCTCTACTACACACATTAACCTCTGTTTGGTATTTAATTGGCACATATCCTTATGAGAAAATTCATCATTTCCAGTCAAATCCTAAAGTTATCATTTCAGAACTTTTCTAACAATATTCTCCTGCCATCAAGAACTGTCTGAGATAAAGTTGACATCTAGGGTCTTGTTACCACCTGCGTCTTCCATTGTTTGCCATCAGGTTTCCTGGAAAGACCTCAGGCAGATCCTGTTTAGGGAACGGTTCTTAGTCTAAGATGAGAATAAAGACAACCAGCCAGCAGGTTTTTTATGTTTTGTGTTTTTTTTTAGCAGTTTAATTTACTTATTTTTAATTGGAGGATAATTGCTTTACAATATTTTGTTGGTTTCTGCCATACATCAATATGAATCAACCATAGGTATAGGTATACAAAATCGTATTTTGTAAAGCCCGTTCCCTCCTCCCCACCCTGGTGATTCCAGTGTGAAGCTAAGGCCGAGAGCTTCAAGTTTTGATCTTCTTAAAGTAAAGACTTTATTTTATTGGGCTCCAAAATTCACTGTGGATGGTGACTGCAGCCATGAAATTAAAAGAGGCTTGCTGCTTGGAAGAAAAGCTATGACCATCCTAGACAGAATATTAAAAAGCAGAGACATTATTTTGCCAACAAAGGTCCATCTAGTCAAAGCTATGTTTTTTCCAGTACTCATGTATGGATGTGAGAGTTGGACTATAAAGAAAGCTGAGAACTGAAGAATTGATGCTTTTGAACTGTGGTGTTGGAGAAGACTCTTGAGAATCCCTTGAACTGCAAGGAGAGCCAACCAGTCCATCCTAAAAGGAAATCAGTCCTGAATATTCATTGGAAGGACTGATGCTGAAGCTGAAACTCCAATACTTTGGCCACCTAATGCGAAGAATTGACTCATTGGAAAAGACCCTGATGCTGGGAAAGATTGAAGGGAGGAGGAGACGGTGATGACAGAAGATGGTGTGGTTGGATGGCATCTCCAACTTGATGGACATGAGTCTGAGCAAGCTCTGGGAGTTGGTGATGGACAGGGAAGCCTGGCGTGCTGCAGTCCATGGGGTTGCAAAGAGTCGGACACAACTGAGCAACTGAACTGAACTGAAAAGTAAGGACAATCTCAATATAGTCAGTCCTCCATTTTCTTGGGTTCTACATTGCTTGATTTAACTAACGTGGGATCAAAAATATTCTAAAAAAAGTCAGAAAGTTAAAAAAAATGCAGCACTTCAATTTGACACATGCTGGCAACTAGTTACATAGCATTTACATTGTATTTACAAGTATTTACATAGCATTTACATTGTATTAGGTATTATAAGTAATCTAGAGATTATTTAAAGCACATGGAACAATGTGCTTAGGTTATATGCAAATACTACACCATTTTATTTAGGGGCCTTGATGCGCAGATTTTGGTGTTGACCAGGGTCTGTAACCAACTCCCTTCAAATACCACAGACTGCTGCATTTTCTTCTGAGAACTCTTTTCCATTCTATCCCATTAGGGTAAATCTGAGCCTCCTTAGCAGTATCAGGGACACCTATCAAATGAAGTTAAAAGATGCTATTGCCATCAATCCAAATAAATTCATAAAAGTTAGCAAGAAAATGAACCATTTCCCACTCTAGGCTTTTCATGCCACAAATATGGTAACATGCAGGAGATGTAACGCAAAGAGCAACCATGAACTACTGATATTTCATTGTTTACCACAGTAGTATTAGGAGAGAGGAAAGGCAAATACTATACACAACACCCCCCTCCAAACCCTTACCCAACAGATCTCATTCATGTCATCTACTCTCGGTCATCTAATTCTTTATATTATTTGTGCTTTTGTGTCTGACTCTTGGTGCCCTGTGGACTATAGTCCACCAAGGTCCTCTGTCCATGGGGTTCTCCAGGCAAGAATACTGGAATGGGTTGCCACTTCCTCCTTCAGATCTATTCCCTAAATCATTTAAATTGCTCCAAGTGAAGTTCATAGGAATGTTGCTTCAGACTTTAAAGAAGTTCATTTCATTAGCTAATGACTTGTTTTATCTTGGCTAATGTCACCAGTTTATCACATGTGGTTTCTATTAAGGACAATTGTTATCGTTCAATGGCTCAGTTGTTTCCAACTCTTTGCAACTCCACGGAATGCAGCACTCCAAGATTCCCTGTCCTTTACTATCTCCCAGAGCTTGTTCAAACTCATGTCCATTAAATCGGTGATGCCAGTCAACCACCTCCTCCTCTGTCCCCAGTTTCTCCTCCTGCCTTCAATCTTTCCCAGCATCAGGGTCTTTTCTAATGAGTCGGCTCTTTGCATCAGGTGGCCAAAGAATTGGAGCTTCAACTTTAGCATCAGTCTTGCCAATGAATATTCAGGGTTAGTTTACTTTAGGATTGACTGGTTTGACCTCCTTGCAGTCCAAGGGACTCTCAAGAGTCTTCTCCAACACCACAGGTCAAAAGCATCCATTCTTCAGCACTCTGTCTTCTTTATGGTCCAAATCTCACATCCATACCTGACTACTGGAAAAACCACAACTTTGACTAGATGGACCTTTGTCAGAAAATTAATGTCTCTGCTTTTTAATACACTGTCTAGGTTTGTCATAGCTTTTCTTCCAAGGAGCAAGCATCTAATTTCATGGCTGCAGTCACCATCTGCAGTGATTTTGGAGACCAAGAAAATAAAATTTGTCACTGTATGGTTTTCCCATCTATTTGCCATGAAGTGATGGGACAGGATGCCATGATCTTCGTTTTTTTGAATGTTGAGTTTTAAGCCAGCTTTTTCACTCTCCTCTTTCACTTTCATCAAGAGGCTCTTTAGTTGTTCTCACTTTCTGCCATAAGGGTGGTATCATCTGCATATCTGAGGTTATTGATATTTCTCCTGGCAATCTTGATTACAGTTTGTGCTTAATCCAGCCCGGCATTTCACATAATGTACTCTGCATATAAGTTAAATAAGTAGGGTGACAATATACAGCCTTGATATACTCCTGTCCCAATTTGAAACCAGTCCGTTGCTCCATGTCTGGTTCTAACTGTTGCTTGTTGACCTGCATACAGATTTCTCAGGAGGCAGGTGAAGCGATCTGATATTCTCATCTGTTTAAGAATTTTCCACTGTTTGTTGTGATTCACATAGTCAAAGGCTTTAGTGTAGTCAAAGAAGCAGATGTTTTTCTGGAATTCTCTTGTTTTTTTCTATGATCCAATGACTGTTGGCAATTTGATCTCTTGTTCCTTTGAGAGGCAATTTGAGAGGAACCAGTGATCAAATTAAGGACATGGAAACTCAGAATGTCTTTATTTATATGTGTGTCCATTGAAGTATACCTTTGTTTGATTGGGGAAAAAAAAAGCCTTTTCATTTATACATATTTGGGGTTAATTCTTAACTTAGAAATCCTTTTCTTTTTTCTCCTAATAAGACCAACTGCCTGCCTAAGCAATATTGTCTCTTGTCTACTTCAGTCGGTCATTAAACTGAAAGAGGGCCTGAGTATCTTGTGCGTGCGTGCTAAGTCACTTTAGTTGTATCCAGCTCTTTGTGACCCTATGGATTGTAGCCCTCCAGACTCCTCTCTCCAGGGATTCACCAGGCAAGAATACTGGAGTGAGTGGATTGTCATGCCCTCCTCCAAGGAATCTTCCCTATCCAGGGATCGAACCTGTGTCTCCTGGGGGTCTTGTATCACAGGTAGATTCTTCACTGCTGAGCATTGGAGAAGCCCTGAATAGCTTGTAGACAGTGGTAAATGTTGGCAATGGTTAATGCTCTAAAGTGTGTGAGTGATTGCTTCTGTGGCAACCCAGACCAGGTGTTGACACTCAGCTAAATCTTCCCTTTTCAAAAAAAAGTATGATATTCTAAACTCAGCAAATGTGTGCCTACTTAATATAGCAATTCTCAGGCATTTAAAACTAAGCAATTTCTCAAAAATGAAATGTCTTTGAACCGGAATAATATCCCTTCCATAACCTGAACTCTTTCATTAGTTATTTTTCAAGAATACTCTTAATTTTTTTTCCTTCAAATTAAGCAAAGTTATTTTGAGAATCAAATGAAAGAAAAGCAATTATGACTATGCTTCTGTTTGTATTATTTGTGGAAAAGGATGTATTTTGAAAGAAAGTATTGGCAAATGTATCTAGAGCTTAAAATAACTTAAGGAAAGCCTAGTAAAATAAATTAGGCAAACTTAAAAGAAATTATTGCATTGTCTTTTCTACCACACTCCTCATTTTTTTGTTTTCATGGGGATCCAAGGATAAGGGAGAATTCACAATACACTAGCTGGAGCAGAAAGAGGAGCAAAAGTGAGGGAACATGGAATTTGGAAAAAACAAAATGAAGATGTGCTTAGGAAGGAATGGAAAGAATGGAAAATACTGACTGTCACAATTTCCAGGATCTCACTGCTTGGTTGTGCCCACTGGAATTTTGGGTGTTGCAAATTTAAACATGTTATTAGGATGACATGAGGTTTTGTGACTGTGGAATAATCACACCATGAGAATCAGGTAAAGCTCAGTCCATCCTAATTCAGAGAAAAGCTTTTATTCAGGTTGTATAAGTTCTAATAGTATAGCAATTCCCAAGTCCCTGCCAAGAAATTCATCATCTTCAAACTTCAGTCACTGACCTCCTTCCTGGGGGTAATGGAGAAGGTGAAATGCCCCTTTTAGGAGAGACAACTTGAGTCTTCCATCTTAATCTTCTTTCCTGGACAGTCTTGTTGTGTACTTTGATATACAAAAGGGTTCATTATAAGAAGCCTCGACAAACTCCCAAATCTCTAAAATTTAGATTTTATATGCCAGAAATTGAAGCATAAATTATACTTTTTTTTTTTTTGCCACTAAGAGAGTTGTTTAAAGTGAGATATAACTGAGGCCAATATCTGTAGGAATGTTTATTTTAAAAAGATATTTTCATTATGATTTATTAACAAATACTAATATAGCATATAGGGCTTCACAGGTGGAGCTGTGGTAAAGAGTCTTCTTGCCAATGCAGGAGATGTAAGAGATGTGGGTTCAATCCCTGGATCTGGAAGATCCCCTGGAGGAGGGCATGGTAACCCACTTCGGTATTCTTGCCTGGGAAATCCCATGGACAGAGGAGCCTGGTGGGCTACAGTCTATGGGGTCACAAAGGATACGACTGAGCATCTGAGAACACACACTCACATACCATGGAAGCACCAAGTACTATACCCAAAAAACCTCATATTAATTCTACCTGATAGATAACATTATGACCAAACCAGCTTTTTCACAGGAGAAAACTGAAGCGGAGATAGTCTTAAGTGACTTGTCCAGGGGTACACAGTTACTAGAGATGGAGTCAAGGTAAAATGCAAGGGCCCTGGGGACAGGCACTGGGCACTCTGCCATGTAACCTTTAACTTACGGATGAAAGGAAGGTTTTTTGGCCAGTGCATGGGCACGAGAAGCCCTCCTGCCCCAGAAAGGTCTGGACTGGGCTGAGAGGAGGGTCACGAATTTAAAGTTTTCTGTTTAGTTTACAATTTAACATTCATAGTAGGTGAAAATCAGACACAAATCAGAAGATTAAGTGAAATAACTGAAAATGAAATTTTGGGAAAAAAATGAAAGTATTCACAACTATTCTTGGAATACATGTTCCTGGATCCTGTGGATGTATGAGTTGGACTATAACGACTATAGACTTAGCTTTTAAAACCCTCATTTTACGCTAAGATTAAATAAGGACTTACTATATGTTAGTTCAGTTCAGTCACTCAGGCATGTCCAACTCTTGGTAGCCCCATGGACTGCAGCGCACCAGGCTTCCCTGTCCAGCACCAACTCCCAGAGCTTGCTCAAACTCATGTCCATTGAGTTGGTAATCCCATCCCCTTCTCCTCCTGCTTTCACTCTTTCCCAGAATCAGGGTCTTTTCCAGTGAGTCAATTCTTCACATCAGGTGGCCAAAGTATGGCGTTTCAGCTTCAGCATCAGTCCTTCCAATGAATATTCAGGACTGATTTCCTTTAGGAAGGACTGGTTGGATCTCCTTGCAGTCCAAGGGACTCTCAAGAGTCTTCTCCAACACCACAGTTCAAAAGCATCAATTCTTTGGTGCTCAGCTTTTGTTATAGTCCAACTCACACATCCACACATGACTACTGGAAATGCCGTAGGTTTAACTAGACAGTCCTTTGATGGCAAAATAATGTCTCTGCATTTTAATATGCTGTCTAGGATGGTCATAGCTTTTCTTCCAAGGAGCAAGCATCTTTTAATTTCATGGCTGCAGTCACCATCAGCAGTGATTTTGGAACCCAAGAAAGTAAAATCTGTCACTGTTTTTCATTGTTTTCCCATCTACTTGCCATTAAGTGATGGGGCCAGATGCCATGATCTTCATTTTTTGAATGTTGAGTTTTAAGTCAGCTTTTTCACTCTCCCCTGTCACTTTCATCAAGAGGCTCTTCAGTTTCTCTTTGCCTTTTCTGCCATAAGGGTAGTGTCATCTGCATATCTGAGGTTATTAATATTTCTCCTGGCAGTCCTGATTCCACCTTGTGCTTCATCCAGCCCAGCATTTCGCGTGATGTACTATGTGCCAGGTACTTGTCAAAGTTACTTAACTCATAACTTATAAACTGCTCATAACAAATCCTAGGAGGTAGGTGCTATTACTATTTCCATGAGGAAAGTAAAGAAGATAAATGTTAATTAACTCTTAGCAAGTGCCTTAGAGATGCTTGTTTTAAGTGGGTGACTTGGACTAGGGGTACTGGTCATGGAGACAGAGGATGTGAGCAAATTTGAGATACACGCTTTGGAACTTGAACCCACTTAGTGCTTTTATCACTTTAAGGTGAGCATGTTAATGTAAAACAAGCCTAACTGGTTGTTATTTCTTGTAACAGGCTTTTCCTTTACTATTTAGAAATATGTTCTGACATCTATAAAGGGGCTTTCAATTTACAAAGCACGTTCTTCTCAATCATGATTATGAGCAATTACAACTCTTGTATTGAGTATTCACCATGTATTAGAGGTGGGGATTCTCTAGCCTGAAGATGTTAGGGCCTAAGAACTTCAGAGATGTGTGTGTTCTGACTTACTCTCTCAAATGTCTTCCTAAGAAAATAATGCTATTTTGTCTTCTATTTTACAGATGGGGACTCTCAGGCTTAAGAAGGCTGGTGGTTAATAGTAGCTTCTAGGCCTGGGTTTGTTCCTAACACTACAATTGCCCCAGCCAAGTGTGGAATCTGGTCTGAAAAAGTTGAGAAAGGTCTTTAAAGACACAGGAACTCTTCCTTCAGTGCCCGTGAATTACCCAGATCGTCTGCATTTATAGTCAGAGCCTCCTTCCTAAAGGGACTCACACTTTACTAAGCTGTATAAAATGCATTCACATATACTTTCACACTCATACATACATGTGTATTATCTCTATGGAAATATATAGGAATATGAAATGTTCTCATGTTAAACATAAGGTAAAAATTAATATGAAATATATATTTGAACATGAACATATAAATGTATACATATGGTCCCTAAGCACCTCTCAACAAAAGAATACTGTTTCCTAACGTGACCAGTGTCCCTAGCTATTATTCTATAAACAAGTCTGCAATTCATAGCACTACGCAAAACCCAAAGGAAACCTTAGGACTGTCTCCTTTTGCAATTTATAAAAGTGGAAACCTATTCCCTACATGCTGAGCCATAAGCCACAATAAAAAAAAGAGGGACTAGTAAATATTAGGCTTCCTAGGAGGCACACTGGTAAATAATCCACCTGCCAATGCAGGAGATGTAAGAGACACTGGTTCGATCCCGGGGTTGGGAAGATCCCCTGGAGAAGGGAATGGCTACCCACTCCAGTATTCTTGCCTGAAAAATTGCATGTACAGAGGAGACTGGCGGGCTGCAATCCACAGGGTCATGAAGAGTCTGACATGACTGAGCGACTGAAAATAGCACACAGCAAATTATCCTTCAAAAACATGGCATATCTGTTAGCTATGAGCAAGCAAACATGTAAAAATAGAGAAATAAACATATAGCCACTCATATTTCTCTAGTGGTTGAACAGAGAAGTATGTGCCTGGAGATGGGCACTGATTTTCATCAATGAAAAGCAACCATGAGCTCTCTCCCCTTAACAGAATAACTCTTAAAAATCTATCACTAATCAGTCCAGACATTGCCTAGCTTGCAATGCTCTGCGTAGAGTGGAAAGTATTTATATAAGCCATCACTGAAAAATCTGGGAGACTTGTCAGTCTAAACAGAGTGATTCATCTGTAAGATAAATAATCAATAATAAGGAACTTGAAATTCTATCCCTTATAATAATTTAAAAAATGGGAAAAGTAATTAATTCAGTTTTTAGTAAATTTTTTTGGTTTGCATATAAAGTGTCAGGTTCAGTTCTAAGAATTAGGTAAAGATGAACAAGGCAGGTATTGATCTTGTGGTAGGGAGAATTCTAAGATGATCCCTGGTCCCTGACAACTCATGTACTTGTATAAATGTCCTCCTAATAGTAGGTGAGACCTGGAAATATGTGATGATATCATTCCTATCATTAGACTAATAATCAGTTGACTTTTGAGTTAATCAAAAGGGAGATAATACTGGCTGGTCTGACCTAATTTTGTGAGTCCTTAAAAGAAGGCAAAGCTGTAGAAAGACTTTCTGCTAGCCAGAAGGAAGAAAGCAAATAGCTCCCATGTACCTAGGGAGAGGGCAGCCTTTGAGAGCTGAGGACCTCAGTACAATAGCAATAAGGAATTGATGCTTGTCAATATCTTCAACAAGTATGGGAGACAACCCTGAGCCTCAGCTTAGAGTGACCTATCCGCTGCCACCAGCACCTTGATTTGTAGGCTTCTGAGACCATGAAGAGAATATCCACCTAAGCCATGTCTGGACCCTCACCCATGGGAACATCACAATAATAAATGTATGTTGGTTTAAACCACCAAGTCTAGAGCTATTTGTTACACAGCAATGGAAAACTAATGCAGGTTTTTTGTAGGACAAATGATGAAATTCTTCAGCCTCGAAATATTTTCCCTTTCTTTTGTAATTCCCTAACCTTTCATGCCTGAGATTGTATTTCTCTGCCTCTATAAGTAAGGTGTTAGGAAGGTGAAGAGAAAAAGGTAAGCTAAAGAAAGGGGGAAAATATATGAACTCATCAAAGCATATGCGAGACAAAAGGAAATGGAGTCAGTAACCTCATTTTCCCCAGGATGATGAGCCCTACTACCATGGTGATCGATAACATGAGCTTCAAAGCCATCAACTGAAGAAAGGCAAAACTATGGGGTAACAGACAAGACCATCAGAAACACCGGTTCCTCCCCCCAAAAATGGGTTCCAAATAAATGAAATGACCATCTTTCAGGAAAGTTATAGCAGAAACATAGCAGGTAAATACCCCTGGCAAAAAGGCAAAAGGAAGTTTAGGCCGAGGAATGCATACTTCATCTTCCTCTGAAAAGTAGTTTGACATCGATGTATACATTGTAACAAAGGAAACTGCTGCTGCTGCTGCTAAGTCGCTTCAGTCGTGTCCAACTCTGTGCGATCCCATAGACAGAAGCGCACCAGGCTCCCCCGTCCCTGGGATTCTCCAGGCAAGAACACTGGAGTGGGCCGCCATTTCCTTCTCCAATGTGTGAAAGGGAAAAGTGAAAGTGAAGTCACTCAGTCGTGTCTGACTCTTAGCGACCCCATGGACTGCAGCCTACCAGGCTCCGCCGTCCATGGGATTTTCCAGGCAAGAGTACTGGAGTGGGGTGCCATTGCCTTCTCCAAACATAGGAAACTAATTGGCACCAAACATAAGAAGCAATTTTTACTTCTTATTTTTATTTTACAAGAGCTATTTTTTTTTTTCTCTTTGAAATAGCCCTTTTAACTTGGAACCTCACACAACGCAGACTTCAGCTGCTGCTGCGTCTAGATTTTCATTAAAACACACATGCTGTATGCAGTATTTTGATCTTGGAAGTGCTTGATATGTTAATGGTCTCGCTTTCTACTTGTGAACTTGGCATCATTCTTATTTGGTGGGCGTGATGAATGAAAAAAGTGTGGTTGGTGGGAGGACAGAATGCCCTTCACTGAACAAAGGAGAATGCTTCTAAACAGGCTATTATCTGTTCACTCAGCCATGGTCAGAGAACCTATATATATGAGAATTATAGTCGACTTCTGGAAGAGTAATCCTCTATTAAAAAACTCACTTGGCCCTTTTTTTTTCATTGGTTCTAAAAATTCACTTGAATCTCAAACTCCTTAGGAGGAGATCATGAACTCCTTTCTACTTAAAATCTCTATGACAGAAACCCACAACACCTAAATAAAAAGGGAACTGAAGCTCCACTGTGATGATCATTCAAAAGCTAATCTCAGATCCCCAGGCTCTTGTAAAATAAAACCCTTTCTCAGTAGATATCTCCTATCTTCAGAATCTCTTTGAACATTGATTTTAAAAAACACCCAAAGACAACTGGTTCAGAAAAAAGATATTAGCCACTGAACAGTAGTTCTGATATAAGTGTAATTAAAAACCCTACCTAGTGTCTTTTGTTGCTAATCATTATAACCATGAAATATATATGTTCCTGTCTGTGATTATCAAGTCTTAACATTTTATCTGAAAGTGCAACATTGGAAGAAACCTGTGCTGAGAGATTTGAGAAGATACAAAATGCAAATGAACACATGAATGGATAAATATGCAAAAATAACATATTCCTTGCCTTCCAGGAACTCATAATCTATTGAGACAAAGACATAAATAAAGAACTCGGATACTCAGCTGTCCCTGGTTAGTGCTACAGAAAGACTATTTGAAAAAGAGCACAATAGGAAAACAAACGGGTTCCAACTGCGGAAACCAGAAAGATTTCTTGGAAGAGGTTAGAACTAAGTTTCTCTTTTTAAGGCAAGGTATTCATTACTCTAGAATTCAGATGATTGTTAATACCTGCAACCATGTGTCTGATCCTATGCTTGGTGCTTTAGTTTTTAAAGTTTTTATTTTGAGAGAATTGCAGATTAACAAACAATTGTGAGAAATACCATGGAGACACTGTGTACCCTTCACTCAGTTATCATAACGGTAACATCTTGAGTAACTATAGTATAGTATCGAGGCAAAAAATCGACACTGACCTTACTTCAGACCTTAATTCACCAGCTATACATGCACTCGTGTGTATGTGTATGTTATGTAGTTCCGTGTAACTTTATAACGTGGGTAAATTTATGTGACCATCACCATCAAGATATAAAACATGCATTTTTTGGTGCATGTTCACATTAATATTTACAGATGATATTAATTGAGTTCTTACCATGTACCGTCCTCAGCACCAGGTGTTTGCATTCATTGGTCATTTAACTGTTTCGTATGGAATAAATGGCAAAGACATCCACTGTTTTTATAAATCGGCCTTTTCAGGTAACGTTACTCTGATAGTTCTCTGGATAACCACTCTTGTCCACTGTTAGTGTCTGTGGCCTCTACCAACTCCTAACTGTAGGTTCAAGGCTGAACACAAAAGTTAGATTGGTTTGTCCTGACCATGTGATAGGCACACAACTTAACTGGACTTAACAAGACTTTCATAGGTATTTGTGAAAGTCTTTACTTTTTCACCACGGAGAAGGCAGTGGCAACCCACTCCAGTACTCTTGCCTGGAGAATCCCATGAACAGAGGAGCCTGGTAGGCTACAGTCTATGGAGTCGCTAAGAGTCAGACACGACTGAGCGACTTCAATCACTTTCACTTACTTTTTCACAGGACTCAACCTAAAATGTTGTAGATGTGGAGATACTGGCAGCCATCTCAATACTTCATGGAAACTGACAATGATAGTAACATGGAGAGTGGGGTTGATACCTTGAAAGAGTCAACATTCTAATGGTGTCGTTCAAACTCCTCAAAGCAGAAAGGACCTGGCGACAGGCTATCCTTTC
The DNA here is from genome assembly GCF_027580195.1 of Bos mutus. Taxonomy (NCBI): domain Eukaryota; kingdom Metazoa; phylum Chordata; class Mammalia; order Artiodactyla; family Bovidae; genus Bos; species Bos mutus. Next base: position 26,849,366 of record NC_091638.1, read on the forward strand.
TTTTTTAGTTAATTAAGCCATCTTCCTATTTTCCTTAAGCCAATCTAAATCAGGTTTTCTGTCACTTGAAGTGAAAGCTATAAAGGTACTCCTGGTATAAAGGTAGTCTTATTATACACATATTTAAATGAGAAAACTGAGCTACAGAGATTCAAAATAGTTTGCTATTTTAAGAAAAGAGGACTAAATGAAACAGCACTGAATGGAACCAAGGTTAAAATTAGACAGCATGCGTTCAGATGCTATAGTCTACGGGCTATGTTATTATGGTACATCATTTGGTCCAGTCAACAAGGGGTTAGATTCCTCATTGTATAGATGAGGAAATAGATCTGAGATGTTTGGAAGATAATTGTAATCATTTGCTACATTAAAATAATATTTCAAAACTTACTGACTTATCATTTTATTTACTCATGATTCTTTACACCTGCATTTTGGACCCACACAGCAGGGAAAAAAATCTTCATCTTTGCTCTCCTGAGGGTCTCTCATGTGGCTGCAGTTAGGTAGCAGGTAGTTTGAGTAGTGATTGGTATGGGAGGCATTAACTAGGATGGCCCACCTGGGATGCATGGGTCACTCAACCTTACAGGTAAGCAGAGTGACTGGCAGTAGAAGAGTCTCCAGCAGCAACAGAGGGGTGGCAAGCAAGTGCTTTTCAAGCTTCTGCTTGTATCACATTTGCTTATGTCCCATGGTCCAAAGCAAGCCGGGTGGCCAAGTCTTCTGCACCATATCATATACAAGAAGAATGGATGACTAGGCATAAGGAATAAGGACAGGAAGGTGTTCGATAAGACTGAATACAGTGAAAGATCAGGAAGGCAACGTTATGAGGAGACGATGACACTGAAGGTTTCAGGAAGAGAGTGAGTCCAGTGGGTCTCACAGTAGCAGTTGAACAGGGAAGAGGAGAGGAGGAAAAAGGATGGGTAGCTAAGAGAAAAATTCCTTTGGTTACCTTGTAAGGTTGCTTTCATTTCCTGAAGTCATGCAGGGTGCAGTACAGAATGAATGAGAAGGACTGGCCCAGGAACAGCTTATAAAACACTCAGAAGATATGTTGTAGAAGGTTAGGAGCCTTCTACCTTTCAATCAGAGGAAACAATAGATTACTTGGGCAATGTGGCATCTCAAACTCTGAATTTTAACATGTTTTAATTAATTGCCTTTTCAGTTGCTCTGCTCTACTGCTATCATGAAGGACTTACATTTTTCGTTAATAGATTTTTTAAATACCTTTCAAATTAAAAAAAGTGAATACAAGTACTCTGAAATTATGAATATGTTTTAAATCACATGTTAAAGCCATCTATGTCTACATTAAATATAAAATGTTATAGATATTTTCTATCTTTGGTCATCTCTAGAATTACCACAAATGCAATTATGCAACTGCTAATAATTATAATCTTGGTTATTTAGCTGAGAGGCATATAAATTTTATAAGGCAATAAATCTTATTAAATGTTCCCTGGAGTATCAATTGATTCATTAACTTATAATAAATGCTTTTAAAATGCAAATTAAATAATAACTGGAAACACCTCAGTTAAATGCCACCAGGATATCTATTATATACTTCTAGTAGAAATCTGCATTTTCTCTTCCTTTTAAAGCAGTGTATTCATAAACAGTCAATAAGATGGTTACTGTGGTGGGGGAATATTTTGGGGGTGTGAGGATGTGAAGAGGAGGGCTTGGTGAATTAAATTCTTACTTAAAATAATCAATCAAATCATTCAAATCAGAATCTATTTTTAGGAGTAATTCTTTGTACAGTCACTCTGAAAAGCTACTTGGCAATATATCAAAGGTGTCTTGTCCTTCTACTCAACCACTTGACTTCTAGGAAACTATTTAAGAAAATAATCAGAAAGCCATTCAAAGATATAGGTGTAAAGACATTCATCTCAGTAACATTCTAAATGTATGACAATGTCTAAATCAATTTGGTATTTTCATTTGATGAAACATTACTCAGAAATTTCCACTGGTATTTCTAAAAGATAGCTAATTACATGGGGGGAATGCATATAATGTATAACTAATGGCTGTTGTTATAATATTAATTTTTTTGGAAAAGATATAAAACCATATGTCCAGCTTCATTCCAATTTTATATAAAAATATACTTCTATAACAAACAGACCAAAGGAAGTTCATTCAGTAATGTGAGGTTATAGCTGTACAATAGTATAATTAATAATGATATTTAATTCAGCTCCTTTTAGAACTTCTGTGGCAATTTTTAAATTTTAAAAAAGCCTCGAAAATCTATTGGATTTCTAATTCAGAGAAATAAGCATGTTACTTAAAGAAAAGAGAAAGAAAGAGAGAAGCAACCTTAATTGAGCATAATAATGGCTTCAGATTGTAATAAAGAATATTCCAGTTGATGACAGAAACTTACAATCATTGAAACTAAAAGAAGGTAACCCAATCTCATAATAAGAATGAAAGCTGACAAGTAAGAGAGTAACCATTGCCAAATTTAAAAATAAGCCCCCAAGTTTAGATTTTGAAATATTTACTTATCAGGTGGATTGAAACTAGACTACAGCTTTTGAAATGTTTAGGGTTTATTGCCACTGGAATCACTATATAAAGTATGGAACGAATCTATTTAAGCATGACTGTCACTCTGATTTCAGTACTTTATTACTATCATTCATTTTCAACCCTTTATTCCCATAGATTTTATGTGTTCCATAAGTATATTTTTTGTTCCAAAGTTAATATAGTGATTAGATTTCAAAAGGTACTTACACAAAAGTCCCTGTAAATTTGATTTTCCAAAGCATAAATAAATGTCAATAACTCCCATATGTCTAAAGAGGGAGCTATTGACTAAGAATGGCTGGAATATGTCAAATTGAATAAAGATATTTCTCAATTCACAAAGAAACCCTTGTACATATTACTAACTGAATCTGACACTATTGATACTTGATTAAAAAAATAAATTACTTTATGAATCAATTTCAGCACTATAAACTTGAAATATTGCATTTTCTATGACATCATTTTCCTTGATTCAACAGCTGCTCGTTCCTACTAGTACCAAATATCCTTCCATTTTTGACAAGTACTGTTCTTTTAAGGGTTCTATTTTGAGCATTATATTTTAAGGTTCTTTATTAAACCTTATGTAATTACCACATCTCTATCATAATCTTTACAATGTTCATAAGTGACTAGATTGTCAGTATGGTTAACCTTTGAAAGTGGGACCAGAAACTTGGCCTTTGGAGGAATCATGATTGTTTTAATTAAACTGTTCAATAACTTTGAATTGCAATGGATCATAATACTCTAAATGAGAAACTTGGTACTAAAAAATCCTGGTTGTTTAATAACAATTTCTGAAACACCAGTTATCCATAAAATTTGTAGATACTTTTTGAAATAAAGATGGCCAATTTCAGGAACTAGTTATTCGAACCTAGTGATTCACAAGTAGCGGTAACATCTCTGATATATTCTCATTATGGAACATAATCAAGGCAGTTTCTGCCACACACAATCCCGAATGCTAAAAAAGCATTCAGAGAGCAATGCCAAGCACAACACAGTATGTATTTCTAAAACTTGGTTCAAACACTGTCAATGGATTTGCATGTGATGTTCAACTGAAGACAACTAATTTATGAGTATGAATCAACTGACATCTTTTTTTATCAACAAAATTAAGTGTCTTGATGGATCTTTCCTGGTAAATTGTTAATGCTTTAGTGATGAGGACATTTTCATAAAATGGTTATGATCGTGACATAAGATATGGATCATACCTGTGTCCCTCCTGTCTACTTTGGAAGATCTATAGGATGTGACCTGTCAGTTCAATTCAGTAGCTCAGTCATGGCTGACTCTTTGTGACCCCATGGACTGCAGCACACCAGGCCTCCCTGTCCATCGCCAGCTCCCGGAGTTTACTCAAACTCATGTCCATTGAGTTAGTGATGCCATCCAACCATCTCATCCTCTGTCATCCCCTTCTCCTTCTGCCTTCAATCTTTCCCAGCATCAGGATCTTTTCAAATGAGTCAGTTCTTCGCATCAGGTGGCCAAAGTATTTGGCAGTTTCAGCTTCAGCTTCAGCATTGGAAGGCATATTCACTCCTTCCAATGAATATTCAGGACTGATTTCCTTTAGGAAGGACTGGTTGTATCTCCTTGCAGTTCAAGGGACTCTCAACAGTCTTCTCCAACACCACAGTTCAAAAGCATCAGTTCTTTGGCGCTCAGCTTTCTTTATAGTCCAACTCTCACATCCATACATGACTACTGGAAATGCCATAGGTTTGACTAGATGGACCTTTGTTAGCAAAGTGATGTCTCTGCTTTTTAATATGCTGCCTAGGTTGGTCATAATTTTCCTTCCAAGGAGTAAGCGTCTTTTAATTTCATGGCTGCAATCCCCATCTGCAGTGATTTTGAAGCCCCCAAAATAAAGTCTGTCACTCTTTCCACTGTTTTCCCATCTATTTGCCATGAAGTGATGGGACCGGATGCCATGATCTTAGTTTTCTGAATGTTGAGCTTTAAGCCAACTTTTTCACTCTCCTCTTTCACTTTCACCAAGAGGCTCTTTAGTTCTTTTTCACTTTCTGCCATAAGGGTGATGTTATCTGCATCTCTGAGGTTATCGATATTTCTCCTGACAATATTGATTCTAGTTTGTGCTTCATCCAGTCCAGAGATTCTCATGATGTACTCTGCATGTAAGTTAAATAAGCAGGTTGACAATATACAGCCTTGACGTACTCCTTTCCTGATTTGGAACCAGTCTGTTGTTCCATGTCCGGTTTTAACTGTTGCTTCCTGACCTGCATACAGATTTCTCAAGAGGCAGGTCAGGTGGTCTAGTATTCCCATCTCTTTAAGAATTTTGCAGAGTTTGTTGTGATCCACACAGTCAAGGACTTTGGCAGAGTGACCTTTGGTAACTGGCAAAAAGTTCAATCTAAGCCACTGCTTCTTTCAACGTTGATTTTGACAAACCCTCAAAATCCTCTAAGGCAGTATGTTAGTATTCTAAGTTGGTTCCATGCAGTTATTCAAATATTCTTTGAGAATAATTAATGAAAATATAATGAGTACATTGACAATGAAACTTGAGCAGCTACACAAATAATCAAAGTATATGGAATTATTTTCATTGTTAAAAACACATAATTAGACACATACTACCCAAAGTAATCTATAGATTTAGTGAGATGTTTATCAAATTCCCCATAACATTTTTCAAAGAATTAGAGCAAATAATCCTAAAATGGAACAATAAAAGGCCTATAACTGCCAAAGCAATTCTGAGGAAAAATAAGAAAGGAGGAGGCATACGCTTCCCAGACTTTAGACAACACTACAAAACTACAGTAATTAAGATAGTGTGGTATTGGCACGGAAATATACATATGGATCAGTGGAACAGAACTGTTTCTTGTTCAGTCGCTAAGTCCTAAATTGTGTCCAATTCTTTGCAACCCTGTGGACTGTAGGCCACCAAGCTCAACTGTCCAGGGGACTTTCCCGGCAAGAATACTGGAGTGGGTTGCCGTTTTCTTCTCCAATGGAACAGAATAGAGAGCCCAGAAATAAAGCCACACACCTGTAAACAATTCATCTTTGACAAACAATGTCCTACTGTATAGCACAGGGAACTATATTCAATATCCTGTGATAATGGAGAAAATATGAAATAGAATATGTGTGAGTATATATATATATGTGTGTGTGTGTGTATAACTGAGTCACTTTGCTGTAAAGTAGAAATTAACACAACACTGTAAATCAATTGTACTTGAATAAGCTTTTTTAAAAAGTAACATCATAAAAACAGACATATACCTAAATATAAAAAGAAGTAGATTCCATGTTAAATTTATAGATATGTTTCCAATTTTAAATTTTTAAGAGAAAAGATAATTGAAAACATATCTTTACAATGAGTAATATATGCTCTTAAACTTTGATATTTTTTAATGATAGAGAATAATGCATATGGATTTAGCTCTTTTCTAGATGTATTATAATAATTCATTGAAAAATCATTTTAAGTTGAATCAAAAATAAACCTGACAATTACTCTGTTTCTTATATCAAGTTATAGTTCTTTAGCTCAAAGTCACATGGATGTCAGAAAGAAAAACAAAGAAGATTAATTATTTTGCATTTGAGATCAAAATTTGCCTGAGGGAGATAGGTACGCAGAATTTAGTAGCACATCTCTAGATTGATTTCCCATAGATAAATTTATTCACTATAAAAGAGTGCATTAACTTTAGTACCAAGGCTGTCTGGGATTTGGAATTTGTAATCATTTATAATATATACCACTTTTAGAATGTTTATCAAATGTGAAGGTAACACTTTTCTGATCCAACTCTAAGTATTATGTTTTATTATTTTTTATAATTTATGTTGATGACTTTGCATTAAGCCAGTTAGTTCTTTACTATCTCTCTGCATTGCAGCCTCGATCTTTTGAGTTAGTGGTTTAGGATTTGAGTTGCAAACTGGTCAAGAGACTTTCTCCATGTGATACTAACTGTCCCCATGAGAATGACTTTAATGGCATTGATCTCTTTGCTCTGTGTAAGAAAACTAATAGGTTCAGGTATTCTCTACAAACAATTTATAGAACAATATAAATTCTTCCTTACAAAAGTATCTATCAGCATGTTTTATTTTACAAATTGAAAGGATACATGATTATAATTTGACATCTGCATATACTACTAAGTGATCACTACCGCAAGCCTAGCTGCCATCAGTCACCATACAGTTGACCCCCTTCACCCATTACATGCACCCCCAACCCTCTTATTCTTTGGTAACCACAAATCTTCTCTCTGTGTCTATGGGTTTGGTTCTGCTTTATTTCTTTTGTTCACTTGTTTTTTTTTTTTAATTCCACATATGAGTGAAATCATATGGTATTTGTCCTTCACCTGACATATTTCATATAGTATAATATTAATACATTCAAGGTCTTTGTTGTTGCAGTTCACAGGATTGTATTTTTCTTATGGCTCAGTAACATTCCACATAAACACACACACACACCCCCACATCATCTTTACCTATTCACCCATCAACAGGTTGTTTCCATATCTTGCGGTAATGGACATAGCGGTGCACGGTGGTGGTTTAGTCGTTAAGTCATGTCTGACTCTTGCGAACCCATGTAGTGTAGCCCACCAGGCCTCTCTATCCAAGGGATTCTCCAGGCAAGAATACTGGAATGGGTTGCCATTTCCTTCTCCAGGGGATCTTCATGACCCAGGGATTGAACCTGCATCTCCTGCACTGCAGGCAGATTCTTTACCAATGAACCTCCAGGGAAGCCCATGATGGGGTGCATATATCTTCTCAAATTAGTGTTTTTATGTTTTTTGGATAAATATTCAGAAATTGAATAGTTCTACTCTTAATTGTTTGATGAATCTCCAACATCTCTTAAAAGTACCATTTCAAGACACTTGTACCCTCAAGTGAACACAATAAGCATGATAAATTTTATAATTACTATTTAAATAACATTTTAAGCCATGATGTGCTGTGTGCTGTGCTTAGTCACTTAGTCATGTCTGACGCTTTGGGACCCCATGGACTGAGGCCCGCCAGGCTCCTCTGCCCATGGGGAATCTCCAGGCAGAATTACAGGAGCAGGTTGCCATTTCCTTCTCCAGGGGATCTTCCCAACCCAGGGATGGATCGCACATTTCCTGCATTGCAAGTGGATTCTTTACTGCTGAGCCACTAGAAGCCCAAAATAGTACTTAAATATACCAATTTTAGTGGAATTAAGACTTTTTTCTGAGCTTTCCTGGTGGCTCAGCAGTAAAGAATTTGCCTGCAATGCAGGAGATGAAGGAGACACGGATTCGATCCCTGGGTCGGGGAGATCCCCTGGAGGAATGCATTGCAACTCACTCCAGTGTTCTTGCCTGGAGACCCCCATGGAAAGAGTAGCCTGGTGGGCTACAGTTCATGGGGTTACAAACAGACACAAATGAAGTGACTGAGTGTGCCGCGCACACACACACACACACACACGGTATTTGTCCTGCTGCTGCTGCTGCTGCTAAGTCGCTTCAGTCGTGTCCGACTCTGTGCGACCCCATAGACGGAGCCCACCAGGCTCCCCCGTCCCTGGGATTCTCCAGGCAAGAACAGTGAAGTGGGTTGCCATTTCCTTCTCCAATGCATGAAAGTGAAAAGTGAAAGTGAAGTCGCTCAGTTGTGTCCAACTCTTAGTGACCCCATGGACTGCAGCCCACCAGGCTCCTCTGTCCATGGGATTTTCCAGGCAAGAGTGCTGGAGTGGGGTGCCATTGCCTTCTCCAATTTGTCTTTCACCTGATGTATTTTATGTAGTATAATATTAATAATTATATTATTAAAACGCACACATGAGTTTTCTAATGTAATATTAGCTTTCTCATTGCAAACAATCCTCACTAGGGGTTAAGAAGAAATGAACCTCATGGTAGGTAATACTCAACAAAACCTATGGTTTGAAAGTTTATTCCTAACATTCATCAATGTTAACTTATTGCAATTTTCTTCTTCAATACAAAGATGATAGATAGCCACATAAGAAATCAATATAAGCAATGTCTCATTTTTAGAATTGGTAGGTTGATTCCAAATCGCTGATTAGTTCCCCTTGAAGGGACAGGTCATTATGAACTATTAGAGCGCTCAGTTATTTGTAACAGACATTTTCATGAGAATGAGTAAGAGCAATATTCCTATACTTCATAAAACAGCTGTTGCAGTTTGGAAGTATATAGGGAAATAAAAATCTATAGAAATACCTTTTTGCATTTATATTTCATTTGGGGAACAGTCATCTCATGTTTTAAGAGTTCTAGCTTCATTCAGATTATTCATTTATTCAACAAGCTTTTATTGAGTCTGAGGGCTCAAAAATAAATAAAAGTTGTCTCCTCTTAACATGCTGCATTTCTGAATCAATTTATTTTTAGCCCACACCTCATTTTTATAAAAGAGGGTCCCTATACAATTATTTAAACCTATTTAAATTCTAAAGCAAATGAAACAATGTTAACAAAAGATAACAATATATTTTAATTACCCACATGCCTCAAGCTCTGCCTGGAATGCGGGAGACCAGGGTTCGATCCCTGGGTCTGGAAGATCCCCTGGAGAAGGAAATGGCAACCCACTCCAGTACTCTTGCCTGGAGAATCCCATGGAGGGAGGAGCCTGGTGGGTTACAGTCCATGGGGTCGCAAAGAGTCAGACATGACTGAGCGACTTCACTCACTCACTCACACGCCTCACAAGCACTAGAAAATTCTAACATGAGCTTGAGCCATCCTCTAACTCACCCCATCACAGACTCTCTTAATTAACATTTCTTGCTATGGGGCTAGAAGTCCTGTATATTTTCCAGATGTTATAAACTAAAAAGTTCAAGTTTCTAATAAAGTAAAATAACCTCCTAGGAACAGGAAACATAGATAAGAAGGACTGATTTTTTTTCCCCTTTTATTTTCTTTTTATTGTATCTATATGAGAAGACAGATATTAGGGTAACTGAGTTGTGACAATCATTTCACGATCTATGTTAATTGAACCATTATGCTATATGCCTTAAACTTATATGATGAAATGTTAATTATTTCTCAGTAAAACTGAGAAAAAAATGATTGCTTTTAATTTAGCATTTACTATAAAAGATACTTTCAGAAAGTTATATAAAATATGTAGAAATATATCCCATTATAAAAAATCATCTTAACAATGAATGGGAATTCACCCAAATTTTTATTTCCTCTTTAAAACAAACCACACAAGGAGTAGATGATATTTTATGTTGAATAATTTATGCTAGAATATTATGTTTAACAATAATTTATGCTAGAATGTTATGTTTAATAAAATATGTTGCATGTATATTTTAATATATATAAATATGTATATTAATATATTTATGGTATAATATTAGGTTCACTATTATAATTAATCTAAAAATAACTTTAATATTTTGCCCAAATATTGTAAACTTAAAACCTTAATTTTTTTGCATTCTTCACCTAAATCAATGGCCTGTTTTATGAATTCTTCCTTTTCCCTTTTTCTTTAGAACTTATTTGAAGACCACAGTGTTTAGTATCTGTAAGTCTTGTAAATGTATTTGGACAAGCAATAAATTTTTGACTTGAAATAAAAACAGGTAAATCTGGGGTGTGGATGTGTATTTTCCTCTGGATGTTCCTCTAAATTAGAGTCCAGATAATATTGATAATGGGAGAGAAAAGGTCTTATTTGAGAGTAAAAACCTTTTTGGACCTCTATAGTACTCTGATATGACTGAGGCCAAAGTAGTATCATTTGAGTTTCCAGGAAAAATACGGAATCTAATATTTATTAAACACCTCCAGGTGGTGCTATTGGTAAAGAATATGCCTGCCAAGGCAGGAGATGCAAGAGATGCAGGTTTGATCCCTAGGGTGGAAAGATCCCTAGAGTAGGAAGTGGCAACCCACTCTAGTATTCTTGCCTGGAAATTTCCATGGACAGAGGAGCCTGGTGGACTACAGTCTATGGGGGCGCGAAGAGTCTGACGTGAATAAGCAACTGAGCACACATATGTCAATCATTTTATTAATCTTACCTTAAGTCCCTTGGAACCCATATTCTTTATAAGTTATCCCCTATTGTGAGATGCAAACAAGAATTTTCACACCTGGAAAAGACTCACATTTTCTTTGATCTTTGTCAGTTTAAGGCAAGGGAAACTGATCAGCATGTTTCTCTTGACAACCCACTGATGAGTAGTAGCTACTTGGGACATGATGATAAAAGATTTCTCAGGCTGAGGCTGAGTTCCACTGGAGAAAGCCGACTGGTGATGTCTGTGTTTCTGGGAGGAGTAGATGACGTGAGTGCATACTATTTTCTCTGACTTGGATACTGCAAATAATGCAGTATATCTGCCTCTAATGCTTAATTCCGTAACATAAATCCAATGAGCAGAATATACCTCCCAGATTTTGCAAAAAATATAAGAACATCTTTACAAACATACAATTTGGTATTACTTTGTCTCCATTTATCTACTCTTATCCATATATTTAACAACTTACTACAGCTTTTCCTATGATGTGTTTAAAAAAATGGATATATAGAGCAATAAATAGGAAGAGGCAAATCTAAAATATTATCAAATAAGAAATGACAGATCTAAAATTAAAAATAAATATTTAATCAACTTAATGCATTATCGACAGGTAAGGCTGAGTTTACTATTTCTGTATGCTTTCATCATGAATAAAAAGAAGCTCATAATTGAGTAAGATTCATGATTTATCATAGGCCACAAGAATCCATAACTTGTTCCAGCTTTCATATTCCCATTAACATGAGCATTTGTGAAATAGCAGACAGTTTCAGCACTGATGTTCAATTAAAGAATACAGATATAGATATGAGATGAGAACTTAGAAGTTCACATCCTAAAAATCCAAGTTTAAGTTGGAAGCTATAAACAGCCAAAGATCTTAGGTCTTTAACATAAAACTGCTACTTTCACTGCCTCTCATGTTGAAAGAACTGAAAATTAAATTCAAACCTCTCCCCGTGATTTTCCACGTCCTACAAAATCCAGTCCTGCCTATCCGTCTGATCTTAGCACCCACCACTCTCCTCATTTCTACTTTTCTCCTGAAGCTCTGAAGTTGTCTCCAATCTCCTGAGTCACTGAAGCTTGTTCCAGCCTCAAGGCTTGTGCACTTCTTATTTCCCTTGTCTAGATGGCTTTTCCCCAGATTTTCATAAAATAGGCATATCTTGTCATCTAGGTCTCAGCTTAAATCACACATCCTCAGAAAGACATGACCTGATGTTCCTTTGTCTCTGATCGCTTTCAGTCTCATTATCTTGTTAACCTCAACCACTATTTTTAAATATCTTAGTCTTTCAATTATTTATGATTATTGTCTGCCTTCATCCATCAGAAAGTAAGGTCCAGGCAGGCATGACTTATGTCAATATTGGTTATTCCTACATCACCAGAGGTAAGACCCAAGGGCTAGGAAAATACTTATTAATAAGAGTTGAGATAATAAATAAAAGAACAAAGAACTGAATATGAATACTTTCCTCATTCTATTTTAATGCCAGATTGTTTTCTATTCTGATAAGGTAAAGTATTAGATAACAGTCCCAAGATAAAAGCAACACTGAACTGCATAGAGTTGATTCTTTAATAATTCTATGGTGAATTTTAGAATCTCAGCTCTGTACCATTGACAGCTCTTGTTGGAAGGCACTTTTTAGACTGTCTTCCTTGTTGACTTGGTTTGTGCTAACCTGCAGAAGTTTGCTAATGCTATATCACAATAAACTCGATTAGTGAAGAAAAGTATACATAACTATTAGAATGAAGATTTTACACAGTAGTTGCTGACAGGTTCTTTAATCACAACAGTTAAGACTACTGTAATACGTGCTCAGTGCTCAGTTGCTCAGTCCTGTCCAACTCTTTTTGCAACTCCATGGATTGTAGCCCGCTAGGCTCCTCTGTCCAAAAGATTTTTCAGGTGAGAATACTGAGGTGTGTTGCCATTTCCTCTTCCAGGGGATCTTCATGACCCGGGGATCAAACCCTGCATCGCCTGCATTGCCAGGTAGAGAAGATTTACCTCTGAGCCACCTGGGAAGCCACTGTACTAGAGACGGCATTAATTCAGAAAGGGCATCTTTCCCTCAATGTATTTTCCTTATTCTATCAGCCCTGTGGGTGTGCCCAAATACGTATAATAGCTTTTTATCAACTTTACCATGTGTTAACATGAAAGAAGTGACTAGAGTGCCTGCAAAATAAACATTAGCCTAATACACGACCCAAAACTAAGAGCTTCAAATATACTACCCTTGTAAATGTATGTATAACAGACCTAGATTTTCACTACTTTAGACCTCAAAGATATTTGGAAATGTATAATTATCATAAAGCAATCTGATATTTATCAAGTACCTTTTAAACATTAGGAGTATTCACATTGTATAAAAGACTCTCTTCTCTCTGAGAGTGTGTTAGGCAATATCAGGTTATATTTAAAAGAACAAAACCTCAAGATAACAGATATAAACACAGTAGAAACTTATTTCCCCCAAGTAAAATAAGCCTAGAAAGGGTTAGTATAGGGTTGCTCAGGCACAGTGTCAAGGACCTAGGGTTTTTCTATAATGCTTCGCTACCATCCTTAGCATGTGGCTTCCATATCATATTCTGATGGCTAGTCCATTGCCAGCTCCCCAATACAACTGGGAGAGTGAAGAAAGGATTAAAGGATGATGAACTTCTCCTTTTTTTTTAACTTCTCCTTTTTAAGGAGATCTTACACTAACAACTCATTACACAGACAATTCACACAGATGCACAGGAAATTTAGGACATAAGGTCATATTCATGTGCCTAGCTAATTTTAGATTCTAGTTTTAAGGAAGAAAGAGAGATAAGATATTTAGGGGGAAATAGAAGTTTCAGCTATAAAGATTAAAACATAAAGAAAGTACCAGTTAAATATCTAATATCTCAATTATTATTTTGGGTAGTAAATCAGAGTGGATAAGAGATTAAAGCCTTGGAGTTAGATCACCTGAATTTAAAGTTTGGGTCCATCTTTATTTGCATTAATGAACTTGGATAACTATTTAAACTTTCCAAGTCTCAGTTTCTTACCCGTAAGTAGAGAATAATATTAGCATGTCTCTTTCAGAGTGCCATTGAGATGATTAACTATAAAGTGAAGTTGCTCAGTCTTGTCCGACTCTTTGCGACCCCATGGACTGTAGCCTACCAGGCTCCTCTGTCCATAGGATTTTCCAGGCAAGAGTAATGGAGTGGGTTGCCATTTCCTTCTCCAGGGGATCTTCCTGACCCAGGGATTGAACCCAGGTCTTCCTCTTGCGGGCAGACGCTTTACTGTCTGAGCCACCAGGGAAGTTCCGATTAACTATAATGATGGACATAAAACTTGCTCACCTTTAGCACTCAATAAGTACTGATGATGATGACAGTGATATTAATGGGTAACAGCAGAAGTAATGATACTACTAGTAGTATTATAATTATAGAAACATTTATGATTATTATAATTAGTAGCAGAGAATGTTCTAGAAGCTTCATAGAATAGGAAGTACTGGAGAAAGACCAGGTTGGTCACATTGAATTTACAAAGCTAGAAAGGAAAGGGACTTCCCAGATGAGCATAATAATACATGAAGACTAGTACAAGATTAATCTGTAGTGATCAAACCTTCCATCAGTTCATCACAAAAGGATTTAAAGCACTTGGGAGACTAAAGTTTGTTGAATTCAGATATAAGCATTATCTAATGATTTAATTATTAATACAATTATGCCATTGCTGAAGGTTATCTGAGCTGCTACTTAGGAGAAGAAGGCTGAGCGCCGAAGAATTGATGCTTTTGAACTGTGGTGTTGGAGAAGACTCTTGAGAGTCCCTTGGACTGCAAGGAGATCCAACCAGTCCATTCTGAAGGAGATCAGCCCTGGGATTTCTTTGGAAGGAATGATTCTAAAGCTGAAACTCCAGTACTTTGGGCACCTCATGCGAAGAGTTGACTCATTGGAAAAGACTCTGATGCTGGGAGGGATTGGGGGCAAGAGGAGAAGGGGACGACAGAGGATGAGATGGCTGGATGGCATCACTGACTCGATGGACGTGAGTCTGACTGAACTCCGGGAGTTGGTGATGGACAGGGAGGCCTGGCGTGCTGCGATTCATGGGGTCACAAAGAGTCGGACATGACTGAGCGACTGATCTGATCTGATCTGATCTGAGTAAGACTACAGCTAAGTAAAATCCTTAGATATCACCTTTTATCACATGTTTACTTTGGATAATATAACAATAATTTCAATGCTACCAAAAAATCTAACAATCCTCACTGCTGGTAAACCATGAAGTGAAAGTACGGTCATGATACCTATTTTGAATCCGGTATTTGAGAATGTATGTGTACATATGCATATCCCCAATCTTTTCTCCACAATGTGAGGAGCTTTGGGGATACCTTCAATTGTAATGATTTATTTTAGCCTAAAACAGTAAAATGTGCACCTGGGCGTGAATGCTTCATCTTCCCACCATTAGAAATCCCTTGAAAAATTCTACCCCATTAGAAAGCCTAATTTAAAATCAATATGCATGCGTTTTCTTTCATCTTTAAAATCTGCAAAAATAAGCTGTTTTTCAGTGATGAAGAACTAAACAGTAGCTTGAAATGTCACTTATTTGAATTTCATAAGTCAGTCTTTCCCTATACCTTTTTTTTTCTCCCTGTGCTGTCACTCAGAGAATTTCAGGCAAACAGTTGGGAACTAAGCAAAGTCCTATACAAGGTCTGAGTATTAATCACACAGGTTATTCAATTGATGTGACGTGATTACCATCAATTAATGTTATTTTTATCCCTTACTTTGTGCCAGGCACTCTTCTAATACCTTCACAGTTTCCCTCTCATCTAATCCTCATCAGAATTAGATGAGGTGAACTCTACGATTGTACCAATTTCAGAGCCAGAATAACTGAGACACAGAGAGAACAAGGACTTTGGCCAATGGTATGCAGGTGATAAATGGTGGAGATAGGATTACAACCCACCCAGCCTGCCTCTATGTAGCACACACCTAACCCCTGCATTACTCTGCCTCTCCTGCACATAGATCCACATTCATGCCCCTGGGTAGAGAGAAAATTTTCCTTCCTTAGCTGAGAACTGTTTTATAACACTCTATTTCCACAAAGCTAATTGTTTTTTATGTGTCATCTGTGGTTCCATTTCTCAGTTCTACAAATTATGGGCTGAAAGTACTATATATATAGGCTATAGACAACATGTTGGTGAGCCCACATTCACACTACAGACTTCAGTTATATCCAGAGAAATGACACCATATTTTGATTTTCTCACAAAAAAATCTACTTCAGTGTCTTAACACCTGCGTGAAACATAGTGAACTGTTTTCAAGGTAGAAGAGGAAAAATACTGTGCATGGAAAAATACTGGCTGCTGTGTGTGTGTGTGTGTGTGTGTGTGTGTGAAACTAGCTGGGTTACAAGATAAATGCTGCGTCTGATAAAAAGCTACGAGAGCCACACAAGCACCTAGCAGAGGGCACGCAGAGCTTCTTAAAAAATTCCTTGTTGTTTTAACAAACACACATCATCATAGCCCATTTTGACAGCCAAATAGTGCCACCACCAAGTCCAGATTAAAAAAAAAAAAAGCGCAATTGAATGTAAATGGGAAAACCCATTTAAAATATCATTCTAGATGTAGAATGAACATATACCACTTTAATCAAGATGGTAAGTAGATTTTCAGTCTCTCAAAACCTTTATGGAAAGAGGACTTGAGTGTAAATGAAAGGAACAGGGAGACATTTTTCATCAAAGGAAAAAAGAATTACATGTGCACATATATACACATACTCTAGATAAAGACCACACTGACTTTATCATCTAGTTCCCAATGCAAATTCACTCCTCAGTTTATCCAAGTGGACTGCTTGAGATTTATTATAAGGAAGGACGATGGGTATCTCCAAAGAATGGAGTATTTTACAGTAATAGAGTAGTGTTGTATATGTTTAATTAATGCCAAATATCCCTGAAAATAAAGAGAAGGTAGAACTTTCTCAAAAAGCAATCAACCTGGGAAAGGCTTTATAATTTGCCTTCATGCACATCTTCTCCAAATAGGCACCCAAGGTAGTTTTGGAAACATACCCCACTATATCACTATCCACTTAACTCTCAGTGGCTTCCGGTTGCTTTTAGAATGGAAACAATGCTTATGAGACTCTGTATATCCCTTCTCCCACCAACCATAAGGTTCCAATTCATGACTCCTCCACCTCACACTCCAAGCCCATCAGTCTTTTTTCAGTTGCTAAAAAAAAACCACATGCTTTCTTCTACTTAAGGCCATTCATCAAGTCTTATCACAGCTGTTACCTCAGTACCTAGTTGAAAATACAATGACTGAGTGCATGCTGCTTCCTTTTTCTGCTACACTCTCTCCCCTTCCATTCTTTTTTAAATTGGAAGATAATTGCCTTACAAGGCTGTAGTGGACTTTGCTGTACATCAGTGTGAATCAGTCATAATTATATATATTTGCACCTCCATCCCCACCTTATCCCACCCCTCTAGGTCATCACAGAGCATCAGGCTAGGGTCCCTGTGCTATACAGCAGCTTCCCGCTAGTTATCTATTTTACACATGATCATGGATATATGTGAATGCTATTTTCTCAACCTGTCCTACCTTCTCCTTCCCCTTCTGTGTCCACTGGACCATTCTCTATGTCTGCATCTTCATTTCTTCTCTGTAATTAGGAGCATCAGTACTATTTTTCTATATCCCATATAGATAGATGCATTAATATATGATATTTGTTTTTCTCTTTCTGACTTACTTTACTCTATATAACAGGATCTGGGTTCATCCACCTCACTGCCTCATTACAACTGACTCAAATTTATTCCTTTTTATGGCTGAATAATATTCCATTGTATGTGTGTGTGTGTGTGTATGTATGTATATATATATATATATATATACACAACTTCTTTATCCATTCATCTGCTGATGGACATCTAAGTTTCTTCCATGTCCTAGCTATTGTAAGTAGTGCTGCAATGACCCATGTCCTAGAGTAACGGGAATAAAAACAAAAATAAACAAATGAGACTTAATTAAACTTAAAAGCTTTTGCACAGCAAAGGAAAAAATAAAAAAAGGTTAAAAACAACCCTTAGAATGAGAGAAAATGATTGCAAATGAAGCAACTGACAAAGGATTAATCGACAAAATATATAAGGAGCTCATACAGCTCAATATCAGAAAAATGACCCAATTTAAAAAATGGGCAAAAGACCTAAACAGACATTTCTCCGAAGAAGACGTACAGATGGCCAACCACCACATTAACGATGCTCAACCTAGTTCATTATTAGAGAAATGCAAATCAAAACTATAATGAGGTATCACTTCACACCAATGAGAATGGCCATCAACAAGAAAACTATAAACAATTAATGCTGGAGAGGGTGTGAAGAAAAGGGAACCCTACTGCACTGTTGGTGGGAATGTAAATTGGTACAGCCACTATGGAGAATAGTACGGATATTCCTTAACAAACCAGCAATAAAACTGCCATATGATGCAGCAACCCCACAACTGGACATAAACCCTGAGAAAACCACAATTCTAAAAGACACATGCATCCCAGTGTTCACTGCAGAACTATTTACAATAGCCAGGGCATGGAAGCAACCTAAATGTTCGCTTGCATTTTTAACTTAGGGAAGCCTTCTCTTAGTCTACCATCCAATAGTACCATATTCCTTTCTTCATGGCACTGATCAAAAGTTGTAATTCCACATTTATTTCTGCAATAGTTTGATTAATACCCACTTACTTTGCTAAATTCTAACCTTCATGAGAAGAGCAGCCAAGCCTTTTTTTCCTCATCATGGTTTCCCCAGAGACTGATACAGCAGCTCTCACATTTAGCAACTCATAAATGTTTGTTGAATATATGAGTGAGTAAATTAATGAATAAATGAACAGCAAAAGAAAAATTCTAGGAAGAGTAAAGACCTCCAACATTTTTATAAAGTAACCCAAGTATCACATTCACGGTCAAATAAAGGAAGCAGATAGAACTCTATTGGTACCATTTATCATTACCACTGGCTAATGGTAAAATACTTGGAAGTATAGCACTTAAAATCTGCTGTACTATTTCTCTATTAATAGTTTCAAGTAAATTATATGCTTGCTACCTGTCTTTTCTGCACAGCATGTGGGATCTTAGTTTGCAGACCAGGCATTGAATCTGTGCCTCCTGCAGTAGAAGCACAGAGTTTGTTTTTGTTTAACTACTGGGCCATCAGTGAGGCCCCACATGTCTTATTAATGGTTGTATTTCTGATACTTTAACTTTGTGCTAAGGAAAAAATCTCATCTGTTTCCAGGAGGAACAGTATAGCTTCTGGGTCAAAGGAATTGGTTAAAAATTATTGGGACTCTACAAAAATACAAGAAAAACAATTTTTCCATTTTATTTTACTCTGAAAATATATAGCTGAATACTTGAAATGATGATTTCCAAGCATTGCTTTAAAAATAGTGTCCTCAAGCAAATGTATTGGTAGTAGCCCACCAGTCTCCTCTGTCCATGGGATTCTACAAGCATGAATACTGGAGTGGATTGCCATGCCCTTCTCCAGGCAACTCAGGTATTGAACCCAGGCCTCCCGCATTCCAGGCAGATTCTTTACCATCTGAGCCACCAGGGAAGCTAATAGCTTGCAGTTGCTGCTGCTAAGTCACTTCAGTCGTGTCCAATTCTGTGCGACCCCATAGACGGCAGCCCACCAGGCTCCCCCGTCCCTGGGATTCTCCAGGCAAAAACACTGGAGTGGGTTGCCATTTCCTTCTCCAATGCATGAAAGTGAAAAAATAAAGTGAAGTTGCTCAGTCGTGTCTGACTCCTAGCGACCCCATGGACTGCAGCACACCAGGCTCCGCCATCCATGGGATTTTCCAGGCAAGAGTACTGGAGTGGGGTGCCGTAGCTAAATTAATGTCTTTATAAATTAAAGAAGTCAATGAGTCAGAGACTTTAGAATTGTAAATGAACTTCAATAAAACCTCAAGATACAAGCTCAAATAAATTGTATAAGAACATCTTTGTTTTCCTCTTTATTTTGCATGCTTCTGTACTATTTATCTTTCTGGGAGAAACACAGATATTTGAAAAGGGCAGCCTTTATGTTAGTTATTGTCTCTTAGGCAGCCAAATTCCATAGCTACTTTGTGATAACAATATGGATATTACAAAAAAGGATGAAAAACCCCATAGCTTGCATTTGCCATATGTTGTCAAATGAATCATTTTTATTTCTTTCACAGGGTTTCTATGTCAACCATTAATTTAAATTAGAGTGAGCTTGTTATAAGGGTTTGCACCCTAAGAGCAAAATGTCATCTGAAGTGGTATTCTGACCTTTACAGAGTTCTTACTCAACTCAAACAAAAACCTGTTGATACCTCAAGTTACAAGAATACGCACTTGCTGAAATTCTTAAATATGTCAGTGATATCCATTTTAATGTTGTAGGACATATTCCCTATGTTTTAAAAGATTGTGAGGTTCATAACCACTTAAGGGAAATTAGAAAATGATTTAGGACTTTGTAGTTTTCAAAAAGAAAAAGTATCAGGAACATACGATTGATTTCCTCTGTTTGCCATTTCTTCTTTATTCAGTTCAAAATTTTATTCCCACCCACTTTCCAGTCTTTTGAAAAGTCCATTCAACTTTCAACTCATAACTGTTTTTGTCTAATTTTTTTCTGAAAATACACTGCCTTGAGAGTTTTTCCAGAGATAAGAGAACACATTTTTAAAAGAAAAAGTCCTGAACTTTATAGTCTTTTAACTGATGAGATTTTTCTATTTTTTTATTTACTTATTTTTGGAAGTGCTGATGTTTGTTTGGCTATTCAAAGATGGGAAGAAATACAGAGTTTAGCTCCTAATTTAATTTAAAAAATGGAAAGTAGGTCAAAAATCATTGCACTGAAGCTGGTTCAAATAACTTCTAATGGGTAACATAGGGATGATTATTAATCTGCACGATTTTTGTACTTGCAGCTTTAGTATTTTGCCTACAATACATGTTCAGCAATAAGGGCAGTATCTGATAAACAGTAATTTTTGTGTTGTCTTGTAGAGTCAGGAAATGGATTATCCTTGTTGTACAAGCGTTGAGTTTAATTAAACAATCAATTATTCATTAAGGCCCTATTTAGGTTTAGCACTGCGCTGGGTGCTTTGGGGAAAAAAATAAGTACAAGGTAGTGCCTGTGCTTAAGTATGAAATATTGACTAAGGCACTCATGTTAACTAAGGGGAGAAAAAATGAGATATAAAGTTTTGACAAAAAATGAGGACTACAGTAATTATCAAAGGCTCCTAGGAGGAGTTGGGATATAATGTGGATAGTGAGGAATGCATGGGAAATTATTTTGCTGGGAACATGTTTCAAGGAAGGAGAGTAAAAGTTATTGGAAGCCTAAGTTTCACAATCATGCAGTGAGAAAACAACAAACATATGCTTACTGTTAAACGATATGGGGAAAACATCAACTTAGATAACTTAATAGTCCATTACATCTTTACATACATACAAATGAAATTCATTAAAGTATTTTAAAACTCTTAGTATCTGATAGGAGGGTCATTTTCTTCTCTATAATTTTAATAATAGCTCTTTTAAAGATTAGATTTATCTAAAGCCTGTTGTTACCAAATCTTTCAAAGTGTATATATATATTTTGTTTGTTTGTTTTGTTTTGTTTTGAAAACATACACTGGTGTTTCCTGGACATGCTTCATCTCTATTCATAACTTTACTTATCACAAATAAAACATTAATGCTTCAGCCAACAATAGTTACTTATAATGTTACCATTTTGGAATGATACTATAACAAAGAGAATCTAGGTCACACCCATTTAAAGCTCTTCCTCTTAGCATTTCACATAATCTATTTTTGCCATTATATCACTCATTTGTTTTTGCTTACTTAAAAGGTAAACATTTAATTGTTTCTAGGCTTGAACGTTTTAAAACTTGTGATTTTGAAGTAGTTTTCCACTTAGAGCAATGTTGTAGAGAGAGTACAGAGAGTTTCCATATGCTCCTCAGCCATGGTATCATTATCAACATTGAGAAATGAAGATGGTACACTTTTATGAACTAAACTATAAACATCATTTGGATCTCCCCACATTTTCCACTAATGCCTTCTTTTCTTGTTGCAGGATCCAATCCAGGTTATCACGTTCATGTACTCATTATATCCCCTTTGTCGTTGTTCCGTTGCTGAGTCATGTCAGACTGTTTGCAATGCTGTAGACTGCAGCAGGCTTCCTTCACTATCTCCCAGAATTTGCTCAAATTTTTATCCATTGATTCGGTGATGCTACCTAACCATCCCATTCTCTGATGCCCTCTGCTCATTCTGCCTTCAATCTTTCCCAGCATCAGGGTCTTTTCCAAAGAGTTGGTTCTTTGCATCAGGTGGCCAAACTATTGGAGCTTCAGCATCAGTCTGAGCCACCAGGTAAGCCCCTTATATTGCCTTGGTCTCTCTCCTCTAATCTGAAATTTCTTTCATCTTTCCTTGTGTTTTCATAAATTTGACACTTTAAAAGAATACTAATTGGACATTTTGTAGAACAGCCTTTAATTTGGATCTGTCTAATACTTTCTCATGCTTAAGCTGAGGTTATGTAATTTTGGAAACAGTACTATCCGGTGCTCTTCTAATGACATCATATCAGAGGGTACGTAGTATCAAGTGAAGTTGCTCAGTCCTGGCCAAGTCTTTGCAACCCCATAGACTGTAGCCTACCAGGCTCCTTTATGACTAGGAATGTTAAGCTTGATCCTTTGGTTAAGATAGTTTCTCCCAGAGTTTTCAATATAAAGTTACTATTTTTCTTTTTCTATATTCTCCCTTTTAGAAGTGATACATTAAGTCCATCTTATACTTAAGGGGAGGAAAATTATATAACATTTCCCAAAGAGAGAATTTCAATAAATCTGTGGACATATGTTAACACTATCACAGTGTTAATAAGTTCTTTGAGTATAACACACTGTAAGACTATATAACTATGCTGATTGTCCTTGAAATTTTTCCCACTAATTTTAGCTTTCACCAGTGGACCTTGCCTGCAGCAACAATTACTATCACAGTTTAAAGGTAGCTTTCCATTTCCCTCATTCTGTCTATATTCACTAACTAGAATAATTCTATAAGGAAGGTTTAACACATTTATTTATTTATTCAGTCAATCATGTAATTATAACAGTACAGATTTGTGAGTATTCATTTTATTCTTTGGGTTATATTCCAGTACTATAATTATTTAATTAGTTGTTTTATCACTCCAGCTTTGGCTACGGGAGAGTTTTCAAGTTGCTCCTGTGCCCATTTGACATGCTCCCATGCTCTTTTGTCTCTTCTCCTTCTTCCTCATTTTTAACACCTCCTCCATCTATGGCATCACAAAATGCATGAAGTTCATATCATATTTTCCCTGCTCAAGTGCTGAAATCAACAATCTCTGCAAGGAACCCTGATTTCTTTTATTGGAGGATAATTTCTAGAGACCAAGATCTGATCTCTGGGTGTGTTCACTGCTACTGTGATGTTACTGCTGTGGAAATAAATGAAACCAGCCAAATGAGAATAAGTACTTTGGTGGTTCAGACAGTATCTGCCTGCGATGTAGGAGACCTGGGGTTCAATCCCTGGGTCAGGAAGATCCCCTGGAGAAGGGAATGGCAACCCACTCCAGTATATTTGCCTGGAGAATCCCATGGACAGAGGAGCCTTATGGGCTATAGTCTGTGGGTTTGCAGAAGAGTCAGACACAACTTAGCGACTAAACAACAATTAGGAATTATAAAGATTTTAACTTTGACAAGGCTATAGCAAAGCTTTTTTAAAAGTTTTATCTCTTAAAATAATTATTAGCACTTGGAGGTGTTTAACAACCTTAAAAAGAATTTATGATGTTTGTCATTCCTCCTAGAATATGAAAATATTAAATAAGAATATTCATGGAACATTTAAAAATGAATACCCACAAATAATTCCTCATATTATTAATATTTACTGTACTACTGTTAACAAGTGAATCCAATGTTCTTCTTATAATTCAATTGGAATATCAAGAAAAAGACTATTTTGGAAAAACAAAGCTGGTGAGGTAACAAAAATACTTCTTTCTATTGGCACATTATCCATTTAAGCTTATTAATAAGGATATGGAAATTTTACATCATTAATATTACAAAAAAGTATGCTTTATTTTGGTAAAATAGGGAAACAATCTACATAAACTATTTTAATTAAAACTACTTAACAGATATATTATGACATTAATAAATTCTTTATGAAAGTATTGTACGAATATAATACCCATGCTATACGTTATTTTTTTTTACCCCTCAGTCTTCCCCAACCCCTCATTCAAATACAGATCTCCCTCAACTAACAATGGGGTTATATCCATACAAATTCATGCAAACTGAAAATATAGATATATCTTAGAAAGAGTCCAGGCTCAGTTCTAGATGACCCCTATAAAGCAAATACCTTAATAAACTGAGTCACACAATTTTTTTGGTTTCCCGAAACATATGAAAGTTATGTTTATGCGATTGTGTAATATAGACTATAAGGTAGCCTATTTCTGTGTAGCCTGTTGCTGTGTTTCAACCAATGCTGTGTGCAACAGCTTTATGTCAAAAATGTGCATACACTAAATAAAATGCTTTATTGCTAAAAAAAAAAGGTTAACCATCATTTGCACCTTCAGTGAGTCATTATCTTTTTTCTGGTGGAGGATCTTGCCTCCATGTTGAAGGCTGCTGAGTGATGAGGGTGGCGGTTGCTAAAGGTTGAGGTGTCTGTGGCAATTTCTTGAAATAAGACAACAATGAAGTATGCAACATCAATTGACTCTTCCTTTCTCTTGAACATTTAGAAGCCATTATAGAGGTATTAACTGGTCTATTTCAAAATAATTGTATCTCCATGAATAGGGAGGTTCAAGCAGAGGACAGAATGAGGGGGAACAGCTCATTCATGAAGGCATCAGAACACATATAACACTTATAGATTAAGTTCCCCATCTTGTACAAGTATGTCTCATGGTGCCCCAAACAATTTCAGTAGTAGCCTCAAAGATCACATATCACCATGAAAAAAAAAAAAAAAAGTGAAAGTTAGTTGCTCAGTTGTGTCTGACTCTGCAATCTCATGGACTTTAGCCTGCCCGGTTCCTCTGTCCGTGGAATTCTCGAGGGTAGAGTACTGGAGTGGGTTGCCATTTTCTTCTCCAGGAGATCTTTCTTACCCAGGGATTGAGGTATCGAACCTGTGTGTCCTGCAATGCAGGCAGATTCTTTCCCAGCTGAGCCACTAGGGAAGCCATATTATCATAACAAACTCAGTAATGATGTAAATTTTTAAATTTTGTGAGAATTACCAAAATGTGACACAGAGACATGAAGTGAGCAAATACTGTTGGGAAAATGGCACCAATTGACTTGTGAGATAAAGGGTTGCCACAAATTGTCAGTTTGTAAAAAGCACAAGTTATTTGGGGAGCACAATGAAGCAAAGAACAGTAAAACAAAGGCATGCTTCTTCTGTAAGTCAACATGCATTTAATATATCAAACTCACGAATATCATGACTTAGACTAGCCTACCTTACACGTGCTCAGAACATGTACAGTAGCCTAAAGTTGGACACTAGCCTCTCACACAAAGACTATATTATAATAAAGTACAGAATGTCTATTGTAATTTATTGAAGACTGAACTAAAAGTAAAAAATAGAATAGCTATCTGGGCCCAGAAAGTTAGTAAGTGTATTTGTTGCTTATACCCTTGTGAGCACATGGCTGACTGGGAGCAGTGGCCTGCCACTCAGGATCATGAGAGAGTACCATTACTATATTTTGTGAGCCTGGGAAAAGATTCAAATTCAAAATTTGAAGTAGGGTTTCTACTTATTGCATATCACTATAACATCCCCTTCATGAATTACAGCCTTGTTGTGGAGAAGAGGTTTGCATAACTCAATGAAACTATGAGCCATGCTATGCAGGGCCACCTGAGACAAACGGGTCATAGTGAAGAGTTCTGACAAAACATGGTCCACTGGAAGAAGGAATGCAAACCGCTCCAGTATTCTTGCTGTAAGAATCCCATGATCAGTATGGAAAGGCAAAAAGATAGACACCCGAAAATGAGCCTCCCAAGGTCAGAAGCTGTCTAATATACTACTGGGGAAGAGTGAAGGGCAGTTACTATTAGCTCCAGAAACAATGAAGTAGCTGGGCCAAAATGAAAATGATATTCAGTTGTGGATGTGTCTGGTAGTGAAAATAAAGTTCAATGCTGTAAAGAACAATATTGCATAGGAACCTGGAATGTTAGGTCCATGAATCAAGGTAAATTGGATGTGAGCAACCAGGAGATGGCAAGAGTGAACATCAACATCTTAAGAATCAGTGAACTAAAATGGATGGGAATGGGTGAATTTAATTCACATGACCGTTATATCTGCTACTGTGGGCAAGAATCCCTTAGAAGGAATGGAGTAGCCCCAGTAGTCAACAAGAGTCCAAAATGCAGTACTCGGGTGCAATCTCAAAAATGATGGAATGATTTTGTTTCTTTTCCAAGCCAAACCATTCAACCTAACAGTAACCCAACTCCACTGTATAATTGTGCTTATTTCATATGCTAGTAACATTATGCTCAAACTTCTTCAAGCTAGGCTTCAGCAGTATGTGAACTGGGAACTTCCTAATGTACAAGCTAGATTTAGAAAAGGCAGAAGAACCAGAAATCAAATTGCCAACATTCATTGGCTCATAGAGAAAGAAAGGGGATTCCAGAAAAACATCTACTTTTGCTTCACAGACTGTGCTAAAACGCTTGACTGTGTAGATCACAACAAACTGTGGAAAATTCTTAAAGAGATGGGAGTTCCAGACCACCTTACCTGAGAAACCTGTATGCAGGTCAAGAAGCAAGAGTTAGAACTGGACATGGAACAACAGACTGGTTCCAAACTGGGAAAGTAGTACAACAAGGCTGTATATTGTCACCCTGCTTATTTAACTTCAATGCAGAGTACATCATTCTGGCTGAATGAATTCAAACTAGAATTCAAACTAGAATTCAAACTAGAATCAAGACTGCTGGTGAAAATATCAACAACCTCAGATAGGCAGATGATACCACCCTAATGGCAGAAAGTGAAGAGGAACTAAAGAGTCTAATGAGGCTAATTATCCTCCTAATGAGGATAAAAGAGGAGAGGGAAAATGGTGGCTTAAAACTCAACATTCAAAAAACTAAGATCATGGCATCCAATCCCATCACTTCATGGCAAATAGAGGGGGTAAAAGTGGAAGCAGTGGCAGATTTTATTTTCTTGAGCTCAAAAAACCACTGCAGACAGTGACTACAGCCATAAAATTAAAAGACGCTTGCTCCTTGGAAGGAACGCTGTGATAAATTTAGACAGCATATTAAAATGCAGAGACATCACTTTGCCAACAAATATTTGTATAGTCAAAGCTGTGGTTTCTCCAGTAGTCATGGATGGATGTGAGAGTTGTACCATAAAGAAGACTGAGTGCTGAAGAATTGAGGCTTTCAAATTGTGGTGCTAGAGAAGACTCTGGGGAGTCTCTTGGACTGCAAGGAGATCAAACCAGTCAATCCTCAAGGAAATCAACCCTAAATATACACTGGGAGGACTGATGTTGAAGCTGAAGCTCAAATACTTTGGCCACATACTGTAAAGAGCTGACTCATTGGAAAAGACCTTGATTCTGGGAAATATTGAAAGCAAAAGGAGAAAGGGGAGGCAGAGGATTAGATGGTTAGATAGCATCACCGATTCAATGGACATGAATCTGAGCAAACTCCAGGAGATAGCGAAGGACAGAGGAGCCCAGCATGCTGTAGTTCACGGGATTGCAAAGAGTCAGACACCAGACACCACTTAGAGACTGAATAACAATATCACATCACCTGTAAAGTTGAAATATCATAAGTTGAAACACTGTAAATCAGGGACTATTAGTAATTACAAATCTCATGTGTTTCAATGACAGGTAGACCTTTATCATACTAATACTTGAAGACAGATATTATTTTTGATTGTCTAAATAATGAAGTCAATTGAGAAAAACTGAAATCCCTACTTAAAAATAGTTTCAAATCCATGTTTCAGCTCTAACTGTGCTCCCTTAACTGGATTATCTAACCTCTATGAACCTTCATTTAACTTTTCTATATATATATATAAGGATCCTCATATCTAACTTACAGGTAGGGAGTATAAAATTGGCATAATCAGTGTTATTTTAATGTTATTTGGCTTCTCTGACGCTCAGATGGTAAAAAATCTGTCTGCCAAATGGGAGAACTGGATTTGATCCCTTTGTCGGGAAGATCTCCTGGAGAAGGGAATGACCACCCAGTTCACTATTCTTGCCTGGAGAATTCCATGGACAGAGGAGCTTGACAGTCTATTGCCCATGGCTTCACAATGAGTCAGACACAACTGAGTGATTAGCACTTAATGTTATTAGGGGATTTGATTCTGGTCTTCATTTTAAAAATCCTGTGGCAGCCACAAACATCAGGAACAGTAACTGATTAATAAAAGATACTGTAAATGTTGCAAGTCCGCCATATAAATTAATGGTGTTGTACTAACAATGGTGAAAAAAAGATAAATCTAAACCCACGATTAAGTGAGGTCCAGTTGGATAGCCTATCAGTGTTATCCAAAGTGACAGACTGCTTTTCTGAAGGTTTACTGAAATACAGCAAATCAAGATGGATACAAAGTTTTTTTTATAAAGACCAGGAAAAGATTATGAGATTTTTCAGGATGTAAGACTATATTTCTAGTTATGAAAATATAATGTTTCTTGTTAATATTAAGAGCAAGAATTAATAAGAATACTAATGAAAAAATATTGAGAGATTATTATCCATTTTATCATAAAGGAGACAGTTTGATACAGTAGATAATAATTGAGTTTTGAAATAAGAAGGAAGAATGTATCATTCAAGTCCAAATCTCCACTGATTAACAGAAAACAGCCACACCTCATCATTAATATAGGACTAATAAAATTTCTCCTTCAGAGTTGTGATGTAAGACATATAGATGAAGAGGTTAGCATGCAGTTTGGTACCTAAAAAGCCCTCAGCCCATGATTACAGTTCCTAGGATGACAATGTCTTCTGCTTTTATGAGCATTCCTACCAAAAATGTAAGCAGAAATTTTGATATGTATCCATTATGCATTCAATAAATGTATTCATTAATTCATTCATCACAATCTTTGAGGCACTCGGGCCAACAATATGAAGGAAATCAGCACGTGTGACCACAATGCAAAGCAAGAGATCAATTACTAATGAAGAGATAGTTGCAACAGTATGAGAAAAGGAGAGTGTTAAAATAAGTATCATTGAAGCAACAGAATTTGATTGATCATAGAAGATATATATGGTTCCTAAACTTTCAGAAGGTTTTAGAGAGAAATAGACGGTGGAAACTAGAGTAAATTCCATGTACAACCCAAAGTTCTGAGCCTCATGTGAGCCAGTCTTCAAGCAAATAAACTCTAGTCATAATGAGAAAATAATTCCAGTTCTCTAATTGTCTCTCAAAGAACATCAAAGGGACTCAATTTAAAACCTACTCTGCCAATCTTTTCATTTCTTTATGTTTTACCCCCTTCTGCTTCCCCTGAAGCATCCCTTCATGTTTCTCCTTCTCTACACAGCATCAAAATATACTTCATCCCAAGAGGTCTTTCCTTTTTCATTTCCTTTGCTGTATTTCTCTTTATTCTTACCCCTTGTAGAAGTTACTCTTGACACAATTCAAATTCCCTATTCTGATTTTCCCTCCACTGATTAGTATGATCTGCATAAAAAGGTCCAAGAACTAGGGCAGGGGCTCTTTTTCCAAGGGATTCAAGGAGAGAACTGCATTTCAATATAATTGGGTTTCTCTTTATATGCTATGCATTTATTTTATGCATTTAGAAACATCATTCTGAGAAGTAATCCACAGGTTTCTTTAGATTGCCAAAGAAGTTTGTGGCACAGAACAAGTTTTAAAACCCTTAAAACTAGGGAGGAGGAGGAGGAGCAATGACAGCAAATATTTATTCAGTTGAATTTTTGTCCCTATTTCACTTGAAAGGACCTGCAGTTTTGCAGGAGACAGTGAGCAGTCTACGTGGCCAAAACTTATGAGGAGGCACAGGAAGGAAAGGGAGATGAGACATTGATTTCCACGAGAACAGAAACAAAAATGACACACAAAACAGCCACTATCCTGTGTACAAATAGTAGCAGCCTTTTCACAGAAACACAAATGGCGCATCCCCTCTATTTTCCGTTCTATCCTCTCTTAGATTACCCAGCTTCTCCTCTCATTAGTGTTCCCTAAATGATCCATAGTCTAAATCTAGCAACGCAATATGCGAACTTACTACAAATTCTGATTTCAAAGCAGATTAGTTGCTTCGCCAAATTAAACAGAAATCAGCTGTCACAGTTCAAATATTTCACAGCAGGTACCCAGTCATCTAATTCGCATCCTGTGTCCCCTTATACCCTCCACACCTCTCCTAATACTTTAACTAGAAATCTTCAAGGAAGTAGATTTCTGAAAGACATTCCTGTCAGCTCTTAGTGCTGTTGAAAAATCAACCCACCTGCCACCAGCTGTGTGACAGTTTCTATAGTGTTGCCAGGCCCATAACAGCTCAGAGTATATGTGAATATATTATTTTTGACAGGTTCCTCTCCCAATTAAGGACCACACAAAACTCTCCATTCACAGTCCCAATAGTTCTATCCCTTGAGAAGCTAAGGAGTTTTACACCTAAGAAAAAATAAAATCTGTAGGTTTTCAGGGGGATCTAGGAAGGGACACAAATCAGTGGGCAGCTCATTCTTTAACATTAGCGGGTCAGTCTTCAGGGGCAGTGCTGGCTGCCAATTTGCAGGATGTTAGTCACCTTCTGCCATCAGCTCCATGACAATAGCAAAACTCTCCCATAATACCCAAACTTTTGCTTCTGTGAAAGTGGCAGAATCCCAATTATTCTCACAAATAGAAGACTCAGAACCGACTGAACCACATTTTAAGTTTTTCTCTTGAGGACAGATTGAATATGGCAGCTTCTTTCAGGTAATGACCACTTGAAAGATCAAACTATTGCACGAAAATGCATAGATAACATGAATTTAAACTCGTCCTCTTGGTGGTTTACAGTCAATGGTGAATAAGAACTGATTTTCTTTTGCAGTTTAACTCCCTTGAACTTCAAAATTTACAACTAATATTATTGGTGAGAGACTTATACTAGCTGACATGAATTCTATTACCAATAATAAAAAATTCAGAAAATGTATTGAGTGCATAGTACATATCAAGCATTGCACACATATGAACCCATTTAATTTTCATCAAAATCCTTTTATTTGAATACCAAGATGATCATTTTGAAGAGGAGGAAACTGAGAACATAAACGACCAGATGAAGCTAGTACTAGGCAGAGTCTGGATTTGAGTGCAGGCAGTCTGAATCCAGAGGCCAACTGCAAGTTTTCTTCTCATGCAGGGCTCCACATATAAAAAGGCCCCATACTTAAGGTTCTTTTCTAACTGTCTTGAGATTATTAATAATTTTTGGATAAGGAGCTATGCATTTTCATGTTGCACTTCACCTTATATAGCTGGTCCTGAGCATACAATTAACCTGGATGCTACATGGCCTATATTTTACCACCTAGTTCAGAGAAAGTCCAGCAAACTCCGCTTTATCCTTACCCACTGCTCAGAGTTCTTACTTGTGCTTATCTTAACTGAAATCTGGTTCTCAGTAGAAAACATCAGTCTTTTGGAAGGTTACCTCTCACGTGATGGCCAGTGTCTTGTTTACCATCTACCCACTATGTGCGTGAGGGTTAGGAGGGTCTATTTACTTTGTGCTTCTCATTTCCACTTCTAGTCCATGTCTTTCAGCTTCTTGTAAAGTAACTCCTACTTCCTTGATTACCAAACTATTCATTACACTGCTCTTCCCCCTTCTCATTTGTGATCATTTTTAAAGCCTCTGGTTCATTCTCCATTTGTTGACCTGATTCTTTGGAACCAGGCCAAAGCGTCTTTAACATCACAGCACCTTCAACATCCATACATAAACCATCCTTTCACTACCTGCTCTCTCACATCCTTGACCTCTAAGTCTCTGATATCAATTCAGCCATATTCTGCAAAGGTTATACCTAGGAATTTGTTGTTACCAGAAATGGGACCACTTAATCTTAAGTTCGTATTTGTTATATTTTTGCTACTGCCATCAGCCCTTCCAGTTGAATTACTTACTCTTTTGATCTTAATTCTTGACTCTGTAGGATCTTTTCATCTTCTACCCTCTGCTTTTCCTTATGCCGCAACATTTATCTTTATTAATGTCTTCCCTTACTCATTGATATCACAGACCACTATTTCTATACTTATATCAGTACCCAAACTCCACAGCACTTCTACTTTTCTCATCACAGCAATCTGGCAAAATGTCATCTAAATTAATCCTGAGCTATGTTTTCTCTATGTCTGCATTTTAAAATCCAAGCTTTACTGGATATAGACCCATACTAGATAGCTTTGAATCAGATGTACACATGATTACCGATTTCCAATAGGCCATCAGCCCCACCAGGCAATTCAATTCACCAAAAATTTTCCAGTATATCTGCTCTCAAGTCAAGTGCACTAGTGATACTGCTTAAGAAAAGAATTATAAGCAAGTGATTTATAAAGGAGTGATGAAAGCAGGATAGGAAAGGATGAGAAGTGAGGCAAAAGGCTTGGGTTCTGCTGAATTTCAGCCTCAGTCTCAAATCACAAGGAGTCTGGAACACAAATGACACTACAGAGTTGGACTACTTGAGGCAGAGACAAGAAATTCAGGCTTTTGTATCGGTATAGGCTCCTTGTCATCTCATTCATTAGCCCTTCATTCCCTGGAGGTAGGGAAAAACCTCCTAGGCATTTCCTGGCAAGATGTTTACATACAACCAGGGGCAATTCCCAGAAGAATATATGACTTGCTTGCAGCTGACCTTAACAGCATCTGGGTGATGAATTCACTATGGAGTACAAGACATTTGAGTGGGAGAACCATTATCATCAACTCCATTCATTTTTGCAATCTCTACTATAATTCAGTTCAGATCAGTCGCTCAGTCGTGTCCGACTCTGCAACCCAATGGACTGCAGTACACCAGGCCTCCCTGTGCATCACCAGCTCCCAGAGTTTACTCAAACTCATGTCCATTGAGTGGGTGATGCCATCTAACCATCTCATCCTCTGTCGGCCCCTTCTCCTCCCACCTTCAATCTTTCCCAGCATCAGGGTCTTTTCAAATGAGTCAGTTCTTCGTATCAAGTGCCCAAGGTATTGGAGTTTGAGCTTCAGCATCAGTCATTCCAATGAACACCCAGGACTGATCTCCTTTAGGATGGACTGGTTGGATCTCCTTGCAGTCTAAGGGACTCTCAGAAGTCTTCTCTAACACCACAGTTCAAAAGCATCAGTTCTTTGGGCCTCAGCTTTCTTTATAGTCCAACTCTCACATCCATACATGACTACTGGAAAAACTATAGCTTTGACTAGATGGACTTTAATGGCAAAATCATGTCTCTGCTTTTTAATATGCTGTCTAGGTTGGTCAGAACTTTTCTTCCAAGGAGCAAGTGTCTTTTAATTTCATGGCTGCAATCACCATCTGCAGTGATTTTGGAGCCCAAAATAGTCTGTCACTGTTTCCACTGTTTCCCCATCTATTTCCCATGAAGTGATGGGACCAGATGCCATGATCTTAGTTTTCTGAGTTGAGCTTTAAGCCAACTTTTTCACTCTCCTCTTTCACTTTCATCAAGAGGCTCTTTAGTTCTTCTTCCCTTTCGGCCATAAGTGTGGTGTTATCTACATATCTGAGGTTATTGATATTTTTCCCGGCAATCTTGATTCCAGCTTGTGCTCCATCCAGCCCAGTGTTTCTCATGATGTACTCTGCATATAAGTTAAGTAAGCAGGGTGACAATATACAGCCTTGACATACTCCTTTCCCGATTTGGAAACAGTCTGTTGTTTCAAGTCAAGTTCTAACTGTTGCTGCTTGACCTGCATACAGATTTCTCAAAAGGCAGGTCAGGTGGTCTAGTATTCCCACCTCTTTAAGAATTTTCCACAGTTTGTTGTGATCCACACAGTCAAAGGCTTTGGCATAGTCAATAAAGCAGAAGTAGATGATTTTATGGAACTCTCTTGCTTTTTTGATGATCCAGAAGATGTTGGCAATTTGATCTCTGGTTCCTCTGCCTTTTCTAAATCCAGCTTGAGCATCTGGAAGTTCACGGTATACGTACTGTTCAAGTCTAGCTTGGAGAATTTTGAGCATTACTTTGGTAGCCTGTGAGATGAGTGCAACTGTGCGGTAGTTTGAGCATTCTTTGGCATTGCCTTTCTTTGGGATTGGAATGAAAACTGACCTTTTCCAGTCCTGTGATCACTGCTGAGTTTTCCAAATTGGCTGGCATATTGAGTGCAGCACTTTCACAGCTTATCTATTAGGATTTTAAATAGCTCAGCTGAAATTCCATCACCTCCACTGGCTTTGTTCATAGTGATGCTTCCTAAGGCCCACTTGACTTCACATTCCAGGATGTTTGGCTCTGGGTGAGTGATAATACCATCTTGGTTATCTGGGTCATGAAGATCTTTTTTGTACAGTTCTTCTGTGTATTCTTACCTCCCTCTTCTTAAGTCTTCTGCTTCTGTTAGGTCAATACCATTTCTGTCCTTTATTGTGACCATCTTTGCATGAAATGTTCCTTTGACATCTCTACTTTTCTGAAGATATCTCTAGTCTTTCCCACTCTGTTGTTTTCCCCTATTTCTTTGCACTGATCAATGAGGAAGGCTTTCTTATCTCTCCTTGCTATTCTTTAGAACTCTGCATTCAAATGGGTATATCTTTCCTTTTCTCCTTTGCCTTTCACTTATATAGGCTATATATAAGGCCTACTCAGACAACCCTTTGCCTTTTTCCATTTCTTTTTCTTGAGGATAGTCTTGATCCCTACCTCCTGTACAATGTCATGAACTTCCATCCTTAGTTCTTCAGGCACTCTATCAGATCGAATCCCTTGAATCTATTTCTCACTTCCACTGTATAACTGTAAGGGATTTGATTTAGGTCATATCTGAATTGTCTAGTGGTTTTCCCTACTTTCTTCAATTTAAGTCTGAATTAGGCATAAGGAGTTCATGATCTGAGCCACAGTCAGCTCCTGGTCTTGTTTTTGCTGACTGTGTAGAACTTCTCTATCTTTGGCTGTGAAGAATATTATCAGTCTGGTTTCAGTATTGACCACCTCGTCATGTCCATGTGTAGAGTCTTCTCTTGTGTTGTTGGAAGAGGGTGTTTTCTATAAACAGTGCATTTTCTTGGTAAAACTCTATTAGCCTTTGCCCTGATTCATTCTGTACTCCAAGGCCAAATTTGCCTGTTACTCCAGGTATTTCCTGACTTCCTATTTTTGTACTCCAGTCCCCTATAATGAAAAGGACATCTTTTGGGGGTGTTAGTTCTAGAAGGTCTTGTAGGTCTTCATACAACCATTCAACTTCAGCTTCTTCAGCATTACTGGTCAGGGCATAGACTTAGATGACTGTAATATTGAAAGTTTTACCTTGGAAACAAACAGATAATTCTGTTGTTTTTGAGATTGCATCCAAGAACTGCATTTCAGACTCTTGTTGACTATGATGGCTACTCCATTTCTTCTAAGGGATTCTTGCCCACAGTAGTAGATATAATGGTCATCTGAGTTAAATGAGTTAAACCCATTCCAGTCCATTTTAGTTTGCTGATTCCTAAAATGTTGATGTTCACTCTTCCCATCTCCTGTTTGACCACTTCCAATTTGCCTTGATTCATGGACCTAACATTCCAGGTTCCTATGCAGTATTGCTGTTTACATCATTGGACTTAACTTCCATCACCAGTCATACACAACTGGGTGCTGTTTTTGCTTCATGGGGTCACAAAAGGTTGGACACGACTGAGCGACTGAACTGAACTGAACTGTCTCTTCAGTCTTTCTGGAGTTATTTCTCCACTCTTCTTCAGTAGCCTACTGGGTACCTACTGACCTGGGGAGTTCATCTTTCAGTATCCTATCTCTCTTTGCCTTTTCATACTGTTTATGGAGTTCTCAAGGCAAGAATAATGAAGTGGTTTGCCATTCCCTTCTCCAGTGGGCCATGTTTTGTCAGAACTCTCCACCATGACCTAGCTGTCTTGGGTAGCCCTACATGGCATGGCTCATAGTTTCATTGAGTTAGACAAGGCTGTGGTCCACATGATCAGATTGGTTAGTTTTCTGTGATTGTGGTTTTCAGTCTGTCTGCCCTCTGATGGAGAAGGATAAGAGGCTTATGGAAGCTTCCTGATGGGAGAGACTGAATGGGGGAAGACTGGGTCTTGTTCTGATGGGTGGGGCCAAGCTCAGTAAATCTTTAATCCAATTTTCTGTTTGATGGGTGGAGCAGTGGCCCCTCCCTGTTATGTACCTGGGGCCAAACTATGGTGAAGGTAATGAAGATAATGGCGACCTCCTTTAAAAAGTCCCATGCATGAATGGATAAGAAAGCTGTGGTACATATACACAATGGAGTATTACTCAGCCATTAAAAAGAATACATTTGAATCAGTTCTAATGAGGTGGATGAAACTGGAGCCTATTATACAGAGTGAAGTAAGCCAGAAGGAAAAACATAAATACAGTATACTAACGCATATATATGGAATTTAGAAAGAGGGTAACAATAACCCGGTGTACGAGACAGCAAAAGAGACACTGATGTATAGAACAGTCTTATGGACTCTGTGGGAGAGGGAGAGGGTGGGAAGATTTGGGAGAATGGCAATGAAACATGTAAAATATCATGTAGGAAACGAGTTGCCAGTCCAGGTTCGATGCACGGTGCTGGATGCTTGGGGCTGGTGCACTAGGACGGCCCAGAGGGATGATATGGGGAGGGAGGAGGGAGGAGGGTTCGGGATGGGGAACACATGTATACCTGTGGCAGATTCATTTTGATATTTGGCAAAACTAATACAATTATGTAAAGTTTAAAAATAAAATAAAAAAAAAGAAAAAAAAAAAAGAAATAAGAGCTGAGAAGGAAAAAAAAAAAAAGTCCCATGCAAGCACTGCTACACTCAGTGCCCCTGACCCTGGAGCAGGCCACAGCCAACCCACGCCTCCACCAGAGACTCCTGCACACCCATGGGCAAGCCTGGCTCAGTCTGTTGTGGAGCCACTGCTCCTTTCTCCTGGGTCCTGGTGTACACAAGGTGTACATGGGGTCTCAAAGTGTCAGACATGACTGAAGTTACTTAGCATGGATGCATGCACAATCCAAAGCTGGTATCACTGAAGACTCAGCTACTATAATTACTTAAACATTTTTCTATCTTCCTCCTGCCTATCAACCTACTTGAATCCCCACTATCTAAGGCATTTTCCTTTGTTTACATACTCTCTCAGAATGGTGTTACTCAACTCCAGAGATCTTATTTTTTACATTATGTGCTTAATATTGTCTGTTCAAACAAGCTGAAAGCTCCATGAGGACAAGCACTATTTTGATCACCAATATTATCCTTCTTGGTATAAAAGAGTGGTACACATAGATTCCTAGATGAATGAATGAATGAATGAAAACAGCTATCACTTCTATAGAAACTACTGTGTGCCACAGACTATTTCAAATGCTTTATGCATAACTTTATTTATTAATATTTTCCATAGCAATCAGTGAACTGTATGCTAATACTACTCATTTCACTGAAGTTAAAGAAATTAACATTCAGACAACTAGTAGGAAGATCTGAGATTTTAATCTAAGTAATTAATGCTCTTATCTTTTACATTATAGGGCATTATGTTGCCTTTCAAATGAATGATGAAATAAATAAAGGACTAATGCATGTATAACTACACATATACATACTATTACTATGTAATGAAGAGCTTTTGAGGCTCTCTGAGTAAACTGCCATTTGTTTAACCTGTTCAGTTCAGTTCAGTTCAGTTGCTCAGTCGTGTCCGACTCTTTGTGATCCCATGTATCGCAGCATGCCAGGCCTCCCTGTCCATCACCAACTCCCAGAGTTCACTCAAACTCACGTCCATAGAGTCAGTGATGCCATCCAGCCATCTCATCCTCTGTTGTCCCTTTCTCCTCTTGCCCCCAGTCTCCCCCCAGAATCATAGTCTTTTCCAATGAGTCAACTCTTTGCATGAGGTGGCCACAGTACTGGAGTTTCAGCTTTAGCATCATTCCTTCCAAAGAAATCCCAGGGCTGATCTCCTTCAGAATGGACTGGTTGGATCTCCTTGCAGTCCAAGGGACTCTCAAGAATCTTCTCCAACACCACAGTTCAAAAGCATCAATTCTTCAGTGCTCAGCCTTCTTCACAGTCCAACTCTCACATCCATAAATGACCAGAGGAAAAACCATAGCCTTGACTAGATGGACCTTTGTTGGCAAAGTAATGTCTCTGCTTTTTAATATGCTATCTAGGTTGGTCATAACTTTCCTTCCAAGGAGTAAGTGTCTTTTAATTTCATGGCTGCAATCACCATCTGCAGTGATTTTGGAGCCCCAAAAATAAAGTCTGCCACTGTTTCCACTGTTTCCCCATCTATTTCCCATGAAGTGATGGGACCAGATGCCATGATCTTCATTTTCTGAATGTTGAGCTTTAAGTCAACTTTTTCACTCTCCACTTTCACTTTCATTAAGAGGCTTTTTAGTTCCTCTTCACTTTCTGCCATAAGGGTGGTGTCATCTGCATATCTGAGGTGATTGATATTTCTCGTGGCAATCTTGATTCTAGCTTGTCCTTCTTCCAGCCCAGCATTTCTCATGATGTACTCTGCATAGAAGTTAAATAAGCAGGGTGACAACATACAGCCTTGAAGTACTCTTTTTCCTATTTGGAACCAGTCTGTTGTTCCATGTCCAGTTCTAACTGTTGCTTCCTGACCTGCATACAAATTTCTCAAGAGGCAGGTCAGGTGGTCTGGTATTCCCATCTCTTTCAGAATTTTCCACAGTTTATTGTGATCCACACAGTCAAAGGCTTTGGCATAGTCAATAAAGCAGAAATAGATGTTTTTCTGGAACTCTCTCGCTTTTTCCATGATCCAGCAGATGTTGGCAATTTGGTCTCTGGTTCCTCTGCCTTTTCTAAAACCAGCTTGAACATCAGAAGTTCACGGTTCACATATTGCTGAAGCCTGGCTTGGAGAATTTTTGAGCATTACTTTACTAGGATGTGAGATGAGTGCAACTGTGCGGTAGTTTGAGTATTCTTTGGCATTGCCTTTCTTTGGGATTGGAATGAAAACTGACCTTTTCCAGTCCTGTGGCCACTGCTGAGTTTTCCAAATTGGCTGGCATATTGAGTGCAGCACTTTCACAGCATCATCTTTCAGGATTTGAAATGGCTCCACTGGAATTCCATCACCTCCACTAGCTTTGTTCATAGTGATGCTTTCTAAGGCCCACTTAACTTCACATTCCAGGATGTCTGCCTCTAGGTGAGTGAGATCACACCATCGTGATTATCTGGATCATGAAGATCTTTTTTGTACAGTTCTTCTGTGTATTCTTGCCACCTCTTCTTAATGTCTTCTGCTTCTGTTAGGTCCATACCATTTCTGTCCTGTATCAAGCCCATCTTTGCATGAAATGTTCCCTTGGTAGCTCTAATTTTCTTGAAGAGATCTCTAGTCTTTCCCATTCTGTTGTTTTCCTCTATTTCTTTGCATTGATCAGTGAGGAAGGCTTTCTTATCTCTTCTCGCTATTCTTTGAAACTCTGCATTCAGATGCTTATATCTTTCCTTTTCTCCTTTGCTTTTTGCTTCTCTTCTTTTCACAGCTATTTGTAAGGCCTCCCCAGCCAGCCATTTTGATTTTTTGCATTTCTTTAACCTGTATTCTTAATCAAATATCAGTTATCACTCAGTTTATAGCCACACTTCATCTCTAAAGTGTTTGCTCATTATACTAAATTGAAAAGACCAAATACCTATAGTTATTTTCCCAAATACTCAGAACTAAGTGAGTGAAGTCGCTCAGTCGTGTCCGACTCTTTGCGATCCCATGGACTGTAGCCTACCAGGCTTCTCCATCCATGGGATTCTCCAGGCAAGAATACTGGAGTGGGTTACCATTTCCTTCTCCAGACTCAGAACTAAAGCACTCAGAAAATTTAACCAGGCTAACCTCATCACAAGTCACCCATCACATAGTTTATGAGTTACTAACAGACACAGTTCTGTTACTGGGCCCTCCCTAGGCAGTGTCTACAGTGCTAGCAAAGCATTAAAGGAAATGTACCAGTCCCACACAGTACATTTATCACCTTAAACATAACTCGAAACATAGAGTACCTCAACAATGGAAGGGAAGATAATGTTAATAGGGTTTTTTTTTTTTTTTTAAATATAGTGATAGTTTGAAACAATTTGGTCTTTTAAGAATCCAGATGGGAAATTAATAGTTGCTCAGGTTTGGAAGTAAATTTCAAGGTTATTCTGCCCAAATCTTTCATGACATCTGTCCCACTCAGAGAATTTTACTTACTATTTTTCTTTCCTATAAAGATTCTCATTAATGAGTTTAATATTATTTTTAAGCTTAAGACTAGAAATTGAGAGCTGGCTGCTTAAAAACGAAGCTGGATAAAAGATTTGTTTTCTCACATGTCTTTTTTAAATAAAATGATCCAAGATGTCTTTAGTCATCATCAGAATGTAGTTTGAGCCTTCATGTGTGTGAGAGAACATTTCCCTCAATTTATTGTAATTTCTATGATTTATGCACAACAGTGATGGAAACAGCTTGGTGTAGGTTTCCAAAGCACAGTGTGGGAGGCCCTGTGTGTGCACAATTCCTTGTTATTTGTTAATAGGATTTGTCCACGTACCTTCTGCCCAATCTGTCCAGTGCTTTGAAATATTGCAGCTGCTTTTCATTTCCCGTTAAATCTGATTGGCAGCAATATCAGAGCTGTAGTTCAACCTGGAAACAGAAGCATGACTCCAAGCAATAATACACAGGGTGGCAAAACAGTCATTAATGCCACCACAAAGTGAACATTTTCCATCCCTGGCTACTATCTGGGGCTTTAGTTACAGTGCTAGGCCCATTTCTAAAGTAGGATGTTCCATCTGTACTGGATGCTGGTTTATAACATGGGTGACTCCACCACGGTGGTTCTTAACTGGGAGTGATTTTGCTTCCCATAGGACATTTAGCAATGTCTGTCTCAATGGTCCCAATTGAGGAGTGATGCCCATCACATGGGTGGAAGGCCAGAGATGCAGCTAAAAATCCCATAATGCACCTGAAAGTCTTCCATGACAAAGAATTATACTGTACATAATTTCAGTACTGCTGAGGTTTAGAGTCCTGTTCAAGGTATTCCAAACAAAACTAAAAGCTATAAACGATAATTTCCCTTCTTTACTGCTATTTAGGATACAAACAGCAATGCTTACTAGGGAACAAGCACTTTTAAATGCATGGGAACTGACTTGGTACTATACTTCTGTATCGGCAATATTTATGAATTCATTTATTGCTATGCATTTTGACCAGGATAACAAGAACCACAGGCACTTCCTGGTGTCCAGTGGCAAAGACTCTGTGCTCCCAGTGCAAAGCCGGGGTTTGGTCCCTGGTCAGGGAACTAGAACCCACAAGCCACAACTAACAATTTGCATGCCACAACTAAAGATCCCACATGCTGCAACTAACACCCAATGCAGACAAATAAATAAATGTTTAAAAATAAGTACCAAAAATCAGGAGAAAGGAAAATTAAAATTCTTAGAAATTTTATAGCTTGGAGGGACTTTTCAAGTCCAGGCTTTACAAACTCTGTTCCTTACACAATTAGTTCTGTAAGACATATCCCATGATATGTCTTATAGGCATCCAGGTCCAATGACACAGAGAAATGTTGGTTTAAACAGAGTGAAATATGCTTTGATTACACATGACCATTCTAAGAGCCTTGATTGCTCACAGGCACCATGGCTCTTCAAAGGTGACTATAGTAAAAATATATATATTTAAACTCATTGGACCATGAAATCTTTTACTTCTGTAATATCTATTAATGTGGCTTAAACAAATGATCTAGTCCAACCAGCATGTTCCTATAAATAAAGAAGTATGGTACAATACAATAAGTATTGTACAATTGTATGGTACCATACTTCTTGTAGCATACTTGTACCATACATATTGTATTGTGCCATCAAAGAAGTATGGTACAATACAATAACCCCAATACCTGGGCTTATTTGTCCAAGGTTACTGACCAAGTTAGAGACAAAGAAAAGATCACATCAAAGACTACCTCACACAGTCCATTCTTTCTTCCACTATACAATGTTTCTTTATACAGCTGTTTTAAAATATGATTTAATTATATCATAGCACCATAGTACATAGTGCTTGGAGTAAACATTACTTTACACAGAGGGGGCTTTCCCTGGT
Source organism: Bos mutus (assembly GCF_027580195.1). Classification (NCBI taxonomy): domain Eukaryota; kingdom Metazoa; phylum Chordata; class Mammalia; order Artiodactyla; family Bovidae; genus Bos; species Bos mutus. Next base: position 26,891,760 of record NC_091638.1, read on the forward strand.
GGCTCAGCATGTAAAGAATCCACTTGCAATGCAGGAGACCCAGGTTCAGTTCCTGGGTTGGGAAGATCCCTGGAGAAGGGAATGGCTACCCACTCCAGTATTCTTGCCTAGAGAATTCTATGGATAGAGGATCCCGGAGGGCAACAGTCCATAGTGTTGCAAAGAGTCAGACATGACTAAGCAACTAATACTTTCACTATACAGAGTATTTTCAAATTCATGATCCTGTTTAATTCTCACAACTCAGATCAAGTTATTTTTTCCCCTTCTTTTCTTCCCTTCTTCATCTTCATCATCTTTCCTCTCATCATCACTACTGCCACTTCTTGAATATAAACCACTAGTTCACCATGAGGTTAAGGTCTTGTTACCCCAACGCTGAAAACAAGCTGTGGCTCACTGGAGCCACTTATTGTTCATTGAATTAATGGATGCCCCATTTTACAGAGAAAAAAGAGTAAGGCTAACTTACAGTGGAAGTATTCCTGATGCTTCAGACAAAAAAAAAATCTACCTGCAATGTAGGAGACCCAGGTTCAATCCCTGGGTCAGGAAGGTCTCCTGGAGAAGGAAATGGCTACCCACTCCAGTATTCTTGCCTGGAGAATTCCATGGAGAGAAGAGCCTGGTGGGCTACAGTCCATGGGGTTGCAAAGAGTCAGACACGACTGAGCGACTAACATTTTCACACATTATTTTTAAGAAACATGTTATTTTCATATGTCTTTTGACCATGTACATTTCCTTTTTATAAAAATGTCTATTCAGTTTAGGTACCATTTAAAATTTTTGGTTTTGTTTTTGTGTTTGATGTTAAGCTGTATGAGCTATTTATATATATTGGATATTAATCCTTTATTGATCATATCATTTGTAAATATTTTCTCTCATTCAGTTGGTTATCTTCTCCTTTTGTCAGTGATTTCCTTTGCTATGCAAAAGTTTTTAAGTTTAATTAGGCCCCATTTATTTATTTTTGTTTTTATTTCCTTTGCTTTAGGAGACAAATACACACACACAAAAAAGAAAACTGCTGCAATTTATATCGAAGACTGTTCTATGTTTTCTTCTGTCTTTTATGGTATCTGGTCTTACATTTAGGTCTATAATCCACTTTAAGTTTCTTTTTATATATGGTGCTAGAGAGAGTTCTAATTTTCTTCTTTCATATGTAGGTGTCCAGTTTTCCCTGTACCACATATTGAAGAGATTGTCTTCTCTCCATTGTATGTTCTTACTTCCTTTGTCATAGATTAAGTACCCTTAAGTGCATGGGTTTATTTCTGGGCTCTTTATTCTGCTCCATTGCTCTATGTATCTGTGTTTTTGTGCCAATACCATACTGTTTTGATTAATGCAGTTTTGGAAGTAATGGAGCATAATTACTCCTGCTCTGTCCTCTTTCTTTTAGAAGATTTCAATCTTTTTCAAGACTGTCTGGCTATTTGGGTCTTTTGAGTTTCAGTACAAATTTTTAAAGTATTTGTTATAGTTCTGTAGAAAATGCAATTGGTATTTTGATAGGGATTGCCCTGAATCTGTAGATTGCCTTGGGTAGTATGAACATTTTAGCAATATTAATTTTCCCAGTCTAAGAACACAGTATGTCTTTCCATCTGTTTGTGTTGTCTTCAATTTCTTTCATCAGTGTCTTGCAAAAGAGAACCACAATGAGATATCACTTTATACTTGTCAGAGTCACAATCATCAAAAAGAACACAAATAATAAATGTTGCTGAGAATGTAGAGAAAAAGGAACCCTTGTACATTGTTGGTGTGAATGTAAACTGATGTGGTCACTGTGGAAAACAGTATAGAGGTTTTGTCCTGGGTCTATATCCCCAAAACAGTAATTAGAACAATACATGCAGACTAATATTTGTAGTAATTTTATTTACAATTGCCAACATATGGAAGCAGTCTAAGTGTCCATCAACAGGTAAATGGATAAATAGGATGATACACACACACACACACAATGGAATACTACTAAGACATAAAAAAGAACAAACCTTTTCCATTTGCAGCAACATGAATGGCCATGGAAGGCATTATGCTAAGTAAAATAAGTCAGGCAGAGAAAGACAAATCTTCTATGTTATCACTTATATAGGAAGTCTAAAAATACAATAACCTAGTGGATATAACCCAAAAAAGCGGACTCACAAATATAGAGAACAACCTAGTGGTTACCTATGGGGAGAAGGAAAAGAGGAGGGCAATATAAGTGTAGAGGAGTAAGAGACACAAACTATTATGTATAAAAAAGCTACAAGGATATATTGTACAACACAGGGAATGTAACCAACATTTCATAATAACTATAAATGGAGTCTAACCTTCAAAATTTGAGAATCACTATATTGTACATCTGTAATATACAAGACCTTTTAGAACTACCATCCAAAAAAGATGTCCAATTTTCATTACAGGAGACTGGAATGGAAAAGTAGGAAGTCAAGAAACACCTGGGGTAACAGGCAAATTTGGCCTTGGAATATGGAATGAAGCAAGGCAAAGGCTAATATAGTTTTGCCAAGAGAATGCACTGGTCATAACAAACACCCTCTTCCAACAACTCAAGAGAAGACTCTACATGGACATCACCAGATGGTCAACACCGAAATCAGATTGATTATATTCTTTGCAGCCAAAGATGGAGAAGCTCTATACAGTCAGCAAAAACATGACCAGGAGCTGACTGTGGCTCAGATCATGAACTCCTTATTGCCAAATTCAGACTGAAATTGAAGAAAGTAGGGAAAACCACTAGACCATTCAGGTATGACCTAAATCAAATCACTTATGATTATACAGTAGAAGTGAGAAATAGATTTAAGGGACTAAATCTGATAGATAGAGTACCTGATGAACTATGGATGGAGGTTCATGACATTGTACAGGAGACAGGGATCAAGACCATCCCTATGGAAAAGAAATGCAAAAAAGCAAAATGTCTGTCTGGAAAGGCCTTACAAATAGCTGTGAAAACAGAAGTGAAAAGCAAAGGAGAAAAGGAAAGCTATAAGCATGAATGCAGAGTTCCAAAGAAGAGCAAGAAGAGATAAGAAAGCTTTCCTCAGCGATCAATGCAAAGAAATAGAGGAAAACAACAGAATGGGAAAGACTAGAGATCTTTTCAAGAAAATTAGAGATACCAAGGGAAGATTTCATGCAAAGATGGGCTCGATAAAGAACAGCAATGGAATGGACCTAACAGAGGCAGAAGATATTAAGAAGAGGTGGCAGAATACACAGAAGAACTGTACAAAAAAGAGCTTCACAACCCAGATAATCAAGATGGTGTGATCAGTCACCTAGAGCCAGACATCCTGGAATGTGAAGTCAAAGTGAAAGTGAAAGTGAAGTTGCTCAGTCGTGTCTGACTCTTTTCGACCCCATGGACTGTGGCCTACCAGGCTCCTCTGTCCATGGGATTCTCCAGGCAAGAATACTGGAGTCAAGTGGACCTTAAAAAGCATCACTACAAACAAAGCTAGTGGAGGTGATGGAATTCCAGTTGAGCTATTTCAAATCCTGAAAGATGATCCTGTGAAAGTGATGCACTCAATATACCAGCAAATTGGGAAAACTCAGCAGTGGCCACAGGACTGGAAAAGGTCAGTTTTCATTTCAATCCCAAAGAAAGGCAATGCCAAAGAATGCTCAAACTACCGCACAATTGTACTCATCTCACATGCTAGTAAAGAATTGCTCAAAATTCTCCAGGCCAGGCTTCAGCAATACATGAACTGTGAACTTCCTGATGTTCAAGCTGGTTTTAGAAAAGGCAGAGGAACCAGAGACCAAATTGCCAACATGCACTGGATCATGGAAAAAGCAAGAGAGTTCCAGAAAAGCATCTATTTTTGCTTTATTGACTATGCCAAAGCCTTTGACTGTGTGGATCACAATAAACTGTGGAAAATTCTGAAAGAGATGGGAATACCAGACCACCTGACCTGCCTCTTGAGAAACCTATATGCAGGTCAGGAAGCAACAGTTAGAACTGGACATGGAACAACAGACTGGTTCCAAATAGGAAAAGGAGTACGTCAAGGCTGTATGTTGTCACCCTGCTTATTTAACTTCTATGCAGAGTACATCATGAGAAACGCTGGGCTGGAAGAAGGACAAGCTGGAATCAAGATTGCCAAGAGAAATATCAATCACCTCAGATATGCAGATGACACCACCCTTATGGCAGAAAGTGAAGAGGAACTAAAAAGCCTCTTGATGAAAGTGAAAGAGGAGAGTGAAAAAGTTGACTTAAAGCTCAACATTCAGAAAATGAAGATCATGGCATCTGGTCCCATCACTTCATGGGAAATAGATGGGGAAACAGTGGAAACAGTCAGACTTTATTTTTTGCTGCTCCAAAATCACTGCAGATGGTGATTGCAGCCATGAAATTAAAAGACACTTACTCCTTGGAAGGAAAGTTATGACCAACCTAGATAGCATATTGAAAAGCAGAGACATTACTTTGCCAACAAAGGTTCGTCTAGTCAAGGCTATGGTTTTTCCTGTGGTCATGTATGGATGTGAGAGTTGGACTGTGAAGAAAGCTGAACACTGCAGAACTGATGCTTTTGAACTGTGGTGTTGGAGAAGACTCTTGAGAGTCCCTTGGACTGCAAGGAGATCCAACTAGTCCATTCTAAAGGAGATCAGTCCTGGGTGTTCTTTCGAAGGACTGATACTAAAGCTGAAACTCCAATATTTTGGCCACCTCATACGAAGAGTTGACTCATTGGAAAAGACTCTGATGCTGGGAGGGATTGGGGGCAGGATGCAAAGGGGACAACAGAGGATGACATGGCTGGATGGCATCACCAACTTGATGGACATGAGTTTGAGTGAACTCCAGGAGTTGGTGATGGACAGGGAGGCCTGGCGTGCTGCAATTCATGGGGTCGCAAGGAATCAGATATGATGAGTGACTGCACTGAACTGAACTGAACATATAATAATGTATGGCAACTATATTTCAATTAAAAATAATAAATAGTAAAAATCACTTAGTCTGCTGAAGGCACTATGCTAGTCAATTTTTCATTTATCATTTCTTTGAATTAGTAACAAGTAGCAGCAACAACAAGAGATAAAGCAAAACTGACAGAGGAAAGGGGAAAAAATTCACATTCTTTAGGAAAGCATCTAAGAGAAACTACAGAATAAGTGAAAGAAAATTGCAGTAGTCTATTTTTTTCTTGCTTTTGCACATTAAGGGAATGTGTAGAGGAAAGCTGGACTTATTTTATATTTCAGCATATTGTCTTACATTCATTTGATTTTATGCAAAAGGCCAATGATTTTGCTAGGGAAAATTTCTCAGTGGAGCTACAAGAAGGGACAGAATAATGAGCAATGAACTTTTCATGACTATCTGGTTAAACTAACTGGAATTAAACACTTCAGTAGTTTCATTTCAGTTTTATTTTTTTTTCTTGTGGTCATGGAGTCTAGTCAACTTGGTGTTTAACTCATAATTCTCAAAAAACAAAATTAAGTAGCTGCTGCTGCTGAGTCACTTCAATCGTGTCCGATTCTGTGCAACCCCATAGACAGCAGCCCACCAGGCTCCCCTGTCCCTGGGATTCTCCAGGCAAGAACACTGGAGTAGGCTGCCATTTCCTTCTCCAATGCATGAAAGTGAAAAGAGAAAGTGAAGTCGCTCAGTCGTGTCCGACCCTCAGCGACCCCATGGACTGCAGCCTACGAGGCTCCTCTGTCCATGGGATTTTCCAGGCAAGAGTACTGGAGTGGAGTGCCATTGCCTTCTCCGAAACAAAGTAGAACTCACCCCAAAAGTAAAGAGATGAAAGATCATCTTTAATGATGAATTCCCTAAGCTAAAGCTTCTCCACTAACATGGAGACCAACATTGCAGAGAATTGTCTTAACACATTATTGACCAGGGGATTTTTCCAGAAATGAACACCTGTGGCCAGTGATTTATTATATAAGTGAATACTGCAATGTCGCCAATGACCTTTGAGTAACAAAAGGTATATTAATGAAAGCACTTGTTACTAGGAAGCAACATTTAACAGTGGGATATGTTACCAATTTCCTTGGAGGAGGAAATGGCAACACACTCCAGTATTCTTGCATGGAGAATCCCATGGACAGAGGAGGCTGATGAGCTACAACAGTCCATGGGGTCACAAAGGGTCAGAGATGACTGAGCGACTAACATTTTCACACATTATTTTTAAGAAACATGTTATTTTCATATGCCTTTTGACCACGTACATTTCCTTTTTAGGAAAAAAGTCTATTCAGTTAACGTACCATTTTAATTTTTTTTTTTTTTTTTTTGCTCAGTCGTGTTCGACTCTTTGCAACACCATGGACTGCAGGCTACCAGGATCCTCTTCCATGGGATTTTCCAGGCAAGAGTATTGGAGTGGGTTGCCATTTCCAATTTAAAGGTAGGCAAACCTAAAAGGGCATTATAACCACAAATAAGATAAAATCAGCTTTGAATTAGTTCATTTCTAGACTTAAGACTAATGATTTTAATATCCAGTTATAGTCATATGTTTCCACTGTTTCCCCATCTATTTGCCATGAAGTAATGGGACCAAATGCCACGATCTTAGTTTTCTGAATGTTGAGCTTTAAGCCAACTTTTTCACTCTCCACTTTCACTTTTATCAAGAGGCTTTTTAGTTTCTCTTCACTTTCTGCCATAAGGGTGGTGTCATCTGCATATCTGAGGTTATTGATATTTCTCCCGGCAGTCTTGATTCCAGCTTGTCCTTCTTCCAGCCCAGCGTTTCTCATGATGTACTCTGCATAGAAGTTAAATAAGCAGGGTGACAACATACAGCCTTGACGTACTCCTTTTTCTATTTGGAACCAGTCTGTTGTTACATGTCCAGCTCTAACTGTTGCTTCCTGACCTGCATACAGGTTTCTCAAGAGGCAGGTCAGGTGGGCTCCAAAATCACTGCAGATGGTGATTGCAGCCATGAAATTAAAAGACACTTACTCCTTGGAAGGAAGGTTATGACCAACCTGGACAGCATATTAAAAAGCAGAGACATTACTTTGTCAACAAAAGTTGTCTAGTCAAGGCAATGGTTTTTCCAGTAGCCATGTATGGATGTGAGAGTTGGACTACAAAGAAAGCTGAGGGCCAAAGAACTGATGCTTTTGAACTGTGGTGTTGGAGAAGACTCTTGTGAGTCCCTTGGACTGCAAGGAGATCCAACCAGTCCATCCTAAAGGAGGTTAGTCCTGGGTGTTCATTGGAAGGACTGATGTTGAAGCTGAAATTCTAATATTTTGGCCACCTGATGTGAAGAGCTGACTCATTTGAAAAGACCCTGATGCTGGGAAAGATTAAGGGCAGGAGGAGAAGGGGATGACGGAGGATGAGATGGTTGGATGGCATCACCTACTCAATGGACATGTGTTTGGGTAAACTCTGGGAGTTGGTGAGGGACAGGGAGGCCTGGCATGCTGGGTTCATGGGGTCTCAAAGAGTCGGACACAACTGAACGACTGAACTGAACTGATAGTCATATGTTTAGAAAAATCTTAAATGAGCCTGAAGCGCACATAAAGCTAAACTGAAAGGTTGCCACAAGATATTTGTTTATTGACAAGTCTATTAGCCTGTCACTCATTCATATATCAGTATGCACATACTATGTGGAAAGTACCAAGCTCAGTGCTATGGAGGATTAAAGATAAAGACTATGATCTTAAGGAAGCCATGTGCTAGAGAATCAGATATTAAAAAAGATAATCCCACCCATATGTGCACAAAATTGGATTTAAAAAATGCTCATTGCAGTTTCACATTTTAAAAAAATTCAGGGAACATAAAGGTTCATTAAAAGAGAAACAGCTAAAATAATATAAATTATTCACTATGTGTAATAACAGCAGCAAGTAGCTCACAAAACAATCCCAAGATTCAGAATTTGAGTCAATAAAGCAAGTTGCTGAATAAACATAGCCACATAATTACTATATATTTAGGGTATATAACATGTATAGGAATGGTTAGGGGAAAGTTCTGAAAAGACATAAATGAAATGAAAACAGTGGTTCCCTCTAGGTACTAGAGGGAGAACTAGAGGAGATGGTCATAAAAATTATAGTTTTACTGGAACTAGAAGAGATGGTCATAAAAACCATAGTTCAGATTTTATAATGAGAATATGTTTGCTGCTGCTGCTAAGTCACTTCAGTCGTGTCCGACTCTGTGCGACCCCATAGATGGCAGCCCACCAGGCTCCACCGTCCCTGGGATTCTCCAGGCAAGAACACTGGAGTGGGTTGCCATTTCCTTCTCCAATGCATGAAAGGAAAAGTGAAAGTGAAGTCGCTCAGTCGTGTCCGATTCTTAGCGACCCCATGGACTGCAGCCTACGAGGCTCCTCTGTCCATGGGATTTTCCAGGCAAGAATACTGGAGTGGGGTGCCATTGTGCTTATCAAAGAATGTAAACAGAGAGATATAGGTATAGGTTTATGTTAATGTGATCAATACCACAAAGAAAATCACATAAAGTGATTTAAAAATTTTTAATGAGTGAAATGGTTTCTTCCAGGAGAAATTATGCAACATTCTGTTTAAGAGAAGCCAAATCTTCTTAGTTATAAGAAATCAGAGGTGGACACAAAGTAGTGCTATAATGCACAAAAATTAACTAAAAATGGCTGCCAAGCTTTTGGAGGGAAGGAAAGAGGGATGAAGATGCAGAGCACAGGGGATTTTTAGGGCAGTGAAACTATTCTGTATGAATTAGAATGGTGGACACATAATATTATGCATTTGGTAAAATTAAAAGAATTATTCAAGTCAAACAGTGAACCCAACTTTTTCCAATGGACTTTAGTTAGTAACTACGCATCCATACTGGGTATTTCAATTTTAACCAATTCACCACATCACTGCAAGATATTAATAACAGAAGAAACTGTGGAGATGTTGTGGAGAGGAGTAGGAAGTATAAGGAAATTCTCTATTTTATGTTCTCAGTATACTTGCTCAGTCGTATCCAACTCTTTGAGACCCCATGGACCGCAGCACTGGCTTTCCTGTCTATCACCAATTCCTGGAGCCTACTCAAACTCATGTCCATCGCATCAGTGATGCCATCCAACCATCTCATCCTCTGTACTCCCCTTCTCCCACCTTCAATCTTTCCTAGCATCAGCATTTTATGTTCTATTTTTCTATAAAACTTAAAATAGTCTAAGAAATAAAGCCTATTTTAATTTTAAAATGTTATAGTAGAGCAGTGCATAAAGAACAAGAACATAAATAGAATAATTGATGCTTTGGGTGGGAGCCTTAGCCAGTGGTTATATGATATCCATGACATGAGTTAACAAACACACAGAGCTCTAATGTGACTGATACACAGAACATTCAGTGTTTTATCTATTTATTTGCTTATTTGTTTAGCTGATTTATCTGTTTGCTTAGTTTGTAATTTTTGATATGTCTTAAAGAAGTAGAATTGCACAAGGAAGACAAAGAATCAAAAATATTGCAAGGAAAGAAAAGAGCTAGATTGATGACATTCATATGTGAAGAAGAGTCCTTTCTGGGACTGGAATAGAATCTGGAGTGATTTGAGAGCAGGTTTATGTTAAATAGACTGGAAATGAAACAAGAACACTAAGATGAGATTAGACTTCTAAGGTGTTTGGGTATGAAAATCAACATTTTTTTTTTTCCCTAAGACAATGACCTACTTACTTCTGTGCTTCTGGAAGATTGATGAGAATGAGCAGAGATGTAGAGAGGCCAGGAAAGGGATAGAAAATATGTATCAAATGTTATGGTTTGGGAATTAAAATGAGTGGGTTCAAATTTTGGTTCTGATATTTTCTAGCTATGTATGTAACCATAAGACACACATCTTAAATATTTTCAATCTTAATCTCCTCATAAATAATAATATTTGTAAATACAGTACTGTTAAATAGGTTTGTTGGTGGTATTAGTTGAGATAATATGTACTAAAATTGAGATAATATATTCAAAACTACCCAATACAGAATCTTATACACAGTAAAGGTTCTAGAAATTTAGGAGTTTTTCTGTTACAATACTCAATATAATTGTTGTTGTGTTAGAGACCTAAGAACAGATAGAGACAAAAAAAGGAATTTGGGGCAATGGAAAGAGAAAAAGTATGACAGTGACTCAGCTTGAGTTACTTGAAGAATAGAGATATTAATGACAAACAGGAAAAAAAAAAAAAAAGGATGGGAGAAGTTTGGACAAAGAATTTGATTACAGACATAGAACTTAAAATTTTTTCAAAATATACAAAGAGCTCATACAACTCAACAACAAAAATACAACTTTTGAAAAGTGCGCAGAAGACCGAAATAGAACATTTCTCCAAAGAAGACATATAGACGGCCAATAGCCACATGAAAAAATATTCAATGTCACTAATTATTAAAGAAGTATAAATCAAAATGATAAAAAGTCAGAATAGCCATCGTTAAAATGTCCACAAATGATAAATGCTGGACAGAGTGTGGAGAAAAGGGAACCTTTGTACACTGTTGCTGGAAATGTAAGCTGGGACAGCCATTATGGAAAACAGTATGGGGGGGTTCCTCCAAAAACTAAAAATAGAGTTGTCATGTGATCTAGCAATCCCACTGCTGGGAAAATATCCAGACCAAACTATAATTCAAAAAAATACACGCACCTCTGTGTTCATAGCAGCACCATTCACAAAAGATAAACCATGGAAGCAACCTCAATGTCCATCAACAGATGAATGAATGAACTTAGAGATTATCATATTAAGTGAAGTAAGTCATAAAGAGAATGACAAATACCATATGATATCACATATATGTTCAATCTAAAATATGACACAAAAGAACCTATCTATAAAACAGAGACAGATTTACAGACATAGAGAAGAGATTGCCAAGGGGAAATGGGGGGAGGGATGGAGTGGGAATTTAGGGTTAGCAGATGTAAGGCAACATGTATAGCATGGATAAACAACAAGCGTCTACTAAATAGCACAGGGAACTGTATTCAATATTTCATGATAAACCATAATGCAAAAGACTATATATGTGTATAACTGAATCACTTTGCTGGATAGCAGAAATTAACGGGCCATTATAAATCACTATATTTCAATTAAAGAAAGAAATATTCATCCCAGACCCAAATGAAATCATACAGTAGAAAGCAATGTGAGAGGGTAAAATAAACAAACAAAAAAAAACCTTTAGAGTTTAGAGTTTACGGGCAGGAGACTATATGTGACACTGAGATATTTTTAACTGATTCACAGGAAGTAGGCATTAAGGGTGCAGGGAAAACATGCAGGATAATGCCAGTGATGAAGGCAGAAGGCTGCAGAGGAACACTGTACTCAATAGAAACCACTCATAATTTGCAACCAGTGGGAAAGGAACAGGAAGGTAAGAGTGGATTCCACAAAGGCCCTGAGGAATTCTCTCTGAAAACCAGTATGCTTCTACTGGCCTACTTATCTCTTTATGTTTTATCTCACACACATCCTCCACACAAACACCCTCAAGGCATATCTCAGTTTGCATCAGTTCAGTCGCTCAGTCATGTCCTACTCTTTGTGACCCCATTAACCTAAGCAGGCGAGGCTTCCCTGTCCATCACCAACTCCCGGGGCCTGCTCAAACTCATGTACAACGAGTTGGTGATATCATCCAACTATCTCATTCTCTGTCATCCCCTTCTCCTCCTGCCTTCAATCTTCCCCAGCATCAGGGTCTTTTACAATGAGTCAGCTCTTCGCATCAGGTGGCGAAAGTATTGGAATTTCAGCTTCAGCATCAGTCCTTCCAGTGAATATTCAGGACTGATTTCCTTTAGAATTGACTGGTTGGATCTCCTTGCCATCCAAGGGACTCTCAAGAGTCTTCTCCAAGAACCACAGTTCAAAAACATCAATTCTTTGGCATTCAGCTTTCTTTATAGTTCAACTCTCACATCCATACATAACTACTGGAAAAACCACAGCTTTGACTAGACGGACCTTTGTTGGCAAAATAATGTCTCTGCTTTTTAATATGCTGTCCAGGTTGGTCATAGCTTTTCTTACAAGGAACAAGCATCTTTTAATTTCATGGCTACAGTCACCATCTGCAGTGATTTTGGAGCCCAAGAAAATAAAATCTCTCACTGTTTTCATTGTTTATCCACCTATTTGCCATGAAGTTATGGGACCAGATGCCATTATCTTTGTTTTTTGAATGTTGAGTTTTAAGCTAGGTTTTTCACTCTTCTCTTTCACTTCCATCAAGAGACTCTTTAGTTCCTCATCACTTTCTGCCATATGTGTGGTGTCATCTGCATATCTGAGATTATTGTTATTTTTTCCAGCAATCCTGATTCCAGCTTGTGCATCCAGCCTGGCATTTCACATGAGGTACTCTGCATATAAGTTAAATAAGAAGAGTGACAACCTACAGCCTTAATGTACTCCTTTCCCTATTTGGAACCAGTCTGTTGTTCCATGTTTATTTCTAGCTGTTGCTTCTTGACCTGCATACAGATTTCTCAGGAAGCACGTCAGGTGGTCTGGTATTCCCAACGCTTTAAGAATTTTCCACAGTTTGCTGTGATCCGCACAGTCAAAAGCTTTGGTGTAATCAATAAAGGAGAAGTAGATGCTTTTCTGGAATTCTCTTGCTTCTTCTATGACACAGCGGATGTTGGCAATTTGATCTCTGGTTCCTCTGCCTTTTCTAAATCCAGCTTGAACATCTGGAAGTTCATGGTTCATGTACTGTTCAAGCCTGGCTTGGAGAATTTTGAGCATTACTTTTCTAGCATGTGAGATGAGTGCAATCATGCGGTAGTTTGAACATTCTTTGGCTTTGCCTTTCCTTGGGATTGGAAAGAAAACTGACCTTTACCATCCTGTGGCCACTGCTGAGTTTTCCAAATTTGCTGGCATATTGAGTGCAGCACTTTCACAGCATCATCCTTTAGGACTTGAAATAGCTAAGATGGAATTCCATCACCTCCACTAGCTTTCTTCCTAATGATGCTTCCTAAGGCCCACTTGACTTCCCATTCCACGATGTCTGGCTCTAGGTGAGTGAACACACCATCATGGTTATCTGGATCATGAAGATCTTTTTTGGATAATTCTTCTGTGTATTCTTGCCACCTCTTCTTAATATCTTCTGCTTCTGTTAGGTCCATACCATTTCTGTCCTTTATTGTGCCCATCTTTGCATGAAATGATCCCTTGGTATCTCTACTTTTCTTGAAGAGATCTCTAGTTGTTCCCATTCTATTGTTTTCCTTTATTTCTTTGCATTGATCACTGAGGAAGGCTTTCTTATCTCTTCTTGCTATTCTTTGGAACTCTGCATTCAAATGGTATATCTTTCCCTTTCTCCTTTGCCTTTCACTTCTCTTCTTTTCTCAGCTATTTGTAAGGGTTCCTCAGACAACCCTTTTGCTTTTTCACATTTCTTTTTCTTGAGGATGGTCTTGATCACTTCCTCCTGTACAATGTCAGGAACGTCTGTCCGTAGATCTTTAGGCACTGTGTCTATCAGATCTAATCCATTGAATCTATTTGTCACTTCCACTTCAGTTTGCATGGGCTGCTATAAATAAGAATATCATCGAGTGAGTGGTTTAAACAACATTTATTCTCATTGCTATGGAAACCCAGATCAAGGGAAATCACAATAGGTTTTGTTCTGAGGCCTCCTCTTGGCTTATAGGTTGCCACCAATTCAGCCTATGCTTATAAGATCTCTTTATGTCCTTGTGTAGAGAGGGAGAAAGAAAAAGAAAGGGAGAGGGAACTAGGGAGGGAGCCAGGGACGGAAGGAGAGAGAGTCAGGAGTTATCTCATATATTAGAAATAAAAGTATATATTCTTAATATGCTACACTAAAAATATGAATATTTATAATAGGGATGTAATGACATACTGTGGGAAATGATAAAAGTGATGTTGAAAAGTGAATATATTTTTTGACAATTTGTCTCTTATCATAAAAATTGACCTTTGTCATGTCCATTACTATTTTTTCACTTCATTCTTTTAATTATTAAACCAATAGACCATTGCCTATTTTTTATAATAATTTTAAAACCACCACTTCGACATTAATTTTGCTCACTGGCACACTATACTGCTAATTATTTCATTCAATGCATAATATTTTACCACTGTTATAGAAAGACCAAATTGAATTACAGATATGTAATTGCTATCCTGTGTTGATATGTAAATGCTATCCTGTATTGCTCATTTATCATATATTTTATTATTCTACTAATTACAGCACCAGCACTGATCATGTTCAGGGTAAAGGTGAGGGTTACTAAGGCGTTAGTATTAGTTTCTAGGAACTTTAAATTTAAGTGATTCACTCTTTTCCCTAAAGCAATCTCATCATTTCTCCATCAAACTCAAATTATATCTTATGGTTTTATTCAGTGACTAATTAATGCCATTTTCCAGAACAAATCTCTGACAGGGTTGAGAATAAAAGCCTAATTTACAATACAAAAACAATGGACCATGTGGTCATGGTCAGTGACTTTTACTCAAAAGTCAATGCCATCTAATTACAATGCTTGGAAAGTCACACAAGGGATCAATGCCAACTTATTCTGTTCAAGTTCTCCCCATTAACAATCCAAATGTCCAAGAGTAGGACTGTCATCCTCCTAAGAAAGAACTCAGAAGGCAACAAACAACACGAAAGCAATAATGACCATAGGGCTTACCACAGCGCTGGGCACAAAGTAATTGTTCAATAAATGCTAGCAAATAACACTAAGAGTACTATACTACCAGATTTAGTAATGTTCTTGGTTAAAGTTCAGAGAATAAACAACATAAAAAATTAAAAGGGCTCCAACATATAAAGTATTTGATATGTAAATTTCTATGAATGTCACAAAAACATCCTTAGCTTATTTCCTGGAAAACAGTATGCGTCTCATTCATTTCCTGAATGAGGGTAGGAATCAGTGCTCTTCAGAACAAAGTGTGTATGTGAGCAAAGGAGGAGGCAAGAAATTACTGCAAGAGTTGTCCTTTCATAGTCCTTTATAATTACCATGCAAGCAACTCTAACTTGGGTAAGCTAAACCCCAATAACTGTCACAGGGATCAAACAAATCTGCACCTTGCCAGTTTTGCAAGTCTGACAGAATCAGGGCAGCTCCTTAAGAGTCAAAACATAATAATCATTAAATAAAAATGTGGAAAAATGCCAAAATAGGACTTACTTTTACTCTGTCTTTCCCTACAGGATATATTAAGCCAAAATTGCTGGCAGGGGAATGTGGTATTTTTTATGATAAGTCCTGAGATTCTTTATTAAATGCCCATAACACAATAAATATCATTCTTAGTTTGAAAAATATTTAAACTCCATAGATTATTATTAGTCTTTCTTGGCGGCATTGTAATTAGAGGAACACATTTTTAAAAATTACATCTCTATAAGATTATTTTCTTGTCATCCCTTCACTAGATTTGCTCTGACTAAAGTTTCATCTTTCTCTCTATATAACTTTTTGTGTGTGGGGAGCACACCTCATGGCATACAGGATCTTAGTTCCCCCATCAGGGATCAAACCCATACCCTCTGCAGTGGAAGCACAGTCTTAACCACTGGTCCACCAGGGAAATCTCAATAACCATTTTAACTTTCCATTTTCCAAGCATCCTTAAAAGTGTACTTCTGCAATATCCTGGAGGAAATGCTATTCTAATTGCATTTTTAAATTATTACACATGTGTGTGCTGAGTAGGACTTTCAGTTAATGTCTCTGCCTATTAGGTAATTTTACCTTGAAGTTTGAAATAATTTGTTATTAAACATTGTTTAAATAATCCCAAGACAACAATGTAGCCATTAATATGTCTAGCGATGATTATTTATTCATGCATAATGTCTCTCATGTATGAGTTAATGTTACAATAAACCAGGCACTAACTCAATGTTAAATCCGAGATCTAATTCTGCTGCTGTTGACCACCGTTAAAAGCAATTTTGAAAATTTTAATTCAGCATTATGTGGCTAAAACCAAATTGAGATTAAATACAGAATTATATTAACTCTAATGGGAATTATAGGCTTTCAGTCTTGATATATGTTATTAAGCTACAAGTATGAAACTTCACAGGTACCAAAACCTATAATTTTCTACTCTTTAGCCACAGAGCCATCCATTCCCCCTATTTTAAAAAAATATAATGTGGTAGGGGAGGGATGGAATGGGAGATTGGGGTTAGCAGATGTAAGCTATTATATATAGAACTGATAAACAAGGTCCTACTGTGTAGCAAAAGAAACTATATTTGATATCCTGTGATAAGCAACAGTGTAAAAGAATATGAAAAAATAATGTATATATATGTGTATGTATAACTGAATCACTTGGCTGAATAGCAGAAATTAACATAACACTGTAAATCAATTATTTCAATTCAGTTCAGTTGCTCAGTCATGTTCAACTCTTTGCAACCCCATGGACAGCACCCCAGGCATCCCTGTCCATCACCAATTCCAAGTGTACTCAAACTCAGGTCCATTGAGTCAGTGATGCCATCCAACCATCTCATCCTCTGTAATCCCCTTCTCCTCCCACCTTCAATCTTTCCCTGTTGTTCCACGTCCTGTTCTAACTGTTGCTTCTTGACCTGCATACAGATTTCTCAGGAGGCAGATGAGGTGGTCTGGTATTCCCATCTCTTGAAGATTTTACAAAGTTTGTTATGATCCACACAGTCAAAGGCTTTGGCTTTCATGCCTTCTACTCCAGAATACAATTGAATTAATAAGAAATCATAATGATTATAGTATATCCATGCAATACTAATTTATATAAATTTAATTGCTCATTCAAACATCTCATCACTATAATCTATGACACTTTTGAAGTCTTTTTGAAAATCAAATATTATATGTATGTGTGTGTATATATATATATATATATTAGATATATAGTAGATACATATATATTTTTTCCCTATTCCTTAGCAGCCCTCAGCTTTTAAAAATAATGTGACATTTGGCCTAGGAAGAAGTAAAGGCAGGGACTGTTTTATTTTGTGATCAGTTTCTTTGTCAGGAATTTCTTTATTCCCTTCTGCTTCCCTCCTCACCACTCCCCTCCATCTCTCTCTCTCCCTCTCTCTCTGCCCCCTTCTCTCTTACTCTGGAAGAGGCACTGAAATTAGAGGGACTGTGCATCTAACTATATGCCACAGCCACCTTAAATTTTTTCAAGAGTTTCTCTCTATGTATCTGTGCGGTAAGACACACCAGCCCAAAACCTTTCTCACTTCTGTACATATAGTATTTTATATATCTTGGAACTTGATTAGCAATTCAATTTTAAGATTTTGAATGTTTTCCATGGAAGCTCTTATTACATACATTCATCTTTTTCCTAAGGAAACTCAACTTCTACAAATTCTTTTTCCTTCTGTTTCAAATTAGCACAGACCAAAGCTTTCTTAACACAGTATCTTAAATCCAGGTCAGTGATTCTAAAACTAAAACTAGCTGAGATAAATCTGACATAAAATATATTTTACTTTGTTTAACAGTTTTGCTAAAATGTCTTTTTCATTGCATTCAAACTTTGTCAAAAATAAAAAATGAGTATATGTGCATGAATTTATTTCTGATATCTCTATTCTTTTCCGTTAATTTCTGCATCTATCCTTTTAACATCACCATGCAATTATTGAGAGAGTTAACTCTCAGGTAGGTTGATAAGAAGTACAGGGTCCCCAAGGGAGAGGAGGAGGAGAAGGAAGGGATCTGGGACTCTCAAGGAGGAGAAAAGGAGAAACTTTTTTCCTCTCCACTCCTGCGTCTTAGTCACATACAACTTTTTCTTTCTTTAAGCCAAGAGGAAATGATGATACAACAAAACAACTCATCTTGCTCAAGGGTATGTTTTTCCTTAAACTCTGTACCAATGATTATATAACAACAAATGTATCCTGCTCAGGCCAGAGGACAAGAAGGAGGTTTCTCCTTCTTGAGAACCTTCTGACTAATCCTGTCATCTTACAGTATGTGCTGTGGGAGGTCTGGTAAGATCTTTCTATTGCTAGTTCTAATCCCGTTATCTTACAATGTGTATTGTGGGAATGGATCTGGTAAGACCTTTACAACCTTGAGACATTGTTTTGACTTCTTGTTAATAAGCAGTTGAAGAATACATAGCTCCCTTGCGAAGACTAGTGGTGGGGCGCTCTCCACCCCCTTCTGATGTCTATGTCAGAAGCGTACCCTGTCCTTTTTCATTGTTATAAAACTTCTGCCACAGTAAGTTCTGAGTGTCTGAAGCCTGGTCTGTGGTTCTGAAGTTAAATCTTCCTTTTCGGAAATCACGAATCCGGTATCGTTCACAGTAAGCTATCAGTATGATTACCGCAGTTCTATAAATTATGAAAATTGGCTATTACAACATACATCATGGCTGAATGCCCACAAACTTCCATCACAGTTAAAATAGTTCTATGCATTTCTGAAAAAATAAGCCGTGATTGGTTTCACGTAACTTTTGAAATCATTTTGGCTATACTAGTCTTTTTGTTTTTCCATAGAATTGACTTGGAAATATCTATCAACGGCAAAAAAAAAAAAAGTCTGTTAGGATTTCGATTGAGGTTGTATTGAATCTATAGATCAAATTAGGCTGAACTGACATCTTAATGATACTGAGTCCTCCAATTCATAAACATGGTCGAACCCTGCATTTATCTAACTCTTTAAAAAATATTTAATAAATGTTTGTGGCTTTAATACAGACTACATATTCTATTAGATGTATATTTATTTCGTTTTCTGGTGCTTTAAGAAATATATTGACTCTCAAATTTCCTATTTTTGTAGCTCATTGCTATTATACAGAAGCATACATTTTTGTTACCCAAAAGATCATAAAACTCACTCACTGTGAGATTTTTTTTTTAAGATCTTTGTTATGTTTGACATAGATAATCATGTCAACTGCAAATAGAAATGATTTTATTTATCCTTTCTCAAACTGTATGTCTGTTTTTTCTTTATTTTATAATGGCTAAAACTTTATTTGAAGTGATTTTGAATAGAAATGATGAAACAAGATATTGTTGAGTTTTGTCTGATCTTAAAGGAAAAAGAATTCAGTCTTTCATCACTGAGTATGCGATTACCTTAGGTTTTCTGGTGCAAGAAGTTTCAACTGAATATTTGATGGAGTTATCTTCTATTCATAGTGAGCTGAAATTTTTCATTTTGTTGAATTTATTATAAAAAATTACATGGATTGATTTTCTAATGTTAACCCAGGTTTATAGACCCTAGATAAATTTCCCTGGGGCAAGATGTAGTATGATTTTAATATACTGATAGATTCTATTTTCAAATATTTGGTAGACAATTTCTGTAGCTACATTCATGTGAGATATTTATACGTAGGTTTTCTTTTCTAGCAATATATTAGTCATATAACTGGTAGTGATTTTGGTATTACCTAAATGCTAGTGTCATGAGATAAAATAGGGAAATTTTTCTTTTCTCTTCCATTTTTGAAATAAATAGTGTAGAGCTGATATTATATATTCCTGAACTATTTGGTAGAATTCAGCATTAAAAACATCTGGGCCCATTTTCCTTTTTTTCAAATTTATAACTAAGAATCCAATTTCATTTATAGGTATCATTTAAGTTCAGTCGCTCAGTCGTGTCCAACTCTTTGCAACCCCATGAACTGTAGCACGCCAGGCCTCTCTGTCCATCACCAACTCCCGAAGTTTACTCAAATTCATGTTCATTGAGTCGGTGATGCCATTCAACCATCTGGTCCTCTGTCCCCTACTTCCCCTCCAGGCTTCAATCTTTCCCAGCATCAGGGTCTTTTCCAATGAATCAGTTCTTCGAATCAGGTGGCCAAAGTATTGGAGTTTCAGCTTCAGCATCAGTCCTTCCAATGAATATTCGGGACTGATTTCCTTCAAGCTGGACTGGTTGCTTCTCCTTGAAGTCCAAGGGACTCTCAAGAGTCTTCTCCAACACAATTCAAAAGCGTCAATTCCTTGCTGCTCAGCTTTCTTTATAGTCCAACTCTCACATCCATATGGAGAAGTCAGTGGCAACCCACTGCAGTACTCTTGCCTAGAAAATCCCATGGAGGAGCCTGGTAGGCTGCAGTTCATGGGGTCGCTAGGAGTCAGAACGACTGAGTGACTTCACTTTCACTTTTCACTTTCATGCATTGGAGAAGGAAATGGCAATCCACTCCAGTATTCTTGCCTGGAGAATTCCAGGGAGAGGGGAGCCTGGTGGGCTGCCGTCTATGGAGTCACACAGAGTCGGACATGACTGAAGTGACTTAGCAGCAGAAGCATCACATAAATAGATGACTACTGGAAAACCTATGGCTTTGACTAGATGGACCTTTATTGGCAAAGTAATGTCTCTGCTTTTTAATACACTAAGTTGGTCAGAACTTTTCTTCGAAGGAGCAAATATCTTTTAATTTCATGGCTGAAGCCAACATCTGCAGTGATTTTGAAGCCCCCAAAATAAAGTCAGCCATTGTTTCCACTGTTTCCCCATCTACTTGCAATGAAGTGAGCAGACCAGATACCATGATCTTAGTTTTCTGAACGTTGAGTTTTAAGCCACTTTTTCACTCTCCTCTTTCACTTTCATCCAGAGGCTCTTTAGTTCTTCACTTTCTGCCATAAGGATGGTGTCATCTGCATATCTGAGGTTATTGATATTTCTCCTGGCAATCTTGATTCCAGCTTGTGCTTCATCCAGTCCAGAGTTTCTCATGATGTACTCTGCATATAAGTTAAATAAGCAGGGTGACAATATACAGCCTCGATGTACTCCTTTCCCAATTTGGAACCAGTCTGTTGTTACATATGCTGTTCTAACTGTTGCTTGTTGATATGCATACAGATTTCTCAGGAGATAGGTCAGGTGGTCTGGTATTCCCAACACTTTAAGAATCTTCAACAGTTTATTGTGATCCACACAGTCAAAGGTTTTGGCGTAGTCAATAAAGCAGAAGTAGCTGTTTTTCTGGAACTCTCTTGCTTTTCCAATGATCCAACAGATGTTGGCAATTTGATATTTGGTTCCTCTGCCTTTTCTAAATCCAGCTTGAACATCTGGAAGTTCATGGTTCATGTACTGTTGAAGCCTGATTGGAGAATTTTGAGCATTACTTTGCTAGCATGTGAGATGAGTACAATCATGCGGTAGTTTGAACATTCTTAGGCATTACCTTTCTTTGGGATTGGAATGAAAACTGACCTTTTCCAGTCCTGTAGCCACTGCTGAGTTTTCCAAATTTGCTGGCATATTGAGTGCAGTGTTTTCACAGCATCATCTTTTAGGATTTGAAATAGATCAATTGGAATTCCATCACCTCCAGTAAGTTTGTTCATAGTGTTTCTTCCTAAGGCCCACTCATTCCAGAATGTCTGTCTCTAGGTGAGTGATCACACCATCTTTCTTCTGTTTGTTCTTGCCTCCTCTTCTTAATATCTTCTGCTTCTGTTAGGTCCATACCATTTCTGTCCTTTATTGTGTCCATCTTTGCATGAAAAGTTCTCTTGGTATCTTTAATTTTCTTGAAGAGATCTCTAGTCTTTCCCATTCTATTTTTTTCCTCTATTGCTTAGCACTGATCACTGAGGAAGGCTTTCTTATCTCTCTTTGCTATTCTTCAGAACTCTGCATTCAAATGGGTATATCTTTCCTTTTCTCCTTTGCCTTTCACTTCTCTTCTTTTCTCAGCTATTTGTAAGGCTTCCTCAGACAACGCTTTTGCTTTCTTGCATTTCTTTTTCTTGGGGATGGTCTTGATCCCTGGCTCTTGTACAATGTCACGGACCTCCATCCATATATTCAGGCACTCTGTCTATCAGATCTAATCCCTTGAATCTATTTCTCACTTCCACTGTATAATCATAAAGTATTTAAGTCATACCTGAATGGTCTAGTGGTTTTCCCTACTTTCTTCAATTTTAAGTCTGAATTTCACAAAAAGGAGTTCATGATCTGAGCCATAGTAAGCTCCTGGTCTTTTTTTTGCTGCCTGTATGGAGCTTCTCCATCTTTGGCTGCAAAGAGTACAATCAATCTGATTTCGGTGTTGACCTTCTGGTGATGTCGATGTGTAGAATCTTTTGTGTTGTTGGAAGAGAGTATTTGCTATAACCAGTGTGTTCTCTTGGCAAACTCTAATAACCTTGCCTTCCTTCATTCTGTACTCCAAGGCCAAATTTTCCTATTACTTTAGGTATTTCTTGACTTCCTACTTTTGCACTCCAGTCCCCTATAATGAAAAGGACATCTAGTCCTAGAAGGTCTTATAGGTCTTCATACCGTTCAACTTCAGCTTCTTCAGTATTACTTGTTGGGGCATAGGCTTGGATTACTGTGATACTGAATGGTTTATCTTGGAAATGAACAGAGATCATTCTGTCATTTTTGAGATTGCATCCAAGTACTGTATTTCGGACTCTTTTGTTGACTATGATGGCTACTCCATTTCTTTTAAGGGAATCTAGCCCACAATAGTAGATATAATGGTCATCTAAGTTAAATTCACCCATTCTTGTCCATTTTAGTTCACTGATTCCTAAAATGCCGATGTTCACTCTTGCCATCTCCTGTTTCACCACTTCCAATTTGCCTTGATTCATGGACCTAACATTCCAGGTTCCTGTGCAATATTGCTCTTTACATCATCGGACTTTACTTCCATTACCAGTCCCATCCACAACTTGGTGTTGTTTTGCTTTGGCTCCAATTCTTCATTCTTTCTCGAGTTATTTCTCCACTGTTCTCCAGTAGCATATTGAGCACCTACCAGCCTGGGGAGTTCATCTTTCAGTGTCCTTTCTTTTTGCCTTTTCATATTGTTCATGGGGTTCTCCAGGCAAGGGTACTGAAGTGGTTTGCCATTCCCTTCTCCAGTGGAGCATGTTTTGTCAGAACTCTCCACCATGACACATCCATCTTGGGTAGCCTTACATGGCATGGCTTGTAGTTTCATTGAGTTAGACAAGGCTGTGGTCCATGTGATCACATGGTATAAGACCATTTATAGGTATAAGACCATTCATATAGCCTTTTCTCCTAGATTGTGTTTTAAAAGTGTTTTTTTTTTTTTTCCAAAGAATGTGTTCATTTCACCCATATTTTCACACTTAAGGACATGGAGTTGTTCAGTATTCTTTTATTATCCTTTTGATTTTTGTGAGGTTATGGTGATGCATCAGTTGTCTTTCATGGCATCAGTAATTTGTGTTACCCTGTTTCATCTTGATCATTCTGACTAGATGTTCATCAATTATATTCACACTCATGAAGAACTCGTTTTGGTTTCATTAAATTTCTTGATCATTTTCCTATCTTCTGATGGCTTTGAGTTTAGTATTCTTTCCTTTTCTAATTTCTTACAAGTGAAACATAGATAAGTGGTTTGAGATTTTTTATTATTTTCTAAGCTAAGCTTTCAATGATACAAATATCCCTCTAGGCACTGCTTTAGTTATATCCCACACATTTTGATTTGTTGTTTTTAAATTTCTGTTTCATCTCAAAATATTTTAAAATTTCTCTGTAGACTTTTTCAGTTGGTAAAGAATTCTCCTGCAATGCAGGAGATCCTGGTTCTGTTCCTGTGTGGGGAAGATCCCTTGGAGAAGGGATAGGCTATCCACTCCAGTGCTCTTGGGCTTCCCTTGTGGCTCAGTTGGTAAAGAATCTGCCTGCAATGCAGGAGACCTGGGTTCAATATCCCTGGAGAAGGGCAAAGCTACCCACTTCAGTATTCTGGCCCGGAGAATTCCAGGGACTGTATAGTCCATGGGGTTGCAAAAAGTCAGACACAACTGAGCAACTTTCACTTAGACCTTCTCTTTGAAGTGTGTTAAATTTCCACACAGCTGTGAATTTTTCTGATATCTTTTTATTACTGATTTTTAACTGAGTTCCAATTAGAATGGTCTAAGAACATTTTTGTTATGGTTTCTGTTCTTTAAAGTTGGCTGTGATTTATTTATTTATTTTTTTTTGGGTCCAGATTATGGCCCATGTTGGTGAATTTTTCTATTTAATTATCTATTTAAGAGAACAATATATTCTGTTTCATCTCCCAGGTCTATCTCATAATGAAGTCTGAAGGCTCTTCCCAATCTTTTTGTGTGTGAGCCTGGAGAGGATTATGAAGAAAAATCTTAAAAGTAAAGAAGATACAAATTCAACCAATATCTATAGCCCACAAGTGTCTCCCACTGTCCTTTCACAAGAATTTCCCATACTTTGCCTTCGTTAATTTCTCATCTTCTCTTGCTGAAATCTTCTAACCAGTTTGGTTGTGTCTGCTTGGATGAACAAGTGCTCAATTTCCTTTCTGTCCTCACTTCTCTCTCCTTAGACTTTCACTTAGGTATTCGGCCAGTTGGTTCAAAAAAATCATAAATTCAATCTGCTTTGTTTTTAATTTTAAGAGTGAGAATGATGCTCCTTCCAATTCCCTACATATTATGACAGAAATTTATTTACTGTTACTGTCTAAAATGGGCACTTTTCATTTTACTTTAAAAGGAAGTTTACTGCCCATCATATAAGATAATTAGCTACTGAATATCTTCTATAAAATAAAATCTATATTATTTCTAATGATTATGAACCCTTAAAACATAACCAACTTGTGTATACTGAAAACTTTATATTTGTTTATAGTTCCTATAAAATAAGACACAATTATAATCATAAGAGAAGCAACAAGAATACACTAAAAAAACTGCATACCTCATTTATAATTAAAGCAAATCTATGGTTTGTTATACTTCACTTAAATGCATCACCAAAATTCCATAAACCCCATGAAAGAAATCATAAAATTAATGAAAACATCCTGAAATGAAACGTAGTTGTATAATCATGAAAAAATAAAACTATGGATGCTGCATATAAATAGAAAACAGAACAAAGAATTGTCTGCTTTCATTTATCATTTTTCACCTAGGGGTAGAAAGCCTCACTGAGAATCTCACATCACAGTTTAATAACAGTAACCCTTGATATTGGGCTTCATAGTTCATAAATTTAACTATAAAGGCATTATAATCTGGAGATAAGAGAATAGATTTTGGAATCAGACAGATTTGGTCCTAATCTTAAATTCAACCCCATCAGTTAACTATAGGTTATTTCAGGAATAATGAAAGATACTTCTCAATAAAAGACTTATGTTAAAATATTTCAAGATTATTTCCAAATAGCATGGAAATTAATGGCCTAATGAGTTTTACCTGTCAATGGATACCCAGAGAGCCATCCACTCTGATCATGTACTTGTAGTTAGTTTGGTGAAATTTTGAAGTCATTTAGCATATTTCTTGGCATGACATCCTTGTTTAGTGAACAGAATGCACTGATTTTTTTTTAGTTAACAACAATTGGGACCTAATTCCAGTCATGCCTTTATTCGGAGAGCAAACTTTTGTAAATCACTAAATTGATATGATCTACAATATTCACCTAAAAATGAGAATTAAAAATATCTTTCTCTTAGGACGGTAATAAACAATGCATGCAAAATGCCTACATCTCTGTTACTTCTATCATCATCATCACCATTACCATCACCATCTTCACTTTTAATATCACGGAGCTTGAGAAAACCAAGTTCAAGAGTCAGTGTCAAATCTAGCTGCAAAGTCTTGTCACAGCCAAGGTAAGAAGCCTTAACCACTTTGCAACATATTTCTGTGTTTATACTTAACAATTGTGCTTTCCAGGTGGCGTTACTGGTGAAGAACCCACTTGCCAATGCAGCACATAAGAGATGCAGGTTCGATCCCTGATCCCCTGGAGGAGGGCTTGCAACCCACTCTAGTATTCCTGCCTGGAGAATCCCATAGACAGAGGAGCCTGGTGGGCTACAGTCCATAGGGTTGCAAACAGTTGGACATGACTGAAGTGACTCAGCACCCACCACCACCATACCTAACAATTAAGATAATGCATGAAATAAAAGCTTTACAATTGTGATAAAAACAATAGTGCCCTGAGGTTTCAAAAAAAAAAGCACTTTTAAACTCAATTTAATTTCAATTCAACTTTTTAAAATAATTAGGTGACCAGAAATAAGTTAGATTTCTGGTATATGAATGTTGCTATTATTAAATATCAAATTAAACAATGACATAGCAGACTGGATGTCATATGATATTCCATATTTAGAGATGTTCTTAGATCTTTATACTATTTTAAACCTTTGTTGTTTTTAATGATTCATTATCTAATGCTATCTTATTGATTTGCTTTATAGTGACCCTGTGAAAAGCTTATGAACTTCTCTAAATTTTGTTGTTCAGTCACTAAGTTGTGTCCAAATCTTTGTGACCCCCATGGACTGCAGCACACCAGGCTTCCCGATCCTTTGCTGTCTCTCGGAGTTTTCTCAAACTCATATCCATTGAGTTGGTGATGCTGTCTAACGATATCTATGAGAAGTTATAGTTTAAGAAAACATACTCTTATTAGTGTAAGCCAAACCCTCAGTTCTGATTCTAATTCTAGTAACTACTTTAGCCAAGACACTGTTCATCCACATATTTTATTACATGACTTGGATCATAAGATTTCTTCCCATGCTATTTATTTAATAACCTTAGAGCAATAACAAAGTTAGGTGTTTTCAGGTCAACACACTTTTTGCAAAGATACATAAAAATAAATATTTCATGGGATACTTGTGCAAATTATTATATTAAAAAGGATCTCATTTGACCCTTGGTTGAACTACAAGTAGGAAACCAAGAAAACATCCCAAAGAAAGAAGAACAAAGGGTCAGGTGAAACTCAGAATGATAAACCATAATATTGAATGATTATAAATAATTTTTCCAATAAAAGTATCCCTCATCTGCCATTTTGATAGTTTTATGTGTCATTCCTCCTAACATTTCCTAACTAGCTAATTACAATCACTGATTGCTTCATCCAGAAAACTGACAATGTATTCATCCCTCCACCCTCCATTCATCAATCCATCCTTTCATCTTTACTGATTATCTCCTTAATAATCAGTAGTTATCTACTTAATAATTATCTACTTAATAATCATAAGCCCCCATGTTAATGCTGAGGGTGACTCCAACATGACTAGTATAGAACTGATTGCTGCCAGCCAGTTTAGCAAAAGGATATACCTTACTGCTTAAGTGTAAAGACTTTGAATCACAAAAATGCATATTCAAATCCCATCTCTGCTATTAGCTATGGGTTACATGCACTCTGCTTAATCTCCCCTTGCCAAAATTTACTTATTTGTAAAAGAGAGGTTATAATATCTATATTTGATGGTAGTAGGATGTTTAAATGAGATTATCATACAACCTACTTGTTGACCTCAGTAATGGTAACTATCATTATTATTCAACAGCCCAATCTGTTGAATCTTTTTTCCCCCAATGGAAAAAAAGACACAAATAAGAACTAAGACTCATCAAATATTACTGATGGAAAGGAGCATTCAGAAACATCAGCAGAGTACAACAACTTAAAAGGAAAGCAAAGAAAGACATTTACATTTTATGTAAAGGTAGTGTCAACTGCTGGGGAAAAACTGAGGAAAATCAGTATTTTGATCCATTGGTTCTTCCTGGAAATTTGTAAGAGAGATGACTGTGGCTCAGATCATGAACTCCTTATTGCCAAATTCAGACGTAAATGGAAGAAAGTAGGGAAAACCACTAGGACATTCAGGTATGACCTAAATCAAATCCCTTATGATTATATGATTATATTCAGCTTCCCATATAGCTCAGTTGGTAAAGAATTCACCTGCAATGTAGGAGACCCCAGTTTGATTCCTGGGTCAGGGAGATCCACTGGAGAAGGGATAGGCTACCCACTCCAGGATTCTTGGCTTCCCCTGTGACTCAGCTGCTAAAGAATCTGCCTGCAATGAGGGAGACCTGGGTTCAATCCCTGGGTTGGGAAGATCCCCTGGAAAAGGTAAAGGCTACCCACTCCAGTATTTTTGCCTGGAGGATTCCACGGACTATATAGTCCCTGGGGTAGCAGCAAGGAGTCAACATGACTGAGCGACTTGCACTTTATACAGTGGAAGTGACAAATAGACTCAAGAGATTAGATCTGATAGAGTGCCAGAGGAACAATGGATGGAGGTTCGTGACATTAACAGGAGGCAGTGATCAAGACCATTCCCAAGGAAAAGAAACACAACAAGGCAAAATGGTTGTCTGGGGAGGCCTTACAAATAGCTGAGAAAAGAAGAGAAGCAAAAGGCAAAGGAGAAAAGGAAAGATATACCCATTTGAATGCAAAGTTACAAAGAATAGCACGGAGAGATAAGAAAGCCTTCCTCAGTGCAAAGAAATAGAGGAAAACAATAGAATGGGAAAGACTAGAGATCTCTTCAAGAAAAGTAGAGATACCAAGGGATCATTTCATACCAAGGACCCAGTTCAAGATGGGTACAATAAAGGACAGAAATGGTATGGACCTAACAGAAGCAGAAGATATTAAGAAGAGGTGGCAAGAATACACAGAAGAATTATCCAAAAAAGATCTTCATGACCAGATAACCATGATGGTGTGATCACTCACCTAGAGACAGACATCCTGGAAAGGGAAGTCAAGTGGGCCTTAGGAAGTATCACAATGAACAAAGTTACTGGAAGTGATGGATTCCAGTTGAGCTATTTCAAATCCTGAAAGATGATGATGTGAAAGTGCTACATTCAATATGCCAGCAAATTTGGAAAACTCAGCAGTGGCCACGGGACTGGAAAAGGTCAGTTTTCATTCCAATCCCAAAGAAAGGCAATGCCTAAGAATGTTCAAACTACTGCACGATTGCATTCATCTCACATGCTAGCAAAGTAATGCTCAAAAGTCTCCAAGTCAGGCTTCAACAGTACATGAACCAAGAACTTCCAGATGTTCATGCTGGATTTAGAAAAGGCAGAGGAACCAGAGATTGATTGCCAACATCCACTGGACCATCGAAAAAGCAAAATCAGAAAAACATATACTTCTTCTTTATTGACGATGCCAAAACCTTTGACTGTGTGGATCACAACGAACTGCAGAAAATTCTTCAACAGATGGGAATACCAGACCATCTTACCTGCCTCCTGAGAAATCTTTATGCAGATCAAGCAACAGAACTGGACATGGGACAACAGACTGGTTCCAAATTGGGAAAGGTGTATGTCAAGGCTGTATATTATCACCATACTTTTACCATTTAACTTATATACAGAATATATATATTATGCAAAATGCCAGGTTGCATGAAGCACAAGCTGGAACCAAGTTTGCCAGGAAAAATATCAATAACCTCAGATACAGAGATGGCACCACACTTATGGCAGAAAGTGAAGAACTAAAGAGCCTCTTGATGAGAGTGAAAAAGTTGGCTTAAAACTCAGCATTCAAAAAACTAAGATTATGGTGTCCGGTCTCATCACTTCATGCAAATAGATGGGAGAACAATGGAAACATTTAGAGATTTTATTTTCTTGGGCTCCAAAATCACTGCAGATGGTGGCTGCAGCCATGAAATTAAAGGTGCTTGCTCCTTGGAAGAAAAGCTATGACCGAACTAGACAGCATATTAAAAAGCAGAGACATTACTTTACCAACAAAGGTCTGTATAGTCAAAATTATGGTTTTTCCAATAGTCATGTATGAACGTGAGAGTTGGATTATAAAGAAAGCTGAGCACTGAAGAATGGATGTTTTTGAACTGTGGTGTTGGAGAAGATTCTTGAGAGTCCCTTGGACTGCAAGGAGATCAAACCAGTCAATCCTAAAGGAAATCCACCCTGAATATTCATTGGAAGGACTGATGCTGAGGCTGAAACTCCAATACTTTGGCCACCTGATGTGAAGAGCTGACTCATTAGAAAAGACCCTGATACTGGAAAAGATTGAAGGCAGGAGGAGAAGGGGATGACAGCAGATTAGATGGTTGGATGGCATCACCATCAATGGACAAGAGTTTGAGCAAGCTCCGGGAGTTGGTTATGGACAGGGAGGCCAGGCATGCTGCAGTCCATGGGGTCGCAAATAGTCAGACACGACGGAGCTGAAGTGAACGACTGGGTTTACCTCTTTTTATTTAATGGCACTCATACCTGGAAGCAAGGGCACTGCATAAATAAGCAAAGAAAGGTATATATGTATAGACACAGATATGTTTGTCTATGTACACAGATATGTATACATGCACGTACATACTATTGCAGCATGCTGCTGCTGCTGCTGCTAAGTCACTTCAGTCGTGTCCGACTCTGTGCGACCCCATAGACGGCAGCCCACCAGGCTCCCCTGTCCCTGGGATTCTCCAGGCAAGAACACTGGAGTGGGTTGCCATTTCCTTCTCCAATGCATGAAAGTGAAAAGTGAAAGTGAAGTCACTCAGTCATGCCCGACCCTCAGCGACCCCATGGACTGCAGCCTACCAGGCTCCTCCATTCATGGGATTTTCCAGGCAAGAGTACTGGAGTGGGGTGCCATTGCTTTCTCCCTATTGCAGCATACCCCCCCCCAAAATTTTGTTTTAAAAGCTTATGATATACTTGAAATATACTTTAGAAATAACTGAATATAGACAAGCTTCAAATGAGGAACTGTTGTAAAACATTTGCTGGTGTTCTTATTTCTGACAAAAATAAAATGTACAATTTCTTTTTTGTTTTTACTTTCTTGGTATTGAATTATGTTACTTATTTCTCTAGATTCCTCATTTTGTATATGAGAGAACAAGAAAATGAAATAAGAACAGAAATATAAAGGAAGTAGAGCAATTAGCTGTGATGCCACCTTAGAGGGCAAGCATAAGTGGCCTAATTAGTGAAAGCTACATGCTACAGTGCATAAGCTTCAGTGAAGATATAGCCTTAGAGTTTATTATATAATTTACTTAAGCCCTTATTTAGGAGTGGAAAATACAACAATGAAGAAGCCATTTGCTTCAGGTGGTCTCTACTTATAATGGAGAGAATGTAGAATTTACAGTCAGGGAAATATGGAGATTCAAATTATAGCTGACCTGAATTCTCATGGATAAATCACTTCATTACTTTCAATCTGTGAGAGGCAATACTGCGTGTCTGATAAAAGCATAGGTTTACTGGATTCGTACCTGACTCTAATGTTTATTAGGTGAGTGGCCCTGGATATGTAATTTAATCTTTCTTAGTGACAGTTTCCTAATGAAATGTGAATAACAGTACTAGATTCATCAGCACGATGCTAGAAGGGGTAACAAATAAACCTCAATATCTCAACATCTTAATGCAACAGAAGTTTATTTTGCTCTTATGTTACAATCTAGGCAGGTACTCCTAGAGGGCAGGCAGCTTTCCTACATTGTGGCAGTACATGTATCTAGGCTCTTTAGATCCTGTGGTTCCACCAACACCAAGGGTCTTTGCAGTCAATCAGTGGGAGGGGAAAAAAATCCCGAAGAAGGCACACTCAATTCTTAAAGGCTTTGGTGCAGAGTGGCATATACCATTTCCACTCAGGTTCTGTTTATAACGCAGTGCCATGTGGTCACACCTAGGAGCAAGGAAACCTGAGAAAGATGGTCCTTGCCTGGGAACTCACTTTGTAGCCATAACTCTACGATGGACTCAAGCACATGAACAGTGGCAGACAACTAGCCACCTCCCAGTCCGCATCTTTTATGGCTGATGAGAGGTTCAGAGATGACATATGCAAAGCACCAGCCAAACATATGCTATACAGTGAGAAATCAATAAATGGTAACTGCAAATTACTAGGAGAAGGCAATGGCAACCCACTCCAGTACTCTTGCCTGGAAAATCCCATGGACGGAGAAGCCTGGTAGGCTGCAGTCCATGGGGTTGCTAAGAGTCGGACACGACTGAGCAACGTCACTTTCACTTTTCACTTTCATGCATTGGAGAAGGAAATGGCAACCCACTCCAGTGTTCTTGCCTGGAGAATCCCAGGGACGGGAGAGCCTGGTGGGCTGCCGTCTATGGGGTTGCACAGAGTCGGACACGACTGAAGTGACTTAGCAGCAGCAGCAGCAGCAGCAGCAAATTACTAACTCCTCCAAGGTTGCCTGAGATTTTCCTGGCTGTAGCACTGAGGACCCTGTGTTCCAGGAACCCTTAGCTCCAGGCAACCTGGGATAGTTTGCCTAGAACTGTCCTGGTTTTAAAGTTTAAAATTCCACATCACAAAAACCCCCTCAGTTATATGCAAAGCAGGACAGTTGGTTATCCTACTACTGTTATTATTATGATTGCCTTGAATAAAAGAAAATACTTTTTATTTGTGTGCTGAGTATGTGTGTGTGTATATACTGATAATTGCTTTGTTGATATGAATACAATGTAATAAATAAAAGATGCATGCATGTAAGTTGCTTCAATCACATCCAACTCTTTGAGACCCTTTGGACTGTAGCCCACCAGACTCCTCTGTCCACGGGATTCTCCAGGCAAAAATACTCAAGTGGGTTGTCATGCCCTCCTGCAGCGGATCTTCCTGACTCAGGGATGGAACTCGTGTTTCTTACACCTCCTGCACTGGCAGGCAGGTTGGTTACCACTACTGCCAACTAGGAAGCCCAAATAAAAGGCATTGTAACATAAATTCCTATTTTGAAAATGATTTGCTGGGAATGATGCAAAGATACATTTGAAATGTTTGCAAGAGTGAGAGCTATCTTCAAACGAACAGGTATAAGCATGTTTAAATGTTAAGACATACTTTGAGTGGTTTCAGAAGCTGGAAGACATGAAAGGTAAATGATAGCTTAATATAAATAATTTTTAAAAAGAACTGTTCAATTAGGAAACAGACTGATGTAGCGTCTCCCAAGGCAGATTTGAAAAGCTAAACACACATTGTTGCTACATCCCAAAAGGATTACATTATCACTTAATACACTTTAAATGCAATATCATGCTCACCCTTCTGCATATAGGAGTCAGCCTTTTAATACTGATCTTTGTTCTTAGGCCAATAGATAATGAGTACACATTTTAGCAATAAATGTAGAAGAGGAATGCATTTTTCCCCTTACTTCTCCAATCTTTATAAATCTATCATTAAGCTTAATTTTCTGTAATCACCTATTTTTTCTGTTTCTAATGTCAAAGTTACTCTCTGGGAGCAGAGCTAATTCAGGATTCACTGTGGTTTAAGCCAGTCAATGGAGGCTGTTGTTCAGTTGCTCAGGCGTGTCTGACTCTGGACCTGCAGAATGCCAGGCTTCCCTGTCCTTCACCATCTCCTGGAGTTTGTTCAAATTCTTGTCCGTTGAGTCGGTGATGTCATCCAACCATCTGGTCCTCTGTAGTCCCCTTTTTCTCACGCCTTCAACCTTTCCTAGCATCAGGGTCTTTTCTAATGAGTCAGCTCTTTGCATCAGGTAGCCAAAGTATTGGAGCTTCAGCGTCAGTCCTTCCAATGAATATTCAAGGTGGATTTCCTTTAGGATGGACTGGTTAGATCTCCTTGCTGTCCAAAGGACTCTCAAGAGTCTTCTCCAACACCACAGTTCAAAAGCCTCAATTCTTCAGAGCAATCAGTGAAGGTGCTTTTCCCATTTTTCTCTATATCTATCTCTATGAGTTAGAGGAACGATAGAATTGTATGCTTGAGCTAAAAAAAGAATACTGGCCAGAGTCCTTGTAGATGGTGATCTTCAAGTTCTACAGATCTGTAGTACCGGCCACCCCAAAAGAAGTTGGTTGCAGGATCCCCTTACCAACATCATCTTTGAGTTTCCCTTCCTGACAACATTTTTCCTGGATGCCACCATACCCTATGATGACAAGTAAAGAGGAGGTTCTCTGTGAGATCCCCAAACTCACTGAAGCTGGAACCTTGTTTTTCTTTGATAGGACTGGCATATTTGATTAACAAATACTATCTTTCCTTTTAAGTGACCAGTGATTAGATTTGTTTTTTGTTTTCCTTTTGGCAAATCCAAAGAGAAAGAGAAGAC
Organism: Bos mutus; assembly: GCF_027580195.1. Classification (NCBI taxonomy): domain Eukaryota; kingdom Metazoa; phylum Chordata; class Mammalia; order Artiodactyla; family Bovidae; genus Bos; species Bos mutus. The sequence continues at coordinate 26,925,805 of NC_091638.1, forward strand.
CACAAGATCTGGAAAGGAGGAAATGAGTCAAATGCAAAGACTCTTGTGTAGTCATTAAGTTGTGTCCAACTCATTGTGACCCCATGGACTGTAGCCCACCAGGCTCCTCTATCCATGGGATTTCCCAGGCAAGAATATACCAGGGTGGGTTGCCATTTCCTTCTCAGGGGTTCCTCCTGATCCAGGGATCAAACTCACATGTCCTGCATTGCATGTGTATTCTTTACCACTTAACCACATGGACCCTGTGTAATTGCGATGTAGGGGCTGGTGCTTTTTGAAACAAGGCCTCCTTTTAGGGACCAGCAAGAAACATATAAGCCTTGTGAAGTGGCAAATTTCTATCATTTATATATGGGGCATCTACTATTTAACAGGGCTTCTCTGGTAGCTCAGGCAGTAAAGAATCTGCCTGCAATGCAGGAGACCTGGGTTTGATCCCTGGGTTGGGAAGATTTCCTGGAGGAGGGTATGACAACCTACTCCAGTATTCTTGCCTGGAGAATCCCCATGGACAGAGGAGCCTGGCGGGCTGCAGTCCATAGTGTCTTAAAGAGTCAGATATGACTGAGCGACTAAGCACAGCACACCACAGCACTATTTGACAAGGCAACGTGCTCTGTCTTACTCGTACAGAAATCAAGGAGGACTGTCAGAAAACAGTCCAGTAAGGCCTTCCGTGGGGCAAGATACTCTCCCAAGTCTAAGGTCTTAAGATTTTCTATACAAATGTGAGTTCTTTTCTCTTGCTATTGGTATCCCAATGAAGTAAATATTATCCTGACATATTTAATGGAATTCCCACAGTTCCCCAGGAGAAAGTAAGCAATGCACTTTTTGATGGACAAAGGAATGCTGGCTGGATGCTGGATGAATGATATGACTTCTAGAGAAGAAATATAAAGAAATAGCAACCAAGACTTCCCTGGTCGTTCAGTGGTTAAGAATCTGCCTCCCAATACAGGGAATATGAGTTCGATCCCTGGTCGGGGAAGATCCCATATGCTACAGGACATCTAAGCCCATGTGCCACAGCTTCTGAGAACGCTGTGCTGTGTGCTGCAGCTATTGAAGTCCATGCACCCAAGAGCCCATGCCCGTGCCACCACAAGAGCAGCAACAAAGACCCCGTACAGCAACAAATAAATTAAAAAAAAAAAAAAAGAATTAGCAACCAAATAGACAAAATTTTGGTAATCATGCAAATCACTTTCAATAATTGAGTGAGTCATCGAATTCTACTTGGTTTACAAATCTTAATTCAATTTAGGACACCAGAATTTACACTTCCTAATTATCACTTCAACCTTTATACTGCCCTGTATGACCTTTCAGAGCACAAAGACAGCACTATATTATTCCTTTGCACTTTTCAATTTGGTTCTCAGTGAAAATTGGAAGAAAAAGGACTATTTTTAGAAGGACAGAATGACCTCTTGCCAATAAACGAAATCCCATTTTATTGGGAAAGTACGGTAGGCCCAGGAAATGATGTGAAGCTCTAGTTCTTGTCATAGCAACTTAAACTCCCTGGGTCTCAGAATTTTAAATGATAAACTGGAGTGACAGTGAGCCCCAGGTTCTTCACATCCATTTATATTAGAGTCTTTTATTTGTATGTTTCCCCCCACCAGACTCTGAACTTCAGAGGCATGTCTTATTCATCTATTCATAATCATAATGCTAAAATTAAAAAGAGAATATTTTGGTATCAAATGCAAAGTCTGGAGAAGCAATAGCTTCAGGCACCACTGCATCCAGAAGCTCAAACAATGTTCCAACCTTCTATCTTTCTCTTGACTCAATTTTTGGCTTTACTTTTTGGGTACCTTTCTTCATATATTGACTTCTGACAGCTTTAGCCTTGTCCTATCTTTTCAGTTAACAATTCTACTGAACAGAACACTTCTCTTTAATTAGCACCACCAAAACTCCTGGAATGTTTCACTTCCTTGGTTTGGTTTATAGGTACATATCTTAAATATACTGTTTCTATGGCTCCTGAAGCTAAATATGCTAACTGGCCAGACATTTTTATTTACTCACCCTAAGGATTAAAAATCAGGGCAGGGTAAGATTAGCCCCATCTAAACTGGTCAGAACCATTTGGACTAAGGGTGGAACAGGAATATTTCCCTAAAAATAAACAGAGAAGAAGTAATGGATCCCAGGAAGATATTCACATTCTTGCCCACAAACCCTTCCCTTCCTCTGTCTCTCTGTCTTTGCCTTTGTCTCTTGCTCTCTTTCACAAACACACAAGGTATGTACTCTGCATGTTTGAGAGTAACTATATTTTAGAAGCAGTTTCCATGATTAACAAAATAACATTGGTTATTACAGGTCCAAGAGTTTGGTTTTTAAACAATCATTAGTAGCATCATAGTAAGAGTACTTGTCAGAAAACAGACTACACAAATGTAACTAGATGAATTTAAAAAATGAAAGCAATGATAGCCAACTTCCTGTATATTTCTCCTACTGAATTTCACATTCTATTGAACTTTTCCTCTTGAAAATCTTTATGCTTCAAATATTAGATTAACACAGGTTTAATACAATTCATTTCTAGCCCAAGAGTCTATGTATTTTCTCCCTTCAATTAAGAAGCCCTAAAAATGCTAGTTTTCTGCTAAATTATAAATTCTATTAAATTATAGCTCAAACTAAACAGGTTTTATCAAATCTAAAAATGATATATTTTTTAATCTCTTGAAAATTATGCTAAATATCATTAAAAATACAAGAGTACAAAACAATGAATTACTCTGTAAAAATTAAAATATGGATGGAAGTGTTTTGTAATTCTCTACCTGGGGTCCCCCTTGTTAACACATTTCCCTTATAATTAAATGACATTTAACAATGTTATTTCAAATAATAATTACTTTTAAGAGATCCATACCTTAGTTTGAAACATGAAATTTCTATCATTGTAGGCAAAATGCCACCAAATAATAAATATTTCAAATAAAACTATAGTTTGGTAAAAAACAATTACCATTTTAGAATCATATCAGTGATATGGAAACATTCAGAGGACAGTTCACATTAAATTCAACATTAATTTTTAAGGATATTTTGTGCAGCCTAAACATCACTTTGAGAAAGGGTATTTACTGCTATATCATTTCTTGAAGTGCTTAATGTCAGTCAATAATACTAACAGAAATTTTATTAATTAGTTTTTTCTTTAGGGTATTGAGCTGAGGAAAGATTAGGAGCAGACATTAATTTATGGGTACTTTGCCTATTTCATTGCATTGTCATTTCTCTCCTATGTTAATCTCATCTCATTCGAAGAACTGAGACAAGTCTTCATAATTGCCAGTATTCATTCATAAGTCAAGAAAGACTTTTCTTCTACTACCCTTTCTAGCTCTTTTATTCTACTTTGTACCTTATGACAAAATCTAGATATCTCTGAGATCATAGTACTTTGAATGCTTTATGTATACTCTTGTCAATGTTACCATCACAATATAATGACTATACAGCCTGGAGAACAGGAATGGCCTTATTTTTCATCTTTGTATACAGTATTAGAAACATACATATTAAATGCTATACCTTAAAGCAAACTGGAAGACAAAGGTGACATCAAAATACTGCTAAGTGTTTTAAAACATATTAAATTCTATCACAAATGGAAATTTTTGACTGCCTATGTTTCTGGTAGCAGAAACATTTTTATAAGATTATAACTATTTTTACATACAAATAAAGGAAAATTGTATAAAATATCACTCACTAAAATTAATTTGTAGTGAATCATCTTTCAGATACAGTCAGTAAGAATTTAAATTTCTTTTGGTTTGAAACATATGAAAAAGAGATTTATTTCTAACAAACCTATGAATCCATAGGGCTAAAAATTTCCGACACTGCAGAAGAACTTATAATGAAAACAGTCTTCTGCTATATTTCTCCCACTGTACAACCTTCTCCACTAGAATAAAATTCCTAACTTTATTCTTTTTGGTTTCAGATTCTTCCTATAGTTGCCTACAGAAGTCTTATATGACCATAGAAGATTTATAAGATATCATTTATCATCTTTCTGCTGTGATAGTTGAAAGTTAGTTCAAATATTTCAACACCATCTCCACCTTACCTCTCAATATATTTACACATCACTTTTTAGTTCTAACCTGGAACTTTAGACAAAAATACTATAACCTCAATTTTTCATTCCAGTAACTTACACAGAGTATTCTTTGGCTCCACTGCTTTACAACATGAGGATATGCGCAATCTTACCCTAGCCTAATGATCTCCACTACCTCTGCCTACAAACTCTGATTTCTCAGTTTCATCTGTAGTTTTAATGTTTTCTGAATTTAACTTTCATATTTCCTGAAACTGTAGCCACATGTTCTCTGTTTAGCCATAACCATTGATTCTAGAAGATATAAACTATTAAAACTGCTTACACCACTATGAGCAGGAAAATAACATAGTTAGGATGCTTGGAATACATTTTCTTCCCTCTTCTTATAATGTCTTAATTTTTAAATTACTTAATAGAGTGCAGTTCAAATGTATGCAGTGTTTTTACACTCCATCAATCACTTCAAGAATTTTTAAGTTCTCTGTAACACCACCAATTCTTTTGCTTCTCATGGGGGTCGCTGTCTTGGATATCTTTGTGCTTCTTGACTGTTTCTACACAGTAATATAGGTTTCTTCATGCAAAATCTTTTTGGCTGCCTTTCTGTGCTTTCTCAATTCCAAAGTTTCCTGGCTCTTTGCATATCTGAAATGCTTTTTTTTTGTCCTCACATTTGAATGACAAGTTTGTCTAGGTATAGAGTTCAAGTTTGAAAATATTCCCTCAACATTTTGAAGGAGTGTGTCTGCATATAGTAATGTTGGTGAATCTCATGATATTATTAATTGTTTTAATTGCGGTTTCTTCTTTTTCTCTTGATGCTTTTAATAGCTCTCTCTTCATTTTTAGTTCCTGAAAGTTCCTGCTGCCTTGTCATTTAAAGGTCTTTATTCATTGTGACTAGGTACTTTGTGGGCCATTTTAATTTAAAATCTGATTTTAAAATTTCTAATTAGCACGTGCTAATTTTGTATAAATCTGTTTTCCCTTTGGAAATCCAAGTAATCACATGTGGTATTGTTATTTTCTGGTTCCATTCTCTAGTTTTTGTTTTTATTTATTTGTTATTTTCTTCTAATTCTTAGTGTTTTCTTTAATTTTATATTTCAATCCACATTAAGATTTTTTGGACTCATATATTTTTTAAGTTCCAAGAGCTGTTTTTTCCTATTATTTCTATTTGATTCTGTTTGGCTTTTTAAAGATGAAATATATCTCTGAATCTATCTGGTAATAACAGTAGGAGTGGTTTTGGATTTTTGTTTATTTTATATGTTTATTTAATTATGTCCCTTAATTATCTCTGTGTAATCCCTGGGTATATTTTTTTCATTTTAGTTCTTAGATTTTTATTATTTATTGTTATTTAGATTCTTTACTGCCATCCTACATACTTGTTTTTGTGTTCATACATAAGAATGAAAGCATATATAAGAATGAAAGCAAAAAAAGCAAAAAGAGAGAGGCAAACTTGAAAGGATTAGCATTTAGTTAATAAATAACCATGGAGGCAACAGAGAGACCATGTTGGGAAGTTGTACCACCTAGTAATTGAGACTATAAGCTCCAGAATCAGAATGCTAAAGATCTAATAGGAGCTCCAACTTTAACAGTTGTGGGATATTGGACAATTTGTTTTCCCTCTCTGAGACTTGGTTTCCTAATATCTAAAATATGCACAATAATGATAACTTTTAGTTATAGGATTTTTGTGAGCTTTAACTTATATATGTGACACAATAAGATAATGTAAGTGCTATCAGTGTCTGGCATTGTGAGAAAACACTCTGAATAGAATCTGAAGCTGTCCACAGTCTTTTATAGATCTAAAACAATTAATCACTACCACAAAAAGTGACATTGATTTTCTATAGACAAATTTTTATAATATAATACTTCTATGAGTGAGTGAGTGAAGTCGCTTAGTCGTGTCCGACTCTTTGTGACCCCATGGACTGTAGCCTACCAGGCTTCTCCGTCCTTCAGATTTTCCAGGCAAGGGTACTGGAGTGGGTTGCCAGTTCCTTCTCCAAATACTTCTATACGAAGTATTAAATAAGAAGACATGAATGTTATGGGTCTAAGTTATTAAACATATGCAACTGACCTTTTTCAAGTAGACCTTAATATTTTACCTATTCACTGAAATGCCCCCTTATTTCCTTTGTTTTTGTATGAATTTTTAAAGAGGTTATATTTTCAAAATATTTGGATGCATTACACTTTTCAAAAATGTAAGTCAGAAACAAATCAACATTATGAGTACTTAGAGAGAGTACCATACAGGGAAAAAAAGAAATAAGTAAATAAAGCCTTAGGAAGACATTGATGGTGTGATGGAAAGAAGCCAGGAGTGTATACTCAGACAACCTAGACCTGATTCCCCTCTTCCTTTGCTCCAAGGCACCTAAGTCACACTCACAACCTGAGCATCACCTCCTCATTTGCAAACTGTTCAAATGCCCATACAAATTAAAGATTCTAGCATCATTTATCCATAAGTTAAAAACTCCCTTTTGTGTCATCTTGGATAAGATATGCAAATCAGAAATCTATTTTGATATCTTAGAAACCTCACCCAGTGTGATTCTAAGTGAGATTTCTTAATATAACTTCATATATATATATATATATATCTCTATCTAGTACTTTCTCTTTAGTAGTTTCTCTATCTAGTACTTTTTCTATTACTTTCTCTATTTAGTGCCTTCTTCTTTATCGAGTTGTCTAAGATAAACTTCTGAAACCAGCCATAGCTAGGAGTGATAAATACCTTCCTACATGTGCCTCTAGGAAAGATTGTGAACTTGCTCCTGTAGTTTTTCTAATACACATAGAAATGGTTTTAAAAGTCAAACACACCTAGGGTTGAGTTTAAGAGTATATACCATACTCTCCAAAAAGTACCTTCCAGAGTTCTGTTCAATTCAACTTCACTAGAGTTAAATCTGCCTTAAGGAATATTAACTATGATGATATTCAAGTTAATCATGAATAACTAAAAAGATTTATCTTGCTGTCAGTCTCAGCCCAGTTGAATAACTGAGCATGTGAAATGTAAGGAGTTTAAAAATAGTAAACTATGCTAATTAGAAAAGTCATTTTAGGTGTCAAACACCTTCAAACTTCTGTGGGTGTTTATATATGGATATAAATTTTCCATTTTACATGATATTATTGAAAAGGGCAATAGTGCCATGTTATTGATGATCAAAGTGAAGTTTAAATAAATGAAGTTTTGTAGTTTATTCAGGGATTGATTAGTTCAATGGGTTGTGCTGTTTCCTATAATCAGATGTGAACTTTGGTTTAATATTCAAGAAAGTCTACTGTTCTGGTTCTATTGTCGGTTACCTTCTGTCCTTAGCTTCAGTGTCACTTTCTCAGGTGGTCTTCCTTGACCACTCTGTCTTATTATCATTTTACCCCTTTAATTTCCTTCAAAGCATTTTAGTAACCAATGATTATGCTGTTTCTTTCTTCTTTACTGTCTCTCTCCCACAACAGAGTGTCAGTTCCACATATTAGGTGATTTTATCTGCATTTATTTTCTATTATTTATCTGTATTATCTGAATCTATATATATCTGTATTATTTTCTGTTATTTTCTATCTCCAGCCTTTAGCACAATGCCTAGTGCAAAGTCCAAGCTTAACACATATTTTAAATAACTAAAAGAAGACCAGGTCACACATTTAAGCTGTTTGGGAGCTATTTTCATACTATTCTCTGACTTAAAATATAGAAATTTCTATCAATTTTTGTATATAATTCTAACATTACATTACTTAAGGGAATATTATCTCAGAACCTGAGGATTCTTCCTGTGACTCAACCATCTTTAATACTCGGCTTCCAACATCATCCCCAGAAGAGGAAAGACCAAGAAAAATGGTACATGACAGATGTACAGCATGGCAGATCCGCAGCATGGCTGGTAAACTTTCATTGGCCAGAATTCTGTCACATAGCTACCTGCAACTATAGGGAGGCGATAATAGGGAAATGAAGTCTATCTGTGGGCCCAGGACAAAATGAAAATGAATTGGGTGGACACATTGCAAGGCTTTGCCACATGGATTAAGTTACTATATATCTAGCATCATTTTTTAAAAACGTGAGCTTTACTCATATATTGTATATCTAACACAGTGACTGAAACATATTTAGCCTGTAATCAATACTTATTAAATAAATTATGTTGAGGTAGGTACATTGGATTTATATTTTAAGGACATCTTATAAACTCATAATTGTATGTCAAATACATAATGCTTCAGTTCTTTTTCTCTTATAGCATCAAGTTTACACATAATACTTTCTTTTGAATTAAGGAAGATAAAAACTTAGGTGAGATTCACTGATATTGATCATTCATCAATTCCACATATACTTTAAGCTCCTTTGAAGGTCATTTGGTTACCAATATTTGACAAAATTGGATCTGGCTTAAGTGCTCTACTTTTCCATGCTTGCTCAAATTTTATAATTTATTGACTCCACAAGATTTTCCTTAATCACTTCTGACAGATAAGGAAGTTAATAACAAAATTATGTAAGAAAAAATCTTCCTTTTCAGTCTCAAAACTTTAGTCATCAGTTTTCACTGTCCCATTCTGCTGCTTTTCAAAGCTGGTTTTATAAAGTCAGGTAAACAATTGAGTAAATCTAAATGTGTGCAGACCTTGTTGTCAGAGTGTTATCAATGAAATCTCAGCTATGTAACACACAAAAAATTATATAACTTGTCTGAGTTTCAGTTTTCTTACCTGTGAAATGATGATCATACAACCTGCTCAGAGAAGCCAGCTTGTGCGAAAACACTGTGGAAATACAAAGCATTGTACTGAAGTCAGCTATTATTATTCTTGGTGTGCTTATTGATGCTTCACTTTTTTTTTTTTTTTTTCATATCAATACTTTCTCAATAAAGTAGGAGGGATGAATCTTTAATCAGCTAAATTTCATTGTTCATACATATAATGCAGATTATCAAGGAGATCATATTTTCTGAGTTTCAGAAACAGGATCTTTCATTGGGCTTATTTGAATAACAACCCCAAAATTTCACCAAGAGAAGGTAAAAATTCCTATAGATGAAAATTAAAAAAAAAAAAAAAACCATAGTAATATTACAGAATCACAGGTATAAAAGGTCTTAGGATAAGAATTTCAAGATGCAACAAGGGATTGGAGTCAAATTAAAATCAAGATGAATATAATTCACTGTAAAATCAAAGTGATTTTTATGTTTATCATGGCATTTGTAACAAGAAACAATAAAGATAGTGCTAAGCCATGTCTACCTGTTGCAACCCTATGGACTATAGCCTGCCAGCCTCCTCTGTCCTTGGTATTTTCCAAGCAAGAATACTGGAGTGGGTTGCCATTTCTTTCTCCAGGGGATCTTCCCGACCCAGGAATTGAACCCAGGTCTCCAGAATTGCAGAGAGATTCAAACAAACAATGGGAATTTCTAAATAGGGCAGCTTTTAAGATTAGATCATTCTGAGTCTGAATCTCTGCTCTGCCACTTGTTACCTAGTCTATTGAGACTTCAACCTTCTCATCCCCCAAAATTGATTAACAGCTGTAACATACAGCTCTACTGCTAGAAAAGATGGTGTTTTACAGTGCCTAGCACAGTGCCCCAATAGATGGATCTCAAAAATAGCAACACTGACAGATGGCATCAGGAAGATAAATCCCCCAATCTCTCTCTACACTTACCACATAGTCTTTCCATTTTCTCCTGTTACTTTTTTTAGCCTCTCTATCTAGTCTGGACATCCAGTGATCAAGGCTGTCTTGGAGAATTTAACACTCAGTTTTAACATTATCACTATCTTGCCAATTTTAAATTCTAGATAATCACTGTTACTGAATTAACCAGTCTCATCACAGAAATTGTTGCCTGAGAATATCACATCCATTCTCAAACCTACCAAAATTAGTGCTTTCACCAATAGTCAAAATAATCTCTTTCTAACCTTAACATACACACAGTTGCTGTTGGTTTTAGTTTTACCTGAGAGTTTTGTGATTTCTCAACAATGTTTATTTTTTTCCAGACCTAAACTGTATTCTTCCTAGTCTCTAAGCAAATCTTCTAAACTAACAAAGACACTTCCTCACTTCCCCTGATTCCCTTAGAGTGAAATAATCTCAATCAAAAATCAATCTCAAACAAAAATCCCTTTTTGTTTGTTTTCTATTGTGTGTGTGCATGAATGCATGCACATATGGTTGATGTTGATATTCATATTATGTATTTGTGTATTTATGTTAGCGGGTATATATTTGCCTAAAAGCTTGTGTGGTACTTTTTCTGTATGTTCTTATGTGAGTGTATGCTTGTGTGTGTGTTCTTGTATATCCCCTACCATTTAACCAGTCTCTAAAAAAAGAGTCCTTGCTTTTCTTGTTCTTTCTATGTAACCCCATTGTAATACAAATTTTATGGATATTCAGTAAATATTTGGATAAATAATGAAAATTTCTATCCATTAAGCACAACTATATTTTTCTTTACCACATAAATCCCAATACCTAAACACAATGGCAGAAAACATGATTATGCTGGATTGAATATTTTAATATGCTGTTCTTTAGATAGAATAATAGAGTCTGGAATTCAGTGTGTAGTTTACATATTTTTGAACCTCATTAATCCAGGCCGGAATACTGAGACAGTATTTTTTCCTTAACTTGTGAATTAGAGCATGAATACAAAAATTCACATGTATTTTTCATAATAATGAAAAGTGTTCATGATACAATTTCTGGTTTATCAAATATAATAATACTTCATTCTTTATATATATAAGGGCTTTATCATAATTTCTAAAATGAAATGCCTTTTTCTATTAGCAATACCACTTTCCAAAAGCAAGAGTAAACAAAAGCATGCCAACATCTTTTGGAGGGAACAGAAATATCTGTAAACTGATCAAGTGATAATTACTTGAATTCTATTTCTTAGGGACAGTTGACAAGTTTTTAAAAAAATTTTATTTAAGACCTGCTTTAAAAAGTTAATGGCTTTATAGAGGTATAAATCAGATATCACATAATTCTTCCATTTTAATTATACAATTCATTGTTCTTACCATATTCAAAGAGGTTTGCAGCCATCACCACAGCTCATTTTAAATGTCTTCATTAGTCCCTAAAGAAACCCTGTACCCATGACCCCCAAAGGAAACCCCATACCTATGTCTTCCCACTTGTACCATCCAGCCCTACAAAAACCACATGTTCTACCTTCTGTCTTTCCAGGATTGCTCTGTTTCTGAAACTGGTAGCCTGATCCCTGAGCAACAGAACAACAACCCGTGTTAGTATAGTGGCACCTTCATCACTACCTCCTATAACCCAGTCAGAAGACCCCGCAGTGAAGATGGTGGTTAAGAGAGGAATAAAAGTGCATGTATTTCATTGTTCTCTAAAATTTAAGAACTTCAGGGAAATATGCAATTACCAGGCCCAGTCATGAAATAACAGAAGCAACAGAGACCAAAATAACTCTGGCAGTCAGACTCTGTCCTCAGATTCCAGTAAACACCCTAAAAGTTGAAGGAAGTTGGAAAGTTTCAATACAACACCATTGCTTTTCTCCTTTTCTAAATATTCACAGTAGAATGGCCTCATTTCATTAGCTTCTAGAGCTTTTATTTTTAGTCTACTCTGCTTTATACTGCCTCTTCATTGGGTACAGGAATAGATGCTGGCATTCAAGGGCAAACAGGGTCATAGCAAGAGGACAGATTCAGAACCGTCAAGCTAATCTATAACAAACGAGGGTAATAGAGCACAAGATTATTTCTTATTCAATCACTGTATAACATGAGATTTTTACATTGGGAGTTGGCTTATTAGTTACAATGTATTTCCTCAAATTTCACAGTTGAGCAGATGACACAAAACACCAAGAAGAAATGGATAAAATATCTAGACAAAAAAAAGGAGGATGCGCTTTATATCTTTTGTATGATAGACACTTGTCATTTCCTGTCTAATAAAAGAAGTAGATGGTTATAAGAAGAGGCTGATAATAGCTGTACTTATGCACCCCTTATATTAACTAAAAAAAAATCATCAGACAGAGGTTAGCATCTGATCAGTGTGAACAGTCAACCTATATACACACGGAATAATATTTAGAGTTGACATCTTCCCTGAAGGACTTCAATTCTAGCTCAGAGGAACTACAGCTGAGGCAGGTCACCCTGAGGATGAGCAGTAATATAGGTTCACAATGGAAAATAGAGGGTCAGCACAGTTTACCCAGTCCTATAACATGGGTGAGTCTGAATAGAAGGAAAACAGGAACATATCAATTATCAAAGAAATGTTTAAACTGTCCTTATAATTTGGCTTTAAATTGGTATCTCAACTACACTAACTTTTTAAAAATAAATCACAAATTTATTTGATTTATTGGTGATTTATACAGAGTTTAATTGACAATTGGTTTCTTATCAAAAGCCTTAAAAAATGTTGATTATCAATAGTGCTAAAACAAAATGGGTAGTAATTATGCATGTGTATGTGCTAAGTCACTTCATTCATGTCTGACTCTGTGTAACCCTGTGGACTGTAGCCCACCAGGCTCCTCTGTCCATGGAATTCTCCATGTAGGAATACTGAAGTGAGTTGCCATGCCCTCCTCCACGGGATCTTTGCAACCCAGGGATTGAACCTACATCTCCTGCATTGCAGGCAGATTCTTTTACCACTGAGCCACTGGGGAAGCCTGGTAGTAATTATACCAGCTGAAAACTTTCATATACTAGAAATGCACCAAATGTATTTGTTGGCCGAATTACTTACAGTCAAACTTTTAAATCAATATTCAGAGCAAGTCAAAGCCAAATTGAATAAAGCTGTCATAGAATAACCTTCTAAAATAAATATGACTTTAAAAAAGTCAGTTACTATTTAATCATTTACTACTACTACTACTACTACTACTTTGTTATTTAATTTTATTTAAACTTTTAAAAAGTTGGCCTTTTTTGGAGGAGCCCCTTCTCATCCTTATTTGATCTGGATTGCTCCTATCGTTACCACAATGTGCTACTGCAATATGAACTACTTGCTTGTTTGAAACCTAGGACTGTGCAGAAATGAGGTTATTTCTGTCCAGCTCTGCCAGTAAGGGATATTAATAATGCACTGGTAGTGTTTTTCTTCACTTAATAATAGTAACTGACTAAAGGTAGAGCCATTTTTACTTCATTTACTGAACTGCAGTATCATTGGGGCAGATGCAATTTTTCTGAAGCAACTTACAAACTTAACTCTCATGTGCTTCCTCAAGAAGATATTTCACTCACTATTAAAAAAATTTCTTATATTTTTGTAAATACTTCCCACTTCACACAATCTCTTGGGGGAGAAAACATGCCTAAACCTTGAAACTGGAAATATGGCCCTAGGACAATGTAGCTAGCTTTATAGACATGCAAATTGTTTCTAAGTTTTCATTGGCATCTACGATTTCATGTGCTCAGTCACTCAGTCGTGTCCAGTTCTTTGCAACCCTATGAGCTGTAGCCCACCAAGAATCTCTGTTAATGGGATTCTCCAGGCAAGAATACTGGAGTGGGTTGTCATTTCCTCCTCCAGAGGATCTTCCCAACCCAGGTACTGAACTTGTGTCTCCTGCATCTCTTGCATTGGCAGGCAGATTCTTTTATTACTGAGCTACGTGGGAGGCCCTAAGATTTCATCTCATCTGTGCTAATTTCAGAATCTTCTCTGGAGAAGAATGTTCTAAGGTTTGATTAGTGAAGACTATCCCCACCCCAAAATACCTATACTTTCTAATCACATGAATTTGATTCTAGCAGATAAACTAATATATATTTTTTTCTCCATGGGTTAACCTGATTGGACAAAATTTGGCCCATCTCTATAACATGTAAAATATTATGATGACAATTAAGTTTTAAATCTTTAGAACAGGTGATCTAAAAGCCTTTCATGATTTGAGTGTTCTTTTGAATATAAAAAAGTTACAAATTCATATTTACTTGTATTTTTACTATTATTCACAGAGAAAAAAATCTACATGCAGACCAACCACTAACTTGTTTACCAGAGACTCAGTGGAAGATCCAGAGTTTTCCACCACTGCTATGAAAGACTTAATTTGTAACATCTTTACCTAAAATTATTAACTGAGCACATACTGTGTCCCAGACACTTTCTAGACACTGAGGATATTCCAAGAAATTAAAAAAAAAAAAAAAAGTCTACCCTCAGGGGCTTACATTTTAGCAAGGAGAGAGAAAAATAAAAATCATTAAGTGCCTTGAGAATTATATAGTGGTGAGGACGAACAGAAGGTACTGACAAGAAAGTTCTAAAATCAAATAAATCATCATCATTTCTCTATGTTTCTGGGAGACTTTCTTTAGAAAGTTTCTTTTCTAAATTGTGATTTTGTTTGTACTACTATTCGAAGTGCTAAGTAGATCTATTTTGGTCATTTTCTTGATGTAAAAATTATGCTAAACAAATCAAATATTATAATGTTGTAATGCTTGAGCCAATATTTTCTTTTGAAAACATTATAGCCTGTGATAAGGACAATCTGTCTTAGCATTAGATGGTATGTTTAAAAAACTATATGAAATGACTTTGGGAACATCCATTCAAATTCATCGTACTTTTGAATAACACTAATTATTGTTCCATAAGAATATTAAAGTATTCAAAAGTACTTTACATGTAACCTATCTTTTATGACATGGTAATTTAACTGAAAAATCAATATTTATGTCACTAAATTAAATATGTTACAACATATGTTGAAAATCAAGAAAAAGAAACCTTAGGAATTTTATCAAAGTATAGATGCCAATAGTAACAAATTTCCAAACAATCAAAGTGAGTTTTAGTGCCATTTTTCTACCAGTTTGTATCAAGGTCAAAATATCATTCTAACTTCAGTTGACTTACTATATGATGTAAACTTCCCAGAACTCACTGATATATTGAGATATATATATTAATATATATTATATAGCTCACTGATACATTGAATATATATATTAATATACCATTTAAATCCATTTTAGCCAATAAACATCTTCATTTATTTAAAAAATAGCTATTGTCTCTTTCAAATCCCTTTAATCTCATAGATCAAAATATTTCACTTTTATTTAGATGGAATTTCCATTTCTCCTGCTGAAATATTTTACTTGTTCAATTTTAAGTTTGGAAATATGGTAAGTAATCTAACGATTGTGTTTTGCTTTTAAATATTACTTTGAATTCCTCTATTTTGAATCAGAACTATTATTTTTAAATTCTAGGACTATTAGAAATGAATTATGAAATGTCATATTTTAAAGTGGTACATGAAAAAAACCTCAAATGAAATCATCATTCTAAAAATCATATCTAAAAGCAGATGGTCTGGAATATGATTTTTCTCAACTCCATCTTTGGCTAAATTCAATTTTGCTTCGCCACACCAAGTCTTAAAGAAGGAGAATCTTAAAATATAATGAGAAACCTGAACAGTAGACAGATGGGAATCACTATCATTTAAAGCAGCTTCAGGTGAAATTCACATCCACATACAGTGTGAAAGGTAGCATGAATACTCAGGTTTTTACTACAAAAGCTTGTTTATAAGCATCATTATAACTGTTGAAAAGCTTGCTATTTTGTTCATACACTATGTGTCTGGGTTGCAAATGTATCAATGAAAACTAATATGCATATGCTGAGAGCATAATGACCTTTAGAACAAGAATTGGGCTAGTCATGAATGAGTTATTATGCAAACCAGGATCTAATTGATTGGGTTTATTACAATGATTATAATGATAATTATCATAAAAAGAGCAATTGCTGTTCACTGAGTACTAAGTCTGGATTAATGGCTTTCCTAAGCACTTTGGGTGCATTATCTCATGGCCTAAAGCTCAAATAATAACAAAGCAGTGGGCAGTAATTCAATTAATTCTCATAGTTTTATCAAGTAGGTACTGTTATCCTCACTTTACAGATGAAGAAATTGAGGCTTAGAAATATAAATAACTTGCAGAAGTCATGAACTTTGGATTTGATAAAAGGCAAAGCAGGGATCAAATCCAAGTTATTTGAAGTGAAAGTCTGCATTCCCATCTACTTTGTTTACTGTTTCCTAATAGTCATTTTCCTCTTTGCTGTGACTTCTAACTGAAACTTGTATCAACTCAGATCTTGATTTCTATCTTGTATCTGAAACATAATCATGAGTTACTTTCTTTGCTTGCCAACTTGATTTTTGTATTTGATTCTGCACTCACCCAGTTTTGATGTGCCATAATCAAACAGTTGGTTAAGATGGTTGGCCATCTCTCTTCTTGAATACTTGTTCCCGTGATATTTTAGGCATAAAACTATTGTCTGAAACTATATGACTATTCAGCCTTTCAAAAGGATGCATTATATCAGCTCTCATACTGAATTTTGGGCATTTTCATATTTTTTAAGTAGTTGGTTAGAAATCATTGTATGCATATTTTTAAAATGAAAAATACTATAAAAGTCATGAAACGACCTTCATTTTTCATTTTCACTTACTCAAATAGATTCTGAAATCCGAAGATCAATGCTTTTAAATAGGTTTATATAAATCAATTAATACATACTGAGATTCATGTTCTCCTTCAAGGCGACAAAGTCAAAAGCCATCTTCCACTTAGGTATTTCCTTTGCATTTACAATTGTATTGCATTTCAACTTGGAAAGGAAAAGCCAATGATTTTTCCAAGAGAGATTTCTTGCCAAGACAAAGAAGTTGGATCCATTTCTCTGGTATACAATCACACTTCTTCACCAGTATCTGAGAGTATTGGTCAGGAATGTTGGTTACAAGTGACAGAAATCCAAATTAGATTGGATTAAGCACAAGTAGGGAATCTTGGCTTAAATATGGGTGCTAAGTTGCTTCAGTCGTGTCTGACTCTTTGTGATCGTATGGACTGTAGCCCACCAGGCTCCTCTGTCCATGAGATTCTCCAGGCAATAATACTGGAGTGGGTTGCCACGCCCTCCTCCAGGGGATCTTACTGACCCAGGGATCGAACCTGAGTCTCTTCTGTCTCCTGCCTTGGCAGGTGGGTTCTTTACCACTATCGCCACCCTGGGAAACCCCTTGGGTTTTACAGTTGGGAAATTATGTCATATTTTATTCTGGGTATTACTCAATTCAGGGGCTTAAATAATGTCATCCTACCTCAGTTTCTCTCTTTCCTTTCTTATTTTCTCTCTCCTCCCTTAATCCTAGATCCTACAAGGCAATTGCCAGCATGTTCAAACTTGTTTATACCGATAACAGACTCTACCATTTTCTTAAAGTCTTCTTTTTCTCAATTTTCCCTGATTCTCCAAACTGGGGCTCATTTACATGCTTTGGGTCACATGACTATGTCTAAACTAATCATGTGGTCAAGAGAGGGACTATATCTACTGCCCATAAGCCTGGATCACATCATAATCTGGACTAATTTGTGTTCCTCTCACCACACTGATCAATGTGACTGTACATTAGAGTCTTTAGGAGGTAATTAAGGTTAAATGAGGTCATATGGGTAATCCATTAAGATTTATGTCCTTATTAGAAAAGATATCAGAGACAGCCCTCCCAATTCGTTTCTCTATCATGCAATGACACAGCAAGACAGCCATCTGCAAGTCAAGAAAAGAGGCCTCAGGAATAGAACCCGCCAGCAACTTTATTTTGGACTTTCCAGCCTCTCGAAGTGTGAGAAATAAATTTTGATTGTTTAACCAATCAAGGCTATGGTGTTTTGTTATAGTAGTTTGAGCAAACTAATATACTAGCCATAAAGAGCAAGAGAGTGAATCAGTTTTTCCTAAAGCTTACAGACAAAAGAGTGGAAAGAAGGCATTCTGCAGAAGACAACTCAGAAGCTATTTCCAAAAAAGGTAAAGTAGATATTGGTAAGCATAGTTATTATCCCAGTTTTAGCTAAGCTAGAGTCACTGGGTCCCATGACTGCTGCTGCTGCTGCTAAGTCGCTTCAGTCGTGTCCGACTCTGTGCGACCCCATAGACGGCAGCCCACCAGGCTCCGCCGTCCCTGGGATTCTCTAGGCAAGATCACTGGAGTGGGTTGCCATTTCCTTCTCCAATGCATGAAACTGAAAAGTGAAAGTGAAGTCGCTCAGTCGTGTCCGACCCTCAGCGACCCCATGGACTGCAGCCCACCAGGCTCCTCCGTCCATGGGGTTTTCCAGGCAAGAGTACCGGAGTGGGGTGCCATCGCCTAGACATCTGCTAAAATGGAATTCTGTGCGAAGTTTTGTGTCATTTGTATCTGTGTTTGTACTTGAGGAGCTGATTCATAGAATTCATTGGATCCTTAATTATTATGTTACTCCTCAAAACTGTGTGGATCTGAGTTCACTAGGTCCCACAGAAGATCAAGGTAGATGTGCAACCAAGGAGGAAAGGGGGTAAGAATGGACTCTGGATGTATTTTATTTAAGAGAACTGTTTCACTTTGTTTAGCATAATCATCCTGGGGAACAGATTCACTCTAAGAGCTGTAGCATCAAGTGTTAACTTTATTTTCACCTTGTGAGTTACTTTCTTTACCTCATGTATCTTTCCTGTATTTTTAAAGTCACCTATTATTAATAATAGATACCTATTATCTATTAACAGGCAATAATATTACCTATTATTAATAATAGGCAACTTTAAAAATATAGGAAAGTTTCTAAGGCATAGCAAAGGGAATTATATTCAATATCCTGTGATAAACCATAATGAAAAAGAATATAAAAAAGAATGTATATATGTGTATAACTGAGTCACTTTGCTGTATAGCAGAGATAGGCACAACATTGTAAATAAATTATACTTCAGTAAGAAAAAATACAGAAATGGAAGAATTCATTTCTTCCCTAGGATATATGTCTTTTCCTTTCCTATACAATCTGTACCCAATCTACTTCTCTCATCTGCCTTTATCCCCAACTCTAATTTATTGGGATGGAGAAAATGTCCCTCCTTAAGCATAAGTGGCTAGGTTCTCATGGAAAAAAATTTAAAAGTATTTTCACATCAAAAGAAATGTTTATTGATAATAAGTAGGAAATATTTTAAAGTTATATCTGTGTTATCATATGAGCTAAAGAAAAGGCTTGTATCAGAAAAGAAAAAAGAAGACACCAGAGTTTAAGTGGTTGTCATAATGTGGTGAGCCATCAATCAGTCATATTTTTTTTCTTTTGTGCTACACTCTGCATAAACTATGACTGAAAAAATAACCTTCCTTATTAGAATCAATACAGACACATACATCCTTCAGTGTTTTCCACTTATTTCTCATTGGTCCCTCAAATAGCTACTAGGCATAGATATACAGGTCTGGTTTTATTCCCCATTCACATTTATTGAAAGTCTCATCCACTGCAGTTAGATTTCTTTTCAACCATATATTTCTGAGTCATACACTTATTGCTATCATCAGATCCTAATGGCAATCCAGACTGCAAATGTTGGTGTCATTGGTCTTCATCCTTGATACCTGGTTCTATTTCAGATGTCTGGCCAGTTTCATTGGCCAGTCTCACTGGGCGGGCAAGTTTTCTCATCAGTTTGTGAGCCTTTTCTGCTACCAATTATAATCATTGCAGGGAGGGAAGTGGTAGTGACTTTTACCAAAGGTCTCTAGAGCATTTGCTGTTTTATTGTTTAATTATATTTATAATATTCATTACTGGTGGCAAGTGCTTTGTAAAAAAGAATTAAAAATGAAATAAAACCATCTAAAAGGTGTCAGTTAATTGATATCATGGGCATTTGAGACTGTGGTAAATTTAATATAAATTTGGAACTTTCCTTCCTCTTTGGTAGCTCATTTCTTTGGCAAGTTTTTTTCCCCACTAGACCCTAAGGTAATGGGATCATTGTCTTTATAAACTCTGATGTGTAGCCTGCAAGTTGATTTATTTGTATATACTTTTAAATCAACTTGGATATAAGATTGTGATAGTCTAGAAGTAATATCTGGAGAAGGCAATGGCACCCCACTCCAGTACTCTTGCCTGGAAAATCCCATGGACGGAGGAGCCTGGTAGGCTGCAGTCCATGGAGTCGCTAAGAGTCGGACAGGACTGAACAACTTCACTTTCACTTTTCACTTTCATGCATTGGAGAAGGAAATGGCAACCCACTCCAGTGTTCTTGCCTGGAGAATCCCAAGGACGGGGGAGCCTGGTGGGCTGCCGTCTATGGGGTCGCACAGAATCGGACACGACTGAAGTGACTTAGCAGTAGCAGTAGCAGAAGTAATATCGTCATCTTAGAAATAAACTGGTAAAAATTCTACTTTTGTATTATGGAAATGAGATACTGATTTTATGCCAAATAAAGTGTCAGAATAAAAGCAGATTTTTATTCTCTGCTTAGAAACAATAATAAGTTGTTATATTTTTAATCACTTTCATTCAGGTGACTTGGGTGTCAATTGTATTTTGGATGATTCTAATTTATGTACACAATGGCATGTTTAAAATATTTTAATAATTGGAAGTTACATAATGAAATGCATTATTTTATGCAAGTTGCAAATTCTGTAGCTTCAATAATCTTTGCTAATTTTGTGAGACATATGTTCATAAAATAACAATGTGACCCAATGATTATTATTCCAAAGTTATTTTCTTCTTCATTTTTTCTTGCTTCCTCACTAATATGAATAGATAATGATTAAGATAATTCAGATTTCAACAAACAAATAGAAGAAAGGCAACATTTCCACCTAACACAAACCAGCTCTTCCAATCAGCACTTGCATTGCAAAGTAACCATTTTGACAGCCATTTTTATTTATGAGCATATTGTTCTGGATTTTTTTTGCTTTCCTTCTCTTTGTAGCAGTGGCTGTGGGTAAAGGAATGCCTGTTTAACATGCACGCTCTTGGAGAGACTATCATTTGAACTAAATGTTTATACTTCTTATCACTATGCCCAATTTTTAAGGTGACTTAGTATTAATGAGCTTCCCTGATAGCTCAACTGGTAAAGAATCCACCTGCAATGCAGGAGACCCTAGTTGGATTCCTGGATTGGGAAGATCCACTGGAGAAGGGATAGGCTACCCGCTCCAGTATTCTTGGGCTTCCCTTGTGGCTCAGCTGGTTAAGAATCTGTCTGCAATGCGGGAGACCTGGGTTTGATCTCTGGGTTGGGAAGATCCCCTGGAGAAGGGAAAGGCTACCCACTCCAGTATTCTGGCCTGAAGAATTCCATAGACTGTATAGTCCATGGGGTCGCAAAGAGTCAGACATGACTTTCACTTTCAGTAGAGTGGGTATAGATTGTATAGGAAAGGAAAAGACATTTATAAACAAATTTTAGGAATTTCTCTTAGATACTGAGAGATGCAAAATTTGGGAGCTCTGGCTTCAAGAAAGTTTCCATTAAGATAGGCATTTTCTTTTTTTCTTTAATACACTGACACAATACCCAAAGTCCATAGTTTACATTAGGATTTGCATTTTCTGTTGTATATGCTATGCTGCTAAGTCGCCCAGTCGTGTCCGACTCTGTGCGACCCCATAGACGGCAGCCCACCAGGCTCCTCCGATCCTGGGATTCTCCAGGCAAGAATAGTGGGGTGGGGTTGTATATGCTATAGGCTTTGACAAATATGTAATGACACATATCCATGATTATAGTATTATATAGGTTTTGACAAGTATGTAATGACATATATCCATGATTACAGTATTATAGAGTGGCTCCATTGCCATTAAAATCCCTGTACTGTCTATTCATCCCCACCCTGCCTTAAATCCAGGGCAACCCACTGATCCTTTTAGTGTGTCCATAGTTTGGAGTTTTCTAGAATGTCAAATACTTGGAATCATACGGTGATTCAGTATTCAATACTGAATACAGTATTCAAACTTCCCTTTTGCACTTAATAACATACATTTAAGATTCCTCCATGTCATTTCACTTGATAGTTCATTTCTTTTCAGCACTGAATGATATTTCGTTGTCTGGATGTACCACAGTTTATTTACGTATTCACTTACTGAAGTACATTTTGGTTGCTTGTAAGTCTTGGTAACTACGATTAAAGCTGCCATAAACATCCTTAAGCAGATTTTTTTTTATGTAGACAAAAAGATTTCAACTCATTGATAAATGGATAAATGTTGAATAACAAGGAGTACAATCACTGGATTATAAAGTAAGAGTATATATAGTTTTTTATAAAGGAGACACAGGCTCTGTCTCTGGGTTTGAAAGATCCTCTGGAGAAGAAAATGGCAACTCACTCCAGTATTCTTTCCTGGGAAATCCCATGGACAGAGGAGTCTGGCAGGCTGCAGTCTAAGGGGTCATAAGAATCAGACATGACTTAATGACTAAAGAACAACAACTAGTATTATTTTGGTGTGAATTTTGAATTAACATTCTTTTCTCCTCTAGTTAGTGTTAGTCACTCAGGCCCTTTACTCTCATGCTTTAATTGGTACATATTCTAATAAAATCTGTTTTTCAATTTTTTTTTAAAGAAAAAATACAAGTGTCATTGGAGGTCCAAATGCAACTGAGTGAATTTTGGTAGAACATAATCTTATTTCATAGTCTCCCTCAACATGATACATACATCAATCTTGTCAATGTACCTATACACATTATCACGCTGCTGCTGCTGCTAAGTCGCTTCAGTCATGTCGAACTCTGTGAGACCCCAGAGACAGCAGCCCACCAGGCTCTCCCGCCCCTGGGATTCTCCAGGCAAGAACACTGGAGTGGGCTGCCATCTCCTTCTCCAATTCATGAAAGTGAAAAGTGAAAGTGAAGTCGCTCAGTCATGTCCGACTCAGCGACCCCATGGACTGCAGCCTACCAGGCTTCTTCGTCCAACCCTAAGGTAATGGGATCATTGTCTTTATAAACTCTGATGTGTAGCCTGCAAGTTGATTTATTTGTATATACTTTTAAATCAACTTGGATATAAGATTGTGATAGTCTAGAAGTAATATCTGGAGAAGGCAATGGCACCCCACTCCAGTACTCTTGCCTGGAAAATCCCATGGACGGAGGAGCCTGGTAGGCTGCAGTCCATGGAGTCGCTAAGAGTCGGACAGGACTGAACAACTTCACTTTCACTTTTCACTTTCATGCATTGGAGAAGGAAATGGCAACCCACTCCAGTGTTCTTGCCTGGAGAATCCCAAGGACGGGGGAGCCTGGTGGGCTGCCGTCTATGGGGTCGCACAGAATCGGACCGACTGAAGTGACTTAGCAGTAGCAGTAGCAGAAGTAATATCGTCATCTTAGAAATAAACTGGTAAAAATTCTACTTTTGTATTATGGAAATGAGATACTGATTTTATGCCAAATAAAGTGTCAGAATAAAAGCAGATTTTTATTCTCTGCTTAGAAACAATAATAAGTTGTTATATTTTTAATCACTTTCATTCAGGTGACTTGGGTGTCAATTGTATTTTGGATGATTCTAATTTATGTACACAATGGCATGTTTAAAATATTTTAATAATTGGAAGTTACATAATGAAATGCATTATTTTATGCAAGTTGCAAATTCTGTAGCTTCAATAATCTTTGCTAATTTTGTGAGACATATGTTCATAAAATAACAATGTGACCCAATGATTATTATTCCAAAGTTATTTTCTTCTTCATTTTTTTCTTGCTTCCTCACTAATATGAATAGATAATGATTAAGATAATTCAGATTTCAACAAACAAATAGAAGAAAGGCAACATTTCCACCTAACACAAACCAGCTCTTCCAATCAGCACTTGCATTGCAAAGTAACCATTTTGACAGCCATTTTTATTTATGAGCATATTGTTCTGGATTTTTTTTGCTTTCCTTCTCTTTGTAGCAGTGGCTGTGGGTAAAGGAATGCCTGTTTAACATGCACGCTCTTGGAGAGACTATCATTTGAACTAAATGTTTATACTTCTTATCACTATGCCCAATTTTTAAGGTGACTTAGTATTAATGAGCTTCCCTGATAGCTCAACTGGTAAAGAATCCACCTGCAATGCAGGAGACCCTAGTTGGATTCCTGGATTGGGAAGATCCACTGGAGAAGGGATAGGCTACCCGCTCCAGTATTCTTGGGCTTCCCTTGTGGCTCAGCTGGTTAAGAATCTGTCTGCAATGCGGGAGACCTGGGTTTGATCTCTGGGTTGGGAAGATCCCCTGGAGAAGGGAAAGGCTACCCACTCCAGTATTCTGGCCTGAAGAATTCCATAGACTGTATAGTCCATGGGGTCGCAAAGAGTCAGACATGACTTTCACTTTCAGTAGAGTGGGTATAGATTGTATAGGAAAGGAAAAGACATTTATAAACAAATTTTAGGAATTTCTCTTAGATACTGAGAGATGCAAAATTTGGGAGCTCTGGCTTCAAGAAAGTTTCCATTAAGATAGGCATTTTCTTTTTTTCTTTAATACACTGACACAATACCCAAAGTCCATAGTTTACATTAGGATTTGCATTTTCTGTTGTATATGCTATGCTGCTAAGTCGCTTCAGTCGTGTCCGACTCTGTGCGACCCCATAGACGGCAGCCCACCAGGCTCCTCCGTCCCTGGGATTCTCCAGGCAAGAATAGTGGGGTGGGTTGTATATGCTATAGGCTTTGACAAATATGTAATGACACATATCCATGATTATAGTATTATATAGGTTTTGACAAGTATGTAATGACATATATCCATGATTACAGTATTATAGAGTGGCTCCATTGCCATTAAAATCCCCTGTACTGTCTATTCATCCCCCACCCTGCCTTAAATCCAGGGCAACCCACTGATCCTTTTAGTGTGTCCATAGTTTGGAGTTTTCTAGAATGTCAAATACTTGGAATCATACGGTGATTCAGTATTCAATACTGAATACAGTATTCAAACTTCCCTTTTGCACTTAATAACATACATTTAAGATTCCTCCATGTCATTTCACTTGATAGTTCATTTCTTTTCAGCACTGAATGATATTTCGTTGTCTGGATGTACCACAGTTTATTTACGTATTCACTTACTGAAGTACATTTTGGTTGCTTGTAAGTCTTGGTAACTACGATTAAAGCTGCCATAAACATCCTTAAGCAGATTTTTTTTTATGTAGACAAAAAGATTTCAACTCATTGATAAATGGATAAATGTTGAATAACAAGGAGTACAATCACTGGATTATAAAGTAAGAGTATATATAGTTTTTTATAAAGGAGACACAGGCTCTGTCTCTGGGTTTGAAAGATCCTCTGGAGAAGAAAATGGCAACTCACTCCAGTATTCTTTCCTGGGAAAATCCCATGGACAGAGGAGTCTGGCAGGCTGCAGTCTAAGGGGTCATAAGAATCAGACATGACTTAATGACTAAAGAACAACAACTAGTATTATTTTGGTGTGAATTTTGAATTAACATTCTTTTCTCCTCTAGTTAGTGTTAGTCACTCAGGCCCTTTACTCTCATGCTTTAATTGGTACATATTCTAATAAAATCTGTTTTTCAATTTTTTTTTAAAGAAAAAATACAAGTGTCATTGGAGGTCCAAATGCAACTGAGTGAATTTTGGTAGAACATAATCTTATTTCATAGTCTCCCTCAACATGATACATACATCAATCTTGTCAATGTACCTATACACATTATCACGCTGCTGCTGCTGCTAAGTCGCTTCAGTCATGTCGAACTCTGTGAGACCCCAGAGACAGCAGCCCACCAGGCTCTCCCGCCCCTGGGATTCTCCAGGCAAGAACACTGGAGTGGGCTGCCATCTCCTTCTCCAATTCATGAAAGTGAAAAGTGAAAGTGAAGTCGCTCAGTCATGTCCGACTCATAGCGACCCCATGGACTGCAGCCTACCAGGCTTCTTCGTCCATGGGATTTTCCAGGCAAGAGTACTGGAGTGGGGTGCCATCATATTCTTAGATAAAATTGCTATGAATCATAGCTTCATATTTTGGCTGTGATTCATGTTTAATTATATTAAGACAAGGTTTATAACCTATCTTCTCTGATAATATTGTATCATGCCTTCAAACTACTTATTGAGATTTAATTACATATGTAATTGTTTAGGATTAATGTCTGTGTTCTCAGCCTCCTCCTCCTGCTTTTTTAAATCATTTGAACACAGTACTTGGTACATGGTAGATTTGCAGAAGTTATATATAGACTTTAATGACTTTTACAAACATGTATGATACATACATCATGTATCATACATCATGTATACTTTCCTAATCAAAATGTTGAACACAGCTTCAACCCCAGAAAGTCCCATCCAGCCTCTTTTCAGTCAATCCTCATGAGCAAACTGGGAGTTCCATAGGTAGCAATATTTATATAAGACTTTAGTTTACATAAACAAAAGCCAATCAACACAACAGTACTGAACCCTTTCTGCAATGTTTCAGCCAAAGCTAATTTAAAGTCATTATTCTCTTTTGAATCCACATTTTCAAGGAAAGATAATCATTGGAAATCTGTATACAACTGAGCACATTTTGGTAGAATTTAATATAAAATGAAACTGGCTTCAAAAACTTTCCTTTTTTGTTGGGAATGAGAGTAGGTGAGAGGACAGTGGGAGCTCAGAAAACATTCATTATTGTTCAATATGCAGAGCAGCAGGGGAGGGAAATTAAAGTAGAGGAGTGGAGAGGAATAGCAGCAATATCCTGCAAATCAACAACCCTCCTTCGTGGGAGTGGAAATACCCAAGGGGAATAGAATCTTAGAGTGTCCCATCTTCCTGATCTTGCTGCACTCTGTGAGTAAATATAAAATGGCAAAGCAAATATGCTGCTAGAAATGGAGGAAAAATAGGTAAATAACTGACTGAAATAGAGCCAACCTGCTGCATTGATAAAGGGGGCTGTTCTCAGCTTTACTGGGGCTTGAAGCCTATTTGAGGTATTAGCTTCCTCATATATCATGATAAATATCTTTAGTTGAAAAACAAAGAGATTTTCCAAAAAAGGGTCAAATAGTTTATTAGGCAAAAAAAGAACAGAAACTGAGTGAAAGGAGTAGCAGTTGCTTGTCAGTGAATACAAGGTAGGCATTGCACAAAAGCCCACTTCCTTAGCTATGAATATTTAAACGTGGCAACCACATTACAAGAAAACAATGAAGCAATCTGACAATTCAGCAAGCTCCCCCACCTAAAGATTTATAAAAACAGAGAATAAGTAGAACAGGACATTTGGCAATTGCTGTTTCTGAACTGAACTGCTATTATTTCCAAAGCAAGTAATTACTCAGAAAGCAAAGTAGAGACAGCAAGCAAACAATCAAAATACCACCGTGATGAACCTGTATACATAAGCTGGTTTTTGAACTGAAATATAGGGGCTATCCTGCGTGATGGAAGACAAATTTGGACCGAATAATATGAGACCCAAGTCAAGCCATTATTCCGAGTCAATCTGAAATAAACGTAAAAGTTCATTATTTATGTTTGAACAAACTTGAAGTTCTTAGTTCCAGCTGGGACCAGAAGTTGAAGACCCAAATTAGAGAACCAAAAGACATGAGGACTTTGTGATATGCACACCTCATTTGGAAGTGTGAAACAGGAACGTTTTTATGAAAGTAAAATTAGTAATCATTTCAATTTAAGAAATGTAATGCTGCTAACCACCTGACCTGTCTCTTGAGAAACCTATATGCAGGTCAGGAAGCAACAGTTAGAACTGGACATGAAACAACAGACTGGTTCCAAATAGGAAAAGGAGTCCGTCAAGGCTGTGTATTGTCACCCTGCTTATTTAACTTATATGCAGAGCACATCATGAGAAATGTTGGACTGGAAGAAGCACAAGCTGGAATCAAGATTGCCGGGAGAGATATAAATCACCTCAGATATGCAGATGACACCACCCTTATGGCAGAAAGTGAAGAGGAACTCAAAAGCCTCTTGATGAAAGTGTAAGAGGAGAGTGAAAAAGTTGGCTTAAAGCTCAGCATTCAGAAAACGAAGATCATGACATCTGGCCCCATCACTTCATGGCAAATAGATGGGGAAACAGTGGAAACAATGTCAGACTTTATTGTTTTGGGCTCCAAAATCACTGCAGATGATGATTGCAGCCATGAAATTAAAAGACACTTACTCCTTGGAAGGAAAGTTATGACCAACCTAGACAGCATATTGAAAAGCAGAGACATTACTTTGCCAACAAAGGTTCGTCTAGTTAAGGCTATGGTTTTTCCAGTGGTCATGTATGGATGTGAGAGTTGGACTGTGAAGAAAGCTGAGCGCTGAAGAATTGAAGCTTCTGAACTGTGGTGTTGGAGAAGACTCTTTAGAGTCCCTTGGACTGCAAGGAGATCCAACCAGTCCATTCTGAAGGAGATCAGTCCTGGGTGTTCTTTTGAAGGACTGATGCTAAAGCTGAAACTCCAATACTTTGGCCACCTCATGTGAAGAGTTGACTCATTGGAAAAGACTCTGATGCTGGGAGGGATTGGGGGAAGGAGGAGAAGGGTACGACAGAGGATGAGATGGCTGGATGGCATCACTGACTCGATGGACATGAGTTTGAGTGAACTCCGGGAGATGGTGATGGACAGGGAGGTCTGGCATGCACGGGGTCGCAAAGAGTCGGACATGACTAAGCGACTGAACTGAACTAAACTGAATGCTGCTAATTAGAAGTGAAAAATACTATCATATTTCTAATAAACTAAAGTCACCACCAAAATCAATTATATATTATTCTATACAAGCCAAGCATGACTCCAAGAAGTAACATAGCCCTTCTGTCTATCATAACTGTGTAGTTTTCTCTTGAGTCATTATGTACCTAATGTCTAGTACTGAGTCCTATATATATCAGGTGATCAACAAGCACTTACCGAATAAATTGGTATTACATAAATGTATTTCACCGTACTATGTTCAAACCAAGTCTTAATGATTCTTAAGAATTTTATATAGAAAATACATCAAAGTAAAGCTGGCCTCTCAGGTGGCTCAGTGCTAAAAAATTTTCCCGCCACTGCAGGAAACATGGGTTTGATTCCTGGGAAGGGAAGATTGCTTGGAGGCAGAAAAGGCAACCCACTCCAGCATCTTGCCTGTGAAATCCCTAGGACAGAGGAGCCTGCTGGGCTCAACAAGTCAGATATGACTTAGTGACTAAACAAAAACATGACTTGGGTGCATGTGTGTGTGTGTGTGTATTTTTTCATTTGAAATAGGTGAAAAACAGCAGAAATTAAAAAAAAAAACTTTTTTGAATATCAGAAGTCCAAAAACGTTCCAGTTTTGAGACTGAATCATGAAAGAGACTTTGTAAACTTAGATATACACAACTTATTTCTAAAACAACATCTAGGGCAATGAAGACTGCAATAAGTCCAAATTAGTTACAATAAAGATATTAACTGTAGAGAAGATACACTCAAGTTTTGTATACCAAAGTAACATTGAAACGGTCCAAAGTTATGAATATATTCAACACAAAGATAAACAGAGTATAAACCAAAAATTGAGTTAAGAGATTACTCATTTGATTTTCTAGGAACAGCATCAGTATGTATCTAGGCATTTAGAATTTTTTCATCTTGCTCCAAATTAAGTATTATTTTAAGTTTAATAAGCATATTTAGATGTTGACTAAGATTTATGTACATATATGCTTTATTTTGTTTTGAGTATGTTAATATGTCTTCTGTCAAAAGTTTTTAAAATATAGGGAATTTTTTTCAATTTAAAAATGAATTTAAGCATGCAATAATTTTCTCTTTGTTTATATTTCTCAGACCAGAGCTTTATTAGCCACCACTCCATTATTTCTGAATTGGTTTCTCACAATCATCCTCAATTAAAAAATACATGTTTTGACAGTGTTAAGAAATTCTATTAGGAAAAAACTTTTTAACAAGTCTTTAAAAATTATTGGTACAATCTGTGTTACAAACTTTATGTAAACAAGATGTATTACAAAGCACTTTCTCATATGAGTATGCATAATCTATTAGTTTATTCCTACTGAGGGATACTTGCTGCTGCTACTGCTGCTAAGTTGCTTCAGTCGTGTCTGACTCTGTGCAACCCCATAGACAGCAGCCCACCAGGCTCCCCCGTCCTTGGGATTCTCCAGGCAAGAACACTGGAGTGGGTTGCCATTTCCTTCTCCAATGCATGAAAGTGAAAAGTCAAAGTGAAGTTGCTCAGTCATGTCGGAATCTTAGCGCCCCATGGACTGCAGCCTACCAGGCTCCTCCGTCCATGGGATTTTCCAGGCAAGAGTATTGGAGTGGGGTGCCATTGCCTTCTCCAGAGGGATACTTAGGTTGTTTTTTTTTGTTTTTAAATAGTAATAATAATTATTATTAGCAATGCTGTAATTAATTAATAACTTTGTACCAAGAATGATATTCAAAATATTTAATAGTATAATTTATGTACTAGCTCAGAAGAACACATACTTTGCAACTCAGAACTATTCAGCTATAAAATAAAATAAGGTATTATAACAGAGTATACTGGCTCAATATTAGTCCTATCTTATGGATCATGGATAGATATTTTTCTAGAATAGGTCTCTAGAAGTTAAACTGCATAATCAAATTTTCTACAAAATTCTAATTTTTACATACTGCCAAACTGGGAAACAGATGGGGAAACAGTGGAAACAGTGTCAGACTTTACTTTTGGGGGCTCCAAAATCACTGCAGATGGTGAATGCAGCCATGAAATTAAAAGATGCTTACTCCTTGGAAGGAAAGTTATGACCAACCTAGACAGCATCTTAAAAAGCAGAGACGTTACTTTGCCAAAAAAGGTCCATCTAGTCAAGGCTATGGTTTTTCCAGTGGTCATGTATGGATGTGAGAGTTGGACTGTGAAGAAAGCTGAGCGCCGAAGAATTGATACTTTTGAACTGTGGTGTTGGAGAAGACTCTTGAGAGTCCCTTGGACTGCAAAGGAGGTCCAACCAGTCCATTATAAAGGAGAACAGTCCTGGGTGTTCATTGCAAGGACTGATGCTGAACTCAGCTCAAGCTCCAATACTTTGGCCACCTCATGTAAAGAGCTGACTCATTGGAAAAGACCCTGATGCTGGGAGGGATTGGGGGCAGGAGGAGAAGGGGACGACAGAGGATGAAAAGGCTGGATGGCATCACCGACTCGATGGACATGAGTCTGAGTGAACTCTGGGAGTTGGTGATGGACAGGGAGGGCTGGCGTGCTGCGATTCATGGGGTCACAAAGAGTCGGACATGACTGAGCAACTGAATTGAACTGAACTGAAACTGCTATTTTAATTTCCATGTCCATGGTAATAAGTAAGATTAAACATTATAATATGCTTTTATCCAGTAAGTATATATTTCTTCCTCGAACAGCTTACTCATAAGCTTCATTCATTTTTTTTCTTTATTGGCATATCTCTATTGATCAGTAAGAGTTCTTTATATTTTCTTACTGTGTTTTACAGATGTTTTCTTCCAGGCCCTTATATTTCCTTAAACTTTGTCATTATGTTTTTTTTCTATAGAGATTGCACTACAGCTACCTTCATTTTTTAATTAAAAATGAAATATTGGTTTTTCTTGTTTAATTTTTTCTTCATTATACAAGTGAAGAACATTATAAAGGCCTTCTCCTAAGACATATACTTAATTTTTAATACATTGTGTAAACAAATTTTTTTCTTAAAAAGTTCATTCCAAACTTCTCTTAAATCTGTTTATTTAAGTTTATAACATCATATTTTTGTTCACACTGTCAAATAGTTTTCCTTTTCCCAATTTTGCACTGCATTTTCTTCAGCACTTTCCAGTTTACTCTTACCTACTTTCTCTCCCTAACAAGTTCCTCATAATTTCTAGTCTTAGTGTCTTTCAGAATCATAGTGGATATATTTTATCTATTTTCCTTGAATTCTAATTTTTTTGGCTAGAGTTAAGTAGCTCTCTGCTCAGTCCATTATCTTGATCTAATCTCTCTTAGGTTTGCAAAAATATCTTTGAATACAGAAAGTAAACACCAATTGGTAAGAATATCCACATCCAGGAACTATCTAAATGAAACACTGCAAGGTGTAGAATTAAGAAGTGTGATTTCTCCATGAGGCAGACTAAACATGGGAAGAGTAAGGGCAGCACTAAAGAGAGAAAATGGAGAGGAAAAGCCTGGAGGAGCCAACAATCTGTGAAGCAAGGATGACGTTGAATAAGAAAGAAGGAAGATTAAATAAAAGAATCCTTAACTGTGTGCAATTTCAAAAAAACCCTTGGCAAGGCTTTTGGGGAGTCCTGGAGCCATCAGAGGGTTCCCGTATCTCCTAAGAATGGATATGCTTTGGTACCCCTGTGTGCTCACTCACTCACTGTCTATAGCCCATGTGGCACGAAGCTTTATTACGAGCTTGGATTTGGGAGATACTTCAGTCCATAGACTAAAATTTTTGTAACTGGACGTCTGATAGGCACGTTCTCATAGCTACCAAGGTGATATGTACTTTTTCCATGCTTTATTGAGAGTTACCTTGTTTGAACTTTACCAATTTTTACTGTAAGTATGTTTTTACTTATTTGTGGTGGTGGTTTACTCGGTAAGTCATGTCCTACTGTTGTGACCCTATGGACTTGTAGCCTGCCAGGCTCCTCTGACCATGGGATTCTCCAGACAAGAACAGTGGAGTGGGTTGCCATTTCCTTCTCCAGGGGATCTTCCCTACCCAGGAATCGAACCTGGGTCTCCTGCGTCGCAGGCAGATTCTTTACCGACTGAGCTATGAGCATATAACTTTTAATGGCAGGCATTGACAATATATTTTGAACAATACCTGCAGACTCTTGGCCATTCATTTTATTGTAAAATACATTATTATTACAAATTTAAAATAATAATAATAATCTTATTCTTATCACTTTATTTGATAGAAATGTTGATGGGATAGTAGAAAACCCTCAATTGTATGTTATTTCTAAATACTGAGAGAACAAAAAGGCATCTTTAATTTTTGCCATTAATATGCTACATGAATATAAGCTTTTCAATTCGTTCAGTAAATATATCAAAGATGAATAAACAAACAAAGTACACATATAAAACAGCATACAGGCCAGTAACACTCAGGATTAGTAGCTTTTCTAAAATTTCCAAACACTAATTTTATAATTGTCAAAGAATGTTTGTAAACATTTCCATCAAGTTTTTCTGTTTTCATAATTTTCTATTCATCATAAGTAGTTCTTTGCTCTTATGGGTAAAATTAAATTATTACTAATTTATTTAGGCATACTTAATTAGTTTTTAGTTTTCAGTTAAGGCTTCATTTCCTCTCATACTCTTATATTCTTTTCTAAAACTTCTATAAATTCTGGTTTTTATTATTATGCTTTTATGAGATACATATGATATTCTAGGTACAGTCTGTTCAACAGTGGAGACAGGCAGACAATTGCCTCTCCTTTTTGTTCATGACACAATGCCTTTTCAACCCTAAATCACACAGAAATTTTTAACTGGCAGTACAGACTTCAAATACACATTAATTTGCTATCCACAATCACTTTTCTCTTCACTTCTATCTCCTTTGGATGGTTAGACATTGTAGGAAAATCTAACATACTTTTATTATTCCTCATTGAGCTTATCCTGCTTAACAAATGCCAGTCTGTACAGTTAGCAACATGTTTGTGGAATCTGAATTTGCATTCTCTACCTTAACTCTTGCTTGTAATTTAAAGCAGTATTAATATATTTATGAAAATAATATAGTTAAGTATATAGGTGGTTTTGCCATCAGTAAATAAATGCATGTGGAATTAATATGATTAACACAGGGATATTTTTCTCAACTTAACCTTTAATAAAAATGTGATATTACATGTTATGTGGCATAACTTATACTGATAACTTACTTAAGTATATCTTATACCGAATAGTAATTCTTAACTTTTAAAAGTAACATTCACTCATTAAACAAACCAGAATATATAAAAATCACACACAAACATACACATAAAAGAAAAATGAAAAAAACTAAATCCAAAAATATTTACATACATATGTCTGTATGTGTGCCTATATATATGTACGGAAGAACTATACAAAAAAGATCTTCATGATCCAGATAACCATGATGGTGTGATCACTCACCTAGAGACAGACATCCTGGAATGGGAAGTCATGTGGGCCTTAGGAAGCATCACTACAAACAAAGCTAGTGGAGGTGACAGAATTCCAATTGAGCTATTTCAAATCCTAAAAGATGATGCTGTGAAAGTGCTGCACTCAATATAACAGCAAATTTGGAAAACTCAGCAGTGGCCACAGGACTGGAAAGGTCAGTTTTCACTCCAATCACAAAGAAAGGTAATGCAAAGAATGCTCAAACTACCGTACAATTGCACTCATCTCACACGCTAGTAAAGTGAAAGTGAAAGTCGCTCAGTCATGTCCAACTCTTTGCGACCTCATGGACTTTACAGTCCACAGAATTCTCCAGGCCGGAATACTGGAGTGGGTAGCCTTTCCCTTCTCCAGGGATCTTCCCAACCCAGGGATTGAACCTAGGTCTCCCACACTGCAGGCAGGTTCTGTACCAGCTGAGCCACAAGAGAAGCCCCACACTAGTAAAGTAATGCTCAAAATTCTTCAAGCCAGGCTTCAACAATACGTGAACTGTGAACTTCCAGATGTTCCAGCTGGGTTTAGAAAAGGTAGAGGAACCAGAGATCAAATGGCCAACATCTACTGGATCATCCAAAAAATAAGAGAGCTCCAGAGAAACATCTATTTCTGCTTTATTGACTACGCCAACGCCTTTGACTGTATGGATCACAATAAACTGTGGAAAATTCTGAAAGAGATGGGAATACCAGACCACCTGACCTGCCTCTTGAGAAATCTGTATGCAGGTGAGGAAGCAACAGTTAGAACTGGACATGGAACAACAGACTGGTTCCAAATTGGGAAAGGAGTACATCAAGGCTGTATACTGTCACCCTGCTAATTTAACTTACATGCAGAGTTCAGTTCAGTTCAGTCACTCAGTCATGTCTGACTCTTTGCGACCCCATGAATCACAGCACACCAGGCCTCCCTGTCCATCACCAACTCCCGGAGTTCACTCAAACTCACGTCCATCGAGTTGATGATGCCATCCAGCCATCTCATCCTCTGTTGTCCCCTTCTCCTCCTGCCCCCAATCCCTCCCAGCAACAGAGTCTGTTCCAATGAGTCAACTCTTCGCAGGAGGTGGTCAAAGTATTGGTGTTTCAGCTTTAGCATCAGTCCTTCCAATGAACACCCAGGACTGATCTCCTTTAGAATGGACTAGTTGGCCCTCCTTGCAGAGGTTATTGCTATGGTTTTCCAGTGGTCATGTATGGATGTGACAGTTGGACTGTGAAGAAAACTGAGCACTTACCACAGTACTCTTGCCTGGAAAATCCCATGGATGGAGGAGCCTGGAAGGCTGCAGTCCATGGGGTCGCAGAGGGTCGGACATGACTGAGCAACTTCACTTTCACTTTTCACTTTCATGCATTGGAGAAGGAAATGGCAACCCACTCCAGTGTTCTTGCCTGGAGAATCCCAGGGACAGGGGAGCCTGGTGGGCTGCCGTCTATGGGGTCACACAAAGTCAGACACGACTGAAGTGACTCAGCAGCAGCACTCCTTGGAAGGAAAGTTATGACCAACCTAGATAGCATATTGAAAAGCAGAGATCATGGCATCTGGTCCCATCACTTCATGGCAAATAGAGG
Organism: Bos mutus; assembly: GCF_027580195.1. Classification (NCBI taxonomy): domain Eukaryota; kingdom Metazoa; phylum Chordata; class Mammalia; order Artiodactyla; family Bovidae; genus Bos; species Bos mutus. The sequence goes on from NC_091638.1 coordinate 26,961,701, forward strand.
GGGAAACAGTGGAACCTGTGAGAAATTTTATTTTTGGGGGGTCCAAAATCACTGCAGATGGTGACTACAGCCATGAAATTAAAAGATGTTTGCTCCTTGGAAGAAAAGTTCTGACCAACCTAGACAGCATATTAAAAGTCAGGGACATTACTTTGCCAACAAAGGTCTATCTAGTCAAAGCTATGGTTTTTCCAGTAGTCATGTTTGGATGTGAGAGTTGGACTATAAGGAAAGCTGAGCGCCAAAGAATAGATGCTTTTGAACTGTGGTGTTAGAGAAGACTCTTGAGAGTCTCTTGGATTGCAAGGAGGTCCAATCAGTCCATCCTAAAGGAAGTCCGGAATATTCATTGGAAGAACTGATGCTGAAGCTGAAACTCGAATACTTTGGCCACCCAGTGTGAAGAACTGACTCATTTGAAAAGACCCTGATGCTGGGAAAGATTGAAGGCAGGAGGATAAGGGGACGACAGAGGATTAGATGGTTGGATGGCATCACCAACTCAATGGACATGAATTTGTGTAAACTCTGGAAGTTGGTGATGGACAAGGAGGGCTGACATGCTAGAGTCCATGGGATCACAAAGAGTTGGACTCGACCGAGTGACTGAACTGAACTAAGCCACATGTTTAAATGCTATATATATATATATATATATACACACACACACACACACACACAAACACACACACACACATATGTATAAATCCTGTGAGCTGCAACTACTGAGCCCGTGTGCTGCAACCACTGAAACCTGTGTGCACTGAAACCATGCTTTGCAACAAGAGAAGCCATACAATGAAAAGCTCACACGCTGCAACAAAGACCCAGTGCAGCAAAAATTTAGAAAAAAAAATTGTATCACATAACTGGTATGGAGTAGAGAGAGTAATCCAAGCTTCTCACTCCGAACTCTCTTCTTTCACTGGAGGTTACAAACTGCACCTTCTATTTCACTTGTAGACAGGTTTTTTTGACTGGTGGTATTTCCTAACAAATCAAATTATATGATAAGATTTAGATATTTAAAAATGAAAATCTTGGGAAAAGTGAGAAAACCTAGCAACTATGGATCCAAGTTTCTTAAAACAGCTCTGATTTAAGTAGCCCCTACCAACTTTGGGAGAGATACGCCTTCCTGAGTACATGGCTGTCCCCGTCAGTCTTATTTGATTCAGTTGTGTCACATCTCTAGCCACGGCAGATATTTGAGTGTTTAACTTGTGTACTGTTCCAGGTGGCTTCCCTGCTATATTAAACTGGAGATCAACTTAAGAAGGATACATAACTTTATAACATGATTCAGACCATCAACTCACTTTCCAACTGGTTTCATGGTGGTAGGATTTTTGTAAGGGTCCTGCTTCTAAAGTGTTTCAGGATTGAATCAATACAGTGTCTGTTGACTGTTCACTAAATACATTTATTCTGTGAGTGGAATCTAAACTACTCTTATTAGATAGAGTACCTTTTATGCTATACTAAATGAAGTTTAAAATCACTGTTATCCCAAAGCAAAAACACAAGAATTTTCCAGTTCTGCCCCTATGGATATTCAATTGCTCTTCTCTTGGTTCCTATTTTTTTTCTTCTTTTTTCCTTATAATTAGGTATGATTACAGCATCTCTGCACCTGATCCTTTGTCATTACAAACGTGTATTGCTTAAACTATTTGTTTCTCAACATCCTTGTTGCATAGGAGAGATCACTCTCTCACCAGGAGTGAGTAAGGAGAAGCTAAGTGAATCACAGAACTTAATGTCTTCCTTGCTGAACACTCCAATGGTGACCCTATGGTTCATTTCTCAGACTCTCCCCTCTTCAGAGTCTCTGAGGATTGACTTCCCAGAAGTTATTCATATCCTCCAGTTTTCACCCGTAATAGAGGCAAAAATGTTAATTCCTTGCACCTAGGATTGATTTTATGACATAATTCTAGGTAATGATTTGTAAACAGTATTTTCTGGATGAAGTTTCTAATAAATGTACCTTATAACAGTTATAATGTCTAAAATTTAAAAAGTGGATCATAACAAGTGTTGTCAAGGATGTGGAGCTATGGAACTCAGAGATTTAGTGGAAGTATAAATTAGTAAAACTTCCTAGAAAAAACTCTTAGGTAGCATATACTAATGTTTAGCACTAAGTATGAATTAGACCTTCCACTCCTAGCTATACCCCCAACAGAAATGCATATGTCTAATTACCAAAAACAAATAAAAATGCCCAAGACTATTTATAGCACAATTCATAGTAGTCCAATACAGAAAACATCCCAAATGTGCATTAACAGTGAAATAGATAAATAATGAATAATTATAAAATAGAATACTGTACTACAGTGAGAATGAACAAACTACAACTATACCCAATACTGAGGATGCATATCACAGCCATAACATTTAGCAAAAGATGTCAGCCATAAAAGAGTATAACTGTATAATTCCATTTACATAAAGTTCAAAACTATGAAAACCTATGCTATGCAGTTAGAAGTCAAGACAGTGACCACCATTGTCGACAGTGGAAAGGCAGATCTTTGTAGGGGCTGGTAAGCTTTAACTCTTAACCTGGAGGTTTGGTTACACAAGAGCAATCAATCTATGAACATTCAACTGTCGGTACTTAAATTGAAAATGTACTGGCTTGGCCAAAATGTTATTTCAGGTTTTTCATATCATAGGAAAACTTGAACAAACTTTTTGGCCAACCAAATACATTATACTTGAAGTTGAAGTTTACTGAAACAGAGAAAGAGGAGGAAAAAGAGAGGAAGCCAGAGAGAGCTGAGAGTGAGGGAGAAGGGGACCTTGGCTGGCTGAGTCCTTTTTTCCCTCTGGTCCTATTAGCCTATTTCCAGTTGAAATACAAATGTGAGTTATGGATGTGTAACAGTCATAAAGAGACCATGAGGGTGAAACCTGTAAACCAAAGAGACCAATATGCAAAGACAGATAAAGTGCCCAGGGTCTCTGATCTCTGATGATAACACTGAACAACTGTGCCAACTCTGGACACTGATATCCGGACTTCCTGTTACCTGAGACAAATTAACTCTACCCTTTTTGATGTTATCTGTCAGATATTTTTCTTGGCTGCTTTCACGTCCAGTTCCAATCACTATTACACAGTTTTCTAATTTTTAGCAATCTTCGAGTTAACAGTCTGATCACATGTAAATTTAATCCAGACCACTAAACCCTATTTTAGAGTCTCATAGTCCAAGAGAGACTCTAATGGTGGAAAATGCTTACACTTAAATTCAAAATAAGGTGCAAAGACAAACTGGTTTTGGTTCAAGACAGCAACAGAGAAGGATCCGGGGTTCACCTCCCGCCATGGACACACTGAATCTGTAGCAATTTATAGAACAGCTTCCTCTGGGGAAAAAAACCTAAAAACCAAGCAACTCCCCTGTCTCTAGGAAATAAGAGAAGGCCCACATCAGAGCGAGTAGAAGAGGCTGGGACACAGCTGCCACCATAAACTCCATCTGCTGCACAGTGACTCAGATAGGAGGGGACTCAAAACCCAAACTTCTCCCTGATAAAGAAGCATTTTGAACCCCAGAGTAGACACCCCAACTTTTAAGACCTGCACCTGAGAGATGAGCCCTCCAAAACTGAAAACTAACCGGGCTCAGGTACATGAGACCCACAAGGTTATGACCATCAGAGAAAGGCTCTCAAAGGGCTGGCATGATGGGATTCACCTGCCTTTGGGCCCAGAAAGAGGTTGTACATCCAGAGGCGGCAAACTTGCTGCGAAGGAAGCTCATCCCCTCTTAAAGCCCAGCCCGAGGCTCAGGCCTCCCAGGAGTCCACAGCCAACCTGCTGCTGGTGGCCACCATCTTCATATCTCCCTCTGTCCGCGGGCACCATCTTCTTTTTTTTTTTTTTTTTTTTCGTCTGGGCACAATCTACACACCCACTTTCTGCTTCCTTCCAGTCAGCAGAGGCCGTCTTTGTGCTCTGGCTGGCGGGCACCATCTTTCTTTTTTCTTTTCTTTTCCAGGCAGTTGCTGTCTGTCCAGCCCCTGGGCGCCGTCTTCCCACTCTCCTCTGACTGCGCACAAGTGTCTGGTTTTAGCGCGTGCCGCCCAGGAGACGCTCTTTGAACGCCGGGGCCCTGGAGGCTGAGGGGACTCATGTTCCCAAGTCTCGCGGGACTGTAACAACCTGAGACACGGGTCTGGGAAGGCTGACCCGGTGGAGCGCAGTGAAGACAGCGGACTGAGACCCTCTCCATCTTTCTGTGAAAGAGGCCTGTTTGTTTATCCTCAAAGCTGCAGTCTGAGGGGAGTCTTCTGATTAAACAGGTGTTAAGGATGACTGTGATCCTTTGCAGAGACCTCAGAGGCTATCTTCGGCTCGGCCACACCTGCGCACTGGAGCGCCTCTGTCTTTTCTGGAAGCTTGTGTTCCCGGGTCCCAGGGGACAGTAACCAACGGAGACAGTTTTCATTAGGCTCCCCCATTCCAGGGCTTGGCCACAGAAAGCTGAATAAATAAAAGGTGCCGCGTCTTTCTGAGAAGGAGGCCTGTTTGGCTTGTGATGTGCTCCACCCTGAAGGGCAGCTCACGCTCGGTCCCCGTGCAGAGGCTGTGCACAGACGCCCCTCAGGGAACTGAGTCACCATCTTGGTGCCAACCAGCCCCCACACGGGAACTTCTAAGCTCGTCTGGAGCCCCAAGATTTGCTGCTGCCGCACAGGAAACACCTCTAGATGGTCTGGCTCTGGCAGCCTCTGTACCCTGCCGGCGCCACAGGACCATGTCTATGTGCTTCTAGAAGGGCAGCCACCTGAAGCCGGGCTTCCTGTCAGCCCCAGTCAGGTGCCCACCGAGATCCCCCCTTCAGGATGCTGACAGGTCTGGTCTCAGCCTCACCCAGTGGGAGCCGGGAAGAATAAAATAGACTGTGGGCCAGTCACAAAGGCTAAGAGACGGACCAAGAGACGGAGTTGGACTGCAGGATAAGGTCCATCTGCCTGAGGCTCTCCTTCCAGAGCGGGAAGGTGGCTACTTCATCCAATGCATGGAAACCATCCCCGAGAGTCAAATAACATGAAGAAATAGAGGAATATGTTCCAAAGGAAGGAACAAGATAAAACCTAAAGAAACAAGCTTAATAAAAAGGTATAGTTTATTTTTTGTTCTTGTTATTCATGCTTTAATAATTGTCAAAGATGCCTGATATTTTTGGTAAAAACACAATATGCTCATGTTTGCTGACAGACTAGATTCTGTTTTGCGTTCTCCTCCCAGCTTTGATGTGCCTTTTCGACTCTCTTCCACTTACCTGAAATATCATGCGTTATGATCAGTTGTTTCAATCTAGTTCCTAAGGTCTTTGAATATATGCACCTAGTTTTAATCCTAACACAGTTTTACAAAGAAAAGATATATAACATATATATTTGCTGCATGTTACATGACTGTATTAGGAGTCTATTTTATAAACATTTTTCTTTAATATTTATTTGTTTTAATTTTGGCTGCGTCAGGTCTTAACTTTCAGTGTACATACTTCTCTGTAGTTGTGTTGTGTGTGCTCCAAGGCACTTGGGCTCTGTAGTTTCCCTAAGGAAACTTATTTCCCCAAGGAAACTTATTTCCCCAACCAGAAATCGAACCTATGTCCCCTGCATTGGAAAGTTGTTTCTTTTTTTTTAATTAATTAATTATTGGGGCTGCACTAGTCTTCATTGTTGCATGGGCTTTCTCTCTAGTTGTTGTGAGTAAGGGCTACCTTTAGTTGTGGTGTGTGGGTTTCTCATTATGGCCACTTCTCTTGTTACAAAGCACAGGCTCAAGGGTAGTGGGCTTCAGTAATTATAGTGCACAGTCTTTGTTGCTCTGTGGCCTATGGGGTCTTCCTGGAATAGGGATCGGACCCGCAGCCCCTGAATTGGCAGGTTCTTTACCACTGAGCCACCTGGGAAGTCCCAGGTGCAAATTTTACAGCTGCAGCATATATGACATGTGTAGTGGCTCTTTCTCATTTTTTGGTACTGATTATTAATTCCCTTTTTTTCTTTCACAAGAATCTGTGAAGATTTTCTATGAAAAGCAAGTTAATAAATATTTTCAGCTTTGCAGGCCAAGTGGTTTAGGCCCTATTAACTTTACCCTTGGAGCAAAATAGCAGCCACAGATGTTTCATACGCAAACAGGGACAGTTATGCTCTAATAAAATTTATTTACAAGAATTCTGGTGGTTCAGTGGTTAAGGCTTTTTGTTTTCACTACTGAGGTCCTGTGTTCAATCCCTGGTCAGGGAACCAAGATCCTGGCAAGCCACCTGGCCTGCCTGCCCCAAAAAAATATTTACCAAAAAAAAAAAAAAAAAAAGCAACTATCTAGATTGGCCATGGGTCACAGTTTACCAAACCTTGTATTTGAACTTGTAAATAAAACTTTAGCTGCTTATTCTTACTAATGAAGCTAAAGAGATCAGAAATTTTTTTTATTCCATTCTCTAAGATAAATGGAAAGGGTTGAGATTATAGAATTGTTACCAGAGTTCATCTAGACTTTGAATCTGGAGCAAGTAATGCAAGGAATTAAAGAAAGTGGGAAGCCCTTCAATGTAACAGTGGGGTGTAATGATCAGATTTTTCCAGCCTTAACAACATTATAGTGTTCTGGGCTTCTCATGTTTCTGAAACTTTGATCGTTTTTAATTTTATTTTTATCTTTTGGCTGTGTAGCATGTGGGATCTTTGTTACTGAACGAGGGATTAAATCTGCCCCCTCTGCATTGGAAGGTGGAGTCTTAACAAGTGGACCTCTAGTGAATTCTTTCTAATCCTTTCTTCCTGGTACATTCAGGCTTTCTCTAGTTGTGATACTCAGGCTTCTTAATGTGGCGGCAGTGAGGTGGCATCTCTTGTTGCCGAGCATGGGCTTTAGAATGTGTGGGCTTCAGTAGTTGTGGTACAAGGGCTAACTTTGTTCTGTGGCATGTGGGATCCTTCCACACTAGGGATCAAATTAGGGTTCCCTGCATTGGCAGGCAGATTCTTAACCATTGGACTACCAGGGAAGTCCCTCTGATCCCTTTTAAATGACGTTGTCATCTTTAGAATACAGATTTTGTATAAAATCTAAATTCTTAGAGTCTCTTGAAAAATTAAGAAAATCATAAGACCCTTACTACTGGCTGATCCATTTAGACTAAGCATGAGTTTCCATTCCCAATCACACCCTACCACCTTCCCCATTATGAGACTTAGTATCACTTGCCATTCTGCATCAAGTATATGCTATTATTTTTCTTAACCTGGAGTTCTTTGCTCATTTATGTTCCTTGCCTAGTATGTGTATAAATCTGCAAGTTCATCTGTTGAAATAGGTCATCACAGTATACATTTTTTTTTTTAAGATAATGCCATGTTTAAAACTGGGTTTCCCTGGTGGCGCAGTTGGTAAAGAATCTGCCTACAATGTGGGAGATCTGGGTTCAGTCCCTGGTTTGGGAAGATCCCCTGGAGGAGGGCACGGCAACCCACTCTAGTATCCTTGCCTGGAGAATCCCCATGGACAGAGGAGCCTTGGGGACTATAGTCCCTGCAGTCACAAAGAGTCAGATAGGACTGAGCAATTTTCACTTTCACTTTTCTTTCATGTTTAAAACATTCTTGTCAGAATATGATTCAATAAGTAGTCTTCTTAATCCAAGTTAAACACAGAAGTCCAGAAATTAAGGTAAATCGTACTATATACACTCTGAACATGTGAATTATCTCATCCCATACACTCTGAGTAGAGGCATAATGGCTTTTCCTTTAACCATAAAACAATGGACTTTAATAGTTTCCCTGGTAGCTCAGCTGGTTAAGAATCTGCCTGCAATGCAGGAGACCCTGGTTCAATTCCTGGGGAGGGAAGATCCGCTGGAGAAGCAATAGGCTACCCACTCCAGTATTCTGGCGTGGAGAATTCCATGGACTGTCCATGGGATCGTAAAGAGCAGGGCAGAACTGAGCAACTTTCACTTCACTTTAATAGTTTAGGGATAAATAGCTCCACTCCTTTGTCTCCCCTACCCATTTCTCCCAACTTTCTCAAAAATTTTGGTTAACCATCACATTGCTTAATTTTCAATTTGAATCTTATGTTTCTGGATACAAATTCAATAATCTTAATCCTACCTGAAGTAACAAAATACTGTTAGACAGAGCACAGTATTAGGCAAACATTTTCTTCTCTATTCTCTATGTTTTCCTCTTGAGGAGGAGCTCCCTTCATGTAACAAAATTGGCCCTTCCCTTCCCTTTCCCTCTCTTTGTCCTAGAGGAGGACAAATTAATTTTAATTTTCTGTTTTGAGGGTTGTGAAGAAAAATGTGGGAACATGCATACCAGTCCCACCCTTCCTGGGAGTAGGACTTTCCTCAGAAAGTTTTCGGTCTTTCCTACTCTGCTGTTCTGCGAGTTTACAAGGGACAGCGTGGGATGGTCAACTCCTGTTTCTGGGAGGAAAATCAGCCTAAGCCAAGGGTTCTGTATTAGAAATCTCATTTTCCTACAAACTTAAAACACATTTTCCAATATCAATTAGCCATTTAAGAAAGGAGATATTTTGACCCCCATCTCCGTAACACCTTTGTCTTATCTTAAAATACATTCAGAAGCCAGGCAAAAAGGGTGGGTCATGTCACTGGGCACCCTTAGGATTACCATCACATGTGAGTAACAAATTGTTATCAAAGGTGTTATTTGGAGGGCATATCCCTTCACATTTTTCAATATTAATCACTTTGATCAATAGGATTTGATTAAATCCTGACCCAAGTGATGAATGCAAATGTGTCTGTTGTTAAGATTGCCTCCATGAATCAAAATACTGCTGATAAGACCAGTTTAAGACTTTCTTCTGTATTTTGGAACTCATCAGGCTGAGTATCAGCAGGCGCAGGAGAATCCAGGCCAACCTATGAGAGGGAAGGTCATTAGAGAAAGGGGGATTTGCTGCACTTTAGACTTCACCCTGGACAGGCTTACCAGGGGCCCTGTCTGCACTGTTCAGAACGCAACCAAACAAACACGTTCACTGTTCAGCCTTGCTTTTCTGATTTCAACAATCCTTCTTGTAGGAACTTACCAAGAGTGCAAAGATTATGTACAACTATGTTCCCTTCATTGTTTATAATAACTCTCCCAGGCCCACCAAAAAGAAAAGTCTGGAAACCAGTCAATGGAGGGTAGGTTAAAATAAAGTATTTGTTGTTGTTTAGTCACTAAGTTGTGTGTAACTCTTCATGATCCCATGGACTGCAGCATGCCAGGTAAAGTATGGTGTTTCCATATGATGAATCATTACATAGTCATTAAAGAGAATCATAGCAGTCTATATTTATTGGTAAGAATTCCATGACATATAGCTGAACAAAAACTAAGAAGAGGGTGTGAAATAGCAAGTACAGAGCAACCTCACCTGCATATATTTATTTATATGTACCTGTGTAAAGTTTTTGGAAGGATTGTCATCAGAATGCTAATGGTTGGTTTCTGGGTATTGGGATTTGAAGTGATTTTATCAAACTTTTTCTATATTGCTCTAAAATAAATGGGGTTGCTTCCATGAGAATCCATTGCTCTGTATGTATATTGTCAGCTCTCTGATGATAACTATTTAGGGGCATCAGTTTTCTGGTTACAAGATCATTAGTCTTTTCAGAAAACAGCATAATTGAACTACATTTTGTTTTATTCCTAAGTACCATGGCATTTAGTTTTTAAGGAGCTATGTGTGATTTCTGGTCACTAGAGCAGTTATTTAAGGCTCTCAGTTTGAAAATAGCATGAGTATATCACAATACCTCTTTCATTAAAACAGGCAAAAGGGACAATTTGGTTACACATATCCTCAAAGCCATCTTGTATCTAACATACTTTTGAGTGCTCTGGGAGCTATCATCAGAAATTCATCTCTTTCCAGCTAATAGCCCTTTCATACTGCTTTTCTTGCCAATGAACAGATCCTTTTCTCATTCCCATATCACATTTTTTAAATTGATTTTTCACACTTTGCCCTCTGAAAGTAGATTTTGGTGATTTATATGGATACTAAGAATTAGCAGTTAGCATGCATTTCATTCATGGTCCTTAAAAATCATAATTATCTAATGCATGATATAGAATACATATCACCAAATGCTAGGCTATTAATAAGAGGAATGGGTTGTTGCAAATTACAGAATAATTTTATCATACATTTTGAAGTGCAAGTTTATGTTTTAAATATTAAAAAAAAAAAACAAAAACGGAAGGCAAAATAACATTACTTAACAGAAAAAAAAGAGAGGAATGAATTTTTTATTGTTTGGAAGAGATTGTTGAGTAAGTTTTCAAGTAACATATACTCTGAAAAAGTATATATAACAAAATAGACTATTCCAGAAGGGAAGAGAAATGTGTAGTTCATGTGACATTCTAAAATAATAACCTCTTTTTTATTTTATATTCCAATTATATAATCAAAATGTGAAAAATAATATAAATAAGCTAATTTTAGAGAGTCTAGGTGTATCACTAATTTAAAAATCTGATTCAAAATAACGTTCTTATATTTTTTCCAGCATTCTTTAAAATATGTAATTATTTTCTGTTTCTAAACTTGATGTTAGGGTAAAAATGTAGTGCCCCCTCCACTGTTATTGATTCCTGTCATTTTCATTTTTTAAAAATAGCTCAGGAATTCTTAAAATCTTATTTTTCCTAAGCCACAGTAAATTTGTCATGCATATCTTATCTTATTTCAAAGGGGTAAATGCAAAACTCTAATGATTCACAAAAATTGTTTGAAAGCATGACACAGGTGTAGATTCTTAATAAGACTATTAGAAGACTAATAGAAATCTTTGCCACAGGTCTCTCAACAAATACACTTTGTTGATTCACAAAATTTTTCAGAATTCCTTGCATGCATATTATTAACAACTTAACAGATAGCTTTGTGCAAGGGGTTGGTGGAGGGGAGTGACTGCCTTGGAACTCCTACCCATAGTACATATTTACAAAGCTGCCAACTTGGCATTGATTTTTATAGACTGAATACAAACAAGAAATCCAAAGCCTATCTTCTTCCTCTGCAGGCAAATATTTTCAATTGAAAAGTTGGCCAGTATATCCAAGTAAAATGAGATGTATGCAGTGTTTTACTGCATTATATGGTAATCCTTTCACAACAATAAAAAGATCTACAATAGAAGAAATCACAGATTTTGAAAATTTTCTTTAATTATATACCTTATGTCATTTTTATGTACACCACATTATAAACCAGTCTATATATTACAGAAATTGTATACTTCAAACTTATGAGTAAACATACTTAGTTCTACAAATTCCATTTTACAGTAGTAATAAATGCCTACATAATTTACTGAGTATATATGAAGTAAGTAAACACCAAAGAAATCACTTAAAATCCTCCATTCAAACCTATAATTTTAAAAGACTGCAGTTACCTATTAATATTCTTATCTTAATTCAATTTTTGCTCTAGGAAATTGAATGAGAGAGTAGATGGTCTTATGAGCTTTTTCTCCTTGGCCAGAACCATCATATACAACACACATACAAAAATCAACTCCCAGTACCATCTGTAAGAAAACAGCTTAGGGAGAGCTAAAAAGTTTTAATTTCCCACTGCCACTATCAAGCTGCAGCTGTAGGAGCAACCCTGAGCCTTTGTGAAACTACTCAGCTTGCTTTTGTTTCCAGGCATTGGCAGAGCCTACTCTTCAAGGGAGGTGAATCTAGTATCATAAATGTGAAGTGCTGTTTTATGGATCTCTCCTGCCTTTAAGCAAGATTAGGAATCAACAAGCATTCATATATGCTAAGAGATATAACAGACTGGAGTTGCCACATGGTGCATCGCCACAGATTTTACACACCTACTCTAAGAATTTATCAACCAAACAATATGTGGGAATTTGCTTTATAATTTAATTCTAAAGGATATTTAACAGAGGGTTTGCTGCTGCTTCTCCCTTATGCCTAGCATACAATCTGTTGGCAAGTCTGGTAGGTTTTACCTCTAAAATAACTTCTCCCTGCTTTCACTACTACAGTATTAGAAATTTTGAAATCACTCCCTGTATTAGTTTGCTAGGGCCACTGTAACAAAGTACCACAGATGGGTGGCTTAAAATACAGAAATTAACTTTCTCACAGTTGATGAGGTCAAGAAATCCAAGATCAGGGTGTTAGGAGGCTTGGTTCCTTCCTCTCTCTTTGACTTTCAGATAGACACCTTCTCACTGTGTCCTCCAGAGAAGGCAATGGCACCCCACTCCAGTACTCTTGCCTGGAAAATCCCATGGACAGAGGAGCCTGGTGGGCTGCAGTCCATGGGGTCGTGAAGAGTCAGACACGACTGAGTGACTTCACTTTCACTTTTCACTTTCATGCATTGGAGAAGGAAATGGCACCCCACTCCGGTGTTCTTGCCTGGAGAATCCCAGGGATGGGGGAGCCTGGTGGGCTGCACAGAGTCGGACACGACTGAAGCAACGCAGCAGCAGCAGCAGCAGCAGCAGCAGCACTGTGTCCTCACATGTCTTTCCTCTGTGCACATAGGCCTCTGATGTACCTTTTTACCTGTCCAAAATTCCTCTTCATAAAAAACACCTGTCAGGTTGGATTGAGAGGCACCTTAACAGCCTTTTGACATAAGCATCTCTTGAAAGGCTCTTATCATTAAATACAGTCACATTGTAAGGACATAGGGTTATGCTTCAATATACAAATTTTGAGGAAACAAAATTCTGCCCTAAACACTCAATATTCTCCTTAATCTAAATTCCTCTTACAAACATATTCTCCTTCTGTCAAACACATTCATGACCACATCATTATCTTACCAATTATCTTTCAATGAATTCCACTCTTTCCAAAGAAAAGTGTCAGTCGCTCAGTCGTATCTGACTCTTTGCAACCCTATGGACTGTAGCCCGCCAGGGCCTCTGTCCATGAGATTCTCCAGACAAGAATGCTGGAGTGGGTTGCCATTTCCTCCCCCAGGGATCTTCCCAACCTAGGGATCAAACCTGGGTCTCCTGCATTGAAGGCAGATTCTTTACCACCTGAGCCACGAATAAAACCTACTATTTCCAAAGAGAGGTTCAAATGTATAGTTTGACACCTCATATCCTTCTATTTCCAGCCTACCTTTGCAACCATAATATCATCTTTACATCTGATCTGCCAAACAACTACAAGAATTGGTCTAATTTCTACCCTGGCAGAAACATCTACTCTCATGATTTTGCTTATCACTGCTCCCTACTCAAATGCTAACTCCTCGACCAAATATGTCTTAGCCCTTCTTTATAGGGGATATCCTCAGAGAACATCTCTACCCCTGTTGTTTGGGAACAGCCTCCAGTATCTGTAATATCACTCAAAATCCCACAGGTGTTTGTGGAATGGCTGTTCCCTAGCTCCTGATATTGCAGTTAGGGTGGGCTGACCATAGACCTTATCACCTCAGGTATTGGCACATGACTGAAGTCTTGCCAGTGATTGTATTCCAACTCTCAGGCTATAGGTATTATTCAAAGAAAACACATTTATCTAATGAGCACGAAACCTAGGACTTCTGCTAGGACACTAGAGAACAAGAACTCTTTTAATTGAAGTTGTAAAATTAGCAAAAATAAACCTGGGCTCTTGCCACTTTGTCACTCAAGTGGGATAAATAAAAATAATTTAAACCCTGGAAATAGTTTGGTTGAACCACAGAGCATCAGTAATACAGAGAAATTTTAAATGCTACTAGAGGGAATATATTATTTAGAAAGATATGACAATTAGACTAACGGCAGACTTCTCATAGGAACAATAGACATAGGAGGCTTATTTCATCAAACAAAAGAAAAAAAAATAACTGTCTAGAACTTTTTTCTACCAGCTAAAGCAGGAGTAGAGAATAAAGTTAAGAACTTGTCATGTACATAATAGTTCTTAAAGTTAAGAACTTGTCATGCAACCACAGACCTAAAAGAAATAACTACTAAAGGATGTACTTTATTTAGAGGAAGTGATCCATAAGTTAAAGGAAAGAATGAGAGATAAAATAGTAACAAAAAAAGTAATTCAGTAATATATGTTCTTAAGTCTACTTAATGTGCAACTTAAGTTATATATAGGGGCTTCCCTTGTGGCTCAGACTGTAAAGAATCTGCCTGAAAATAGGGGAGACCCTGGTTCTATCCCTGGGTTGGGAAGATGCCCTGGAGAAGGGAATTGCTACCTACTCCAGTATTCTTGTCTGGAGAATTCAGTAAAGTATGTTCAGTCAAGTATGAACATATGGGAGTTAAGTGAAGTATAAAGTATGTTCTGTAAGGTATGAACATAAAGTATGTTCTGTAAGGTAATTCAGTGATGTATGTTCATAAGTCTAATTACTGTGCAACTAAAGTTACATGTATTGATACCAGGGATGGTAATCATGGGACTATCACTTTGAATTAATGCTTGTTAAGATATAATATTTCCAATGACTCATTGGAAAATATCCTGATGCTGTGAAAGATTGAAGGCAGTAGGAGAAGGGGATAACAGAGGATGAGATGGTTGGATGGCATCACCGACTCAATGGACATGAGTTTGAGCCAGCTCCGGGAGTTGGTGATGGACAGGGAAGCCTGGCATTCTGCAGCCCATGGGTTTGCAAACAGTCAGACATGACGAGTGACTGAACTGAACTGAAGGTATAATGTTATGCCTCCAAATGAACTAGTCAATTAATAATAATCGTGTTTCTGAATATGAATTATTAACAATGAAATTTTCATATATTGCTGATGTGTTAACTGATATTTACAGCTACTTGAGAAAACTGACAATATTCTACTAACACTAAGTCTATACATACTCTATGATCTAGCAATTTCTATCTAAGATAAATTGACACATGTTTTTAAAATATAAAAGAACAATAATGTCTGGAGAAACACTATTTTTTATTTATTTGTTTTTTAATTTGAGTGCAAGGGCTTTAAAATATTGTGTTGTTTTCTGTCGTACAATGTGAATTGGCTATAGGTATACATATATGACCTCCCTCCTAAGCCTCCCTCCCACCCTCCCATCCTCCCCAGGTCATCACAGAGCACTGAGCTGAGCTCCCCGTGCTAAACAGCAGGTTCCCAATTCCCACTACCTAGCTATTTTACACATGCTAGTACATGTATGTCAGTGCTACTCTCTCAATCTGTTCTACCCTCTCCTTCCTCTACTATGTCCACAAGTCCATTCTGCATGTCTGCAACTCTATTCCTGTCCTGCAGATAGATTCATCAGTGCCATTTTTCTAGATTTGATATGTATGCATTAGAATATGACATTTGTTTTCTCTTTCTGACTTCACTCTGTCTGACAGATTCTAGGTTCATCCTCATCACTACAAATGACCCAGTTTCAGTCCATTGTATAGTTGAGGAATATTCCTCTGTAAATATGTACCACATCTTCTTTATCCATTCATCTGTCAGTGGGCATTTAGGTTGCATCCATGTCCTGGCTATTGTAAAATATTGCTGTGATAAACATTGGGGTACATGCGTATGTATGTATGGAGCACATAATTTTGAATTATGGCTTTCTCAGAGAATAAGCCCAGTAGTGGTATTGCTGGGTCATATGGCAGTTTTAGTTTTAGTTTTTTATGGAACTTCCGTACTGTTTTCCACAGTAGTTGTGTCAATTTGCATTCTCATCCACAGTGCAAGAGAGTTCCCTTTTCTCCCCAACCTCTCTAGCATTTATTGTTTGTAGTTATTTTTGTTGATAACTGGTCATTCTGACCGGTGTGAGGTGATACATCATTGTAGTTTTGATTTGCATTTCTCTAATAATGAGCAACTTTCCCTGGTGGCTCAGTGGTAAAGAATCTGCCTGCCAATGCAGGAGACATTGGTCTAGGAAGATCCTATGGAGAAGGAAATGGCAACCCACTCTAGTATTCTTGCCTGAAAAATCTCCATGGACAGAGGAACCTGGTGGGGTACAGTCCAAGGATTCACAAAGAGCTGGACACAACTGAGAGCCTGAGCAGCAACAACAACAATAATGAGCAATGCTGAGCATCTGTGGTATGGTTGTTGGTCATCTGTGTGTCTTCTGTGGAGAAATGTCTGTTTAGGTCTCCCACCCATTTTTTATTGGGTTGTTCGTTTTATTTTTTATATTAAGCTGCATGAGATGCTTTTATATTTTGGAGATTAATCCTATGTCAGTTGCTTCATTTGCAAATATTTTTCTCCCATTCTGGAGGTGTCTTTTCATCTTGTTTATTGTTTCCTTTGCTTTGCTAAAGCTTTTAGGTTTATTTAACTCCTATTTGTTTATTTTTGTTTTTATTTTTGTTACTCTAGGAGGTGGGTCAAAAAGGATAGTAAAGTGTTCTGCCTATGTTTTCCTCTAAGAAAAACACTATTTATTTTTAAAAAATCCAAGTAAACCTAAGTCCATCCATAGGTAAATGAATAAATTGTGCTATATTTGTATAATTATTACACATGTATGAGAATAAATGAATTAATAATGAACATAATAGTGTGGATGAATCTCATAGATACTATGTTAAATGACAGAAATCAAACAGTAAAGAGCACACACTAGAAGACTATTTGTACAGAGTTTAAGGATAGCTAAAACTAATTATGTCCCAACCATATTAACTTTAAGGGGCAGGTAGAAACTGGAAGAGAACACAAAATAGCTTCTGGTGTTCTACATGCTAAGTCGCTTCAGTGGTGTCTGATTCTTTGCAACCCTATGGACTGTAGCCTGCTAGGCTCCTCCGTCCATGGGCATTCTCCAGGCAAGAATACTGGAGTGGATTGACATGTCCTGGGGAATCTTCCTAACGCAGGGATCAAACCCGTGTCTCTTAGATCTCCTGCATTAACAGGCAAATTCTTTACCATTAGTGCCACATAGACCCTAGTGTTCTAGGAATGTTCTATTTCTTCATCCACATGCTGGTTATACATGTGTTCACTTCATGACATTTAATGAGATGTTTCACTTATTTTGTATGTGCAAGTTGAGCTTCTCTGATGATTCAGTGGGTCAAGAATCCACCTGCAATACAGGAGATACATGAGAGACAGGTTTGATCCCTGGGTTGGGAAAATCCCCTGGAGGAGGAAAATGACAACCCACTCCAGTATTCTTGCCTGGGCAATCCCATGGACAGAGGAGCCTGGCGGGCTACAGTCCATGGGGTCACAAAGACTCAGACAAGACTGAGCTTCTGAATCAGACATGACTGAGCAACTAAGCACTCACACATGTGCAAGTCAATGTATTTTATGTTCAAATAACAAAAATATAGAAATAACCATTTATAATATAATTAAATCTGAAACTACCAAGACTAAAGGGAATAAAGGAAGTTTATAAAACTATCCATTCAATAGAAAGCAAGTAAATAAGCATACCAATAAAGTATTTTGTAAAAGACTGTATGATTTATTCACGTATATGACAGATGTTTACAGAGCATCTACCAGGTTCCAGGAACTGTTATAAATGTGGAGAATTCATATCAGGGAATGAAAATATAAAGTGCCAGAGGGAGAGAGTATCTATAGTAAGGTGGCCAGGGAAAGATTCAATAAATAGATAACATTATAAAAAGACTCTAAGAGATGAAGTTTCAAATCCAAAATAAGATAGTACCGAAAAGAGAAAATGGCAACTGTGAAAGTTCTGCTAGAGTTAGCTACACAAATCCAAAGGACAGAGGCAGATAAGTGTGACCAAGCAGAGTGAGGATGAGAATATTGAAGCAGAGTGAGAAAAAAAAGCCAAATTATACAGGGCTCTGGAGGGAGTTGTTGAGAGAATGCATGTGGGGAATAACAGGAAAGGAAACTGGCTCTAAGGTTGTCAGCCTAAGGAAATGGAAAATAGAGTTACCATTTACTGGCATAAGACATACTGTGGAAGAAGCAAATATGTCAATAAGGACAATAAATATAAATGGATTAAACTCTGTTGTTAAAAGAAAGAGTTAATGGATTTATTCATTTGATATGTATGCTTTTCTTACCTATATGAATGGGTATATATTTCTGAGATAATATATGTAAATGTATTTCTCTCCTTTAAATGTTAAGTTTCTTGCAATTTTCTTGGAGAGTCTCTTGAGGCAAAGAGATATTTTGTAACACTGTAAAATATGCAAACAATGCACGGTATCTAATTAGATAACAAGAGCAGTTTAAAGAAACTTTTGAGAGTAAATTTATCTTTGAACCCCTTTTGTTATGGTTTTTATAAGCTCGTGCTGCTGCTGCTGCTGTCACTTCAGTCATATTCAACTCTGTGTGACCCCATAGACGGCAGCCCACCAGGCTCCCCCGTCCCTGGGATTCTCCAGGCAAGAACACTGGAGTGGGTTGCCATTTCCTTCTCCAATGCATGAAAGTGAAAAGTGAAAGTGACGTTGCTCAGTCGTGTCCGACTCTTAGCGACCCCATGGACTGCAGCCCACCAGGCTCCTCCATCCATGGGATTTTCAGGCAAGAGTACTGGAGTGGGGTGCCATTGCCTTCTCTGTTAGCTCGTAATGCAATCTAATTCAGAACCGTAAAGTTAGTAAATCCTTAATATTAATACTTGCTTGGTAATAGTAATATTATTGTTGTTGTTTATTTTATTTTTGTTCATTCTCCATATACACACTAAAATCACAAGTTTCTGCCCTTATTATTGTACTGAAACCTAGCAGAAAGAATGAAATAATCACCCTCAGCTACTTTGTATAGCAAGGGTAGATGTAAATACTTTTGATCTACTTAAGTAAACAGTGTAGAAAAGAGATTTTGAAACAATGGAACTAAAATTTTTAGTATTTTTTTCCTTCGGGGTTTAAGAGAGGATGGTTGTATTAATTATATTTCTCAGTTCGTGTCACAATATCAAGGTTAAGAACAATTTCTTTTATTCTCATTCCCCACTCGAATTCCCCTTTCTGTTCCCTGGTAACCATTTTATTTCAGATTTGTTCCCATATTTATATGTGTTCTTAAGAAGTTTATATTAATGTTTTTTTCCTCTGCAGGTATACTCAATTTACATTAATGGAATTGTGCTATAGATCATATTGTTTTGTATTTTCTCACTCATCACTCTTTTCAAGGTCTTTCTATGTTACTCTAGGTATGTACTTCACTGCATTTAACTACTGCTTAGAATTTATTGCAGACACAGTGCCCTACTCATGTCCTCTATTCTATCAGTGTACATCTGTGAACTTCCAAATATCTGCACTGCTCCTGTATTCTACTACCTACGGGCTTTCTCTGGCGACCAGAGACCATACTGCTGCCCACTGTATGCCTGAAGAGGTAAGAACATTATGCTTCTTGAAAACAACTCTCAATCAATGACCAGAGTTGGTGTATAAATTCTCCATCAACCTCTTCTCTTAGTTGTATGGTATTCTAGGCCAACCTCCAGGGTTTCCCTAAATGGTTACGCTTCAGTGACTAGTTCTTAAATTAATGATTCATTCTCTTTACTGGCTGCTGTCTTCCCATTCATTTGGCACTTCTCTGCTCTCCTACTTGTTTCTTACACATCCCCAGAAAGTGTCTCCATCCCATGGTCTGCATCTAGGTGATCCCAAACTAAGACAGTATTTCATTCATTTCATTGTATTGTACTATCACCCTAGTGATGGACTTTAGTTATGAACTTCAGATAACTTCCTACTCAGCACAATATAATAAGTGTTTTCAGAGAAGTCCACTTACTGCCATATGAGATAATTTCTCCAGGTAACATACTGTGTTAAGTTTGTTGGGTAGTACGGCGCCTATGTAAATAGACTAGGAACTTCTAGATTTCTCTCCAAAGTGATGCACATGATTTTCTAGATAGCCTTATGTTGGCCAGCCCTGCTTTACACAATTGATAAGTGTTTGAAACTTACTGATAGTTTAGTTTGAATTTTTCTAATACTAAGCTTTTTCATAGGCTTTAGTTCTAACCCTTTTCTTATTTTTCTAATTCCATTCAGGACTTTCTTACATTCTTTAAATCAGTTTATCAAATTGAGAAATTATAGATATCATCTCCTAGTCTATCATTTGTTAACTTTTCGGAATAGTATTAAGTTTTGAATAGAAATCCTTAATTTTGGCCAATTATTACATTAATCTATCATTTTCTCTGTAATAAGGCTTTGTTGGTATTGTTTAAGTAACCCCTTCTCACTCCTAGGTCATAAAGATACTCTCTTAAATTATCATCTATTACCTTTAGAGTATATTTCACATGTATGTGTTTAGTTCTTTGAATCATCCTTATTTATGGCTTAAAAATTCCTAAATATTTTAATATAGCTATACAGATTAACTGCACGTTATTAAAGAAAAATGCAAAATAAATGAGAATCAACAGCCGCACAAATTGTTCTCAATGATTCCATGAGCACATTTGAATCACTCTTGTTCCTCTCTGAAGGCCACAGTTCTAAGTTTGAGTTATCCAAACTGCTAGAGGACATTCTTGTTTCCCTAGTTCTGATCCCTGCTGCTAGGTGAATCTCTCTTACAAAGGACACTTTTTTCTTTTACAAATTTGGAGATACTGCATTACACACTTTGACTATTTTTTCCTCTGTTGCCTCAAATGGAGCAACTGGCTGTCTTTCTGATATTCCTCTGAAGTGCAAACTGTTTCCAAACAAAGAAAATGAGCTTTGTCTGCTTTGCTCTCTTTGGGTGAGCCCATCAGACAAGCTTGGCTCTGGGGGTGGCCCACAGAGCACAGGATTCCCACCTACGCCTACCCTGCTGATTCTATGGGACCACTGAATCTCCTCCATTTCCAAATCTATACTTTCAGCTGTAGGGGGGAAAAAAAGATATAGCTTCCTGAGCAATCTGTTCTCTTTGCTTTCACAGAGTTTACCTCAGCCTGTTTCTTTCTGTTAAGAGAAATAAATACTTTTCAGAGTTTGATTGTAAAGAGCTATAGTCTTTTTTCAAACATCCTACTAGATTTCAAGATAGACCAGCCAGGATACAACAATAAATAGTGCACAATACCATTGTACAAGCTAGAAATTGTAGGGTAGCCTAGGTGGTTTAATATGGATATTTTTATTCTTTAATACCACTATGTATAAAACAAAACAGCAGATAGTTAGAAAATTAGAATTCAGAATTACACTTAAGTACTGAATGCGAGGGCTGCACTGGTAGCTCAGCTGATAAAGAATCTACCTGCAGTGCAGGAGACCCCAGTTCAGTTCCTAGGTTGGGAAGATCTCTGCAATAGGGATAGGCTACCCACTCCAGTATTCTTGGGCTTCCCTGGTGGCTCGGTCAGTAAAGAATCCGCCTACAATGCAGGAGACCTGGGTTTGATCCCTGGGCTGGGAAGATATTCTGGAGGAGGGCATGGCAACGCACTCCAGTATTCCTGCCTGGAGAATCCCCATGGACAGAGGAGCCTGGCAGACTACAGTCCATGGGGTTGCAAAGGGTCGAACAGGACTAAGCAAAGCACGGTACAGCACTGGATGGGAATGTAATCCTCACCTACTTAAATCCATCAAATCGGGGTTATAGTGAGAATCACTATGCATGCTAAGTTGCTTATGTCCGAATCTTTGTGACCCTGTGGACTGTAGCCCACCAGACTTCTCTGTACATGGGGTTCTGCAGGCAAGAATACTGGAGTGGGTTGCCATGTCCTCCAACAATGGGTCTTCCCCAACCCAGGTATTGAACCCACATCTCTTTTGTCTTTTGCATTGGCAGGCAGGTTCTTTACCACTAGCACCACCTGGGAAGCCTGAGAATCATTGTGGGAGTTATTAAATATTTTTAAATTAATATATGTTTATTTATTAATAAATATTTAATAAACATGTATTTATTAAAATACATATTTTGACCACCACTACTACAGATTCTGATTCAGTCGGGGATTTTGTTGGAGACTAGCCAGTGCAAACCACCCATGTTATAAATGAGAAAACACCAGTTAAGAAAATATACCCTATAGCAGCACTGATAACTGCCTATTCAATACCCTTTCTAGCTTTCTTCCTCACTTGCAGTCACAACACTTTTATTTCTCAGTCTCTCACATGTAAGCATCATGATGTGACCCAGCCCTAGTCAGTGAGAAGTAACATAAACTTCTGATACAGTGTCTGAGGAAAAAAAAAAAAAACAAACTTGAAATATGACAAATTTTGGCTTGTTAATCTGGTTTTCTTTCCCCTTATTTCATTTCTTATCCTTTTTACCATGGACCCTTCTCTCTTTTCTTGCTTGGAACATAATTGTGATGGTGACAGATCCAGCATCCATTAAATGAGGATGAGAATAAGCTCCAAACTGTAAGCTAAACAGAAAGACAGGTGTCTTGATGCCTGATGACTAATGATGCTAACAGCCACGGACAGACTGCTCCTCAAATTCTCATTGTATCAGAGTCACAGGTGAATGCAGTTTCTCTTAGTTATAGATATTTATTTCCTTTGTGAAATTATACATGTGCCTGTATAGGCATTTGTGCATATGTTGTGTATGGACACGCAGACCGACATGTAAATAATACAATAAGTGGACCAGAGCTGAAATCAGCTGTACCAAAAGAAACCAAAACATAAACTTTCATACTCAGGGACTGTCAGACAGAGGTGAACAAGGGACACTATATTAGTGAAACTTTTGGTAGTTGCAAATAATAGAAGGGCAATTAAAATTTGCCTTTCAAGAAAGAGCTTGTTTAAACCATCTTTTGATTCAAGATCTTATATAATGTTACTGTATAAATTTACTGCCTTTTCCTCTCACTTTTTCAGCCTGCTTTCCTCTATACTTTGGCACACAACGTTTCAAAGGATCAAAGATGGATAACAACTTCTTACATACATCTACTAAGTTAAAATCTAAGGAAAATAGAACATGCCTCTATTTTTCCTTATGCTGCTGCTGCTAAGTCACTTCAGTCGTGTCCGACTCTGTGTGACCCCATAGATGGCAGCCTACCAGGCTCCCCCGTCCCTGGGATTCTCCAGGCAAGAACACTGGAGTGGGTTGCCATTTCCTTCTCCAATGCATGAAAGTGAAAAGGGAAAGTGACGTTGCTCAGTCGTGTCCGACTCTTAGCGACCCGGTGGACTGCAGCCCACCAGGCTCCTCTGTCCATGGGATTTTCCAGGCAAGAGTACTGGAGTGGGGTAAATGCTTGTGACTAAGCTATATCATGACTAAGCTCAATAAGGTCATGTTCATACGTCTGAACAAATAACCATAGCCATCATAATAAGGTAATCTGACTGGGTAGGTATGGAATCAATTGACCTTACCCAGGCAAAATGGGTACCCTCAGTATACCCTTTTATACTGAGAGTATAGAAGGAGTTGTATAAAAAGAAAAATACAGTATTGTTATCATGAAGAGCTTGTGAGGGGAAATGGGGTGAAGATTGACACTGGGTATACATTTTTTTAAAAGGCAGATGTCCACCACATCACATGATCATTCTGTCACAACCCCAAGGTAAGTAAGAAGGCCATGGATGATTTAGTCCGCAAGGTTCCACCCAGTACCTTTCTCAAATGGTACTAGTTATTATAATTCTGGATTTCTAGTTGTAGTTTACCATTGTAAAATATGAATTTCCAACCTTTGAGGATAAGCATTGGAAGATGCATCAGAAATACCAGACCTTAGATAAGCTCTAGAAGGGAAATGCTTGGACTTATCTTTCTTAATATATTTTTTAACATGATGATCTTATCGACTTCCAAGGTGGTACAGGATAAAAGATAAGAATCTAAGATACAAGGATAAAATTTCTAATGTATCTGTGATTGTGTGTGTCCAAAAAAAATAAAACTATGCTAATGGTTATATATGTGTATAAAATCTGTGAGCGTAAAATATCAGTAATTTATCTACCATGCTATCTCTAGCAACTAGCACAGAGCCTGAAAAATAGTAAAAACTGAATAAATATGTGATGGGTGAATGAACAAGTCCATGAAAGAAACTGAGACCATTTGTCTTTATCTGATCTCTCCAGATTATGTAGGTGATACAAGCATGCAGGAAAACAACTTATAAAGTTTACTTTGGCAAGTGAGAGCTCTGTATTCCTCATTCAAACCCTGACTCAGCTGACAAGATACTGTAAATAAATCAACTTAAAGGTTTTGCCTTTTTTAAACTTGGGATATACAGGGGTAAACAAAAACATTTATCAAATACAAAGTCATAAATATCTAGGTAGCTATATTTTGCATTAATGACTCAATCCAACCTTATCATTATAATACTTGAATAAGTTCAATAGGAATATGGAATCTATAAAAAGGCAGAAAAGAAGTAGCAAAACAAGATATTGTAAATATAAATGGATAGTGCATCCTTAAATTATATTTCTCACCAGGGTCACATGAAAGACAATAATATATACAGGAAAATATACACTTGTCCAACATTCCAAAGGACAATGCATTACCATCGCTTCCAATTCATCCTTCCAAGTAAGATTACAGTTGTACCATAAATGCTCTGCTTCCTCTGGAATGCTTAGTTGCATAATTTTAATACTATTTTCTGTGAATTACTATTTATTTTCCTTGTTTTTTATAGATTAATTTCCATTTTCCATTAATTTAAATTTAGAGTTAATTAGGTAGACATAGGGCTTCCCTGGATGGCTCAGCTATAAACAATCCACCATCAATGCAGAAGATGCAGGAGATGCGGGTTCAATCCCAGGGTCAGAAAGATCTCTTGGAGGAGGGCATGGCAACCCCCTCCAGTATTCTTGCCTGAAGAATCACATAGACAGAGGGAGCCTGGCAGGCTACTGTCCATAGGGTCGCAAAGAGTCGGACCTGACTGAGCATGCGTACATGCATGCAGGTAGATCTAAGTATTAATATGGTAGTTTAGTAACATAAGGAAATCTCATTCTTTTCTCTCTCTATCATCACATTGTGATAATTAACTCAGATTTTTATTTCCAGTTATTTCATTTACTAAACCATTGCCTCATGTAAAATGTTTTAAACATGGAGATTTAGAGGATGATGAAATCCAAAAGAATAGAATACTCTTTAAAAAGTAGATATATATACATACATATTAACAAGGCAAAATTCCAAATGTATGAAAAAGAGAAGAAAATAAATGTTTGTTTGTATATGCGTGTAAGAAAGATAAAAAGAAATAGTCCAAATGTGTTTTCTAGGCAAAAGAAAGATGATCACCTCTAGGTGATGAAATTATGACTAAGAAGCACATACTTTTTCTATTAAGCTTTTTTGTTTTTCTCCCTTTTTTGGTAAAAATGTCTCATTTACCATGAAATGAGACAATATTAATACTGTTATATAATATGGTGAATGAAAGTTGCTCACTTGAGTCCAGCTCTTTGTAGTCCCATGGACTATAGCCTGCTAGACAGCTCTGTCCATGGAATTCTCCAGGCAAGGGTATTGGAGTGTTTGCTATGCCCTGTTCCAGGAGATTTTTCCCACCCAGGGACTGAACCCAGGTCTCCTGCATTGCAGGCAGATTCTTTACCATCTGAGCCACCAGGGAAGTGGCAAAGATCAAACTGAATGACATTAGAGACCAACAAACTGTGAAAAATTATTAAAGAGATGGGAAAACCAGACCCCCATATCTGTCTCCTGAGAAATATATCTGCGTGTGTGTCAAGAAGCAACAGAACAGACATGCAACAACTGACCGGTTCAAAATTTGTGAAAGGAATACACAAGGCTATATTGTCACTTAGACAAGGTATCTTGTCACTCTGCTTGCTGCTAAGTCACTTCAGTCGTGTCCAACTCTGTGCAACCCCATAGACGGCGGCTCACCAGACTCCTCCATCCCTGGGATTTTCCAGACAAGAATACTGGAGTGGGTTGGCATTTCCTTCTCCAATATCTGTCTCCTGAGAAATCTATCTGTGCGTGTGTGTACATGTATACCTGTGGCGGATTCATTTTGATATTTGGCAAAACTAATACAATTATGTAAAGTTTAAAAATAAAATAAAATTAAAAAAAAAAAAAAGAAGCAGCAACGGAACAGACATGCAACAACTGACTGGTTCAAAATTGTGAAAGGAATACAACAAGGCTATATTGTCACTTAGACAAGGTATATTGTCACTCTGCTTATTTAACTTATATGCAGAGTACATCATGCAAAATGCCAGGATGGCTAAATTACAAACTGGAATCAAGATTGCCAGGAGAAATATAAACAACCTCAGATATACAGATGATAATACTCTAATGGCAGACACTGAACAGGAACTAAAGAGCCTCTTTATAAGGATCAACGAGGAGAGTGAAAAGGCCGGTTTGAAGCTCAACATTAAAAAAATGAAGATCCTGGCAACCGAACCAATTATTTCATGGCAAATAAAAGGTGAGAAAGTAAAAACAGTAGAAGACTTTTATTTTCTTGGACTCTAAAATCACTGCAGATGGTGACTACAGCCATGAAATTAAAAGACATGCTCCTTGGAAGGAAAGCTATGGCAAACCGAGACAGCATATTAAAAAGCAGACATTACTTTGCCAACAAAGATCCATCTAGTCAAAGCTATGATTTTTCCAGTAGTCATGTACTACTGAGAGTTGGACCATAAAGAAGGCAGAACAAAGAAGAATTGATGCTTTTGAATTGTGGTGTTGGAGAAGACTTAAGAAGACTTGGCAAGATCAAACCGGTCAATCCTAAGGGCAGTCAACCCTGAATATTCATTGGAAGGACTGATGCTGAAGATGAAGCTCCAATATTTTGGACACCTGATGCAAAGGGCCAACTCATTGCAAAAGACCCTGATGCTGGGAAAGATTGAGGGCAAGAGGCAAAGGGGCCACAGAGGTTGATATTGTTGGATGGCATCACTGACTCAATGGACATGAGTTTAGCAAACTCCAAGAGATAGTGAAGTACAAGAAAGCCTGATATCCTGCAGTCCATGCAGTTGTAAAGAGGGGGACATGACTTAGTGATGAACAACCACAATAGAAAACCGGTTCTGGTGCCAAAAAGATAGGGAACTGCTGGTATGAGGGCCCCTTTGATCTCCTAAATGATGAGTGGCAATTCTAGACAGCAGGTATGTGTTGAACTCTCGAGACATAGGGACCAGGGGAATGACCTGAA
This sequence comes from Bos mutus, assembly GCF_027580195.1. Classification (NCBI taxonomy): domain Eukaryota; kingdom Metazoa; phylum Chordata; class Mammalia; order Artiodactyla; family Bovidae; genus Bos; species Bos mutus. The sequence continues at coordinate 26,988,905 of NC_091638.1, forward strand.
ACACTGACTTGAAGGATTATATAACATCATCATGTAAAGTGTTAACATATAATCATTTCAGCAAATCCTCCTAGGGTTCTAACCAATAATTCTAAACTTGGCAATTTTATTTTTTTTTTAATTTTATTTTATTTTTAAACTTTACAATATTGTATTAGTTTTGCCAAATATCAAAATGAATCCACCACAGGTGTGCCTGTGTTCCCCATCCTGAACCCTCCTCCCTCCTCCCTCCCCACACCCTCCCTCTGGGTCGTCCCAGTGCACCAGCCCCAAGCATCCAGTATCGTGCATCGAACCTGGACTGGCGACTCGTTTCATACATGATATTATACATGTTTAAATGCCATTCTCCCAAATCTCCCCACCCTCCCCCTCTCCCACAGAGTCCATAAGACTGATCTATACATCAGTGTCTCTTTTGCTGTCCCATACACAGGGTTATTGTTACCATCTTTCTAAATTCCATATATATGCGTTAGTATACTGTATTGGTGTTTTTCTTTCTGGCTTACTTCACTCTGTAAAATAGGTTCCAGTTTCATCCATCTCATTAGAACTGATTCAAATGTATTCTTTTTAATGGCTCAGCCATTAAACTTGGCGATTTTAGAGAGAAAGGAAGCATGTCACCTCTAAGCTCAATAGCCTACAGAACCAGTTACAATAAAAACCAGGCACCACATTAGATGGTTTACATGAATTGCATTATATAATGCTCACAACAACTATGAAGGTGAAGTGTAATCTGTCTTATTATTTAAATGAGGAAGTCACGGCTCAGGAGGCATGCCCCAGATCATAGAGATAGAAAGAGAGGGAATACAGTTATGTCTCACTCCAAGACTAATGCTTGTAACTATCATTCTTCATGGCAGTAGGTATGTTCAGAGGCCCATAGGTATCACTTTACCCTGAGTGTTGGATTACAGGAAAACTTTCCTTTGCAAAGTCCACCTCACCCTCAGGAGACATTTTACCAGGGTTGATCCCCCAAGTCTATTTCAACTCTAAGGGTTTATCAACTCAGCCTATTAACCACGTTGGATTTTTATATTATTGTAGTAAAGTTATTTCTAAGACACAATCAGTTTCTGACTTCAAATCCAAGAAAAGGGGAAAGGTCAGTGAAACAAAGCTATAGAATATCAGAGGAAAGAAAAGAAAAAAATAAAAAAAAAGAATACCAGTGGAAAGACATGACCCAAAAATTGGATTTATAGAAAAAGAAATCTTAAAAGGAAACTCCATGGAGACTATGAGTCTACAACCTAGTCTGACAGTTTTATGTTGTGCCATAATTCAACATAGTGAAGAAATGCAGGGACTAAGGTGTTCATATTAAACTATTCATGAATAATAAAATCATCTTCATTTTAGCTGGTTACATATTCTATTTAAATTATTTTATGTCCTTCCAACTTATGACAGTGGCAAGTATTCGATGATGTTAATTTAAAAACAACTGCTTAAGTTGCTTAAGATTTAAATAATTCCTGTTTTGAGAGAATGAAAAACCACTGCTGACTAAATCAAGGAAAGAAGACATTTATAAAGGCATGAAACATCACAGAAATGATTGTATTCTAGTTAATACTTCATGTAACAATTCATATTTTAAGGGAGTTGGCTCTGTGTTTAGAGCACTATTTTGTCTATTTTATATGGAAAGTAGTACATTTAGCTGCTAAAATACTAGTGCTGTCTAAACATCCTAGCATCCCCATCATTGAAGTACATACCCATCAATCTTCCAAAAAATATGTTTATATTAATTTGCCATTGAATAAATGATAAAACTCTATAAAAGTCAAAACTTTCCTTTCTGAGGTTTATTTTTCAGATAGAGTAATATTGTGCCATATATTCTAGTATTATTACTTACATACAATTTTCTTTTAGCATGACAATACAAGGTGAATAATGTTTTCTTGTGAGCTGGCATCCTCACCACTGAAGATAAACCTAATACACTATAAAATCACATGCTGCCTAATGTAATAGACTGATTTTCCTGATAGCATTATCTTTCACCTACTTATTTCTTCTATCTTTCACCCATAGAGTTTTACATTATTTTCACTTTGTATATCGTGAGCCAGTCACACTTCATAACTAAACAATCTCTGCCATTGACAAATCCTTTAACCAAAAAAAGTAAGACCCTGATTAAGCTGATTGTCATTGGTTCTCTTGGATATACTGTATATGTGAGTTGTGGCTCAGACTGTAAGGAATCTGCCTGCAATGCAGGAGATCTGGGTTCAACCCCTGATTAGGAAGATCCCTGGAGAAGGGAATGGCAACCCACTCCAGTATTCTTACCTGGAGAATCCCATGGACAGAGTAGCCTGACAGGCAACAAAAAGAGTCAGACATGACTGAGTGAATAACATGGACAAATACATGCATCCTACCTAGTTACACCTAATCTGGGTTTATTTTACTTTGTATCTTTTGCCCACTTTGTTTTACATTCTGTTGCTTTTAGATGGAAAGAATATAAGAAAAACTCACAACTTTCAAAATTTTATACATATAAACTCTTTTCAGTTTGCCTAACTATTCTGTGAAAATATCCCCCACCCAGTATCCCCAAATACAAGTTTAAATCCTCATTTTCCCTCAATAGCTCCCTAAATTGTTCACCAAAAACTCTTCTCTTTAAATCATCCAACAACATATACTTCCAGCTATCAAAGTATATAAGTATATACATAAATACACACCTACACATATACATATTACGATCATCAAATTCACCTCATTTCCTAATGCAACTTATTCCAAATTTATTTCCAGTTTAGATCAATAAAGCTCTTTTCCTCACCAAAAGTCAATAAAATGCAATAAATTTAAAGTTTCCTGCTTATCGTCCAAAAAATTATCCCATGAAAGATGACAAAGGAGTTTTACTTCACTAGAGAAAGAAACCAATCTTCAAAATAATGTCCTAGAAAATGGTTTTTCCCTGAGATTTTCTTCTTTATTTTTAAAAGAAAAATAATATAAACAGAGGAGACATTTCAGCAAATCAAACGGTAAGAAGTTTCACATTAGGCACACTTTTCTTTCTATTTAAAAAAGGAAAGTAGTTTTATCTTATGCTGTAAATATTCCAGAATATTTTAAAAGGCATTTATTTGCCCTCATTTTTTTCTGACATTGTTAGTGTCTTTTCTAGGTTCAGTCATCACTTAAATGATGATAATAATCGTTACTACTCCCAAAGATATTTTAGTAGACATGAAAGAGAAAAAAATCTTTAAACTGATCTTGAAATAACTGAATCTTGAAACAAATGTTCTTGAAATGATCCTTAAAATAACTAGACTTATGTGTTTAATGGGAAATTCAAACCCCCAACAACTTCCTCTAATAATAATTACTTTATACTGGGAAGGTCAATCAATTAATCTCAACTGAAAATGCAAACATCTGCTGGAGACGATGTATCCATTGTTTGTGAATAGGTAATATAGACTTTGCAGCAAATAATGATACATTTAAATCTTTTCTAAAAACATGAGAGAAATAAAGATCAGCTTTCATTCTATTATCACAAAATCCAGAAAATTTTCAGAAATATTCAACCCTTTTACTCACTGTGTACTAGAATGAACCTTGTTTTTAGTAACTCTCAGTTCAGTTCAGTCGCTCAGTCGTATCTGACTCTTTGCAACCTGTCCATCACCAGCGCCCGGAGTTCACTCAGACTCACGTCCATCGAGTCAGTGATGCCATCCCGCCATCTCATCCTCTGTCGTCCCCTTCTCCTCCTGCCCCCAATCCCTCCCAGCATCAGAGTCTTTTCCAATGAGTCAACTCTTCGCATGAGGTGGCCAAAGTACTGGAGTTTCAGCTTTAGCATCATTCCTTCCAAAGAAATCCCAGGGCTGATCTCCTTCAGAATGGACTGGTTGGATCTTCTTGCACTCCAAGGAACTCTCAAGAGTCTTCTCCAACACCACAGTTCAAAAGCATCAAGTCTTCAGCGCTCAGCTTTCTTCACAGTCCAACTCTCACATCCATACGTGACTACTGGAAAAACCATAGCCTTGACTAGATGAACCTTTGTTGGCAAAGTTATGTCTCTGCTTTTGAATATGCTCTCTAGGTTGGTCATAACTTTCCTTCCAAGGAGTAAGCATCTTTTAATTTCATGGCTGCAATCACCATCTGCAGTGATTTTGGAGCCCCCCAAAATAAAGTCTAACACTGTTTCCACTGTTTCCCATCTATTTGCCATGAAGTGATGGGACCAGATGCCATGATCTTCATTTTCTGAATGTTGAGCTTTTTTTTTTTTTTTTTGAATGTTGAGCTTTAAGCCAACTTTTTCACTCTCCTCTTTCACCTTCATCAAGAGGATTTTTAGTTCCTCTTCACTTTCTGCCATAAGAGTGGTGTCATCTGCATATCTGAGGTGATTGATATTTCTCCCAGCAATCTTGATTCCATCTTGTGCTTCTTCCAGCCCAGCGTTTCTCATGATGTACTCTGCATATAAGTTAAATAAGCAGGGTGACAATATACAGCCTTGACATACTTCTTTTCCTATTTGGAACCAGTCTGTTGTTCCATGTCCAGTTCTAACTGTTGCTTCCTGACCTGCATATAGGTTTCTCAAGAGGCAGGTCAGGTGGTCTGGTATTCCCATTTCTTTCAGAATTTTCCACAGTTTATTGTGATCCACACAGTCAAAGGCTTTGGCATAGTCAGTAAAGCAGAAATAGATGCTTTTCTGGAACCCTCTTGCTTTTTTGATGATCCAGTAGATGTTGGCAATTTGATCTCTGGTTCCTCTGCCTTTTCTAAAACTATCTTGAACATCTGGAAGTTCACCGTTCATGTATTGCTGAAGCCTGACTTGGAGAATTTTGAGCATTACTTTACTAGCGTGTGAGATGAGTGCAATTGTGCAGTAGTTTGAGCATTCTTTGGCATTGCTTTTCTTTGGGATTGGAATGAAAACTGACCTTTTCCAGTAGTAACTCTAACAAATTTCCAGTAGTAACTTTAACAAATTCTAGGATTTGAAGTTGAGCAATGGCACCCCACTCCAGTACTCTTGCCTGGAAAATGCCATGGATGGAGGAGCCTGGTGGGCTGCAGTCCATGGGGTCGCTAAGAGTCGGACACGACTGAGCGACTTCACTTTCACTTTTCACTTTCATGCATTGGAGAAGGAAATGGCAACCTACTCCAGTGTTCTTGCCTGGAGAATCCCAGGGATGGGGGAGCCTGGTGGGCTGCCATCTATGGGGTCGCACAGAGTCGGACACGACTGAAGCAACTTAGCAGCAGCAGCAGCAACCTGAATTCAAGACCCAATTCTTGACTGACTGCCAAATACCAAATTATTTAATATTTTAGGCCTACCTCAGCTTCCTGTGTAAAATGGATATGATAGGGTTTTATGAACAGTAAATATTACCATACATGTAAAACACTTAGCACCACCCATTCCTGGCTCCTGATGTGTGCTCAATAAATACAGTTTGCTACTGTTGTACATGCTGAGGCCCTGGAACATTTGGTCTTTCTGTCAGATATACAGCGATTCCGCTGGACATAGTCCAAAAGGTGTGTTTGCCTGATCAACCAAACCAGAGCATTAACTGCAATGACAAAAGAAACCTGGTTCTCCCATCCACCATGTTCAACCAGTGATCCTTCTTATCTTTCACAGGAACAATGCAAAGTAGATATGATTCAGCCTTATCTTAGCCAAAGAAATATATGTAAAAGTGGTCACACAGCTTGGTAAAGGGCAGAATTTTGACTCCCATAAACTTTCCTTTGCACCATGCTACAAACACATACATTAAGTTGAGAGGAAGGAGGAAGGAACTATCAAACCCTCCCTTTCAACTGAGCCATAGACAGAAAAGAGGATGGTTTGTGTTTTATACGGTTTCACTCCATAAAGTTTTTGATGTGAGTGGAACTTGGAAAGCCCCTCTGTCAAATTCACAGATGCCTGAGTATCTTGAAGTTTCTTTTAAGCTCCTGTTAAATGAAGATATTCTTTGCAGAGAATTTATCATGTGATCCTTGAGAAAGAGTTAGTTGACTGATACCTGAGTTTGCATGGCTGACAGACTGGAAAACAGAACTGGGAAGTGGAAGGGTTGAAAGTGGAAAAAGATGGAAGAGAGGTGCAAGATAGAGTCCAACACATCAAATAAGAAGGTAATCCCAAGGTACTGAGTACTTATTAGGCAGAAAGAAACATGAACTTTATAATTCATCTTTAGCTTGGCTTATAGTAGCCTAATAATTAACTACTCTTATTGTGATTAAAATCATCTTATGTTGGAAAAATAGTGAACAAATTACACTGGTTTAGAGGAAAATAATTCTGCCTTTTAGTCACAGTTCTGCCATTTAGTCCGTATGTTGCATGGGGCAAGTTACTACATAGCTCTGATTGATTTTCCACACTTGTAATACTTGCCTTTCCTCCTCACAGTGTTGTTATGAAAGTTAGAGCATATGCTAAAGCTCATGGGAAAAAAAATAATCTTGGTAGATACAAATTATCATCATGCAATGACTGCTTAAACAAATATATAACAGGCAAGTTTTTAATGCAAGGAACTGTTTTACTACAGAGTAACCAAAGTAAGACCAATGTTCCTCTTGGCAGGAATGTCATGTAACAAAATTATTACTAATTACCACTTATCCTTAATCCTCGTATAAAAGCAAAATATAGTGCTACTAAGATGGGATTCTAAGACTGTTTTATTTGAACAAAGCCACACATCAGTCAATTCCTAAGCCTAGTGCACTTATCAAGGCATGTGTGCCCCTGGTTTCAACTTCAGATCATGCTGTCACGTATGGGGAGATTCACATTCACCACATTTCATCTCTAAATTGATCTCAACTTGAACTCAGGGCTCAGTTTAATGCAAACTGGGATGGATCTAGTGGGCAAGCTCAGTGTTTGTACACCCTTTCATATTCACAGAGATTTTATCTTTCCTACTTGAGTTTTAGCCTAAAAGAATAATTGAGGAGAAAAACCTATTTTTAAAATTCCAAGGAAAATATAATTAATTGCTGTCAAGTTGTAACTGTTCTTGTAGTCTGCAAGGCAGATATTTTACTGAGAAAGAGTCTCAGGTGAGTCCCTTGGCTGACACCAGTATATTGCATTTATCAAGGAAGTGAATTCTTCTTCAAAGTATCTTAATCATGAAATCATAAAGCAGTTCCATTCTAGTCTTCCCTCTAGGCTGTCATCATTTCTTCTATCAGTTATATCACCTTACTATGAGGCATAACTTCATTGCTAAAGCACTGTTATTCAACTGCCAAAAAAGAAATCTAAGTTGTAAATATTGGACCTATTTCTATTTATTTTCTTCTAATAATTTATTTCATTTTAAACACCACAGTCTTTGTCCTTTGCAATCACTACATTTCTTTAATCTGTCACCTTTCTTGGACTCTGCTTGCTTACTTCCATAAACAACATTGGAGAAAAAAAAAAGGAACGTTGCATTTGATGTTGGGTCAATGAGGATTTGAATCTTTTATTTACTACCATAATCACAAAACAGAATTGCTTCCTTCAAATTGCACTCGTAAATTATCAGCTATTATGCCTCAGTGTATTGGTGCAAAGGTTGATGCTGACTAAAGTTTTAGAGGAGCAAGAGAACTTGTAATTTATGTGTCACATGTGGTCACAACATAACTACTTGTCACTTGCCTGAGTAGCTACAGAGAGATAGAGAAAAAGAGGGCTAATATACCCATATGGATGCCAAAACTTCCCCTTGCAAATCTTGTGATGTGTCCAAAAACCTAGCATGTGAGATCTGAGACCAATTTGCTTCTTTAGAGAGCTACTCAGTTTTCAATTTTAAGCTCCAGAGAACCCAGTTATTTCCCTTTAGGAAACAGAAAATATGAGGCCAAATAATGAAGCATACTCATTTTTAGGCACAGGAGATTATTGTCCTCCTAAAGAAAATCAGCAAAATGAAGCCCATAGGCACATAAACAACCATTCATTTAATCCATAAGCAATAGCCTATTTATTCCTTTCCAGAGGAGGAAGGTGAAATTAACTCATGGAATATGGACAAGGGATTATTTAAATCTACTTTTCTCACTAAGCCCATCATTCAGGGTTTATAAAGACTCTTAGGCCATGGACTGATTATTCACCCTGCAGGTAACTGATCCTTAGGTGTGCAACTCTTTAAAATAAGGATAACTTATCTGCATTGTAAGTGAGACTATATAGCCTTTTATGCTAGCCAGGTATGACCTAAATCAAACTCCTTATGATTATACAGTGGAAGTGAGAAATAGATTTAAGGGACTAGATCTGATAGATAGACTGCCTGATGAACTATGGATGGAGGTTCGTCACATTGTACAGGAGACAGGGATCAAGACAATCCCCATGGAAAAGAAATGCAAAAAAGGAAAATGGCTGTCTGGGGAGGCCTTACAAATAGCTGTGAAAAGAAGAGAGGTGAAAAGCAAAGGAGAAAAGGAAAGATATAAACATCTGAATGCAGAGTTCCAAAGAATAGCAAGGAGAGATAAGAAAGCCTTCCTCAGTGATCAATGCAAAGAAATAGAGGAAAACAACAGAATGGGAAAGACTAGAGATCTCTTCAAGAAAATTAGAGATACCAAGGGAACATTTCATGCAAAGATGGGCTCGATAAAGGACAGAAATGGTATGGACCTAACAGAAGCAGAAGAGATTAAGAAGAGCTGGCAAGAATACACAGAAGAACTGTACAAAAAAGATCTTCACGACTCAGATAATCACGATGGTGTGATCACTCACCTAGAGCCAGGCATCCTGAAATGTGAAGTCAAGTGGGCCTTAGAAAGCATCACTACGAACAAAGCTAGTGGAGGTGATGGAATTCCAGTGGAGCTATTTCAAATGCTGGAAGATGATGCAGTGAAAGTGCTGCAATCAATGTGCCAGCAAATCTGGAAAACTCAGCAGTGGCCACAGGACTGGAAAAGGTCAGTTTTCATTCCAATCCCTAAGAAAGGCAATGCCAAAGAATGCTCAAACTACCGCACAATGGCACTCATCTCACACACTAGTAAAGTAATGCTCAAAATTCTCCAAGTCAGGCTTCAGCAATACATGAATGGTGAACTTCCAGATGTTCAAGCTAGTTTTAGAAAAGGCAGAGGAACCAGAGATCAAATTGCCAACATCTACTGGATCATCAAAAAAGCAAGAGAATTCCAGAAAAACATCGATTCCTGCTTTATTGACTATGCCAAAGCCTTTGACTGTGTGGATCACAATAAACTGTGGAAAATTCTGAAAGAAATGGGAATACCAGACCACCTGACCTGCCTCTTGAGAAACCTATATGCAGGTCAGGAAGCAACAGTTAGAACTGGACATGGAACAACAGACTGGTTCCAAATAGGAAAAGAAGTATGTCAAGGCTGTATATTGTCACCCTGCTTATTTAACTTCTATGCAGAGTACATCATGAGAAATGCTGGGCTGGAATCAAGATTGCAGATGACACCACCCTTATGGCAGAAAGTGAAGAGGAACTAAAAAGCCTCTTGATGAAAGTGAAAGAGGAGAGTGAAAAAGTTGGCTTAAAGCTCAACATTCAGAAAATGAAGATCATGGCATCTGGTCCCATCACTTCATGGGAAATAGATGGGGAAACAGTGGAAACAGTGTCAAACTTTATTTTTTGGGGCACCAAAATCACTCCAGGTAGTGATTGCAGCCATTAAATTAAAATATGCTTACTCCTTGGAAGGAAAGTTATGACCAACCTAGATAGCATATTGAAAAGCAGAGACATTAGTTTGCCAACAAAGGTTCATCTAGTCAAGGCTATGGTTTTCCATTGGTCATGTATGGATGTGAGAGTTGGACTGTGAAAAAAGCTGAGCACCGCGGAACTGATGCTTTTGAACTGTGGTGTTGGAGGAGACTTGTGAGTCCCTTGGACTGCAAGGAGATCCAACCAGTCCATTCTAAAGGAGATCAGTCCTGGGTGTTCTTTCAAAGGACTGATGCTAAAGCTGAAACTCCAATACTTTGGCCACCTCATGTGAAGAGTTGACTCACTGGAAAAGACTCTGATGCTAGGAGGGATTGGGGGCAGGAGGCAAAGGGGATGGCATGCCCTTTGATGAGATGAGATGGATGGCATCACTGACTCTATGGACATGAGTCTGGGTGAACTCCGGGAGTTGGTGATGGACAGGGAGGCCTGGCGTGCTGCAGTTCATGGGGTCGCAAAGAGTTGGACATGGCTGAGAGACAGAACTGACTGATGCTAGCCCCAAGATTAAGTTTTTCAGTAAAAAGTTCACCAAAGTCAAGGGTAAAATGACAGCCACAGAGTGAGAGAATGTAATTGTTAGTTCAGAAACAAAGAACATAAAAATAAGCCCTCTTAATAAATAAGAACATGACAGATCACCTTATAGAAAAAAATTAACAAAACAATTGAAAAGGTATTTCATAAGGGATGGAATCCAAATGGCCAATTAACTAATTAAACTCTGCTCACCTCCTTAACAAGTTAGAAAGTAAATATTGAAATTGCAATGTGCTACCAATATACACCCCTCAAATGGGCAAAAATTTAAAGCCTGAGAGCAGCAAATGTTTGTGAACACATTAAACTTCTGAGAACTCTCATATATTGTTTATACAACATATTAACTTTTGCAAATAAATTGTACTTTCAAAATAACATTATTTACTAAGGTTGATGATATATGTACCCTGAGTCGCAGGACTAGTTATACACTCTAGAAATATACCTTTACATTTGTACCAGGATCTGGTAAGGTCAGTAGCAGCATTAGACATGATATTACCAAACAAGAATAACCCAAATGTCCATCACAATAGGGAGAACCTACGAATTGTAGCATACTCATACAAAAGAAAGCTATATAGCACTGAAAATAAATAAGCAACAGCTACACAAAACTGCATGGACATCAGTCCAGGACTTATATTGCAAGTATTTATTAATAATAACTGATATGACATTACTCTTGAACAAATAGGAAACATGCCAGATATTAATGACTAATACATATCTGCTAGAAGAATATCAATGAGCACTGGATAAATTTAAAGGAACATTGTATTTTTCTTTTTTTTAATTTATTTTATTTTATTTTTTAACTTTACAATATTGTATTGGTTGTATTTTTTCAAGAGAAAAAATAAATACTTATATAATATTTATGCTATTGTTGTTTAGTTGCTATGTCTGACTCTTTTTCAACTACATGGATTATCGCCCAGCAGGCTCCCCTGTCCATGGGATTTGCCAAGCAAGAATACTGGAGTGGGTTGCCCTTTCCTTCTGCAGGGGAACTTCCCAACCCAGGAATCAAACCCATGCCTCCTGCGGCTCCTACATTGGCAGACAGATTCTTTATCTCTGAGCCACCAGGGAAGCCCATATTCTATTTATACTTATTTATAAATGTGTCTATATAAGTGTGTGCTGGGCTGTGCTGTGCTTAGCTGCTCAGTCATGTCCCACTCTTTGCGACCCCATGGACTGTAGCCTGTCAGGCTCCTCTGTCCATGGGATTCTCCAGGCAAGAATACTGGAGAGGGTTGCCATGCCCTCCTCCAGGGGATCTTCCCAACCCAGGAATTGAACCCAGGTCTCCTGCATTGCAGGTGGATTCTTTATCAGCTGAGCTACCAGGGAAACCCCTATGTAAGTATATTTATATAGAATATATGCATATATATCCTATAAAGTTCAGGAAGAAGTAAAGTTAATTCATTCTTTAGGGCAGTATCATGATTCATAAAATTAAAAATAAAAGAAAATAATTTCCACAGAAATCAGGGTAGTGATTACTAAGAAGGGAGAGAGTAGGTTAAAAGGTCATAAGACATAGTACTATATTATACTACATTATATTATATTATATTAAATTATGTTAGTACTCAGGGGCCTTTTAGGGAGCTGTTAATATTCTGTTTATTTAGTAAGTGATGAAAATCATTCACTATATACCTATTTTCATACTTGATGTATACATTTTGATGCTGTATATTTATCAGGTATGAAAAAATATATGTGTGTATATATATATACATGCATATATATAGATAGAGATGCATATATATGTGCATATATAGATATAGATATATATGGCTTCCCAGGTGGCTCACTGGTAAAAATTCACCTGCCAATGCAGGAGACACAGGTTCAGTTCCTAGACTGGGAAGATTTCCTGGAGAATGAAATGGCAACCCACTCCAGTGTTCTTGCTTGGAAAATCCCATGGACAGAGGAACTTGGGCTTGACAGGACATAGTCCATGGAGTCACAAAAGAGTCAGACACGACTTAGTGACTAAAAGAACAAAAACATATATGTATGTACACACACACACATGCACACTTGTAATAAACACACACACAAGCAACCAAAACTGAAAACAAAATTATATATATATCATTTGTGGGCATTTTCTTCTAGCATTGGGTGGAAACTATTGAATCATGATGCTAAGCTATCATTCATTTTTTTCAAGATTTCCCAAACTGTTACCCAATTCATACAATTATGGTTGTCTTCACAGCATTCAATGGCAACCCACTCCAGTGTTCTTGCCTGGAAAATCCCATGGACGGAGGAGCCTGGTGGGCTACAGTCCATGGGGTCACAAAGAGTCAGACACGACTGAGCGACTTCACCTTCACTTTCACAACATTCAGTTGTCACATCTACTTCAGAACTTAAGGCTGCTGCTTATTCCCTCACCTCTCCCCAGTTCAAGCAAGAGCATCTTAGTAACTACTATACTGGCACAGGCCAGGAGTAGTTCCTTCACTTCTCACAACCATACTTTCCATCTGCCCAATGAGTGATCCAGTTGCCAAATCCATTTGAAAGTTCTTCTTTCTGGGACCAATTCTGGTACCACTTATAAAGGCTGCAATTCTCCAAAACAAGTGCTGAGGCAATCTGTGGGGAGAATGATTCAGATAACAGGAGTGAGAAATAGGAGGGAAGGCCTATACAAGAATCCAAAGCTAAGGGTGACTAATCCTCAGTCATACAGGATGCTGGGGGATCAAAAGCATTATATGTTAGCTTCTGTCCCTCACTGATCAAGAATAACCCGAGAAGGGTTAAGTCCTTTGCATCTCTGGTTGCACATGCTTGATTGCTGAGGAGCTTATTTCAAGAATATGAAATAAGTGCATAAACTGAGGTTCTCTTAGGTTGCTGCTGCTGCTGCTGCTGCTAAGTCGCTTCAGTCGTGTCTGACTCTGTGCGACCCCAAAGACGGCAGCCCACTAGGCCCCGCCGTCCCTGGGATTCTCCAGGCAAGAACACTGGAGTGGGTTGCCATTTCCTTCTCCAATGCATGAAAGCGAAAAGTGAAAGTGAAGTCATTCAGTCGTGTCTGACTCTTAGCAACCCCATGGACTGCAGCCTACCAGGCTCCTCCGTCCATGGGATTTTCCAGGCAAGAGTACTGGAGTGGGGTGCCATTGCCTTCTCCTAGGTTGCACCTTCATAAATGTTATTGAAGTTTGCAAGGGAACTGGTCACCACAAAAGTGACTGGAGTAATTGGTAGTGGCATACAAGTGGTGTCTGTACACTGGTATAAATCTGTTTAGGGACTTTTCAGAATCTAAGCACCTTTTAATAGAATCCACATTACTTGGAGGAAATACTCAAACTTCACTTTCAACTTCTGTGGTTCATTTAGGGTTGAAGACAGAGCAAACTCTAAAAGTGAGTTTGTGAATCAGACCTGGCCATTCATTGTCGGTCTCCACTTGGGGACTTTTGTTGATAGCGTCAAGAAAAACAGATTTTCTGGTGTTAAAACTAGGAACATGTATATTTGTAGCTGCTGAGGATTACCGCATGAAACTAGGCTGCCTATGAGTGAAGGCAACACAAAGGAAAGGAGGGCGCAGAGAGTGAAATGGGAAAATTTCTATTAATGTCATTTGAATGTTTATATACAACCATGCAATACTGGAGAGGATAGCCATTCCCATCTTCAAGGGATCTACCTGACCCAGGGATCGATTCAGGTCTCCTGCATTGCAGGCAGGTTCTTTACTGTCTGAGCTACCAGGGAAGCCCATATACAACCATACCTGAAACCAATATACTACAATATTTTTAGAACACAAGCCAATAAATTCAAGTTCCTCTCTTTTTCTTACCAGTTCTTAGGCACCTCAAAAAAGCTATTGTGTCTAGGATTTCTAAAAATTTATTTTCAAATAAGAATGAGATTTGAATTAACTAAAAATGGATTGAAGAGTTAAATGTAAAACTGAAATTGTAAAAGTCTTGGAATAAAATAGAGGTTGTAAGCCCCTTGCCGTAGCCTTGGCAATGATTTTCTGAATTTAATACCAAAAGCAAAGACAAAAAAAAGAAAAATAAGCAAATACGACTACATAAAATTAAAAAGCTTTTGCACAGCAAAAAAAAAAAAAAAAAAGAACAACAAAATGAAAAGGTGAACTACTGAATAGGAGAAAACATATGTAAATCACATATTCAATAAGTGGTTAATATCCACAATATATAAAGAAGTCTACACCTGCATAGCAAAAAACCACAAAATCTCTATTAAAAACAGAGGATCAGAATAGACATTTATTCCAAATAAGACATGGCTTGATAACAGTTATTATCAAAAAGTTAAGAAATACAGAGTACTGGCAAGGATGTGGAGAGAAAGGAACACTAGGCCTTTGTTAGTGGGACTGTAAATTGGTGCAGCCACTATGAAACCGTATGGAAGTTCTTCAAAAAATTAAAACTGGAACTATCCACATGCTCTAACAATTCTGGGTAGTTCATTGCAGAAATTGAAAATGCTAACTTTAACCTCCCATGTTCACTGCAACATTATTTACATTAGCAAAGATATAGAAACAGCCTAAGTGTCCATGGATGCATGAATGGATAAAGAAGCTGTGGTGTATATACACAATGGAATAGTAGGCGGCCATAAAAAGAAGAATATCTTGGGAATTCCCTGACAGACCAGTAGTTAGAATTTGGTGCTTTCCATGCCAGGCCAGGTTTGATCCCTGATTCGGGAACTAAGATCCTGCAAGCAATCTAGCACGGCCAACAGATAAAAACAGGATATCTTGCCATTTGAGACAACATGGATTGATGTTGAGGGCATTATACTAAGTGAAATAAATCAGACAGAGAAAAACAAATGCTGTATGATTTCACTTTTATGTGGAATCTAAAAGTAAAACAACAAGCTCATAGATACAGAGACAGATTGGTGGTTGCCAGAGGCAGAAGATGGGCATTAGGTGAAATGGGTGAAGGAACTCAAAGGTACACACTTTCAGTTATAAAGTAAATAAGTCATGGTGATGTAATATACATCATGACAGCTATAATTATAATATTATAAAGTATTAGTGTTACAGAGAATAATAATAGAGAATAGATCTTAGCATTTCTCATCACACACACAAATTCTATAACTATGAACTTGATGGATGTTAACTAGACATGTGATCATTTTGTGATACAGTTGACCCTGGAACAACATAGATTTAAACTGCACAGGTCCACTTCCACTCAGATTTTTAAAATAAACACTGTCTGAATCCATAGCTGTCTTAATCCAAGGATGTGAAATTTAGAATACAGAGGGTCAATTATAAAGCTATTTGCAGATTTTTGACCTAATGGGAGGCCACACCCCAACACCCATATTGTTCTGGGCCAACTGCATATAAAACATCAAATAATTATGTTGTATCCCTGAAACTAATACAATGTTGTATATCAATTATACCTCAATTTTTTGAAAAAAGGAATGAGATTTGAATTTATAGGTTGTGGATGAATTTGTGATGTTTTTACACAATTATTGTAGACACATAGTTCATATGTGTAAATACCTGGTCCTTCTTAGCAAACCTATCAGATTCATCATAGAAAAGAAACTAATAGACAGTCTGTCACCTTATAAGAAGAGAAATGTAAATAACATACATTCTAAGGATTTGGATAATTGAAAGCATAACAGGGCTTCAAGGGCTCTTCATAAGTATTTCTTTGACCAGTCTTTATTGTCTTGCATTAGAGTTAGTAACTGCTTTTTAAACATTCCCCCAAACTTCAAGAATGCACAAGGCAAGGCAAGGACAAGTATATAATTACCACAGAGTGCTTTCTTGTTTTCTTTAAAGGCGCCATAATGCAGCTCAAGCACGTTCCTGTCTGTGGAACGTGGAGCTGTTAATACACCATTTAGATGCAGTAGTTATCTCTGGCTGAAAAGACACTTTGTTTCTATTCTCTTTTAACAGTTTTGATTTTCTGAAAATTATGATGGAATTGACTGCAGGCAGGCTGTGAATTCATTATGTGGCATTAACTAACCAGAGGATATTGTAAAAATAGGTGTGGCATTACCTTGATACCAACTAAATATTCTGGGGAGAGGGAAAGATGAATATATGGACATAGGGATAGATGTGATCTATCCACATTGATTGGAGAAGGAAATGGCAACCCACTCCAGTACTCATGCCTGTATAATCCCTTGAACAGAGGATCCTGATGGGCTATAGTCCATGGGGTCGCAGAGTCAGACACGACTGGGTGACTGACACACACATCCGCATTGATAAATATCATATACACAAAGAAAATTTGTGTACACAAATTGCTTTTATATGATTGTATCATTTGATTTTCATAATCTACTCAGGAGGTAAGAGTTTTCATCCAGGCTTCAGAGATGGTTGAGTGACTTTAACCACTGATACAGACTCAGAAATAGAGCTGAGTAAGAAAATCTGTTTCTTTTTTTCTTTATCTAATGTTCTTTCATCCCACTGGAATTGAGTTTTTTGTTAATAAAGGAATGGTGTTTTGCTAAAAGTTTGCTAGGATTTTAGATTTGTTCAGCCTTCTGTAAATTCCTATTGTGCTTATTGTCAGTACTAATTAACTTAGCAAACAAAAGCATTTCTTAAGGTTTTACCTTCTCAGAGTTTTCTGCAAAATTTCAGAGGATCTTATATATACATTTACTAAAGCATTCAGTTCAGATCAGTCACTCAGTCGTGTCCAACTCTTTCCGACCCCATGAATCGCAGCACTCCAGGCCTCCCTGTCCATCACCAACTCCCGGAGTTCACTCAGACTCATGTCCATCGAGACAGTGATGCCATCCAGCCATCTCATCCTCTGTCGTCCCCTTCTCCTTCTGCCCTCAATCCCTCCCAGCATCAGAGTCTTTTCCAATGAGTCAACTCTTTGCATGAGGTGGCCAAAGTACTGGAGTTTCAGCTTTAGCATCATTCCTTCCAGAGAAATCCCAGGGCTGATCTCCTTCAGAATGGACTGGTTGGATCTCCTTGCAGTCCAAGGAACTCTCAAGAATCTTCTCCAACACCACAGTTCAAAAGCATCAATACTTGAGTGGCGCTCAGCCTTCTTCACAGTCCAACTCTCACATCCATACATGACCACTGGAAAAACCATACCCTTGACTAGACGGACCTTTGTTGGCAAAGTAATGTCTCTGCTTTTCAATATGCTGTCTAGGTTGGTCATAACTTTCCTTCCAAGGAGTAAGTGTCTTTTAATTTCATGGCTGCAGTCACCATCTGCAGTGATTTTGGAGCCCCCAAAAATAAAGTCTGACACTGTTTCCACTGTTTCCCCATCTATTTCCCATGAAGTGATGGGACCAGATGCCATGATATTTGTTTTCTGAATGTTGAGTTTTAAGCCAACCTTTTCACTCTCCACTTTCACTTTCATCAAGAGCCTTTTTAGTTCCTCTTTACTTTCTGCCATAAGAGTGGTGTCATCTGCATATCTGAGGTTATTGATATCTCTCCCAGCAGTCTTGATTCCAGCTTGTCCTTCTTCCAGCCCAGCGTTTCTCATGATGTACTCTGCATAGAAGTTAAATAAGCAGGGTGACAGTATACAGCATTGACATACTCCTTTTCCTATTTGGAACTAGTCTGTTGTTCCATGTCCAGTTCTAACTGTTGCTTCCTGACCTGCATATAGGTTTCTCAAGAGGCAGGTCAGGTGGTCTGGTATTCCCATCTCTTTCAGAATTTTCCACAGTTTGTTGTGATCCACACAGTCAAAGGCTTTGGCATAGTCAATAAAGCAGAAATAGATGCTTTTCTGGAACTCTCTTGCTTTTTCCATGATCCAGCAGATGTTGGCAATTTGATCTCTGGTTCCTCTGCCTTTTCTAAAACTAGCTTGAACATCTGGAAGTTCACCGTTCATGTATTGCTGAAGCCTGACTTGGAGAATTTTGAGCATTACTTTACTAGTGTGTGAGATGAGTGCTAATTATCTTGAATTACAATTATCTCCATGTCCTATACTTCCAGTTGACTATAAAAATCCATTCTCTACCATTGTTTTTTTTAATTAATTTATTTTTTATCGAAGGCTAATTGCTTTACAGAATTTTGCTGTTTTCTGTCAAACCTCAATGGAAATCAGCCATAGGTATACATATATCCCCTCCCTTTTGAACCTCCCTCCCATTTCCCACCCCTCCAGGCTGACACAGAGCCCCTTTTCAGTTTCCTGAGCCATACAGCAAATTCCCATTGGCTATCTATTTTACATATGGTAGTGTACTGGTAGGCTGCAGTTCATGGGATCACCAAGAGTCGGACACGACTGAGCGACTTCACTTTGACTTTTCACTTTCATGCATTGGAGAAGGAAATGGCAACCCCCACTCCAGTGTTCTTGCCTGGAGAATCCCAGGGATGGGGGAGCCTGGTGGGCTGCCATCTATGGGATCGCACAGAGTCAGACACGACTGAAGCGACAGCAGCAGCAGCAGCAGCAGCAGTGTACTACCACATGTTATTCTCTCCATACATCTCACCCTCTCCTCCCCTCGCCCCATGTCCATAAGTCTGTTCTCTATGTCTGTTTCTCCACTATTGCCCTGTAAATAAATTCTTCAGTACCATTTTTCTAGATTCCGTATATATGTGTTAGAATATGGTATTTATCTTTCTCTTTCTGACTCACTTCACTCTGTGTAATAGGTTCTAGGTTCATCCACCTCATTAAAACTGACTCAAATGTGTTCCTGTTATGGCTAAGTAATATTCCATTGTGTAGATATACCACGACTTCTTTATCCATTCATCTGTTGATGGACATCTAGGTTGCTTCCATGTTTTTTTAAGACTTGTTCAAAAATCAGGTAGTCATGAGCTTCAGTTGATGTTGAGTCCCATCACCATAGCAAACTCATAACGTAAATTTTGAGTATTGAAATTTTGGCTCTTGGAAACCAGTTATTATTTCTATCACCCCTGTTGATGAGTTTGGAAATGGTCATAGGATATAATTCTGATCAATGAAAAATGAGGGATGTCTGCTGAGAGATGAGTGAGCAATTTGTATTTACTTTTTAAAAAGAACATGTGAGGATGTTATGCTTGGAAATGCTGCAGCCACTTTGATGCTATGAATGTAAAGCCTATAAGTGAAGACAACTCACTAAGTATGGGTGAAAAAAAAAAGTAAAAAAAAACAACCAAACAACAAGCCAATGAAAAGCAAACAAAGAAAAAAGCCCTGAAGCATTGCTCTCTTTTAAGATACTGGATTTTCCAACTTTTACTGTGCAGAAGTGCAGAGTTTGTTTTTTTCTTTTTTTTTTTAATGTCAAATTCAGATTTATTGCTCATTTCTGTGCTTAGTAATGATGTTTTTAATTAATTTGTTTATTTTAATTGGAGTATAGTTACTTTGTTATGTTATAATATTGTGATGGTTTTTGCCATACGTGAACATGAACTGGCCACAGGTATATGTGTGCCCCCCATTCTGTACTCCCCTCCCACATCCCTCCTCACCCTATCCTTCTGTGTTGTCCAGGGCACCTGCTTCATGCATCGAACATATGGTAATGTACATGTTTCAGTGCTATTCTCTCAAATCATCCCACTGAGATTTTGTTTCTTGTCGCCAAGAGCATCAAATAAGAAACATCGTTAGTATTTCTTTGTAACAAACTAAATTTTGAGTTACTTGAGGACATATAATCGAGGCTACTAATCTTTGTAACTAGTGTCTAGTACAATGACAAACACAGATTGAGTACCCAGACACTGTTAGTTGAATGTATGCACGAATGAACAACTTTCAAAATAGTCGAAGAAAGAGAGAACAATAATGCTAGTACTGCCACATTTTCACTGATGTCTGGCAAATTGCTATCAGAACTGTCATTGTAGAAGACTTTAAAGAGGTAGACAGTCTGAGAGTATTTGTTTCATAGACGTAATAATTTTTCAAGTGTGTGGTAATTGGTTTATTGAATTCATAAAGAAGCTGAAAGTCTTTGTGTTTAAGATGTGTCATTCATTTAAAGCAGCAATTTCTGTCATGCTGACCTTTTAGAATGGCCCTATTAATATGGGTCATCTGGTAGAACAAGAACATCACTTTGTTCTCTGGATTCTCTCTAATCTATGGGAAAGCTCCCAATATGAGACTGACATCTAGAACAGAAAATCAAATAACAAGTGAATACATAGATGGCTTTAAAAAGAAGTCCACAAATGATTGACAAGTAAATGGAATTATTTAGAAGTTTCATCCTTAAGTTGAAAGGAGAATTTAAAATAAAAAGGAATTCGATTTTCCACATGGTGAAGGGTGTTGTTTGAGCCCCCATTCTCTCTTTTCTTCCTGTGTCACTGAACATGGGCTGACTTTTCTCAGTTAAGTGTTTCTTATTCCTTTGAGCTGTCAAAGCAGTTTGTCAACATTGTTGATTAGATCATCCATCATAATTTCATTTAAAATATATACAATAATAAAATGTATCTACTTGCAAGGAAAATTTTAATTTAGTTTGTTACAGTTTTTTGAATGAAAAAAACTTGCACAAAAATGTGTCTTCTATATTGTCTCCCTAATTTTGGGCTAAATAGATGGGGAAACAGTGGAAACAGTGTCAGACTTTATTTTTGGGGGCTCCAAAATCACTGCAGATGCTGACTGCAGCCGTGAAATTAAAAGACGCTTAGTCCTTGGAAGGAAAGTTATGACCAACCTAGATAGCATATTCAAAAGCAGAAACATTACTTTGCCAACAAAGGTCCATCTAGTCAAGGCTATGGTTTTTCCTGTGGTCATGTATGGATGTGAGAGTTGGACTGTGAAGAAGGCTGAGTGCCGAAGAATTGATGCTTTTGAACTGTGGTGTTGGAGAAGACTCTTGAGAGTCCCTTGGACTTCAAAGAGATCCAACCAGTCCATTCTGAAGGAGATCAGCCCTGGGATTTCTTTGGAAGGACTGATGCTAAAGCTGAAACTCCAATACTTTGGCCACCTCATGCGAAGAGTTGACTCATTGGAAAAGACTCTGATGCTGGGAGGGATTGGGGGCAGGAGGAGAAGGGGATGACAGAGGATAAGATGGCTGGATGGCATCACTGACTTGAAGGATGTGGGTCTGAGTGAACTCCGGGAGTTGGTGATGGACAGGGAGGCCTGGCGTGCTGCGATTCATGGGGTTGCAAAGAGTAGGACACGACTGAGTGACTGAACTGAACTGAACTGAACCGAATCATCTATAAGTTATATATTTTCATCCAAGCTTATATTCTTCAGCATTTTTTAAAATTATTATATAAAAAGCAGTGATTACTTGCCTATTTTTGATTAACATTATGTTTTTTTCAGGTGTATATATAATAATTTAATCTTTGTGTATGCTACAAAGTAAACAGCACAGTAAGCCTAGTTATTATCCATCACCATAAAATTAACCTCTTCACCCATTTATCTACTTTATCATCTCCTGTGGGTCAGGAAGATTCCCTGAAAGAGGGCATGGCAACCCACTCTAGTATTCTTGCCTTGAGATTCCCATGGAAAGAACAGTCTGGTGGGCTACAGTCCATAGGGCTGCAAAAAGTCAGACACGACTGAAGCAACAGCACACATGCACGCACACGCACCTCTGATAAACACCAATCTGTTCTCTGTGTCTAGAAATATTGTTTTATTTATTTTGTTTTTATATCCCACACATAAATAAATGTATATGGCATTTGTCTGATTTCACTTAGCATAGTGCACTTAAGGTCCATCTATGTTGTCACAAATGGCAAGACTGTATTTTTTTAATGGCTGAGTAGCAGTTCATTGTATATAGGTATACATCACATGTTTATCCATTCGTCCATCTATTGACACTCAGGTTGTTTCTATATTCTTGGTTACTATATATTCTCATATAGTATATATTCTTGGTTATAGTATATATATATATAGTATAGTATATATTCTTGGTTCTATATATTCTTGGTTACTATAAGTAATGCTGCAATAAACATAACAGTGCATATATCTTTTGGAATTACTATTTTCTTTTCTTCAGATTAATACCTAGAAGCGGAAGAGATGGGTTGTATGGTAGTTCTATTTTTAATTTTTTTAGGCCTGTCTATATTGTTTTCCATAGTGGATGTGCCAATTTACATTCATACCTTTTCTCCCCATCCTCTAGAACATTTGTTATTTCTTTTCTTTTTGATAACAGTCATTCTAACAGTTGGGAGGTGATAAATCATTTTGGTTTTGATTTGCATTTCTTTCATAATTAATGATCCTACTATATATATATATTTTTGGAAAACGTGTCTATTTAGATGCTCTGCTCATTTTATACTCAGCTTTTTTTTTTTTTTTTTTTGCTATTTGAGTTCTTTATTTATTTTGAGTACTAACACATTGTTTGGTATATGGCAAATAATCTTCTCCCATTCAGTACGTTACACTTTCTTAATGATTTCCTTTGCTTTTCAGAAGATTTTTTTAGTTTGAAGTAGTCCCTGATTTTATTCTTGCTTTCATTGTCTTTGCTTTTGCAGTCACATCCTTAAATTCCACACCAAATCTGATGTTAAGGAGTGTACCACCTATGTTTTCCTCTAGGTTTCAGGTCTTACATTCAAGTCTTTAATCCGTTTTGAGTTCATTTTTTGTATAGTGTAAAATAGTGGTCTGGTCTCATTTTTTTATATGCATCTGTCCAGTTTTCTCAACACCATTTATTATAGAGACTGTATTGTCCACATTGCATGTTTTTGCATGCTATAGTATAAATTAATTGGCCATATATGTGTGGGTTTAATTCTTGACCCTCTGTTCAGTTTCATTGATCTGCGTATCTGTTTTTATGCCAATACCATACCATTTAGATTAGGATAGCTTTATAATATAGTTCGAATTCAGGGATCATGATAAGTCATGCTTTTTCTTCTTTTTCAAAGTTTCTTTGGCTATTCAGGATCCTTTGTGATTCCAAACAAATGTTAGGCTCATTTGTTCTAGTTCTGTAAAAATGCCATTTTTTAGATAAAGATTGCTCTGAATTTATAGATTGTCTTGTGTAGAATTAACATCTTAATATTAATTCTGGCAATCCAGAAGCATAGAATGTCTTTTTATTACTTTTTGTCTTCAGTTTGTTTCAACATTGTTCATATAGTTTTCAGTGTACAGGGCTTTCCCCTCCTCAGATAAATTTATTCTTAGCTATTGTATTCTTTTTGATGCAATTGTAAATATAATTGTTTCCTTAATTCTCCCTTCTGATAGTTGATTGTTAGGCTATAAAAATGCAACAGATTTTTGTATATTAATTTTGTACCCTGAAGCTTTACTGAATGACTCTATTAGTTTTTACAGTTTTCTAGTGGAATCTTTCGAAGAAGGCAATGGCACCCCACTCCAGTACTCTTGCCTGGAAAATCCCATGGATGGAGGAGCCTGGTAGGCTGCAGTCCATGGGGTCGCTAAGAGTTGGACATGACAGCAACTTCACTTTCACTTTTCACTTTCATGCATTGGAGAAGGAAATGGCAACCCACTCCAGTGTTCTTGCCTGGAGAATCCCAGTGACAGGGGAGCCTGGTGGGCTGCCGTCTATGGGGTCGTACAGAGTCGGACACGACTGAAGCAACTTAGCAGCAGCAGCAGCAGCAGTGGAGTCTTTAGGGTTTTCTATGTATAAACTCTTGCTGTCCACAAATAGTGTCAGTTTCACTTTTCCGTTCCAATTTGGATATATTTTCCTTCTTTTTCCTGCCTAATTGTTCTAGTTAGGATGCCCAATATTATATGCAATAAAAGTGATGAGAGCAATGAGAGTGACTGATGTTAAGGGAGAGCTTTCAGTTTTTCTCCATTGAGTAGTTTGGTAGCTGTAGGTTTGTCATATATGCCACTAATTATGGTGAGGTGTGTTCTGTCTATAGTCACTTAGTTGAGATCCTAAAAAGCTCTTTTATCTCTCTTTCAATTTTGGATGAAAACCTTGCATGTAGAGTATTCTAGCTTGAAAATTGTTGTTGTTGTTGTTGTTTTTTCTTTTCATTCAGTACTTTGAATATATCATGCCATTCCATTCTGGTTTGCAAAGTCTGCTGAGATTTCTGCTGACAGTCTTATGGGGGTTCCCTTGTATATAAACTGTTGTTTTTCACTTGCTGCTTTTAATATTCTCTATCTTTAACTTTTGACATTTTAATCATCGTATATCTTGTCATGGATTTCTTTGAGTTCATCTTATTTGAGCCTCTCTGGGTTTCCTGGACCTGAATGTCTGTTTCTTTCTCAGGTTAGAGAAGTTTGCAACCATTATTTCTCCAAATATGTTTATTGCTCACCCCCTTTCTTTTTCTGAAACCTCTATAATGGAAATGTTAATCCTTTTGACTTTGTTCCATTGGTTCATTAAGCTATCTTCATCCATTTCTATTTCTCTCTCTTCTTTTTAACCGTCATGCTGTGTTTGGGTGAGTTTCACTGCTCTGACTTCCAGACTACTGATTCTTTTCGATGCTTCATGTAGCTTGTGGTTGAACCTTGCTCATGTATATTTCAGTTTAGTTGTATTTTTCAGTTCTGAAACCTATTCGGTACTTTCTTAAATTTTCTATCTCTTTTTACAACCATTACTTTGAACTCTTTTTTTTTTTTTTTTTCCATTTTGTGATCTGTTTATTCTTTGTGTTGATCCAAATTATTATTATTTTTTTTACTTTACAATATTGTATTTGTTTTGCCATACATCAACATGAATCTACCATGGGTGTACATGTGTTTGAACTCTTTTTCAGGCATATTACTTCTCTTCATTTTGTTAAGAGGCATTTTTGTTTTTTAATGGGGTTTTGTCTTTTTTATTCATTCAGAAAATTTCTCAGTTTCCTTATTTCGCTTGTCCCTCTGTGTCTATTTTGATATACCACTAACCCTTGAACAAAGTGGGTTTGAGCTTCATGGATCCATTTATACATATATTCTTTCCAATAAATACATACTACACAACTAATGATCCATAGTTGGTTGACTCTGTGGATGCAGAAGTGTGGACATGGAAAGATGACTGTAAAGTTACACACGAATTTTTGACTGCATGTAGAATTCGCACTCTATCCATGTAACGTTCAAGGATCAACTGTATAAACTTAAACAGCTTCCTCTTCCAGTCTTGAAGAAATGGTCACACATAGACAATTAACCTTGTTATTTAACCTTGCTGTAGCTCTTAGTTGTTTCTTTCGTATTTTGCCAACAAAGGTCCGTCTAGTCAAGGCTATGGTTTTTCCACTGGTCATGTACGGATGTGAGAGTTGGACTGTGAAGAAGGCTGAGTGCTGAAGGATTGATGCCTTTGAACTGCGGTGTTGGAGAAGATTCTTGAGAGTCCCTTGGACTGCAAGGAGATCCAACCAGTCCATTCTAAAGGAGATCAGTCCTGGGTGTTCTTAGGAAGGACTGATGCTAAAGCTGAAACTCCAATACTTTGGCCACCTCATGTGAAGAGTTGACTCATTGGAAAAGACTCTGATGCTGGGAGGGATTGGGGGCGGGAGGAGAATGGGACGACAGAGGATGAGATGGTTGGATGGCATCACCGACTCAATGGATATGGGTTTGGGTAGACTCCGGGAGTTGGTGATGAACAGGGAGGCCTGGCGTGCTGCGGTTCATGGGGTTGCAAAGAGTTGGACACGACTGGGTGACTGAACTGAACTGAAGCAGCCTGATTTATTCTTTATGGGTCTCAGTTGTTGAGATTATCCCAAGCCAGCACCTAGTTTAAGGCTCACTGGAAGCAGTAGTTTTTAAAGTATGAAAATACATACAGTCCTAAGGGACCAGCATTGTAATTCCTGCTAGCCTTCTAGACTAGGTGATTTGGCTATGTTCCCTTAGTGACAGTTGCAAAAAATAGTGTTCCAGATGAGTGTATAAGCTCCCTGCAGGGAGATGCTGCTGAGCTGTAGCAAAATCAAAAGCAAGGGGAAAGATGACATCCCCTGGCCAATATTCCCTGAGAGCTCCTTTGTATGTGTGGTTAACATAAAACCTGATCTTTAGACTGAAGCTCTAGGACAAGGAAAAATGTCTTTTTTATAGGAAAAGTGGAGTTGTTTCAGTCTGGTATGGAGTTTCCTGGGATTGGCACTCTACTAGGAACTGTCTCAGCGATTGTTTCAGCCCCAGAAACACAGGTGCCCAAACCACTAGAGACAGGCACTCAAGGGGCATGGAGTGTGTGGACTGCAAGCACCTGCCAGTTTCAGCTTGGGGGAAGTTCTTAGGCTGCAGTGGGGTGGGTTATGCCCAACTGTGCTACCAGGGTGGAAGGAGTGCAAAAATGATGTTCACCCGTGCCAGTGCTAACAAAGAGGAGTGAGAGAGCAAAAACGGTGCCTGCTAGCACTTCTATCCCTGGAGAGAATCTGAACAGACACCTGTGCCCACGGCAGATGCTTTAAGATTAGCTAATTTTGTGCTGGATCCTGGGTGAGCTTCCCAGGTAGTTCAGTGGTAAAGAATTCGCCTCCCACTGCAGGAGACACAAGTTTGATCCCTGAGTTGTGAAGATACCCTGGAGTAGGAAATGTCAACCCACTCCAGTATTCTTGCCTGGGAAATCCCACGGAAAAAGGAGTCTGGCAGGCTGCAGTTACAGGGTTGCAAAAGAGTCGGACACGACTTAGGAACTAAACAACAGTTTAGTGCTGGATCCTGGGGTGAGTGAGTCTGCAAATAAGTCTTTTAAAAGTGAACTTTCTGTTACCCAGTCTTTTGGGTGTCCTGAAAGTAAGCCCCTTTTGTTTTCAAATCTGGACCTTTTGGGGGCTCATCTCCCTGGAGCAGCTTCCAAAGGTTGGGGTGCCTGATGTGTGGCACAAACACCTTGCTCCTCAGGGAGTAGGTTCATATTTGTGAGATCCCTCCATCTTGGGGTTGCCTCATGGGGGGTGGTGTTTTTGCCAAGACTGGGTCTCTGTCTCTTTTATCTACCTCTATGTAGTCATTTTATCCTTTGTTCTCAAGGTGTTCAGTTAACTTTCAGGTCTGCTTCAAATTTAATTGGTACATACATACTGTAGATTTGGTGTGTACATGAGAGGAGGTGAGTTCAGGATCTTCCTACACTGCTATACTGAACCACTTCCAAGATCTACTTACCTTTCTTCTGATTTTTGCTTCCTACAGGGTTATGACACACACTCTTTCTAATATATGACATTTACTACTCTCTATAAATCTTTTGTCATTCCTTTCCCAACAACAGATGCCCTCCATACCAGTCCATTAGTCTAGATATCCTGCACTCAGTGAAAAAGGCCCCTTTTTAAAACTATTTTTATATGATTCTTATCATCAAATGATAGATGCTAGATTAGGTGGTATGGTGGGAGGGGAAGGGCACAAAGGTGAGCTAAGAAAAAGAAATATCTCTTTCATGGAGATTACACCTGGAAGATGGAGACAATCATTAAATAATGACTCACACAAATGAATGAAAGTTATAACTGTGAGTAATGCCACAAAATAGGAATTCCCTCATGGCTCAGATAGTAAAGAACCCACCTGCGATGCAGGAGACCCAGCTTCAGATTTGCAAAGGGAGAACTTAACCATGTCTGCAAGGCTGAGAAAACCTTCCTTAAAGAAAAAAGAATTACAGTAGGAAATGCGGAAATAATAGATATCAAACAGGTAAAGGGTCAGTGAAGTTGTGGCAAAAGAGAATGCACCAGGTCAAAGATTAGATTTTGAAAAATCTCTAAGGTCAAATGGAAATGGACCTATTCAAGGAAAAGAAGAAAGCCAAAGAGGCTGAAGGTCAGTGACTATTGTGGGGACAAGGACTGAGAATTTTGAATTGGTATGATATGATGGTAGAAAATTGAGCAGATGCCAAACAAATCTGAGTTTTACAAGCTATGTTAAGGATTTGATCTTTATCCAAAGAATAAAAAAAAAAAAAAAAACTAATGGAGTATTTTAAGCATGATCAAATTTACATTTAAGAAAGTCCTCCAACTTCAGAGTGAAAAAATTGTTAGAGAAAGGCCAAAATGGGCGCTGGTGTTCCAACGATGAAGCTGTGGCAGGAGTCCAACAATGATAATGATTGTTTGGGTTAGGGTCATAGAAATAGGGGTATGCAGCATATATGCTTGAACAAATGTTTAAGATATGGAATTATCAAGATTTTCATGAAATGCTAGGGCAGGGAGGAGAGTGAGGGAGAAGAAGGTGTCACTGACTGCTTCCTTTCTGTGTTCTCACCAGAATGGGTGGTGGTGCTATTCATGTAGAAAGCACTGGCAGAGTGTAGTATTTGGTGGGAGCTGGACTTGGGTTGATGGATTTTGGGTATGTTAACTTTGAGATGTCTTTGAGATATACAAACAAATATGTCCAACAGGTGATTGGGTATACAGTTATGTAATTCAGAAGAGAGAATTGAACAGTAGATGTAAATGTGTGGACAACCTGAAGACTCAGTTATAATTTGATAGATTCTAATCCATTTTTGGAGAAGGCAATGGCAACCCACTCCATTACTCTTGCCTGGAAAATCCCATGGACGGAGGGGCCTGGTAGGCTGCAGTCCGTGGGGTCGCTAGGAGTCGGACACGACTGAGCGACTTCACTTTCACTTTTCACTTTGATGCATTGGAGAAGGAAATGGCAACCCACTCCAGTGTTCTTGCCTGGAGAATCCCAGGGACGGGGAGCCTGGTGGGCTGCCTTCTATGGGGTCGCACAGAGTCAGATACGACTGAAGTGACTTAGCAGCAGCAGCAATCCTTTTTTACATGTCAATCCCATTTGAAGAAGTTTAAAAATCAAATGCAGAGTACATCATGAGAAACGCTGGGCTGGAAGAAGCACAAGTTGGAATCAAGATTACTGGGAGAAATCTCAATAACCTCAGATATGCAGATGACACCACCCTTATGGCAGAAAGTAAAGAGGAACTCAAAAGCCTCTTGATGAAAGTGAAAGTGGAGAGTGAAAAAGTTGGCTTAAAGCTCAACATTCAGAAAACTAAGATCATGGCATCTGGTACCATCACTTCATGGGAAATAGATGGGGAAACAGTGGAAACAGTGTCAAACTTTATTTTTGGGGGCTCCAAAATCACTGCAGATGGTGATTGCAGCCATGAAATTAAAAGACGCTTACTCCTTGGAAGGAAAGTTATGACCAAACTAGATAGCATATTGAAAAGCAGAGACATTACTTTGCCAACAAAGATCCATCTAGTCAAGGCTATGGTTTTTCCAGTGGTCATGTATGGATGTGACAGTTGGACTGTGAAGAAAACTGAGCACAAAAGAATTGATGCTTTTGAAGTGTGGTGTTGGAGAAGACTCTTGAGAGTCCCTTGGACTGCAAGGTGATCCAACCAGTCCATCCTAAAGGAGATCAGTTCTGAGTGTTCATTGGAAGGACTGATGCTGAAGCTGAAACTCCAATACTTTGGCCACCTCATGCGAAGAGTTGACTCATTGGAAAAGACCCTGATGCTGGGAGGGATTGGGGGCAAGAGGAGAAGGGGACGACAGAGGATGAGATGGCTGGATGGCATCACCGACTTGATGGACATGAGTGTGGGTAAACTCCGGGAGTTGGTGATGGACAGGGAGGCCTGGCGTGCTGCGATTCATGGAGTTGCAAAGAGTCGGACATGACTGAGCGACTGAACTGAACTGAACTGAAAAATCAAAATGATCTTCAGAGGTCTAGGTTGAAACTTGACAGGGAGATGCATAAGAGGTAAGGTAGTATGATGGAAAAATGGCAGCAATTTGTGTTAGAAGACCTGGGTTCAAATCCCAGTGATGCTTTTTATGTCATTTTATCATCTTCAGCAGATCACCCTCTCAATCAGAAATTCAGTTTCCTTTTCTGGTTTATAACAATAATGATACCTCCTTCTGATTGCTGTTTTAAGGAATAATGTGATGGTGTTCACAGTGAGGCTATATGAAAGTGCTTTGTCGGTGGCTATAAACACCAGTCTTATTTTATTGTGCAAATCCTACTTATGAGTATGTATGTATAGTCTACTCAATGCTTAACCCATAGCATGAAATAAGCACAGGCCTTTGAAGAGCCTAAGACCAAGCTGGCATGCTGGAGTATTGGTTCACTGGTTTTCTGAGGGTTATGTTAAAAAAAATTTTTTTTTAATCCAACCTCAGTTCCCTTTAATCACCTAGACTTTTACATCATGATACAATGTTCTCTCATTAATCATTATTAAGAATACAGAAAAGACTGTGTAAACATGGGAATTTAGTGCCTATAACAAAGTGTTTTTCAATTCCAATTAATTTCTTCACATCTCAAAAGGCCAAAGACTTCTTCTACTTCTCCTTCTTCTACTTAGGTGAATTTCTGTCTTACTCTCTTCCTGTCTGGATGTGAATAGGTACAAACTTCCCTGGTGGTTCAGATGGTAAAGCGTCTGCCTACAATCTGGGAGACCCAGGTTCGATCCCTGGGTTGGGAATATCACCTGGAGAAGGAAATGACAACCCACTCCAGTACTCTTGCCTGGAAAATCCCATGGATAGAAGAGCCTGGTGGGCTACAGTCCATGGGGTTGCAAAGAGTCGGACATGACTGAGTGACTTTCTTTCTTTTCTTTCCTAGTGCAGGATGAAGAGATACAACCCCTGGGGGAACTAGACATAGCCCTAACAAGTCTTTGAAACAGTCATAAATTAAAACTATAGAGAACAGTTTCAGAGTGCATATGTCAATGTTCTAGAAAAATTTCTGAGGGTCTGTTGTATGACTTGGAGGAAAATCACCAGAGATGCTAGGAGGATCAAGAAAGTGAAGAAAATGACACTTAACATATTAGTTACAACATCTAAAAAAATTATTGGTCATAAGTGGTATGTCTTAGAAAAGATATCCTGGCTCAGAAAACACCTTAACAAATAGCATCATAGAAAGTTTATGAACAATTATTACTCATTTGCCTCTGAAATTTTAGAGAATTTTGGTTGTTTTATTGTTTTAAAATGCACGTAACATAAAATATATCCTTGTACCTATTTTAACATGTGTGATTAAGTTTCACTAAGTACATTCCCAAAGCTGTGCAGTCATCACACAAAGGTGCTCAGTGGAATTGCGGGCTCATATAACCTCAGTGAACTCCGGGAGTTGGTGATGGACAAGGAGGCCTGGCGTGCTGCGATTCACGGGGTTGCAAAGAGTCGGACACGACTGAGTGACTGATCTGATCTGATCTGATCTGATGGTAGTTGTTTGTTTTGTTTTTTACTTTTTAAGGAACCTCCATAGTCTTTTCCATAGTAGCTACACCAATTTACATTCCTACCAACAGTGTATGAGGATTCCCTTTTCTTCACATCCTCACCAACATTCTCACAAACATTTCCTTGTGTTCTTTTTGACAATAACCATGTTGATAGTTGTGAGGTAATACTTCATTATGGTTTTGATTAGCATTTCTCTAATAATTATCAATGTTGAGCCTCTTTTTATGTTCTTTTTAGCTACCTGTATGTCTTCTTTGAGAAAATGTCTATTCCAGTCTTCAGCCAGTTTTTTCTTTTACTGGATTTGTTGTTGTTGTTTGGGGGGGGGGCGGGATTGAGCTATATGAACTGTTTGTATATTTTGACTCTAAACCCCTTATCAGTCACATTATTTGCAAATATTTTTCCCATTCTGTAAGTTGTCTTTGTTTTGTTGATGATTTCCTTGCTGTGCAAAATCTTTCACATTTAATTAGGTTCCATTTTTTTTTTGTTTAATTTTGGCTTTTATATATTTTGCGTTGAGACTGATCCAAGCAATCCAATATAAATTGCATTGCTACAATTTATATCAAAGAGTGTTTCACCTATGTTGTCTTCTAGGCGTTTTATGGTTTCATGTCTTACATTTAGGTCATCAAACCAAACAGCTACCCTATATACTTTGATCAGAGCATTTAGTCCACTGACATTTAAAATTAATGATAGATGTGTACTTATTGCCATTTTATTCCTGTTTTACTATTGTTTTTGTAGTTTTCTTTGTTAAGTTCTTCTTTTTGTTTTTCCATTTGTAGTTTGATGGTTTTCTTTTGAAGTATGCTTGAGTTCCTTTCTTCATTATACACTTGCCTTTCCTGTTGGGATTTTTCCCTTTCCTATGAGTTCTTGCCTCATTTTCATTTAGATAGGACCCTCAACATTGCTTTTAGGATAGGTTTAGGATTGCTTCTTGTACCTGGATATCTGTTTACAACTTTGATTTGGGAAATTTTTGGTCATAATTTCTTCATAAATATTTTTGATCCCTTTCTCTGTCTCTTCTCCCTCTGTAACCCTTATTACTCATATGTTTGCACAGTTTATATTATCCTATAGATCTTATATGTTGCTTTAGGTTTGTTTCTTTTTGTCTATTCTGATTGTGTGATTTCCATTATTCTACCCTTCAGATCAGTCATATGTTCTGTGTTGTTTAGTTAGCTTGCTTACTTAGTTGCTCAGTTGAATCTGACTCATTGAAACTCCAGGGACTGTAGCCCACCAGGCTCCTCTGTGCACAGGACTTTTCAGGCAAGAATACTGGAGTGGGTTGCCATTTCCTTTCTCCAGGGGATCTTTCTGACCCAAAGATTGAACCCATGTCTCTGTGTCTCCTGCATTGCAGACAGATTCTCATTGCTTTTAGATTGCCTTTTACGTTAGAAATTGAATTATCTATTTTTTGATTGGGCCGTCTTCATAGTTTATAGTTCCTTGTTAAAATGATCTGTGTTTATATCAATGCTCTTGCCTAATTCAGTTAGCATTCTT
The DNA here is from genome assembly GCF_027580195.1 of Bos mutus. Taxonomy (NCBI): domain Eukaryota; kingdom Metazoa; phylum Chordata; class Mammalia; order Artiodactyla; family Bovidae; genus Bos; species Bos mutus. Next base: position 27,022,124 of record NC_091638.1, read on the forward strand.
ATTATCATTTTCTAAAAATTAAATATCTGGTAGACTAGCTAATTATCTCTGTTTCATTATTTCTTTTTTTCCAGATTAACTCTTGCTCTTTCAATTGGGAGTAGTTCCTCTGCATTTTTATAAACTTCTTCTGTCTCTATCAATTTAGGTAAAACAGTTACTATTTTGGTTCTGAAGAGGTTTTTTATGTTTTATCGGGACCATCCCAAGGTAGACTGCATGTGCCAGTATCTTTGGTTCAAGGGCTGGATGTGATGTGGATGCAGCCATGTCTTTCCACTATCATCTTGAGAGGGAGTATGGTTTGTGTTGGAGTAGATAAAGCCTGCTCAGGGTGTGAGGCAGGACTTCCTTTCTACCCCATGGCTCTCTCCACCCTGTCAAAGGAAGATCTGATCCCCAGTTGCTAGAGCAGAAGCCCTGAGGAGCAGACTTGATAGGTTCTGTCCCATTTAAATGTGTGTTCTTCTTTCTCTTCACACTGGGGCCTTTGCAGGGGAATGCTAAAGGAAGTGAGGCTCACCTGCTTACAGAATAGTGTCTGTGTAGGCATCTGGGTGCCACTTAGGTGCAGAGCAATGTTGTGTCCTTTCCCTGTTGTTTGTCATCCCAGATTTAGTGCACGGGCAGGAGTAGAGTATTTGCCGGGCTTGAGTGAGGATTGTGGCTTGTTGGTCACATGGGCTTAAGTAACTGTGCTGCCACTTGGTGTTTGAGCTGCCTCTGTGGTGCTGTTTGAGTATGTGCCAGTAATGGCTGCTGCTTTCCCACCAAGACCATACCTCAGGTCCCCTTTCAGCCTCCGTGTTGCTAGATCAAGTCTTTTCCCAGGATCTGGGTATCCCTAGATCCCACACTAAGCCCTGATGTGCAGTGAGTGAGACCAGGGTGTTCACCCAGTTCAGACTGGGGAGTGTGGAGACGCAGCAGCCACTTGTGCAGAGTACTCTCCACTCTGTCTGTTGGCAGGTTAGTGCCTGAACACTCTTGGCAAGTGGAGGCTAGACTTCTCCAGCCCTTTCCTCTGTTCCAGTAGTTCTTCCAATACCCTGTATCCTAGTATCTCCTCTGTGTAGAACCCTAGATTTGGGATACCCAGTCTGTGGCTTGACCTACTCACTCCCCAAAGTAAGTAGGTCTACTCGTACCTTCTTCCTTGTTCCTCTTAGATCCCTCCCAGGGGCACAGTCTGGAAACAGTGCTTCCCCCCCCCATCCTACAAGTTATGTGGGAATCTTTCTTGCAGACTTGGTTGTATAGGACTTCTTCCAGTTCCTAGTTGTCCATGAGAATTGTTCCACATGAATAATTGATATATTCGTGGTGGGAGGTGAGCTCACATCCTCTTATTCCACCATCTCGATCCCCCTTTTGCAAAATCCTTTACTTTTGACCTTAACAAATTTAGTGAAACTCTATCCTAGGATATAATTCACCCCACTCCACTGCCAATCACATTTTATCTTGTTGGGGCCCTGCATATACTCCGTTTACTCAGTATTAGAGTGAAGGAAGGGTAGAATGAACTGTCATCCTCAGAGGTTGGGACCACATAGATCTTATTTCATAATTCTATTATGAACTGAGGTAACAGTGTGAAAAGACTGCGTTTAAAAGAATCATAATAGATAGAAGCAAGAAAAGAGGACTGGCAGAGGCCACCTCCACCCAGTGCAGATACAGTGACTCTGGGAATTCTGCCTTATGGTGGGAGAATATTCATTCTCCATTCTCTCTGCTCAATTTTCTTTCCTTCCTTCCACAACCATGTATCTCTATCACTTACCATTTCAGAACTTTCTGAGTAGCATCTTATGTAATGAAATAGCATATTATAAAAACCAAGGCATCTCTGGCATAACTGGGCATTCTCAGATAACCTCGTTTTTCCATATGGCTACTTTCAGGATGTTCTACTATCAAGCAACTACAAGATTAAATACCTACCATCCTATGCCTACCTCTGAAGCACTAAAGTATAATCTAGATTTTATGGAAGGTGTTATTAGAAGACTAGGAGGAAGGTAACCTGAACTCACAGTAGCAAAATTCATTGTCTTTCTTAATCAACTTGCCTCCCAATAGTCCTCCAATCATATCCTCACTTGTAATCCTTTCTCCCTTGCAATCACTCTTTGCCATGACACCCTACACAGTTCCACTCACCATAGTTCCTTTGCATTATTCAAATATATTCCCTAATAGACCAAACCCAGACCACCTTATTGTTCCCCAATATTTCTGTGCCCCCCCAAAGGCCTTCATTCATCTCAACATTGAATTTTAATGATTAGATTCAATATCATAATTTGCTTTAAAACAGCAAGAAGGATCGCTTCTCGGCCTTTTGGCTAAGATCAAGTGTAGTAAAATAGCAAGAAGGAACCCATTCTTTTAAGACTGCTTCTGATTTATGATGTTATTAAAAAAAAAAAAAGTGGTGATGCTTTCTGCATCTGTAAACTAAGAATGTAAATTATGGTACTTTTCAGTGGCTCCACAGATTTCACTAGCTAAACATTTTGTGTCCCCAAGGCTGGAGTTTCCCCTGGAGGTAAATAGAATATACAGAATGACAGTTGGTGATCCAGATTAAAACTCTAGATGGTTTTAACCCTTTGTGGTACATTTTGCAAAAATCAAGTGCCTTCTGTTTCCTAAATTTATACGAAAACATATTTCACAACACTGAGAGTTCTGGCTTCTTTTTAAAAACCAAAAAGGCACTGGTACATATTCCATACACCAACACTCACCAGGGTTTGAGAAGGCGCTGCCATATTTCTTGTGTGTATCTGATCTCTCAACCTCACTCCTCTTTACTGTTTTCTACCTGGTCCCTTTGATAGCTTACTGTGAACATTGTCAGATTCATGATCTCCAAAGAAGAAGATTTAGCTTCAGGACCAGGGACCAGGCTTGGTCACTCAAGAGCTTTTTATAGCACAGTTTTATGAAAAAAGTATGAAAGGGACAGAGAAAGCTTCTGACATAGACATTAGAAGGGAGACGGAGAGTGCCTCCTTCACTAGTGTTAGCAAGGGAGTTATATACTTAAGTGTTATTAAGATAAATCAAAGAAGGTCTCAAGGTTTTAAAGATCTTACTAGACCCACTCTCGTAATTTACATTTTAAGATAACAGAATTAGCCAGCAGGTTTTCAGGAAGGAGAAACTGTCCTCAGGCAGGATACATTGTTGTTATATAATCCTTAGTACAGAGTTTAAACTGAGTTGTTTGTTGTGTAACCATCAGTTTAGGGCTAAAAGAAAAAAATGTTTTATGTGACTAAGACTAAGGAATGTAAAGGAAAAAAAGACGTTTGTCCTTTCCTTCTTCTTGAGAATTCCAGACCCCTGTCTCCTCCTTGAGAGCCCCAGACCCCTTTCTCCTCCTCAGGAACCCCGGACTTCTTATCAACCTGCCTAGGAAGTGACTGACTCACCTTTCACTTGCTTTCATTGTTGGACTTGCTCCTACAGCCATTTACATTTACAACCCTAGCTTAGAAATAGAAGTTAATATCAGATTAGCAAAAACATTAGCAGGGATCTCTGCTCAATGTTATGTGACAGCCTGGATGGGAGGGGAGTTTGGGGGAGAATGGATACATGTATATGTATGGTTGAGTTACTCTACTGCACACCTGAAACTATTAATAGCACAACTTTGTTAATCAGCTATATTCCAATATAAAATAAAAAGTTAAAAAAAAAAAATTAGAGAACCACTTACCATTAGATTGCTGACAAAGATTCGTCTAGTCGAAGCTATGGTTTTTCCGGTAGTCATGTATGGATGTGAGAGTTGATCTATAAAGAAAGCTGAGTGCTGAAGAATTGATGCCTTTGAACTGTGGTGTTGGAGAAAACTCTTGAGAGTCTCTTGGATTGCAAGGAGATCCAACCAGTCCATCCTAAAGGAAATCAGTCCTGAATATTAATTGGAAGGACTGATGTTGAAGCTGAAACCAATACTTTGGCCACCTGATACAAAGAACTGAATCACTGGGAAAGATTGAAGGCAGGAGGAGAAGGAGACGACAGAGGGTGAGATGGTTGGATAGCATCACCAACTCAATGGACATGAGTTTGAGCAAGCTCCAGAAGTTGGTGATGGACAGGGAAGCCTGGCATGCTGCAGTCCATGGGGTCACAAATAGTTAGACACGACTGAGCGACTGAACGAAACTACCATTAGATTATGAAAACTCCATAAAGGGGTATTTATGAAGAATGCCATATATTAGGTTGTCTTGTCTTATGTTAGTCACTCAGTCCTGTTTTACTCTTTGCTATCCCATAGACTGTAGCCTGCCAAGCTCTTCTGTCCATAGAATTCCCCAGGCAAGAATACTGGGTTGTCATTCCCTTCTCCAGGGGATCTTCCCAACCTAGTCATCATACCCAGTCTCCTGCATTGCAATAGGATGGTACAAAAATAATTTCAGTTTCAGACCCTGAATTTTAAATCGTTATAACTAGACTCAAGCACATCTTTACTAATTAAAACAGGAGCCATTACAATCAACACATTTTGTCAACAAGAAATAAGCTTGTTTATTCCTATAACATAAAAATCCATTCCTCCAGATTCTACAACCTCTTGGAAAGCATTTTCTGCTTCCTGCTGGAGGTGGAAGTGTTTTCCCAATGCTTGAAGAAGTGGTAGTCAGTTGACAAGAGGTCAGGTGAATATGGTGGATGAGGTAAAACTTCATAGCCCAAATTTGTTCAACTTTTGAAGCATTGGTTGTAAGACATATGGTTGGGCATTGTCATGAAAGAGTTGGGCCCATTCTGTTGACCAGTGCTGGCTGCAGATGTTGCAGTTTTCAGGGCATCTCATTGATTGCTAAGTATACTTCTCAGGTGTAATGATTTTGCTGGGATTCAGAAAGCTGTAGTGATCAGACTGGCAGCAGACCACCAAACAGTGACCATGACCTTTTTTAGGTGCAAGTTTGGCTTTGGGAAGTGTTTTGGAGTTTCTTCTCGGTCCAAGCACTGAGCTGGTAGTCACCAGTTGTCACATAAAATCCACTTCTTATTGCACATCACAATCCGATCAAGAAATGGTTCATTGTTGTTGCATAGAATAAGAGATGACCCTTCAAAATGAAGGGACTTCCCTGGTGGCTCAGACAGTAAAGTGTCTGCCTACAATGTGGGAGACCCAGGTTCGATGCCTAGGTTGGGAAGATCCTCTGGAGAAGGAAATGGCAACCCACTCCAGTACTGTTGCCTGGAAAATCCCATGGACAGAGGAGCCTGGTAGGCTACAGTCCATGGGGTTGCAAAGAGTCAGACATGACTGAGTGACTAAACTTTCACTTTTACTTCAAAATGATGATTTCTTCAATTTTTGGTCAGCTTGTGAGGCACCCACTTATCAAGATTTTTACCTTTCCAGTTTGCTTCAAATGCCAAATTACCATAGAATGGTAAACCTTGAGTTCTTTGGCAACTTCTCGGGTGGTTATAAGAGGTTCAGATTTGATAATTGCTCTCAACTGCTAGGTGTCAAATTCCAGTGGCCGCCACTATGCTCCTTACCTTCAAGGATCTTGTCTCCTTTGCAAAACTTCTTGAATCACCATTGCACTGTACATTTATAGCCATTTCTGGGCCAAATGCATTGTTGATAGTGTGAATTGTCTCAGCAGCTTTACAACCTATTTTGAACTTAAGAAAATCACTCAGATTTGCATTTTGTTTAACATCATTTCCAGAGTCTAAAATACATATAAAATAAACAAGTAATAAGTCATTAGCAAAAAACATAAAGCTTACACATTAAAATGATGTGTAACATAATCACATTTATTTAAGAATGTATTCCAATATCAAATGGCAAATTTCAGCAATGTAAACTGCAATTACTTTTGCACCAAAATAATATTTACACAGAAATAGACCCATGTTCCCATGAAAATTTAAGGCAAATGATACATGGTATATAAAAATATGTTAATATATTTTAAAGCAATGGTACATTGCTACCTTAAATTGAATGTTATTTTACTTTAAATAAAAACATTATATGAAATAATAAATGACTCACAAATTTAAAATTTGTTTGGGTAAAACATGAATGAACTCCATAAAATGTAAAGTAATACACAGGACTCTGAATATTTTAAAAGTTTTATTTAACCAAAGATACACTTATTTTTCTTCAAGTTCAAAATATTTCTACTAATTAACATTTTTAATTAAAAAGGATTATTTAGAGGGTTGCTGCTGCTGCTGCTGCTGTTGCTTCAGTTGTGTCCGACTCTGTGCGACCCCAAAGACGGCAGCCCACCAGGCTCCCCAGTCCCTGGGATTCTCCAGGCAAGAACACTGGAGTGGGTTGCCATTTCCTTCTCCAGTGCAAGAAAGTGAAAAGTGAAAGTGAAGTCGCTCAGTTGTGTCCAACTCTTAGCGACCCCATGGACTGCAGCCTACCAGGCTCCTCCATCCATGGGATTTTCCAGGCAAGAGTACTGGAGTGGGTTGCCATTGCCTTCTCCGATTTAGAGGGTTACAATAAAAACTTTAAATTATTAGGCCTAGAGATCTATGTTGCTGCATTTCATGGGTGTTCTCATAATAAAATGCTTTAAAAGATAATTGTATGCTTCACCTTCAAGAGATAGACATGTGTGTATTGCAACTACATACAATCCCAAATTTCTTATTATAGAAAAAAAATCAACAATGACTTAGGTTATTTAAGATAATATATGGCTATTTATTTAGTCAATAATATTATAAAAACTGCTTTACTATAAAAGATCAAAGGCAAAAACCTTTTTAAAAAATGAGTATGCAAGAAGTGGAGAAAGTGCTAGTAAAATCAGCTAGGCTGCCCTCTTCTGTGGCTCCAACATGTGTCTAGACTAATTATCTGTAAAATATAACCCACTCTGGCCAGTCATGCCTGCTGTAATTGTGCATGTTATGCTTCTAAAAAAATAACACTAACCTTTGCAATTTCCTTTAAAATTAAAACAGCAGTTAACTTTCTTTCAGTTCAACTAAAGGTTTATGCCCTGGATTTTTCAGAACTGGTTCTGAATACTAAAATGTAAATCAATGAGGGCTTTTTCCAAGAAAAACTGTCCAGTGAAATGTTATTTATCATTTGGGATTTATCTAAACAAGTGCCTCATCCACATTACAACCAGAAGCGCATGTGACTCTGTGGCTTTCTGTTTTGCCTCTTTAATTTTTGTTTCACGAATTCAAATGCTTTGTTTTACAACTGAGCAAACAGAGTATTAGGGGTAGATAGAAGAAGCAGGGAACACAAATCTAGGTCTAGGCAATAAAAACATTCTCCTCTCTTCAAATTAATATTTGTCTATTCAGTTCTAATAGCTTCTGATTATATAGGCTGAGATCTCACTGTCTCACATAGGGTTGTATTGGTTTTGAAAGAAAATCGTGTGATTGAAAAACGCTTTCCATTTTGTATTCCACCCTTACTCACTTTATTATCCAGAATATGAAGCAGTCTTTTTCATAGGAAAACAAAAAACTCAGTCCAAATATTGCTTCTAATACCCTCATCTCCTTTTTCCCTTCGAGCAAGGAATCAACAAAGAAATAAAATTATTTGGCTTTTTGTTTGTTTGTTTGTAGCCAAAGGACTGAAATAAAAATGAAGCTGCATGATATTTGCTCACCAAAAGCGTTGGCTTTATATTTCACGTTGAAAATTGGTCTCATGTTTTAGATATAAAAAGAATGTGCTATATTTTTATCTCAGTTCTCTTGTTCCACTCACTGAACAATGGCATCAAAAGTTTGCCTCAATGTGTCAAAAAATTACTTTTATTTTAGTTTAAAACCAGTAAATTGTAAGACATAATGTTTCATAATTCTCTGAATTTTGAGATCTGAAAAAGCCATGACTTATTTGTATTATTTTTTTCATGTAGCTGAGGTAAGATACTGAAGGAAATCAGAATGTGTCACCTCAAAATATGCTACTTTGGTACATTGATTATTTTGAATTAAAGGCACTTATGAAACAGCAGGTTCAGGAAGTTCACTCTGACCCTCATTTTTCTTCCTAAAATCAATCAGGAAATAATATTCCCATGTGAAATGCACACTCCCTGTATCAGGAGAAAAGGAAACACTCTTAGTAGCCAAGAGGGAACACCAGAGGAAACAGCAGACAAATGTTACTCTGTTAGTTTCTTCCCATATTTTTATCCAAAGGTTGCCATCCTTGGAAGCCTAAAACTGCTTTCATTTGTCTTATCATGTTTTTTTTACAAATTGATTGTTTTTTGTTGAAGTTTCTATATAAGCTGCAATTATAAGTGTCATTTTGAGTTAATCTCGATTTCAGTTTCTCTCATGGGATGTGTGCCTCAGGGATTAATGACTTTCTTGTTTGTTTTTGTTGTTAATTTTTCTTTTTGTTACAGGAACCTCAGAATAGTAGGAGGAAAATTACTTTTTCTCCCCTATGTATTGAAATAGTTCTGTTGGATCCTATTTTAGCCAATTTGTTAGATAATCCCATTCACTCTGATGCATCAGGATTCCCTTTAAATAGAAACATTGTTAGAGATGGAAGAGGCTGACCTAAATACTCCTATAGTGATTGAAGAAACTGACTAATTCCAAACATATTGTAGTTTTTCCATTAAACTCCATTCACTTTGTGATCCTTTCAATTTCCACCTTGCTCCAACCCCCCAATCTCCTATTTATTCATCATCTGTTCTCTCACTGAATCATCAAATAAGGAAATTCAAAATAATTCTTAGCAACCAATCTGAACACATTTCAATGGCTTCTGCCACATGAAATATAGTTCCACAACTGAGAAACTCCACAATAACCACATTTAATTTGGAGATTAGGTAGGAATGGACAAATAATGTGTTCACATCTCCATGCTGGATTTTTCACTTTATTGAATATGTCCTCACAAGGTCAGTCAAGCAGTGTTAGCTGAACCTTTGTCTCATATACAAGCCTGATCCACTAAGGGCAGCTTCTAATGAATAGTAATACTCAAAACAACACCTGGCATCCTTTTTCACAATGTTCAAACCATTTCTTTAAATATAGTTAGTATCTCCCTGTTTTCCAATAGATATTGAATGTTTCAGTTCAGTTCAGTTCAGTCACTCAATTGTGTCTGACTCTTTGTGACCCCATGGACTGCAGCACGCCAGGCCTCCCTGCCCATCACTGACTCCCAGAGAATCTCAAACTCATCTCCATTGAGTTGATGTTGCCATCCAACCATCTCATCCTTTGTCATCCCCTTCTCCTCCCACCTTCAACTTTTGCAGCATCAGGGTCTTTTCTAACGGGTCAACTCTTCACATCAGGTGGCCAAAGTATTGGAGTTTTAACTTCAGCATCAGTCCTTCCAGTGAACATTCAGGACTGATTTCCTTTAGGATGGACTGGTTTGGTCTCCTTGCAGTCCAAGGGACTCTTAAGAGTCTTCTCCAATACCACAGTTCAAAACAAGTGTGTAATTGATTTTGTAGGCAGCAAATATTACTGAGTGCATGACTGTTGAAATGTCATACCTCCTTGTACCTATTTTATCAAGGGCTGACATAAGCACTGAGTAGTAGAGAATATGATCATGTTTGTTAACAAGGTAACCTAACGTCAGATTTTAGTTAGCATGTCATTTTTCAGGTCGTAATATTCTTTCTCTGAATTGTTGGTTGATTTGCTATAGGTGTAACTATTTTGATACAAAGCTCACCCTTGATCTAGCGGATTTTCCCCTTGAAAGACTAGAATTCCACCTTTCACTTGAAGACTATGATTTTTAAAAGGGGACAGATATTTACATTCATTCAGTTAATATGTTTTAGACAGAGCTATATGGATTTCCAAAGCCTTCAAGAGTTGAAAAACTGTATTAATCTGTGCCCCAAATCTATGAGCTGACTTCATGTAGAGCCATATGAATCATATCAAATATATTTTTGCTTGACTGTTTTAAATTGTTATTGTGTGCTTCAAAAATTCCATGCTGTGTTTCATTCAACTGTACATCCTCAAGTTAGATATCGTCACTCCCAAAGCAATCGCCTTGCATTACTATTTGTCTGAAACTGTTAACATGGTCATCATCTTCCTGATTTTGGGTGGATTGAAGAAAAGCATGCCCAAAGAGTCTGGGACACATATCCATTTTTTCAGGGTGAAGCAAAAACAGAAAATGAAATATTTACTTTTTTTCTTTTGTTTTTGGTCAGAGAGAATGCTAGTTTTTTATTTCACTTCTGTATCAAAGTTTCAGAAATTATTTTTTCAGTGTTAAATATTTTTACTCTAACTAATGAAAAATAAATTACAATAAAATGTGTATATGAGATAGTTATTCATCTAAATTACATAGATTTTTTTAAGTGTTTTCATTTATGCTCTTCAATAGTAAATAGGGCCTGATTTAATAGTATTCATTTATAATTTCTGAATGATATTTGATACATAATTGCTTCACTGATTCATATACAGGAAAAATTGTCTTTCACTGAGGAAAATTTTATTTTTAAGATTTTTTTACATAAATATATTTCCTAAAATCTTTGTGCCTAATCAGAAAGTTCAAGCCACATCTCTCATTCATCACCTCTCCCTTCCCCTGCCCTCTCTTTTGCTCATGTACTCCTATTACTTCACCATAGTCTTTAGAAAAGCTATAATGTGAAACACTATGTTCCTTATTGAGGGAGCACAAATAATCTATGGTTTTAAATACAGTGGTGGTCTTATGACTATATCTTTATAACAAGAAGTTGACTAAATCAAATACTGTGACATAGACTGACCTTCTCTTTCAATCTGCAACCCAACGTTATTAAGAAGGTTTTTTCCTAATAATTATTGCAAATGGAGTCACTTGTAGTAGTTAATTAACAGGTGTGTAAAAGGCTGTGTGATGTTAAAAAAAAATACTAAACTGAATTTTAAATCTTCAAATACTAATGTCAGATTTCTGATAAATAGGATTAAAATCAGTTCAATCTAAAGTCATCTAGATTACTGATATTGATAACAGATGGATGGATATTTGAAAATAATACACTCTGCAGTTTAAAAACAGAAGTGATTTGCTTACTTTTTTTTTGAGAAATTAGTATTATAGAGGGTGTGTTCAAATTCAACTCTTTTTCCCATGCCTAATTTTTCTTTTTTTAACATCAATAACTCACAAATTAATTTACTTATTTCAAACTTTGTATTTATAAAAGAAACCCCTGATTTTATTCAGTAATTCTTTTCTTTATTGTACTTTTATCATGGCTAATTTTTTGCATTAATTTTTTTGAACATTTTCATTAACATTCAATTTTTCAAAAGATTACAATGGAAAAAAAAATGCCTTTGAATGGTAACAATATGGACAGATGAGAAAACCTGCAGTTACCCAAATATACCACTTTCCAGCTGTACAATGGCAATGTAATCTTCTGCCAAAAATTTCGGTATTTGTATAGAAACAACTTGGTGATCACCTTCTTTATAGAAGATCTTATAAGACACTTTGCTGTACATAGACACTTACATAAAACATTGACTTGAAATGTAACTTAAACACACATAACTAGCAGCTGGTTGTTTTTCCTTAAAGGAGAACAAGATAACAACAGGAAATCTAAAACTTTCAAAAGTAACTATTAACACATTAACTGCATTTTTTCATCCTTCATTAAATTTTATCCATTGAAAACTGAACATTTACTTTTGAAAACCTTTATTTTAAGGAATTCAAAGACTTAATGGAAGTTTATCTAGGAATAGTCCAATTCATAGGGTAAGAAAAAATACCACAGAATGCGTGTGATTACTATTTCTGAGGCAGATGAATGGCTACAATTTCAGAATATTAACAGTCCCTGAACTTGAACCTCAAGTAATTCCAGAAAGGATAAGTGCATAGTGTTGGGAGTATATCTTCCTTAGACCCTTTTGAGTAGAGCTCAGTTTCTCAGCCTTATCCCTGCTAGTATTTGGAACCTTTCTGTGCACTATAGGATGTTTAGTAGAATCCCTGCCATCTGTCCAGTGGCACCTGCCATCCATATTTGTGACAACCAACAGTGTCTCCAGATATTGTCAATGTCCTCTGGTAGAGAAGGGCAAATCTGCCCCAGTTGAGAACCACAGACCTAAAAGGGGAAAAAGTAACAGCCATTAAAAAATAAAACATAAAAACCTAGGAATTTTAGTGATAATATTGCCCTACTTTAGGTTCTCTTCAAAGGCAACTCTGATATAAGGATTTGATAACATGCAAATCCTTCTCCATGTTTTGGGGAAGTAGTCCCAGAAAGTACCAAAAGAGGAAGAAAGAAAGTGAGACAGTGGAGGTAAGAAGGAGTAGAGGTTAATGAACAGATTACTGCTGTATGCCACTGGGGCTTAATCCTGCCAGAACCCCTGAGACATGGGGAAGAACATGCCTGTTTCGTTCCCCTGAAAGTGAGGGACATGAGGGTTAGAGTCACCAGCTTCCCTCCCTAGTTGCTTAAAACCACTCCTGAGGTTGTTGATTCTCTGGCGTTTAATGCCTGCCTAGTGGGAGAAGCTGGGCATTACCTGTGGCCAAAGAAAGCCCCCAGGGAGAATGATAGGTGTTTATAGCAGGAAGCTTTTGGTATTTATAGCATTGGTTCTCAAAGTATGGTCCCTGCACCACGAATATCATAATTATCTGAGAACTTATTGTGTGGATGTGTGTTAAGTTGCTTCAGTCATGTTTGACTCTTGGCTGTAGCCTACTAGGCTCCTCTGTCCATGGGATTCTCTGGACAAGTGGGTCGCCATGTCCTCCTCCAGGGATCTTCCTGACCTAGGGATGGAACTGCATCTCTTATGTCTCCTGCATTGGCAAGTGGGTTCTTTACCACTAGCACCACCTGGCATGCAGATTCTCAAGCAGCACCCAAGACCTAGAGCAAGAATGCTAGGGTTGTGGTCCAGCGTTCTGTATTTTACCAAGTACTCCAGATAATTCCAGTGCCACTCAATGTGTTAGATGCTGGTCTAGGGAGAAGTTCTCAACCAAGGGAAATTTTATTCACCAGGGGTCATTTGTCAATGTCTGCAGACATTGCTGGTTGTCATAACTTGGAGAGGAAGGGTAGTACTAACTAGCGGGTAAGGTCTGGAATTCTGTGAAACAGTCTACAATGAAGAAGACAGCTCCACAATAAAGGTTAAATTGCATAAAATGTCAAATAGCTCCAAGCCTTTGAAAATTTGGTTTAGGTGAACTAGCAATGATGAAAAAATAAGGGCAGGGCATCAACAGTAGCTCCCATATTATGAGCGTCGCTTTTTTGTGTGTTTGTCTAATTCTCTTCCAAGTGCTGTTGTGTTTTCAACATTGCCAACATCAGAAACAACCAGTTAATCCATCCAGATTACATGCATATACTGTTGTTTGCTTTATGTCTTTTCACTCTGATAAGACCGTTGCACTCAGTAAGCTTCCTTTTCACTGCTCTTAGACTACTGTCCTTGGAATGTCCTTTTCTCTTAAGGGAGACAACATGCTCTTGCAGAAATCCCTTATCTTTCTTTGCTGTATACAGCTAAAATTGCTGTCACCATCCTGGTGCCTCCTGTCATGTTTTATCTAGTGATTTCTAACCTAAGGGCTCCCTTCAGGAACACAAGTCCCCTTCCCTGTGAGCAGAATGCTGTCTAATCATCAGTCCTCACAGTTTCCAGCTCTTCTAAACCTCAGAAAAGGTATAAACATTAATACTTCCTCTCTGATTTTAGTTCCTCATTTTCAGGCAAATGAAGCTGCTACTGAGATACTCTGATATTGTCCAACTTTATAAAAAGGCACCTTAAATACAATCATAGTTTCTCATGTCCCTGGAAGTTACTTCAGGGTAGCATGTTCGTTTAGAATGCATAGATTCCCACATGGTAATGTAGTGTCCTCACTGTTGCTGTAAACACCAGTAGTCAACATTCATTCTGTTTCAAGCAGGGTGTGCTAAGTATGTTACAAACTGTGGTACAGTTTGTACTACAGATTTGTAGCCCCCACAGCTTTGCCCCTGGTGTTACCTCCGTGAATGTGTACATGGCACCGTATAGTTGGCAGATGTGATGAACGCTGCTGATCAGTTGACCTTAAAACAGCTATGGTAGCCTAAATTATCCAGAGAACACCAATATAATCACATGAGCATTAACTAGTAGAACTGAAAGAGGAAGTCAGGGAAAGTCTGCAGAAGGGGAAGTCAGAGAGATGTTAAGCACAGGAAAGGTTCCATGTGCTCCTTCTAGCTTTTAAGATAAATGGGGCACAATCCAGGGAATGAAGGTGTCGTTGCTCCTGTTAAAAAATTCATTTCACTTAGTACAAGATAACAGTATTGGTACAATAGTAGGTTTTATGGTTATGGGTCTTCTTTCATTCTTTCTCTAGATTCTTTCACATAGAACACTAGATTAATTCTTTTGAAGCAACTGATTCTCTCAAGTCAACATTAAAGACCTCCCCACAAAGATATTTTAAAAAGTGAAGCATTTGCTCTGATGTTATGCAATGTTGAAGGATCTTTTTCTTCATTTCTCAGGTTCTTATTTAAATTGTCAGTTTGCACAGTGGATATCCTAAGGCCTTTTGTATAAATACAAGTGTACTTAATTCAGCAGGAGAAATGTGAGAGTGAACACATTAAGTGCTACTCATTTTTATTTCACATGTAATGCCTAGAGAAAAGGAAAGGCTACCAAAAGAGGTTGAAAAATGAAGATGAATAAAGAAAATACGTTCAAGACAGAATAAGAGTCTGGGACCAGCTGTTGCTGAACAAACATTTATTGTTTCCATCCATCTGAGGTTTTGTAGAAAATAGAAAGACACCAAACAGGAAATGCATATCTGATAATCAAATATGCAAAGCTTCTGACTCCTGAGGATAATTCTTTCCCAGGGAAACACTTGAACCTATTTAAGTAACATAAATAACTCAAAGCTTATATTGGGATAAAAGGAACAGAGCTCAGATCTCTACACAAGCAGACCAAGAAATAAACTCCATGTTATTTTGGCAAGGACACTCACTAGTAACCTCAGGATTTTTCTAGTTTGTCTTAAGCTTGAGGGTTTGAATTATTTTGCTGGTAAGTTGAGTGGTTTGGAGATCTGACCCTTTTTAAGAGTCTGTCCTGCCACCTCCTTGACCTACGCCATCTTCATCTCCCACCTGGGTCAGTTCAGAGCCCACACATATATCTCCTGCTTCCACACTTGACTCTGTAAACTGGCTGCAACATACTAGCCAGAACAATCCATTTAAAATGAAAGCATATTGGGCCATTCCTCTCACCCACTGGATCCCCATTTCATTCAAAAGCAATGTCTAGGTCTTCAAACACACAAGTCTGCCCCACCTCCTACACCCATTGCCTCCTTGACCTCAGTCCTTACAGTTTTCTCTTTAGTCTCACTCTACTCCAGACCTCTCTGTCTCTTAGTTGTTCTTCAAACAAGTCAGGGAAGCTTCTGCTTAAGGTTTTCTTACTTCCTGTGCAACTCTTCCTCTACCTGCCTGATTCTTTGTTCAAATGTTCAAATTTCTTAAAGCAACCTGACCTCACACTCACACTGACAAACACAACCTACCATATTACACCTGATTCCTCTTATGCTGCTTTAGTTCTTATTTTGCCTCATACTATTCATCAACTTCTACCATACCATATAATTCACTTAGATTTTTTGTTAGTTGTCTCATTTCTTCCTCTAGAATTGAAAGTCTAAGAGGAGAAGGTCTTCGCAAATACATAGAACAGTGCTCTCCAATATAAATGTGGGAGCCACATATGTAATTTAAAGTTTTCTGGAAGCTTCATTTAAAAAGTAGAAGGCAGCAGGTAAACTAAATGTAAAATGTATTTATTATGTGTAAAAACATAATGTGGCTCTCAAATATGATTTCCACATGTGGCACTGGCCACATTTCAAGTGCTCAACAGCTGCACATGGCTATTGACAAGGGTACTGGATAGTCTGAATTGGAAACAATCCTGACACATACTTACTTCTGAATATGTTGATTCAATCTGTTGGGGTGTGTGGGGGGGAATGAATATATGAGATTCTGAGTGTCCTGTGTGAAGTTATCTGTACTGTGACAATTGACCCCTGTTCTGTCCTTGTCTTAGTCCACCTCTCAGAATGACAGACTCAGTACTCTCTTCTGTAGTCCATCATTGGTCACACTGTGCTTGTAAGTTACTGCAAGAGGTTTCCCTTCTAAGTCCCCCCAAATTACTAAATTCTCTAACTTTATTTTCCAAGATATATCAGCAACAGTTGCTCCATCTGCGCCCTACCCATATTCTTGACGCTTAGTACCTATAAGAACCTATTTTCTCCTAACTGTAAAATCCTACATTTCTTTCCCTGAGGATACTTTCTTTCCACTGCAGGGCATCTTGCTACAATAAACCATATGCTGAAAGTGTTGCAGATCTGATCCCCCACTGAAAGCATCTTCAACCAATGACTCACGAGATCTGGTGTACATACTTACGAGTATTTGTGGATAAATCCTTGCCCACTGGGCGGTATAACTTTAGCTGTGTGTTTCATCCTGTCTCAGAATTTCCACAGAAGTGTCAAGTTCCAATTACTCATGTGATAGATGATTTGAAATGCAACCTTTATTGGTTGTCTTTCCTTCCCTTTCATACTTCTCCACTCTTTCAGCAGTTTCTAAAATCATCTCCCAGGAGTTCAAATCCTTGTCTTGCATTCAAATCCTTGTCTTACAATCTGCTATGAAGGAATCCTATCTAAGATATATCCTCTGAAAAAGGTCTCCATGAAATAGTGATACAAATGAAAATTATTCTAGTGCCCTAGAAATAAATATTGAATTCAAGGAATAAACTTAAGAATGGGGTAAAATCTATGTTTGATACACTGATCATGTCTTCTGATTAAGAATAGCAAGTACAGGTGGGAGAACAAGATGGTGGAGGAGTAGGTGAATGTGGAGTACATCTCTCTCCATGGATACATCAGGAATACACCTTGAGACACAGACGTGCATGCAGAACACCAGCTGAGTGTGGACAGGAGGACCTAACCAGTGGAAAATAATATATAGAACCACGCAAAACTCGGAAGGATGAAGGAACTAGGGGGGAAAACAGGAGTATTAGTAGGACTGGACCTACCCTCAGCGGGTGGGGGAAATGAAGCAGGGGTCTGATCCGCACAGCAGGGCAATTGTCTGAGTCAGAGGAGGAGCATTTAAGGCTAAGAGTGAAACAGTTGATCTGTGGTAACTTAAATGGAATGAGAATCAGACAGTCCTTGAAGCAGCCATACATATGCCAGACAGGATCACTGGTCTCCTGCAAGGGCCAGTAGCTGGGAGCTGGAGTTTAGGGATTGTGGAGCAATCCCAGTGCAAGGACTGCTGTTGACTGTGGAGAAACGGATTGAGGGGATGTGAGGGAGGAGATCATGGTGGCAAATACCTGTGGAGGAAAGTCAAGCAGCCATGGAAGCAAGGCGATAGTGCTGAGTCACATGTAGGGGGTGGAGCCATCACCATAGACTCACTGTCTCCACAAACCAGCTTTGGTAGCTGAACAGTAGAGAGGCTGGCCCATCAAATGCCTGACACACTGAACTACAGAGTAGGACCCCACCCAGGGTGCCCCTTTAAGTGCCTGATACACCAATCTACAGAGTAGGACCCTAGGCAAGGGATCCATCTGAGTGCCTGAACAGGCAGAGCTACGGAGAAAGACTGGCCAGAGGCCTTCTGATCGCCAGCTACTGGAGGCTCAAAAAAAGACTCTGAACTCGGAGAAGGCAATGGCAACCCACTCCAGTACTCTTGCCTGGCAAATCCCTTGGACGGAGGAGCCCGGTGGGCTGCCTTCCATGGGGTTGCTAGGAGTCGGACACGACTGAGCGACTTCACTTTCACTTTTCACTTTCATGCATTGGAGAAGGCAATGGCAACCCACTCCAGTGTTCTTGCCTGGAGAATCCCAGTGATGGGGGAGCCTGGTGGGCTGCCGTCTCTGGGGTCGCACAGAGTCAGACACGACTGAAGCGACTTAGCAGCAGCAGCAGCAGGGCGATAACTCCTGCTGTGGAGGCAGTGTGTGTCACTGAACACTTGGTGCTGCCAGGATCCCTGCAAGCCAAGCAGCTGCATCACCTTCATGCTCAACTCTCATGGGGCAGAGCTGCCACAGGCCAAAAAAAAGGGGGGGGGGAGGCAAAAAAAGGTCTTGTGTTTATGCATGCAGGGTGGCTTCGGTTCTGTCTAACTCTTTGCCACCCTGTAGACTGTGGCCTGCCAGGCTTCTCTGTCAGAGAAGGGGTTCTCCAGGCAAGAATACTGGAGCATATTAGCCAATACTGGGTGCCATACCCTTCTGGAGCACTATATTTCCTGCTGCCCTAGCCACTAACCCCCCTGAGTACCTGGTCCTGCCAGAACCCCTGCAACCCAAGCAGCTGCACCACTTCCACACCTGGCCCTCACAGGGGCAAACGCAAGCCCTCCAGGGCAGCCTCAGGAGCAAACCCCAGTGGGTGACTCACATGCAGAGGTGGAAATAAAACCACGACTGAAATTCAGGGGCAGTGTGAATAAGGAAGAAGACCTAAAACCTTCCCACCAGCTGTACAACCTGCAGATTAAACCCACACGATCAACTAAGCAGACTCTGTGTCTATGGGATATATAAAAGGCCATTGAGAGCTCCCACAAAAGAAAACGCACTAGCTCTGATAGCTGTGGACATTGGTGGCAAGAACACGCAGGAGTAGGACCAGATTAGAATCTGAGCTGCCCCCACAGCAGATTCAGAGATCAGCACAGTGTTAGAGGACATCCTAGGGAGATAAGGTGGACTGTGATTCCCAGCACAGGAAAGGACTCTGACAACAGTGACTCAAGAAAAACATTTATTATTCTTATTTTTTGACTTGTTCTGTAGATTCTTTTGGATTTTCTTTCTTTTTTTTCCTTTTCTCCCCTCTCTGTTGTAGTTGTTGATTTTATTGTAACTAAGAAGAAATCCAATTAAGTCTTTGAGCTTTTTTTTTTTTTTTTTCTCTTGCTCAGTCACATTTTTTATTGTTGTCATAAACCTCTGTCTCTGCATTGGGCTTCTGCAGTTCTGTGGGGTTTTCCTTTTTTTTTTTTTTCCTTTTCTCTTTTTTTAATTTTATTTTTAAAACCTATTATTATTTTTTCTACGTTTATTCCTTTGTTTGCTTTTGCTACTGTTCTTTTCCCCTTGCAGTTAATCTTTAACATATATAAATCTTCTTTATCTACCTCTATTTAACTTTGCATATCTATTCTTTCTTTCTTTTCTTTCTCTCCTTTCCTCTCAACATATTTGTTAGTTTTATTTTCATTGCTTGATTCCCCACTTGGTACCTTGCTTTAGTTTTGTTTTCCAGTTTGTGCTTAACTTAGTTTTGTTCTTAATTGGTAAATAAATTTTTGACTTCCTTTGTTCACCAGATCAATCTACTGTACTTTATTTTTGTTGGACTGTTTTCACTTTGCCCATGGCTGTAAATGTATATCTGTATATTCCATTATTTTAACTATTATTTGCCTAATTTTGTAACTGCCATTTGTCTGGGGTTTGTCTTTGGTTTCTCATTTTGGGATATTTGTTTTACTCTCCCTTAATGTCATAACAAACCACTTGTGAAATCTTTGTTCCTGACCAGAGATCAAACCCTGAGCCTTTGGAGTGGGAGCACTGACACCAAGACCCTATACTACTAGAGAATTAACTCTCAGATCAGATCAGTCGCTCAGTCGTGTCCGACTCTTTGAGACGCCATGAATTGCAGCATGCCAGGCCTCCCTGTCCATCACCAACTCCCGGAGTTCACTCAGACTCACATCCATCGAGTCAGTGATGCCATCCAGCCATCTCATCCTCTGTCGTCCCCTTCTCCTCCTGCCCCCAATCCCTCCCAGCATCAGAGTCTTTTCCAATGAGTCAACTCTTCACATGAGATGGCCAAAGTACTGGAGTTTCAGCTTTAGCATCATTCCTTCCAAAGAAATTCCAGGGCTGATCTCCTTGAGAGTGGACTGGTTGGATCTCCTTGCAGCCAAGGGACTCTCAAGAGTCTTCTCCAACACCCAGTTCAAAAGCATCAATTCTTCCACGCTCAGCTTTCTTCACAGTCCAACTCTCACATCCATACATGACCACTGGAAAAACCATAGCCTTGACTAGATGGACCTTTGTTGGCAAAGTAATGTCTCTGCTTTTGAATATGCTATCTAGGTTGGTCATAACTTTCCTTCCAAGGAGTAAGCGTCTTTTAATTTCATGGCTGCAATCACCATCTGCAGTGATTTTGGAGCCCCCCAAAATAAAGTCTGACACTGTTTCCACTGTTTCCCCATCTATTTCCCATGAAGTGGTGGGACCGGATGCCATAATCTTCATTTTCTGAATGTTGAGCTTTAAGCCAACTTTTTAACTCTCCACTTTCACTTTCATCAAGAGACTTTTTAGTTCCTCTTCACTTTCTGCCATAAGGGTGGTGTCATCTGCATATCTGAGGTTATTGATATTTCTCGTGGCAATCTTGATTCCAGCTTGTGCTTCTTCCAGCCCAGTGTTTCTCATGATGTACTCTGCAGTACATCATGAACGAACTCCTATGCAGGTTAGGAAGCAACAGTTATAACTGGACATGGAACAACAGACTGGTTCCAAATAGGAACTAACCCTAGGGAGTATCAAATAGTGAGAACTCACACAAAGGAAACCACTTGAATACAAGACCTGGCATCACCCAACCAACAGTAGCACCCTGTGCAGGATGCCTCATCTAAACAACAAACAAAACAAAAATACAAACCCAATCATCAGCAAACAGGAGTACCACCTCTCCCAGCCTTTCCCATCAGAGGAAAAACAATCAAACAAAAACTCAGCCCAATTCTCACACTATACAAAGCTCACAAAAACCACTGGACCAACCTTACCAGGGTAGAAATGACACGGAAGAAAGAATTCAACATTCTTCAAGGAAAGAATTCAATTTTCCTTGAAGCCTGGGAAAAGGAGACCTCAAACACAATAACTTTAAAAAAGAAAAAAAGGAAAGACAGAGAAATATTGCAAAAACGAAGGAACGAACTAGAAACACAGAAGTCCAAATAAATTAAGAGGAAATAGGAAAATTAACAGAAAAAGAATTCAGAATAATGATAGTAAAGATGATCAAAACCTTGAAAACAAAATAGAGAAAAAACAAGAATCAATTAACAAAGACCTAGAAGAATTCAAGAATAAGCATACAGAAACAAACAATACAGTTACTGAAATTAAAAATACTCTAGAAGGAATCGACAGAGGAATATCTGAGCAGAAGAACACATCAGTGAACTGGAAGATAAAATGGTGGAAATAACTTCTGAAGAGCAGAATAAAGTAAAAAGGAAAAGAACTGAAGACAGTCTGAGAGACATCTGGGACCATATCAAATGCACCAACATTCGAATTATAGGGGTCCCAGAAGAAGGAGAGAAAAAGAAAGGGTATGAGAAAAATTTTTAAGAGATTATAGTTGAGAATTTCCCATAACCATGGAAAAGGAAATAGCCAATCAAGTCCAAGGGGCACAAAGAATCCCATACAGGATAAACACAAGGAGAAACATGCCAAGACACATACTAATCAAACCAACAAAGACTAAACACAAAGAAAGAATATTAAAACCAGCAAGGGAGAAGCAACCAGTAAAATACAAGGGAAACGCCACATACTTAACACTGATCTTTCACAGAAACTCTGCTGGCCAGAAGAGAATCACAGGATATATTTAAAATACTGAAAGGGGAAAACTTACAACCAAGATTAGTGTACCCAGCAAGGATCTCATTCAAAATTAATGGAGAAATAAAAAGATTTCTGACAAGCAAAAGTTTAAGTAATTCAGTACTACCAAACCAGTTCAGTTCAGTCGCTCAGTCCTGTCTGACTCTTTGTGACCCCACAAATCACAACACACCAGGCTTCCCTGTCGATCACCAACTCCCGGAGCCTACCCAAAACCATGTCCATCAGGTCGGTGATGCCATCCAGCCATCTCATCCTCTGTCATCCCCTTCTCCTCTTGCCCCCAATCCTTCACAGTATTAGGGTCTTTTCCAATGAGTCAACTTCACATCAGGTGGCCAAAGTATTGGAGTTTCAGCCTCAACATCAGTTCTTCCAATGAACACCCAGGACTGATCTCCTTTAGGATGAACTGGTTGGATCTTCTTGCCATCCAAGGGACTCTCAAGAGTCTTCTCCAACACCACAGTTCAAAAGCATCAATATTTCGGCGCTCAGCTTTCTTCACAGTCCAACTCACATCCATACATGACCACTGGAAAAACCACAGCCTTGACTAGATGGACCTTTGTTGGCAAAGTAATGTCTCTGCTTTTCAATATGCTATCTAGGTTGGTCATAAATTTCCTTTGAAGGAGTGTCTTTTAATTTCATGGCTGCAATCACCATCTGCAGTGATTTTGGAGCCCCCAAAATAAAGTCTGACAGTGTTTCCCCATCTATTTGCCATGAAGTTATGGGACCAGATGCCATGATCTTCATTTTCTGAATGTTGAGCTTTAAGCCAACTTTTTCACTCTCCTCTTTCACTTTCATCAAGAGGCTTTTTAGTTCCTCTTCACTTTCTGCCATAAGGGTGGTGTCATCTGCATATCTGAGGTGATTGATATCTCTCCCAGCAATCTTGATTCCGGCTTGTGCTTCTTCCAGCCCAGCGTTTCTCATGATGTACTCTGCATATAAGTTAAACAAGCAGGGTGACAGTATACAGCCTTGACGTACTCCTTTTCCACAAAATGAAAGGCTTTGGCATAGTCAATAAAGCAGAACTAGATGTTTTTCTGGAACTCTCTTGCTTTTTCGATGATCCAGTGGATGTTGGCAATTTGGTCTCTGGTTCCTCTGCCTTTTCTAAAACCAATTGAACATCTGGAAGTTCACAGTTCATGTATTGCTGAAGCCTGGCTTGAGTAATTGTGAGCATTACTTTACTAGCGTGTGAGATGAGTGCAGTTGTGTGGTAGTTTGAGCATTCTTTGGCATTGCCTTTCTTTGGGATTGGAATGAAAACTGACCTTTTCTAGTCCTGTGGCCACTGCTGAGTTTTCCAAATTTGCTGGCATATTGAGTGCAGCACTTTCACAGCATCATCTTTCAGGATTTGAAATAGCTCCACTGGAATACCATCACCTCTATTAGCTTTGTTTGTAGTGATACTTTCTAAGGCCCAGTTGACTTCACACTCCAGGATATCTGGCTCTAGGTGAGTGATCACAACATCCTGATTATCTGGGCTATGAAGCTCTTTTTTGTACAGTTCTTCTGTGTATTCTTGCCACCTCTTCTTAATATCTTCTGCTTCTGTTAGGTCCATACCATTTCTGTCCTTTATCGAGCCCATCTTTGGATGTAATGTTCCCTTGGTATCTCTAATTTTCTTGGAGAGATCTCTAGTCTTTCTCATTCTGTTGTTTTCCTTTATTTCTTTGCATTGATCCCTGAGGAAGGCTTCTTTATCTCTCCTTGCTATTCTTTGGAACTCCACATTCAAATGGGAGTATCTTTCCTTTTCTCCTTTGTTTTTTGCTTCTCTTCTTTTCACAGCTATTTGCAAGGCCTCCTCAGACAGCCATTTTGCTTTTTTACATTTTTTTTCCATGGGGATGGTCTTAATCCCTGTCTCCTGTACAATGTCATGAACCTCCGTCCATAGTTCATCAAGCACTCTATCTATCAGATCTAGTCCCTTAAATTTATTTCTCACTCCCACTGTATAATCATAAGGAATTTGATTTAGGTCATACTTGAATGGTCTAGTGGTTTTCCCTACTTTCTTCAATTTAAGTCTGAATTTGTCAATAAGGAGTTCATGATCTGAGCCACAGTCAGCTCCCGGTCTTGTTTTTGCTGACTATATAGAGCTTCTCCATCTTTGGCTGCAAAGAATATAATCAATCTGATTTCAGTGTTGCCCATCTGGTGATGTCCATGTGTAGAGTCTTCTCCTGTGTTGTTGGAAGAGGGTGTTTGCTATGACCAGTGCGTTCTCTTGGCAAAACTCTATTAGCCTTTGCCCTGCTTCGGTCTGTACTCCAAGGCCAACTTTGCCTGTTACTCCAGGTGTTTCCTGACTACCTGCTTTTGCATTCCAGTTCCCTATAATGAAAAGGACATGTTTTTTGGGTGTTAGTTCTAAAAGGTCTTGTAGGTCTTCATAGAACAGTTCAACTTCAACTTCCTCAGCATTACTGGTTGGGGCATAGGCTTGGATTACAATGATATTGAATAGTTTGCCTTGGAAACGAACGGAGATCATTCTGTCATTTTTGAGATTGCATCCAAGTACTGCATTTTGGACTCTTTTGTTGACCATGATGGCTACTCCATTTCTTCTAAGGGATTCCTGCCCACAGTATTAGATATAATGGTCATCTGATTTAAATTCACCCATTCCAGTCCATTTTAGTTTGCTGATTCCTAGAATGTCGACGTTCACTCTTGCCATCTCCTGTTTGACTACTTCCAATTTGCCTTGATTCATGGACCTAACATTCCAGGTTCCTATGCAATATTGCTCTTACAGCATCAGACCTTGCTTTTTATGACCAGTCACATCCACAACTGGGTATTGTTTTTTCATGGCTCCATCCATTCATTCTTTCTGGAGTTATTTTCCCCACTGATCTCCAGTAGCATATTGGGCATCTACCGACATGGGGAGTTCATCACCAAACCAGCTTTACAACAAATGTTAAATGGACCTATATAGTCAAGAAATACAGCAGAAGAAAAAAAGATCTACAAAATCAACACCAAACAAATAGAAAATGGCAGTAGGAAAATATATATCAATAATTACTTTAAATGAAAATGGATTAAATGCTCCCATCAAAAGACACAGACTGGCTGAATGGATACAAAAACAAGATCCATATATATGCTGTCTACAAGAAACCCACTTCAGACCTCAAGTCACATATAGCCTGAAAGTGAGAGGATGGAAAAATATATTCCATTCAAATGGGAAGCAATATACAGTTTGAAAAAGTAAAGCAAAAGCAAAAAATTGCTACTGGAGTAACAATACTCATATCAGACAAAATAGACCTTAAAATAAAGAAGAGTACAAGAGATAAGGAAGGACATTACATAATGATCAAGGGATCAATCCAAGGGAAAGACATAACAATTGTAAATATCTATGCACCTAACATAGAAGCACCTCAATACATAAGACAAACACTGCTGCTGCTAAGTCGCTTCAGTCGTGTCTGACTCTGTGCGACCCCATAGACAGCAGCCCACCAGGCTCCCCCATCCCTGGGATTCTCCAGGCAAGAACACTGGAGTGGGTTGCCATTTCCTTCTCCAATGCATTAAAGTGAAAAGTGAAAGTGAAGTCTCTCAGTCGTGTCCGACTCTTAGCGACCCCATGGACTGAAGCCCACCAGGCTCCTCCAGCCATGGGATTTTCCAGGCAAGAGTACTGGAGTGGGGTGCCATTGCCTTCTCCGAGATAAACACTAACATACATTAAAGGAGAAACTGACAGTAACACTATAATAGTAGGAGACTTTAACACCCAACTCACACCAATGGACAGATCATCAAAACGGAAAATTAATAAGGAAACAAAAGTCTTAAATGATACATTAGATGAGACGGATCTCACTGATATCTTTAGGACATTCCATCCAAATGCAGAAAAATACACCTTCTTCTCAAGTGCACATGGAACATTCTCCAGGATAGACACATCTTGGGTCACAAATCAAACCTCAGTAAAGTTAAGAAAATCAAAATTGTATCAAGCATCTTGTTTGACCATAATGCTATGAGACTAGATATCAATTACAAGAAAAAAATGTAAGAAACACAAACACATGGAGAATAAAAAACACATTTCTAAATAACCAACAGGTTACTAAAGAAATCAAAAGGGAAATCAAAAAGTTTCTAGAAACGAATGACAATGAAAACATTACAACTCAAAACCAATGAGATGCAGCAAAAACAGTTCTAAAAGGGAAGTTTATAGCAATACAATCCTACCTCAAGACACAAGAGAAACATTGAATAAACAACCTAACTTTACACCTAAAGCAACTGGAAAAAGAAGAAGGGAAAAAACCCCACAAAATTAATAGAAGGAAAGAAACCATAAAGATCTGAGCAGAAATAAATGAAAAAGAAATGAAAGAAACAATAGTAAAGATTAATAAAGCTAAAAGCTGCTTCTTTGAGAAGATAAACAAAATTGACAAACCCTTAGCCAGACTCATCAAGGAAAAAAAGAAAGAAGAATCAAATCAACAAAATTAGAAATGAAAAAGGAGAGGTTACCACAGACAATGCAGAAATACAAAGGATTATAAGAGACTATTATGAACAACCATATGGCAATAAAATAGATAACCTGGAAGAAATGGACAGATTCTTAGAAAAGTTCAATCTTCCAAGACTGAACCATGAAGAAATAGAAATTATGAGCAACTCAATTACAAGCACTGAAATTGAAGCTGTGATAAAAAATCTCACAAAAAAACAACAGCTCAGGACCATATGGCTTCTCAGGAGAATTCTATCAACCATTTAGAGAAGAGCTAATGCCTATCCTTCTAAAACTCTTTCCAAAAATTGCAGAGGAAGGACCACTTCCAAACTCATTCTATGAGGCCACCATCACCCTGATACCAAAACCAGACAAAGACAAAACAAAAAAAGAAAAGTACAGGCCAATATCACTGACGAACATAGATGCAAAAATCCTCAACAAAATTTTAGCAAACAGAAATCAGCAACACATCAAAAAGCTCATACACCATGATCAAGTTGGGTTTATTCCAGGGATGCAAGGATTCTTCAATACACGGAAATCAATCAATGTGATACACCATATTAACAAATTGAAAGATAAAAACCATATGATCATCTCATTCGATGCAGAAAAAGCCTTTGACAAATTTCAGCACCTATTTATGATTAAAACTCTTCAAAAAAATGGGCATAGAAGGAACCTACCTGAACATAGTGAAGGCCATATATGATAAGCCTACAGCAAACATTATTCTCAATGATGAAAAACTGAAAGCATTCCCCCTAAGATCAGGAACAAGACAAGGGTGTCCACTTTCACCAGTTATTCAACATAATTCTGGAAGTCCTAGCTACAGCAATCAGAGAAGAAAAAGAAATAAAAGGAATCCAGATTGGAAAAGAAGAAGTAAAGCTCTCACAGTTTGCAGATGACATGAAACTACATAGAAAACCCTAAAGATAGTATCAGAAAATTACTAGAGCTAATCAGTGAATTTAGCAAAGTTGTAGGATACAAAATCAATACACAGAAATCACTTGTATTTCTATATACTAACAATAAAAAATCAGAAATAGAAATTAAGGAATCAATCCCATTCACCATTGCCACAAAAAGAATTAAATATCTAGGAATAAACTTACCTAAGGAGACAAAAGAACTGTATACAGAAAATTATAAGCCTGGCATGCTGCAATTCATGGGGTTGCAAAGAGTTGGACACGACTGAGCGACTGAACTAAACTGAACTGAATGAAAGAAATCAAAGATGACATAAACAGATGGAGATAGTCCATGTTCCTGGGTAGGAAGAATTGATATTGTGAAAATGAGTATACCACCAAATGTAATCTACAGATTTAATGCAATCCCTATCAAATTACCAGTGGCATTTTTCACAGAACTAAAAAATTTCACAATTCATATGGAAACACAAAAGACCTCAAATAGCCAAAGCAGTCCTGAGAAAGAAGAATGGAGCTGGAGGAATCAAGCTTCCTGACTTCAGGTTATACTACAAAGCTACAGTCATCAAGACAGTATGGTACTGGGACAAAAACAGAAATATAAATGAAGGGAATAAGATAGAAAGCCGAGAAATAAACCCATGCACCTATGGGTACCTTATTTTTGACAAAGGAGGCAAGAATATACAATGGGGCAAAGAAAGCCTCTTCAATAAATGGTGCTGGGAAAACTGGACAGCTACATGTAAAAGAATGAAATTCGAATACTTCCTAACACCATACACAAAGATAAACTCGAAATGGATTAAAGACCTAAATGTAAGACCAGGAACTATAAAACTCTTGGAGGAAAACATAGGCAGAATGCTTGATGACATAAATCAAAGCAAGATCCTCTATGACCCACCTCCTAGAGTAATGGAAATAAAAACAAAACTAAACAAGTGGGTCCTGATTAAACTTAAAAGCCTTTGCACAGCAAAGGAAACTATAAGCAAGGTGAAAAGACAACTCTCAGAATGGGAGAAAATAATAGCAAATGAAACAACTAACAAAGGATTAATTTCCAAAATATACAAGCAGCTCATACAGCTCAATGCCAGAAAAACAAACAACCCAATCAAAAAGTGGGGAAAAGACCTAAACAGACATTTTTCCAAAGAAGACATACAGATGGCTAATAAGCACATGGAAAGATGCTCAACATCATTCATTATTAGAGAAATCCAAATCAAAACTATAATGAGATATCACCTCACACGGATCAGAATGGCCCTTATCAAAAAGTCCGCAAACAATAAATACCGGAAAGGGTGTGGAGAAAAGGGAATACTCTTGCACTGTTGGTGGGAATGTAAATTGATACAGCCACTATGGAAGACGGTATGGAGATTCCCTAAAAAACTAGGTATAAAACCACCATATGACCCAGCAATCCCGCTCCTAGGCATATACCTTGAGGAAAACAAAATTGCTCATTGCAACACTATTTACAATAGCTAGAACCTGGAAGGAACCTAGATATCCATTGACAGACGAATGGATAGACAAGTTGTGGTATATCTACACAATGGAATATTACTCAGCCATAAAAAGAAATGCATTTGAGACAGTTCTAATGAGGTAGATGAACCTAGACCCTGTTATATAGAGTGAAGTGAATCAGAAAGAGAAAGATAAATACCATATTTGAACACATATATACAGAATATAGAAAAATTGTACTGATGAATTTATTTACAGGGCAACAATGGAAAACCAGATATAGAGAATAGACTTATGGAGATGGAGAGAGGGGAGGAGAGGGTGAGATGTATGGAAAGAGTAAAATGGAAACTTACATTACCATATGTAAAATAGCCAACAGGAATTTGCTGTATTGACTCAGGAAACTCAAACAGGGGCTCTGTATCAACCTAGAGGGCTGGGATGGGGAGAGAGAGGGGAGGGAGTTCCAAAAGGGAGGTGATGTAAGTACAACCTATGGCTGATTCATGCTGAGGTTTGACAGAAAACAGCAAAATTCTGTAAAGCAAGTATCCTTCAATAAAAAATAAATTAATTTTAAAAAAAGAATAGCAAGTACAATAGAAGAAATTATTGTAGAGAGAAGAATTGGAACTCCATTCAATGAATGTATATTAAAAATTCATTGTCAATTAAAATAAGCAAAGATGGCAAATCATTGGTACAGCACTATGCAATTTCCTCAAAAAATTAAAAATAGAGCTACCATAAAGTAATCCCACTTCTAGGAATATATATCCAAAGGAGACAAAAATAATAATTGAAAAACATCTGACCCCCATGTCTGTAGCAGTATTATTTACAATAGCAAAGACATGGAAATAACCTAAGTGTCCACCAATGAATGAGTGGATAAAGAACCTATGGTGTGTGTGTGTGTATAATTCAACCATAGAAAAATGAGGAAATCCTACCACTTTCAACAACATGGATGGATGGTCCTTAAAGATATTATGATAAGTTGAATAAGTCAGAAAGAGAAAGGCCATCCCAGTGCACCAGCCCCAAGCATCCAGTATCGTGCATCGAACCTGGACTGGCGACTCGTTTCATATATGATATTATACATGTGTCAATGCCATTCTCCCAAATCATCACCCTCTCCCTCTCCCACAGAGTACAGCTGTGGCGGATTCATGTTGATATATGGCGAAACCAATACAATATTGTAAAGTTAAAAATAAAAATAAAAAATAATAAAAAATAATAAAATAAAATTGACAATATAAAAAAAAAAAAAAGAAAAGGCAAACATTGTATGATCTTACTTATATGTGTAATCTAAAAAAACTTAAAAACAAAAACCCACCAATATCAGAAAAAGAGACCACATTTTTGGTTACCAGAAGTAATGTGTGAGATCAGGGGAAACTAGAGAAAGTTTGTCAAAAGGTACAGACTCCAAATTTTCAGATAAATAAGTAATAGGGATATAAGGTAAATCATGATGGCTATAATTAACACTACTTTATGATATTTAGGAAAGTTGTTAAGAGAGTAGATTCTAAGATTTCTTATCACAAGCAACATGTTTTGTATCTATATGAGAAGATATATAAACCTACTTTGTAATCATTTCCCAATAAATGTAAATCAAACCATCATGCTGTGTACCTTAATCTTATAAAGATGTATATCAATTATTTCTCAATAAAAATGGAAAAAACAAAAAGAAGCAAAGACAGATAATTTCCAATTTAACAATACCTACTCAGTATAGATTATGGGCACAGCACAAGGAAAACTGAGGAAATGTAAAATATTAAGTGTTCTACTCGATTTAATTATGGTTTATAACCATTGTTATAAAAATAAAAGCAGATAACATTTGTTCAGTTCCTAAGATATATAAAACATTTTATATATTTTATCTCATTTCAGCTTTTTAGTAAACATATGGACAGATAATTCCATCTCCAGTTATTTAAAAAGGACATTGAGACTCAGAAGTATTAACACATCCAAATTTAGAAAACAGATATCTAGTAGTCAGGAAATATATCCAGATATATTTGACTTTACTGTATTATGGTAATTTAGCATCTATTCTGCCTTCTGCTCAGTCACTTGGCAATCCGCCTCTCCTGCATTTATCATCTGTGTAGTAGATGTGAGCTCTTCATGGGGAGAGCCTGGGATACAGTCTCAGTGTATGAGATTGGTTCATGATCGACTGACGTCAATAAGGTGCCATGACGGCACATATGCTAGGACACCTGGGAAGAGAATTCACGTCTTTCCTTGAAGGATTTAAATCTGAGTTAAAAATAAGTTTTGCACATACTAACATCATATGCAAACACAACAGGAACTAGATACAGACGCAACGGATGAAGAAACTGGGTCCTTTGGGAATATCACTCAAGCCACTCCTATACCCCTAGGAAAACAGTTCCATGAGACAATTAATTCCATTATTGGTTAATCCAGTTTTTGTTTGGCTTTTCTCTTTCTTACAATTGAAGAGAAAACAACTAATACAGAGGCCTAAATTCTCTTTCTCAGGCTTTGTTTTCTAGAACTGCATGACTTCTTTTAAACATTCAGAGTACAACATTCTGTGGTCATTTTGTAAAAATGTTATTATACTTACTTTTCTTTCTTTTAACATTAAACATAAATTTCCCTAAATGGAAATCTTTACATTCATGGTTTTTCATTCTATATATTCATAGATCTTTTAACAGACAATGAAAATTTGTTTTCTATCCTACCAGAGTAGTTTTGGAGAAGGCACTGGCAACCCACTCCAGTACTCTTGCCTGGAAACTCCCATGGAGGAGGAGCCTGGTGGGCTACAGTCCATGGGGTCACGAAGAGTCGGACACCACTGAGCGACTTCCCTTTCGCTTTTCACTTTCATGCACTGGAGAAGGAAATGGCAACCCACTCCAGTGTTCTTGCCTGGAGAATTCCAGGAACGGGGAGCCTGGTGGGCTGCTCTTTGTGGGGTCACACACAGTAGGACACGACTGACGTGACTTAGCAGCAGCAGCAGCAGCAGCAGCAGAGTAGTTTTATATACTCTTCCAATTGTTATAGCTTCCACCCTTGCCTGTACAGCCTGTTCTCAACATAACAGCCAGACTGATTTTGTTTTGGAAAAATGGCAACAAAACAATTCCACTTCATACCCACTTTGATGGCTATAAAAAGAAGATAGATAGTAACACGTGTTGGTGAGGATGTAGAGAAATTAGACATAATAATGGTGGGGATATAAAATGATGCAGGTGTAGTATAAGAGTTCTTCAAAAAGTTAAATATGGAGTTACTGCATGATCTAGCAATTCTACTCCATGTATACTCAAAAGAATTGAAGAAAGGTACTCAAACTAATACTTGTACATGAAGGTAGAAAAAATTGATGAATGGATCAATTGATGACTGGATAGACAAAATGCATTCTAAACATATTTTGGAATATCATTCAGCCATGAAAGGAATGAAGCACTGACATACACTACAAAGTGGATGAACCTTGTAAACATTATGCTGTGTGAAAGAAGTCAGACACAAAAAGCCATATACTGTATGATTCTACTGATATAAAATTTGTAGAACAGGTAAATCCATAGAGACAGAAAGCAGACTGGTGTTTTTCAGGTCCTGGAGGGATGGGAGATGACTGCTGAGTAGAGTAGGGTTTTCTTTTGGGATGACAAAATATATTGGACCTAGATAGAGGTGGTGGAGAAGGCAATGGCACCCCACTCCAGTACTCTTGCCTGGAAAATCCCATGGACGGAGGAGCCTGGTGGGCTACAGTCCATGAGGTTGCTAAGAGTCGGACATGACTGAGCAACTTCACTTTCATTTTCACTTTCATGCATTGGAGAAGGAAATGGCAACCCACTCCAGTGCTCTTGCCTGGAGAATCCCAGGGACAGGGGAGCCTGGTGAGCTGCAGTCTATGGGGTCGCACAGAGTCGGACACGACTGAAGTGACTTAGCAGCAGCAGCAGATAAAGGTGGTGGTTGTATAGCACTGTGAATGTAGTAAATGCCACTGAATTCTGGACTTTGAGATGGTTATTTTATATTATTTTGATTTTACTATTTTTTAAATGAGAAAAATGGCAGTTCAAATCACTCATCTGGTCAAACCCTCTGATGATTTCCCAACCCAGTTACGGTAAAAGAAAAAGTCATTATGATGCCCTGCAAAGAACCCACACAGTCTGCTCCTCTGTCATTTCTCTCGGGCCCTTGTGTTCTACTTTCATCCTTTTTTCATTTCATAGCAGTCTCCTTGCCATTCCTTAAACACTCAGGTATGCTCCCTACCAGGGTTTTGAACTTATGGTTCCCTCTTCCTGGAATGCTCTTCCTCCAGATATCTGAATGATTCACTTCTTCTCTCCTTTGAAACTCTGCTCAGCTGTTCCTTTTAAAGTGAGTTTTTTGTTCATTTTTTCTTCTAACCAGAGTTCAATTATATACCCTCACTCAAAGCACTGCCTGCTCATTGCTTTCTTCCTTTTCTGCAGGATTTATCATCATCCAGTACATCATATATTTTATTTTATTTTATTTTTTTCCATTCCAGAATGTAAAGTCCATGAGTACAGGACCTAAGCCAGTGGCTGGCACATTGTAGGCACTGTAGTTATTTTACAAATACTGATTTCCACCTATTTCTGTGCTCCATGAATCAGATGCCATAGTAGAGACTGATTACAGTTAGGTGGAGAAAAAAGCAACTATGTACAAGTGTGACTCACCACTTGTGGTGTGTGGTTTTGGGGCTGGCAGTAAGGGAAACCTTCCTGGTCAGAGCTCAGGCAACAGCTACTTTAGGGGCCTAATGCTATAATGAGTTTTGAGAATCATTCCTGGAAGCTAAGAACAGAGTTTGTTTCTTCAGTCTTCACAAACATTCTATCAGCAATTGAAGCCCTTTATGGCATGCTGCGATTCATGGGGTCACAAAAAGTCGGACACGACTGAGCGACTGAACTGAACTGAAGGAGTCCCTTGGTGTTTAATCTAATAAGAATGTATAGATTCTCATTCTTCAAATGAGAACCTTAACTGATATAGTATAATTAGGTGAAGAAAATCCTGAGATTAGGCTGCTTTCACTTTAATAAGCTGCCCTATTGTGCAATAAGGCAAATATCTAATATCTCAAGAATGCTTACTCCTAAATATATATATATATGTGCTCAGTCACTCAGTCATGTCTTTGTAACCCCAAGGACTGTAGCTCGGTTGGTTCTTCTGTCCATGGGGATCCTCCAGGCAAGGATACCAGAGTGGGTTGCCATGCCCTTCTCCAGGGGATCTTCCCAAGCCAGGGATTGAACCCATGTCTCCCACATTGTAGGCGAATTCTTTACAGTCTGAGTCACCAGGAAAGCCAAACTATATTTAGATATATATATTAATACAAACAAATATATTTCTATACAATATATATTTTATATATAATATATACTAATAAAGTAATAACAAATAATAAATTATACAGATATATATCTTATATATAAAATTTGATGAAGAGAATTTCTGCTCCCAGAACCTCTAGGTAGCTTTTTAAAAAGTGTGCTAAATTTTTAAAACATCTACTTGTTTTTGTTAGGTACCAGAACTGATATCCATCAACAGCACTATTTAGTTAGTTCCAAATATCTTTTTCCTCCATTTTTGTACCAATCAACCTTTGTAGCTTAACCAAGAAGCATGGAGTCCTATTGGTGACAATAAACAATTATTTATTCCACTGGGTCAGCTGGCTGGTGGCTGACACATCTAGAGAGATAACTGAGTGTAGCCTGAGTGACTACAAGTTAGGTCTGACTGAGTTTGACTCCTCGCTTAGGACTGCTCCCCATGAAGAAAGAGGTAAGCATTTCCCAGAGAAAGATCTTTTCATCTAATTGCAGAAGAGCCAGTGCAAATAGACAAGTCTTAAAGCTTAGGTTCACAACTAGCCACGATCACTTCTCCACATTTCACTAGCTAAAGCAAGTCTTATGCAATATACAGAGGCCAAGAGGTTGAAAGCCCACTCCACCTGTTTTTGGAAGAATTGCAAAGTTTTATGGCAAAGAGCAAGGATTTGGGAAGAGATGAAAAAAATTTAGTCCAAAGGCTCCATCTATCATACCATCTCTAGATTTCATATTTGGAGGTTCACAGCAATCAGAAATCAAGTTCTAATTTTATTATTAGTCCTATTAATGTACTTTTGCATAATTGGGGAGATAAATCTGATAGCTTTTGTTTTTTTAAAAATTAGCAACCAAAATACACTTAATAATGCATGAGTTTAGTGTTTATAAATCATTTACATGTACATTATAAAGAAAGTTGATAAAAACTCCTGAATACCATCAGGGAGTACATTTCCCTTGCTTAACGAAGGAATACCTTTACCCAGCATGTAGGTCGAGTGGAATTCCGAGTCTTTCAATTTCAGGAAGGCACAGAAGATGACCATAAATTTATAAAATGTGACATTTTAATCAAGCCCCAAGCTGTTGGCTAATTACATTCCACTGCACTTAAAGGAAAAACAGGAGATGTCAGGTTGGTGTAGAGATGAGCACAAAATTGTCCTTAGTACTTCACTGATCATTATGAATACCACAGTATCAAATTACCCAGAAAAGAGCAAGTAGTAAATCCTTCTAAAAGTCATATTTCCAATATTCTTTTCAATTTCATTTTGGAGTAAATTTGGATACAGGTTTATTCAAAAGCTGACATTTTCTTTCAACACATCTTTTCTGTACAAAGATATGTATAATGGATCTACTAGTAACGTTGGAGACCATTAAGCTATGGAAGCATGAAATCAACTAGAAATTATTATTTTAATTCTATGCACTTGTGCATAACAGGATGAACACTATGCCAAATAAACCTTCATCAGGACTCTACCTAGTATTGTACATGCTAATGGGGCTTGTAGTTTAGAATATAGATGTGTGAGGATGCAGCCAGAGAGATACATTCCACAGGAGATCAGTTGTCTATTCCCAGAGAATAATCAGCTACTGAACTAAGAACTGAGGCAAAACATATGACACTCCGCTCTGGTCACTGGCTTTTCTCCTTTGTGTTGTAATTGATCTAACCTGACCTGGTTTTCTAGGGATATAATATATGAAGCACTCAAAATCTACCGCTGTTCTACTGAAATCTTTTTCCCTCACAAAAATGCTAGATATACTTACTGTATCTAAACACGCAGAGGTAACTGACCAAAGGTACTAGCCATTCTTTCAGCTCAAGGAAGCAATAACTGAGTTTTTTTTAACATCATTCTGTTTTACATTTTTTTTTCCCCACAAGGTAATCTCACTTTCCAATGAGCTATTTGCTGATATACGTAACAATTTAAAGGGAGAGGATGGTGAAGAGAAGCAAAGTTATTATGTATTTTATTACTTTTTTGCCTCCTGGAAAGAGGAGGGTCAGAGTGGAAAGCAAGGAGAATTGACAGTAAAGTAAAATCACTGAGGCACTTACCACAAAGCACCTGTTAAAAGCAGGGCATGTTTATCTTCTTTAGACTTGTACTATGTTTGAAAATGAAAAATATCACAGGACTAGAAAAAGCTTCAGAAGATACCATGTCTATTCTTTTATTCTCACAGTAGACCACAAAGAACAATCAAGGGAGTGATTACGATTTGAATTGCAATTCTGTATTTTTTCCTTCCTACATTCTAGAAAGCCCTAGGTTTAAAGAAATCAAATCCTGATGTTTTGTATCACTAACTGAATGTCTCAAAAAATCTGCATTTCTGATATCAGCTTGATATCTAAAATCTGATCACAAAAAAGATGAATTAAGTATATAAGATTATGAGATAATTATTTATCCCCTCCCCACTTTTTTTTTTTTCTTTTTAAGATGGGGACTTCACTTAACTCCTTACGGATATTAGAAGATAGATAGATGGGAAGAAAAAACTTCCTCTTAAAATACTGTAATCAACAATTTTGAAAAAAATCATTGTTCTTTCCTTAACTGATGATAGTTCTTAGGATAGGCAATATATGTTCCAAAAAAGGAACTAACCTGAGAAAAATACATTGCCCATCTAAAGGAGTTGTGTGAATTTTTCCAAAGATATGCATCTTGCTAAGACTTTTAATGAATGATTTTATCTAGCAAAATAAGAGACAGCAGTGGTATGATCTTAGGTCGTCTAAAAAGGATGTTTAATGAACTTCTGCCTCCTATTCCAGCATTTCAAGTATCAATTCTCAGCAGAAGAAATAAATTAATATTAGAATCTTGTCAATTTTGCAAAATAACAACAAAAGGAGGTGTGACCATCCTGTTGATCATAGCATACTTTGCTAAGTTACCATTAGAAGTGAACTGAGTTCTATGAAATGCGCTACAGTGAATTATACTGAAGATTCTAAACCATAAACTTTTCCAAAGTTGTAATACACAGGACTGGGAAAGTGAATCTCTCAAGCTAAAATTTGGGGAATTAAATCACAGAGTTGCAGAATATCATTACAAATGTAATAGTAAAATAGGGTTTTACTTTTCATGTTCTTGAATTTGCTGATAAAACTTATTCATTCTTTTTTCTGGAATATACGTCAGTTGTGTAGTTTTGTGTGTCTTAAAGTATGTCAAGCAAGTAGTTGTTAACTTCTTTCAGTTATAGATTTCTGTCAAATTGTTCAAGAAAAATTGTGCTTGTATTTTTTGCATAAGCATGCAAATTTATTTATATTACCATTCATTATGTACTAGAAGCTATTGAAATCATGCTTAAGATTTTCAAATGCTTGATCTAAAATGGAAATTGCATTTAGAGACACAAGAGAGAACTACTGTTTTTCTGTTTGTTTGTTTGTTTTTCAATAATTTACTAAGCTAAGAAAATGCAGTGACGAAAATCCTTGGAGACATCCTGTAAACTCAATGTGTCAAATATCAGGGTAGTTTTCTATTTCCATTTGCAAATAAACAATGTGGATCACAGTTAATCCTTGCTGTAATGGCATTCTTGACTTCATCAGTTATTAAAAAGCTACAGAGACAACCAAAGGCAGCATTGAAAGAGGCTGAAATTGTTTGGAAGAGATCTTCCATGCTATAGTTTAAGGATAAAGACTGAATTATAAATGAACCCATGAAACTTTGCAAGGTACTAGTTTTAAGTTCCATGCTGCACAGTATGCCTGTGCAAAGGAAAATCCCCCTTGAAGAGATTAGCAGAGGTTGTTTGTATGTGATCACAGTGGTTGAGATGATATGCAACTCTTCCCTAGCTTAAAGTGGATTAGCAAGACTTAAAAGATGGAAAATTGTTTTGTGTGAAGCTCACCATGCTTTTGAAAACATAAATGAAATCGCAGTCTTTGGAACTTAAATCTGATATCTATTAGTTCAATATGGTAAAAATCCCCTTCTAAAAGTTTAAACAAAAACGGGATTGTGGCTTGTCAATATTCGCAATGGCTAATGATTGTTACACATTTGAAAATCATTTCTTAGGAAGTTTTTAAGGTTTTGCATTCATCCATGTGAATATATATCTTCTGGGAGATAGTTCTGTGAACTAGAACGTTGCATAAGAAATAAATAATCAAATTTGGCTCCCAGTTAACCATTATCTGTCTGGGTGACCTTGGATAAAACACCTAGCCTTTCTCTTTTTAAAATTTATTTTTCAATTGGAGGAAAATTGCTTTAAAATGTTGTGTTGGTTTCTGCCGTGAAATAAAGCATATCACTCATAATTATATATATGTTCCCTCCCTCTTGAGTCTCCCTTACTCCCCCAAATGCAACCCTCTAGGTCATTACACAATACCAAGTTGGTCTCCTGTGTTATGTAGCAACTTCTCAGCAACTATTTATTTTATACATGATAGTATATGTATGTCAATGCTACTTTCTCAATCATCTCACCCTCTCCTTCCCTCAAGTCCCTTCTCTACATCTATGTCTCCATTCCTTCCCTGCAAATAGGTTCATCAGTACTATTTTTCTAGATTCCATATATACGTGTTAATATACAGTATTTTTCTCTTTCTGACTTACTTCACTCTGTAAAACAGGCTCTAGATTTATATACCTCACTACAGCTGTAAAATGGGAAGATATATACCACATAGCCCTTACAATTTTTCATGGTGTATTAAATATACTGTGCATCTGAAAGTCTTTATTCATATCTTTTCTTATAACTGTTGCTAACTTCTTTTATGATAACATAGTAAACCAATGAATGAAGGTATTATTTCTCTGAAAATCCTCTGATTTCATACCAGAAAGATGAAGACTAAGGATAAATTATATAGGACAAAGCAGATCATTGGAATATTGTTTTACACTCCTTCTATCAGCAAAATTTATCATTCCATCTCACTGGATAGTTTAGGTTGCCTGTAAGTATCTGATCTCACTTCATTTTTCACAAATGTAAGAAAATAAAAGTAAAAGCACATGTTTAGTAGTGACCCATGGACTATATATCTTTTCCTAAGAAACAGTGTCATAAAACAGCAGGAGGGCCCAGAAAGGGCATCTGTCTTTCTTTATTTTTATTTGGCATCCAGATGTCTAGCATTTGCTGTTCTCTTTTTTGTTAGTCTTCACCACGAGCAAGATACTTTTCAGCAAACTATACAAGTCATTAAGATTATAAATATGAGTCAACCATCTGTTTTTATATCCTCTTTTTCTTCATTGACTTTTGACAGGTGCTTAGAGAAAGAAATATTTCAGCACCTAGACATTAAAAATAAATAAATAAATAAAGAGGCCTATTGACCAAGTACTAAAGCAATCTGGTAAAGGTTAATCTCAGATTTAAGAATTTGGAGAGTCCAATACAATAGCACCTGGTCTGTTTTGTATAAGCCACAGTGCTTCAATATAGAAAGAGAATCCTCAATGAAAAGGAAAATCAAATAAAAACCAAAACAGAGTAAACTGCAAAGACCGATGATAGCAAATAACAGAAAAAATAACCCATCACTCAACAACCAACATTCCTCTAAAATTATAAACTTTTTGATAGGATTCAGATTTGTACCTTAGATAACTATAATGATTACAAAGTTGAAACTGTAGAGAATTCATGTATTTGAAGAAATGGTCATTGTTCCCAATGACCATTTGGGTATGGTATAAAATTAAAGCCAGAAAATAATACATACCGTATTGATCCTTTTCATTCACTATCTCAATTAGTTATTTCATCCCAATTAATGATGTGACCATTTTTATGATGACAGACATTTAGGAGATTAAGCAACTAATCTGAAATTTGACTCCTAAAAGTCCGATTCCAAAGACTATTCAGACTCCTATAAAATACATCATGATGAAACAAAGTAGTCGCCCATCTGTACCAGCCAAAAAATAACTTGAAATTGTCATTAATATTATAAACACATATATGACACATTAAGGGCTTCACTGGTAGCTCACACAGTAAAAAATCAGCCTTCAATGCAGGAGACCTGGGTTCAAGCCCTGGGTCAGGAAGATCTCCTGGAGAAGGGAATGGCTACCCACTCCAGTATTCTTGCCTGGAGAATTCCATGGACAGAGGAGTCTGGCGGGCTACAGTCCATGGGGTTGCGAAGAGTTGGACACAAATGAATGAGTAACACTTTCACTTTTCATGAAACATTAAATGTAAAAATATAAGACCATAATGAAAAATAAGAATATTATGATGTGCATATGTTATTCCTCAAATATTATAGTTCAGTACATTATAATATACTGTATTTAGTCAAGGCTATGGTTTTTCCTGTGGTCATGTATGGATGCAAGAGTTGGACTGTGAAGAAGGCTGAGTGCCGAAGAATTGATGCTTTTGAACTGTGGTGTTGGAGAAGACTCTTGAGAGTCCCTTGGACTGCAAGGAGATCCAACCAGTCCATTCTGAAGGAGATCAGCCCTGGGATTTCTTTGGAAGGAATGATGCTAAAGCTGAAACTCCAATACTTTGGCCACCTGATGCGAAGAGTTGACTCATTGGAAAAGACTCTGATGCTGGGAGGGATTGGGGGCAAGAGGAGAAGGGGATGACAGAGGATGAGATGGCTGGATGGCATCACTGACTTGATGGATGTGAGTCTGAGTGAGCTCCGGGAGTTGGTGATGGACACGGAGGCCTGGCGTGCTGTGATTCATGGGGTCGCAAAGAGTCGGACATGACTGAGCGACTGAACTGAACTGAACTGATAGTATAATCAAGCCTTTCCTGATGCTGCTTCCATCTACTTGTGGACTTAAAGCCTATCTAAAATCATTGGATAACTTTGGAAATCCTACTTCTTCAATGAGAAAATTTGTGTCAATGAGAAAATTCGTAACAATCTGAAAGATAAAGCTTTAGTTAGTGGATATTTGAACAAAGTCCAGCAATTCAAATTATACCTGTTACTAGACCCACTAGACCAATATAAGTCAGACCCAATGCCTCTGTTCAAACTTGTGAGAATGCAGCAATCTTTTTCAACAGATTTGTACATGAAAGGATGGAAGACTGCTTTTGATGACCATATGACTGATAATGATTTAACAGATTTGAAAAATAAGAAAGAAACCACATAACCGTGGTATCTTTAGAGCACCTGATTCCAACCATACCTGAAGACAGGAAATCTATTTCTAGGTTTATTCATTAGATGCATCAAATTAACTTTGACATTTAAGATAGTCTGAAGTACCAAAGGATCCTTAAGTCCTTTAAAACATTAAGAATTTCTCACTAATAAGAACTGTTTAACAATGGAAAATGTAATAAACTGCTTTTGTGAATGCCATGAAAATTAAATTTGCTCTTGGGAGAAAGACTTAGATGATTTAAGGACAAACCACATAAGCTGGCAGGAAGAGCTGAAATACAATATATCATCATGAGAATAGAAACAAAATAAAATACAAAAATATTTTTGAAAGAAAAGCAATGGGTGGCAGAAAGAAATAGATCAATAATGATTAAAATTTTCCACATTTAGGATTAAACACATTATCTTTGTAGCTGAAGAGAATAGAACTAAAAGGAAAAATACAAACAGCAAACATGATAGCTGCCAGATTAGCATACCTGTTAAAATGATGTGTGTCATTCTAATGTTATGTAAAAAATATTCAAATATAATCAACCTTTAGGCTAGTTCCAGATGGAGAGAACAGAACTGAATACACTGTACAATGTTTTCTACTTTTCTCCTAAGCCCCTTGCTGAGTAGTTGTGGGTTTTCAGAATAATATCATTGAGGATGCACTGTTGACCAGCCAATATTAGACTGAAGTTATCAGATGTGGATTTTATCTCCTGCCATTGTGACCCAGACAAATTGCAAGCAAAATCAAAATCTGACTCCGAACTCCACCCCTCCAAAACAAGTTTTTCGCAAAGATTAATAAGCCACAAATTTAGCCCTTCTTAAATGTTCTCACCTTATGTGTATCTTATATTGCCACATTCAGTCACAGCTTGCAATTTGAACTTTCACATTTGTCTTCTACATTTTACCTTGTTATTTTCTGTTCACTGATGCCCCACGGTAAACCTCAGAAACCCAAAATTCTTGATAGTTGTATACTAGGAGGAAAGGAAACAGTTATTCTTCACTCTTCCCACTCAGTTACAACTATTATTTACAAAGAGCTAAAAACTAAAGATCTCAAATTAAGTTCACTAAATGGGGAAAAACAAAACAAAAAGAAGCAGTCAATTAGTTGGAGGAAAAGAAAAATAATTTTAAGCAAAAGAAAGGTCTTACCCAGATAGACATTCAAAAGCTATCCTGCTTCAAGATAAAAAATGTTTGTACTCTTGGAAATAACTTCTAATGAGATTTATCATCATTACCATATCATGATCATAATAGCTTCATACAGAGTTCTGATTACTACTGGGCACTGCTTTGAGCATTTTACACGTGGTCACTTGTTAAATGTTCACAACAACTCTATGG
This sequence comes from Bos mutus, assembly GCF_027580195.1. Lineage (NCBI taxonomy): Eukaryota > Metazoa > Chordata > Mammalia > Artiodactyla > Bovidae > Bos > Bos mutus. The sequence continues at coordinate 27,064,961 of NC_091638.1, forward strand.
GGAAGTATTATTATTATTTCCAGTTTATAAAAGAGGAAACTGAATTATAAACAGGTTCTGTAACTTATTAATGGTCACACAGCTACACTCCTGGTTCTATAGCTAAACAGTTCTACCATTATTCCCAAGGACCAAAAAATACTCATACCACAGGTCTCTGGGCTCTGTGAATAGAATCCATGTGTTGTATCCAGGTAATTCCATATTGCCTATACCCAGTGGCCTTGATGGTACTAATATGAATATATACTTTGGGCTTAGAATTGTTTTTTAAAAAAAAAAGAAAGTTAGAGGCCAGTGTACCATATATTAAATCATATCAAGTTAATTAAAATTAATATCTGAAACATCATTTATATGCAAAGGTTTTTGTTTATGTTTGTTTTTTTCCCTCTCATTAGCATCAGCCCCACTGAGCCTCTGAATACATCTCATTGTTTTTGCAAAGTACAGCCCTTGTCTATTTATGAAATCACTCACTGTGTCAAAAGAAAAAAATGCATTCTCCCAAAAAGTTCACACTCAAAGTAGTTTGAGTATGTAGGTTATGGGCAACTAAAATCACATGTCTGACAACTTATCCAGAATACAAAACTTGATGATGTTTTGAGCTGCCTTTAATTCTATTGGTTACATATCATTATTTATAGAGACATATAAATACATGTGTTAAATTTAAGCAAAGAAAATTTGAGTTCCAAGTAAAAGATACAGGTCTTTGAATGATATTTAACAGTAAGCTAATAAATTAGTCATAAACATCACCTAAATTTTAGTGTTTTATGATTGAAATTTAACTGTTCCTTTTCTAAAAGCAGGTAGACAAAACTCATGGCCTGCAGAAACTTATCTGTTACAATGCAGGTACTGAACTAACAACTAATTGCATGTATAATTAGTGAATATGACTATTTTTATTTAAGAATCTATGCCTGGTGCTTGAAAAATGCTTTATCTCTTTAATGCATTCGGTGTTTATTGAGTGCCTACTGTGTGTCTGGTACTCAAATCTAGGAGCTAATGATACAACTTGTGGACACAGCAGACACAGCCAAGATACAAACAGGAAACAATTAAATGGGAGACTAATTCCCCAAAGCAGAGATTATGTTAAATGTTAAGAAGACATAGTGGGGCTTCCCCGGTGGCTCAGTGGTTGAAGAATTCACCTGCCAACGCAGGAGACATGGAGCAATCCTGATCCAGAAAGATCCCACATGCCATGGAGCAACTAAGCCCATGCGCTACAGATATTGAGCCTGTGCTCTGGAGTCCAGGAGCTGCAATGACTGAACCCACATGCCGTAACTACTGAAGCCCGTGCTCTACAACAAGAGAAGCCACCACAATGAGAAGCCCACTCACCGCAATCACAGAGTAGCCCCTGCTCACCACAACTAGAGCAAAGTTCACGCTCTAGCGTGAAGACCCAGCACAAACAAAAATAATTTTTTTTTTTTTAAAAGATTTACTAGGCTGAAGAGTGTCCCTGCCAAATGCATGTTGGCTGAGTACCTAGAAATGTGACCTTACTTGGAAATTGGGTCTCTGTACCTAGTCATACTGCACCTAATTGGTTCAAAGTGAAAGTGAAGTCGCTCAGTCGTGTCCGATGACACCATGGACACCCCATGGACACCAGGCTCCTCTGTCCATGGGATTTTCTAGGCAAGAGTACTGGAGTGGGTTGCCATTTCCTTCTCCAGGGAACTTCCCAACCCAGGGATCAAACCCAGGTCTCCCACATTGTAGACAGACGCTTTACCATCTGAGCCACCAGAGAAGTCCTAATTGATTCAAAGTAGATTCCAAATCCAATATTACTGTTGATTTTATAAAATGAGGGAAATTTGGATAGAGACATGGACACACAGAGATGAGACCATGAGAAGACAGAGATTGGAATGATGTACTCACTTGCCAAAGAAAATCAAGGAAGACCGACCAGCATCAGAAGCTAGGAAGAGGCAAGGAAGGATCCTCTCCTGAGCCTTCAAAGAGAGGTTGGCCCTGCCATCACTTGATTTGAGAATCAAAGCTATGAGAGTACAAAGTTTCGCTGTTTTAAGCTACCAGTTTATGGTATTTTTGAAGGCAGCCATGGGAAACTAAAACAGTAGGCATGAAGGAAATAAGCAGAGGAGTATAATAGAAAACAATGCCTCCGGAGCTGTTCAGACAGGGTGGTCAGGGAAAGTGCATCTGCCAGAGGGTGATTTTTAAGGGGAGATTAGAAGTATAAATTAGCTTGTCAAAATGACAGGGGAACAGCATACCAGCCACAGGGAATAGCAAGAACAAAGGTCAAGAATTAGACAGGGCTGCAGGAACTAAAAGGAGGGCAGTGGGGACTAAAGGAAAGATAGGCAAAAAGAGACCAACAGACTGAGATGCATCCTTACTGAGTCCAAGCTCTTACTGCTCGCCACGTGACAGGGCAAGCCAAGAAGACGGTGAGATTGTGCCCCCAAAAAACCATTGGGCATGAACTGGAATTCAGGTGTCTTTTATAGTAAAAGGGAAGAGCGTGAAGTCAGCCACTTCCTGGTTCCCATCAGCCTCTGGAGGGGTTGTGTTAATTTCATGTTCCCTGTAGTCATTCACAAGTGGGCCTCCTCAGGATGTTTCTTGTGAGCTGAATAAAGGTATTTTAGCTTAATGCTCTTTACCTGGGAGGCAGGATTCTCAGAGATGGTCCATTATGGATAATTTAAGCTTTTAGGCAACATCCGTTTAGTGATTAACTTGTAACAGAGTACAAAAGCACTTTGCTATTACAGTATGAAAAGAAGTACTAATAGAAGAGGCCACAGTGGCACAGATGTTACCATTTCCTGAAGGAGCACCCACTCTAGTGAGGAGCAAACCCACATTACTGATATCTCTGATTAACGATAAGAAATAATAAAATCTCTAAGGAATGTACAGTATTCCCAGAAAGAAATTTCTTTCCTTTCCTGAGATTAGTAGAAAGGTTTCAGGACAACGTGCCTTTTGTACTGGGTCTAAACATACAAATACAATTTGCATATATGTTCTTAGGTCAGATACCCTAAAAAGAAAGCCTGAGGTGGGGGTTCTTATCCTAGAAATTCATTAATGGTGTGCTCTCTGGAGAAAGGGAGAAGCTAAGTAAGGATGTGGTTTCTGGTGATGTCTAGCCACAGTCTGATCCCACAGGGGAGTTCAATTTGCATAGGAAATCTCTTTTGCCTGGAGGCAAATAGCTGAGCTTTTGTGTCTCCTGCCCAAGCAGTCATTGGCCTTGGGTGAAGTGTGGGGCTTCTTTCATTCTCAAGCCCCTCCCTGGGGATCAGCTTTTGTGTCTAATAGCAATTCTGTGAAGAAGGATGTAAATGAGAGTCCTTGGGTGGAAATATGAGCAAAGGGCATCAGCTAGAGATGTACAGATATGCTGCTGCTAAGTCCCTGCAGTCGTGTCCGACTCTGTGCAACCCCATAGACCGCAGCCCACCAGGCTCTGCCATCCCTGGGATTCTCCAGGCAAGAACACTGGAGTGGGTTGCCATTTCCTTCTCCAGTGCATGAAAGTGAAAAGTGAAAGTAAAGTCGCTCAGTCGTGTCCGACTCTTAGTGACCCCATGGACTGCAGCCTACCAGGCTCCTCCGTCCATAGGATTTTCCAGGCAAGAGTACTGGAGTGGGTTGCCATTGCCTTCTCCATGTACAGATTTAAGCTGGTCACAAAGAGTTTGAGTTATTGGAGGAGGGAGAATTATAAGGGCCAACACCCTTCTATTCAAATCAACTCTAGCGGACTTACCTCATACAATGAATGAGGAAGGAACTGGCCAGACCCAGTCTCATCTAACTTTCCTCATCTATGCATCACCATCGCTTCATTCTGCTTCTATTAAAGGGTAACAGGAAAAGGAAAGAGAAGAAAAACTTCACTCCTTCCTGCAAAGTCTCAGAATGAGGAAATCAATGATAAGACTTTAAAGTTTTAAAGTTGACAGCAGGTGCTGGATCAAATAACATAATGGCTATTTCCAGACAGAACTACCATCAAGAAGAAAAAGAGAAAGCAGGACACGCTGCCCCTTTGTTTCGTCTCTGTCCCAAGAGACAGATGAATGATTAGTGGCCCCATCTTTAGGGATGGCAACTCTTGTCCCAATTTCCCTTCAATGAATCCTTGAAACATCAATTTTGTTCACTTAACTCATAGTCACTGAAATTTATTTACTATCTGGCAGACATCATCAATCCTAGGGAAGTGAGTTGCAGGAAAGTAAAGATAATTTCGTTGAAGTGTTTTGCCAGGGTAAGAATCCTAATAACATTAGTCCTGATATGAAGCCAAGCCTGTAATATAATAAAATAAAAATAGTGCCATCTTGTTTGATGTTTTTAGCTTCCTGATTTATCATTATAGTCAAGGAAATAATGAAATAATTCTTCAGTATAATATATATGTATACATATAATATATATGTATATTATACATACATACACTCCAGTACTTTGGCCATCTCATGCGAAGAGTTGACTCATTGGAAAAGACTCTGATGCTGGGAGGTATTGGGGGCAGGAGGAGAAGGGGACGCCAGAGAATGAGATGGCTGGATGGCATCGCTGACTCGATGGACGTGAGTCTGAGTGAACTCCGGGAGTTGGTGATGGACAGGGAGGCCTGGCGTGCTGCGATTCATGGGGTTGCAAAGAGTCAGACACGACTGAGCGACTGATCTGATCTGATATATACATGTATATACACATCCATATACCTATGTATACATACATAAACATAGCAATGATAGGACAATAAGGCTAGTTCACTTCTTAGAGATAATGATGGAAATATGTTGATTATCAGCATGAATACTGGTAGTTCATCAAGCCCAGGGGAACTTCTGGACCAACAGCAGATCAGAGTTAGGAGACTTGTTTCCTCTCTCTTTTTGGGCTGCACCTCACAGCCTGTGGGATCTCAGTTCCCCCACCAGCGACACCCTTGGCAGTGAAAGCATGGAGTACTAACAGCAAGACCCAGGCCAGGGAATTAAGTTTGTTTCTTAAACTCACATTATCTGTTATTGTCTTCAATGCCTTCAGGGCACTGTCTGTAACTGTTTTAGCTTGTGTTGGTTTCTCCCTGCCATTTAATAGGAGGAAATATTCAGTGGAGTAGCCAGCTACTATTATTTTTGCATTAATATCAACAATGAGCACTGTGCTATCACTGTTGGCAGTTTTCTCCTTCTAATAAATAATTTATAGTTATTTGTATACAAGCAATTATAAATAACTTCTTACACTTAAAAAGTTAACGAATTATTTTAGTTCATTTTGGAATGTCCTCCAGGATAACAAATATGATCGATTATAACATTAGAGCTAACAAATCTTTTGTGAATGCATCCAATTTCATTGGCTCTGTGTCTTTTAATGCTCCTAATCACTTGTAGATTACTTGAAGATTTTAAATAGTTTGCTTCAGTTACAAAAGTTGTTGAAGAGTACTAACTATATTTTATATGTTTCAGATGTATCTTTATAGAAATTATTTGTTGGAAGTACACCAAAATTTATATAATGAGCACATTTATAGACATAAAATACTTGCTCTGAAAACTAGGCAATTAAGTCTGTAACAGGCTACTAAAATATAGAAATTTGGTGAGTGAAAGTCCCTCAGTCGTGTCTGACTCTGTGACCTTGTGATTTGTAGCCTGCCACGCTCCTCTGTCCACGGGATTCTCCAGGCAAGAATACTGGAGTGGTTTACCATTCCCTTCTCCAGGGGATCTTCCCATCCCACAGTTCAAATCCGGATCTCCTGCATTGCAGGCAGGCTCTTTACCCACTGAACCATTTGGTAAATTACACTTAATCACCATTCAAATATGTAATTTAATTTTTATTCTGTTCATAAAATATAGCACTGGTCAGTTAAATGTTATTTTTTGTGTTTAGAGAAATATTGGGATTATTTTATAGTTTTGCTCATATTCTTGTTTTTTTTAACTCTTCTTTTAAACATTTTTACTGAAGTGTTGATTTACTAAGTTTCAGGAGTACAGCAAAGTGATTGAGTTATATATGTATGTATGTATGACTCTTTTACATACATACATATATATTCCTTTACATACATATATAGTTTTTTACAGATTCTTTTCCATTATAGGTTATTACAAAATGCTACATATAGTTCCTTATGCTATACAATAAGACCTTGTACTATTCATTTTATATGTAATAATGTGTATTCTGTTAACCGTGCTCAGTAGCTCAGTCGTTTCTGACTCTAGGCGACCCCACGGACTGTAGCCTGCCAGGTTCCTCTGTTTATGGGATTCTTCAGGCAACACTGGAGTGACTTTCCATTCCCTTCTCCAGGGGATCTTTACAACCCAGGGAATGAAGCAAGGTCTATCGTATTGCAGGCAGATTCCTTTCTGTCTGAGCCACTAGGGAAGCCTATATCTGTGAATCCCAAAGTAAAAATTTATCCGTCCCCTCACTTTTCCTCTTTAGTAACCATAAGCTTATTTACTATGTTTTTTAGTCTATTTCTGTTAGGTAAATAAGTTCATTTATGTCTTATTTTTGGATTTCACATATAAATAATATCATATGGCATTTGTTTTTCTCTATCTGACTTCATTTAGTATGATGATTTCTACATTCACTTGTGTTGTTGCAAATGGCCTTAATTCATTCTGTGTTCTGACTAATAGTCCTTTGTATATATGGACCACATCTTCTTTATCTGTTCTTTTGTTGATGGACACTTAAGTCATATCCATGTCTTGGTTATTATAAATAGTGCTGCTGTGAACACTGGGGTGCATGTGTCTTTTCAAGTTAGAGTTCTGTCTGGATATATGCCCAGGAGTGGCATCTGTGGATCATATGGTAACTCCATTTTTAGTTTTTTAAGGAACCTCCATACTGTTCTCCACAGTGGTTGTACCAACCCATATAAGGTGGTATTTTATGGTGGTTTTTGATTTGCCTTTCTCTAATAATTAGCAATATTGAGCATCTTTCCATGTGTCTGTTGACCATTGGTATGTCTTCTTTGGAGAAATGTCTATTTAAGTTTTCTGCTGATTTATGATTGGGTTGTTTGTTTTTTGATATTAAGCTGTATGACCTGTTTGTATTCTTTGGAATTTAGTTCCTTGTTGTTTGCATCATTTGTAATATTTTCTCCCATTCCACAGGTTTCTTTGCTTTGCCCATATTCTTAAAGATCGTTAATGTTCTAGCTATTCTATTCTGGCTGAACTAAAAATTTTATTAGTTTGTTTTTGTTGTTCAGTCATTCAGCCTTGTCTGACTCTGCGACCCTGTGGACTGCAGCATGCCAGGCTTCCCTGTCCTCACCATCTCCCAGAGCTTGATCAAACTCATGTCCATTGAGTCGATGATGCCATCCAACCATCTTGCCCTCTGTCATCCCCTTCTCCTCCTGCCTTCAATCTTCCCCAGAATCAGAGTCTTCTAATGAGTCAGTGTTTCACATCAGGTCACCAAAGTATTGAGGCTTCAGCTTCACCATCAGTCCTTGCAATGAATATTCAAGGTTGATTTCCTTTAGGATTGACTGGTTTGATCTCCTTGTTGCCCAAGGGGCTCTCAAGAGTCTTCTCCAACACCACAGTTCAAAATCATCCATTCTTTGGCACTCAGCCTTCTTTATGGTCCAGGTCTCACATGCATACCTGACTACTGGATAAAAAACCTAGCTTTGACATTAGTTTAAATCTCTAAAATTCATATATGGTCTAGTCATGTAAACACTTAGATTGTAAGGGTCTGTCTCTTAGGCAGTATAAGAAAGCCTTTAATAAATATAACTATGCCAAAAGTTTTTTGCTGTAATTCTTATATTAAACAAATATTGATGCCTTTATTTGTGTATGTTGAGAGCCAGAGTAACAATTAAGATGCTGGGGCTAGAGCCCTCAATTTCAGTTCAGTTAATTGCTTTATCACTTATTCATCCTGTCACCTTCCTCAAGGTATTTAAGTTCTCAGTTTGAGAATACTCATTCATAAGATGAAGACAGTAATAGTGCCAAGTGTACATGGTTGTTACAGAGATTAAAAAAGATATTGTATACAAGGCATTTGGACCAACGTCTGGACTAAAATAAGGACTCACTTAATGTTGGCCATTATTACAGATTTTAGCCAGTGTCTAAGTGCAGAACAACAAAAATATTTGTCTCAGTTAACAATTAGGAGAATGTACATAATTTAATACCTTGAAAATGTAAATGCTCATTTTCTAGTTAATATAGTATAACAAAATAGAAATGATTCAAAATTTAAATAGCTTATTCCATCCAGAACAAAAACGTGTTTATCTTTCACATATCTTAATCTGTAAGTCTCATGTAACCTTTTCTTGACAAAATTATTTTAATATCTTCATAAAATCCTGATACACCTTAGATAAAACCTACTTTCTCCTATTTACCCATTATATTAGTACTTGAAATTATCTACAATCATGGAATTTATACATTAAACTTTTTAGTAAAATATAGCAAACATACAGAAAATGGACACGGTGATGAGTGTTCAACTCATTAAGTTTTCTACAGGGTAAAACCCCCATGTAACTACTGTTCAGCTCAATAAACAGAATTTTACTAGCACCCCAGTATCTCCCACCACACCACCTCCTGGTCAGTAGCTTCTTAAAGTTAGTTACTATCTGGCTCCTATTATTTTTGCATATTTTTTAAACTTATAACTGTAACTGTCAGCCCACAGTATTCTTTTTTTTTTTCACCTTATTCTTTTATTTCTGGATTCTCTTGCTTATCATTATGCTCATGAGATTTATCCACTTGTGTTGTCTTTATTTTCATTGTGGGTACTATTTAATTTCATGACTCCATCATGATTTATTTATTCATTTGGTACTTGCAAATTGGGGCTAGTTTCTAAATTTAGCTAGTATGATAATGTTGCAATGAACATTTTTAATGTATATTTATTAGGGGACATATGAATGTACTTCTGTTGGATTTATACCTAGGAGTGGAATTCATGAGTCAGAGGGTCTTGGGAAATTTCTGAGTCCAACTGCATATATTGAGCTTAAGTAGATACTGTCAAAAGGAATATATTTTAACAGAAATAGGACTTAATGATTACCCATTTTATTGGTGGGCAAACAATGACTGGTGGCTAAGAACTTGTCAATGGGTCTCAGCAATACCAGTCATAAACATTTGATCAAAAACAGATCAAATACCCACCATGTGTGAGACATGTTGCTAGCTGTTAGGGATAAAATAGCAAGAGAAAGAAGCCTTGACCTCTACTTTCACGGTGCACAAAATATAGTACAGGAAACAAATGTAAAATAAAAAGTCAAACTGACAAGTTTATAATATTAAACAAGTTGAGTTCTTTGAATAAGAGAAACATGACCTTAGGACATAATATAACACATAATATCATTTATTCTAAATTAAGAGTTCACAGAGGTCTTCCCTTAGGAAGCACGTTGAAGCTAATTTTCATGGACTAGATAATAGTCAAGTAGGAAAAGAAGAGGCAGAAGGATCTTCCAGATATAAGATACAGTGTGTACACAGAACTGGTGAGCATGTAAAGAATGGTTTTTATGACAAGACCTGGGGAGGGACTAGTGAGCAAGGAGTTTGCAGAGATGGGCAGTGATAACAACACACTTGGCCTTTAGCCATGGTTAAAAATTTGGAATTGTTTCCTAAGAATAAAAGGTCATAGAAAGGTGGTTTTTTTTTTTTTTAACTTTTAATTGTATATTGGAGTATAGCCAAATAACAATGTTGTGATTGTTTCAGGTGGACAGCAAAGGGACTCACCCATACATACACATGTATCCATTCTCCCCAACTCCTCTCCCACCCAGGCTGCCAGAGCAGACAGAGTTCCCTGTGCTATACAGTAGGTCCTTGTTGGTTATTCATTTTAAACAGAGTGTGTATATATCAATCCCCAAATCCCTAACTATCTCTCCCACCCCTGGAAACCATAAGAATGGAAAGATTTAAATATGGGAACAGGGAGAGGTACAGAAAAGATCATGATGGCTGTTATATCAGGAATAGACAAGACAAGGGCCAGCATGAATGCAGGGTACATAATCATAGAAGAGTTGATGCTATTTCAGACAAGGGTGAGGCAGTGGAGATGATGAGAAGCTGACTGATTACAGCGATATATGTAAAACCAATAGGACTCAGCGAGGGAATGGATGGGAGCTATGCAAGTAAGCAACACATTAAGAATGAGTCCTGTGTTTCTGGTTGCTCAGCAGGATAGATAGGTAACTGGCTAATCCTGGGAATAAAATAATCCTAGCTGTTGATATCACTAAATCCAATGTAACTTTTTTTCCCTAAATTACTTTTAAATCCTGGAATTAAACCCAAGAACAAATTGACTGACTGTTTTTTGTCACCTTTAGAAATGCTGTTTTTCTCCTGACACAGCCCCAGATGCTGCCATCAGCTTTGCATTCCTGGCATCTACCTTAAATCTTCAGTATTTTTAAATTTATTGATTGCAGATTTCAGCAAGAAACATATTTCTGGAGGTGTTTAAAGATAATATCTGTTGTACATGCGTATGAAGTAGATCAATCACAATCACCCACTCACTATCTACTGATCAATTTGAATGCTACTGAGATATTGTTATGAATTTCTTCTCATTTCATCTCCTACCTTTAAACACACTCTGAATTTGTTCTGGGTTTAGTTTGTTATCATAAACCTAATGAAAACATTTTATCTACATGGAGCTGTCAAAGAGATGTCTCTGAGTGTTTTGTTTCAATATAGCAGTAGGTAAGAAGTACTTAACTGGATATATCTTTCTTCATAAACAAAAATGGCTCTAAATTATACATCTGTAATTTGAGATTCATTTAGTACATACCTTGTCATATTTAAGCTGTGAGTGATTTATATATTGTTCTAGTCAGATTATGTTTTGGATAACTAAAGAGTGTTTTTAAAAAGCTATGATAGAAATTCTTGAGAAAAGAGTTAAGCATATATTTTATTTTCCTCTCCCCAACTCCATTTTTGCTTTCAAATTAATTATGCATATCACTGCCACATTAAATTTTCTAAAAATAAATTTTGCATCGTGTCCCTGAATAGGGATATAAGATAATTCCTTATTACATACTTCAAGAGACCATTTCACATTTTAGGTCTTCCATAAATTTTTCTTTGCCTAAAACCACCAATTCATTTCTTTCTACTTCTCAGAAAACTGGGTCTACCATATTCAACCAACTTCTTTATGTCCTTTATCCTCTGAAACTTGAACTTTTGTGTATTGTTCCCTCCCATTCTCACCAGGTCCTGAAAAAGCCAAAATGCCAGAACCTCTCCACATATACCACCCATACCTCAAAGATAAAATTAAATATACAAAGCTACAGTCATCAAGACAGTATGGTACGGGCACAAAGACAGAAATATAGATCAATGGAACAAAATAGAAAGCCCAGAGATAAATCCACGCACATATGGACACCTTATCTTTGACAGATGAGGCAAGAATATACAATGGAGAAAAGACAATCTCTTTAACAAGTGGTGCTGGGAAAACTGGTCAACCACTGGTAAAAGAATGAAACTAGAACACTTTCTAACACCATACACAAAAATAAACTCAAAATGGATTAAAGATCTAAACATAAGACCAGAAACTATAAAACTCCTAGAGGAAAACGTAGGCAAAACACTCTCTGACATAAATCACAGCAGGATCCTCTATGACCCACCTCCCAGAGTAATGGAAACAAAAGCAAAAATAAACAAATGGGACCTAATTAAACTTAAAAGCTTTTGCACAACGAAGGAAACTATAAGCAAGGTGAAAAGACAGCCTTCAGAATGGGAGAAAATAATAGCAAACAAAGCAACTGACAAAGAATTAATCTCAAAAATATACAACCAGCTCCTGCATCTCAATTCCAGAAAAATAAATGACCCAATCAAAAAATGGGCCAAAGAACTAAACAGACATCTCTCCAAAGAAGACATACAGATGGCTAACAAACACATGAAAAGATGCTCAACATCACTCATTATCAGAGAAATGCACATCAAAACCACAATGAGGTACCATCTCACGCCAGTCAGAATGGCTGCTATCCAAAAGTCTACAAACAATAAATGCTGGAGAAGGTGCGGAGAAAAAGGCACCCTCTTACACTGTTGGTGGGAATGCACACTAATACAGCCACTATGAAGAAGAGTGTGGAGATTCCTTAAAAAACTGAAAATAGAACTGCCATACGACCCAGCAATCCCACTGCTGGGCATACACACTGAGGAAACCAGAATTGAAAGAGACACGTGTACCGCAATATTCATTGCAGCACTGTTTATAATAGCCAGGACATGGAAGCAACCTAGACGTCCATCGGCAGACGAATGGATAAGAAAGTTGTGGTACATATACACAATGGAATGTTACTCGGCCATTAAAAAGAATGCATTTGAATCAGTTCTATTGAGGTGAATGAACCTGGAGTATATTATACAGAAGGAAGTAAGTCAGAAAGAAAAACACCAATACAACATACTAACACATGTTAGGAGGGGTTCTGGATGGGGAACACATGTGCACCCATGACTGATTCATATCGATGTTTGGCAAAAACCACTACAATATTGTAAAGTAATTAACCTCCAATTAAAATAAATTAATTAAAAAATTAAATTAACTTCCATTAAGCCTTCCATTGGAGAAGGAAATGGCAACCCACTCCAGTACTCTTGCATCATTATTCCAGCTCACATCTATCATTCATTTTTTTAGTTATCTCAATCACACACATAATTATTACCAGTTTGCTTAAGCAATTAATTAGTTGGTTTGCAGGATGATATTTACCATGAATAGATACTATCTTCTCTAAAGCGAAGGACCTCTGTTTATATATTTCTATGTCTATATCACAATGCTGCCCATGTAGGGTCTCAATAAAGAGATGGTAAATTGATTACTTGATTGATTGATTAGAATACCTTGAGCTATTTATTAAACAAAACTTAGCCATTTTTGTACCCTATTACATTATTATTTTCTATTATTTTCAAAGTTCTAAGTACCACAGATCTACAAAACTTTACAGTTATGTTATCCAATCTTTCCCGTTGTGTCCGACTCTGCTACGGCATGGACCGTATAGTCCATGGAATTCTCCAGGCCAGAATACTGGAGTGAGTAACCTTTCCCTTCTCCAGGGGATCTTCCCAACCCAGGGATCAAACTTTCAAAACTAAATAGCAATTGGGGAATGTGTAAACAGCAACATATATAAGTAAATATGATATGCATCTTAGAATGTGTTTATATATGATTGATATTAAGATATATATGGGATAGTTATCTAATATATTCATTTATTATTCAATAATTATGTATCGGGCACTTGTCCTGTAACAGGAAATATACTAATTGCTAAAGAAACAAAAGTGACAAAAACAGACATGAACTGTGGTATGATAGAGTCTGTAGTATAAATGTGCAGAAAGATAAGTACTAAGGAAATACATGCAAAATGGATGAATATGGATTATTTCATTTATAGAAAATAAACAACTGTCATTATAGAAAAGGACAAGCAGAACCTGAAGAAAGGCCTCTCTGGAAAAATGAAATTTAGCTTGATCTCTGAAGAATGAGAAGGAGCTAGCAGTGCAAAAAGATCAATTTATCATTTTCTTTATTAAATATGTTAGAGTTGTTAGGGTAAGACATGAAGCAAATATTGTATGTCATGGGATCTTAACTTGTTCTTATGGTCCCAGATCAGTCTGCTCAACAATTTTATGATATGGGAAACTGCTTATATTCTGCTTACCAAAGTAATTGGTAATTATACTATAAATACAAAATAACTATAAAGTAATTATAGTTACAATTTCAAGAAGAAATAGATTTTATGAACAAGAGTATAAATCATTATGCTCATAATTCTATTTTCTACTCAAATAGAAGTACTCTTCATAATCATTCTGGTATCACCTTATTTTTCTAAAAATGACCTAGTGATTAAAGAATCACACCAACATGTAATAATATTTATCAAAAATAACCAGGCTTGGAGTGAAGGTATTTGTATTCTGGTTCAATCTTTATCATTCAATGGCTGTGGGCTCTCAAAAACCACTTCTTGAAATAACTTAATCTCTTCCCTGATACAATGAATACCTTGATGTTCCCACCCATGTTCCTGAAGATCCTAGGATTTCATAGAGTGACTCAGTGACTATCCGGCTGGGGAAGGAGTTAGAGGATAAGAGAAACATGGTAGCAGGAATAGCTTTATGTTTCTCCTACTTCAATATATATAATAAATAATGCATAAGTTGTGACATTACATATTTTACATTTTGGGATGCTGAGTGAGCTTTGACTAAAAGAATAGGTTCTGTCTCTAAAATTACACTGTAAACCATTGGATTAGTAGATTTGAAGACTCTGTCTTTAAGCAACAATTTAAGAATCAGTGTTCTTCAAATCTAAGATTAAAAGTATCATTTACTTAAGACGAAACAAAAATAAACTTGTAATGATAATCTCCAGATGTTCCAGCATGACTAGTTTAAATCACTAGTTAAACTATTTTAGTTAAATCACTAGTTTAAATCACTTTTTAGTAAGTAAGTTTATCTGAAAAAATGGGAAAAAAAGGTAGAGAAAGTTCAAGGCACAAATGATAGTGTTCAAGAACCAAGTTATGCTTCCCACAGGTCATTTGTGCAACATGTATCATCTACTTCCATGAATCAAGTCACCACTACCTTCAGCCACCTCCTCAGAATATTGACCCTAAACAGAGGTGAAACTTAAGAATTTCACCTTTCCATTTCTATTCTCTCATTTTAAAGTCTCACTCAACTGTATGATTATTTTTATAACATTAATAGCAGGTAGAAATTGCAATTAAAATTTTAAAACATTGTATTTGGTCATTCATACAAGGAATGAAATCTAAAGACCAGGTTGTACACAGATTCCTTGAGAATTCCCTTTTTATCGAATGTATCTGAGAAGAAAATAGCATAAATGTGGTTACCTCTGGTTGGTGACTTTCTGTCAGAAACAATGGTGACCGGACGAAAGACAACCATTTCATAGCAATGAATCATTTTCAACAATATTAAAAATATATACCTATTTCCAATAAAATCCTGTAAAGCAAGATCTAATAGAGCTTTTGAAATAAAGCCAGTTTCATTCATGCAAAGTATCTGCTGTGAAGAGTATGTTATTGTTCCATAACACTGAAAAAGAATTAAGATACATAGGAAAGAAAATAGAAACTGTTGATCTTTAAAAATTGAATTACTAAGAATGTTTTATGCCAACTTATTCTCTGGAAAATATAGAGAAGGTGCATTTTTCTCTCTACCTCAAGTGATAAAAGTTCATAAAAGATCAGAAATGTTTTCATATTTCACATGAGCCCTTAAGAAACATCCTTTCTGCAAGTGAATGTTTTCCCTATTGGCTTTAATTAAGTTTAGAATAGTGTACCTAGATACTAAAAAATGAAAGCAAATCAAATTACCGTTTAGACCAAGTTCTAATATTTCCCCTCACAGCTGTACTCGGCTTTCAATGTGTTCATGAAAAGTTCCTCTTAAATCAAATTTCTGATAATCAATCACACTTTAAAAGCACTAGGAGAATTTGTTATTTAAAGGACTCTCCTTTCAGAGTGAACTGCACAACCAATAATCCTTGGAGGTACCACACAATCTTTAATTGCTTAAACCACTACAAAAATCTGATTTTATGCCTAACTTATCTGCTTTAAGTGAAAAGCACTTGATGCAAATAGCTCAAATATCTCTCAGTGTTATCTAGGAAGATGGTGTCAGTTAAAATTTTAAGAGATTTTTTCACTCCTGCCCTTACTACATGCACCATTACTCACCAAAACTGTCCAAGGCATCTATCTGCTACCAGTGCTTTCCAATCAAAGCCCACCAGTATTACAGCTGTCATTGAACAAGTTAGGTTTATTATCCATAGCAGCGATAGACCACACTTGCCATGGGAACCATGGAATGACTAAATAAGAGGATGTTAGAAAGGACTTGTTACAGAACTTGGAATTATGTTAAGTGCTTTGGGGAAGAGTTTAAAGATATGGGATTTTGCTCTGGATTGGATATTCTCAGGCAGCGGGGATAGTTCTATGAATGGATATATTAATAAATCTTACCTAGAGGAGGAGAAGATTAAAACCTTCAGCTCTAATGGGTGAAAAAGCAATAGTCCCTTATATCATAATGAAGAATGAGGTGTTTGGTATTTCATGGTTTAGACAGTGTTAATGTTTAGTTTGTGTTCAGGCATGATTGCAGCACTTTTATTTTTATCCATCATGCTCATGGAGTTGCCATGTCTGATGTTGATGTTCTCTGAATCAGTTTATATTCAACAGGAGAACTCTAAGACATGACTGTGAACATCAGATCAGTCTACAGAAACATCAAGTTCTAGCTGCATATCAGGGGCTAGAATTCCTTTTCTCAGTGAAAATGTGTTCAGACTTCAGCTTGTTATTTGTTGTCTCATGATCATGCTTATTTTAAAGAAATTTATTTTCACTCCTCCAGAACCATCTTAAATAGATGACTTTTCAAAGTGAATTCTTCTCTTATCACTCACTTTTCCCTCTTACTTAAAGTAAATCTACAAGAGAGGCTTTTTGATTAACAAGTTCTTTTTTCCAAATTATACATAACTCTGGAAGCTATCACCTCAGATATGCAGATAACACCACTCTAATGGCAGAAAGTGAGGATGAAAGAGGAGAGTGGAAAAGCTGGCTTGAAACTCAACATTAATAATTCTAAGATCATGGGATCTAGTTCCATCACTTCATGACAAATAGAAGAGGGAAAAGTGGAAGCAGTGACAGATTTTATTTTCTTGGGTGAAGAAAATAAGCAATGAATCATTTTCAACAATATTAAAAATATATACCTATTTCCAATAAAATCTTTGTAAAGCAAGATCTAATAGAGCTTTTGAAATAAAGCCAGTTTCATTCATGCAAAGTTATCTGCATTAAGTTTATTTTCTTCAGTGATTTCCAAAATCACTGAAGACGGTGACTGCAGCTATGGAATTAAAAGACACTTGCTCCTTGGAAGAAAAGCCACGGCAAACCTAGACAGAATATTAAAAAACAGAGGCATCGCTTTGCTGACAAAGGTCCACACAGTCAAAGGTACGGTTTTTCCAGTTGTCAAGTACAGATGTGATAGTTGGACCATAAAGAATGCTGAGCACTAAAGAACTGCTGCTTTCAAATTGTGGTGCTGGAGAAGACTCTTGAGAGACTCTTGAGAGTCCCTTGGACTGCAAGGAGATCAAACCAGTCAATCCTAAAGGAAATCAACCCTGAATATTCTTTGGAAGGACTGATGCTGACCTGAAGTTCCAATACTTTGGCCACCTGATGTGACGAGCCGACTCATTGGAAAAGACCCTGATGCTGGAAAAGATTGAGGGCAGGAGGAGAAGGGAGCAACAGAGTATGAGATGGTTAGATAGTATCACTGACTCAATGGACATGAATTTGAGCAAACTCTGGGACATAGTGGAGGATAGACGAGCCTGGAGTGCTACAGTCCATGGCGGTCAAAAAGAGTTGGACATGACTTTAGTGACTAAACAGCAACAACTGGAAACTTTATGGACAAACTGTTGTTTTTACTTTTTATATGCAGATATGTAAAGATGCACTTTTTTTCCCCCTAATCAGAGAGTCAAAGAAATTAGGAGTTTAGATGTCTTGATAGAAATGAAAATCTTCTATACTGTTTTAAATAGCATTTTAGTTTCTATTACCTACACTTGTAACATTGTAAAGTCATTCAACCATTCAAAGTTGATGTTTCTCCATTGTGAACCATGCTAAGGTTTTTCTTAAGATTTTCCCTTTCTAGTTCAAGTTAGACTTAATTGCCTAGTGGACTCAGTCATCAGTTACTTTATTAACTGAATTCAGCAACACTGTGTATCTAAATTTAAGCAAGGACTTTTGTCTCTTACAATAAAGCATTAAAACACTAGAGCATTATACTAGAGAACTCTAAAGAGAATAAGCAGAACAGAAAGTGGGTTAGTTTGAGAGAAAAACAGGAGACAATGGAGCAATGATAATTGCTTCAATTCAATGCAGTAGTGTTTTCATTTCTGTTGCTCCAGAGGGCAAAAACCATGCACGATATTTAGGCAATTAGGTGTAGAATTCCTGTACCGAGAATTGGATTGGTGAGCTTACATAGTGCCTGGAAACAGAAACCAGATAGTGCCTGGTTAGGATAAACCATTATCCTAAGCCATTCGTATACTCAGTTGAAACACACATTTGCTAGGTGCCAGGCATTGGCGATGGCACCCCACTTCAGTACTCTTGCCTGGAAAATCCCATGGACAGAGGAACCTGGTAGGCTGCAGTCCATGGGGTCGCGAAGAGTCGGACATGACTGAAGCGACTTAGCAGCAGTAGCAGCAGCAGCAGGCATTGTGCTAGACCCCAGTGATGTAGTAGAGACCAAAATCGACAAAGTTATCTGTTCTTATGAAACCTATTTTATAACATACAGGCATAAGCTCTACGGAGGCCAGTATATAACCTAACACTGTAAGTATAGACTGTAATAAAAGCCACGAAGGGAAGAAAGTGGTTTAAGAAGATGGGAAAATAAAGTCCATTTTAATAAAAATATTTAAATGTTAACTTTGGATGGTTAGATAATAGGTTAATGAAGTAGCAGGTAAATTCTTCTATTCTTGTTTTTTTCTTGGCTTATATTCTGACTTTTACCTTTGATTCCCAAATATAGATAATTATCATTGGGATGACTGAATAGAAAAATACAGAGAAATCAATGTAAACAAATCTGTATTATTTATTTAAAAAAACTAGGCATCAAGTCTGTTGAAAAGTTGTTTGACTTAGAGCATCAGCAACCTCTAACTCAGCACAAATATGTATCACAGACCTTGATATAACCTGTTCAGAGTATTTTGTTTCTTATTCAATAATTTTTTTCAGTTTTTAGTGTAGAACTTATACTGGTAATAATTGTGTTTATTTCTGGCTTTGTAAAAAATTTCATTCCATGGAACACCAAGAAAATGGCCTACTATATCTTTGTATGATCTTAAATATGATACTTGCACTTAAAATATAAAAGCAACTAAGCAAATTCCATATCACATAGTAGCATAGATAGTTGAATAAAGCAGAAGCAAGTATAAATCCCATTTTGATAGGATTGAAAAATCTTTCAGTTAAATAGAGGAAAATAAACACAGAGAGAGAAAAAATATATATATATATTATTTCTTAGCAGCACATAGAAGCAACCGTGAAATTGATTAAATGTAAGATTTAGACCTATGAAAACAAAATTCAACAACAAAAATAGCAAGATTCAACCAGAAAATCTCTGTTGCTTTAAATAAAAGCTAGTAGGATAAGGTGGGATTGTCCCATGAGTCAACCTAAGCCAAAATCTTTTGTTTAAATACAAACCATAAAAATACTGTTCAATCTGAATTCTGCTTCTCATAATAAGCACATTACTGACATTTTCAAAGGGTCCATAGATTTCTCTCACGTTAGCAACTTATAAAAGTTGGTTTTTGGTTTATTTTGAAATTTCACGACTAGACTGGGTTTTGGGAAAATAAGTAGTATCCAAAGAAACTGTTCACTTGAATTCTCATTAATCAAGCATCTGAATAGTTATCATTTATTTACCTCCCGCAACAAATCTAGATGAAAGGAATAGAATTTGAGGCCAATCTATGCATCTTAACTATATAAATTGAATATTTTCATCTCAATTTATTTTATATCCAAATATTCTCACCTGTAAAATGAGTATAAAATTAATTTAAAGCATAATTTTATCTACAAAAATATCTTTCCAGTTGAAAAATTTGCACCCAAACGGGTTCACTTTTTAATTATGTGGTTTTCTTTCTCTTCACTCTATGAGTACATTATAATTTTCCCACAAAGCTATTTTTTAAAAGTTTTCATTGCTTTATTCCAATTTATCCATCTCTATAAATTTCTTATTAACTTTTTTTGCATTGCTGTGCATTAATTCGCATCAGAGAATATTTCTTCTCATTAACGTGACACTAAAATTACTCAGTAATATTTGTTTGAAAAATGTTTCAGAACTCACTTATTGTTAAATCCTTAGAAATCGAGTTTCAAACTGTCCTTCTGCAAATGAAATGAGAGCTGATTTGAAGAAATTAACATCTGAGTTACTGACATTTTTAAAGCCTTACCTTAAGTCCTCTCTGCAGTCACACAATCTCTGTGAATGGTTGTCTAGGGTTTTCATAAAACAAGACTATGACATGCTGGAGGCTGTCAAGCATTGATGAGCATCTACCTAAAACTAACCAGATAATGTGAGGTAACTGAAAATTTAATTAGAGAAAAACAAATAAGGAACCATTACACACATGAAAATGGCTATAATCCACAATGTATTTTCTTATTTTAAAATTTAGGATTTGATTCTTAAAAGTCTTGAAAATGTTCCATTAAGATATATTTAACTTCCTTGATATAGCCATAACTGTTTGCTAGAAAATAATTACCACCATGTCTCTTACATTTATTAAAAATAGGATTAAATTTTATTATCCTTCAAATTGAAGTATTGTATATAAATTTAAATAACATATAGATAAAAATTATCTAACCTTTCTTCTTAATTTTTAATAAAAAACATTTTTTACTTCATATCTAAAAAGCACATGAATCAAAAAATATAGAAAATCTGAATTTTACCACGGTAGCTAAGAGAAAAAAATAACCTACCTGTTTGCAATCATGAAGTAAGAGCTCTCTTTAAGTTGAAAGATTCACACTCATTACATTTTTTAGCTTTATGGTAAATAAGTTTAATTTGTTTTGTCACAAGGAAAGAAGGAAGGAAAGGAGAGAAGGAGGGAGAGAAAAAAATGAATGGAAAGAGGCTTCAACATAGCAGGAAAAGTAGAAAGGTTTTAAGACACACAAAATCTTTATAGGAATACATTTACTGCAGTACTTCTCAATATGTGTTACACATATTACTTAAGATAAATATTAACATTTTTACTTTAATATTTGTTTATTATAATGCCTATTAAAAGTGTTAGTCTCTCAGTTGTGTCTGACTGTTTGCAACTTGCCAGGCTCCTCTGTCTGTGGAATTCTCCAGGCAAGAATACTGAAGTGGATAATCATTCGCTTCTCCAAGGGATCTTTCTGACCAAGGATTGAACCCAGGTCTCCTGCATTGCAGGTTGATTCTTTACCATCTAAGCCATCTGGGAAGCCCCCAAGTAGGAAAGCACTGAGAAATGCTGGGAGCATCTAATGCCTATTAGAAATAACATTCTAATGCCTATTAGAAAAGTATAACTAGAGGATCAAACTAATGATTTAATGTCTTTTACTCCATAGCAGGGTTTCCCAGGAAGCACTAGTGGTAAAGAATCCACCTGCCAATGCAGGTTAAATGTAAGAGATATGGGTTTGATCCCTGGAAGATCCTTTGGAGGAGAGGGCATGGGTAACCCTCTAGAGAATCCCATGGAGAGAGGAGCCTGACAAGCTGCAGTCCATCGGGCCACAAAGAGTTGGACACAACTAAAGCAACTTAGCATGCCCTCATGCACTCCATAGAGGGAGCCAGAATTATTTAAGTAAAACAAGGAGTCACATCAAGTAAGATGCTGAATAAATCAATTTAGTTGATATGGAAGAAAATCATGAAGGTAGCCCACAAATGACTAAGGTATAAAAAACTTTCTATACATCTGGTCTTCAGAATTGAGGATAATGTAATCATAAATAACAGATTTTTTCAGTTTGCCCATTCTTTTGACATATTGGCTTTTTTGGTTTTGTATATTTTGTTGTCTTTGTTTTATTTGTCTTAGGCTTATTGTTTTATAGTTACAAGTGCCAAGTGTTCCAATTATATTCAAAACTGGAAAGAGAAGGGAAGTTTTCTGTTTTCTTTCCTGAGTCTATGTTGTCTTGTTGTTCAGTCACTAAGTCATGTCCAGCTGTTTGTGATCCAATTGACTGCAGCAGGCCAGGCTTCCCTGTACTTCACTGTCTCCCAGAGTTTGCTCAAATTCATGTCCGTTGAGTCAGTGATGCCATCCAACCATCTTATCTTCTGTTGCTTTCTTCTCCTCCTGCTCTCAATCTTTCCCAGCACCAGAGTCTTTTCCAATGAGTTGGTTCTTCGCATCACATGGCTAAAGCATTGGAGCTTCAGAGTCAGTATCAGGAAATTAAAGCTTTACTTGAAGGCCATGCCCCCACCACCAGAAGATTTCTCCTTATATCTTATGGGTCAGAAAATCTTCATATGGCTATAAATGACACTGAAAAAGTTGTACATGACAATTAGGAAAGGTGGAGATAGAGGTTTGTTTGGATCAGTCATGATTTGTCCCCTCAATTTGGACATGTTACTGTTCTTCAAAGAAAAGAAAGCAAACATACAAACACACACGGGTGCATGCACACACACACACACACACACAGAGCTATGATTCTGATAGCGAACAAGAAAGGTAGAGTTGTGGATAAGTATCATATAAGGTCTATCACATAAACCGTGCTCCTTCAAAGAACTCTAAGTTCCGTGAGCAGAAGAGGGTCTTCCTTTCTATTAATTTACTCAAGGCCATGAGAAAACTCCATTTTTAAGTAACTGAATAATCTCATGTATTCACCTATTATTTATATTCCTATTTGGAGAATAAGCATTTTATTTTTAGGGAAGAAGGGAGTGTCAATAGAAATAAAAAGAAACTAAAAGAATGGACAGAAACTTTTTACCATGAGGTTGACTTAATATTCACTACATGAAGGTGGTTGAGAGCCATGTCTGATGGATTTCAGGTTTTGGTGACTGAATCAGAAAAGAAAACATCAAAAGAAATGGAGAAACAGAGGAAATTGCTTCAAATTTAGAAAGTTGTTTTTTATATATTTAATACTTAAAACTCAGACACTTTAATTTGTATATGTGTGTATTTGCTTTGGATTTTAGTTAAACAAAAGTTAGAGTTTCAAATTATAAATACAAAGATTTTTTTTTAATTTATTAACACTTCAAGTTCACAACTTTTATTGAACTATGCCAGTATGCTCATAATCCCACCTAATGAAGTTTTCTGCAAAGTCAAATGTTGCATTTTTTAGTTCTGAAATTTCTAATTGACTCATTTTAGACTTTTTTTTCCTCTCCTGAGAAACTCGTGCCTTCAGCCACTATGTCCATATTTCCCTGTAAATTATTTAACATACTAAAATGTTATAAAGGCTGTGTATGTCTGAGTAATCTTTGGATCTGTTTCTACTGACTCATTCTTCTCTTGAATATGGTGACATTCTAATATATTCAAGAATATAGTAATTTTTATAATATTATTTTATTAAAAATTGTATGATTTGTAGAGATGCTAGATGCTGTTAAGCATCTTAGAATTTTTCTAGCACACATTCATATTATTTACAGATCACTTTAATTTTGAGAACACTTTTATTAAGCTTTGTTAGGGCAAGACTATTTTGCTTTTGCCTTTGATCTTTGGGCATGGCCCTTACTGCAGACTATTCCTAAAGTATGTCCCTTCTAAGTTTTCCATAGACATCAAAGTATCAAACCATTTCAACTTGATAGGACTCCAACATGAAACTTTTATTCTCCAATGTGGAAAATGACAAAACCTTTGCTCACATTTTAAACCTTCTATCAGTTGCTTTCTGCTGGTTTCCTTGAAGTTTTGCTCTGTGGATTGACACATAAACTGAAAAATTTATGAGTCTATCTGCAGATTTGGGGAGTTCCTTCTGTATCTAACTACTTTCTACCATTTCTTCTCAATTTTTAATCTCTCTGACAGTTTCACACTGTGATATCCAACTCTGCAATCAAGATATATTTCACCTTGAACCTTGGTATACCCACACAGACTGGAGAATCCCCTCAGGGAAAGTAAGTTAAATGTGGATCTCACCTGTGTGTGTGTACCCAGTTGTGTCCAACGCTTTGGGACCCCATGGCCTGCTAGGCTCCTCTGTCCATGGTATTTTCAGGAACGAAACTGGAGTGGGTTGCCATTTCCTACTCCAGGGGATCTTCTTCACCCTAGAAATTGGACTTGTGTCTCTTGCATCTTCTGCATTGGTAGACATATTCTTTAACACTGCGCAACAGTTCTCACCTACTTAATTTCATTTCAGGAGTTCTGTATCTACTTCTCACTGCTTCCAGTGCCTCTTTAACGCTTCAAACACTTTTTAAAAAAGTTTCTATGGCAATTTTTAATGTTTCACATGTGCAGAACTGAAAATTATACTTAAAGGGACAGAAAGAAGGAAAGATAGTTGTCAGAGCATAAGTCCACATGTAGGGGTGTGTGTGTGTCTGTGTGTGAGATCAGTCATGTCCAACTCTTTGCAACCCTATGGACTGTAGCCCATCACTCTCTCCATGGGAGTTCCCAGGCAGGAATACTGGAGCAGGTTGCCATTTTCTTCCCCAGGGAAGCTTCCTAACCCAGGGATTGAATCTGCATCTCTTGCATTGCAGGCAAGACACTGGATAAAATCATAGGGCTGTTCCTCTTTAGCATTAGGAAAATAAATAATGTGGCATTAAATTATGTACTTATTTTTTATTATATTATCACATAAATACAACACCCAAATATCAGTTGAGCCAAAAACTTTCTGGTCAGATACCAAGGGTGTATAGTTGATCTTCAGTTCAGTTCAGTTCAGTCACTCAGTCGTGTCTGACTCTTTGTGACCCCATGAATCGCAGCACGCCAGGCCTCCCTGTCCATCACCAACTCCCGGAGTTCACTCAAACTCATGTCCATTGAGTTGGTGATGCCATCCAGCCATCTCATCCTCTGTCGTCCCCTTCTCCTCCTGCCCCCAATCCCTCCCAGCATCAGAGTCTTTTCCAATGAGTCAACTCTTCGCATGAGTTGGCCAAAGTACTGGAGTTTCAGCTTTAGCATCATTCCTTCCAAAGAACACCCAGGGCTGATCTCCTCTAGAATGGACTGGTTGGATCTCCTTGCAGTCCAAGGGACTCGCAAGAGTCTTCTCCAACACCACAGTTCAAAAGCATCAATTCTTCGGCACTCAGCTTTCTTCACAGTCCAACTCACATCCATACATGACCACTGGAAAAACCATAGCCTTGACTAGACAGACCTTTGTTGGCAAAGTAATGTCTCTGCTTTTGAATATGCTATCTAGGTTGGTCATAACTTTCCTTCCAAGGAGTAAGTGTCTTTTAATTTCATGGTTGCAGTCACCATCTTCAGTGATTTTGGAGCCCAAAAAAATAAAGTCTGACACTGTTTCCCCATCTATTTCCCATGAAGTGATGGGACTGGATGCCATGATCTTAGTTTTCTGAATGTTGAGCTTTAAGCTTACTCTGGAATAAATCCCTAGAAGGTAAAATACTGTCAGTGTTTGGGGGCTCTAGGGACAATGTCAGAAAGTAGACAGAGATTTAAAGCAGTTAAACAGAGAACTTTGAAAACTGGAAAAGAAAAATTTTATGACATCCGTTTTGAAAATAAAAATTATCTGCATACCAAGAGCTATAATTTTCAAAAATAGAATCAGGCCTGATTAAACATTACTTATGACTTACTGATAAGATTATAAAACTGAAACTAAAACTCTTCTCTCTTTGAAAGAGATAGAAAACTGTATTTTCTTCTTGTAATATTGTAGGAGAACCACAAGTGTTTCACCCCCTGTCTCTTAAATGTCATTTATTCTTCTATCCACATTCTGTCCCTTTAGAAACAGTAAAAGCTGATAATTATGGCAACTTCTGCTACGTGAAAAGATCCACTATTTATTGACTAAAAGATTACAAATGAGGAAAAACCTGAATATATTAAAACAAAATACTTATTTGCCCATAATGAAATACTAATTTTCCCAGTAAGTAAAAAAGAAAAATAAAGACTGGGATTTTCTTAAAAACAAAAATGAAGCTCAGTGATTTAAAAATTCTATACATAATTCATCATTTCAAAGCAAGCATCATTAGAAACTCCTGATCTGTTGTGTAGCTAGAGAGAGAACAGAGAAATTTGGTAAATGCTAGAGCATATTTCTATTTTCATTTAAATAACACTAGCCTTACCAATTGTTAACTTTCTTTTTCACTTAAAACACTGACTGGCAGGTTAAAAAATAATAGCATGAAAGTAAAAACAAGTCTCAACTGAGGTATAAGCACAATGATTTGGGGCCACTATCTCTGCCTTACAGAGAGCACTCAGAGGTGATTTTCCTTCTTTTAAACATATGCTCACAACTTACATGATTACATGTAAGTGTGTAAGTAAAAGAAATTCTGTGGTTTCTCAAATAATTTTACAAGTTGATAATAAATTATATTTTAAAGATAAAACTATTCATTTAAAACTTAAACATCAGACATGCCACCATAAACACTCCTAGAAAGTATCATAAGCAAAACATTCTCTGATATAAATCATACCTATATGTTCTAAGGTTAGTCTGCCAAGGCAAAATAAAAATAAAAATAAATAAATGAGACCTAATCAAACTTTCAAGTCTTTGCATGGCAAAATAAACCATAAACAAAATGAAAAGACAACCTAAAGAGTGGGAGAAAATATTTGCAAACAATGCTACCAACTAGGATTTAATTTCCAAAATATACATATAGCCCCAAACTCAACAGTAAAAAAAAAAAAAAAAGGCCAGAGGACCTAAATAGATATTTCTCCAAAGAAAAAATATAGGCACATTAAAAGATGTTCAACATCGCTAATTATTGGAGAAATACAAATCAAAACAACAATGAGGTGCCACATCACACTGCTCAGAATCAGTTCAGTTCAGTTGCCCAGTCTGTCTGACTCTTTGCAACCCCATGGACTGCAGTATGCCAGGCCTCCCTGTCCATCGCCAACTCCCAGAGCTTGCTCAAACTCACGTCCATATATGATGGTTAGTGATGCCATCCAACCATCTCATTCTTTGTCATTCCCTTCTCCTGCCTTCAATCTTTCCCAGCATCAGGGTCTTTTCCAATGAGTCAGTTCTTCTTCACATCAGGTGGCCAAAGTATTGGAGTTTCCGCTTTAGCATCAGTCCTTCCAATGAATATTCAGGGCTGATTTTCTTTAGAATGGACTAATTGGATCTCCTTGCTGTCCAAGGGACTCTCAAGGGTCTTCTCCAACACCACTGTTCAAAAGCATCAATTCTTTGGTGCTCAGCTTTCTTTATAATCCAACTCTTGCATCCATACATAGTTTGACTAGACAGACTTTTGTTGGCAGAGTAATGTCTCTGCTTTTTAATATGCTGTCTAGGTTGGTCACAGCTTTTCTTCCAAGGAGCAAGTGTCTTTTAATTTCATGGCTGCAATCACCTTCTGAAGTGATTTTGGAGCCCAAAAAATGCTGACAATGGCCATGCTTAAAAATGTCTAAAAATAACAAATGCTGAAAAGCATGTGGAGAAAAGGGAATGCTCCTTCATTATTGGTGGGAATGAAAGCTGGTACAGCCACTATGGAAAGCAGTATGGAGGTTCCTCATAAAACTAAAAATAGAATTGCCATATGATCCAGCAATCCCACTCTTGTGCATGTATCCAAACTAAAGTATAATTCAAAAAGATACATTCACCTGTATATTTAAAGCAGCACTACTCACAATAGTGAAGACATGGAGACAGCCTAAATATCCATTGACAGATTAATGGATAAAGAGGATGTGGTACATATATACAATGCAATATTACTCAACCGCAAGAAAAGAACAAAATAATGCCATTTGCAGCAACATGGATGGACCTAGAGATTATCATAATAAGTGAAGTAAGTCAGAAAGAGAAGAACAAGTACTATATGATATCACTTATGTATGGAATCTAAAATATAACATAAATGAACCTATCTATAAAGCAGAAAGAGACTCACACACATAGAGAACAAACTTGTGGTTGCCAAAGTGAAAAGGGGATGGGGAAGGGATGGAGTGGGAGTTTGGAATTAGGAGATGTAACCCATTATATAGAGAGAATGGATAAACTATAAGGTCCTATGGTATAGTACAGGGAACTATATCCAATATCCTGTGATAAATCATAATGGAAAAGAATATAAAAATGTATATTGATGTGAGAGATGGATGATAAAGAAGGCTGAGCACCAAAGAATTGATGCTTTTGAACTGTGGTCCTGGAGAAGACTCTTGAGAGTCCTTTTGACAGCAAGGAGATCAAAGTAGTCAATCCTAAAGGAAATCAACCCTGAATATTCATTGGAAGGACTGATGATGAAGCTGAAGCTCCAATTCTTTTACTACCTGTTGTAAAGAGCTGACTCTTCCATCGCAAAAGACCCTGATGCTGGGAAAAATTGAGGGCAAGAGGAGAAGGGAGCAACAGAGGATAAGATGGTTGGATGGCATCACTGACTCAATGGACATGAGTCTGAGCAAACTCAAGCAGAAAGTGAAGGACAGGGGAGCCTGGTATGCTACAGTGCAAGGTGTTGCAAAGAGTCAGACACAACTTAGCAACTGAATACCAACAAATATATATGTATAACTGGATCACTTTGCTATACAGCAGAAATAACACAACATTGTAAGTAAATTATACTTTAAAAAAGACTGTGCTTTTAAAAACTTAAGCCTATAAATTTCATCTACTGTTTTCTTTAAGAAATGGATTATTAAAATAATTTTTGAAATGAGATATTAAATATACTTAAATCTTGGATTTTATGTACTTAATAAATTTTCTTAAAGAAAAGATTAAAAGCATCTAGAGATGGAACATATTAGCAGGAAACAACTAATCAGAAGCGTCTTCATTCACAGACCCTGGGCAACTCAGTCTTGGTGGAATTTTCCAAAGTTTGAAATCTCCCTGGTAGCAGAGGATGAAAATAATGTGACATTGAAAATAGTTACTCAAACACAAGGGACTCAGAGTTGCTTTTGTTTAGTTTGGTTAAAGCAGAATATGTCTTTAGCCTTTCCAAGCGTCTTAGCAAATGCATCAGCTTGAAAGTCACATCTGTGGCTTAGGGCCAGTAGGCAAAAAGAAAGACCTCATAATAAAGGAGGAAAATAAACTGGAAGATGATCAATAGTCCAATCTGAGCATAATGGCTGTCATAAAAACCAAGCATAACAGAAAGCTCCTTTTCAATCAATTAATATAGCAAGCAAGAAAAAAACACAGGAAATAATTCATCTGGCTAAGAATGATATTTTTGACTGTGTGTCCCAAATTCCAGTGCCCCAGTTCATGGTTTAGTACAGCTAACACCTCCTCATTATTACATCCTTGTTTCCTGTCTGTAGTGCCCAAACTGAAATCCCAGTCAGCAGCTTCACACCTGCAGATCAAGTCACGGGCATCCCCTGGTCAGGGAACTCCACGGGGTGAAGATCCTACATGTTCGAATCCCTAAATGAGGACTTTTGCTGACCCTAGAGGCTGGCCTTGCCATACCCAGGCAAGCTCCTAAGTCCCACTTTACTATGACATTGTATTCACCAGAAAAAAGGATTGTTCTTTAATACTCTAAACAGTTTGAAATAACCTTGCTTCAGATACTTTAAACATTGTCATGAAATTTCTACTACATTTTGGTGTGGTGTGTTTGTTTTTGTTCGGTTTGTTTTTTGCCTCTTCAGGATCTTGCATATGGTCAGAAAGAATTAAATGAATGATTATAAATTGATAGTTTGAGGATAAATAAGCTTTGTTCATTCCCCCATGTTAAAAAAAAAAACACTAGGAAATCGGTTTCCAAGTTCAAAAAGCAAAATAAAAGCAGGCTTGGTACAGCAAAATCTAAAATAGTAATTAAAGGCGATAGAAAAGTGTCCAAGGAATAACTAGTTCAGTCAAAATATGTGGTTGTCAGCTTGAAGTTAAAATAGACCAGCAGATTATTTTTTTTTAATGAGAAAATATTTATTTCCCTTAGCATTCTTTATTTGCAAAAAGCAGAACTTTATTTGAAATAAGAAGGCATTTAGGGGGAGAACATGGAATAACTTACAATTCTGAAGGAAAGTTAGCACAACCTGAGCTCAGAAAGTCCAGTAACTACATCAGGACCTAGAGAATGAGAGAATGAGAGCTGATAGACTTTCTCAGATCAAGCTAGAGTACCTGGATTATCAGTTCCGCTAAGGCTGCAAGAAATGAGGAGAAACATTTCCCTAAAGGAAAACAGAGTTGTAAAAACTGAAAGAAAGTAAACTGGACACAGGCAGGAAATACCATTAGGTACCAACATCCAAGACAGCAGGAAATCATTGCAAAGACTGCATTAAGAATAAAAAAAGGCAATAATATTGTTTTGCTTTAAAAAACTCCAGCAGTAGTTAAAGCAAAATTTTCACCTGCATACTCATAATATCGACAGCTAGGAAATGTTTAAACATCAGCCCGTAGAATTAGACTTTTTCTTTCATTGCACCTGCAGTAACTGGTTAAATTACTCAATATGGTAATATAAAGCAGACAATAAGGTGACTCAGATGAAAAACAGAGAAAGATTGTACTTACCTATGTAGCTATGAGAAGACTATTTTGAGTTTGTGCATCTCTGAATTACAAATTGAGATTTATCTGTCCTTTAAATTCTTAGAACCATTTTTCCTTGATAGAATCCAAAATAAAGGCCAACCAAAACTTCGGTTTCATTTTTGGTGAGGCAATTTGACCATGAAAGAAATAAACCCCACAGATGTGTTCATTATAACTTTAATTAAATATTCTAGAAATCAACTTGAGATACCTTATAGAAATGTAATGGGAATTTGTTATGAAGATTCAAAGTGTTTTGCATTTTCCAAGGGCAAGGCTGTGTACGAAGGCCACAAAGCAGGATGGTAATAAGGAATAGAATGTTATTTGGAACCCAGAAATTATTTTACCTATTTTTATGAAAAGCTACCCATTCTTCCTTTTGCTTCTGATTAACAAGGACTATATCATAGCACCTTTGGAAAAAGAATATGATTGACCCGTTTAAGCCAGTCACCTTCTCATAATCAAACCTTCACATAATCAAATGTGTCCAACAGAATAGTTTTTTATTTCAAAATTTACTGTAACATCCCATTCCCATAGGTAAAAGTATTGATGAATGGATTATACGGAGCCTGAAAGGCACTGCAAAAGTTATCTTGTTCAGTGGATATAAGCTGTGTAAACTTAAGCTACCTTTTATCAGCCTATGGGTATTTTTCATTTCCTTTTTTAAAAAAATGGAAACTGGGTTTGAATTTAGAAAAATGTGAAGATAAAAATGTTATATAAGTAAAGAAAAATATGTGATATGAATCACAAATTGAAAATAGTGATAAGGAATAAGTAATAGTAATAAGGAATCAAAAGGTTGGCTGAGGGAATTACCAAAAGAGAATTACTGTTAAGAACAGTGTGGCCAGAATGGCCTTGTAGCCAAGAACAAGAAGGTTGGTCGTTATGGATGAAGCTCAAAGACAGTCACAGCTGCCTTCAGGATGGCTCTATAATACCAGCAATTACTGAGGTGGGACTCAGTGATCAGGCCAGAGCTAAGAGACCAGACCCCAAGGTCACTAGCCATAGACTACAGTAGCCTAAAGAGCTGGCTGCCCAGGAATAAAGCTCAACTAACTCCACCTCAGCAGACACCACAGGTGAATATGTAAATCCCAGGTCCATTACCCGGCATTGAATTCCAAAAGTAGGTAAAATTCCAGACATTCACTATGTTTTCCTTTATAAACCATTCACTATGTTTCCCTCTATAAAACATAGTGAAGACCTGACACTTATGTCCAGATGCCAACTGAGGGAAGTCTGAAGGGGAAAGGTGAGGTAGCCCTTGTGGTGACCCAAGGACAAATGAGCAGGTAAAACCAAGGAGGGTCTTGGAATACAGGAACAGAAAAACCAGACCCTTATTGTCGTCCTTCCATCTCCCATGTTGTAACTATTAATGAATTTCAGGTCCTCCTGACCAGTATAACCTGTCTCCCTTCCTATCCCACAGGGAGAAGGCATTTGGCCTACTCTTCCCCCACCCAGTATACATGCCTCATCCAATCAGCACGTTACCCACAAGACCCCTATCCCACTCCTTGTACCCTGGGTATAAAAGTGGACTAAAGACCCCTGTTCAATGTCGGTTCTCCCTCAAGCTGGCCCACTGTTTTAACAGTGTTGCCCACTCTAATAAACTTTATTTCCCTCTCATTCTGTCTCATGTCTAGAAATTGCTTTCCAACCTGCACCCGGACCATGGCAGTTGTCTCTCCATATTTGTGGGGAATTGATTGCAGGACACCCTCAAGAACGTCTCACAGGTGCTTAAGTCCTTGGTATAAAATAGCATAATACTGTTTGCACTCCCTCTGCATTTTGGGGGCCTGCGTCTGTCAGCCTTGAGGTTCAACTAACTGGGGATCAATTGGTTGAATCAGCAAATGCATAACCTATAGATACAGAAGGCAGACTGTATACAAATTGTACAGAAGACTCTGTCTTTCATTTCAGTTCGTAAATGTAGGGCCCAAAGTAAGCTGGGATGTGGGGTTATATTTTTCCTAAGGTGATCCTAGTTTCCTGCATGCATAGCTTACTGAGATCATCCTACCCCATTGTGTGTGCTGTCGCTTCAGCCATGTCCAGCTTTGTGCGACCCTATGGACTGTAGCCTGCAGGCTCCTCTGTCCATGGGATTCTACAGGCAAGAATACTGCTTTCCTCCAAGGGATCTTTCTGACCCAGGATCAAACTGCGTCTCTTATGTCTTCTGCATTGGCTGGGGGGGTTCCACTAGCGCCACCTGGGAAGCCCAGTGGAATCCAGTATATATATAATGGATTCTAGATAGATGGATCTATATATAGATATATATTATATATACACATCAGACACACTGATACATACTCATATATTTTTACTACATTGCTCCCCAACTCAGTCAAGTGTTATAAGCAGTGATTTTATAGCGATATGGTTCTTGTTCCTGATGTTGGCTGGATTGGACTCAATGTTGCTTTATGTTTAAAACAATTTGTTTCCCAGCTTTGGAGTTATTCAAAACTTTCTTAACCAGTTGAACTTTGAAATAAAATATACTGACCTCAAATTACAGAGATTTGAAAAATTAAAATGAGTCAGTGAAAGTGAAAGTCATTCAATCATATCCTTCTCTTTGTGACGCCATGGACTATACAGCCCATGGAATTCTCCAGGCCAGAATACTGGAGTGGGTAGCCTTTCCCTACTCCAGGGGATCTTCCCAAGCCAGGGATCCAGCCCAGGTCTTCCGCATTGCAGGCAGATTCTTTACCAGCTGAGCCACAAGGGAAGCCCGAGTCAACACTTAATTAAATGTCTACAAAACATATGAACTCAACTTTTGTAACTATAACTGTAGTATTTGTAATAGATTTTCATAATTGAAAATTCTGTAATACATTTTCTCTTTGCAACAATTCATGAATATGCATAATCAAAAAAAAAAGAGAAAATTTTAAATTTAATTGGTTGTAGCCTCACCTTATCCTAATGGAAAAAAATGCTAATTGCCTCATTTAAAACAAGTCACAAGATGTTTAGTGTGGAAATTGAGTGCTTTAGAATGTATTAGATAATCTGTGGGATGAGGATTCTGATTCTGGAATCCTAGGACTTTGTAAAGTAGCTTTGGTTGCCCTTATTGAGAGTTAAAACAATAATACCACAGTTGCCTTCCCAAGGACTTTTAGGAGTAAATTTGACTACAAATCATTTTCATCTCACCTGATTATGTAAGATATGACTTAGCCCTGTCTCTCTTTATCTCATTTTATAGATACTTATAGAGCTTCCCTGTTGGCTCAGAGGGTATAAAGCATCTGCCTGTAATGAGGGAGACCTGGATTCGACCTCTGGGTGGGGAAGATCCCCTGGAGAAGGAAATGGCAACCCACTCCAGTATTCTTGCCTGGTAAACCCCATGGATGGAGAAGCCTGGTGGGCTACAGTCCACGGAGTTGTAAAGAGCTGGACGTGACTGAGCAACTTCACGTTCACTTTTCACTTATACTTATTTTTGCTATGACATTCTTATTGTCCTTCCCTGTTCCTTTTATTAATTCTTCCTCTTTGCAATTATGTTTACTTTCTGTACTTTAGATGAAATTATTAAGCTTTTTCCAATATAACTTGATTGTCAAAATGTACATATAGTCAGATGTGCATGAAAATTATAGCTTAATTATTTTATGCAACTGACCTAAACATTTTATGGACTCTGATCCTTCTAGGCAGTGAGGAAATACATTTTGTTTATCAACAATATCTCAACATCTTCCAATTTTAACAGCACCGTCTAGTTCTAACTAGACTCTCTCTGTTAATTATTTAGTCAAGTTAGAAGGCAAGGTTCTGTCTGGGCTGTGGTGACCCAAGGACAAAAGAGCAGATAAAACCAAGGAGGGTCTTGGAATGCAGGAACTAAAAAAAACAGACCCTTATCATCTTTCCCTCCCCCATGTTGTAACTATTAATGGAACAGTATAGCCTGTCTCCCCTCCTACCCCATAGGAAGAAGGCATTTGCCCTACTCTCCCCCCACCCAGTATACTTGCCTCATCCAATCAGCACATTACCCACAAGACCCCATCCCACTCCTTGTACCCTGGGTATAAAAGTGGACTAAGGACCCCTGTTCAACGTCGATTCTCCCTTGAGCTGGCCTGCTGTTCTAACAGCGTCTCCCACTCTCATAAATTTTATTTCCCTCTCACTCTGTCTCATGTCTGGAAATTCCTTTCCAACCCACCCCTGAACCACGACAACAACTTTAGCTGGTTTTTCTTCCACTTCTCTGTCATTTCTTTCTTTCCATCTCTCCTACGTGTCTCCCTGTTGTGTGCAATATAGTTTATACTTGGACTCCAAGGTACAATCTGAACGGCTGCAAGAAAGGCAGGGAGAGCACACACTCAAGTGGGAAGCATCAAGGTCAGTTTGTGAAGAAGCCACCTCTTGATATTGGCATGAAAAGAAAAATAAAATTTTAGCGCTGTTGGTTTTTTCCTGAGAGGGTTGTTGTTCTTGGTGACAGAAGCACATAAACAATGGAATAAAGGCAGCGAAGGTTGAGATGTTTGAAGAACTGCAGAGATCACAGTGTGTTCAGAAAAACAGCAGGAGATAAGGTAAGAAAAAAAAGGGATAGGAACATAACATGGAGAGTTTTTCCTAGTGTTGCTGCTGCTGCTAAGTCGCTTCAGTCGTGTCTGACTCTGTGTGACCCCATAGACGGCAGCCCACCAGGCTCCCCCATCCCTGGGATTCTCCAGGCAAGAACACTGGAGTGGTTGCCATTTCCTTCTCCAATGCATGAAAGTGAAAAGTGAAAGTGAAGTGCTCAGTCGTGTCCAAGTCTTCGAGACCCCATGGACTGCAGCCCACCAGGCTCCTCCGTCCATGGGATTTTCCAGGTAAGAGTACTGGAGTGGGGTGCCGTTGTCTTCTCCTTTCCTAGTGTTATTCCATACTATTTATAGGCATGTTAAGACAAAGAGTCCTCCATTGCCTCTCCTGCTGTCTTTAAACTACTTCTGAGTTTCTAACTTAAAGTTTGGTGATTATATCAAGGCCAGTAATTAGTACTTTCTACATTTCACATTCTGTGATGTCTTTCCTTCGAAGTTGCCTAATTAGTACCAAGTCTCATTTCCAATGCCTTGCTGTACTCATTTAATGGTATTTGCTGTAGGGCTCCTTGCAACTTGCAACAGTGATACTGGAAGTGGTAGAAAAGAAGAAAAGAAGCTGTCATTCATGCTAGATGATTTAAAAAATAAAATCTGATGACCTGGTGCATAGTATCAGCTGTAAATACCCCTCCGATAATACCAAACCAAAAGAGTTCACCCTCACCCTTTCTGTATAACCTTTCATACTTTCTGCCAAGGTAACATATTATTTTGTTTAGAAGGAAAGGGCTCTTTTTTTTTAAGAAAGTATATGTTGCTCATATTGAGTAAAATATTAATTGTTCTTATATTTTTCTATTAAACTATGTCTGCTCTGTTATTGAAGAAGCTGCAAAGGATCCCTTCTTACTTGACCTTTGACATCTACAAGAACAAATGAGTGCAACCTAACTTTTATTGGCTAGTTGTCTGTGATTGTGGTTTCAGTCTGTCTGCCCTCTGATGCCCTCTGTCAGCGCCTATCGTCTTACTTGGGTTTCTCTTACCTTGGATATGGGGTCCAACAAACGTCCGTCTAGTCAAGGCTATGGTTTTTCCTGTGGTCATGTATGGATGTGAGAGTTGGACTGTGAAGAAAGCTGAGCGCCGAAGAATTGATGTTTTTAAACTATGGTGTTGGAGAAGACTCTTGAGAGTCCCTTGGACTGCAAGGAGATCCAATCAGTCCATCCTAAAGAAGATCAGTCCTGGGTGTTCATTGGAAGGACTGATGCTGAAGCTGAAACTCCAACACTTTGGCCACCTGATGTGAAGAGCTGACTCATTGGAAAAGACCCTGATGCTGGGAAAGATTGAAGGCGGGAGGAGAAGGGGACAACAGAGGATGAGATGGTTGGATGGCATCACTGACTCAATGGACATGAGTTTGGGTAAACTCCGGGAGTTGGTAATGGACAGGGAGGCCTGGCATGCTGCAGTTCATGGGGTCGCAGAGTCGGACATGACTGAGCAACTGAACTGAACGGAACTGAACTTTTATGGAGTCCTTACTATGGGCCAGTTGCCATGTTAGGGATTTGTATGTTTAATATTTTATTTACTACTCATGTCAACTTTATTAATTATTATCCCCATTTTATAAAGGAAGGATAGAGGTTGGGTAACTTGCCAAATGTCACACAGCTAATAAATATTAGAACTGTCATAAAAACCCATTATTTACAATTCCTATACTATTGTTTATAAAACATTCTATTCATACCAGTAACAGGTGGTCTATTTATTTTCAATAACACATACATACGGTCCCATAGTTTTGCAGAAGCTCTGTGTAGAATTTGTAGTGCACCTGGTATCCTGAGTAACAAATGCATACTATACCTTATGCACATTTCCTAGGAGAGGACTTGAGCCCTGAGTTTTCCCCTCGTTTTGGAATTCTGAGTTTTGTATGCACTTGTCTAACAGGTTGTCAGATAAGTTACCCTATGACAATTCCACAACTCCTTAAAATATCCTGTGATATACTCCTGATTAAAGCTCAAAGTCCAGTCATAATATTAGTTCTCGGGAAATTGTGTTCTACTCCGTTTTCATGTCTACAAAGCATTCCACAGTGAAAAATGTGGAATACATACAGAAGTGTGCCAAAGGCATCTGGAACTATACATTCATTTAACTTGGGCCAAAATTACTCTTCTGTTAAATTCTCTGAGGATATTTAATAGGTACATGTTATGTAAATTAAAGTAAGATGATAAAATTAAAAAAATGGAGACTGTAGAACCAAGCTGTCTGAGTTCAAAGCTAAGTTTCATTATTACTGTGTCAGTTGTATAGATCACTTTAACCCCCCAAAGGTGGGTTTGCCTGACCAACTGAACCGTGATCACTATAATGCCTGCCTCACAGATCATATTATTGACAAGACCTGAAATAATCATAATATATGAAGTATTTTTCAAATCTTGTTAAAGTTTTTAATCTTAATTTTTAAAATAAGGATGATGAATTATCAGCTCATCATAACTTTCTAAATCTGTTATTTTGACTAGTCATTTGGTAAAAAAAAATACAATTAGGATATACAGTTACTCATAAATACGCCAGTTATTTCAGTGAGATTTCTGTCACATGTTTCAACAGAGTCTTTCCCTTCAAAGGATTCCCAAAGAAAGCGTCTTGAATAACTAAGTGCTTTCTATTTATATTCAGAGAACTTTTTATCCGATATAAACATTTTTGCAA
The DNA here is from genome assembly GCF_027580195.1 of Bos mutus. NCBI lineage: Eukaryota > Metazoa > Chordata > Mammalia > Artiodactyla > Bovidae > Bos > Bos mutus. Next base: position 27,103,043 of record NC_091638.1, read on the forward strand.
GTGGATAAAGCATATTTTGTTCCACTACTTCATGATCTACATTGTGATTCATCAAAAGCATTGTGGAGCATACTTTTTTTTTTTTTAGAAAACACTGCCCCAGTGACACCCCAAAACGTGTGCATTTAACTTTTAAGGAACTTATCACAATTGTTCTCTTTAACTGTCATTTGATTTAGCTACTGTAGACATCTGCTACAAAGCTCTTTCAACTTCCCATTAAGGCAAATTACTGGAAACCAGGGTTACTGTGGCAGTAAGGGGTAGCCCTCATTGTTTTTTCATGTCAGTCATCCCAGCAGTGTTAGTCTGGTGGTGAGTGCTGCCAGTAGGGGAGTTAAGACCAGCATACCTTTGCAAAGCTTTAGATTGTGAATCCTGGGATGAAACTGCTCAGATGGAAAGGCCTGTTTCCGTGGCAACGGGAGCAGCTCCTATTGTTTCAGTTTGTCACTCATCACAGCAATGTTTGCCTTGGGAGACTGCACTCGCTAAGCATTTCTAGCTGCATTTTGTTGTGGATTCAAGAGATTGGATGGCAATGCTGCTATGGTTACCAAGAGTTTTGTCTTAGGGGAGATCCTAGAATAAAGTAACCTCTCTGGTTCCAACAGAAATTTTAAATAACTAGCAGTGGAATGAAAAGAAAAGAAGTTGTGATAATTCCCTTCTGGAATGATGATGGCAAAGTCTGACAAGTCTGACTTCCTTTTTCTCTCTTTCTCCTTTTTTTTTTTTTTTTTTGATGCTTATGGTAATGGGGTGGTTTGAAATGAGAAAATGAGAATTGGGAAAGTTTAAGCAAAATTAGAACAAGAAGTAACATAAAATGATTGTTTACCATTTCTTTTAAAAATAAAAATAGAAAAGAGAAGGGCTCAAAGAAAAACATATGGTACATATTCATATATTCAAGGAATTTCTTTTATCAGTCTCTATATAACATAATTTAATTGAATTTCTCCTAACACTTATAAAGTAATTCACTTTCCTAGTCAGATCATGCTTTGCCTAGCACTTATCACTTAGGATATTGAAGAGACATCAGAAAAAGGAAAGCCTTCAAGCTAACATTTTTAAAGCTTTTATTTATTTCTTAATCCCATTCTTCATGGGTCCCCAGACTGATGCAAGGAACGAGATACCCACTGAAAATTATAGAAAAGTCTATAAGCAATATTGTCATCTTTTCTCAGATTATATGATTAGTATTATATCCCTAGAGAAATCAGAACACTGCAAACCTAACAATCATTAACACAAATTTATTTTATAGAATATTATTTAAAGCAAAGGAAACTGTAATATGTATTATATTTTAACTTCATAATTTCATTTTAGCATTTCTCTTATATGAGTCTACAATGTGATAATTATTGAATGAAATGCATTATCTTTTCTTCACTTAAATGCCACTAAATTTTTTGAGAAAATAATTATTATTTCTATCTTCAGAAGTTGCAGAAGTGCTATGGGTAGGGTTGTTGCTATTCAGTTGCTAAGTCATGTCTGACTCTTATATAAGAGGCACAGGTCAGTGCCTCTAACCCCAGGCACTGCAGCATGCAGGCTTCCCTGTCCTTCACTATCTCCCTGAGTTTACTCAAACTCATGTCCATTGAGTCAGTGATGCCATTCAACCATCTCATTCTCTGTCACCCTCTTCTACTCGTGGCCTCAATCTTTCCCAGCATCAGGGTCTTTTCTCATGAGTCGGCTCTTCGCATCAGGTGGCCAAAGTATTGGAGCTTCAGTTTCGGCATCAGTCCTTCCAATGAATATTCAGGGTTGATTTCCTATAGGATTGACTGGTTGGATCTCCTTGCAGTCCAAAGAACTCTCAAAAGTCCTCTCCAACACTGCAGCTCAAAAGTATCAATTCTTCTGCATTCAGCCTTCTTTATGATCCAACTCTCACATCTGTACTTGACTACTGGAAAAGCTATAGCTTTGACTGTACAGACCTTTGTCAACAAAGTGATATCCCTGCCTTGTAATACATAGTCTAGGTTTGTCATAGCTGTCCTTCCCAGAAACCAGCGTCTTTTAATTTTGTGGCTGCAGTCACTGTCCACAGTGATTTTGGAGCCCAAGAAAATAGTCTGTCACTGTTTCCACTTTTTCCCCATCTATTTTCTATGTGTTCATACTCCGTGTACTCCCTTATCATTTCCTGAACATAAGTAACCTGTGAATTATCAAGAAGTTGTCAACAGCCAGACATTATTTTAAATGTCTATAAAGAGTGATAATTTCCCACTTCATTCCTGGACTTTGACAAGTCTTTTACGTTTATAGAGTTATAATGCATTCTTTTGATCTCAGCAAATATTTAATGAGCAACTAGCTAGTCTATGGTGAACTCTAATAGATTATGGATATATATGATCTGCATTGTTTTCTTAGGACACTCTTTTGGAAAATGCAGCATGAGATACTTGAGCTATATTTAATATTTTTAGCCTAGAAATGGAATGGATGCAGCCATAGTTGACAGGACACAAAATCTCTAGGGGACACCCGGAAAGAAACTGTTCTTCCCATATATCAGGGACTCGTTGTTCACCCCCACTAAAACGGGAAGTCAACTCTAACTCCCTGGGCACCTGTTCAATGGTGTTTGTTCTCCACAAGTTATCTCTCTTTATTCGAATTCTGAGAATAAGTTGAAGGCGGTCTGTAAGAAAATTCAGCTTTCCTCTTTTTCTTTTCTTTTCCTGGATGTTGGTCACATTGCAATAAGTATTTGGTAATTGCTATGTTCTCCCATGAACTTTTAAAAAAATTAATTTCTTTTCATTGGAGGCTAATTACTTTACAATATTGTAGTGGTTTTGCCATACATTGACATGAATCAGCCAAGGGTGTACATGTGTCCCCCATCCTGAAACCCTCCTAACTCCCTTGCCATCCCATCCCTCAGTGCTGTCCCAGTGCACCAGCCCTGAGTGTCTGTCTCATGCATTGAACCTATACTAGCGATCTATTTCACATATGGTGATATACACCAGTTCAGTTCAGTTGCTCAGTTGTGTCCAACTCTTTGCGACCTCATGGACTGCATGCCAGGACTCCTGGACCATCACCAACTTCCAGAGTTTACTCAAACTCAGGTCCATTGAGTTGGTGATGCCTTCCAACCACCTCATCCTCTGTCATCCCCTTGTCCTCCTGCCTTCAATCTTTCCCAGCATCAGGGTCTTTCAAACGAGTCAGCTCTTCACATCAGGTGGCCAAAGTGTTGGAGTTTCAGCTTCAACAGCAGTCCTCCCAATAAGTATTCAGGACTGATTTCCTTTAGGATGGACTAGCTGGATCTTGTTGTGCTCCAAGGAACTCTCCAAGAGTCTCCTCCAACACCACAGTTCAAAAGCATTAATTCTTCGGTGCTCAGGTTTCTTTATAGTCCAACTCTAACATCCATACATGACTACTGGAAAAACCATAGACTTGACTAGGAAGACCTTTGTTGGCAAAGTAATGTCTCTGCTTTTTAATATACTATATAGGTTGGTCATGACTATCCTTCCAAGGAATAAACATCTTTTAATTTCATGGCTGCAGTCATCATCTGCAGTGATTTTGGAGCTCAAAAAAATAAAGTCAGCCACTGTTTCCACTGTTTTCCCATCTATTTGCCATGAAATTATGGGAAAGGATGCCATGATCTTAGTTTTCTGAATGCTGAGCTTTAAGCCAGGTTTTTCCCTTTCCTCTTTCAGTTTCATCAAGAGGCTTTTTAGTTCTTCTCTTTCTGCCATAAGGGTGGTGTCATCTGCATATCTGAGGTTATTGATATATCTCCTGGCAATCTTGATCCCAGCTTGTGCTTCATCCAGGCCAGCGTTTCTCATGATGTACTCTGCATATAAGTTAAACAAACAGGGTGACAATATACAGCTTTGACGTACTCCTTTTCCTATTTGGAACCAGCCGGTTGTTCCATGTCCAGTTCTACCTGTTGCTTCCTGACCTGCATACAGGTTTCTCAAGAAGCAGGTCAGGTGGTCTGGTATTCCCATCTCTTTCAGAATTTTCCACAGCTTTTTGTTATCCACACAGTTAAAGGCTTTGATTTAGTCAGTAAAGCAGAAATAGGTGTTTTTCTGGAACTCTCTTGCTTTTTCAATGGCCCAACAGATGTTGGCAATTAGATCTCTGGTTCCTCTGCCTTTTCTAAAACCAACTTGGACATCTGAAAGTTCACAGTTCAAGTATTGTTGAAGCCTGGCTTGGAGAATTTTGAGTATTACTATCCTAGCATGTGAGATGAGTGCAGTTGTGTGGTAGTTTGAGCATTCTTTGGCATTGCCTTTCTTTGGGAGGTAATATACATGTTTCAATGCTATTCTCTCATATCATCCCACCCTCGCCTTCTCCCACAGAGTCCAAAAGTCTGTTTGTCTCTGTGTCTCTTTTGCTGCCTTGTATATAGGGTCATTGTTACCATCTTTCTAAATTCCATATATATGCATTAATATACTGTATTGGTGTTTTTCTTTCTGAGTTACTTCACTCTGTATAACAGGCTCCTGATACATCCACCTCATTAGAACTGATTCAAATGCATTCTTTTTAATAGTTGAGTAATATTCTGCTGTGTATACATACCACAACTTTCTTATCCATTCATCTGCTGATGGACATCTAGGTTGCTTCTGCGTCCTAGCTATTGTAAACAGTGTTGTGATGAACATTGGGGTACATGTGTCTCTTTCAATTCTGATTTCCTCAGTGTGTATGCCTAGCAATGGGATTGCTGGGTCATATGGCAGTTCTATTTCCAATTTTTTAAGGAATCTCCACACTGTTCTCCATAGTGGCTGGACTAGTTTGGTTTCCCACCAACAGTGTAAAAGGGATCCCTTTTCTCCACACCCTCTCCAGCATTTATTGTTGGTAGACTTTTTGATAGCAGCCATTCTGACTGGCATGAGATGGTACCTCATTGTGGTTTTGATTTGCATTTCTCTGATAATGAGTGATGTTGAGCATCTTTTCATGTGTTTGTTAGCCATCTGTATGTCTTCTTTGGAGAAATGTCTGTTTGGTTCTTTGGCCCATTTTTTGATTGGTTGTTTATTTTTCTGGTATTGAGGTGCATGAGCTGCTTGTATATTTTTGAGGATAATTCTTTGTCAGTTGCTTCATTTTCTGTTATTTTCTCCCATTCTGAAGGCTGTCTTTTCACTTTCCTTATAGTTTCCTTGATTGTGCAAAAGCTTTTAAGTTTAATTAGGTCCCATTTATTTATTTTTGCTTTTATTTCCATTACTCTGGGAGGTTTCTCCCATAAACTTTATTCCCATCAAAAATAACTTGTGAAAAGCATGAATTAAAAAGCTATTGCAAGATGTAGTCAAGAAATGTTCAGTACAGGAGAGATGGTAATTGTAGGTGTTCAGAAACAATTTTATCCTAAATAGCCAGCTTTTTTTGTTAAAGAAACTGAATGCAGGTATATGCATACATATGTGTATGTGTGTGTAAATATATACATAGCTAATACCAAGGTTTCAGGATTTAATAAGAAAAATAATGAGAGCCAGAAGTAGTGCATTTGAATAAGTTGTATTCTATAGACATTTTTGGAATGCATGCATGAATGAACATCAAGAGAAAAAGATGAATATCTCTTGAATGCCTTAGTTAAAATGGAAATTTGTTTTTATGTCTCAACTCAGAGATTAGAATTTTATAAATCGTTTTTCTTTATTGTACTCCCCTTTGCTCAAAATTCTAGTTGCCTTTTGCATCTTATGATTATTTTGTTATCAGCAAGTGGCACCAAGATCTATTTTATGCCTTGCATGCATCTATTCTTGAGTTTGGCACATTGTTTTCTCTTTGCCTTCTATCTGGTGCCACTTCCTTGCAACATTCAGAATGTTTCTCTCATTCAAAAAATGTTTATGAAGATCTCTGTGTACTTTGTTGGATATTGATGGAGGGGAGATTAATTAGCCATACATACATCTGTGAAAGATCACCTACAGTATTGTGATTAAAGATCACTATATTTTCAGTTCAGTTCAGTTCAGAGGCTCAGTCGTGTCCAGCTCTTTGCGACCCCATGAATTGCAGCACGCCAGGCCTCCCTGTCCATCACCAACTCCCAGAGTTCACTCAAACTCATGTCCAGCGAGTCGGTGATGCCCTCCAGCCATCTCATTCTCTGTTGTCCCCTTCTCCTCCTGCCCCCAATCCCTCCCAGCATCAGAGTCTTTTCCAATGAGTCAACTCTTCGCATGAGGTGGCCAAAGGACTGGAGTTTCAGCTTTAGCATCATTCCTTGCAAAAAACACCCAGGACTGATCTCCTTTAGAATGGACTGGTTGGATCTCCTTGCAGTCCAAGGGACTCTCAAGAGTCTTCTCCAACACCACAGTTCAAAAGCATTAATTCTTCAGTGCTCAGCTTTCTTCACAGTCCAACTCTCACATCCATACATGACCACTGGAAAAACCATAGCCTTAACTAGACAGACCTTTGTTGGCAAAGTAATGTTTCTGCTTTTCATATGGTATCTAGGTTGGTCATAACTTTCCTTCCAAGGAGTAAGCATCTTTTAATTTCATGGCTGCAATCACCATCTGCAGTGATTTTGGAGCCCCTCAAAATAAAGTCTGACACTGTTTCCACTGTTTCTCCGTCTATTTCCCATGAAGTGATGGGACCAGATGCCATGATATTTGTTTTCTGAATGTTGAGCTTTAAGCCAACTTTTTCACTCTCCTCTTTCACTTTCATCAAGAGGCTTTTTAATTTCTCTTCACTTTCTGCCATAAGGGTGGTGTCATCTGCATATCTGAGGTTATTGATATTTCTCGCGGCAATCTTGATTCCAGCTTGTGCTTCTTCCAGCCCAGCATTTCTCATGATGTACTCTGCATATAAGTTAAATAAGCAGGGTGACAATATACAGCCTTGATGTACTCCTTTTCCTATTTGGAACCAATCTGTTGTTCCATGTCCAGTTCTAACTGTTGCTTCCTGACCTGCATATAGGTTTCTCAAGAGGCAGGTCAGGTGGTCTGGTATTCCCATCTCTTTCAGAATTTTCCACAGTTTGTTGTGATCCACACAGTCAAAGGCTTTGGCATAGTCAATAAAGCAGAAATAGATGTTTTTCTGAAACTCTCTTGCTCTTCCGATGATCCAGCGGATGTTGGCATTTGATCTTTGCTTTCTCTGCCTTTTCTAAAACCAGCTTGAATATCTGGAAGTTCACGGTTCACATATCGCTGAAACCTGGCTTGGAGAATTTTGAGCATTACTTTACTAGTGTGTGAGATGAGTGCAGTTGTGCAGTAGCTTGAGCATTCTTTGGCATTGCCTTTCTTAGGGATTGGAATTAAAACTGACCTTTTCTAGTCCTGTGGCCACTGCTGAGTTTTCCAAATTTGCTGGCATATTGAGTGCAGCATTCTCACAGCCTCATCTTTCAGGATTTGAAATTATCTTAATTGATTAATATAGTAATATCGATCAAAAGTAAATGCCTACTTTAAAAAAATTAGTCTATCGTAGTTTTAAAGAATAAAGTTGTATCGTTTGAATACCCACAAACATTTTCAGTCAGTTCAGTTCAGTCACTGAGTCATGTCTGACTCTTTGCGACCCCATGTGTTGCAGCACGCCAGGCCTCCCTGTCCATCTCCAACTCCCAAAGTTCACTCAGACTCAAGTCCATCGAGTTGGTGATGCCATCCAGCCATCTCATCCTCTGTCGTCCCCTTCTCCTCCTGCCTCTAATCCCTCCCAGCCTCAGAGTCTTTTCCGATGAGTCAACTCTTCACATGAGGTGGCCAAAGTACTAGAGTTTCAGCTTTAGCATCATTCCCTTGTAAGAACACCTAGGACTGATCTCCTTTAGAATGGACTGGTTGGATCTCCTTACTAAGCATCAATTATCTAAGTGAAACCTTACTGCAGAAAATAGAGACATGAATCTCAGAATATCTTCTAAAATATGAACTGTACCACAAAGTGCCCAGTGCCCCACAGTCTGGAATTCTGACATTCCATCAGCTTAGCAGAAACTTCCTACCCTGGTCCTCTGTGCCAAGACCCAACTGAAAAATCACTTTCCCCTAATGCCTTCCCTGGAAGTTTGGTCTCCAAGAATAGGTGTAGTATCCTTTCTGTGCATTTTCATAGCAACCCAACCATAACTCTATTATGGAACAGACTACATTGATATTTTATTGAATTTTAATTTCTAAATAATTTAAAATATACATGCATTTGTAAAAAATAATGTGGAGAGATCCCATACACACTCTACTCAGTTTCTTTCCATGAAAATATTTTTCTTTACTACTATATCACAACCAGAATATTGGCATTTATATAGTCTAGATACAGAACATTTCCATCAACCAAAAGATCTCTCTTTTATTCAGCCACATCAGCATTCCTCCCACTTTTCCACTCCCCACCCCACACCATCTTTAACCACTGGCAAACAAACACTAATATTTTTCCCCATGCTATAATTTTGTCATTTCAATAATGTTATATAAATGGGTCATAACGTTTGTAATCTTTGGGGATTGCTTTTTAACTAAGTATAATTCCCTGGAAATTCATCCAGGCTTTCGTGCATCCCAATAATATGGGTGTACCATGGTTTGTTTAATCATTCACTGTTAATCATTCATCATTCAGATGTCAGAAGGACATCTGGGCTGTTTCTAGTTTTTGACAACTAGGAGTAAACGTGCTATAAACATTCATGTACAGGTCTTTGTGTGAACATAAATTTTCATTTCTCTGGAATAAATGCCCAAGAGTGCAATTGCTGGGTCATATGGTAGTTAGATTTATGTTTAGATATTCAAGAACCTGCCAAGTTATTTTCCAGAATGGCTGTGCCATTTTGCATCCCCAGTAGCAAGGCATATTATCTTTCCATTCTTCCCGGTCTTTGGAATTGGTACTGTTGTTTCTTTTAATTCTAGTCATTCTGACTTTAAAAAGTAAACAGATTGCCACAATACAGTATGACAAATGCACAAATAAATCATGTATAAAAAGTTCCAATCCAGTCTTGGGTGGGGATTTAAAGAAGTCCGCTGAGAGCAGAAGGTAATTAATGTGGAGTATAAAAAAATTTTTTTTCCTCCATTCAGGAAAAGAAAAAAAAAAAGATTAAAAAAATCTTGTGAGAGGAAGAAGTCATCTGTGCTGAGCTCAGGGCTAAGGGGCAGCACCAGGGAAATTGAGAAAATGCAAATAGCTTGGAAGGGTAACAGGTAATATGGCATTTAAGGACAAGAGGATGCAAAGATGAGCAGAAATTAAACAGAGAACCTTGTCTGCCTCTCTTTGACTTGGCCTTCACAAAGAAGATAAATACTTGAGAGAAAACTGATGGTCTCATTTTGATTGACATCTGCTTCCACCTCCCAATCAAATTATCTTTCAGTTCAGTTCAGTTCAGTCGCTCATTCGTTTCCGACTCTTTGAGACCCCATGGACTGCAGCATGCCAGGCTTTTTTGTCCATCACCAACTCCTGGAGTTTACTCAAACTCATGTCCACTTAGTTGGTGATGCAAACCAACCATCTCATCCTCTGTCATCCCCTTCTCCTCCTGCCTTCCATCTTTCCCAACATCAGGGTCTTTTCCAATGAGTCGGTTCTTTGCATCAGGTGGCCAAAGTATTGGGAGTTTCAGCTTAAGCATCAGTCTTTCCAATGAATATTCGGGACTGATTTTCTTTAAGATGGACTGGTTGGCTCTCCTTGCAGTCCAAGGAACTCTCAAGAGTCTTTTTCAACACCATAGTTCAAAAGCATCAATTCTTTGGCACTCAGCTTTCTTCACAGTCCAACTTTCACATCCATACATGATTATTGGAAAAACCATAGCTTTGACAAGATGGTACTTTTTTGGTAATGTCTCTGCTTTTTAATATGCTGTCTAGGTTGGTCAGAACTTTCCTTCCAAAGAGTAAGCATCTTTTAATTTCATGGCTGCAGTCACCATTTGCAGTGATTTTGGAGCCCCCCAAAATAAAGTCTACACTGTTTCCACTGTTTGCCCATCTATTTCCCATGAAGTGATGGGACCAGATGCCATGATCTTAGTTTTCTAAATGTTGAGCTTTAAGCCAACTTTTTCACTCTCCTCATTCACTTTCATCAAGAGGCTCTTTAGTTCTTCTTCCCTTTCTGCCATAAGGGTGGTGTCACCTACATATCTGAGGTTATTGATATATCTCCCGGCAATCTTGATTCCAGCTTGTGTTTCCTCCAGCCCAGGATTTCTTATGATGTACTCTGCATATAAGTTAAATAAGCAGAGTGGCAATATACAGCCTTTTTCTATTTGGAACCAGTTGGTTGTTCCATGTCCAGTTCTAACTGTTGCTTCCTGACCTGCATACAGTTTTCTCAAGAGGCAGGTCAGGTGGTCTGGTATTCCCATCTCTTTCAGAATTTCCAGACTTTGTTGTGGTTCACACAGTCAAAGGCTTTGACATAGTCAATAAAGCAGAAGCAGATATTTTTCTGGAACTCTCTTGCTTTTTCGATGATCCAGCGGATGTTGGCAATTTGAACTCTGATTTTTCTGCCTTTTCTAAATCCAGCTTAAACATCTGGAAGTTCATGGTTCACATACTGTTGAAGCCTGGATTGGAGAATTTTGAGCATTACTAGTGTGTGAGATGAGTGCAATTGTGCATTAGTTTGAGCATTCTTTGGCATTGCCTTGCTGTGTGATTGGAATAAAAATTAACCTTTCCCAGTCCTGTGGCCACTGCTGAGTTTTCCAAATTTGCTGGCATATTGATTGCAGCACTTTCACAGCATCATCTTTTAGGATTTGAAATAGCTCAACTGGAATTCCATCACCTTTGCCTTCCATCATCTCCTTTGCCTTTTGCTTCTCTTCTTTTCACAGCTATTTGTAAGGCCTCCTCAGACAACCATTTTGCCTTTTTGCATTTCTTTCTTGGGGATGATCTTGATCCAAGCCTCCTATACAATGTCACTACCCTCCATCCATAGTTCTTCAGGCACTCTATCACATCTAATCCCTTGGATCTATTTGTCACTTCCACTGTATAATCGTAAGGGATTTGATTTCAGTCATACCTGAATGGTCTAGTGGTTTTCCCTAGTTTCTTCAATTTAAGTCTGAATTTGGTAATAATTCACATCTGCTGCCTCCTCCCAGTAAATTGTCTTAGGCAATTAATATGTGAACAGAAAAGAAATCCCAGTGAAGGAGTAGAGGAGTAGTGATCAATGAGAAGAAATGAATTCGTTGAAGTCAGAAAACTAAAGGATATGAAGTGAAATGAGAAACCAATATTGAGCTTGGAGTAGGGATCATCAAACTACGCATATGGGCCCAATCCACTTCTCCAGCTGCTATTTAAATGAAGTGTGATTGGAATACAGCTGCATGCATTCATTAACATATTGTCTTTGGCCATTTTTACATATGATGGCAGAATTGAGTAACTGAGACAGACACTGTCTATCTCAAGAAATCAAAAATATTTACTATCTAGCTCTTTAAAGAAAATGTTTGCCAGTGATTTTATTTTATTTTTTTAATCCAAAGGAGCAGCTGACCAAAAAAAAAAAAAAATGCCTAAGAAGAGCCCTTTGGATTTATCAGCAGAGTAGGTTTTTGGAGATTCTGTGAAAGCATTTTTCAGGAAAACAGATGATGTTAAGTATAAAGAAGAAAATAAAAGAAACTGGAGAACGTAAATGCAGTCACGTCCACACAGTCAACTCACCCCTGCCCCAGTCTCAACAATAAAATGTATTGTCTTTATTCATTGATGAGGAAACAATTTCAGAGATTTTGAGTAACTTAGCCAAAATTGTACAGCAAGTACTTAGGGATCAGAACTGGAATTCCATTCTGTTTAATCAAAACTCATGTTCTTTCTGCTAGATTGGATATTTCCCTAGAATCTATTTGAGAGCCCAGAATTCAAGCCTCATGAAATTGTTTTAGATTCAAAAATTGTGAACTTAGAAGGCAAAGTATTCTTACAGAAAAATAAGATCTTGAAACTTCATCTGTTATCCTTAACAACAGACACACTAAGGGAGTGAGAACATTTAATAACTATGTTCAGTTAACCCCAAACCATGTCCTCTCCAAATGTAAAAAAAAAATCTTATTCCCCAGACACTTCTAATTTACAGGAACCACCTACTCAGAGTAAGTTTTCACAGACGTAATGGAATTCACTTGCAACATCTATTCTAAAATATTTTGGATAGCAAAGAAAAAAATAAATGCAACCTTTTAAATTAATGGCCATTAAGGGAAAAAATAATAACAGCAATAACAGTGAGAAGCACATCTAATGAAAGGAAAGAGAAACCTGGTAGATCTGAATCTTACTATCCTATGAAGATCTATATGAAAAACCTGAGTAAAACAATATAAATATTTTTTTCTAATATATAATTCACTGTTGTCCAAAGTCATAGGTTTATGTTAAATGAGACATTTTAGCCTCATTTTTCATCACTCCTTTATCAATTTTCAGGCCAACAATTTCAAGTATGATAGGCAGATGTGAGGAAGGGGTTGCTATAATATATATCATCATTAATTAGAAAGTATTTTAAAGCAGCAGTACTCAGTGGAGGCAATTTGGCCCCTCTGGGTACATATACAAATGTCTGGAGACATTCTGGGTTTAAACAACCTGAGGTAGAGGAAAGTACTACTGACATCTCATGGGCAGAGGCCAGAGATGCTGTTAAACATCCCACAGTGCACAGGACAGCCTCCTGCAATAAATAATTTGCTGGCCCAGAATGTCAGCCGTGCCCAGGTTAATATCCCACTTTAAGGAGCACCACTGTAGCACAGTGACACTGCAGTCAATGACATGGTCTCCAACGTTTCAAGCATACTAATTATGCATAGGCAAATGTTATTTGCAAAGCCATGAAATACAACCTTTAGACTCTCAAAGTTGGAAAGGATAGCCTAAAAGGAAGAATCATGGAGGGATAATTGAAATATCAAAAATGTTGTATTATATAAAAATAATGACATATTATATCAATGTTAGCATGTATGAATTTTAATAAAAATTTGTCCTCCTCTTCAAAGATGGTTTTACCTTCAAAGGTAGTATTACCATCTGACTGTATGCATATACCCTTTGGACCAGTAGCCTATAGTTACCTAAAAACAGTACATTAAAAACCTGTATGGGGCATGTTGCCGATTCATCCACAAAGAGAGATAAATGTGTGACTAGAAAAGTACTTGTTGTACACAAGCTGCAGCTGGGTATAACTAATACCTAATTACTCAGCTAGAACGTATTATCCATCAGGCAGAACAAAGGTAGATAATTTGCTATTATCTACTGAGATGATTTACCAAATTGCTGCATAAAAATACACTTAGCTCATATTAAAGTTATGACATTAACCAATCAAACACAAGCATGTTCAGAATTAATGGTGATTTGACCTAACTATCCTTTGTGGGATTTAGAAAATACACCCCACAGTAATAAACCAAAGGTAGTAAAAATATCTTAATTGGAAACCTGAAATTGACATCAGAATTCTTCAAGAACAACTACAAAGATTTCAATACAGTTTGATAGTCAAAAGTTATAATATGGGAAAATGTCAGTAATAACTTGAAAATAAAATACATTTGTTACTGCTTTGTTTACTTATCTGTTATAGAACAAACTATATACAGATATTAATGTATAATGAAATTTGAACAGAAATGTAATGGTGATGAATACTACCCTCTTCTATCTTAATAATAAACTTACAGAGACTTGAAGTGGAGAAAAATCTTCTGATAGCTGACTTTGTCATCAAGTAAACACTAGAAACTTCTCTGGTAAATAGGTTCATTACTCTCAATTCTTCACTCCTGTCCTGTACTGGAATTACAGACTCCATGCCCTTTGTCACATAATTTTGTTTTCAGTTCAGTCCAGTTCAGTTCAGTCGCTCAGTCGTGTCTGACTCTTTGCGACCCCATGAATTGCAGCACGCCAGGCCTCCCTGTCGATCACCAACTCCCGGAGTTCACTCAGACTCACGTCCATCGAGTCAGTGATGCCATCCAGCCATCTCATCCTCTGTCATCCCCTTCTCCTCCTGCCCCCAATCCCTCCCAGCATCAGAGTCCTCCCACTAATGTGTATAGTATGTTTCCTCATTCAGTTGTTGTTGAGTTTAGTCACATGACTTGTTTGTCCTGTAATAGCATGTGGACTAAAGTGATGGTCCTTAGACACAAGCTGAAGCCTCTAAAGGCATTTCATAACTCTGCTCACCTTTTTGGCTTTCATGCCATTTGCCATAAGAGGAACATGCCTCACACAACTATTAACAAATTAGAGAAATATAGAACTGACCCATGACTTGAAAGCAAAGAAAATATTTGCCATTGTAAGCCATTGAGATTTTTGAGGCTGTGTGTTAAAAGGGGTAAAACTACTATTTTTCTTTAAAAAAGCTTTTCTAGAAATGTTTATACTATGGATGTTTGGCGTTTACCTGCCCAGCATTTGTTTCCCTGATTTTCAATCAAAAATCTGCTTTTATCCTCCTTCTATAGGAAGGAGATGCTGCGATAAACCAAGTCTTGGCATTTTTCTAGTCACTGTAATTTGACTCATTTATGAGCATAAAAATTTAGCTGGACCAAGCACAATAAATTTCAAGACCTCATGAAAAACTACCAGAAAAGAATTCCACTGTTTCCTTCTAATATTTGAAGAAAAATGGGACATGTAAGAAGCAGAACTAAAGAGCCTCTTGATGAGGGTGAAAGAGGAAAGTGAAAAAGTTGGCTTAAAATTCAATATTTAAAAAACTTAAGATCGTGGCACATCCCATCACTTCATGGCAAATAGATGGGGAAAAAGTGGAAATAGTGGCAGATTTTATTTTCTTGGCTCCAAAATCACTACAGACATTTACTGCAACCATGAAATTAAAAGACACTTGCTCCTTGAAAGGAAAGCTATGACAAAGCTAAATAGCATATTAAAAAGCAGAGACATCATTTTGCTGACGAAGTCCCTATAGTCAAAGCTCTGGTTTTCCAGTAGTCATGTACAGATGTGAGAGTTGGACCATAAAGAAGGCTTAGCACTGAAGAATCAATGCTTTCAAACTGTGGTGTTGGAGAAGACTCTTGAGAGTCTCTTGGACTGCAAGGAGATCAAACCAGTCAATCCTATAGGAAATCGGTCCTGAACATTCATTGGAAGGACTGATACTGAAGCTGAAACTCCAATACTTTGGCCACCTGATGTGAAAAGCTGACTCATTGGAAAAGAAGACACACTGATGCTGGGAAAGACTGAGGGCAAGAAGAGAAGGGGGTGACAGATGAAATGGTTGAATGGCATCATCAACACAATGGACATGAGTTTGAGCAAAATCTGAGAGATAGTGAGGACAGGATAGCCTAGCATGCTGCAGTCCTTGGGGTCACAAAGAGTCGGACATGACTTAGCAACTGAACAACTACAACAGACATCTTCCTAACAAAGGAGAAATCTAGTGCTATGGAGACAAAAGTCAACAAAAATGAAAGTTGAGGCATGAAACAAATCCTGATGATGAGACTGCCCGGTTTCTGAACCCAACTATATTGGAAAGTTAATTTAGCTATGGATCTTTATATGTGTTGATAATTTCCTTTATTCCTTAATCCAATTTTATGGAGTTATTTGTTACTGACCACAATGAGACTCATAATGGATACAGTATCTATGGTGTCAATTTAAAGCATAGGAAATAGAGAAAATATTTTTTAATTTGTCCTTTTTAAAATTAATTAAATTATTTGTTTTTATTGCAGTAATGCTGATTTATAGCATTATATGAATTTCATGTACACAGCATTATACTTCTACTTCTCTATACCCTACAATGTGCCCACAAGAAAAGAAATGTGTTGGCTTAAGGATGAGGTTGGTAGGAACATAAACTGGTGTAGCCACTATGAAAGTCAGCATGGAGGTTCTCAAAAAACTTTAGAACTACCTTATGATCCAGCTGTCCCATTGCTGGGCATTTATCCAGAGAAAATATTCTTCTTAAACACAGTTTTCCTTTATTTGAGCTGAAACACTCAGTTATTCTGTAATGTGTATAAAAAGAAGAATTTACTGCAGAAAGAGAATAATTATAAAAGCATATGCAAAATAGATGCCTAAATCTCCTTCTATTCATATAATTTTCTTGTAAAGGTGAGTATCATTATGACATAATTATAGTTTATCCAAATTCCAATGTAAAATTAACATTTCAAAGATAAAATGAAATTATAATATTTTTCCTACAGGTCAAAATATTTTATCAATTCAACCTAAATTTATAAAATCTTCCAAACTTCCCAAGGCAGTAAAAGAGACTATCTAAAACTCTACTAAATTTTAAATGAACATGTTTAATCCCAGGTTTATAAAGAAGACACAAAACACCTCTGATGACAGAGAGAATAAATTGTATCTATCCTGAGCCAAGTCTGCATGAATCTATTTTTCTAGATAATACAGGTAAAGTGTATTTTCTGTAATTTATTAAAGGAAACTTAATCAGATTACCTGAACTCAGAGTAAAGTTTTCTTTAGCAACCAAGCAGAGAGTGGCCAAGTATCTGGTAATTATATTATCAGATGTTAATATTTCACTTTTGGTTGTTTAGAAAATAATATATTATTTCTCTGAAATAAAAGTGATACATACCATTTTGTATTATTTGGAAAATACTGAAAGTTATTAAGGAAATAATAGCCTGCCATGTTCCAAACACAAAATAATTATTACTGTTAATAATATATGCCTTTATCTTCAGAATTTTCTAGAATTATATTTTTTATAAATTGCACCTTGATTTTTTTATATACGCTTATTATATTTGAGTATTTTCCTATAACAAGCATGTGTTAAAAAAATCTTTCAATAAACACACATCTTACGTTAAGTAAGAGCCAAAGTCTTACAATGGTCTCTAAGAATTGTATCCTCTCATTATCTGTTGATCCCAACTACCTCCCCCTCCTTGATTTGATTCTGGTCACAACAAACCCACTGCATTTCCTCCAACATGTCATGATAGACTGGAGTTACTGCATTTCCTCCAATATGCCATGATAGACCGCCTTTGTAGTAACTATCCACTGGTTTGGAATCTCTCCACTCCTGATGTGCAAGGCTCATGCCACAACCTTCTCCAAATGGCAAATCTCTGTGACATGTACCATGATCTATCCGGTGACTGTGGTAATGGTTCCCAGAGTCATGAGGCTGGGATTCCCATCAAGGTCCACCTAGATCTTAGCTACTGTTGTTGTTATTCAGTTGCTCATTTGTGTCTGACTCTTTGAAACCCTGTGGACTGTAGCTCAGCAGACTTCTCTGTTTCTGGCATTCTTCAGACAAGAACACTGGAGGGTATTTGTCATTTCCTTCTCTAAGGGATCTTCCCAACCCAATGATTGAATATTCTGCATTAGTAGACAGATACTTTACCACTGAGCCAAGCTACTTGGGAAATTCAGTTCCCTTCAGTTCAGTCACTCAGTCGTGTCTGACTCTTTGCAACCCCATGGACTGTAGCACATCAAGCTTCCCTGTGCATCACCAACTCCTAGAGCTTGCTCAAACTCATGTCCATTGAGTTGGTGATGCCATCCAACCTTCTCATCCTCTGTCATCCCCTTCTCCTCCTGTCTTCAATCATTCCCAGCATCAGTCTTTTCCAGTGGGTCAGTTCTTCACATCAGATGGCCAAAGTATTGGAGTTTCAGCTTCAGCATCAGTTCTTCTAATGAACATTCAGGATTGATTTCTTTTATGATTGACTGGTTGGATCTCCTTCCAGTCCAAGGGAGTCTTAAGTAGGGAACTAGATGGGATATAGATGGTGGTTATACTGCCTCCCTAAATGGATCTAAATGCACTCAATATGCAGCAAATTTGGAAAACTCAGCAGTGGCCACAGGACTAGAAAAGGTCAGAATTTTCATTACAATCCCAAAGAAAAGCAATGCCAAAGAATGTTCAAACCACCACACGGTTGCACTCATCTCACACGCCAGTAAAGTAATGCTCAAAATTCTCCAAGCTAGGCTTCAACAGTATGTAAACCAAGAACTTTCAGATGTTCAAGCTGGATTAGAAAAGGCAGAGGAACCAGAGATCAAATTGCCAACATCCGTTGGATCACAGAAAAAGCAAGAAAGTTCCAGAAAAACATCTACTTCTGCTTTATTGACTACACCAAAGCCTTTGACTGTGTGGATCACAGCAAACTGTGGGAAATCCTTCAAGAGATGGAAACACCAGACCACCTTACCTGCCTCCTGAGAAATCTGTATGCAGGTGAAGAAGCAACATTAGACCTGGAGATGGAGCAACAGACTGACTCCAAATTGGGAAAGGAGTACGTCAAGGTTGTATATTGTCACCCTGCTTATTTAACATATGTAGAGTTCATCATGTGAAATGCCGGGCTGGATGAAGCACAAGCTGGAATCAAGACGGCCAGAGAAATATCAATAATCTCAGATACGCAAGTGACACCACACTTACTGCAGAAATGAAGAGGAACTGAATAGCCTCTTGATGAAAGTGAAAGAGGATATTGAAAAAGTTGGCTTAAAACTCAACATTCAAGAAACTAAGATCATGGCATCTGGTCCCATCACTTCATGGCAAATAGATAGGGAAACAATGGAAACAGTGAGAGACTTTATTTTCTTGGACTCCAAAATCACTGCAGATGGTGACTGCAGCCATGAAATTAAAAGATGCTTTCTCCTTGGAAGAAAAGCTGTAATCAACTTAGACAGCATATTAAAAATTAGAGACATTACTTTGCCAACAAAGGTCCATCTAGTCAAAGCTGTGCTTTCTCCAGTAGTCATGTACGGATGTGAGAGTTGGACTATAAAGAAAGCTGAGTGTCAAAGAATTGATGCTTTCAAACTGTGGTGTTGGAGAAGACTTTGAGAGTCCCTTGGCCTGCAAAGAGATCAAAGCAGTCAATGCTAAAGGAAATCAGTCTTGAATATTCATTGGAAGGACTAATGCTGAACTTCCAATACCTTGACCATCTGATGCAAAGAACTGACTCATTTGAAAAGACCCTGATGCTGGGAAAGATTGAAGGCAGGAGGAGAAGGGGATGATAGAGGATGAGATGGTTGGATGGCATCACCGACTCAATGGACATGAGTTTGAGTAAGCTCTGGGAGTTGGTGATGGACAGGGAACTCTGGCATCCTGTAGCATGTGGGGTTGCAAAGAGAGGATATGACAGAGTGACTGAACTGAACTGAACCGCTGCTGTGCTCCTATTGAATATACATTGATTAAATGAACTGAACAAAGCACAGAAGGAACCATTGTCATAACAACAGGATTGCTTGTTTGTTTTAATATTCCTGACCTCCTTCTGAAAAAAGAAGTGAGTTCTAATTCCTCTAAGATTATATTTTTTTCAGCAGAGGAATGAAGGCAAGAAGATAGAATGGTGAGACTTTCATTTTTCACCCTACCTTCAGTGTGAGATGGGCCCCCTTCGTTTTGGCCAACTATCCAAATATATTGGATTTTCCTTTATTATTTTTACCATCTTCACTCAGCTTTTACCTCCACACTAATGATTTGCAATCATAGAGCAAATGACCTTTGCTAGCTAGGTGTGTTTTTCCCCTTTTTCTTGGGAGTGTTACATTTTTTTTTTTAATTTTAAATATTATAGCACAACTTGTTAGTATAATATTAGTAACAGCAGTTTTCAAACAACTACATCATAATTTTATTCAATTCTCTGGAATACTGTGTTCTTTTCCGACTCTGTAGGTATTGTCCTTTAATATCATTTACTTTATTTGGATACAGTTTGCTCCCTGGCTGCATTATGAAACTCCACACGACTGTATTATGAAAGCACTACTTCCCAGCTGTGTTCAGCTCTGCTCTGGCTTTGCTTAAGTATGCCATGTGAGGGAGGAGGGCTCCTCCTTTAATTCTTGAAAAAAGACGAAACTACTGTTCACTGCTCCTCTCACTAAAAGAAAACAAAAATACACTTAAACTTAGATGTCCTCTAGGACTGTCTAGAGTATGATTTCTCAAAATAGAACCCACAAACAACTGCATTAGAGGCAGCTTGAGTGCTTTCTGAAAAGTGAGAACCACTATGTCTTATCCTAATCCTTTTAGTGAACTCAGATTTGAGGAGGCAGGACAGAAGAGTTTCCATTTTGAATAAGTACTCCCAAGTAATTTGGGTGTATGATATATAAATTAAATATTATTCAACAAATAAATGCTCAGCATCTACTATGTGCCATTTCCTATACTAATTTCTGGGACTACAATAATAAACAGAGACATAATCCACATCCAATTAAAATTTCAGCTGAGTGAGGAGCTGGATATTTGTATATAAGCAACACAGAGCCAAGCACCAACTCTCAACTAGGACACAGGCTATGAAGGAGAGAAATTCAGAAATATGGACATTTGGCCAGGAATTTCAAGGAAAACTCTGAACTGAAACCCAAAGTTGAGTATAAATGAACTCAAGAAGAAGGGAAAAGGTGGTTGTGTTCCAGGCAATGGGAAAACAATATCAAAAATGATGTGGGATAAAGAAGCTTGGAGAGAAAATGACAAATGCACAAAGCCCAGGGTATGGCAACAACAGGGCAGAGCGAGCAGATTGTGTGAAGAAGGTACTGAGTCTTGTGGATCAGCTCCACCTTTATTCTGTAAATACAAGGGGAACCTCTTTAGGGTTTAATGGCAGACAGGACACTGGCAGGGTTATATTTGAGATTAGTTTTGTTGATCCTAGAGCTGCACTTTTCTCCTTCGCTTTTTGCTTCTCTTCTTTTCACAGCTATTTGTAAGGCCTCCTCAGACAGCCATTTTGCTTTTTTGCATTTCTTTACTTGGGGATGGTCTTGATCCCTGTCTCCTGTATAACGTCACAAACCTCCAGCCATA
This sequence comes from Bos mutus, assembly GCF_027580195.1. Taxonomy (NCBI): domain Eukaryota; kingdom Metazoa; phylum Chordata; class Mammalia; order Artiodactyla; family Bovidae; genus Bos; species Bos mutus. Next base: position 27,124,052 of record NC_091638.1, read on the forward strand.
GTTCATCACGCACTCTGTCTATGAGATCTAGTCCTTTAAATCTATTCATCACTTCCACTGAGTAATCATAAGGGATTTGATTTAGGTCATACCTGAATGGTCTAGTGGTTTTTCCTACTTTCTTCAATTTAAATCCAAGTTTGGCAATACGGAGTTCATGATCTGAGCCACAATCAGCTCCCGGTCTTGTTTTTGCTGACTCTCCATCTTTGGCTGCACAGAATATCATCAGTCTGATTTTGGTGTTGACCATCTAGTGAAGTCCATGTGTAGAGTCTTCTCTTGTGTTGTTGGAAGATGGTGTTTGCTATGAGCAGTGTGTTGTCCTGGCAAAACTCTATTAGCCTTTGTCCTGCTTCATTCTGTATTCCAAGGCCAAATTTGCCTGTTACTCTAGGTGTTTCTTGACTTCCTACTTTTGCATTTTAGTCCCCTATAATGAAAAGGACATATTTTGGGGTGTTAGTTCTAAAAGGTCTTGTAGGCTTAGCAGCAGCAGCAGCAGGTCTTCATAGAACCGTTCAGCTTCTTCAGCATTATGGTCAGGGCATAGGCTTGGATTACCCTGATATTGAATGGTTTGCCTTGGAAATGAACAGAGATAGAATAACAAAACAAAAGAATAGCAAGGAGAGATAAGAAAACCTTCCTAGGTGACCAGTGCAAAGAAATAGAGGAAAACATTAAAATAGGAAAGACTAGTGATCTCTTCAAGAAAATTTGAAATACCAAGAAAACATTTCATGCAAAGATAGGCTCAATAGAAAACAGAAATAGTATGGACCTAATAGAAGCAGAAGATATTAAGAAGAGGTGGCAAAAATACACAGAACTGTACAAAAAAGATATTCACGACCCAGATAATCATGATGGTGTGATCACTCACCTAGAGCCTGACATCCTGTAATATGAGCTCAAGGGGGCCTTAGGAAGCATCGCTATGAACAAAGCTAGTGGAGGTGATAGAATTCCAGTTGAGCTATTCCAAATCCTAAAAGATGATGCTGTGAAAGTGCTGCACTCAATATGCCAGCAAATGTGGAACACTCAGCAGTGGCTACAAGACTGGAAAAGGTCAGTTCTCATTGCTATCCCAAAGAAAGGCAATGCTAAAGAATGCTCAAATGCACAATTGCACTTATCTCACACACTAGTAAAGTAATGCTCACAATTCTCCAAGCCAAGCTTCAACAGTATGTGAACTGTGAACTCTCAGATGTTTAAGCTGGATTTAGAAAAGGCAGAGGAACCAGAGATCAAATGCCAACATCTGCTGGATCATCAAAAAAGGAAGAGAGTTCCAGAAAAACATCTATTTCTGCTTTATTGACTATGCCAAAGCCTTTGACTGTGTGGATCACAAGAAACTGTGGAAAATTCTTCAAGAGATGGGAATACCAGACCACCTGACCTGCCTCTTGAGAAATCTGTGTGCAGGTCAGGAAGCAATAGTTAGAACTGGACATGGAACAGCAGACTGGTTCCAAACAGGAAAAGGAGTACGTCAAGGCTGTATATTGTCACCCAAAGTACATCATGTGAAATGTTGGGCTGGAAGAAGGACAAGCTGGAATCAAGATTTCCAGGAGAAATATCAATAACTTCAGATATACAGATGACACCCCCTTATGGCAGAAAGTGAGAAAAACTAAAGAGCTTTTTTATGAAAGTGAAAGAGGAGACTGAAAAAGTTGGCTTAAAGCTCAACATTCGAAAAACTAAGATCATGGCATCTGGTCCCATTACTTCATGGCAAATAGATGGGGAAACAATGGAAACAGTGAGAGACTTTATTTTCTTAGGCTCCAAAATCACTGCAGATGGTGATTGCAGCCATAGAATTAAAAGACGCTTACTCCTTGGAAGGAAAGTTATGACCACCCTAGAGAGCATACTAAACAGCAGAGACATTACTTTACCATCAAAAGTCCATCAAAAAGTCAAATCTATGGTTTTTCCAGTAGTCATGTATGGATGTGAGAGTTGGACTATTAAGAAAGCTGAGCGCCAAAGAATTGATGCTTTTGAACTATGGTGTTGGAGAAGACTTTTGAGAGTCTCTTGCACTGCAAGGAAATCCAACCAGTCCATCCTAAAGGAGTTCATTCCTGAGTGTTCATTGGAAAGACTGATGTTGAAGCTGAAACTCCAATACTTTGGCCACCTGATGCGAAGAGCTGACTCATTTGAAAGAACCTAATTCTGGGAAAGATTGAAGACAGGAGGAGAAGGGGACAACAGAGGATGAAATGGTTGGATGGCATCACCAACTCAATGGACATAAAGTTTGAGTAAAGTCTGGGAGCTGGTGATGGATAGGGAAGACTGGCGTGCTGCAGTCCATGGAGTCACAAAGAGTTGGATATGACTGAGTGACTGAACTGAAAAGCTGCACTGCCCAACAAGTTGCCACATATGTCTGCTGCTGCTGCTAAGTCGCTTCAGTCGTGTCCAACTCTGTGACCCCATAGGCGGCAGCCCACCAGGCTCCCCCGTCCCTGGGATTCTCCAGGCAAGAACACTGGAGTGGGTTGCCATTTCCTTCTCCAATGCATGAAAGTGAAAAGTGAAAGTGAAGTCGCTCAGTCGTGTCCGACTCCTAGCAACCCCATGGACTGCAGCCCACCAGGTTCCTCCATCCATGGGATTCTCCAGGCAAGAGTACTCGAGTGGGTTGCCATTGCCTTCTCCGCCACATATGTCTATTGACATTTAAATGTAAAGATATAGAAATTTAATTCCTCAACCACACTATCTACATGTCAAGTGCTTAAGAGCCTCCTTTGACTGGTAGCTACCTCTCAGACAGCATAGATACAGAATATTCTTCATCACAAGGAGTTCCATTGGCAGAGCCACTCAAAGTGTGGTCTGCAGACCCCTGCATATCAGGCATCCCCAGCGAGCTAGTTAGGAATACATAATGTCAAGTTCCATGTTGTATTTGAAGATAACTCTTAGCTGACCTGTATGCATATTAAGGTTTGAGAACCATAATCTAAAAGGTAACCGGCCTTTTAAAGGAATCCTATTAATAATTTGCTGCTTTGAATGGGGTGAAAAGCACAGAGAAAATTCCAATATAGGGAATGACAGAAGAGATGAGGATGTTGCCAAGTACCAATCTGGGCCTCAGTTTCATGAGATCTCAAGTCCCTTTAGGAACTCAGTGAAATATACACATCACCTGGTTCCAATCAAATGCTTTACATTAGGGGAAAAAAATATTGTCTTACGGTTCTTTCCAAGCATGATTTCTAGGTATTGCCCTGCTGTCTTCCCTTCCCATCCATTCCCCTGGACTATTCCTCTGTAATATCTTGCTGTTGTAAGTAAGATTGCTACATATCATACCAATAGAATACAGGCTGTGACACAAAAAGCTTAATTTTCTTCTTTAGGGTTCCCGATGGAAAGCTATAATGTGTGAAATGTTATTTGTTAGATCGTTAAAAGAAACTAATGAACTCACTGGCTTCCTGAAACTGTAGTTCTATTTTTCAGGAGTATGGTTGCCTATTTTTTTAAACTGTGCAATTATCAAACAAATAGATCAACTTGTAATTGTTACCCATTTCAGACATGCACTCCACTCCACTTTTATTACACAGTCTGTTAGATGACAAAATACCTGAGGAAGCTCACCAAAATCCCAGACTTTGAAACAAAGCATGATAACATATGGGAGGATGGAAAAAAATCCAAATAACCAACCTAGGCTAAGGTTTAATTTTAAAACTAAAGAAAGAATACAATAACAAAAGGATAATAATCTTAAAAAATGAACACTAATCTATAATGAACACTTACTAATCATTAAGGACTGAATGCTTGTATCCTCTCAAAATTTATATATTGAATCCTTAACCCTCAATGTGTTGGCATTTAGAGACAGGGCCTTTGGGAGGAATGAGGGTTAGCAGAGGTCATGAGATCTGACAAATTGCCTCTCCTTGAGACTTTGTACAATTTCAACAAGAATCCTGCTAAGTCAGGTTAGCCATAATTTCCCATTCTCAATATCTTATCACTTTTGATCACTAATTGGATTCCTCATCCCCACTCCCTCCAGGTGACATCTGATCTCCCTGACCCCTTGAGAAAGAAACCTGTTAGGTTCATTTTAGTTAGAATCCTGTCTTACCCCTGATGTTTATTCTTGGCAATTGTCCATCTATTGATGTCACTCTGATTTTTGACTAAAAATTCCCACCATTCCTTCCTTTATTGAGAGTTGAACCCCAGACTCTCTTACTTAAAAAAAAAAAAAAAGCCATTGCAGTAACCTCCATACCCCCAAGTGCTTGAAAAGTTTTGACAACTATGTTAAGCTATTACTTGCTTTTAAACAGATGCTATTATTTTTACAGGTATATTTAGGCTGTATGTAAAAAACACATACATATTTGTATTTTTATCCAAGAAATCTTATTAATTTGAATTCATGTAGCACAGACAAGAAGGCTTGCTAAACATATAAATGTATGGATAGGAAACCTGAATTTAATCCTATTTTGTAACTAATTGTGGGACCTGGGCAGGTCAATCTAGGACAAACCTCGTAGGGCAAAATGCTCTCTGTGGGGGGAAAAAAAGGGAGCTGTTGCTTGGTAACTTTGCACGTCCCAGAGGTAATACTGTTTGATTTTTGCTCTTAAAGTCTTATTAAGTACTCTATTATCTCAGCTGGCAAAATAAAATGTTTGATCTTTATAACAAGTTTAGGTTCTGCCATTTGGTTAGTTTGAAATTTGGTCCCCAGGTTCAAAAATGAAAGGAAGATAGGAAGGAAGGGAGGAGAGAGGGAGGGAGGGAGGAAGGTCAATCATATGTGCTATTCTAAAAAAAAACAAAAAACTTTAAAATGTTCAGATGTTGATTAGCTGATAGAATCTGTCCTGTTAGCAAACATAAAATAATTAGCTGTATTGGTTAGAACCAGTTATAAGTGACAGACACCCACATCAAAAAAGACAAAGCAAAAAAAAAAACAAAAACAAAATCCAACAACAGAATATTTAGTGATTCACGCAAATGAAAAGTTCGTGGGTGGTATGGCTTCAAGAAAATATCTTTGCCAGCATCTCTAGGTTTACATATTCTCATCATCTCTTTCTAAGAAAAATCCCAGAATCAAATCTCATCAACCAGAAAGGATAATGTGCCACATTTCAGTCCTATAGCCAGTAGGCTGTATACCTATGCTTTGAACCAGGGATGAAGACAGCCTCACTTTTAAGCACCTCGAAACCACAAGGAAAATCCAGTAAAATTACTGTAAGAATTGAGAATGAATATTTGGCAAGCAAAAAACAATAATCATCCACTTTATCAAGAAAAATATTAACAGTTACAATATAATGGTAAGTGAGTGGTTATCACATCTTACTAAAGATAATATAATATTAGCTGCAAATTACTAAGCATTTCCTATATGCCCAGGATTATGCTAAATGCTTAACACACATTATCTACTTTATCTTACATACAGATGAAAAAAGAGAGGCTCAAATAAGTGATGTCACTTGCACAGAATCCCAAAAGCTAATAAAAAGCAGAACTAAAACACAATATGGATTTATCTGATTTCCCAGTTCATGTTCTTAAGAGTCTTAACCACTATGTTGCTTATGTAAGAACTAACTTGATATCTTATTCTCAGAGAGTACAAGACAACAGCAGCTGCAAAGTAAAATAACTTAATTATGCAGCTTCAAAAAACAATGGTTATTTATAACAGAAAAGTGCAATTGAATATAGTTTACTAATAATGTCCGGAAGGGGTCTGTGACAAAATCAGTAGCTGTAGTGTCTTAAATAATTCAGTTACCTTATTTCCAAAATACTACAGTGTTACAAAAAAAAAAACAACAAAGACATTACTTTGCCAATAAAGGTCCGTCTAGTCAAAGCAGTAGTCATATATGGATATGAAAGTTGGACTATAAAGAAAGCAGAATGCCAAAGAATTGATGCTTTTGAACTGCGGTTTTGGAGAAGACTCTTGAGAGTTCCTTGAACTGCAAGGAGATCCAACCAGTCTATCCCAAAGAAAATCAGTCCTGAATATTCATTTGAAGGACTGATGCTGAAGCTGAAACTCCAATACTTTGGCCACCTGATGCAAAAAACTGACTCATTTGAAAAGACCATCATGCTGGGAAGATTGAAGGCAGGAGGAAAAGGGGACAACAGAGGATGAGATTGTTGGATGGCATCACTGACTCAATGGACATGAATTTGAGTAAACTCTGGAAGTTGGTTATGGACAGGGAGGCCTCGTGTGCTGCAGTCCATGGGGTTGCATAGAGTTGGACATGACTGAGCAACTGAACTGAACTGACAGTGTTACAAAAAATTATTTTCATAAAATATATACATGTATAGATATGTATGTGTGTGTACACACAAATTAGAATGCAGTGTTTCCAAAAGAGTTATTAACAGTCAGATCCCTGAGAACCGTCCACAGCCCTCAGAATTATAAGTTTTACCAGTTACTAGTGATACCAGAATTAGCCCAAGTCATACTGGGACATCACTAACTAGATATTTGAAACTTAACTGTTCATATTCCTACAACCCACTAACCTCTACAGCCAATCATTGTTACCATTAATCTAAATAATATCCTACAGTAAGGTTTAGCAAATAACAGTCTATGGTTCAAATTCAACCTGCTGCCTGTTTTGTCAGTAAAGTTGTATTAGAACATAGTCATGAACATTAATTTACACATTGCTTATTGCTGCTTTTGCACTACAGTGGTAGAGTCAAACAGTTGCTACAGGGAGCATCTATCCCCAGAAATGAAAATATTTACTATGTAGTCCTCTATTAAAAAATGTTGCCATGTTCTACAATATGGTTTGCACAGTTCAAGAAGGATTTGATAAATTTCAACAGGCTAGAAATTGTCCTCCTATTTCATAAGTTGCTGGGAGGGAACTATTGTATCCATATTGAATTTCTCATGCTATAAAAAAAGAATGTCATATCACACCTCACACTGACCTTTGAAAATGATGTAATGAAGTGTTTACCAGGCAAGTTGATCTGGAACATCTGAGAGTTCATCCCATGCCAGGACTGTCCTCATCTGCTTTATGGCATCTTTACATTGTTTTTATTTAGACCTTTAAAAAAAGGAGTTAATGAGCTTAAATCTCTTCGTTGATTCTCTCTGGGGCAATTGTCAATTGAAGGCTATGACATTTTCTCTTTCCTTGAAAATGTTCCTTAAAATATTTTAAACCTTAAAACTTTCCTTAACAGTTTCCCTTGCATTGGTTTCTACAAACTGTACCTTATTCCCTTTCCACTAAATCATGTTGACCCTGGAGTCATATATAAATTAGACACGTTCAACTCTTAACGGCATTCATGGCTACTGAGGGACTTGTTCTTTGAAAGATTAACTGAGCACTTGGCCTTTATTGGTCTGTTCTTGGAATTACTGTATTTCATCTGTTTTCCTTAAGCAACTGGGTCTCTGGATGACCCACTTCCAACAAAGAAGGCTGTTTGCTTAACAGAAGAGCATACTGTATTTTCCCTGATTCTGAATTAAACTCTAGGGATAGTTTTTCCATTTTATACACGCAGACTGATAACGCCAACCTTACCCAATTGGGTGGAAAGATGATATTTTAGATGTGAAATTTAAGTCCTGCTCTTTTATCCTCAACTCTAGACTGCACAGGGAATCCCTGATCAAATTTCCAGCAGTTACATGCAACATATTAGGCATTAGGGTATACCGCAGAGAAATATCTCTAATGGTGTGCAAGTTGCTGAAGACATTTCACTTGTGCTGTTTAAATAAACTAGTCATGTTTTATCATGCACCATAATGTTTCACTGTTAGCTATACAAACCTTAAGAAGTTTCATATTTTCAGCAAGGACATGAATTTGAAAATGCACAAGTGTTCACCCCAAGCCAGAGCAGAATAAAATCCCCCTCAAAGGAGGAATGCATTTTTGGTTGTAATGAGACCATATGGTTACCAGAAAAGCAAAACAAGCTACAGTCCCTAGAATATTCTGAAACCCATGCAACAAAGCTCTTAACAAAGAAAACAGGATTGCAACATGGATGAGAGAATCCTATCTCAGTTAAGATCCTACTAAGGCAAGTTGTTCATTTCTGCATGTTGTTGCACTTATGGAAAGAAGTTGTGCCCTTAACTCCAGTTCCAAATACTCCAAAAGAACATTTGCATCAGCCCTTATATCTGCAAATGACATCCCAGGAATGTCAATTTTCTAGTACTGAAACTGCTAAAATGCAAATAGGAATGTCTTCACTAATCCTGTGGTTACATATGTCTTGACAAGACTGTGTTAAGACTTATTTTAAAATATACTGTGTTCGATATGTTTTTTCCCTGACCAACCATCCATGCAAGAAGACTGTGTCACCATGAGGTGGTGATCTGTTGCAGCAATCAGGATGGGACCAACTAACCAACTGGAGACAGGTCTTTCTTTAGAAGAAATACATTCTCTTAGAAGAAATGCATTCTCTTTCCACTGAGATGTCCAGCTGCTCACGGGTAACCCTGGAGGTTAATGTATATTTGCTCCAAAAAGGCAGTCCATCTGAGGGTGCAGGTAGCACAACAAGCAGTTAGGAGACTTGGAAAGACAAATCCCATTATTTAAGGCCAAGAGCGAAGTGCTACCTAATGGAAGAACCACCATAATGTTTCAGTTAATTGAAGTTAATTAATTCACTTTTTGTTTAAGCTCTTTATAGATAGGTTACTGTCACTTGCAAGAGGATACTTTTGCAAATGCTCAAAACACAATGAAAGCTCTATTATGATATGTTCATTAGATGTCAAAATGTTGAAGATATGTGACACCTAACAGGGATATTTTGATACGTGAGGAAGAAGGAGGAAGAATCTAGAACAGTAAGCACAATCCATGAGCTCTGAATGGAAGCAGAATAATGAGGTACCCAGAAAGGAGACGTGGAAGAATGGTGATGGGAGGAGCATTAAGAAGGGAAACACCTGGAGGTGAAAGACATGCATACATGTACTTGACCCCAATGTTTGGAGTTACGAATCATTTAAGCAATATTATTTCTCCACTGCTATGAGCAAGAGTGTCCTTCATATTAATATTTATATCATGTTTTTTACCTTATTAACAAATACCTCTACCACATATCAGATGAGAACTTTAAAACCACTACACCAAGCTACTACTAATGGCCTTTCTCTCTATGGATGAACAGGTGGGGATCAAATCCTTGAGCAAGTCATTGTCAACCATGAAAATCATGAATAGCAATAGTGGGAGTCATTAGGGTCTCGTGTTTTGTTCAAGTTGTTTTGCTTCCCTAAGACTTAGTTTCCTCATTTGCAAAAAGGAATAGAACACAGAGATGATATACTATAGAGATTTACAGTGAAAATTACACTTAGTATAAAACAATATATGAAAATAGTCTATGTGGCACCATAATACAGTAGGTATTAATTAAATTATGGCTGCTGTATTTTCTATAAACACATTTTACATGTTTGCCAATTACATTTACACTTGTCTGTAAATGCACATATTTAAGACAAATTACTTTTCCCAGACAGAATGTATACACGAAAGGATTTGTAAAAGGAAAAATATTGATTTTTCAGAATCCTATATTGCTGTCATGGTTTAAATACTGGAGTTTTAGAAGAAAAATTCTTCAAATCATGTAAATATCTAATTAACCCATCCTCCTAATTAGGTAATTTATTCATTATAAAGCAAGTATTGACACTGAAATTATCAAATGACACAGCAGAACAAAATTGGATTTGAGGCAATCATGTTTTTATGAGTAAATAATGCTCATAAATGAAACAGATTAATAATCTAATTAAATTATGACTTCTTTTAGAGCCTGTTTATATCCTAATTTCAGAAATGTATATGTCAACCATACTGTTTAACAGTGCAATCATAAAGGTCAGTGTACTTTACAAAAGCTAACAGGGATCTGACAGACTTGAGAAAGGTATTAGTCTTAGCAGAAAGCTAGCATTTGGAAGTTAATGAAAAATTGGCAAAATTGTGAAAGCAAATACCAAAGGAAGTGTCTATGCATAAAATATTCAGCAAGATAATAAGGTAATATGGCGCTGGTGAACTTATTTTTTTATTGAAGTAAAATTGATTCAAAAGATTGTGTTAATTGCTGCTGTACAGCAAAGTGATTCAGCTATACATACATATATACACTTTTAAAAAATATTCTTTACTATTATGATTTATCATAGGATACTGAATGTAGTTCTCTGGGCTATACAGTAAGATCTTGTTGTTTATCCATTCTTAAATATAAAAGCTTACATCTGGGACTTACCGGGTTGTCCAGTGGTTAAGTCTTCACTTTCCAATGCAAGGGGTGCTAATCTAGTTCAATCCCTGAACAGCATCACATATACAGCATAGCCAAAAAAAAAAAAAAACCAACATAAAGCAGAAACAATATTATAACAAATTCAGTGAAGACTTTTAAAATGCTCCTCATAAAAATTCTTAAAAAAAAAATAAAAGTTTACATCTGCTAAGCCCAACCTCCCACTACAACCCCCCATCCTCTTCCTGTTTGCAACCACTAGTCTGTTCTCTGTGTCTATGATTCTGTTTCTTTTTCATAGATAAGTTCATTTGTGTCGTAGTTCAGAGTCTACATATAAGTGATATCATGTGGTATTTATCTTTATCTTTCTGAGTTACTTCACTTACTATGATGATCTGTAGTTACATCCATGTCACTGCAAACGGCATTATTCTGTTCTTCTTTATGGCTGAGTAGTATTCCATTTTATGTACGTACCACCTCTTCTTTATCCATTCATCTGTTGCTAGACATTTAGGTCTTTTCCATGTCTTGGTAATTGTGAATAGTTCACATGCTCTGAACATAGGGGTGCATATATCTTTTTGAATTATAGTTTGTTCCAGATATAAGTCCAGGAATGGGACTGTTGGATCATATGATAATTCTATGTTTAGTTTTCTGGGGAAACTCTAACTGCTTTCTGCAGTGGCTGCACAAAACTTACATTCCCATAGCATTGGTGAACTTTAACAAGTATAATGTAGAGTGCATATGGAAGAGAAAAAAAAAAATATTTCAGTGGCTATGGATTTGTGACTTTATCCTGGCATGAATACAGTAAAAACAAATTAAAAAATTAAATGTATAAAAGAGATACTATGCTTTTCTGATAATAGAAATGTGGATTAAATATAAAGTCCTTGCTTCCTGTCCAAATTTCCTCTTCCTCTTTACCCCAGATCCATTCCTTCTCTTTTTTATAATGCACTTTCTGAAATTGAAATAAAACATACAAACAGAAAAATGCATATGGAAATTTATAGTCATTTATGAGGCTTATTGGAGAAGGAAATGGCAACCCACTCCAGTATTCTTGCCTGGAGAATCCCATGGACTGAGGAGCCTGGTGGGCTGCTGTCCGTGGGGTCGCACAGAGTCAGACATGACTGAAGTGACTTAGCATGCATTGAGGCTTATATAAATGGACTCACACAATATGTATTCTTTCTATTGAGGTTTCTTTTATAAAATACTATGGTTGTAAGATTTGTTTCCATGTTGTTACATGTAGTGGTTATTTTCATTGCTTTAATGTACATAACAAGTTTTGCCATTAAAATATCTTTGGTATAAATAGTCTGTACCAGCCTTTTATACTTACATATTTTGGAAATTATACCTAGGAGTGGAATTGCTAGGTCAAAGCTTTGTGGCTCTCATGCTTTAGATTTCCAAACCAATAGTGTTAACTTAGCCTATTGAAAGCACTGCTTGGACATGTCAGTGGGTCTATAAAGCCCTCAGTGCTCAGCATTACCATGTTTACTTTGCTTTTAGTTTTAGCCATTTTTATATATAGTATCATTTCACTGGATTCCTGTTTTCTTTATACTCACACAACAAAATGCACATATCTTGTGTCCATGAATGTCACAAATTTATTAATCCATGTAAACATTCTGTTATTATTCTGTCTCTAAGTCATGCCTGACCCTTTGTGACCCTATGGACTGCAATGCATCAGGCTCCTCTGTTCTCTACTCTAGAAAAGGTCACTTTTCTTTCCAATAATAAAGAAGGGCAATGCCAAAGAATGTTCAAACTACAGAACAATGGTGTTCATTTCACATGCTAGCAATATTATGCTCAAAATTCTTCAAGTTAGTTTTAGCTGTATGTGAACTGAGAACTTCCAGAGGTACAAGCTGGATTTAGAAAAGGCAGAGGAATCAGAGATCAAATTAACCAACAGTCATTGGATTATAGGGAAAGCAAGAGAATTCAAGAAAAACATCTGCTTCATTGACTATTCTAAAGTCTTTCACTTTGTACAATAAACTGTGGAAAATTCTTGGAGAAATGAGAGTACCAGATCACTTTACTTGTCTCATGAGAAATCTGTATGCAGATCAAGAAAAAAACAGTTAGACCTGGACATGGAACAACTGGTTCAAAACTGGGAAAGAAGTACAATAGGTTGTATATTGTCACCCTGCTTATTTAACTACTGTGCAGAGTACATCATGTGAAATGCCAGGCTGGATGAATCACACACTGGAATCAAGATTGGTGGGAGAAACATCAACAATCTTAGATAGGCAAATGACACCCTTCTAATAGCAGAAAGTGAAGAGGAACTGAAGAACCTCTTGATGAAAGTGAAAGAGGAGAGTGAAAAAGTTGGCTTGAAACACAACATTCAAAAACCTAAGATCATGGCATCCAGCTCTATCACTTCATGGCAAATGGAAGGGAAAAAAAGTGGAAGCAGTGACAAATATTTTTTTCTTGGGCTCCAAAATCATTTCAGACGTTGACTGCAGCTATGAGATGAAAACACACTTGCTCCTTGGAAGGAAAGCTCTGACAAACATAGATGGCATACTAAAAAGCAGAGACATCACTTTGCTGACAAAGGTCTACCTAGTGAAAGCTCTGGTTTTTCCAGTAATTATGTACTGATGTGAGAGTTGGATCATAAAGAAGGCTGAGTGCCAAAAAATTGACGTTTTTGAACTGTGGTGCTGGAAAAGACTCTAGAGAGTCCCTTGGACTGCAAGGAGACCAAACCAGTCAATCCTAAAGGAAAGCAACCCTGAATATTCATTGGATGGACTGATGTTGAAGCTCCAATACTTTGGCCATCTGATGCAAAGAGCTGAATCATTGGAAAGAAACTGATGCTGGTAAAGATTGAAGACAAAAGGAGAAGGGAGGAGCAGAGGATGTGATATAACCTTTATTTAAAACAAAATATAGTATAGAATATTTCCATCATCCCAAAAAGTATTGTCTTTCCTTTTTTCATGCAATTTCATGCTCCCACCTGAAGAATTACTGTCCTGATTTCTATCACTATAGTTCTCTTCTTGGACTTCAAATAAGTAAAATCCTACAACATATAATCACTTATGTCTGGCATCTTTTGCTCAATATTTTGTGTTTGATATTGTAATTTATTACAATATTCATTATAACATATGCCAATATTATTCATTTACTTTTAACTGCCAAACAATATTCCATTGTATAAATATACCACAGATTATTCCATTCTCCTGGTGATGACCATTTGAGTTCCTTCAAACTGGGTTATGATGAACATTTTTACAAATCTTTCTGTGAATCTTTGTTAGTTGTTTTTTTTTTTTTTTTTAATCTTGGGTAAATACCTAGATTGAAATTCTAGGGGTAAGAAGAGAATGTATATTTAATTTTATAAGAAACTTCTAACTAGTTATACATGATATCTGTACAATGTAACCTTCCTACAAGCATTTAATGGGACTACCCTGGTGGCTCAGATGGTAAAGAATCTGCCTGCAATGCAGGACATGTGGCTTTGATTCCTGGGTCAGGAAGATCTACTAGAGAAAGGAATGGTTACCCACTCCAGTTTTCTTGCCTGGAGAATTCCATGGACAGAGGAGCCTGGCAGGCTACAGTCTGTGGGGTTGCATAGAGTCAGACACGAGTGAGCAATTAACACTTTCACTTGTCACAAGTATTTATTAAAGTTATATTAGCTCCATTTCTTTGCCAGCAATTAGCATTGTCACACTCAATTTTATTCATTGTAGTAGTGTAAAATGATACATGATTTCAGTTTTAATTTGCACTTTTCTGGTAATTAATGATGTCAAGCATTTTTTCCATGTTTGTGCCTATTGATCATTCTTAAATCTCCTTTAGTAAAGTATTTCTTCAAAAGTTTTACCCTTTTTTGTTGAATCATCTGTCCTTATAACATTGATAAGTAGATATTCTTTATATATTCTGGGTAAAAGTCCTTTTTTTCAGATTTTTGAACTGTAAATATTTTGTTTGAGTCTGTGACTTGCCTGTTCATTTTCCTAATTTTTTTGATACATAGTAGTTTTATCTTTAATGTTGACAAAATACATGTTATCAATTTTTGTAATGGCTAGTGCTTTTTTGTGTGTTTTGCCTAATAAATCTTTGCCTACTCAAGATGATAAAGACATTTTCCTATAGAAGCATTCTGGTTGTAGATTTTATATGTAGGCATTTGATCTATCTTGAGTTAATTTTATTTTGGACTGATATATGGAATTGATTCAGCATTATTTGTTTAAAAAGACATTCCTACCCCACAAATTTAACACCTTGGTTTAAAATAGCAGGCTGTATAGGTAGGTAGGTAGATAGATAGATAGATAGATATAGGTCTATATCTCAACTCCATTTGGTTCTACTGACATATTTGTCATTCCTTACACTGATACTATCTCAATTAATGTAGCTTTATAGTGGTTCTCAAAAGCATGTAATATATATGTCTTTCAACTTTGTGCATTAAGAAAAAAAGTATGCTTTTATACAAATATATCTTATATAAATATATACACATATTCTTTGCAGTTGCATTTTAATTTTAGAATAAGTTCATTAATTTCTTAAAAAAATACTGCTGCAATTGTGATCAGGACTAAGCTGAATCTATAGCTTTCTGACTGCTTTTGTAATTTATTATCTTTCATTTTCAGCAATATGAGATATCTCAGTATATTTTTCTTTGTATCTGTGTTTCTTGGGTTTTACAGTACTTCTTGAATCTCTGCCTTGGACACTGATTAGTTTTTTAACGTTCTTAGGCCCAATATTCTCAACTATTGCTTCTGCCCTATTCACTCTTTTGTCTACTTCTAAGACTCCAATCACATATATGTTAGACATTTGTACTATATTCTAAACATCCATTTGTTTCTGTCTATATTCTCTATCTTATGGAGCTCCTTGATTCGGTTTGAATATTTTGTTTTGACTTATTTTCCAACTTCTTATTTCTTCAGCTGTGGTTAGTCTGCTGATGAATCCAACCACTTTGTTTAACAAAATCTCTGCCATTGAGATCTTAACCACTCATTTTATTATTTAAGTTCTAGAATTTCTATCTTTTAAAATTCCAAATTCTTTGCTAAAATTCACCATCTTGTCACAATTTCTGAACATATTAATAAAAGCTATGTTTTATAGCTCTAATATGTGCTTATTTTCTTGGTCAATTTCAGTTGCTTTTTTCCTTGTTTTGGGCTGGTTCTTGACCTTTTGCACCTTATTGCTTTTTACTCTGAATTATAGTTAAAGTGTTATATTCACTTCAGATGTACAGCCTAGTGCTTTGATATTTTATAGATTATACTCCATTTGTAGTTAGTATAAAATATTGATTATATTCCCTGTTCATTACATCGTTGTATCATATTTATTTTCTAAGTGCCTGGTTAGTTTTTATTGTTTACCACATTGCACAGCATTGTATAAAAGATTAGCATCAATCATTTGAAGCATTAGCTAATGTCATCCTTCTCCATAGAAGAATTATTTGTGTTATCATAAAGTAGGTGGGTGTGTCTCCATAATCCAAATGGAAGCTGAAACAATTTTAAGTTGGGCATTAGTTATTATGAATACTTATCTATTTCTCTTTCAATATCACATGTAGAATGCAAGATCTTTAGATACAAGCTGAAAGATTGGGGTATTTACCCAGAGCCCTTGACTCCATAGTTTTCCCTCAGCAACATGAGACAGCCAATACTCTGCTGAGTTGCTTATCCTCTCAACCACTGCTTTAGTATTTGTTATTAATTTTACTGGGAGAAGTGGCTCCAGGCACTGCAATAACTTCCTTTGGTATTCCTCATGCTTTGTCTTTTTTTGAAGTTCTCAATCCATTGGTATCTTTTTAATGTCTTAAAACAGATAGTATTCTAAGTATTTTTCTAACTTATTTCATTGTTCTCAGCAAAAAGGCTGTTCTGAAACCTCCTAGTTAGTCATTACTAGAAGCTTAATTTTTTTTTCTCTTAAAAGGTAGATATTTGTAGAAGTTAATGGACTAGCTTTCAAAAAATATGAAAATATCATCCTCTCTGATAAATCTAAAAGAGACAAGGTTCCCCTAATGTAAATTCAGTTCAATAACATTCAGAAAATTTAACTGATATATGTCAATCTGTAATTGGCAATACATAATGTTGCTTGATGGTAATGAGAAATGCAACTTATGAGTGTGACTTACTGAGAATAAAGCAAGATGTTCTGATTAAACACTGTTCAGATGAACCTCTAAAAAAGTGTATCACAAAATACAACCAAGCCAGCATAGCAAAATCTAAAAGAACTGAACTGAAATTGTAAACAACCATCCACAAAAGACAAGAGAGATCTTACAGTCCAGATGTATCCACAGTGGTTGCCTCCCAAAACAAAACCATTCACATTCCCGAGAGGACTATAATAGAAACCAGAATGTATACAATATACCAGTAACAATGAGCAATATATGACCCAAAAATTGACATGGAAAGACCTAGGAAAACGTGACCCATTTTTAAGTGAAGAGACAACCAACAGATGCCAAGCTCAAAGTGACCTGGATTTTTTAAATTATCAGACAAGGATTTTCCAGCAGCTATTGTAAATATTACTATTTGTTATAACTTATACTGAAATGAATATAAAGATGGGAAATATCAGTAGAGAAATAATTTGAATCAGTTCTAATGAGGTGGATGAAACTGGAGCCTATTATACAGAGTGAAGTAAGCCAGAAAGAAAAACACCCATACAGTATACTAATGCATATATATATGGAATTTAGAAAGATGGTAACAATAACCCTGTATACAAGACAGCAAAAGAGACACTGATGTATAGAACAATTTTTTGGACTCTGTGGGAGAGGGAGAGGGTGGGATGATTTGGGAGAATGGCACTGAAATATGTATAATACCATATATGAAATGAGTCGCCAGTCCAGGTTCGATGCACGATAATGGATGCTTGGGGCTGGAGCACTGGGATGACCCAGAGGGATGGTATGGGGAGGGAGGAGGGAGGAAGGTTCAGGATGGGGAACACATGTATACCTGTGGCAGATTCATTTTGATATATGTCAAAACCAATAGAATATTGTAAAGTTAATAAAATAAAATTTAAAAAAAATAACTAAACAAGTATTTTTAAAGTGAAAAAAGCAATATCATATAAAAAGTTCACTGTTTTGGCTCAATAACAGAATATATATATACACACACACACACCACACATGTATGTGTGTGTATATACATATATACACGCATATATACACACACATATATATATGTAACAGAGGAACATTTCAGTAATCTTGAATATGGGTTAATAGAAATTGCTCAAAAATAGAAAAGAAAAAAGACTGACAAAAATTGAATAAGACTCAGGGATCTGTGGAATGATAGTAAAAGGTCTAAAGTAAGTTGCCTTGCTAACCCAGAGGAGAGGATAAAGATATTAGGGCAGAAACATATTTGAAGAAATAACATTTGAAAATACGCCAAATTTTGTAGGATATATACATTTTTACAATATAGAAGCTCAGTAAATTCCAAATAGGATAAACCCTAAGATAGACATTCTAAGATACATACATACATAATCAAACTGAGAAAAACCAAAGACATTGCAAACAAACTTAAATACATTAAATAAAGAAGCATAACCATTTAAATTACTGAATTTCTCATTAAAAAATCCATCCAGAATATAGTTAGTGAAACAATGTCTTTAAAGAGCTGACAGAAAAAAAAAAACAAAAAACATAAAAACTTTCAACTCAGATTATATATCTAGTAAAAATCTACTTCAGGAATGAAAGAGAAATAAAGACATTGTCAAGTCAAGGAATGACAAAGACAGTTTGTTGCCAGCCAATCTAAACTAGAAGAAAAAATTTAAGGAAGTTCAAGTTGAAGGAAAATAATAGTAGAGGCAAAATTTAATTTTCAGGAATGAATGAAGAGATAGAGAAAGTCATAGCAAAATGCATACTAAAAAAAAAGAATCAAACTGATTTTGCTGGCTAGATACAAGTATCAAAGCCTTATATTAGATATTTGCCCTTAATTATTGAGACTATTCAAATGTTATTTTAATCTAAATTCTAAATTTCACCATCAATTCACTAGATAAATGTAGTAGAAGATGTGTTGTACTACTTAGATGCTTCCTTTTAGGATAAAAATCCTCATTCCCTAGTTGCCAGAACTTGTTGACTACTAAACACTCACAGAAGAGACCTGCTAAGAATTGCCCTCATTCACAGGGTGCTCCCTCACCTACATTGCACCTCTTTCCCAGGGTCTCCTGCATGTTCAATAACTGAACTATGTTGGGTACAAAAGTCCTCTTCTGCATTCAGGACAAATCTAGTGGGTCACTGAAGCTCCTCAGCTCCCCACAGAATCAGTCTTTGTTCTCACCACACCATAGTGCAACTTTTCTCTCTGCATGATCCTATTTCATCTCTGCTAGGTAGGTGTTGCTTGAAAGGCATTCCCCCCAAAATCTTGTGCATGCAAATCTCTGTCCCCTAGTCTGTTTCCTGCGTAACCTGACCTGAGAGAGTTTATCGTACACAGAATCCTTCTAAAGCTGAGTCCTTTGAAAAAACTGTGAAAGATGGGGGGGGGGGCGGGGGCGGTGAGAAATGAACAAGCATCACAGTAACTTTCAGTTGAAAATAATTATTTAGATTGTTTCTCTCAGTATGATGCACTAAAGAAAGCACATTGGCTGCTGCTGAATTCTACCAACTTCAGAGTCATACATGCATTCCGTCTACCACTGGTCTACAGTGCCAAAGATAAAAGAGTAGAATTAGAAATATTGGAAATATATGAAAAATGAGAAAATACTCTCTTAAGCCAAAGAGTGTGTAGGGAAAGAGTTGCTGAGTTATTATAAGGAGCCACAGTTATTCACTAGCATTCACAGCAAATAGACCAAATTTTCCTTAAGAAGCAATGACAGCGTTATGCTATAAAAACCACCTCAAATTCTTTTTTTAGGTAAAGCACATTTTTTTTAAAATTACATAAACATTCTCAGTAAGTCTAAAATGCTGGGGATTAAAGGTGTTTTGGTTGAGGTTTTTGCTTATCCTATTTATTCTATTTGAAAAAAAAAAAAAATCCAGTCGTCTTAATAATCCCTTTCATTATATAGCTCCCTAGAGTTTAGAGCACACTATTGTATACAGTATCTCATTTATATTTTTGTTACTGTCCACACAGCATATAATTATTGTAGAATTACTGAAAAATACAGAGGAGTAAAAAGCAGATAACAGATTATAGGTAATCCTAGTAACAAGAGAAATATTTCAGGAGGCATATTTTATTTTACCTTCTTAGTATTCCATCCTCCTGAAAGGCCCACTGTTTTTTCTGTAGAAAATTCAATCTCTCTCTTCATTCAATCCGTGTGGGTATGACTTACCCTAATTTTCACTCAAAAAAGTATGTTTGTCTTAGCCTAACTAATCAAATCTCAAAATCATTGATTAAGGGAACTATACATGAGGCAAGACAGGTCAATGAATTCTGGGACACTTGAGGCCAGCAGTTAAAGATTTGTTTTTTCCAGCTGGTGATGCTAACCTAGTAGGCAACAGATTTACATGTGACCATTTTGGCCAACATACGTGGTGATCCTACCAGAAGCTAAAGCTAATACAAAGGAGGCAGAGTACAGGTCAAGACTTTGAGTTCATTTAAGCCTTTGAATCCAGTTGTGCTCAAATCTCTTTTGAACTTTTCTGTTTGGATGAGCTAAGACAGTCTCTTTTTTCTTAAGCCTGTTTGAATTTCACTTGCATTACTTACAACTGAAAGAGCTCTAATAATACATAACTGTTCATGATTTGCTTATTATTTTTCCTGATTATATTTAGATAGATATACTCAGTTTAATAAACAACAGAAAAACAACAAAATTTGGAAGTATTTTGTCTTTATGCATAAAACCACCCAGCACAGCAGGCAAGGCAAATATTATTAATTCAATTTTACATATGAACAAACAAAGAACAAAGGACAAAGTTAATAGGTCTGATTTGGACTGGAATCTATGACTTTTTAATATCTGATATTTTTAATATTCTTTGACGTTGCCCTTCCAAATGTCTCATAAGTCTAAGAATTTATTTCCTGAATGTTAATAAAGATTACCTCCCATCTTAGAGTAAAAGTGAAGGAAGAAATCGTGAGTTCATAAAGAACCTTATCAGTCCTCAAAATGAGAAATCTAAAATATAATGAGAGCTAGGACCTTCCCATCCACTGGAGAAGGGAATGGCAAACCACTTCATTATTCTTGCCTTGAGAACCCCATGAACAGTATGAAAAGGCAAAATGATAGGATACTGAAAGAGGAACTCCCCAGGTCAGTAGGTGCCCAAATTACTACTGGAGATAAGTGGAAAAATAACTCCAGAAAGAATGAAGGGATGGAGCCAAAGCAAAAACAATACCCAGTTGTGGATGTGACTGGTGATAAAGCAAGGTCCGATGCCGTAAAGGGAAATATTGCATAGGAACCTGGAATGTCAGGTCCATGAATCAAGGGAAATTGGAAGTAGTCAAACAGGAGATGGTAAGAGTGAATGTCGACATTCTAGGAATCAGCGAACTAAAATGGACTGGAATGGGTGAATTTAACTCAGATGATCATTATATCTACTACTGTGGGCAGGAATGCCTTAGAAGAATTGGAGTAGCCATCATGGTCAACAAAAGAGTCTGAAATGCAGTACTTGGATGCAATCTCAAAAACGACAGAATGATCTCTGTTTGTTTCCAAGGCAAACCATTCAATATCACAGTAATCCAAGTCTATGCCCCAAACAGTAATGCTGAAGAAGCTGAAATTGAACGGTTCTATGAAGATCTACAAGACCTTTTAGAACTAACAATACCCCAAAAAGATGTCCTTTTCATTATAGGGGACTGGAATGCAAAAGTAGGAAGTCAAGAAATACCAGGAGTAACAGGCAAATTTGGCCATGGAGTATGGAATGAAGCAGGGCAAAGGCTAATAGAGTTCTGCAGAGAGAACACACTGGTCATAACAAACACCCTCTTCCAACAACACAAGAGAAGACTCTACACATGGACATCACCAGATGGTCAACACTGAAATCAGATTGATTATATTCTTTGCAGCCAAAGATGGAGAAGCTCTATACAGTCAGCAAAAACAAGACTGGGAGCTGACTGTGGCTCAGATCATGAACTCCTTATTGCCAAACTCAGACTTAAATTGAAGAAAGTAGGGAAAACCACTAGACCATTCAGGTATGACCTAAATCAAATCCCTTATGATTATACAGTGGAAGTGAGAAATAGATTTAAGGGACTAGATCTGGTAGACAGAGTGCCTGATGAACTGTGGATGGAGGTTCGTGACATTGTACAGGAGACAGGGATCAAGACCATCCCTATGGAAAAGAAATGTAAAAAAACAAATGGCTGTCTGAGGAGGCCTTACAAATAGCTGTGAAAAGAAGACAGGCAAAAAGCAAAGGAGAAAAGGAAAGATATAAGCATCTGAATGCAGAGTTCCAAAGAATAGCAAGGAGAGATAAGAAAACCTTCCTCAGTGATCAATGCAAAGAAATAGAGGAAAACAACAGAATGGGAAAGACTAGAGATCTCTTCAAGAAAATTAGAGATACCAAGGGAAGATTTCATGCAAAGATGGGCTCGATAAAGGAAAGAAATGGTATGGACCTAACAGAAGCAGAAGAAGTTAAGAAGAGGTGGCAAGAATACACAAAAGAACTGTACAAAAAAGATCTTCATGACCAAGATAATCACGATGGTGTGATCACTCAGCTAGAGCCAGACATCCTGGAATGTGAAGTCAAGTGGGCCTTAGAAAGCATCCCTACGAACAAAGCTAGTGGAGGTGATGGAATTCCAGTTGAGCTATTTCAAATCCTGAAAGATGATGCTGTGAAACTGTTGCATTCAATATGCCAGCAAATTTGGAAAACTCAGCAGTGGCTACAGGACTGGAAAAGGTCAGTTTTCATTCCAATCCCAAAGAAAGGCAATGCCAAAGAATGCTCAAACTACCGCACAATTGCACTCATCTCACATGCTAGTAAAGTAATGCTCAAAATTCTCCAAGCCAAGCTTCAGCAATACATGAACCATGAACTTCCAGTTCAAGCTGGTTTTAGTAAAGACAGAGGAACCAGAGACCAAATTGCCAACATCTGCTGGATCATCAAAAAAGCAAGAGAGTTCCAGAAAAATATCTATTTCTGCTTTATTGACTATGCCAAAGCCTTTGACTGTGTGAATCACAATAAACTGTGGAAAATTCTGAAAGAAATGGGAATACCAGACCACCTGACCTGCCTCTTGAGAAACCTATATGCAGGTCAGGAAGCAACAATTAGAACTGGACATGGAACAACAGACTGGTTCCAAATAGGAAAAGGAGTATGTCAAGGCTGTATATTGTCGTCCTGCTTATTTAACTTATATGCAGAGTACATCTTGAGAAATGCTGGGCTGGAAGAAGCACAAGCTGGAATCAAGATTGCCGGGAGAAATATCAATACCCTCAGATATGCAGATGACACCACCCTTATGGCAGAGAGGGAAGAGGAACTAAGAATCCTCTTGATGAAAGTGAAAGAGGAGAGTGAAAAAGTTGGCTTAAAGCTCAACATTCAGAAAACAAAGATCATGGCATCTGGTCCCATCACTTCATGGCAAATAGATGGGGAAACAGTGGAAACAGTGTCAGACTTTATTTTTGGGGGCTCCAAAATCACTGCAGATGGTGATTGCAGCCATGAAATTAAAAGACGCTTGCTCCTTGGAAGGAAAGTTATGACTAACCTAGATAGCATATTGAAAAGCAGAGACGTTACTTTGCCAACAAAGGTCTGTCTCGTCAAGGCTATGGTTTTTCCAGTGGTCATGTATGGATGTGAGAGTTGGACTGTGAAGAAAGCTGAGCACCGAAGAATTAATGCTTTTGAACTGTGGTGTTGGAGAAGACTCTTGAGAATCCCTTGGACTGCAAGGAGGTCCAACCAGTCCATCCTAAAGGAGATCAGTCCTGGGTGTTCTTTGGAAGGGCTGATGTTGAAGCTGAAACTCCAATAGTTTGGCCACCTGATGCAAAGATTTGACTCATTGGAAAAGACTCTGATGCTGGGAGGGATTGGGGGCAGTAGGAGAAGGGGATGAGAGAGGATGAGATGGCTGGATGGCATCACCGACTCGATGGACATGAGTTTGGGTGAACTCCAGGTGTTGGTGATGGACGGGAGTCCTGGCGTGCTGATATTCATGGCATCACAAAGAGTCGGACACGACTGAATGACTGAACTGAACTGAACTGAGCTGAGGACCTCCAAAGAGGTTTAAAACCTCCATTGGTTTAAATCTCTATAGAAGTTTAAAAATATCCATTCCTTCATTCAACATCTACCTGTTTTGTGCCTTCTTTGTATCAGTCTGTCTCAAAACTTGGGAATGCAACTAAGATCAAATCCTAATTGGTCCCTTAGCCTCAAAGAGTCAGCCAACAGGAGATAGAACATGTCCAAATATGTACATAAATGACATGAAAATTCCAATCCTGACATCCACTTTGTAGAGGCAATATTTTGCTGCTAATAGAGTTCATAATAGGGCAGTTTGGTGTAATGAGAAGAGTTATGCAACGTCCAAGGGAGACATAATGCTTAAACTGAGATCTTCAGGATTGGCAGACTTAAAAGGTCTTCAGGATGAGCAGACTTAAAAGGTGATGGAAAAGTATTCGAAATGGACACAAGGAAATGTGTAGGGGAAGGAGAGTGTGGTACAAATGGAGCAAGCAGCACTGAAATAGATGCACTACAAGATGTTAAATAGATAGCTAGTGGGAAGTTGCTATATAACACAGGGAGCCCAGCCTGACACTCTGTGAAGACTGAGATGGGTGGGATGGAGGCTCAAGAGGGAGGGGATTATTGCTTATACCTATGGCTAATCTGGCCACCTCATGCGAAGAGTTGACTCATTGGAAAAGACTCTGATGCTGGGAGGGATTGGGGGCAGGAGGAGAAGGGGACAACAGAGGATGAGATGGCTGGATGGCATCACTGACTCGATGGACGTGAGTCTCAGTGAACTCTGGGAGTTGGTGATGGACAGGGAGGCCTGGCGTGCTGCAATTCATGGGGTTGCAAAGAGTTGGACACGACTGAGTGACTGATCTGATCTGATGGCTAATCTGTGCTGTTTTACAACAGAAACAAACACAACATTGAAAAACAAGCATCCTCCAATTAAGAAAAAAATCCTGTGAAGGTGGAATGGTTAATTAAAATATATAGGAACTTATCCTGGTCTGTGTGTCTGGATTAGTTAGGTTAAATGATTGAAGCTGTGGCTAGTTTCCATTTGTTCAGAACCGAAGTTTGTGAGATTAGGTATCAATTTTTTAAATGACCTCAGTCCACTCTGTCCTGACATATGCATAGACATTTTCCCCACACAGATTCACTTTAGTCGCTCAGTCATGTCTGACTCTGTGACCCCAAGGACTGCAGCACGCCAGGCTTCCCTATCCATCACCAACTCCAGGAGCTTCCTCAAACTCATGTCCATTGAGTCAGTGATGCTCTCCAACCATCTCATCCTCTGTCGTCCCCTTCTCCTGCCACCTTCAATCTTTCCCAGCATCAGGGTCTTTTCCAATGAGTCAGTTCTTCACATCAGATGGCCAAAGTATTGTAATTTAAGCATTAGTCCTTCCAGTGATATTCAGGACTGATTTCCTTTATCATGATTGCCAGGAGAAATAGCAATACCCTCAGATACGCAGATGACACCACCCTTATGGCAGAAAGTGTAGAAGCACTAAAGAGCCTCTTGATGAAAGTGAAAGAGGAGAGTGAAAAAATTGGCTTAAAACTCAACATTCAAAAAACTAAGATCATGGCATCTGGCCCCATCACTTCCAGGCAAATAGATGGGGAAACAGTGGAAACCGTGAGATACTTTATTTTTGGGGTGTTCCAAAATCATTGCAGGTGGTGACTACAGCCATGAAATTAAAAGACCCTTGCTCCTTGGAAGAAAAGTTCTGACCAACCGAGACAGCATATTCAAAAGCAGAGACATTACTTTGCCAACAAAGGTCCATCTAGTCAAAGCTATGGTTTTTCCAGCAGTCATGTATGGATGTGAGAGTTGGACTATAAAGAAAGCTGAGTGACGAAGAATTGATGCTTTTGAACTGTGGTGTTGGAGAAGACTTCTGAGAGTCCCTTGGACTGCCAGGAGATCCAACCAGTCCATCTTAAAGGAAATTAGTCTTGAATATTCATTGAAAAGACTGATACTCAAGCTGAAACTCCAATACTCAGGCCACCTGATGCAAAGAACTGACTTATTGGAAAAGACCCTGATGCTGGGAAAGATTGAAGGTGACAGGAGAAGGGGATGACGGAGGATGAGATGGTTAGATGGCATTACCAACTCAATGTACATGAGTTTGAGGAAGCTCCAGGAGTTGGTGATGGATAGGGAATCCTGGCGTGCTGCAGTCCATTGGGTCGCACAGAGTCGGACACAACTGAGCAGCTGAACTCAACTGTGCGGAAGAATCCCTTAGAAGAAATGGAGTAGCCCTCATACCCAAAAAAATGAGTCTGAAATGCAGTACTTGTGTTCAATCTCAAAAACACCAGAATTATCTCTGTTCGTTTCCAACGCAATCCATTCAGTATCACAGTAATCCAAGTCTACACCCCAATCAGTAATGCTAAAGAAACTGAATTTCAATGGTTCTATGAAGACCTTTAAGACCTTCTAGAATGAACAGCCAAAAAAGATGTCCTTTTCATGATAGGGGACTGGAATGCAAAAGTAGGAAGTCAAGAGATACCTGGAATAACAGGCAAATTTGGCCTTGGAGTACAAAATGAAGCAGGGCAAAGTCTAATACAGTTTTTCCAAGCGAATGCACTGGTCATAGCAAACACCCACACAGATTAGCTTCCTATTGTTACAAAAATTCCATAAAGAGATTCTTTTGAAAAAATGTAACTGGGTTGACTCTTCTTTTTCTTTGAAATTTGTAGCCTTATCTTTTTCTTGCTTCAGTTTAAAATATTTTAAGACAATACCTTTTCTGTGCTAATGCTTCATAGAATTATGCAATTTGGATATGAAAGAGATCTTTAAGATATTATAAAATAATCCTTTAATTTTAAGGATGGAGAAATTAACACTACCCCACTCTTTCAATGTGACTGAAACAGTCACCCTGTTAAAATGGCACAAATGACTAGTTATTTCTCCAAAAATAATTTTTGCCAAGCTAAACCTCTGTTTCTATATCCAACTATTATCTTGTCAAGTCTTTAATCCTTTTCATTGACTCTGGTTTTCCCATATCTTTTGTTAAGCTCTAGAGCTCAAAGCACATCACATGGTACCTAATGACAGCCAGGGTACCAAAATGAAATGCAGTAGGTTAGATGCCTGCAGAGTTTTTCACATTACATCCCTAAGAAATTTGTGACTAAATGTACAAATGTGTTTGATATCACTATTTGAATAAGACTGTAATTCTCATTACAAGTATGTAAAAAGCTCTGTCATAATACAACAATTGACTTTGTAAACTCATATAATAGGAGGCATAGGTTACTCAAATAATCAACTTTTAATAAGAAATTATCTAAACAGTACATTTGAAAAGAGATCATAGATAAGAGAGAAAAAAAGAGATGAGATTTGTAACTAGAGAGTGAAAAACCATGTTATAAAAGTAATTGTTTAAATTTTCCTTTTCTGTGATCTTAGTTAAATATTTCACAATGACTTATTGGCAGCCTAGAAATTCACATTTGTTGTAAATTTTTCAGCCATTTACCTTTGCCCTTGTGTCTTTTTCTCAGAATCAATCTTGGAGTTTGTCTGCCTTGGTTTTTACCTATAACCCTTCATTAATTTTTTTAATAATTCTTCATCTATCATGAGATAATTGTGCCTAGAAAAATGTTGCTTTTGAATAAAGTAACATAAGAGATAAAGTAACATAAAAAGTAAGCAATTGCTCCTCCATATTGTACATAAATTAATGTATTTATTATAGTAATACAGAAAAATAATAAAAATTAAAGAGTACATAAAAATTGTAATGAAAAGCAATCATCCTCCCAATTGCACTCTTATATCATTTTTTTTAACTTTGAATAACATTTTTATAGCTCTATTTCTTGTGTCATTAACCTCAGTCAGTACATAGTTTTGTCAAGGTAAGATGGACATATCATCACCCATGCCCTTTCATCCCATCTTCTCTCACTACTTTTCACCTTCTGCCTTTTCTCAGATTTATCTTTTGCATGTTTTTAAGATTAAAATTAACATTATATTCTATATTCATAGTTACATCTGAGCTTTTTTACAGATTTATTAATAAAGTTGAAACCCAATAGGCTGTATCAATATTGTTATGAGTGTCTTAACTTCATATAAGTCTTTGCCAGATTGAACATTCTACTTTATTGTAGCTTATTTTGATTCCAGAGTAGCTCTGAAGAATAAGTCAAATAAAATTACTTTTCTTATACTTCTCTATTTCAAACCATTCCATACATGAGTCTGCTTCATATTTGGATCATCCTGAACAGTCTAATCACATTTCATTTTTCTTCTTGACCAAAAGCCAAAGCAAAAAGCTTTGCTATAGCTTCAATTTATCACATATCCATTGACAAAAAAAAAAAAAAAAAATCACATATTATATAAAATCTTTTCCCCAAAATATAAAAATCCCCAAATATTCCAATCTTCTCTAATCCTAGAGTCACGTGATCAGAAGCTGTTAACTTAGAACCTCTCCACTCTCCAAGGTAATATCTATATTTTCTTGGATGTCATAAGCTTTTTATTTTTGGTTTTCTTCTTACTTTTGCTAAAATACATCAAGAAAATGCTAAGAAAAGATACACAAATAGTAACTGTTAACATTTTGAACATTTTAAGTATTTGAACTGATTGATATTTTGAATGAATATAGAATTCTAGATTTAATAGTGTTTTTCTCAAAATGTTAAACATTAACTTCATTAACTTTTATCATTCTATATTACTAATACCTGCCTGCCTTTCTTTACTTTGTCCTATCTTCTGTTTAAATCTTTTTCAACTTAGTTTCAGGGACTTCTCATCATTCAGACCACATAAATGTGACAAGGTACAGCAATTTTCATGTTCATCAATGAACCCTTTCATATTAAAGACATGTAGTTCACCTCCAGTGTGAGAGATTTTCTTGTATAATTTCTTTGATGGTTTTTCTCTTCTCTGTTTTCTTAACTCTATCCAGGGCTCCAATTCTGATGATGAATATGCTGTACTATTTATTTCTCAAGGTTTTTTTTGTTTGTTTTTTCCAGATTTTTCTATGTCTAATGTTTTAATTCTTAATTCTGGGATATTTTATTTAGATTAATTTCCAACTTTTCAATTGATTAAAAATTTTTGCAATCACATATTTAATTTATAACAGGTATTTACACACTCTGTAATGCTTTGTATTACATAGTTTACTCTTCATGTTTTATTACAATCGTTTACCATTCAGGAAAATTAAAATTAATTTTTCAAGTTTTGTTTTACTCTATTTTGAGGCTATGTCTGTTTTATTTTTAAGAGATAGGTTTAAAGAATTATTTCTTAAGGGAATCAGTTTTTCTTCAATTTTTATCTGTCTTTTACATACGGCTAACTTTGTTCATAGTTCAGGTGATCGTCAACTACCATTTCTTATTTAAGAATAAAGAATTGAGAGGACTATTTTAGGTAGCTAATATTAGTTTCCTTTGATTTTTAATAAATTTGTCTTTTTTCTAATAGATCTTTTCTCAGAGTGGCATGCCAGATTAGGAAGTCTGGTGTTAACAATAAGACTTCAATTTAGGGTGGTCATTCAAGAAAATGTTATCAGGCCAAGCGTGGTTCTATTAAAGGACAGAATTAAAGAGAGTTTTGTTCCAAGTTGTCACCACATAAATCACATGTATTAGTTTTCCAGAGAGACTGTGTCTGATTTCTTTATAGAAGACCCTCCTGGGTTGGTAGTGACTGTTTATACTGGATTAATTATTTCTTGATTTACAGATCATCAGTCAATACCCCAATTCATACATTCGTTCTCATTATTTCTTTCTTTCCTTTCTTCCAATATCAATTTGAGCACCTTTATGCAGTTTTGTTCTGCAGACCAAATGTTATATCCACATGAGTTCGCTAGGGTCATATGTCAGACTACTGCTTCCAAGAATCTGAAATACATTGATAGTTCAAACAACAGACTTTCTGGCTTGCAGAAACATCTTAAGATCTCATGTGTGTTAATTCTCCTTGTCATTCTGGTATTATTATTACTTGCACTTCAATGCCATGATCATAATGGGATCTTTGAGGAAAAAGAGGTAAATTTTGGAAGCTAAAATTGAGCTAGAAGCTAAAATTGTTAATATATTCAGTGAATTTTCATCCCTTTTGTAATGCTGTAGCTGAATTTCGTTATTCTGTGTCATTTGTTGTGATTTCCTGGAATGTGCTTTATAATATAGTTGTTGCATATTACTCCTGAGTGGTTTGTTATAACCTTTGTATTTTTAAGTGTCACTTGAGGGAAATAAAAGCACATATTAAGCCAAATACTTGAATAGAATTGGTAAACCATTATGATTTATAAATTAGTAGTTTTTTAAGAATGTACCAGGATCTACCATAAATTACATGGGCATTAAAGAATTTTATTCTTTCCTGAGCGATGGTATAATTCCGTGTTTTAATATATAATTTTAAAACAACTTCTTTTCCCTTTGCCTACCATTGTGCCATATTACTACTGTATGTGACAGCAAATTAGTGGAAAATTAATCTATCTGTAATACATGTTGTCAGGGCCCTCCCCATTTCCCTATTTCTAATTCAGTTTTCACTGGCTCATCTTCAGCCTCTACAACCTACACTGCTTTGCCTGAGGGTTTTCTCTGGAAGGATGAAACCTGCTTTTCTGACTGTACAACAGGTTAAAAGTGCTGAGATTAACAACCTCAGGGTCAACACTCAACCAGTGAATGACTGGCAGATGTTTGGGGTGTAAATACAACAGGTCTATTCTTTCTCAGGAGCAATAATTCTGAAGAATGGCTTCTCCAGTTGTTTATGTGACTATCTGGCTTGAAAAGGAACCATTGATAATGTCTTTCTCTGCTCAATTCTCCTCTTCTGTGCCTGGAGATACCTCCCAAATAAACTATGTGCAGTCAAATCTTGTTGCTGGGAGAAATTTTCTGGAGGAACCCAAACTAAGATGCCAAGTGACACAGAAACAAATTTTAATTGTTTCATATATTAAGATTATTTAGCAAGTAATAGTAGCTACAGAAGATAAAGCACTTGATTAACACAGATCTCCCTTTCTAGAAGCTTTACTAATGAGTTAACAAATCCCATTACTACTCACTACTAATGCCCCCAAAACCCAGAATAAAACAACAGAGTGGGCATCTACTTTTATTTTTCCTTTTCATATTCAGCATCAATAATTGGCTGAACTAAATCCTAATCAAAACGCTAACAAGATTTTTAGAGAAATTGAGAGGTTCTAAAATTTATAATGAAATTCTAACAGTCTACTATAACAGAGCAGTCTTGAAAGAGAATGAAGTTGTAAGACTTTTACTACCAAACTTCAACACTGCATATGAAGCTACAGTAAGGAAGATAGTGTTCTCTTAGTTTGAAGTATAGGTAAATAAATAAATGAAACAGAATAGAGAGTCTGGAGGTATCCACAAATAACTCCAAGTTTGTTTGTTTGTTTGTTTTGGTTAGCAAAGAACCTTTTAAAGAATATTGTTGAAAAAATGAGTATCTGAGTATGTTTTCATCTATTTAAGGTTTTTAAATATTTAAGAAGAAAATCACCATGCAGGGATCTATTTGCTTTTCTGATGGTTTCCACAGCAAGGCAGACTCTCTTGCTGTTCGATTACCTTGTTACCGCTCATCCTTCTGCCTTCTGTCTTCCAACATTGTGTTGTTAGGTCTTATCTGCTGTTGTCTCTTCTGTTCTCTTGATCCTTCCAGGTTTTCTAAAAAAATTTCTACTCCTTGTCAGTCATTGTATAGAGACTTTCAGGTGGAGGCATGGTAAATGCACACGTTCCATCCACCATGTTTAACAGGGACTTCCTCCTGCTTTTCTCAGATGGATTACATAACAGACAGTCTTTACAGATTGCATAACAGACAGTCTTTACGTCCTGTCCCAACTCCCCTTTGGAGCTGACTTGTAATTGCAGTGAACATTGTCTAACAATACTGACAAGTTCTCAACAAAAGCACCTGCATCATTCTGCCTCTATAATCAAGGATTTTCTGTGGTTTCATAAAAAACTTGCTCAGCCCTTACATAAGGTATCCTAGAATTTCTGGGCATTTGACACCTCTCACCTCTCATGCAAACTAAAAAATTTTAAAGTAGTTACCTCAAGGATGGTATACATATTGCTGTTGTTGTTCAGTCACTCAGTCATGTCCAACTCTTTATGACCGCATGGGCTGCAGCACACCAAGCTTCCTTGTTCTTGCCCATCTCTTGGAGCTTGCTCAAACCCATGTCCATCGAGTCGGTAATGCCATCAAACCATCTCATCCTCTGTAATCCCCTTCTCCTCTGCCCTTCAATCTTTTCTAGCATCAGGGTCTTTTCTAATGAGTCAGTTCTTCACATTAGGTGGGAAAGTATTGGAGTTTCAGCTTCAGCATCAGTCCTTCCAATGAATATTCAGAGTTGATTTATTTTAGGATTGACTGGTTTGATCTCTTTGCAGTCCAAGTGACTCTCAAGAGTCTTTTCCAACACCACAGTTCAAAAGCATCCATTCTTCAGTGCTCAGCCTTCTTTATGGTCCAACTCTCACATCCATACATGACCACTGGGAAAACCAGAGCTTTGACTAGACAGACCTTTGTTGGAAAAGTAATGTCTCTGCTTTTTAATATGCTGCCCAGGTTTGTCATAGCTTTTGTTTCAAGGAGCAAGTGTCTTTTAATTTCATGGCTGAAGTCACCATTGTATATAATTTTGAAAATTTTTATTGGCATATAGTTGATTGACAACGTTGTGTCAGTTTCTTCTGTACAGCAAAGTGAATCAGTTATCAGTTCAGTTCAATTGAGTCACTCAGTCGTGTCTGACTCTTTGCGACCCCATGTACTGCAGCATGCCAGGCCACCCTGTCCATCACCAACTCCTGGGGTCCACCCAAACTGATGTCCATTGAGTCGGTGATGCCATCCAAACATCTCATCCTCTGTCGTCCCCTTCTCCTCCTGCCCTCAATCCCTCCCAGCATCAGGGTCTTTTCCAATGAGTCAGCTCTTTGCATCAGGTGGCCAAAGTATTAGAGTTTCAGCTTCAACATCAGTCCTTCCAATGAACACCCAGGACTGATCTCCTTTAGGATGGACTGGTTGGATGGCCTTGCAGTCCAAGGGAATCTCAAGAGTCTTCTCTAACACCACAGTTCAAAAGCATCATTCTTCGGTGCTCAGCTTTCTTTATAGTCCAAGTCTCAGTTATACATACACATATATTTACTCTTTTTTAGAATTCTTTTCCCACATAGGGCATTACAAAGTATTGAGTAGAGTTACCTGTGCTATGGAGTAGGTCTATATTAGTTTTCTATTTTATATATAGTAGTGTGTAAATGTCAATCCCAGTCTCCCAACTTATCTCCCTTCCCTCCTGGTAACCTTATGTTGGGCTCCCTGTTAGCTCAGTGCTGAAGAATCTGCTTGCCAATGCAAAAAACTCAAGTTTGAACCCTGGGTCAGGAAGATCCCTTGGAGAAAAATGACAACCCCCTCCAGAATACTTGCCTGGGAAATTCCATGGATGAGAAGCCTAGTGGGCTACAGACCATGAGGTTGCAAAAAAGTTAGATGTGACTTAGAGACTAAACAACAGTCATAAGTTAATTTTCTACATCTGTGATTCTATTTTGTAAGTAATTTCATTTGTACCATTTTTTTGATTCCACATATAAGGGATATGATATGATATTTGTTTTTCTCTGTCTGACATTTCACTCATTATCATAATCTCTAGGTCCATCCATGTTATTCCAAGTTGCATTACATCATTCTTTTTTATGGCTGAGTAATATCCCATTGTATATATGTGTGTGTGTGTGTGTGTGTGTGTGTGTTAGTCACTCATTCGTGTCTGACTCTATGCAACCCCATGGACTATAGCCTGCCAAGCTCCTCTGTCCATGGAATTCTCCAGACAACAATGCTGGAGTGGGTTGCCATTCCCTTCTCCAGGAGATCTTCTTAACCCAGGGGTGAAACCTAGGTCTCTCACATTATAATCAAATTCTTTACCATCTGAGCTATCAGGGAACTGTATATATGTAACACATTTTCTTCATCCATTCCTCTATGGATTGACATTTAGCTTGCATCCATGTACTGGGTATTGTAAATAGTGCTGCAATGAACACTGGGTTGCACATATCTTTTTGAATTATGATTTTCTCTGGATATATGCCCATGAGTGGAATTGCTGGATCATATGGTAGCTCGTTTTTTAGTTTTTTGAAGAACCTCTGTACTGTTCTCCATAGTGGCTCTACCAGTTTACATTCCCACCAACAGTGTAGGAGACTAGCATTTATTTTTCATAGATTTTTTTTTTTTTTTTTACAATGGCCATTCTGACAGTGTGAGGTGATACCTTAGTGTAGTTTTGACTTGCATTTCTCTAATCAGTAGTGATGTTGGGCATCTGTCCATGTGCCTTTTGACCATCTGTATGTCTTCTTTGGAGATATGTCTGTTTAGGTTTCCCACCCATTCTTTAACTGTGTTTTGTTGGTGTTTGTTTTCTTTGTATTGAGCTGCATGAGCAGCAATTTGTATATTTTGGAGATTAATATCTTGTCAGTCCCTTTGTTTGCAAATATTTTCTCTTATTCTCTGAACTGTTTTTTCACTTTGTTTATGGTTTCCTTTGTTGTGTGAAGGTTTTTCGGTCCCACTGATTTATTTTGTTTTTATTTTCATTACTCTAGGAGATGGGTCAAAAAGATCTTGCTGCAGTTTATGTCAGAGAATATTCCGCCTTGTCCTCTTCTAAGGGTTTTATAGCATATGTCCTTACTTGGGTCTTTAATCCATTTTGAGGTTTTTGCATGTGTGTGCATGGTGTTAGAGAATGTTCTAATTTCATTGTTTTATGTGTAGCTGTCCAGT
Organism: Bos mutus; assembly: GCF_027580195.1. Classification (NCBI taxonomy): domain Eukaryota; kingdom Metazoa; phylum Chordata; class Mammalia; order Artiodactyla; family Bovidae; genus Bos; species Bos mutus. Next base: position 27,158,776 of record NC_091638.1, read on the forward strand.
TTTCCCAGCAGCACTTATTGAAGAGACTGTCTTTTCTCCACTGTATATTTTTGCCTACTTTGTCATGGATTAGGTGACTACAGGTGTGCTGGTTTATTTGTGAACTTTCTATCCTGTTCCATTTTTGTGCCTGTATTTCATTTTTGTGCCAGTGCTATATTGTTTTGAGGGTTGTAGCTTTTTAGTATAGTTTAAAGTCATGGAGCTTGATTCCTCTAGTTCCATTAATTACATATCTGAATGTCCTTTGTTTACTATATGCAAGTTTCATTTCTGTAATTTTAAAATTCATATGTAATATTTATAAATAGATCCTAAATATCAATGTTTTCCATGAATGAGAAATTCACATTCATCTCAGAGTTGTCCTCACCACCCAGGTTGACATTAACAGTTACAGTTGTACGATATCCACTTTTCCTGTGGACATGGTTAATTGGTAAATGACTGAACAATTGACATCAACCTAGGCCAAATTCTGTATTCCATTGACTTTTAAACTTATTCTTAATTGGGGAAAAGTGCTTTGCAGTGTTGTGTTGATTTCTTCCATAAACAATGCAAATCAGCCATAATTATACATATATCACCTCCCTCCTGAGCCTTCCTCTCCTCCCCTCATCCCTCCCTTCTGTGTGTGTGTGTGTTAGTCGCTCAGTCATGTCCAACTCTTTGCAACCCATAGATTATAGCCCACCAGGCTCCTCTGTCCATGAGATTTTTCAGGCAAGAATAGTGGAGTGGGTAGCAATTCCATTCTTCATGGGATCTTCCCAACCCAGGGATTGAACCTATGTCTCCTCACCCGTCTATCCACTGATTTTTAACAAACACACTGATCATCTTGTTTGCACATACATGAAATTGATGTGTATCCTAATAGCTTTTTAGTTCCTGATCCTAGCCAGTCCCTAGGAAGTCACTTCACACTCCTTCCCCCTGTGTTGTATAAGACATGTGTACATCAAGGTTATAAGGTATCCACTTTTGCTTATGAAGAGATGCATTATCAGACATAATAGAAGTTTATTTGTCCAATAAGTAAGCAGAGTCAAGAGGAAGGCTGCTGCTGCTAAGTCGCTTCAGTTGTGTCCGACTCTATTCGACCCCATAGATGGCAGACCACCAGGCTCTCCCATCCCTGGGATTCTCCAGGCAAGAACACTGGAGTGGGTTGCCGTTTTCTTCTCCAATGTGTGAAAGTGAAAAGTGAAAAGTGAAAGTGAAGTCGCTCATTCGTGTCTGACTCTTAGCAAAGCCCTCATATATTTTGATGGAAACATCAGTGGAGTTCAGGAAAATTTCCTAAGAGCAGATTCTGTTTGGAGGCAACTCTATGAAAGAAAGGAGCAAGACTTGAGACAGGATTTATGAACCTTGATAGAAGAGGAGATTTATCTTAAGATTCATAATCAATAGGGTTAATGACCTAGGGTGGGTGAAATGGATTGTCAAAGTCAAGAAAAAATGAACTAACCTAATGTAGATAATTTTGGGGAGTCTTGAACTAACCTAATGTAGATAATTTTGGGGAGTCCCTTACCTTAAGGTAGTCTTCCAAATATTTCACATGAATTTATTCCAAGAGTAGGTTTATTCCAACATGTAAGAAAGAAACAAATGTGTAAATGATCAGAGAAAGATGGACTAAATGACTTAGAGCAGTGGTTCTCTAAGTGTGAACCAAGGACCGGCAGTATCAGTACTTTTTGGAAACTTACTATAAATATATACTGCTTACTTCCTCTAGGTCTCAGGCATCAAGTCTGTATCCTTTCTCATACATTTGGAAGCAAATTTTGGGATATAGGTTCACAAACCTCCCTGAAATTTTAGCACCCATTTACCAAATTCTCCTGCTTAACTATCTCAGTAAAATAGTATCTTTTCCTTTATAAATACCTCTAATAACACAATTTATTTTATTATTATTATCCTATTTAGTTATGGGCAATAATTACAGTCATAATTTACTGAGCAGTAGTTATGTACCACATTCTCTTCCAATTTAGTATTGTCTCAGGTTTAACCTAAGTACAACTGTATGTGTATCATTGAAGATTTACGAATATTTCTTATATCAATATGTATGCATTAATTTTCATTTGAATTAAAAAATAATACTTCCATTTATGGTTTTCTTTTTAAATACAAAAGTCAAAATATGGGTACATTTAGAGAAACATTAAGTAAATTATAGGTGATATGTAAATATGACAGTAATTATAAATGTATTCATAGGAAAGTATTTGAGAGAATTTACCTCTTACCATTAAATCATCAAAACAATGCCATATAAACAGCTATTCTCTCTAAGGATCAGAGAGTTTCTGTAATTCCCCCAGGACCTTACAGCTTATAAGTCCAGAGTTATCCTTTATACCCAGAGCTGATACCAAATGCACATCCTTAATCTTATGTTATATTCTCATTTGTATTTCTAGTTTTATAGTTCCCCAAAATAAACGCATTTGACCTTTGAACAACACAGGTTTGAACTGTACTGATTCACTTTTATACTGCATTGGTTCACTTTTTTCAATAGTAAATACTACAGTAGATAAGATCTGAGTTTGGTTAAATCTATGGGTATGATGAATACATATACAGAAAGCCAGCTGTAAGTTACACATTAATTTTAGACTTCAGGAAGAGTTGACATCCCTAACCCCCACATTGTTTGTGCTAAAACATATATAAATGAAATATAGTTAATGATATATATTATATATATAATTATATGTATGTTATAATATATAATATAATATAATATAATAATATTATATAATATTTTATAATTATTATATAATTAATAATATATTAACATGATAATTTAATATGCTGTCCAGGTTGGTCATAACTCTTGTTCCCAGAAGCAAAGGTCTTTTAATTTCATGGCTGCAGTCACCACCTGGAGTGATTTTGAAGCCCCTCTGTCACTGTTTCCACTGTTTCCCCACCTATTTGCCATGAAGTGATGGGACCAGATGCCATGATCTTCGTTTTCTGAATGTTGAGTTTTAAGCCAACTTTTTCACTCTCTTTCACTTTCATCAAGAGGCTCTTTAGTTCTTCACTTTCTGACATGAGTGTGGTGTCATCTGCATGTCTGAGGTTATTGATATTTCTCCTGGCAATCTTGATTCCATCTTGTGCTTCTTCCAGCCCAGCGTTTCTCATGATGTACTCTGCATATAAGTTAAATAAGCAGGGTGACAAAATACAGCCTTGATGTACTCCTTTCCCAATTTAGAACCAGTCTGTTCTTCCACCCAGTTCTGTTGCTTTAAAAAAAAGAAAAAGAAAAAAGAAAATGTCTAGGTTAAACTTTTAAAAATTCTCCTCATATTAAAATATATATTTCTATAAATTAGGGTTGTGTCTGCTTACTTATGGAGAAGGCAATGGCAACCCACTCCAGTACTCTTGCCTGGAAAATTCCGTGGACGGAGGAGCCTGGTAGGCTGCAGTCCACAGGGTCGCTAAGAGTCGGACACGACTGAGTGATTTCACTTTCACTTTTCACTTTCATGCATTGGAGAAGGAAATGGCAACCCACTCCAGTGTTCCTGCCTGGAGAATCCCAGGGACGGTGGGGCCTGGTAGGCTGCTGTCTATGGGGTCGCACAGAGTCGGACATGACTGAAGTGACTTAGCAGCAGCAGCAGCTGCTTACTTACATCATGAAATAAAATGAGTACATTATAAAGTGCTATGTGAAGACAGTATTTGGTTGTATGTGTATATATATATATATAAAATATAGATAATATATGTATATAATCCTTAAATATGACCAAATTTGGTGGCATATGGTGCTCTGCAACACGTGTACACCCGTGGCAGATGCATGTTGATGTATGGCAAAACCATACAATATTGTACAGTAAAAAATAATAATAATAATAAAATTTTTTTTTTTAATTAGAGAGCATTTTCCTTAGTAGTGGACAGTCTTTGGTGGACACACTCATTCCATTTATTGCAAGATGTTTCCTGTCAATCAGGTGTATTTCATTAGTGAAAGAGTGAATGAAACTTGAACAATTAAAAGTAAACTGTGTTAGTAAATACATACTGTCTGTGTATTGTATGTATATTTACAATTTAGAGAGGTAAGTGTAAAAAGAAGGGAGGAAAGAGTAAATAAAGTGATAGAATTTAGATTCTCTACAGAGGAGCAATAACTTGTTCACAATGTAAGTGATTTAGAGATGTGGAATTCTGTGGTGAGCAAAAAGAGTAAGTAATTGGCATAGGGAATTTGGAGAGCAGACATGGGACTTCAGACTTTTATTACTTATTCATTGCATTTACTCATTTATTCAACAAATGCATAATGAATAACACTACAGTATGTGCAAAGTGCATTGAGAGGTGCTGGAATATAAATAAATCTATGTCTAGAGTAAAACAGGACAGATTGTAATGGCATAAAGATCTTTGGAGAAATACTAATGGTGGTGATCTTGATTACAACTAAATATTGATAAATAAAGGAATTAGAAATGGGGAAAATATTTGTCCCCACAAATAATGATGTCAATAACTATAAAAGTGAAAGTAAATAAAAGACTGTGAAATAAACTTTTATGTTTCTAATAAGAGCCTTTGAAATCTCAAATGGACACTGCAAGTAATTTTAACAGAGGAGTGTTTTTCACATTCCCAAATCAGCCTCTGGCTTTGGTTTTAAAGGTTATTCTTTCAGGAATATCCTAAAACACACACATTAAATTCACATGGGTTTTGTTTTTTTAAAGAGAAAACATTTATTTGTACTTTTCTGAGAGAAACCTAAGTTCATATTCTAGAAAGTGTATAATATTTCTAAGCATTTACTTTCTTATGAAACATGGGTATGATAATATTATCTACCTTATCTGCTTTCTCATCAATATATCAGCACAATAACAACTGATGATTTCCAATAAAATAAACTATATAAATAATCTAGTTCAGCAGCTTGCACATAATTAAGGTTCCATAAATATTAGTTAATGTTGTTATAAACAAAGAGTCGAAAATGACTGAGCGACTTCACTTCACTTCAATGTTGTTATTATTACCCCAGTTAACCTCAATCTAGTTTTACTAATTTTGAACATATGCTGAGAAGCTTTGGGGAAAGAAATAGATCCATTGAAAAGTAATCAAATAATTTAAAATAGTATTACTATGTTAATGTTCAATTAAGTCATTAGTTTTACAAACAGAATTGGCATAGAATAAGGAAACTAAAATTCTTTACAACTTATCCAATAAATCTCTATAAAGTCAAAGTTATTTTGTGACCCCAGAGTTTGCAATAATTTATGGTTGTTTATATAGTGGAAATTCAAGACATGGAAGTATAATTCAGAACTTTTACATTTGGCTATGAAAGAGTGACAAGTAGGAAACCTGCCTTTCTGAAATAAAAGTTAGAAACTTAACTGAATATAGGAAGCAACTGTTTTCAAACACGTGAACAGTAAGTGTAGAACTGTGATCCCTAAGGGAAGGGAAAAAAGTAAGTCACAGCTTACTACCTGAAGCTGATTTCAGAACATAGGCAATAGGAAGGAGGAACCTATGCAGAAAATGGAGATCTTGATAGGATGAAGAGACACTGATAGGCTTTTAGGGAGGCAAAATCAGCTGTAATTTGTGGACCGGAGTACTGAATGGGAGGGAGCTATCTGTGGGGAAAAGGTACCAGTGGTCTGCATAGGGCTTCCTGATGGCTCAGACAGTAAAGAATCTGGCTGCAGTGCAGCAGACCTGGGTTCCTTCCCTTGGTCAGGAAGATCCCCTGGAGAAGGGAATGGCTACCTGCTACAGTATTGTTGCCTGGACAATCCCATGGACAGGGGAGCCTGGAGGGCTACAATCTATGAGGCCGCAAAGAGTAGGACATGAATGAGCAACTACACACACACAGTCTGCACAGGAGGTTCGCTGAGTTTTCACTAAATACTAATCATACTTTTCAAAAGGAAAGATTCCATCAGCTGAAGCAATAGAAAACAAGAACAGCTGGAGATCTATAAGCAAAACCTCTGGTCACTGGAAGAAAGACCTTGTTGAACACTGAGGCAATCAGCAGAGCTGCCAGAGATCACACCTAAATATTAAGACTAAACTAAATTGGCTTTAGTGTAAAAGGTACATTAAATGTGCTGTGGTGGTAATTTAGCGGTTAAGATGTGCCCGACCCTTGAGACCCCATGGACTGTAGCCATCCAGGCTTCCCTGTCCATGGGATTCTCCAGGCAAGAATACTGGAGTGGGTTGCCATTGCCTTCCCCAGGGGATCTTCCCAACCCAGGGATCAAACCTGGGTCTCCTGCATTGCAGGCAGATTCTTTACTGACTAAGCTACAAGGGAAGCCTAAATATGCTTTAACAAAGCTTTAAAAGATGGCTTTTAGGAGAAGTAAAAGGAAAAGATAAACTGATCAATAAATAATTGAGCTGTTTTTCTGAAGAAACTTCTACTGTAAATGTACAAAAAAGTAGCATACATTATAACCCATAATCCGAAGTAAAATCCAACAAAAATAAGCCAGAAAAGCTTATACAGATCATGGAGTAGAATTAATGATATAAATCACCAATTTCAGGAATGAAAATAACAAACATCTGTGCAGATCCTACAGACACTAAAAGGATAAGAAAATATTAATGAGAAAAGTATTTGCCAATAAATATGAAAAGTTAGATGAAATTAACAATTTCCAATAAACGTTTTTACTAATACAAAAGGAAAAATTTGAAATAGTCCCATATTTGTTAAACAAAATAAAAATGCTGCTAACTTTTCAGCAAAGAAAGGAATCAAATCAAGATCACTTTACTGATAAATTGTTTCAAAACTAAGATAAAAATATTAGACAATCTGTTTCAGAAAATAAATGGAGAAGCAATTATTTTTTTATCTTATTAGGCCAGAATATTTGAGATTCTAAACTAAGTCAAAGGTAATCCAAGGAAAGAAAATTAATGTCCATATGAATATAGGTACAAAAATATTTATCAGACTTCCCTAGTGGTCCACTGATTAAGAATCCACCTGCCAGTGTAGGTGGCATGGGTTCAATCTTTTGTCCAGGAAGATCCCAGGTCATGAGCCAACTAAGCCCATGCCACAACTACTGAGCCCACATGTTCTAGAGCCCACACTCTGCAATGAAAGGAGCCACCCCAGAGAGAAGCCTGTGCATGCAGCTAGAGAGTAGACCCCCATGGCAGCAACAAAGACAGCACAGTCAAAAATAAATAATAAAATAATTAAAATTTTAAAAATATATTTACTAAAAATAAGTAAATGAAATCCAGTACATGTAAACTGTATAATACTAACTAGAATTTGTCCTAGGAATCAAAGACTGCATTTACATTAAGATTTTAATAAATACACTTCACAATATGTTCACAATAGAAAGGAAATACTATATGATTATTTCAAGATACAATAAAAGCATTTGATACATTTCAACACATATTTATCAGAACTTTCAGAAAACTAGATATTAAGAGGATTTTGTCAATGAGATAATGAGTATCTATGAAAAACATAATAATACGCTTAATGGTGTACAAGTGAATCTTTTTTCTCTGAGTTTGGGAACAATGCAGAAATGTCTACTATCTCCACTTCTGGTCAGCATTGTAATGTGCTGAGAGCACAAGGGAAAATGTCTATAGAATAGAAATGTCAAAAATGGAAGAAGTAAAAATGCCATTATTCCTGGAAGCTATGATTGTGTACAGAGAAAAATCTAAAATAATATATGCAAAAAATCATACTACTAGAAATAATAAGTGGATTTGGTATCGATGCAAGATATAAGATCAGTATACAGAAAAAAATGGCACTTTAATACCTTATCAAGGAACGTACAAAGTAAATTTTTGAATATCATTTATATCTGCATTAAAAAAAATCAATATCCTAGGACTGAATACAATAGAAATTGATCCATATTACTATAATGAAAACTACAGCATTCAAAGTCATTAAAGAAGACCTAAATAGAGATAAATACTGTTCATGTTTTAGAAGACTCAATAGTATTTAGGTTTCGTTTTTTTCCAAGTTGATGTGTAGTTTCAATGAAATCATTATCAAATTTTTCCCATCTTTTTTCCACATAAACTATTCTTAAAATTTATATGGAAATAACAAAGATCAGAAATAGTCAAATAAGTTTGAAAAAGAAAATGAAGTCAAGTTGAAAAGAAAAAAAAAATCACACCTGATTGCAATATATCTATAGCTATAGGTATATATAGCTATATATTATAGCTATAAAGCTATAATGTATAGTAATAAAGACTATAGTAATAAAGTAATATTATAGTAATAAAGACAATGCAGTTTTGGTATGAGGGCAGACTATTTGATTGAAGGAACAGAATACAGAGTTCTGAAATAGACCCATAGTATGCAGCCAATTGAAATTTTCACAAAGGTTCTAATCTAGTTTAATGTGGAAAGGGGAAAACTTTTAAACAAATGGTGTTGAAATAACTAATATCCATATGGGGAAAAATCAACATATTTTAGTTCATATCCTTTCTATATAAAAATAATTTTATTATAGCTCTTCAATTCAGTTCAGTTTAGTTCAGTTGCTGTCCAACTCTTTGCGACCCCATGAATCACAGCACACCAGGCCTCCCTGTCCATCACCAACTCCTGGAGTTCACTCAAACTCATGTTCATCGAGTCGGTGATGCCATCCAGCCATCTCATCCTCTGTCGTCCCCTTCTCCTCCTGCCCCCAGTCGCTCGCAGCATCAGGGCCTTTTCCAGTGAGTCAGCTCTTCTCATCAGGTGGCCAAATTATTGGAGTTTCACCCTCAGCATCAGTCCTTCCAATGAACACCCAGTACTGGTTGGATCTCCTTGCAGTCCAAGGGACTCTCAAGAGTCTTCTCCAACACCACAGTTCCAAAGCATCAATTCTTTGGTGCTCGGCTTTCTTCATAGTCCAACTCTCACATCCATACATGACTACTGGAAAAACCATAGCCTTGACTAGATGGACCTTTGTTGGCAAAGTAACATTTCTGCTTTTTAATATGCTATCTAGGTTGGTCATAACTTTCCTTCCAAGGAGCAAGCATCTTTTAATTTCATGGCTGCAATCACCATCTGCATTGATTTTGGAGCCCCAAAAGATAAAGTCTGACACTGTTTCCACTTTTTCCCCATCTATTTGCCATGAACTGATGGGACCAGATGCCATGATCTTGGGTTTCTGAATGTTGAGCTTTAAGCCAACTTTTTCACTCTCCTCTTTCACTTTCATCAAGAGACTTTTAGTTCCTCTTCACTTTCTGCCATAAGAGTGGTGTCATCTGCATATCTGAGGTGATTGATATTTCTCCCAGCAATCTTGATTCCAGCTTGTGCTTCTTCCAGCCCAGCGTTTCTCATAATGTACTCTGCATAGAAGCTAAATAAGCAGGGTGACAATATACAGCCTTGACATACTCCTTTTCCTATTTGAAACCAGTCTGTTGTTCCATGTCCAGTTCTAATTGTTGCTTCCTGACCTGCATATAGGTTTCTCAAGAGACAGATCAAGCTCTTAGATCACATTAAAAAAAAAAACTGAATTTGGCAAAATCTCAAAAATATTATGGAGCACTAAATAAGCCAGATGCAAGAGTACAGACTCTAAGAATTCTATTTACATGAAGTTGTAGAACAGGCAATACTGATCTGCTATGTCAGAATGCAAAAGAAGTGGTTGTCAGGATGTGGAAATGATAGGAAGTGGCTGCAAATGAGTGCCAGAAAACTTTGTTAAGTGATGGAGATGATTTATACCTGATTCTTGGTTGATGAATGAGAGTACACGTTTGACAAAACTCATTAAGCTATACAATTAAGTAGGTTAATATTATTGAATATTAACAGTACGTCAATTAAGTCATTTAAAACATCATTCAATGTCTAAAGTTACAATAAAATTAATAAACAGAATGTGTTTCAATCATGAGCTATTATAGGACACAACTTATCCACTGATTAAGTCAGAGAAAGTTCCAGATATGGAAGAAAATTTGGTATGGATTTGTCTATTTGATGCCTGAAAAATTGCCTTGGTATTCTCAGATGACCTACAGAAGTTCAATGCAAAAGACAAGTGCACTTTCCAGTAATTTGACATGTTCAAACTTGCATTGCAGATATGCACTGAAAGAGTTCATACAGTATTTCAGTGAGTCTTCCTCACCATAATCCAATTTATGAATATTAATGCTGAAATTCACATATGAGCTAGGATTAAAAGAGACGGGGAAAGTGAGACAGAGAGAAAGGAAACTTTAAAAAGTACCTGAAATTAGACATTAATAGTGAATGTTCATTTTTAATCTCTGTCAAACTCTAGATGAATGTAGGATTCTCTGCAGTGATTTTTCATGTGATGTCTACCCTGAGTCTCAGTACTAGATTAAAGGAAATTAGCATACTCAGAAGTTTTGAAGGAAAGAAGCTAATATTAGTGAGATTTTAAAAATCCCCAAGTGTATTTACCTCATTCATTAATGTCAGTGGTTAGTGACTGGCCTGGCTCATGGAAAGCACTTAATTAATGTTAGCTCTCATAGTGATGATAAAGATGGTAATATATGGCATGGTACTTTTTATACTTCTCATAGAGTGAAAAATATAAATAAACAAAACACATCAACTTTTGTTTAACTTACCTTCTTATTTAATTTATTTATTTCTAATTGGAGGATACTTCTTTATAATATTGGGCTGGCTTCTGCCATGTATCAACATGAGTCAGCCATAGGTATACATATGTCCCCTCCCTCTTAAACCTCCCTCCCACCTCCCATTCCATTCCACCCCTCTAGGTTGTCACAGAGCACCAGACTTCAGCTCCCTGTGTCATACAGCAAATTTCCACTGGCCATCTAATTTTTCATATGGTAATGCATATGTTTCAATTCTACTCTCTCAATTTGTCCCAACTTCTCCCTCCCACCCTATGTCCACAAGTCTGTTATCTGGGTCTGTGTCCATGAAGAGCAATATGAAAATTCCTTAAAAAACTAGGAGGAATAAAACTACTATAGACTTAGCAACCCCAGCAATCCCATTGCTGGGCATATACCCTGAGAAAACCATAACTGAAAAAAAGACACATGTACCCCAATGTTCATTGTAACTTACTTTCTAACAGTACAAAACATGATGACAAAATTGTCATCAAGACAATTTTCATGAAAACAAAATTGTCCTGTTTTTAAAGGACAGTTAGACTTCACTTGAAAGTTTGTTGTTTCCAGGCAGGAAATTTGAGAGACTCAGATAAAGTGGTGGCCTTTGAATTGGGAACTACTATGAGGGTCTAGAATTATGGAAAAAGGAAGAGATCCCTGCCCTGATAGTAGGAACAATATGGATAAAGGCACTGCAGAGAGACAACAGGCTACCTTTAGGAGACAATCAGCACCCCCACTTTGTCTATGGCATGGGGTGAAGGAAGGAGACTCCTCCTACTACAATATCCGATAGCTACAAATTCCTGCCATCCTTTAAGTGTCTCATCTGCATCACTGTATGTAGTTTTTATACCACCCCCCCATTCATCCCCTTCTCTCTTAACTAACCTGCCCAAATCCTAAAGAGAGTAAGGGGTAGAGTTAGAATTTGATGTTTATACAACCCCCAAACCCCCACTGGAAGACTTCAAATTTGTAAAGAAATGTCAGAGTTGGTGGGAAAATGATTAGGGACAAAACTGAGGATATGTGTTTATTTCTGTGCTGGGTAATGCACTTTACAATTAAGTCATTGGGAGATGGTGGCTTGTATCAGCTTTTAAAAAGGAAAACCCTGGAAATTAGGTTCTGTTTTAAGCAACTACTAATTTATATAATATTTCAAAATATGTCATATACTGAAGCAATATGGTAGTTTTGATATTGCCCCACAACAGCTGAAAAGTCAAGGACTTTTCTTAATACACCTGACAATTAGCAGAAATTTGAACTGTTCAGTTTCTGACATTTAACTCTTGCCCTACAAAATGACCTCTTAGAGCTAAAAGTAGCTCCCTGATGGCGGTGACCAAATTGTCCATTTAGACTCATGGTTCTTTTAAAATACTGGGTACCAAAATTCCTTTGAAGTTAATAGCTTTAAAATATAGACTATTAACCAGAACTGGCATGCACTGCTTGTAGGAGTGTAAAATGATATAACCACTCTAGAAATAAGTCTAGTGGATTCTAAAAAAGTTAACCAGACACTAAGACATAGCAATTCCATTTCTAAGCATTCACCTCCAAAGAAATAAGGCATTTAGGCATAAAAATGACTTGTATAAAAATGGTCTTAAGCACTTATTCATACCCATCAAAGGAAAATGGATAAACAAACAATAGTATATTCCTATAACCAAATATTAGTCAACACTAAAAAGGAATGCTGCTGCTGCTGCTAAGTCGCTTCAGTCGTGTTCGACTCTGTGAGACCCCATAGACAGCAGCCCACCAGGCTCCCCAGTCCCTGGGATTCTCCAGGCAAGAACACTGGAGTGCGTTCCTTCTCTAACGCATGAAAGTGAAAAGTGAAAAGTGAAAGTGAAGTCGCTCAGTCATGTCCGACTCTTAGCGACCCCATGGACTGCAGCCTACCAGGCTCCTCGGTCCATGGGATTTTCCAGGCAAGAGTACTGGAGTGGGGTGCCATTGCATTCTGTGATATGAAGTCCTTGAAGAGACAAAACTAATTTATGGTAAAAGACTTAAGAACAAATGCCACAGATACTGCTTGTGTAAGGATGTGAAAGAAATTTCTGGGAAGTTGAGAAAATTATATGTCTAGATAGAGTTGTGGATTACACATGTTTGCATTTGTCAAGATTAAATTTAAGGTATATGCTTTGTAATTTACATATAAGTTTAAAATTTTTAAAATATTTGCTCTAATAGCCACTTGAAATCAACGACTTTAAATTGTTAACTACAGTAAAGTGTTAGTCACTCAGTCATTTCCAACTTTCTTCAACCCTATAGACTGTATCCCTCCAGGCTCCTCTGTCCATGAGATTCTCCAGGAAAGAATACTGAAGTGGGTTTCTAACTACTGTAAGATCCATTTGCAATAAACTTTGGAGGAAGCCTATGCTTTAAAATTGGTCAGATGAATTTGCATCTGGACATAGCAGCCTACTCCAGTATTCCTGCCTGGAGAATTCCGTGGACAGAGGAGCCTGGAGGACCACAGTCCTTGGGGTCACAAAGAGTCGGACATGACTGAGCAACTTACACACACACACACACACAGAGTCCTACTTAGTAATGTTTGAAATATTTTTAAATACTTAAGTGGAGATAAAGTTGTAGAATTAGTGTGTGTATCTACTTTGTGAATCCACTCATTCGTACCCAAAATATTCAATGAATGAATAAATAAAATCTGAAATAACACACAGCAAAGTACAAGTGCGAGCTTCCAGTTGTGATGTCTCAGTTGAGCAATGAGCACTAGGAAGCAAGGAGAAAAACGGAGTATGTCATACAGCTCAAATATTTCAAAGAGAATGTGAATGTACTAATTTGTACCAAAATTACATTTTTTAAGAGGAGAAAATGTTCAGTGTTCATAGCAAACAAATTATACATTTTTAGATTAGCTATGGGATAATTATTTCTTCATTCACACATATACCCACACACTCAAACATACTCATAGAGATTTAATGACCTGGAAACATTTTTCAATGATGTTGTTATATTTTATTTTTAGTTAAATTCAGTTCTTTAAGAATTAATTCTCAACATGACTTCTTCCTTTGTTTTCAAATATACAGATGTACCACTGTTTCTTCAGAACACAAAACATTTTTCTATTTTGGATACAGAAATATTACTTTTGGATATAAGTAGCTAGTATTTCAAAATCACTTTTATCGAAATACAATTTACATACACTAAAATGCTCTTATAAAGTCCTGTGCTCACTTGCTTCAGTAGTGTCCAAATCTGCAATCCCATGGACTGTAGCCTGCCAGGCTTCTCTGTCCACAGGATTCTCCAAGCAAGAATATCGGAGTGTTTTGCATGCCCTCCTCCAGGCGATCTTTCTGACCCAGGCATGAATCCTGCATCTCCTGCTTTGCAGGCAGATTCTTTACCACTGAGCCACCGGGGAATGAATTTTGGCAAAACTCAGCCCTATTCCACCACTCTTGTTTTTCATCAGTACAGATCAGGGAGCTGAGTTTGCAATGTCCATAAACATTAGGTATCTCTGGTCTCCATTTTAATCAAGATAAATGGTTTCAACTGATAAGAGGTAAGAATCTATAATACAGAAAAGACTTTTCTTCTGCTTTACCTTTCCAAGACAGCAGTCCATCTGCGTGTCCCTCCTGCTATGCAGAAATGTGGCAAAGGAGAATGATGGCAGCTGAATCTCCACACAACATATGCTAGTACATTTGAGCACTCTGTTCACAGTTCTTCACACTATAATATTGCATCTAATGATACTATACACTTTATACTTATATAAATTTATCCCTATATACAAATAAAATAAGCTTTTTTTGGTTTCAGTTATTAGAAATGTTCTTAATCCTGAGGGTGGTTGATAAATAGGAGGTAAAAGAGATATTAAACTAATATTGAATTGTTACATATTGTGTAGACAGATTTGCTTTCAACTTCACTGAAGATCTTCCAGCAATCCAAACACACAAAAACATAAACTTCACCAATTCAGTTCTCAAAAGCATCTGAAATAGAACCTAGGAAAATGACAGAAACTGAAAATAAAATATTTTCTTACCCCTTCAAAGAATTATCTGTCAGAATCCTGCCTATAGGATATGTAAGCAACTGATAGTTCCAGATGTTCAAGCTGGTTTTAGAAAAGGCAGAGGAATCAGAGATCAAATTGCCAACATCTGCTGGATCATCAAAAAAGCAAGGGAGTTCCAGAAAAACATCTATTTCTGCTTTATTGACTATGCCAAAGCCTTTGACTGTGTGGATCCCAATAAACTGTGGAAAATTCTGAAAGAGATGGGAATACCAGACCACCTGACCTGCCTCTTGAGAAACCTGTATGCAGGTCTGGAAGCTACAGTTAGAACTGGACATGGAACAACAGACTGATTCCAGATAGGAAAAGGAGTACGTCAAGGCTATATATTCTCACCCTGCTTGTTTATCTTATATGCAGAGTACATCATGAGAAATGCTGGACTGGAAGAAGCACAAGCCAGAATCAAGATTGCTGAGAGAAATATCAATACCCTCAGATATGCAGATGACACCACCCTTATGGCAGAAAGTGAAGAGGAACTAAAAAGCCTCTTGATGAAAGTGAAAGAGGAGAGTGAAAAAGTTGGCTTAAAGCTCAACATTCAGAAAACTAAGATCATGGTATCTGGTCCCATCACTTCATGGCAAATAGATGGGGAAACAGTGGAAACAGTGTCAGACTTTAGTTTTTTGGGTTCCAAAATCACTGCAGATGGTGATTGCAGCCATGAAATTAAAAGACGCTTACTCCTTGGAAGGAAAGTTATGACCAACCTAGATAGCATATTCAAAAGCAGAGACATTACTTTAGCAACAAAGGTCCATCTAGTCAAGGCTATGGTTTTTCCAGTGGTCATGTATGGATGTGAGAGTTGGACTGTGAAGAAAGCTGAGTGCAGAAGAATTGATGCTTTTGAACTGTGATGTTGGAGAAGACTCTTGTGAGTCTGTTGGACTGCAAGGAGATCCAACCAGTCCATTCTGAAGGAGATCAGTCCTGGGTGTTCTTTTGAAGGACCGATACTAAAGCTGAAACTCCAATACTTTGGCCACCTGATGCGAAGAGTTGACTCATTGGAAAAGACTCTGATGCTGGGAGGGATTGAGGGCAGGAGGAGAAGGGGATGACAGAGGATGAGATGGCTGGATGGCATCACTGACTCGATGGACGTGAGTCTGAGTGAACTCCGGGAGTTGGTGATGGACAGGGAGGCCTGGCCTGCTGCGATTCATGGGGTCGCAAAGAGTCAGACACGACTGAGTGACTGAACTGAACTGAACTGATAGTTCACATTCAACATCACCATTACTTGCACTGATGTAGTCATTCCTGCTTTGAAAAGCCTACCTGTTTTCTTTGCTTTAAATCTACACTTTGCTCTGGAGATTCCTCTCTGTTATCAATCAAATATTTGTAGTGAAAAAAAAATTTTTTTTCTTGGTTAAATAGGCAAATAATAGGCATTAGAGTTGTGCCATGTACAACTTGAACAACCACATATGAATATTGCATGTCCTCAGCATTTTACAATAGAAAATGATCTGCTAATGACTGCCAGGTCTCTATTCATTTTATCGGAGCCACCATGCTATGCACTGCTTTCACATTCCCTTTGGCAATACTATAACTTTATGCAGAAACTGTATAGAATATGAAAATGTTGTATTATCCCATAAGATCTTCCGAAATTGCATATTAACATATTTGTTGTTGAGCAACCTCTAGCCAAGGCTGATGATAATCACGAGTAGCACTGACATGAGCTGGTCTGGATGGTGGAGTGAAAAAACTTCAAATGTTAAGCCAGTTTCTGTAGCTCTTCTGATGATGCTTTGCTGCTTTGTGAAATGGCGTGACTTACATGAAATGCTGACAGCACCATAGATTTAACTGTTATTTTAGAGCTTTTGAAAAATATCCTGTGTACTCTGAGGTACATTTAATGATTTGTCTACTTGTGACATATACATAACTATTGTCCTCCCCCTTGAACTGTAAACACGTAGAAAATATTTAATATCCTTTTCAGCATTAACTTGTAAATAAAATTTTGGATAACTGATTAATTGAAACATGGATCAAAGTACATGTTTTAGTTTAGCATTCATTAAGTGGGTCATTATCTTGTTATAGTAGAAGAATACATTTCTACAAAATGAATTATTAAATATCATTCAAATCAAACTCACAAAATACTTCAATTCACATGTAAAGGATAGAGAAATTTTTGAAACACGTGAAAAAATTTTCTTCTATACTCTAGATTTGACAACTGAATTATTAATAATTTAAAACAATAATTTCTGAAACCAAGCATTAAACCCATACTGCTTTTTATTTTTATGTATAAAAATACCAACAGACATTATAATTATTTTCTTATTACATTTAGCTCTCAAAATGTCCTCAATATTATATTTGATATTAGACCCCACACATCAGGGCTGGTATCAGATTTTTAAATATTATGTTAAAATTAGAGTCAGTGGTGTATATAGTAATCAGAGGCAAAGGAGGTTACCCTGCATCCAGCTGAGTTCCATTTTATGTTTCACAAATTCTGAAAGATCAACTTCCATTTATATAAATTCATTTTAGACAGTGAGTTTCTAAGTATTAAAAACTGAAATCCACTTTATATCATTCCCTGTTTTCTCTCCAGCATAGTGACAATATTCAGAGAAACAAAACCTTATTCTTCTGGCTACATGTTAAAGGTTTTTCTAAATTAAATTGCATAGTGTGGAAGATGAATTGTTCATTGAAATATAGGTGTATATATATATAAGGAAAGATCACACTGTCCTTTTACTTGTGATTCTTAATATGTAATCATGGCTTCTTCAATAAATACACCTGCAAATTCTTGTTCATTCTTACACATTTCATGTCTAAATGGAAAATAGCTACTCAGAAAATATATGTATAAGATCTAACATTTGTCAGTGTTTCCTATAGGTCAGGTAATTTAAGTGCTTTAAATGTACTTTGTCATTTAATTCTCTCCAAAGCTGTATAACAAATGCACTCATAGTATTCCCCAACCCCTCTCATTTTACAGATGAGGAAAGTGAAATCCAGGAATTAAAAGTTTGGCTTGTCCTATATCCCAAAATTAAAGATAATGGCACTGAGGCTTGACCTAGGTTAGTGTAACTCCAGAGTCAGCCTCTTGGCTTCATGTTATACTATCATTTGAAAGAACTCATATATCCATTCAACATCACCATTACTTGCACTGATGTAGTCATTCCTGCTTTGAAAAGCCTACCTGTTTTCTTTGCTTTAAATCTACACTTTGCTCTGGAGATTCCTCTCTGTTATCAATCAAATATTTGTAGTGAAAAAAAAATTTTTTTTCTTGGTTAAATAGGCAAATAATAGGCATTAGAGTTGTGCCATGTACAACTTGAACAACCACATATGAATATTGCATGTCCTCAGCATTTTACAATAGAAAATGATCTGCTAATGACTGCCAGGTCTCTATTCATTTTATCGGAGCCACCATGCTATGCACTGCTTTCACATTCCCTTTGGCAATACTATAACTTTATGCAGAAACTGTATAGAATATGAAAATGTTGTATTATCCCATAAGATCTTCCGAAATTGCATATTAACATATTTGTTGTTGAGCAACCTCTAGCCAAGGCTGATGATAATCACGAGTAGCACTGACATGAGCTGGTCTGGATGGTGGAGTGAAAAAACTTCAAATGTTAAGCCAGTTTCTGTAGCTCTTCTGATGATGCTTTGCTGCTTTGTGAAATGGCGTGACTTACATGAAATGCTGACAGCACCATAGATTTAACTGTTATTTTAGAGCTTTTGAAAAATATCCTGTGTACTCTGAGGTACATTTAATGATTTGTCTACTTGTGACATATACATAACTATTGTCCTCCCCCTTGAACTGTAAACACGTAGAAAATATTTAATATCCTTTTCAGCATTAACTTGTAAATAAAATTTTGGATAACTGATTAATTGAAACATGGATCAAAGTACATGTTTTAGTTTAGCATTCATTAAGTGGGTCATTATCTTGTTATAGTAGAAGAATACATTTCTACAAAATGAATTATTAAATATCATTCAAATCAAACTCACTAAATACTTCAATTCACATGTAAAGGATAGAGAAATTTTGAAACACGTGAAAAAATTTTCTTCTATACTCTAGATTTGACAACTGAATTATTAATAATTTAAAACAATAATTTCTGGAAACCAAGCATTAAACCCATACTGCTTTTTATTTTTATGTATAAAAATACCAACAGACATTATAATTATTTTCTTATTACATTTAGCTCTCAAAATGTCCTCAATATTATATTTGATATTAGACCCCACACATCAGGGCTGGTATCAGATTTTTAAATATTATGTTAAAATTAGAGTCAGTGGTGTATATAGTAATCAGAGGCAAAGGAGGTTACCCTGCATCCAGCTGAGTTCCATTTTATGTTTCACAAATTCTGAAAGATCAACTTCCATTTATATAAATTCATTTTAGACAGTGAGTTTCTAAGTATTAAAAACTGAAATCCACTTTATATCATTCCCCTGTTTTCTCTCCAGCATAGTGACAATATTCAGAGAAACAAAACCTTATTCTTCTGGCTACATGTTAAAGGTTTTTCTAAATTAAATTGCATAGTGTGGAAGATGAATTGTTCATTGAAATATAGGTGTATATATATATAGGAAAGATCACACTGTCCTTTTACTTGTGATTCTTAATATGTAATCATGGCTTCTTCAATAAATACACCTGCAAATTCTTGTTCATTCTTACACATTTCATGTCTAAATGGAAAATAGCTACTCAGAAAATATATGTATAAGATCTAACATTTGTCAGTGTTTCCTATAGGTCAGGTAATTTAAGTGCTTTAAATGTACTTTGTCATTTAATTCTCTCCAAAGCTGTATAACAAATGCACTCATAGTATTCCCCAACCCCTCTCATTTTACAGATGAGGAAAGTGAAATCCAGGAATTAAAAGTTTGGCTTGTCCTATATCCCAAAATTAAAGATAATGGCACTGAGGCTTGACCTAGGTTAGTGTAACTCCAGAGTCAGCCTCTTGGCTTCATGTTATACTATCATTTGAAAGAACTCATATATCCCATAAGCTGGAATCAAGATTGCCGGGAGAAATATCAATAATCTCAGATACACAGATCACACCACTATTTCAGCAGGAAGTGACTAAAGAGCCTCTTGATGAAAGTGAAAGAGGAGAGTGAAAAAGTTGGCTTAAAACTCAAACATTCAGAAAACTAAGATCATGGCATCTGGTCTCATCACTTCATGGCAAGTAGATGGGGAAACAAGGGAAACAGAGACTTTATTTTCTTGGGCTCCAAAATCACTGCAGATGATGACTGTAGCCATGAAATTAAAAGATGTTTGTTCCTTGGAATAAAAGCTGTGATGAACATAGACAGCATATTAAAAATTAGAGACATTACTTTGCCAACAAAGTAATGTCTCTAATTAGAGACATTAGGTCCATCTAGTCAAAGCTATGGTTTTTCCGGTAGCCATGTATGGATGTGAGAGTTGGACTATAAAGAAAGCTGAGCACTGAAGAAATGATGCTTTTGAACTGTGGTATTGGAGAAGACTCTTGAGAGTCCCTTGGACTGCAAGGAGATCCAACCAGTCAGTCTTAAAGGAAATCCATCCTGAATATTCTTTGGAAGGACTGATGTTGAAGCTGAAACTCCAATACTTTGGCCACCTGATGTGAAGAACTGACTCATTGGAAAAGACTCTGATGCTGGGAAAGATTGGAGGTGGGAGTAGAAGGGGATGACAGAGGATGAAATAGTGGATGGCATCACAAACTCGATGGACATGAGTTTGAGTAAACTCCGGGAATTCATGATGGACAGGGAAGCCTGGTGTGCTGCAGTGCACAAAGAATTAGATACAACTGAGTGACTGAACTGAACTGAACTGAACTGATATATCCCATAACATTGTCTCTTGCTTAAAAAATATGAGTGCTTTAGAATTGAGTAAGAGTTGTGAAGCCATAGACAAAGAGACACAGGTTTGATTCACAAAAAATTTTAATATATTTTTCCATGTAGAAATTGGGAGGAACATGCACAAATTATATGTTTTAATTTAGAAATATATATAACTAGGAACAAAGGCTCACATTAGCTCACATTAGCAATTGTATAATAGATAAGATGTATGATAATAGATAAGATGTATGGGCCTAGTTACATTATTTGTCCAGAATATACTTCATTATAAAATGTGGGTCCTTGTTGTATTAGATACTAAGGACAAAAACTCTAAGTTATGGGCTTTCTGATTATTTTGGTGATTTCATTCAAATAGATTGGGATGGTACAGAGATATATCATTACACAGGAGATACGTTTCAAAATTTTTTAAAAATGCTTTCAATGCCAACTTCTTATTTCATGAAATAATGTAAATGATAATTGATGGTGACTAGACACTTTCTTTTCAGATGTTTATCAGATTTGATTTTTTTAATCTACTTATTAGCCATATTGTTGGCACAGCAGTCACAGACTTTAGATCAGACACAAACTCTGGCAACAATATGTAGTGTCCTTCATAAAATATTGTTATGCATCCAAATGCCATGTATATAAAATTGGCATAGAGAATTCACATATCCAAAGGCTCTCATTTTTATCATAAGAATGCAGTGTATATCCAGCACTTAGATAGTGGGCATGGCCAATATGCTGAAACAGTTCTGACAAGAGAAGGAATAGAAAACTCTACCAGTAAATCTAGCCAAGAAGAACTAAAGAAGGGGTCTTAATCCAACCAAGAATTTGCTTTTGTTGTCTAGTGATAATTATGAGCCAAATCTTAATGTACGAAAGCCAAAAAGTCTGAAAAAAAATTGTGACAAGATAAAAGAAAAGAAGACGGGGGAAAGGAAGAAAATAGACCAAAGTAGGAAGAAAATAGAGGATATAAACAGCTGGCAGTCATGGCCAGCTGAGATGTAAAGAGGCTAGTAAAAATTACTTGAATATAAAGTATGTGAAAGCAATGGTCATAAGTGGAACAACACACCATTCATCAAAGTATTTTCATGTGCTAATTAACTGCTTCTTAAAAGCTCCCCCACAAAAATTCATTTATTTTATAATTGCCATCCAGTAATCAATGCTATTCCCCTTCATGGATCACAACCTTGTCATGGTGAAGAGGCTTGCATAATTCAATGGAGCTATGAGCCAAGCTGTACAGGCCCACCAAGATGGACAGGTTTTATTGAGGAGTTCTGACAAAATGTGATCCAGTGGGGAAGGAAATGGCAACCCACTCTGGCATAATTGCCTGGAGAACCTCATGGACAGTAGGAAAAGGCAAAAAGATACAGCACCCGAAGATGAGTCCAAAGTTCGGGAGATGTCCAATATGTTACTGGGAAAGAGCAGAGGGCTGGGCCAAAGGGGAAATGATGCTCAGTTGTAGATGTGTCTGGTAGTGAAAGTAAAGTCCGATGCTACAAAGAACAATATTGCATAGGAACCTAGAATGTTAGGTCCATGAATCAAGGTAAATTGGATGGGTCAAGCAGGAGATGGAGAAACTGAACATCAACGTCTAATGAATTAGTGAACTAAAATGGACAGGGATAGGTGAATTTAGTTCACATGATGATTATATCTACTACTTATGGGCAAGAATCCCTTAGAAAAAATGAAATAGCCCTTAAAGTAGACACAAGAGTCTGAAATGCAGTTCTTGGGTGCAATCTCATAAACTACACAGTGATGTCAGTTTGTTTCCAAAGCAAACCATTCAACATTACAGAAATCCAAGTTCTATGACTCAACCACTGATGCCAGAGAAGCTGCAGTTAATCAGTTCTCTGAAGACCTACATGACTTTATAGAACACCAAAAACAGTCATTTTCATCATAGGGGATTATAATGCAAAAGTTGAAAGTCAAGAGATACCGGAGTAAATGAAGCAGAGCAAAGGCTAAGAGTTTTGCCAAGAACACACTGGTAATAGCAAACACCCTTTTCCAGCAATGCAAGAGACAACTCTACACATGGACATTATCAGATGGTCAATACCAAAATCAGATTTTGTTCTTCGCAGCCGAAGATGGAGAAACTCTATACAGTCAGTAAAAACAAGACCTGGAGCTGACTGTAGCTCAAAACATGAACTCCTTATTACAAAATTCAGGCTTAAACTGAAGTAGGGAAAACCACTAGGCCATTCAGGAATGACCTAAATCAAATACCTTATGATTATACAGTGGAGGTGACAAATAGATTCAAAGGAATAGATCTGGTAGACGTATCAAATACATAATGTCTATGTCTCTTTAGACACATACTGTCTATAGAACTATGGATGGAGGTCACAGGAGGCAGTGACCAAAACCATCCCAAAGAAAAAGAAATTTAAGAAGGCAAATAGGATATCCGAGAAGGCTTTACAAATAGCTGAGGAAAGAAAAGAAGCAAAGGACAAGGGAGAAAGGCAAAGATACACCAAATTGAATGATGAGTTCCAGAGAATACCAAGGAAAACTAAGAAAACTTCAATTAACAATGCAAACAATAGAGGAAAACAATAGAATGGGAAAGACTAGAGGTTTCTTTAAGAAAATTGGAGATATCAAGGGAATATTTCATGCAAGGATAAGCATGATAAAGGACAGAAACAATAAAGAATTAACAGAAAAAAAAAAGAGATAAGAGGTGGCAGGAATACACAGAAGAACTATACAGAAATGCTCTTAATGACCTGGATAACCACAATAGTGTAGACAGTCACTTAGAGCCAGACATCCTGGAGAATGAAGTCAAGTGGGCCTTAGGAAGCATTACTTGGAACAGAGCTAGTGGAGGTGATAGAATTCCAGCTGAGCTATTTAAAATCCTAAAAGATGATGCTGTAAAGTGCTACACTCAATATGTCAGCAAATTTGGAAAACTCAACAGTGGCCACAGAACTGGACAAGTGAGTCTTCATTCCAACCTTGAAGAAGGGCAATGCCAAAAATGTTCATCATACAATTGTGCTCATTTCACATGCTATTAAGTTAAGGCTCAAAATCCTTCAAGCTAGGTTTTAGCAGTCTGTAAATGGAGAAATTCCAGATGTATAAGCTAGGTTTCAAAGAGGCAGAGGAATCAATTATCAAATTGCCAACATTCACTGAATCATGGAGAAAGCAAGGGAATTCCAGAAAAACATCTACTTCTGCTTCATTGACTACACTAAATCCTTTGACTGTGTGGATCACACCAAAAATACTTAAAGTGAAGGGAGTACCAGACCACCTTACCTGTCTCCTGAGAAACCTGTATGTGGGTCAAGAAGCAATAGTTAGAACTGAACCTAGAACAACAGATAGTTCAGTACTGGGAAAGGAGTACATCAAGGATATATTTTGTAATTCTGCTTGTTTAGCTTATATGTAGAGTGCATCATATGAATTGCTGGGGTAGATGAATCACAAGCTGGAATTAAGATTGCTGGGAGAAATATAAGTAACCTCAGATATGCAGATTATAGATACCACTCTAATGGCAGAAAATGAAGAGGAACTAAAGAGCCTTTTGATGCAGGTGAAAGAGGATAATGAAAAAGCTGGCTTAAAACTCAACATTCAGATAACTAAGATCATAGCATTCAGTCCCATCACTTCATGGCAAATAGAAGAGAAAAAAGTGGAGGCAATGACATATTTTCTTTTCTTGGGCTCCAAAATCACTGCAGACAATGCTGCAGCCGTGAAATTAGAAGATGCTTGCTTCTTGGAAAGAAAGCTATAACAAATCTAGAAAGCATACTCACAAGCAGAGACATCACTTTGCCAATAAAAGGTTGTACAGTCAAAGCTATGATTTTTCCAGTAGTCAAATATGGATATGAGAGTTTGACCATAAAGTAGGCTCATCACCAAAGAATTACTGCTTTTGAATACTTGTGCTGGAGAATATTCTTGAGAATCCTTTGGACTGCAAGGAGATCAAACCAGTCAATTCTAAAGGAAATCAACCCTGAATATTCACTAGAAGGACTGATGCTGAAGCTGAAGCTCTGATCCTTTGACTACCTGATGCTAAGAGCTGAATCACTGGAAGAGACCCCGATGCTGGGAAAGACTGAGGGCAGGAGGAGAAGGGGTGACAGAGGATGAGATGGTTGGATAGCATCACTGACTCAGTGGACATGAGTTTGAGCAAATTCCAGGAGATGGTGAAGGACAGGGAAGTCTGGCATCTGGAGTCCATGGAGTAACAAAGAGTGGACACAACTTAGCAACTGAACAACAAATAAAACAAAATCAATGTTAAAGATGACCTTGATTGGGGACCAAATAAAGTCAAGTGGTTTCTACGTCTTAAGGAAGAACAAAGTACATTACATTTAAAGAAAAAATTGCCTCTGAGTGGATGAAATTTAAAGTTATCCAATTAAAAAGAAAATGCTCATTTATCCAAACTTTCATTATTCTCCAGTGCCTAGTAAGTTTGGCACACCATAAAACTAATATGTCACAGTAAAACCCTGTTGCTGAGATATGGGTCTCATAATGCATCATTTAGATTTTCTATAATTTCACCAATATCCTCAATGACAAAAGGAAATTGTGTAACCTAAAATGAGAAATGTCTGCCAATAACTTCAGAAAGAAATTTTAATGGAAAGTTAGTCTTTAAAAAAATTACTCATGTTTTATAGACCATTCATTTTATAAATGATATTATCAACAGAGTAACAGAGGTGAGTAATCGAGTATCACACATTTTTTAAAATGACATTGGCTCAACAAAGCAAAAAAGTACTACATTCTTACATCAAAAACAGTAATGGAAAGTCCACATTTTATCTGATTTTTGAAATAGCATATCATGTATTAGGGGGACTTCCCCAGTGGCAGCAGTAAAGAAGCTGCCTGCAATGCAGGAGCCATAGGACGGGTTCAATCCCTGAGTCAGGAAGATCCCCTGGTGGGGGACATGGCAACCTACTCCAATATTCTTGCAGGAAGAATCCCCATGGACAGAGGCGCCTGGGGAGTTACAGTCCCTAGGGTCGCATGGAGTCGGGACACGACTGAAGCAACTTAGTGGGCAGGCACACATCATGCATTAGAAGGTATGCTTTCCATTTCACCAAAAGTGATCAAAAACTTGAAAGATAGTATTCACTGGGCATTATTTGAGGAGGATCAGAAAGAATCCTTTCCTTCCACAACACACCGAAATACGGACGAAAAATCGTGTGTTCCCTACATTTGTTTGTTTTTTAATAAACAATATATATTACTCACTGTGTCTGCATGATTTGGCATGGGACAAAAGGAAGAAGTGGTGTTATAAACAATGACCAGGAACCTCAAAGATTGAAGACAGACTGAAATCCTGAAATCCGTAATATGTACCAAACAGAAATTGAATCATGCACTCAGTTCTTTACCACCATGCCATTATCTCCAAACAAGCTGTTAAACGATCGATTGTCATAATAGTGGTGGTTGAAAATTTTAAGTCTACCTGCCAGGTATGCACAACAGAGCAATAGCTTTGCAAACATAATTGAATTTACAAAGAAAACTACATCACTGTTATCAATCAACTTGAATACATTTTTTAAAAATCAGAGTGGTGGAGATGAACAAATTCTAAACCATGCAACAATGTATCTTTTTAAAAATATCATGGCTTTCAAAAACTTGACTGAACTATTCTGAATGACAAAAAGAACTAAAGCAATGGCTTTTCATTTTCCTGCAAAGAGCTTATAGAAATTATTCAGTCATTTGAATGAAAGCTTCCACATTTAATTGCAACAGATGGTCTCAGTCTTTTTAACCTGCTGATCATGGAATGTTCATGTGTAAACATCCAAAGAGTAATCTTTTCTATGATAGTTTTCAAATATAAGGATTTTTTTCCCCTCATTTGGGAATAATTATTTCCCTGAATAAAAGTGAAAATCCAGCTATCACTTATACAATATTGCATTTGCTAAAATTTAAAGCATCATTAATTATAAAACAAACTATTAATTTATGTTCCATTGAAAATGAGAAAAAAGCTGCCTGTTTGATGGATTATACATTCATATTACCTGAAATTTTCATTTAAAAATATTGCAGAGGCATTTTAGACTTAGCTAACATCTTTAACATCACTTTGTGTACACCCAAAAATGGAAATATAAACCAAATAATTGGGGTATTTTCAAAATGTTTTCACATTCAGAGTGCAATTCTCCTGAATCCCTTTTTTACTTAGAGTCATTTATATCCTTGTTCTGTCTTATTGCCACAGTACTGACCCCTGTGCCATCGACAGCATTGGTGATACAGCATTTCTCAAGAGTGCTTTTCCCAAGAGCTTTTCCCAAGAGCTGCTGCCACACTTGTGGTAAGTTTTTATTCAGTGCTTTTGTGACCTTACACAGGGAATTAATCTCAGGTTTCAGACCACAACCAGCACTTATATTCTTTCTTTAATGTGTTCATACATGGTGTGTTAAAGGCCACGGGGTAGTTGTTTTCCCACTGTGCCATCATGAATGAACTCCAAGTTGGTGCATGCACAGTAGGTGACCACACAACTGCTACCATGCTGACAATGAAGTTACATCCTATTGATTAAATGACACGCTCTATTTCCAGAGTCACTAAATAAGTATTAGCAGCAATAAAATACGAAATTTCGTGAAGTTACCTAGAATTTATTTCATATTTTTCCAATACATTTGAAATTCAACATGAATAATTTGAGTTAAATAAGTTTTTAATTGCCCCAAATATGTTCCTTTACCAGGACATAAGTTTATTTCCTTCAAAGGGGGAAAATGGTTAATCGAATATTGCATCCCATTAATACAGAATTTACTTATATATGGTACTTATGACATTTTCTATCTCCCCCCACTAGCATGTCAGCCTCACTAGAAGAGGTATTTTGTCTGTTTAGTTCACTAATATATCCCTATTAACTACTTGATGAATATTTGTTGAGAAAATGGGTCACAAGAATTTTGATAATTTATTTATTAGAATACATATTTGTGCCATTATTCTTTCTTCATATAATTCCTTCGACATGATTCTTGTCATAGCAAAAATTGTGACTATTTGCATAAATCTTGAGGTTCTGAGGTCAGGAATGGTATCTTACTGATATCTCTTATAGGTACTTAGTGCCTATTTTGATATAAGGCATACAATAAGGGCCCAATAAATATTTGTAGAATTCTAAGAAGTTAGCAAAGTACCCTGGAGGAGGGCATGGCAACTCACTTCAGTATTCTTGCCTGAAGAATCCCCATGGACAGAGGAACCTTGTGAGTTCATGGGATCACAAAGAGTTGGGCATGACTGAGTGACTAAGTACAGCACAGCACAGCAAAGTATTATAATTTAGTGAAATATTAGGCTAAATAATTTTAATTAGCCAAATTAAGAATTGAATTAGAGAAGAAAGGATTCACCAAGGAAACCATCATATTAAACATGTAACTTTACCAAAGATTCAAAATTAAGAATTGAATTAGAGAAGAAAGGATTCACCAAGGAAACCATCATATTAAACATGTAACTTTACCAAAGATTCATTATCTAGCCTAAGTTTTGAAATATTCCATAAGTTTCCATCATTGAATCATCCAACTACTATTGATGATGATTAATTTGTGCACGTTGGATTATTACATAGTAAACTTTTAAGCAACTATGTTTCATATTTAGAGATTTACTTCAGATAGTATGAAATACAAGAGGTGCAAATTCAATTTAAAAGGATCTATGGTAGCTGCACGGAGAAGGCAATGGAACCCCACTCCAGTACTCTTGCCTGGAAAATCCCATGGATGGAGGAGCCTGGTAGGCTGCAGTCCATGGGGTCGCACAGAGTCGGACATGACTGAGCGACTTCACTCTCACTTTTCACTTCCATGCATTGGAGAAGGAAATGGCAACCCACTCCAGTGTTCTTGCCTGGAGAATCCCAGGGACGGGGGAGCCTGGTGGGCTGCTGTCTCTGGGGTCGCACAGAGTCGGACACGACTGAATCGACTTAGCAGCAGCATGGTAGCTGCATATTGAAACAGTTGTGCCATTACAACTTTCCTGTTTTATTCTTTCATCATGATTCTCGCCATATCATAGATTGTGATGATTTGAATAAATCCTGAAGTTCTGAGGCCAGGAATGGTGTCTTACTGGTATGGTATCTTTTATGAGTAAGGCACTTACTGCGTATCATGGTATAAGGCATAACTGTAACCATGTTAGTCACTCAGTAGTGTCCAACTCTTTGTGACCCCAGGGACAGTAGCCTGCCAGACTCCTCTGTCCATGGCATTTTCCAGGTAAGAATACTGGAGTGGCTAGCCATTTCTTTCTCCAGGGGATATTTCCAACCTGGGGATCGACCCTGAGTCCTGCATTTTAGGCAGATTCTTTACCATCTGAGCCACCAGGAAAGCCTGGTATCAGGCATACAGTAATATAATGCAACACATTGTTGCAGGAGTGCAACAATAAAACTAAAAACGGTAACCATAACAACAGTTCCATGAGTGGATTCAGTCTGGCCGGGACATTGTTGCTTCGATATTAGATGTTTGTGCTGTGTGTGTTTAGTCGTTCAGTCTTGTCTGATTCTTTAAAAGACCTCATGAATGGTACCTCACCAGGCTCTTCTGTCCATGGAATTCTCCAGGCAAGAATGCTGGTATGGATAGCCATTCCCTTCTCCAGGGGATTCTCCTGATCCAGGAACTGAACCCAGGTCTCCCTCATTGCAGGTGGATTCTATACCGTCTGAACCGCCAGAGAAGCCTGGTATAAGGCATACAGTAATACAGGCAACATTACTCACGGAAATGTATAAACTATTACATTATAACTCTAAACATTCTTAAAGCATGTAAAACTCCTTTGTAAAATGTTGCAATAAGTCATTACACAATTTTCTCCATTGCATATTAAAGATTCCCAAGATTCACCATCTTCTTCATAGCCACTTAGAAAGTAATGTTGATCAATCTCACTCATATTCTCTATCTTGATTTGTAAAGAATCTTTACTATATGATGCAAACAGTATGTTATTACAGAGTGAAAGGAGGCAGTTACAATAGAAAACACTAAATATCTATGCTTGAGACTTTCTTTCAGAGACATATTCACACAGCATATAAGGGGGAAGAAAGATAGTACACTTGAGTGTGTATGTTTTAAATTGGCCACTTAAAAGAACCAATGTGTGGTGAAGGTTGGCTTGTGGTTTGTCTACAGGGCTTGATCTTCAGGCAGAGTTATTATTAACAGTGGAAAGAAATGCATTCAGATTATAAATCTCCAAACTTAAGGTAGACTAAATATATATATTTTGAACTTCATAATGTCAGTTTCAATTGAATTGCATGTTTAAAAATAAAGCTACCTCCTTCAGAATACTTAATTGTTTATCGGAATGTAGCCTACATTCATAAATGGTACTATTAGTTCATATTAAATAATAATGTTTAAGAGCCATAGCTCCCGTAAAGAAAACTAAAAATTGACAAGTCAATGTTTCATTAGAACTTGTCAAAAAGCTACAATTGACTAAACATAGCTGGAAATGTGGTGTATAGGATACATGATCAGGCTTCAAAATGTAGAGGTTAAGATACACAAAATATGAGTTCCTGCAGTAAATATTTCTCTTTATGATACAGCTAAGCTGCACATTGAAACTCATCAGAGATGCTTCAAAGGGTGAAATATTCTGGATTGACTTTCATGGATGATAAGTTTAGAAGGTTAATTGATAGAAGGTTAATTTAAATGTATAAATATTAAAGGTCCTTTGTCACCTTCTAACATTTTTGTAACATTTCTCATTGTGAGGCAGAGAAAGTGAGGGAAAGAATCAAATCATGAACACGTATGTTAAAGAAATAATAGTCATACTTGGTAGGCTATCAAGCCAATGGACGGAGAAGGCAATGGCAACCCACTCCAGTACTCTTGCCTGGAAAATCCCATGGATGGAGGAGCCTGGTAGGCTGCAGTCCATGGGGTCGCTAAGAGTCGGACACGACTGAGAGACTTTCCTTTCACTTTTCATTTTCATGCATTGGAGGAGGAAATGGCAACCCACTCCAGTGTTCTTGCCTGGAGAATCCCAGGGACGGCAGGGCCTGGTGGGCTGCTGTCTATGGGGTCGCACAGAGTCGGACATGACTGAAGTGACTTAGCAGCAGCAGCAAGCCAGTGGAAAAGGAAGTATAACTGTAATTTAGGAAAATCTATGTAGGAGAATGCAAATCATCAGTGACTAGTTCAATCAGGGATAATTGAGAGAAAACATAATCATTATTTTGCACTGAGTAGCTCTCATATGAAGGAAATGGCAACCCACTCCAGTGTTCTTGCCTGGAGAATCCCAGGGACGGGGGAGCCTGGTGGGCTGCTGTCTATGGGGTCACACAGAGTTGGACACGACTGAAGCGACTTAGGAGCAGCAGTAGCAGCCGCAGCTCTCATATAATCTATGACTTCCAAGTTTTGCTGCCCTCCTTTCTTCCCACACAAAATGGTTAGCCTCTCTATTCTGTCCACAGATAACAAGTTTCCTGAGCTGACTAGAACCTGTAGACAAAAATAAAAGTCTTATGTTCTTGAAGGCATTGGTTAAGCCCAGGTTCATTCCCTGAAAATAAATTCATCCAACTTGATGTGCCTCTCACATGCTGTGTATTGCCATAAATGTCTTAAATCCATTTTTGAGACTGCAAAGCAGCATATTTTATGAAATATGTAATAAAATCACACATTTGAGATTAGAATTTGGCTGATTGTCCTTTCAGAGGCTAAATAAAAACCAGGTTGATTGCTATAGCACTTTGTCAAAGATATCAAATGCAATTCATATATCAAAATGGAACTAGGACAAATTCACTCCAGATTCACTGTAAATATTATATCATTTCTTTAAGAACTATCTTTCAGTAAACCATAAGTATAACCAATGTCTTTCATGGTGTTAGAATCTCTTCTAAAACATAATTTTCATAAACTACTTGAAGAATAGTTTCAGTGGCATGATCTAAAATGATTTAAATAGCGTTTTCTATGTGTTTAATGGAAGCAAACTTTTCCTCCTAGATATCAAGCTTCTATAAAATATTTATAGAATAGTATCTAAAATGTTATCTTTAGTGTTCTTGCCCTTTGTTAACTCTCTACAGAGTGATAGAGCTCATAGCAGTGAATAAAATGTGAGGTAAATGTGCCTGGACAAAAATGATACTGCATCCAATCAGAACTCGAAGAAAAAATATATAACTTACAGAGCATGTTTTATGAAGTATGTGATGCTGCTGCTCCTGCTGCTTAGTCACTTCAGTCGTGTCCAACTCTGTGCGACCCCAGAGACGGCAGCCCACCAGGCTCCCCCATCCCTGGGATTCTCCAGGCAAGAACACTGGAGTGGGTTGCCATTTCCTTTTCCAATGCATGAAAGTGAAAAGTGAAAGTGAAGTCGCTCAGTCATGTCCAACTCTCAGCAATTCTGTGGACTGCAGCCCACCAGGCTCCTCCGTCCATGGGATTTTCCAGGCAAGAGTACTGGAGTGGGTTGCCATTGCCTTCTTTGAAATATGTGATAAATTCACATTATTTATGGCATGGAAGTAATTGTAGCTGTCATATAATCATCCATATCAATAATCTTTCCTCAAATTAAAGTTAAATAGAATAGCTTTTTTGGTAACAAGGTTTTGTGTGTGTGTGTGTGTGGTAACTATTTATGAGAAGTTGATGTAAATAGTTCATTTTTGTGTTTTGAGACTTAAAAAAAAAAACCTATAAAAACTCAAAAATGGATTCATGTTGAAAATTCCAAAAGCCAAGCTTCTCCTGTTCAAGATTTGTCAAACCAAAGAATATCACCACTGTACCTGATATACCTTTCTAGAAAAGTTATGACTTATCAGCGGTTATTCAAATAGGGTTGAAAGTGGTCTTTACCTGATTGGATAATATAAATCTTTGGATGATAGTAGAAAAACGACTAGGGAGGAGAAATAAATCTTTAAGAGATCCCATAAATCATATAAAAGAGCCCTCAGCCCGTATGCATCAGGGTTAAATTTACACATTTTAGCACACTTTAATATAATGTGTGGACAGAGATGAATATTGCATAGGGTGTTGATTAATACTAGTTTTAGAAGTTTCTATAAAACTAATTTTGTGTTTCTTTATAAATTAATATCACACACCTATTGGAATGAGTATTTAATGGAAAGCTTTCATTAATATTTAAACTACAAATGTACACAAAATACAGAGACCTTCAAACAGTCACCATTTTCTACACAAAATTTGGCCAATTCTTTTGAGTTTAATATCTTTCTCCAAGAATAAATCAAGTATTAATGACAAGGCATTTCTAGGAGCAATAGATCTAGATGGCAAGGGCAGTCTGACATTAATTAATCCATAATGAAAAGTGAAAGCACAAAGAAAAACAGACAATTTCTTATTCATTATCAATTCAATTAATCAAATAGTTAGACAGTAGTGGGACATAAATGCTGAAACAGAAGCTAGTTATCAGTTTGTCCAAGTCATAGAGAAGACTGGGTTAGATACACTGAAAAGCTTCATGATTCTAGAATTCCAAAATATCCCAAGGATAATAATAAAATTAAGGGTTGAAGAGTACTGAGTCTTCAAAGAGAAAAAGAAGAGTGTAGTAAAAACTCACTGTAAACTATTTTAGTCATGCAGTTGCCTATGTGAACTCACATTTGGTCATAAACCTGGCACATCATGATGGAGTAACTGATACAAAATCAGTGAATACATGCCCCAGAGTCCCTACCCCACATTTGGGATGGCTTTGAGCTGTACTCTATTTGATCTCCCAGGTCTTCCAGTACTGTTAGTTCCAGTTGCCCACAGTGGTCAATATCCTAATAACGCTACACCATTAACTGCTTCTTTTTTTTCCTTACCTCAATTCTCCACTTCCTACTGATATCTCAGAGGTCAACTCCCAAATTACTTCTTTAGGACTCCTTATCTCTGGGTTGGCTTTTAGGTGAATCCAAACACAGGAAGGGCTTCCCCGTTAGCGTTAATGGTAAAGAACCCGCCCGCCAATGCAGGACACGTGAGATGTGGGTTTGATTCCTGGGTTGGGACGATCCCCTAAAGGAGGGCATGACAACCCACTCCAGTATTCTTAACTGGAGAATCCCCATGGACAGAGGAACCTGGTGGGCTACAGTCCAAAGCACCACAAAGAGTCCAATATGACTGAAGTAACTTAGCACAAACAGTGGACAGGCATTAATTCTAGAATGAATCAAGGAAGTTTATGTGTGAGATAGATTAATGTTGGACCAAAAGAAAACAAAAACAAAAACACCTTGCTAGTTATTGACTAAAAGGGCATTTTATAAAGCGTGAATACAATGTGTGAATGACTGGACACTGCTTGGTATCACAACAGGGTTAAAAAGCTTTGTCACTGTTGACATTTGAGATAGATAACTGTTGTGGAGATTGTCCTGTACACTCTGAGTTGTTTAGCAGCATTCCAGATATCTACCCACTAGATATCTGTAGTCCCCTCTTCCTTTCTGACAATCAAAAATCTCTCTAGATATTGACAAATGTCCCAGGGGTGGCAGAATGCAAAAAGGCCAAATCATCTCCTATTATCCCCCTTTAAGAGTCACTGGATTATGAAATGACTTCATTTAATATAACCAATTAAATTCACTCATCCAACTATCACATACAGAGTGAATCCTGCATACTAGACATTGTGTTAGTAGATGGCAAAAACACATATAGTTCCTGATTTCACAGAGTTTATATCCTAGTCAGAGGAAAATAAGTAAAATAAATGATTACATCACACTGAGAAACTTTCCATAATTCTGAGGCATTTTCTAATGGATACCGTAGAATGAGTCATTTCTTTCCAAAATAAAACACATATTTATATATATATATAAAACTATTTCAATGTGAGTGTATGGGCAGTTGCAGCAGATAACTTAATATTAAGAGGTAGGAGACTCTCAAAGTCAAGCTCTGCTAAATTTTTATAACTGATTGTTTGATCCAGATTTTTAAAACCCTTGTTGTGTATGATTTATACAGTGCTATTTTGCTGTTTTAAAATCTAGGTAAATGCAGTGGTGGCTATAATAAATTCTGTGTGTTTTAATATGATTTAATAGTAAATACTCTATAATATTAACTCTGATAAAGCTAAAGACTTGTCAATTTTTATAGTGCAAATTCTGCCTGGTGGGAGAGAAGGATGAAATACTTGCCCTTGATTCTCGCTTCACGCCTTTTGTGCTAAAATACTGTGGGACACTGAGCACGTTTTGCTTTCCTTCAATACTGCAATTTTATTCATTTCCTTTCCTCATCACATGTACTTTGCCCGTATTTTCTACCCACCTTCTCTCTATAAGTTTTATTAAAGAGCAGACATGCTTCTGTTGACAAAAATGTAAATGCTTATCCTAAAGCAAAACTGTAAGAAGCATTGGAAAGTGATTTCTAAAATTATTTTTCAGTCTTGTTTTCTTAGACTTTCTAGGCAATTTTCCCTCCTAACCTCATACAGTTTTCTTTTTATGAATCATACAAAAAATTGGTCTCCCCTGATATCTCTCTGTGCTCATCAGTCCTGCGGGCGTGGAAGGCCTCATGCTATGATCACCTGACCCTAAGGGCTTCTTTTTGCCTGGCTGAGTTCTGCATGGGACAAACAAGTGCAAAGTGCAGCAGCATTAATGGCTCCACAGCAGCCCTCAGCCAATGATAGATTAGAGCTGGAGAGTAACTGCCCCACCTTCTGAGTTGTTTCCCACACTTTCCCAGAGTTTTCCGGAGGAATTACATCACCAGTCCTACTTATTGGCTTCCCTCCCTTCCTTGTCTCACTTCCTCCTGCCCCTGTGATGCTGTTTGGGTCACTTTACCAGTAAAGCA
This sequence comes from Bos mutus, assembly GCF_027580195.1. Classification (NCBI taxonomy): domain Eukaryota; kingdom Metazoa; phylum Chordata; class Mammalia; order Artiodactyla; family Bovidae; genus Bos; species Bos mutus. The sequence goes on from NC_091638.1 coordinate 27,194,593, forward strand.
TTCCAAAGCATCCTGCATTTGAATAATGGGCCAAAAGAAAGATTGCCACTTTTTGGAGTTTACAATCTAGGGTGAATTATGGAAATTGTTATTAATGTACAAAATGTTACAATTCTCTTAGACACTAATAACCTCTGGAGTTGAACTGAGAAACCGTCAACAGATGTATAATATATCTGTTTTCTCCATACTGATTTTTTCATTTTTTTCTTTTCTTTCTTCTTTTTTTTTTTGGTTGGTGTAGGGAACAATACTGTTACAATAGTATTTATTAAGTTTCTTTGTTATTTTAACCTATCTTTTAATAACTTGGATATTTTTTAATGCCATACTTGTCTCTTGAAAGTTAGAATTCTGATAATCACTGCTCAGGGAGGCGTGTAAGAAAAAGCATCATTTGTTTAGCAGGAACATAACCCTTCATATTCACACTCTGATCTGACAAAAGCTACATTAGTACAGAATATCATTACACTGAGAGTTTAAAACACAGAGAGAAGCATCTGGTGTATTTGGAGTGGCTGCCTTTTTCTTCAGAAACTCAGCGCTGACATTAAGATTAAAATCCTACATACCTGGTTCTCCAACATGTAGAATACATAAATCGGGCAGTTGCAGCAGATAACAGCTTAATAATAAGAGACTCTCAAAGTCTAGATCTGCTATTTAAAATTTTACAATTGAATGTTTTATCCAGATTTTCAAAATCCCTGTTGTGTATGATTTATACTGTGCTATTTTGCTATTTTCAAGTCTATGTAAATCCAGTGGTGAGTGTAATCAAATCTTAATACATAATTTTAAACCATTTTTTGCTACACTTAGCCAAGTGTGATAAAAGATACAATGTGTATATAATTGTGTTTGTAAGAACTATGCTTTTAAGAAAAGAAACACTAACTAAAGGAATAATTTTGCAATTGGAATATAAATATTTCCAATGTATTTTGTTGCACTGAAAATAAAACATTATATGTCAACATAGACTTGACATGTTTATTGTTTTGAACTAATAAGTACTTTCTCTAGATTAAAGTACATTGTCTCAGGGCAGTAGATTTTGTCTTATTTCTTGTTTCCTTTTTCTCATACCACGATTCCTCTCAGAATAAATTTGCTAAGCGCATGAACTAAAACATATAGAAATAAAAGGGAAATGCATTATTCTGAAGTACAGTTATCAAAATATTAATAGCATATATTTGTAGTATAGAAATATGTGCACTCCTTTAATAACATATCAAATAAGACAATCTAGCAGTGAGTTTAACAACCAACATCATTCCAAACTAAAGAGCACTATTTCAAGATGTCAGAAATACGTGTCATGTGATACAAAATTATCTGTAATTTTTATTAGGTACAACAAACATTAGTGTGGTTTGTTACTTACAATCATAATTAATAGATGCTGAAAATAAAGATGTAATATTTTATATTTCCCCACTGAAATTCACAAGGGATTTCCCAGGTGGCACTAGTGGTAAAAAAAAAAAACCTGCCTGCCAATGCGGGAGACAAAAGAAACACAGGTTTGATCTCTGGGTCAGGGAAGATACCCTGGAGGAGGGCATGGCAACCCATTCCTGTATTCTTGCCTGGAGAATCCCATGGATGGAGGAGCCTGGTGGGCTACAGATCATAGGGTCCCAAACAGTTAGATGTGTCTGAAGTGACTTAGCACACACACACTGAAATTCGCAAACCTCTTGAGTTCTATCAAGGACCACTGGATAAGAATTCTGATTTTGGAGTAACAATATAACATTGATAGATGTTGTTGGAATAACATTGAGGATTTCCAACCCAAAGTGGTTTTAAGAAAGAAATGACTAGGTTTTAATATTTTCACAAAATAAAATTTCATTTTTGAACTCTTAAGAGCTGCAGTAGCAACTCAAGTATTTACAGGAAATGCAAATTAATAAAATGAGCAAATAAGAACATAGGAATTGTGAAGAAGACACAGGGTCTTTCTGAAAGAAATTGTGTATATATGCCACATAAAATGTCTTAGGACCCAACTAGTCCAGGGCTAAAAATCTGTAATCTCTGATAAAAATGTGCAAAACCAAAGATAGTTTTTATTTTGGAAAGCTCTTTGCAAATAGTGTCTCCTATCTTTACCACCTACCTATATTTCTACAGGTAAATAGTACTGTCTCTGCTTCACAACCTGAAAACAAATGAGTGATCTAGGTCACATAGATAATTAGAAAATCTAAGCATAATAGCCAGGGTTCCACTTTGTTTCCTCTAAAAGAATAAGTCATTGGTGAAACCTTGTGTTGATAAGACATATTTAGGGGAAAAAAGTCAAATTTAACTTATGGTATGAGAAAACAGTAAAACTTAACTTGCAAACAAATGCATAATAAGTCCCAGTGTGCTGAGCTGTCTAATATATGCATTGTGCTGAATTCTTGACAGGTATGTATTCTGCAAGGGAGGTTTTGGCATCAATATTAGATACTCGAACTAGTTTAGATAAAAAGGGAGTTAGTTGGGGAAACCTCAAAACTGTCCAATAGTCAAAACCTCTTCATAATTGTAGTCTAACATTTCCACTTCCATATGGGTGTAAACTGAATCTTCCAAAACCAGTGCCAACATGGAAATAATTTTTTGATCAGAATGTTACTACATCAGCTTTGTTGATTCAACAGTACAGAGAATTTTTTATCCGGTGTATATCTGTTGACTTTAAGGATGTCATCTAGTGTGGATCAGTTGTAATTTATAAATCTTTTTAATTGAAATTGTGAGATCAATCCTTTATGGAAGAGTGAAGAAACTTAAGGCAAAATCCAATTTTGGTAAACAGATTTTATTATTTTTTCAGTCAACTAAAACTAAAATTTAAGTAGAAATATCTATATCAGTATCAGTGAAATAGCTATTAAGATCTCTAATTCTCTTAATTACTACTGGAAAATTTGATGCTATTTTTATATAAACAAATTTATTTTAATGATACCATTATATTGTCATTTCAAATTCTCTCATCATAGCTTTCCAAAATTTTCTAGCTCTTAATAGTTTAAATTAATGGCATATTTTATTCTTATTTAAACTCAAATTTTAATAATGTATGTTTTATTGGTGTTATATCTTCAGAAATGAAAGCAAAAAATAAAATAAGTTAATATTTATAAAGAAACCCTGAAAGTGTTAAATTTAAATATTAAGCATATTTATATTATTGCATGATAAACTTTTTTTCTTTTGTCGTACAGCTTCTAATTTTTCACTAAAACATATCACTGTCATAGAAAAAATTTAAATTATATTTAAAATTGGTTTCAAAAAAAAAAAAAACATGATTTTTATTTCTTAAATGAAGAAAATTAAAGCAGGACAGTGGACCAGGGAAAGAGTAACTGAGATTTTATATAACATGGTAAAGGCATCCTTGACATGATGACATTTGAGCAGAGACTGAATGAAACAGTAGAGCCATACAGGAAGAAGAGTGTTGGAAGAGGCATCCAGGAGAGGGCAGAACAGAACGTGCCAGAGAGGCAGCATGCTTTCAAATAATATTTATCAGAACCTACTATGTATACATATATGTTTTTTTCTGTGCTATGACAGCACCAAACAGCTAAAACTCATGTTTCATACCCTCAAGGAATTTTAACTTGAGCCAGGGGAGAGCTCTGAGAAATAGAAAATAATTAAAAAACAATTCAAAACAATTTTTGTTACAGAAAAGAATCTATACATATTTTTAAAATCATCTTTCCCACTTAATCTAGGATATAAAAGACAGATTTTAAATTATTAGGTGATACTAAATGAGATATTTATTCTACTATAATTAGCAGCCATTTGTTGTTTGCATTTACATCTTCAATAATGAGTCAAGATTAAAAGTCTATGCTTTGTCTATAATTTTACTTTTAAAACTAAATTATATGTCCTCTTACAGAAACATAAAAGCAGATCCTAAAATTGTAAATTAATTCTGACAAATCTGTCAGTAGACTCTAAAATATCAAAACAATGAAGTTTCAGAATGTTCTTTAGATCTCTTTCAGTTCAGTTCAGTTCAGTTGCTCAGTCGTGTCCGACTCTTTGCGACCCGGTGAATCTCAGCACACCAGGCCTCCCTGTAAATCACAAACTCCCGGAGTTCACTCAAACTCACGTCCATCGAGTCAGTGATGCCATCCAGCCATCACATCCTCTGTCGTCCCCTTCTCCTCCTGCCCCCAATCCCTCCCAGCATCAAAGTCTTTTCCAATGAGTCAGCTCTTCACATGAGGTGGCCAAAGTACTAGAGTTTCACCTTTAGCATCATTCCTTCCAAAGAACCCTGATCTCCTTTAAAATGGACTGGTTGGATCTCCTTGCAGTCCAAGGGACTCTCAAGAGTCTTCTCCAACACCACAGTTCAAAAGCATCAATGCTTCGGTGCTCAGCTTTCTTCACAGTCCAACTCTCACATCCATACATGACTACTGGAAAAACCATAGCCTTGACTAGACAGACCTTTGTTGGCAAAGTAATGTCTCTGCTTTTCAATATGCTGTCTAGATTGGTCATAACTTTCCTTCCAAGGAGTAAGTGTCTTTTAATTTCATGGCTGCAGTCACCATCTGCAGTGATTTTGGAGCCCCCAAAATTAAGTCTGACACTGTTTCCACTGTTTCCCCATCTATTTCCCATAAAGTGATGGGACCAGATGCCATGATCTTCATTTTCTGAATTGCTATATATATATAAAAAATTTAATGTATTTTTTTCAATAAATACTATGCTGTTTTGCTGTGCTATGACACATCAGTTAACTTGACACTACTTCATTTGTATGCCAGCATTTTTATTATGTGCCAAATTTATTTCTGCTACAATTGAAGAGCTACTTTCTTATCAATACATGTGCTAGACAGAATGTTTGGTTTATCAAAATATAGGAAACCATGGAGAGTGGAATATTATAATATTAAGTGAGCATTATATAAAGCCCTTCCTGAAAAAAAAGATCACACAATTATTAGATCAGAAAGAACTCTGATTTGGGATAAAGATGGTAATTGTTGGCTTAGTAACTAGCTGGAAACAGAGGAGTCAAACGTCAAAAACTGAGTACAATTCAGTCTCCCTTCAAGTGTATAACCAATACTCTCACGCTTGCCTCTAACATAAGTAACTGAGAACCAGTGGACAACCATATGTTAAATTCTCTCAGTAAAAAGCGTACAGTTAAATTCCATAAAGCTTTACTACTCATTCAACAAATATTTAATGTACAAGCCTAGGAAAAACAATTATAAATAAGTCAGATATCATCTCTGCCTCAACAAGGCCTCTAATTTAGTAAAGATAAAAGCAAATAAGAGCATTATTGTAAGAATGCTCACTGGCAGCTATGCTGAAACTGGAATGATACAGAGAAGAGCATAGTCCCTGAGCAGAAATGACATGTAAATTCATGAAGTGTCCTATATTTTTAAAAACACAGCTTTCAAAAATTATAAAAGTTAATATTAAAAGTGTGTGCATGTTTGCTCAGTTGCTTATTTGTGTCCAGCTTTTTGTAACCCCATGGATTGTATCCCACCAGGCTTCTCTGTCCATGGAATTCTCCAGGGGTTTTTCCCAACCCAGGGATTGAATCCGGGTCTCCCACATTGCAGGCAGATTCTTTACCATCTGAGCCATCAGGAAAGCCCCAAAATATACTTAGGCCAAGTGTTTTATATATTATGAGACTTTTAATTTTTGTGTTTAGAACATTTACAGATTATGTAATTACTGATATATTTGGATCTATCGACTCCAGTACTCTTTTTTTTTTGGCTTTATTATTTTTTTTTTTTATTTTATTTTTTTAATTTAATTTTATTTTTAAACTTTACAATATTGTGTTAGTTTTGCCAAATATCGGAGGAGCCTGGTAGCCTGCAGTCCATTGGGTCGCTAGGAGTCAGACACGACTGAGCCACTTCACTTTCACTTTTCACTTTCATGCATTGGAGAAGGAAATGGCAACCCACTCCAGTGTTCTTGCCTGGAGAATCCCAGGGACGGGGGAGCCTGGTGGGCTGCCATCTATGGGGTCCCACAGAGTTGGACATGACTGAAGCAACTTAGCAGCAGCAGCAGCAGCAGCTACCAGTATTTATTTTTGATGTCTCTGTTTCTGTCTCCCTGTTTTTCCCTTTCCTGTATCTTTTTAGTTTTTTAAAATATATTTTGGTATCTGGTATTAATGTATCTTTTCTCTGTATGTGCACATTTCTAGAATTTCTTTCTATTCTTAGAAGGACACCAGTCCTTCTGAGAGGGTTCCACTCTTATGACCTTCAGTTCAGTTCAGTCGCTCAGTCGTGTTTAATTCTTTGCCACCCCATGAATTGCAGCATGCCAGGCCTCCCTGTAAATCACAAACTCCCGGAGTTCACTCAATCTCATGTCCATCGAGTCGGTGATGCCATCCAGCCATCTCATCCTCTGTCGTCCCCTTCTCCTCCTGCCCCCAATCCCTCCAGGCATCAGAGTCTTTTCCAGTGAGTCAACTCTTTGCATGAGGTGGCCAAAGTATTGGAGTTTCAGCTTTAGCATCAGTCCTTCCAATGAACACCCTGGACTGATCTCCTTTAGAATGGACTGGTTGGATCTCCTTGCAGTCCAAGGGACTCTCAAGAGTCTTCTCCAACACCACAGTTCAAAAGCATCAATTCTTCGGTGCTCAGCTTTCTTCACAGTCCAACTTTCACATCCATACATGACCACTGGAAAAACCATAGCCTTGACTAGAGGGGCCTTTGTTGGCAAAGTAATGTCTCTGCTTTTGAATATGCTATCTAGGTTGGTCATAATTTTCCTTCCAAGGAGTAAGCGTCTTTTAATTTCATGGCTGCAATCACCATCTGCCGTGATTTTGGAGCACAAAAAATGAAGTTGACACTGTTTCCAGTTTCCCCATCTATTTGCCATGAAGTGATGGGACCAGATGCCATGATCTTTGTTTTCTGAATGTTGAGCTTTAAGCCAACTTTTTCACTCTCCACTTTCACTTTCATCAAGAGGCTTTTGAGTTCCTCTTCACTTACTGCCATAAGGGTGGTGTCATCTGCATATCTGAGGTTATTGATATTTCTCCCGGCAATCCTGATTCCAGCTTGTACTTCTTCCAGCCCAGCGTTTCTCATGGTGTACTCTGGATAGAAGTTAAATAAGCAGGGTGACAATATACAGCCTTGATCTACTCCTTTTCCTATCTGGAACCAGTCTGTTGTTCCATGTCCAGTTCTAACTGTTGCTTCCTGACCTGCATACAGGTTTCTCAAGAGGCAGGTCAGGTGGTCTGGTATTCCCATCTCTTTCAGAATTTTCCACAGTTTATTGGGATCCACACAGTCAAAGGCTTTGGCATAGTCAATAAAGCAGAAATAGATGTTTTTCTGGAACTCTTGCTTTTTGCATGATCCAGCAGATGTTGGCAATTTGATCTCTGGTTCCTCTGCCTTTTCTAAAACCAGCTTGAATATCTGGAAGTTCACAATTCACGTATTGCTGAAGCCTGGCTTGGAGAATTTTGAGCATTACTTTACTAACGTGTGAGATGAGTGCAATTGTGCAGTAGTCTGAGCATTCTGTGGCATTGCCTTTCTTTGGGATTGGAATGAAAACCGACCTTTTCCAGTCCTGTGGCCACTGCTGAGTTTTCCAAATTTGCTGGCATATGGACCTTATTAAACCTCAAATACATTTTATAAAGACTCTATCACCAAATACAGTCATATTTTAAGGTATAAACATGTGATTTATATCTTTACTTAAGGTATAAACATGTGATTATAACTTCAACATGTGAATGTGGTCAGGAGACACAATTCAGTCTATAATGTCATCATTCTGCTGCTGCTGCTGCTGCTGCTGAGTCGCTTCAGTCGTGTCTGACTCTGTGGGACCCCAGAGATGGTAGCCCACCAGGCTCCCCTGTCCCTGGCATTCTCCAGGCAAGAACACTGGAGTGGGTTGCCATTTCCTTCTCCAATGCATGAAAATGAGAAGTAAAAGTGAAGTCGCTCAGTCGTGTCCTACCTGTAGGGACCCCATGGACTGCAGCGCACCAGGCTCCTCTGTCCATGGGATTTTCCAGGCAAGAGTACTGGAGTGGGGTGCCATTGCCTTCTCCGACAATTCAGTCTAACCAGATTTAAATGTACTGTACCTTGGGCTCAGCTGGTAAAGAACCCGCTTGCAATGCAGGAGACCTGGGTTCGATCCCTAGGTTGGGAAGATCCCCTGGAAAAGTGAAAGGCTACCCACTCCAGTATTCTGGCCTGGAGAATTCCATGGACTGTATAGTCTAAGGGGTCACAAAGAGTCAGACACGACTGGGAGAGTTTCACTTTCATGATAGTATTAAGTGCATTTGAATTGTTGTCAAATCATAGAAATCATGCATCTCTAGAACACTTTTCACCTTGCAAAACTGAATTTCTGTACCCATTTAAGAATAATTCCCCATTCTACCCTCCCCTACTTTCTGTCTCTATGAATTCGATTATTCTAGATGATTTATTTAAATAGATTCATAGAGCATTTGTCTTTTATGACTGGTTAATTTCACTAAGCATAATGTCTTCAAGCTTCATTTGTGTTATACCTGGGATGTGTCAGAATTTTCTTCCTTCTTAAGGCTGAATAATATTCCATAGTATGCATGTTTATCCACTATCCACTATCCACTGATGGAAATTTGGGTTGTTTCCTAAATACATTTACTTTTAAGAGACTGCAAATAACTGATTCATGCATTCTTTCCAGGTTTTACACTTGCTTCCGGTAGGAGACACGGGGTTGAGTGTCCTTACTCTATATCATCTGCAACTGGAACCCACTTAGAAGTTTCATTTTAATATGCAACCAGGATACTCATTATAAGCATAACAGAAACTTCCCTATTGCATTCGATTTGAAGGATAGCATACATCCAAATAGATCTCTTTCATCTACCGCTGTCTAGAGATGCTTTGTTTAAATGAAAATATCTCCCCCTTTACACATTGTATTTGAAGATGCAAACCACCTTGGAAAGAGTAATACAATTTTCTTTGTACAGTATTAGCCATTGATATTTTAATGTGACAGTTTATGGCTTGTTTTTTTCTTTATAATTAGTTGAAAAGTGGGACAGCGAGCAACTTATGAATAAATAACAACTCAGTATGCAAAAACATAATGTTTCCACTCCCTCTACTTATTGCCTCCCATTATCCTCAAATAACATGTATTAACTGTCTATTTTATTTGAGATAATTATATATGATCATAAAAAATCTTTATGAAAAGCATATTTCTATCAAGAGAACCCCTTAACTCCCATCACCATGCTGAGGGCACTCAAAGCAACTTTTAGATTTTCCTTAGGCCTTATTTAAATTTTCACAAAATAAACTCAAGGCAGAAATTTTCCACAGATGTTCCCTGATGATTATGAATTGGAGATTACACTCTTAGGACTGAAGAAATGATTGAGCATCTTAGTAAATGCATTCTAGTTACTAGTGAGCAAATAGTCAATTCAACTGTAGTTCAGTTGCTAAGTCGTGGCCGACTCTTCCTGACCACGTGAACTGAAGGACACCAGGCTTACTTGTCCTTCACCGTCTCTTGGAGTTTTCTCAAACTTACGTCCATTGAGTCCATGATACCATCCAACCATCTCTTCCTCTATTGCCCCTTTCTCTTTCTGTCCTCAATCTTTCCCAGCATCAGAGTCTTTTCCAATCAGTTGGTTCTTTGCATCAGGTGGCCAAAATATCTGAGCTTCAGCTTCAGCATCAATCTTTCCAATGAATATTCAGGGTTAATTTCCTTTAGGACTGACTGGTTTGATCTCAATCCAATTACCTAGGTCCTAAGAAGTTTAAATTAAGCCTCTCCAAATGTGGGGAAGGTTTTAATTGCTAATAAGATAATTGTACCTGGTTTCAAAGTAGAGGCTATAGTTTTCTTTTTTAAAAAACTCATTTTTGGGAAATAGAGCAATTCCCTGAGAGGAAGGATGATAAAAAAACAATAACTGAGTTTCCCTCATGGATGGATTTACTGCTGTATTTCTAACTTACATAATTAATAATAAGCAGATGTGTCCTTTTTCTTTTTTTACTTTCATGTGTTCCCATATTGTCTTAACAAATTATTATTGTATCTGCAATTAGTAAATGAGGAATTAGCACTGCATCTACTTATTACCATCTACCTGTTAATTTACACTGGAAATTCCATCTACACTTTGACATTCTGTGCTATTCTGTGTTGAGCCATCTGAAGTTTCAAAGGGACCTCTTATTACCAAATTAATTCTGAAAGAAGTAAGCTTTTGCCCTTCCCGCTTTTTTCAGGAGAGACTTACTAACAGATGTTCTTTCATGTTATATGCATATCTCTGTTACCCGCTTTGGGGAGGGAGTACACAATTTATCTGCTTTGTATGATGCAAATGAAGTGAGAATTTGAAAAAAAAATGGTGTCATGGACTTCTTCATATTTACTTTCTTAACCTTTCAAATTTTAATGGAAAGTAACCTTTTCCTTATTTTATTTTTAATTAAATCTCCCCCACTCTTCAAAGAAAACCATTTTTTCTCTCCATAAAGTAAACTGGAGATTGCTATTGAACCTTTCTTCTCAGTCAATAGCTCTTTTATATTCTTTTCTCAATCAGCAAATATAGTGCCTGATAAAGGTGGATTTATTGCATGAATGCTTATTGTGTATTTACAGTGAAAATGCTTGTGTCTCAAAAGATATTACTCTAAAAACCTAACATCCTCAAATCAAAAGTTGACATTAATTTAGATTTTATTTGAATATAAAATAGAGTACAAATTAAGAGACAAAAATAGTTCCACAGCTGTAAGTTAAAAAACATTTTTAATTCATTTTTTAATAGTGCTTGTAATTTGGACAAAACTCTCCAATAAGAGGGAAAAAGTTATTTTCTACTCTGGTTGAAAGAATCCCATGGTTCTCTAAGGAATCAAATCTGCCATTTATTTCAGATCTGTATCATTATAAAACCTTCACAACATTTCTGCTTCTGCTCAGAAAATGTTTTGAGATGTACAATTTTACTGATGCTGTTAAAATGTTAGAATATTTTATTTCAATAAATTCATTTCTCTAATAGTATTCTTTCTAAAGAATAAAGCGAGTGCTTTGAATTTTCTTTTTATTTGAGGCTAATGACAGAAACTGAACTATCACATTTATGGTAACTAACCTGTTCAGTTCAATTGCTCAGTGGTGTCCTACTCTTTGAGACCCCATGGACTGCAGCACGCAGCCTTCCCTGTCCATCACCAACTCCCGGAGCTTACTCTAACTCATGTCCATCGAGTTGGTGATGACATCCAACCATTTCATCCTCTGTCGTCCCCTCCTCCTCCTGCATTCAATCTTTCCCAGCATCAGGGTCTTTTCCAATGAGTCCGTTCTTCACATCAGGTGGCCAAAGTACAGGAGCTTCAGCTTCAGCCTCAGTCCTTCCAATGAATATTCAGGACTGATTTCCTTTAGGATGGACTGGTTGGATCCCCTTGCAGTCCAAGGGACTCTCAAGAGTCTCTCCAACACCACAGTTCAAAAGCATCAATTCGGTGCTCAGCTTTCTTTATAGACCAACTCTCACATCCATACATGACTACTGGAATTAACCTGTAGTTTTTGGTAAATATTTTATTCTCTTTGCTCGAATATACGGTTTACACCAGAAATTTTAAGAATAATTAAGAACATTTTTGGTATTTTTTTATGAAATTACTTTGCAATAGAGATAAATCTAACAGATCAAACAGGTCTTGTAATTTATTCATTCAGCAAATATTTATTTAACTTCTACTGTAACTCAGCACTGTTCTGGGTCATTAAAACCTATCTGTGAGTCACTCAGACAAATATTCCTGTTCTTATAGAGGTTATGCTATAGGATGAGAGTTAAAGGAATATACGAGAAATAAAAGAAGTAAGTATTCTAGGGTATAGGATGATGAATACTATAGATAAAAGGAAAAGTCAACTAGAGTAAGTAGGAGACAACCAAAAGTTGGGGTGAGAGCATAATTTTAAGATTCAAAAAATGGTCAAGGTAGGTTTTTGAAGACAAGCTGAAGGTAGGAACAAGTTATCCACGTTAATTCTGAGTAAGACCGCTGCAGGCAGGAGATAATTGAGGAAGATCCTAAGGAATGGTTTAGGAAGGAAAAATAAGTCATATGATTTAAAGGAAAAAAACTGGAGGGTTAAACAGCAGGTCCTTCAGGAGGTTAAAGCACTGAGAAAGTGGCTTGATTTCAGTGCATAAACAGAAGACTCCCCTCATTTCATGAGGGTTTGGTTTTCATGATTTTCAAAACCTCAGTTAAAAAAAAAAAACTTTTTTCCACAAACCTTCTGTAAATAAAAATTAGAATTGAATATTTAGATTACCCTGAATTATTCTTAATTCATCTAACAAAATAAAACTGGGTAAGATTGCATCATTAGAAAGTAATGAATCAGAAATGTTCTGTTCCTATTTGAGGAAAAAAAGACATCTGCAGCAGTCACCCTATTTTGATGCCAACACCTTATTGTGATGGGTTGTAGTCTTGGTAAGGAAGACTCTGCAACTAAATGTCTTAAGAGTTTTGTAATTGAGACAATGTTACCAAAGTTGAATCAGAAAGCTAAGCTCAAGCCCTTATATACAAATAATCATAGAAACAGAGAATTCTATTAAAAGGAAAAGAAATTATGAAAGAGGGACCAGGAAGGAAAGAGGCATGGTGAAAAACGTGTACAATGGTTGAAAAGCCAGATGCAAAATAAAATATGGTCTAAAACCTTGACAAGTCATGTTCACCATTTCAGTATGGAAATTAGGTCTATTAGGGGAAAATAACACATGAAATAAACTAGAAAAACACATTTGTTTCTCCCATACTTTCACTAAATGGTCACAGTGTACCAGAAACTATATGAGCATTAAGATACAATGCCCCTGGCAGTTTTCAGACAATAGAAGGTATTTTAGCTGATATTTAAAAATCACAAGATTGAACCTAGATGATTCAAACTAAAAGCTTTGATTTTCCAAAGCACAAATAACCCAGTCAGCTATATCCACAACATCAATATACTTTATAAAGAGCTCCACTTAGCTAGTTTACTAACATTGGGCTTTGAATAACTGTTACTGCTCTTTCTTCATGCCTAGAAAGAAGTTTACTCATTTGATATCAATTTTTTAACCCTCCAGATTTTCACTGAAGGTTATATTATTTGAAAAGCTTCAACAGATTTGAATATAATTGAAACTGAATAATCTGAAGTCAAATAAGTGAAACCCTTATCCTAATTAAATTTCTTCCTAACTGATTTATAAATGTGCATCAAACTAAATTGATTATTATAAACTAAAGAATGTCACTCACCATTTGGTTCTACAAACAACTGCAGTCATTAATCTGCAGTACACCCTGAAAGGAATTTCAAGGGTGAAAATCAGTAATGAGACATTCTGTGCTTGAGGAAATTAAGCAGAAAAGACTCAGATAGATATATTTTCAGGAGAAATTTTTATGAACCCAAATTCTTGCATCTTCTCATATCTAAGAAAGCAGTAAAATATGACCTGAGATATTTGTTCCTCATGATAAAATCTTCCATCAAAATGTGTGGATGATTGTATAAACCCTTTTGACAAAATCACATATATTCTGCTCACCACCCCCCACCACTTTTTCTGAACAGTTCCTCAGAGCTATCTGAGTGTCTGTATCCCAAGCTATAGTCCTTAGTAAGATACAGAATAAATTCAAATTACTGCTTTTACACTGTGTGTTTTTCCCAGTAGACTCCATTTTTGTTAAGTTTAATAAAACCACAAAATAGATTATCCATGATAATTCACAACAGATTATCCTTGATAGCTTTGATTATCTATTATATAAACAAGGCATTTTTATTATATCAACATAATCTGCTTACTTAGGCTTAAGCCTGTCAAAGGGAAAAATGTTTAGATGTTAACTAAGCTTAAGCTTTGCTTTGGCCTCCTACATAAAGATTAATTCTCATTCAGGTAACCCCAAAACACAAGTTCAAAAAAATTTTAACTCTGATCACTTATTCTTACAATTAAAAAAAATTACAATAAATACTATCCTTCAAGGACAATGATAATTATGAGGATGAACAGGCTCATTGCTAAGATGATTCTCACCTGTAATTATAGCAATGCAATGTGTGTATAAATTAATACAGTTGTTTTACAGACTGCCCTCTGCTCAACAACCAGGATAATTCTTTTTCTTTTAGCTTTTGTAGTAAAGCAGTGAACTTCTTTTACAGTAAACCCTATGGCCTATAAAATCTCATCATTAGGAAAAGATGATTTCAAGTCCAGAGAAAACACAATCAATAGTGTTAGCATACCAGACTTGACAATTGTCCATAGTTAGCACTTCTGTAATTTCCCTACACTCTTTGTCTCAACCAAGTGAAATATGCATTTTTCCTCTTCTGAAACTCAATATAAATTGTAGACAGAACTCACTAACATGAAAAGGTATTCCAAGCAACTGAAAATTATTATCACTCCAGAATTAGAAAGGAAGAAATTTTTTCCAAAATAGCAAATATGACTTACCTCATTTATCACAGGTCTATGGCATTTGCAGTATACTCCATTCAGTCATCCCAGTTTACTTCTGCAAATTTCACTATAAATCACATGCATTTAATGGGAACAATGAAAAAATACAAAAGAGAATTGTAGGTTTGAAAATCTGCAGGTAAATATATCTAGTGACATTCAGCACAGAGGCTGATACTTTCTCTTATCAACATCTTTTCAGCATAGATATTTGTATACAGAAAAAAATTTCATACACATAGATAAGAGTGACAAAATAAATATGTCCTATGAAGCTTACAATGTAAGGGAATTCAAGAAAATGAAAAGATAATCCAATGGTAAGAAAAGAAGGAAGTGTGATGAAGGCAGATATTAAATATGGGATATGCTGCTGCTGTTGCTAAGTCGCTTCAGTCGTGTCCATCTCTGTGCGACCCCATAGATGGCAGCCCACCAGGCTCCTCTGTCCCTGGGATTCTCCAGGCAAGAATACTGGAGTGGGTTGCCATTTCCTTCACCAATGCATGCATGCATGCTAAGTCGCCTGAGTCGTGTCCGACTCTGTGCGACCCTATGGACAGCAGCCCACCAGGCTTCTCCCTCCACAGGATTCTCTAGGCAAGAATACTGGAGTGGGCTGCCATTTATACTAAAGAATAAAGTACAGAAGACTCACCATTTAGAAATAAACAATGTCTTATGGAACATTAAGAAACCTAACAATAAATGACTGTCCTAATGACTGCAGTACAATTACCCACTCCATTCTCTTCTCTGGAGACATATTCTGTTCCTTACCTATCTACTTTATTTTACCCTGAAATACTCAGCTCTCCCAATACTTCATCATTCCTTCCATAGCTGTTCATTGCACATTTTTCATGGGTATCATTTAGAGTGAATGTAATGGGATATTTTTGGACACTTAACAGAAATGGGTAACATAATTGTATTTACTTTGCAACTTCCACTGGAAATTCATATTCAAAGCACATTTCACAATATTCTGTCCTACCCATAATCCACAAAGATTGGGGCAGTGAAGCTACAATAGCAAAGATTCAACATTTCAGCTATTCCCTATGATCTGTGAAACAGTGGGCTACACAATTCTCTTGCGGCTTGTGATAGCTATGTCCCTAAATTAACTACACTGGTGTTTTACACCAGAGATTATTAATGAGGGACTATGTTTATATACATTTCAAGTAGGATGTACATATAAAGTTCTTGAGGTATATTTATACACTATTAGTGGTGGTTTGCAGACCTTATAAAGTTTATCACCGAAGCCCCAAGTTATCCATGAACTTGAGGTTAAGAACCCTGACTGCAAGAAATCCTTAAGAGCATTCTCTGCCTACTTCCTCCCCCATCAATCACCACTCAGAGCAGGAGCAGTCAGCTGTGCGGAGAGTTGCTTTCCACCTTGTCTACAAGGAGATGAATTATTGACTCCAGCCCCTCCAAGAAACTAGGAGGTGTTTTTGTGCTATGAGGTTTAATTTCAGTAAGTCAGTGAATAATATTTTCTCAGTAGTTTTTTTTTTTTTTAATGTATGAGAACTTAATGCCTATATTCAACATTATTGGGAGAAGTCAAGAATAAAAATAGGAACTCTGAGATGTATATTTTCTCAGAAATGGACTCAAAGCATAAATGGGCATCAAAAACCCCTGTATTCTCAAAAAGTGAATAACGTCTTTATACACCAACATCTCATGGCAGATTTGCACTTTTAAAATTGGGTTTTATCATTGAAAACATGCTTTTCCTAAGCAAATATTCAGCACTGTATCAGAAATTTCAAGGATGAACCAAATAGTCATGAAACTCTTTCATTTTGACTGTATTGGCAGAGCATATTATTTTGCTAAAATGTTTCTGATAGTGAACATTTTTCTTCCCCTGATACATTTGTTTTGGGGATTTGAATTGTTCTTGCCTCCAAGTGTTATAAAGCACTATTATGCTCACAACAAAGTTGACACTTGTCAACTGACCGGAGAGCTGATGGCAAGAGGCATGCCTTTCATCCCAAGTTAAAAACTGCTTACTGCTGGCCCAAGCAGTCTTAAAAGTCACAACCAGCGGATGTGATGGGAAGAACACTGAATGTGGAGGTCAAGGACAAGGTTCATTTCCTGCCTTTTAGTGACTAAAGTTGTATGACCTTAGATAGTTAACCTATTTGAGGCTATTTCTCATTTTAAGGTTGGCTATAATTATACCTGTCCTATATACAATACAGGGCTATTTTGAAGCTCAAATTAAATGATGAGCTAGATCTCCTGTCCCAGATATGAGGAAAAGAAAGAGAAGGATAAAAAACATAAAAGAGCAGATAAGGTAAGTTAGAAATCTTTTCCAAATTATTACTTTCATGTTGGCTAGAGATTACCTTTGGAAGAAATGAAGACCAAGAAATATTAAAAGAGGTCACAAGATAGCATCATTAAAGATTTGTGCTCTCTTTTACAAACTAATTCTCCTTCCTACATCTCCATTTTCTGATCTGCTTGACTGAGGGGAAATTTTGCTGTCTCTAAAATGCTGTAGACTCCAGAATAAGACTCTGCCCCATTTATAAAAAGTGCAAATAATTTCGCTGTATGCATGGGAAAGAATTTTAGTAGATTTTAGACAGTTAATTTTCAAAACTTACATAAGTTTTTGTGTGATGTTTCATTTTCCAAGTGATAACAATAAGAGAACTACCATTAATATTGTCTTAATACTATGTGACAGATACTGAGCTAAGTTCTTCATGATTTTTACATTATAGAAAACCAGGAGTACCTATGATCTTGGTGTTTTTATTACTTGAAATATACACATGAAACAATGAAACTTGTTCTCAAGTATTGGAACCTAGATGTGAATTCACACATGAACACATATCTTTCTGACCACAAAGCCCATGTGTATTTCTAAGTACTACTCATTGTATAAGGGAATAGTCATTAGAAAACAAAGTCAGGCAAGATAAAATCTTTGTTCTTTAGACATTTACAATATAGATGAGGAAATTAAATGAGTATACAAATGGTAAAACCAAAAGAAGATTCAGTTCAGTTCAGTTCAGTCGCTCAGTCGTGTCCAACTCTTTGCGACCCCATGAATCGCAGCACGCCAGGCCTCCCTGTCCATCACCAACTCCTGGAGTTCACTCAGACTCACGTCCATCGAGTCAGTGATGCCATCCAGCCATCTCATCCTCTGTCGTCCCCTTCTCCTTCTGCCCCCAATCCCTCCCAGCATCAGAGTCTTTTCCAATGAGTCAACTCTTTGCAAAGGAGAGTAATAGGAGTTAATATTTATTTTTCCAGCTTTATATAGATATAATTAACATATATCATTGTGCAAGTTAAAGGTGAATAATGTGATAATTTGATATATGTTATCTATTGTGAAATATTTACCACAATGAGCTTAGTTAACACATCTTTTAGTTCACATAATCTCACTTTTGTTGCTTTGCTGTTGTTGTGGTGAAAACATTAAAGCTCTAGTCTCAGGGCAGTTTCAAGTGCACAATACAATATTGTTACCTGTAGTCATCACACTACTCATTAGATTCCCAGACCTTATTCATCTTATAACTGAAAATTTGTACTCATTGACTAGCATCACCTCACAGCCCCTGCAACCACCATTCTTCTCTGTTTCTGTGAGCTAAGTGCTTTCAGGTTTTACATAAAAGTGAGATCATACTGTATTTATATTTCTCTGATTTATTTCACTTAGCATAATATTCTTAAGGTTCATTCTTGTTATTACAAATGGCAGAATGTCCTTCTTTTTCTACTGCTTAATAACATATATATGTATGTGTATGTGTGTGCTTTAAGACCTAATAGTCAATGACTATTTATATGATGCCAGTCCTGTACTAGGCGCTCAACATCTCCCAGCAATCCTATGAGGTCAGTGTAACTGCCATCCCAATTTTACAGATGGCAAGACTGAAATTTCAGACAGGTTATGTAATTTGTTCTAAGTTACACATGGAGGGAATCACAGTTTTGGGAAAAGCTCAGGCACAAAGACTCCAGGGGCATCTTGCTAACCAATAAGAGTAGCATAGAAGTCAGCGGAGAGTGTGAGTTAATAAATGTCCAGTTACGGAGATAGAGATACAAGAAGATTTATGGTTTGGAAATATACAAATATATATTCACCGTGATATGGTGATATAATAAGAAACATATACTTTGGTGTTCTTCCTCAGCTCCTAGCCAGAGCTTTTAAATCCTTTGTAATTTCCAAAGTGGTAAAAGTGCTAAAAGCAACGTTTGTTCTAACATTTGATCTTTAACCCAGTTCCTAACATATATCTCCTAAATTCCTTGGAATTTGCGTGGTGGTAGGAATGTCTTTTGTTCTAATGAAGAAACACTTGGTGGGCTCCTGGATAGCTTCATGATGGAAGCTGGTCCCCAGAAATGCTAAGCCTGATTAGAAGCTTAGAACTTTAAGCTTCACCCTCTATCCTCTGGGGAAGAAATGGAGATTGGTATAATTATCAATCATGCTATGTGAAGTGAAGTCACTCAGTCATGTCCGACTCTTTGCGACCCCGTGGACTGTAGCCTACCAGGCTCCTCCGTCTATGGGATTCTCCAGGCAAGAATACTGGAGTGGGGTGCCATTTCCTTCTCCAGGGCATCTTCCTGATCCAGGGAGAGTCTGAAAAGCTGGCAGGTTGGTAACATCCACATCTAGGAGGGTATTATACCCCAACTCCATGACAATAGAGGCTCCTGTGCTTGGGGCTCTTCCAGTCCCTGTGCTGTTCACCTGTTTATCTGGCTGTCCATTTGTGTTCTTTAAAATACCCTTCATAATGTGCTATGCTGTCGTTCAGTTTTCAGTCACGTCCGATTCTTTGTGACTCTATGGCCTGTAGCCCGCCAGGCTCCTCTGTCTATGAGGATTCTCCAGGAAAGAATAGTGGAGTGGGTTGCCATGCCTTCCTCCAATGGATTTTCCCAATCCAAGGATTGAACCCACGTCTCCTGCATATCCTGAGTTGCAGGCAGATTCTTTACCACTGAGTCACCCGGGAAGCACACTGTTTGTAATACATTGGACACGACTGAAGCGACTTAGCAACAGCAGCAGCAATCAATAAGTAAACTCTGTTCTAGGTTCTGTGAGATTGCTCTAACAAATTATCAAATCTCCCATTTATAGCCATACTAGGTGAACCTCCCATTTATAGCCAAGCCAGACAGAAATTCTGAGTGACTTGGGGACTTACTACTTTTGAAGTAGGGAGCAATCTTGTGGGACTGAACCTTAATCTGTGGGGTCTGCCCTAACTTAAGGCCATTAGTGTCAAAATTGCATGGTGTAGAAAACCCATACGTCTGATGTCAGAAGTGTTTGAGAGTAAAGAAAAAAAAAAGGAAAAAAGGAACTGTGTTTTCCCAACAGATGCACACATACAAAATAATACATGCATATATATAGAAATAACTTGAAAATTTGACACTTATCTAGGAATTATCTATCCAAAACTCCTGAAAAGATGTCAAAGAAATCAAATACTTTTGGCTGCAAAAATTCAAGTATGAATTTTGTAGCAGATAAACAGGAAATAATTTAGAAAACATGACTAAAGTGTGAAACCACAGCACATGTTACCTGATCCTTCCACAGACACCAAACCACTGTTCAGACCTCCAAGCACTGTCATGCTGTATGAAAAAGGGTTGGTTTTCTTCTGTTCAAATTGCCTCTGACTTTATATACACATCATTGTGTCATGATCTCTGCTATGCTTTGAGAATAAAAGGTCAATGCCAACCAAGAAAGAAGGAAAGGGAGCTAGTCTTAATTTGAAATAATTTCAGGGCTAAGTTTAGAATATTAAAATGTTCAGTCATGCCATATAAAGTGAAGTTGCTGAAGTTTTACAAAAATGATACAGATAAAAGAAAATTCTGAGAAGTGTGGAAGATATGTGAACATGGACACGTGTGCTTACTGAGGCTGCAAGCAACAGATTGCAGTGTTATAGTTAGTGCTTTTTAACCACATTAGAAATAAATTTAGGCCCAACTGAAATCAAGAATACACACATTTAACATAAGCAAAATAAATGTGAAGAAATCAGCAAAACAGAGAATCATTTCTTTGTAAGCCACTTGTGCCCAGTCTCCAACATGTTCCTCAAGGAAAACCTTAGCCCCAGTAACTAAACGGCATACATGTGGAGAAACAAAACAAGTTAGTTCTTAAATCTTGACAGCCTCAATCTAAGCCATTATGAGTGATTTAGCGCTGACTTCCTAACTTAATCCTCAGGTAAGCTACAATTCCATTATACATATATCCATATGTTCCATGATTTGAAAACTTCCAGTGTAATATATCACTACTATGTATAAAAATTAGACTCTCCTTAGAGTGCTATGTCTGGATATTAGGTCAAATGCTTTCATTAGTTATATAATTTCCATTTATGTGGAATGTATCTAAGCAACAGTGGGGTGGTTGGACTAAATAATTTAAAGTTCCTTCCAAACCTGGTTTTCTGTGATGCTAATGGGGATGATATTTATAAACCAGAATGTACCTAAAAGAGGTTACTTGACTCTCAATTTAGTTATTCATAGCCTAATAGGAATGGAATCTTACAGAGACAAATTGTATGTGTAGGACATTTTATTTTTATAAACTCTATTAACATACAGTTTCCTTTCATTATTACCCTATGAAATAAATAATACATGTATTACAAGAATCTCTCCATGGAGAGCCTCTTTGCTGTTCATATAGATGACTAGTGGCAGACAAGAGAGAAAACTCATGTTTCCTAAATAAAATTTTCATATTTTTCTTTTAGAATATGCTGTCATTCTTATCTATGCTACTTTCAGCAGCTTTATGGTCTCAGTCATCTCTCTGTGACCCACTCAGAGGACAGAAGACCATGAGGATGGAAAATTAGGTGCAATTAGAATAAAAAAGAAACTAGGAGTTGAATTCTGTGGCTGTACCCATAAGGCACAAAGTGAAATAATCAGACATGGGTCCTCTCAACATGATCATCAGAGTCCCCCAAACTCAGTGCCCTCCTCTGAAGGTGACCTTGACCAGAGAGCAGTATCTGGGTTCCAATACCATCTGCAGGACCTCCAGTCGTTTATGTCCTTTTACAAATCATTTCTCTCCATACTCAAGTCAGACACTGAATGAGTTGCAATTACATATCTTTTGATTCTCACTCTATTACTGGGAGTAATAAACTGGGAGCCATTGCCCTTAATGAACACAGTGATTCTAAGTTTAAATGTGGGGTCATTTAAGTAAACGTATGGAATACATTGTGACGCTTACTTTTCAGGGGCTTCCCTGAGAGCTCAGTTGGTAAAGAATCGCCTGTAATGCAGGAGACCCTGGTTCGATTCCTGAGTGAGGAAGATCTGCTGGAAAAGGGATAGGCTACCCACTCCAGTATTCTTGGGCTTCCCATGAGGTGGTTCAGCTGGTAAAGAATCCGCCTGCAATGTGAGAGACCTGGGTTCAATCCCTGTGTTAGGAAGATCCCCTAGAGAAGGGAAAGGCTGTCCACACCAGTATTCTGGCCTGGAGGAATCCATGGACTGTATAGTCCATGGGGTCACAAAGATTTGGACATGACTGAGCAATGGTTTTTCCAGTAATCATGTATGGATGTGAGAGTTGGACTGTGAAGAAAGCTGAGCACTGAAGAATTGATGTTTTTGAACTGTGGTGTTAGAGAAGACTCTTGCGAGTCCATTGGACTGCAAGGAGATCCAACCAGTCTATTCTAAAGGAGATCATTCCTGGGTGTTCTTTGGAAGGAATGATGCTAAAGTTGAAACTCCAATACTTTGGCCACCTCGTGCGAAGAGTTGACTCATTGGAAAAGACTGATGCTGGGAGGGATTGGGGGCAGGAGGAGAAGGGGATGACAGAGGATGAGATGGCTGGATGGCATCACCGACTCGATGGACATGAGTTTGAGTGAACTCTGGCAGTTGGTGATGGACAGGGAGGCCTGGCGTGCTGCGACTCATGGAGTCGCAAAGAGTCGGACATGACTGAGCGACTGAACTGAACTGAACTGAACTGAGCAATTTTACCTCTCAAGTGATGTTAAACCATAACTAATTCTACTTTGAACCCCTTAATTTCCACAACTATTAAATGAGGAAAATAATAACCACTAAATATCTAAAAACCCTACATTGATTTCCCCCATCATGACAAGCTGAGTCTCCATAACTTCCATGGTCACACATGTTTATCATACCTCTTCCTCTTATCTCATGGGTTTTGTTCAGATGACTTGTCATAATGTCTTTGAAGGTATTTTGTAAATTACAGAGCTCTCTATTACCTATTTTTAGAACTTAGGGAGCTGATTTGGCTTGTTGATATTGATATTAAAATCTGAATAGTCTTCAGATTTGCACTTCTGTTTATGCACATGTTGCCAAGTTTTACCCTCATTTCACTCCAAAAAAATTAAAAATGGACTAGTTATCCCGCAGTTATATATTTTAATACATTCATCTTTTAAGGCATTCCAAGGGTTTTATTTGAATTGTGGATTTGAGCAATGGTGATTTCAAAAGTATTGATGAAAAGCAGTTCATTTTTTTAATGAATTCACTGGATTCAACAAACTGAATTGATTAAATTCATTGAATTATACCTTGTTCCTCTTCATAGACTTCAGTTTGCTTCTGAGAAATAACTGAAGATTTATTTTTAATTTGTGTCTAAATTTCAGGTATCTATGTTAATAAGATAGACTGTGATGATTATTGTTTCATATATGAGTATTCCTTATGGCAATTAGAAGGAAAAAACCACAAAGTTTAAACTTATCAATGTCAAGTACCACATTCACAAAAAGAAACAAGTTAAAGCAATCTTTTCTACCATCATCAAGGATCAAAGTTTATAATCACCCACAACCCTGTAGCCTTATTTTTATTGCCCTCAACTTAAAAAATAACAGTATTTCTTTCTTATGATACTGAAAAAAACATGGTGTTAATGCTCTTCCCACCTATCTTAATGATAATAAGTCTCTTCAGAATGTTTGTGAGAAAACTTATAATATTCTTTCTTTATGGTACTGTATCCTTGTTCATACTATTATATTTAATTTATTTCCACTTAGTAAATATATTAATAGATTTATGTGTATAAATTACTACATGATACAGATCTGTTTAACTAGAAACTAAAATATTATTTCTGAAATAAAAATAATCATTGTAAGTTAAATTTTTATTATTTCTGATTTTTGACATAAGTTAGAGACTTTAGTCTATTTTCTCTCTTTCTCTGTTGCCTGAATCTACCATCTTCCTCTTCTCTTCTAAACATCAGTCTGCTTTCTCTGATTAGCATTCTCCTCTGATAAATCCTCTAGCAAATTCTCATGTGATACTGAATGTGATGTGTTATACAAGCCTGGAAATACATACTCCTGGGATTGTAAGTAGAAGTAGCCATGGCTTAAGGTCACTTGTGACGTCAGCATTACAATGTATTCCACAGATCCACTTAACTGGCTCCCATATCTAAACTAAGAATTGTGTTTTATATAAAGGGAATGGTCACAGACTGAGTCTCAAGAGATGTGATCACAATCCAAGCAATGCATGGCCTTGGATAAGTCACCTCGCTTCTCTGTGCTTATCTTTGTCTACCTATCATTTAGTACTCCATTTCTTAAACTTTAGACTACCGAAGAATCACCTGGGAAATGTGTTTAAAATACAAATTTGAGGCCCTAATCCCAAAATATTCTACCTCAAAATACCTGGTACAGCCTGGGAAATTATCAAGTATCTCAGGTAATTCTGATCTAAAGAGTACAGTGGGTGTTTTTGTTTGCCTTTAAACTAATTTATACATTTATAATTGCCTGTCGTTGGCATCTTATAAATGAAATCACTCATATGTAATTTGGCAGGGGTGTCTGACTTTTTGCCCTCAACACAATGCTTTTAGTATTAGGTCATGGTATTATACTGGTAGTTATTTTTATTCAAGTCCTCTGTTTCATTACATTTAAAGTCTGTTTCTTATAAACAGCACATAGTTGAATCTTGCATTTTTATTCAGCCAAAGAATATCATATTTTTAATTGGAGTGCTAGAGAATTTTTAATCCAAACAAAATTTATAAGTGAGATCCCTGTAATCAAATTTTGGTAAATGCATAAAAATATACCAAAACTATATCCAGTTGTCTGTATATTCTCCACCTTTTCTGACCATGTTGACACATCAGCTTAACATTCCTGAACAATCAGCTGGTTAAAAAGACAGCACTTTGTATATATATACATTCACAAATTGGGGTTGGTTTTACACGGTTTCATAGGTTTGATTATGAAATGCAAGCACATAAAACCTTCAAAACACATATTTTTTAAAAAAAGAGAAGAAATAGGAAACACTAAGCAACCAAGTATGCAAGTCAGATGAACAGATACAGTTGTCAAACTAAACTCCAAGGACTTTATTTTAAAAGTATTGTGTTTAAAAAAGAAAGATAAATTTTAGTGAAATAATGTAGCACAAGGTAAAATACCCATATGGAGAGAGAAGAGAAAAGAAAAAATCCTTACTTCCATTAGAATTATTTCAACCAAGAGGAAACACAATAGAAATGACTTATGGAAAGTTATGATAACAGGCTCTATTTTCTTGGAGTAGTTATTAACTATCTACCAGAATTAGTGATTAGTTATACATATAGGATTATGTTTAAATCCTGTGTCTAATATTTTAAATCTTTAGTTTGAAAATGACAATATTCCACTCCATTTTCTTTAGGACTGTCGAATTTACTAAGTATCAGCACACGGCTTCTATTAGCCAATATGTTCAATAACGTTTGCAAACTGTTTTTCTAAATCCTCAATATCTTGGCTGTTATAAACAAAGAAAGCATTTGAAGGGGATTAGACATATGTGAGTGAATTACCATTTAAATAAAGTTGATTCAGCCCAGAAGGGACAACAGAAAAGCTTTCAGTCTTGGTAAATCCACTTTAATGTCAGTAAACAAATGGCCCAAAGTTGCTTTATCTGGTTCTGGCTGTAAAGGGTGACAAGCAAGAGACAAGACTGGGAAAATAGTCTTTTTCCGTATTGCAGCCAGCTAAAGAGAACCGACTTCAATTCTTTGATTGTGTGCCAGTGTGCTCTCAGCTCCTTCACTTAAATGTTATCTGTTTGTGTAATCTCATAACTGAATTTATCCATCTATTTTAATTTATTTAAATGTGGTTTTCACACATAGCCTCAATTTCTTCTTTAAATGGTTATGATAAACATCCCCAAACTGCAATTGTAAATGACTACAGTGGAACTTTAAATAGTATCATTTACAGATCCAAAATCTATTACTCTTCTTAATGATTTAAATTCAAGTAACTGGTGTTCACACTATTAAATGATTTGCACACTGGCCAGACCATTCAACATTTTTTCCCATATATGGTCCAAGAATTCACCTCTGCAGAATGATGAAATGTATTTATTTTAAAACATAGATGTTATGAGAATCAAGAAAATTAAAATTTATAGTTGATAGCATTAATGCAACGGTGGTTGATATCGTAGCTCTTGAAGCTTCCTAGGTGGTGCTAGTGATAAAGAACCTGCCTGCCAATACAAAAGACATGAGACGTGGTTTTGATCCCTGGATCGGGAATATTCCCTAGGGGTAGAAATGGCAACCCACTCCAGTATCCTTGCCTGAAGAATCCCATGGACAGAGAATCCTGGCAGGTTACAGTTCATGGGGTTGCAAAGAGTCCAACACAACTGAAGCGATTTAACACACATGCATGCAATAATACCAAATTGGTGTATCTGACCCTTATAATAATGAGATACCTAACAAGTGGTTCATCATGTGAGTCACGGCTATGCATCAGCTGTTGAATGTGCTTTGTTCCCATTACTTTTCACAGCTCTATAAAATTAAGTACAATTCTTATCACCTATTGTATAGTTAAATAAATGGAGGCACAAAAATAGTTCAATTATTTGAAGCAAATTCAAGCTTTGGATTCAGATAGTTGGTCTCTAGAGCACATACTGCATAATGTAGGCATAAGGCTATTTACTTCAAGTGCCTGACACATAATGAGATCTCAAAAATTATTTGGTATGATCAACAGATTTTAAAAGATCTTTTAAAATTTCTCTATCAGTTTGGTTTGGTATTTCTTATCTCAGGGCATCGAGATTAAAATCAGCCAATTGTAGTGAGGATTATTCCATTACATTGGTTTTGTTACTTTAAGTTAATCATTGACTTTTGGATATAAAAGTGTCTATACCAAAGCAAAGGTTCTTTTTCTTTTTATTTAACAAAATTTTTTATGTTGGAATAATTTTGATTTACAGGAATGCTGCAAAGATAGTACACAGTTCCCTTACACTGTTTGTCTTGCTTCCCCTGATGCTCTCGCATAACTGTGGTGCTCTTGTTAAAACTGAGTAAATAACATCGATTCAGTGCTATGAACTTAATCATGTCCATTATTTGGATCTCATGGTGTTTTCACTAGTATCCTCTCGGTTCACTGGGAGGCAGCTCAGGATTCAGCACTGCCTTCTTCTCTGATCTGTAAGAGTTTGTCAATCTTTTCTGTCTTCCATGGTCTGGACATTTCTTAATGATACTGATCAGGTGTGTTGAAGAATGTCCCTCAATTTGGTTTGCCTGGTGTCTTCTCAGGATTAGACTAGGGTTATCAGTTTAAAGGAAGAATACCAGAGATGTGAAGTGCACTCTAACTCATGACATCAAATCGGGAGTACATGATATCAAAAAATTATTGTGAAAGATGTTAAGCTTCGTCAAAGTCATGATTGCCAGGGCCAGGTTTCTGTCAGATTTACATATTCATGACTAGTTATGATTTCCTTTTCTGTCTTCTTGATTTCTCTCATTGTCTTTCAGATGTAAATAGTGCATTCTTTAAAAAGGACAAATATTCCTTGCAGAAGAATTTTACGTAAGGTATATAGATACTCTCCCTTTCAGGAAGGGTAATTTAATTCTCCACTTGAGTGTGGATTACATTTAGTTATCTCAATTCCAAAGAATAAGGTATGGCAAGGGAAATGGGATAAATTTACAGTGGAGAAATCTGGCAATTTGGACATCTGGCCTGGCTGTTAGAGTGGCCCTTTCCATCATTTAGCCATTGAGCAGATTTTCCAGCTCTCAGTTCCCAAGAATCTGGAAAATAAAATCTATTCTCTCATGTTTCACCACATTATTTATTGCTTTCTAAGATCAATTGTACAGAAAAGTCTTCTTAAAAGTCTTGCATCTCTGTTATGGGTAAGATGTCTAAAGGAAGAAAGCAAGATTAGGGCAGAGGGAAAAAAAGATAAGCAAGGGTGTGAGATATGGTTTCATTTAAGTCTAACCTTGCCTGATCCACAGGGAACTCTGGAACACAGGTGAATCACTTTGAGGTAAGATAGTGGCCTTTAGGACCTCCAGATCATTGATTTACTCTGTGACTTCCTGGGTGGCATGGCTCCTATCAACCAAAGCTAACTCTTTGGAGCAGGAAGGCTAATTTCCTTGGAGTAGCAAGCCACTAGCTGCCATCATTCACAAATAGCTGATGAATGGGCGTACTGAGCTGGAAAAGCAGGATATAGGTGGGAAACCAACAGCATCCATTACCTTGTACACCCCATCTCTCAATCCAAATGACCAAATAATTACAGAGAATAAATTATAGTCTGTATGCAAGTTACTATAGTGACTATCATGCACTTGCTTTTATTTGATGTATGGCCTCAAAATTTAAGAAGAGATGTACATGATATCCTACACATTAATAACAGCCTTCCTTTCCTTTGTCTGTTTTTTTTTTTTAATATTGATTTTTAGTTTGGAAGATGGTCTGTTTTCTTCCCATGAGGAAAATAGACAGATTATCTATTTCAAAAAGATATGGCCAAAATAATAAGATAATATTTTATAAAGCAAATTAAGATTTCATGATTTCCAGGGGGAAATCCTCCAAAGCAATAGGTACATTTTCACAATCTCTAGAGCACCAAGGACAATACATAATTCTTTATGTGAAAAGCAAATTCTATGCTTTTCCTGTGTAAATGGCATGAAACTACCCTTATAAATAGGGGATCTGATAGCAAAAGGAAGTCAAGTTTGCTTAAACTAAGCATTCAAGACAGATGGCTCAGCTTTAAAAGAACTCAGAAAGCAAGGTCTTCAGACAACACGTGCATGAGCAGCCGTCAGTGTGTATCTTGTGACTGAAGAAATGTATAACGATCTGTTGTACAATCATAAATCAACCCTTTGGAGAAAACGGGAGGTGTCAGAGACTATAAACTGGGTCAGATGCAGAATATAAATTCTATCACTTCTGCGTCAGTGGTTCAAATCCAGAAAAGCTTATAACACAGAGATGGGCAGAGGGCCTCAAAAGCCTTGCTGAGAGTAAAATATTAAAGCAGCCTAATAAAACTGGAGTGGCACCGTCCATCTTAAACAAGTATTCATGTTTTTCTGAGCATAGAGGAAAAAAGAAAAACAAAACTGATTTTCGAGTAAAAGGTGCTGGCATTAACTAGCATTTATTTTAAAGTTTTAAAAGCTGTAAGGATAGAAAATATATCAAAGTTTTAAAGAAGTAACTAAATTTATGCCACAATTAATAACACCTTTATAAGTGTAGAGACCATACCTGATTAGCGTTGTGTCCATATGACCTACTGAGGACTAGAAATGTGGAATATATTCCACTATCTGTGGAGTGAATTAATGTGTGACTAAATGAATAAAAATCTACCAGGTAGCTGGAGAAGCATCATCCTTTCCCCTGCCCCATAAATGTAAACAGCCACAGGGCTCAGCAGGCATGGGTCTCCATCTAGCCCCTGCTAATAGCTACTTCTGTGACCTTAATCAACAGCCTTAACCCCATGTAGCCCTCCCAGTCCAACTGTAAGATAAGTTATTCAAAAGGAGATTAAAGGTCTTTAGCAAATCTCAATTTCTAAAGATTTTCTCTTTAAGTATAGCTATTATCTTAGTGCCTAGAAGGGACACCATAAGGAAGCCATGAGGAACAGCACTGTGAAGTCATCAAGGACATGGACTTAGAATTCAGATGGGGAGACAGACACGATTTCAGCCTCATTGATCTCGAGCTGCTATTCCACAATTCTTTATTCATAAAATTCTGATGTGATGATTAAATAATTTAATTAATAAGTATTAATTTTGGCCACCTCACGCGAAGAGTTGACTCATTGGAAAAGACTCTGATGCTGGGAGGAATTGGGGGCAGGAGGAGAAGGCGATGACAGAGGATGAGATGGCTGGATGGCATCACCGAATCTATGGACATGAGTTTGAATAAACTCCAGGAGTTGGTGATGGACAAGGAAGCCTGGCGTGATACAATTCATGGGGTCACAAAGAGTCGGACACGACCGAGCGACTGAACTGTACTGAACTGAATTAATAAAATAATTAGTTACAGATGTAACATAATTCCAGGCACATATTGTTACTATGGTTATGGTCAGAGTTTGAGAGAGTAAGAAGTGTTCCTCAACACCATCACCACCCTACTTGTTTTCCTAAGATCAGATACTTTTTCCTTTTTAGCTTAGCAAACAACTGTAGTCACATGAGTACAATGTTCTGAGAATAGAAACAAAGCATTTGGACGCTGTCCTCAAGCAGAACTGTAGAAAAGTAACAAAACCCACCAGGTTCTTGTCACCCTTCACCATTTCTCTCTTTCTTGCTCATGTACACACACACATACGCATACGCAGAAGATTTGGTACCTTCTTGGATGGTGTGAACATTCCAGATCAAAAAATAAAGATTTTTATGTCCAACACTGTTCTCCAAAAACAAACAAACAAGAAACTGTAGAAGTCACACATATTTTACTGAAAAAAAAAATGCTTTTTAAGTATTACATGGTTCTAAATTTTGCTGTTGTAGTAAAGGTGTATTGGCTTGTGTAGTTGCTATTTGTGCTCATTCACCAAATATTTCCTGGTTCCTATTTCTAGTCATATAGTAAGTTTATTAGTTAAGGTTCTCCAGAGGAATAGAATCCATAAGACACAGAGTTTTATATTTATATTTATCTATATCTATATCTATCTATATATATATATATACAGAGAAGGCAATGGCACCCCACTCCAGTGCTCTTGCCTGGAAAATCCCATGGATGGAGGCACCTAGTAGGCTGCAGTCCATGGGGTTGCTAAGAGTCGGACGTGACTGAGCGACTTCACTTTCACTTTCATGCATTGGAGAAGAAAACCCACTCCAGTGTTCTTGCCTGGAGAATCCCAGGGACGGGGGAGCCTAGTGGGCTGCCGTCTATGGGGTCGCACAGAGTCGGACACGACTGAAGTGACTTAGCAGCAGCATATATATATACACACATATATGCCAAATACATATATATATACAGACCGAAAAAGATTTATTAAAGGTATTGATGCATGTGACTATAAAAATAGTCCCGTAGTCTGCTCTCTGCACACTGGAACTTCAGGAAAGCTGGTGGTGTGGTATAAGGCCTAAGAGCCAGAGAGTGGATAGTGTAGATTCCAGTCCAAAACCCAGGGACTGGGGGCCAAGAAGATCAAGGGCAGTAGCAGATCGGTGCACGACCTACAGCGGCCAGGCAGAGGGCCAACGTCACCTGCCTCTGCCCTGCTTTCTTCAGGCCCCCGATGGATTGGATGATGCCCTCCCACACTGGGGAAAGCCATACAGTTTACTCAGTCCATCAATTCAAACAGTAATCCCCTCCAAAACAACACCCTCAAAAACAAACCCAGAAATAATGTTTAACTAGATATCTGGGCATCCTTTGGCTGAGTCAGACTGACATATGGAACTAACCACCAGCATAAGCTCACATTTCCTGGACTCTCCTGATGGTTGGTGGGACCATGAAATTTGATGGGGTCATTATTGTGAGCGAAAGTGATATATGTTGCTCCTCAGTTAAAGCACTTAATTGCCAGCTCAAAACCCCTTGGAGCTCTCTTCTCTTCTGCCAGTCATCAGCAATAGATCAGCACTGTCCCATAGAATTTTCTGCAAAGATGGCAATGTTCTCTGTATTGTCCAATATATTAGCCAGTAGCCACAGTACATTGGGCTACTGAGGACTAGAAACATGGGTAGTGTGACTGAGGAGCTGTGTATTTTATTTCATTCCATTTCATTTTAACCAATTTAAAGTTAAACAGCTACATGTGCCTGGAGGCTATTATATTGGACAGCAAATTGCTAGGTACTGACTGCTCTCTCAACCTGGGTCCTAAAGTGAGGACACTGCAGAGCAGAGCCCCCAGGCAATCAGCAATGGAAATGTGCTGAAAGAAAGAAAGAAAACTTGTGTGAGTCATTGGGACTTTGGGCCTATTCCTTACCACAAATAGCTTAGCTCTTTCTGATAAATATGGGTTGTCTTTTGGCTCTTTCAGTTCCTCTACATTAGGTAAGCTACCCACAGGCAGATTCTTAGCAGACATGTTACTAATGAGTGATGCTATCCCTGCTATAGTTGACTGGTCCAAAAGTAGACAGCTCATTCAAGGTGGGCTAATTACAGTCTCTTGAAACTTTAAAGACAGTGAGACTGGACTCTATCAGCAGCTAAACCATTATGCAGAAGCTCCTGAATCTGCTATTAATCTTGACCTTTGTTGTCAGTTGTCCTCCCCTCCACCACCCCTCTGGCTTCAATAAGGTAAGTCAGTATCTTCGAATAGACTCTCCTTTTTTCTACTTAAAAAAAAAATTTTTTTTTAATCTAAATTTATTTATTTTAATTGGAGGCTAATTACTTTACAATATTGTATTGGTTTTGCCATACATCAACATGAATCTGCCACGGGTGTACATGTGTTCCCCATCCTGAAACCCCTCTCACCTCCCTCCCCATACCATCCCTCTGGTTCATCCCAGTGCAGCAGCCCCAAGCATCATGTATCGAACCTGGACTGGCGATTCATGTCTTATGATATTATACATGTTTCAATGCCATTTTCCCAAATCATCTCACCCTCTCCCTCTCCCACAGAGTCCAAAAGACTGTTCTATACATCTGTGTCTCTTTTGTTCTCCCGCATACAGGGTTATCATTGCTGTCTTTCTAAATTCCATATATATGCATTAGTGTACTGTATTGGTATTTTTCTTTCTGGCTTACTTCACTCTGTATAATAAGCTCCAGTTTCATCCAGTTCTAATGAGGTGGATGAAACTGGAGCCTTTTTTCTACTTTGACATTAGTAATTAATACCAAGGAACACAGATTTATATGTATGTAATAAGGAAAACAAACTTGAAAATTGACAAGAAACTAGCTTAGCTAATGTTTTTCAGAATTTTAAGAAATAAGGAGATAGAAGCTTTGTAATGGCATTGTGATTTAATACCCTTTCTGATAGATTTATTCAGCAAATATATATTTAGTGTTTTATATATATATATAAAATATAAAAATATATATATATATAATATATATATATTTGGACTTCCCAAGTGGTGCTAGTGGTAAAGAACCCAACTGCCAATGCAGGAGACATAGGAGACTTGGGTCCCATCCCTGGGTTGGGAAGATCCCCTGGAGAAGATAATGGCAACCCACTCCAATATTCTTGCCTGGAGAATCCCATGGACAGACGAGCCTGGTGGGCTACAGTCCATAGGGTTACAAAGAGTCGGACACGCCTGAAGCGATTTACCACAACACAGCATATATATATATATACATATATATTTTAATCTGGATTCTGTGCTAGATACAAAGGATTCAGTAGAAAACAAAATAGATATGGTCCCAGTCTCCATGGCATGTATAGAATACAAAGAGGTTTGAGTGCTTCAGTGGAATCAAGCGTCTTTCATTTCTACAGTCTGTGCCTGGAGCCCACCTCCCACCCAGTGTGTTGGGAAGTATTCTATTATAGGAGGCTGAGACAACAACAAAGGCTCTTCACTCCCGCCGATACCCTTTTTCTGTGCTTAAATAAATTCCAGCAAATTCAGGGATTTAAATTTGGTTATAAAGTGAAAATCTACTAACATATTTTAAGCTTACTAGCTTTCCCCAGGCATTCACAGGTAAATAATTATTATCTTAAAAGATCAAAATAGTATGATTGCCTGATTACAAACTATCTCACCAGCAGGAGACAAAAATAATAATAACAACAACTATGATACAGGCACAGCAACATCATTAACTCTTCCTTGATTTTTAGCCAGGCAGTACATGGAGGACTTGGGTATATTTGTCATTTAATCCTTACAACCCTCCAAAGCAGCTATTATTGTCTCCATTCTATAAATTAAGAAATTGATGTAAAGCTACAAGGAGAGGGACTCAAGACCAAAACTTAATTATATCTGATGTCAGAGCCTTTGTTTCTAATCACTGCCTCCCTCCCAAAATAAAGAAAGGCTCAACAATCAAAGAATAATGACACCACATTGACCTCCAACTTCTTGTATGTGTGATGGTTTAAACTTTTTGAAATAAAATATTTCTATTTTTTCATTCTGATTCTGTAACTGTTGTACTTTAACATATTGATGTGTTTTAAGGTTACTAAACACAGAAGTTTTTACTATAATCAGTCTTCTTTCCTGGTATTTTCGTTGAAGCCTGGGATTGATTGAGAATCAATATTTAAAAACCAAATTACTTCAGTGGTTATACTCACAGTTAAAATTTGGGGGCAGGATGGAAATAATCAACCACTACAGTCTCCAGAATATATGCATGTTTTGTCTATTTAAAAATAACTTAAAGCCTGTGACATTCAGCTTCCTAATATGTGGCCAGTTTCAGTTCAGTAAATTAGTTTTAAATAGTGAAAAATAACATTTCTGATGGTAAATACTAGATGGTAGATGGTAAATACTAGAAAATGTGACATACAAACAGAAACACACAGAAATTCCACCCAGTAACTGTAAATGGTATCAATCTTTGCCTTCTTTTATAGGTAATAAGCACAGTGTTGTATTAAACGTTAGTGAAAATAATTTACAATCTCTCTGAAGCCTTGCTATAAAAATCATCTATTAGAAAATAATAAATACACAATATATTGTGAAGATTACAATCTGGAAAAATTGCAATGTGGAAGAAATTAATTTGCCCACATTACTGACAGATAATCAGATCTTACTAATTAAACAAAATAAAGAATATTGTTTCTGGTAAAGTAAATATAGAAATGTAATTTGAAAAAAAATTCTTATAAGCTTTAATGGAATTCCACCAATAGTGCATGATGCCATCTTTCCAAAGATGAATTTAGACATAAGAAATTCTTGGGTTCAAAGATAATTACAATTTTAATGAATAAATGAATAAAATTGATCTCTGTATTATTCCAGTGATTATCTGTTTTTAGGTACATAAGGAAACAGGTTTAAATTTGAAAAGTTTTTTTCAGAAAACACTATAATTCAATAGTATTAAGTGGGATAATAGTAAATGAAACTAGTTACTTTTAAAACTATGAGACATTATATATGATAACAAATGTTTAGTGTTTAATGTGTATCTCAGTATTCATAGACATATACAAAATTCAATATATTTTTATTCTATCAAATTCACTAATTTATTTGAAAGTATATATTTATATCTAGCTTCAAAAAGACTTCAAAATTGCCTATACATTATTCTAATTAGATTTTATTTTGCTTTAAGAAGATGAAACCTAACCTTTTTAACAATTTTTTTCTTCTAATTTTATTTTCTTTAAAAATTTTTAACACCAAAAACATTTTGTATTGGGGTATAGCCGATTAACAATGTTGTCATAGTTTCAGGTGAACACCCTGGATGGGAGAGGGTTTGGGGAAGAAGGGATACACAAATATGTATGGCTGAGTCCATTCACTGTTTACACAAGCCTAACCTGAAACAGATGGTGATTGGAGAAGGAAATGGCAACCCACTCCAGTGTTCTTGCCTGGAGAATCCCAGGGACGGGGGAGCCTGGTGGGCTGCCGTCTATGGGATCGCACAGAGTTGGACACAACTGAAGCAACTTAGCAGCAGCAAACAGATGGTGACTGCAGCCATGAAATTAAAAGAGGCTTACTCCTTGGAAGGAAAGTTATGACCAACCTAGATAGCATATTCAAAAGCAGAGACATTACTTTGCCAACAAAGGTCCGTCTAGTCAAGGCTATGGTTTTTCCTGTGGTCATGTATGGATGTGAGAGTTGGACTGTGAAGAAAGCTGAGCGCCGAAGAATTGATGCTTTTGAACTGTGGTGTTGGAGAAGACTCTTGAGAGTCCCTTGGACCTCAAGGAGATCCAACCAGTCCATTCTGAAGATCAGCCCTGGGGTTTCTTTGGAAGGAATGATGCTAAAGCTGAAACTCCAGTACTTTGGCCACCTCATGTGAAGAGTTGACTCATTGGAAAAGACTCTGATGCTGGGAGGGATTGGGGGCAGGAGGAGAAGGGGACGACAGAGGATGAGATGGCTGGATGGCATCACTGACTTGATGGACATGAGTCTGAGTGAACTCTGGGAGTTGGTGATGGACAGGGAGGCCCGGCATGCTGAGATTCATGGGGTCACAAAGAGTCAGACACAACTGAGTGACTGAACTGAACTGAACCTTAAACACTGTTTTCAATCTCTTCCAAGTATCTCATCTCTTATCACAGCAACATTGCAATGAAGAAGAAATACCCGCTAAAGATAGGTTGTTGTTGTTGTTTCGTGCCAAGTCACATCCAAGTCTTTGCGACCCCATGGACTGTGTGTAACCTGCCAGGCTCCTCTGTCCATGGGATTTCCCAGGCAAAAATACTGCAGTAGGTTACATTTCTTTCTCCAGGGGATCTTCTCAACTCAGGGATCAAAGGGATCTAACCTGTGTCACCTGCATTGCAGGTGGATTCTTTACCACCAACTTTACCAAAGAAGCTAAGATCCCTTAAAGGAGTAGGAATCTGGTTATTATTAAAATGTGATCAACCTCATTTAGGTAACATTAAGAACAATACCAGTCATGATGGGACTAACCATACTGGGTAATAGTGGGTAGCCATTCCCTTCTCCAGGGGATCTTCCTGACCCCAGGGGTTGAATCCTAGTCTCCTGCATTGTAGGAAGATTTCTTCACCATCTGAGCCACCAGGGAAGCCCTGTATGGAATATACCAAATAAAATAAGCTTTATTAGAATATCAGTTCAGTTCAGTTCAGTCGCTCACTCATGTCCGACTCTTTGTGACCCCATGAACCGCAGCAGGCCAGGCCTCCCTGTCCATCACCAACTCCCAGAGTTCACTCAAACTCATGTCCATTGAATCGGTGATGCCATCCAGCCATCTCATCCTCTGTCATTCCCTTCTCCTCCTGCCCCCAATCCCTCCCAGCATCAGAGTCTTTTCCGATGAGTCAATGCTTCTCATGAGGTGCCCAAAGTATTGGAGTTTCAGCTTTAGCATCAGTTATTCCAAAGAACACCCATATACTCACTTCTAAAAAGACACATTCACCATGTACAGTATTAAGTTCAAAAAGATGATGGACTTCTGAGAATATTTTTCATACATACCAGCAAAAAATCCTCTACGTTAAGCCATCCTAATCATGGTGATTCTACTGTCTCATTAAATCACACCAAAAATGTTCAGAAGAGAATCACCCCCAAAAGTGATGGAAAATATGTGAAAATATTTCCAGAAAATAAAAATTCTCCAGCTAGTATATTGTACCAATAAGCAGCAATATGTTATTGGAGAGAGGAAGGTTTACGTTTTTCTTTATGGCCATTCTGTAAATCTTATTCTAAAATATTGCTTAGCAGTGAAAGCAAAAATGATTGCTCTTGTCATATATGTCCTACATAAAAAGTTTACTACCACAACAATAAGAGGTTGGCCTTTGCTACAGAACCAGCTAAGTGTGGTAAAACACAAACACTCAGAAAACGTGCCCATTCCTGCCCTTCTTTGGTGCTTAATTGTGTAGCTTGATTCTTACATTGTTTATTTCCTTCTGCTTTTTAGCCCCTCATTGTTTTCAGGTGAGATTTGTTGTGATTCAAAACCTATTAAAAAAAAAAAAAACACTCTGGGCACAGAGAATAAAGAAAGATGACTTTTCTAGAGGAAAAGAAATTAATCATACAAAAGATGCCATCAGTCTTGATTCTGATATGAAAAACATTCACTTTTGGTGTTTCTACAAAAAAGTGTGTGTGTAAAATGTGTGTGTTTAAACAACAAAGCAAGTAAATTTAAGATGTTGAAAACTCATACGTTAAAATTGTTTCTCACTTTCCTTTTTCATTGAACTATATCCTATCTTTCTTAAGGCATTTGACTATAGAAAGAAGCAGGGCAAAGGCTAATAGAGTTTTGCCAAGAACACATGGTCATAGCAAACACCCTCTTCCAACAACACAAGAGAAGACTACACATGAACATCACCAGATGGTCAATGCCAAAATCAGACTGATTTTTTCTTTGCAGCCAAAGACAGAGAAGCTCTATAAAAGTGAAATCGTTCAGTCGTGTCCGACTCTTTGTGACCCCATG
The DNA here is from genome assembly GCF_027580195.1 of Bos mutus. Lineage (NCBI taxonomy): Eukaryota > Metazoa > Chordata > Mammalia > Artiodactyla > Bovidae > Bos > Bos mutus. The sequence goes on from NC_091638.1 coordinate 27,232,882, forward strand.
GACTGTAGTCCACCAGGTTCCTCTGTCCATGGGATTTTCCAAGCAAGAGTATTGGAGTGGGTTGCCATTTCCTTCTCCACGGGATCTTCCCAACCCAGGGATCGAACTCGGGTCTCCCACAATGCAGGCAGACACTTTACCATCTGAGCCACCAGGGAAGGAATGAAGCTCTATATAGTCAGCAAAAACAAGACTGGGAGCTAATTGTGGCTCAGATCATGAACTCCTTATTGCCAAATTCAGACTTAAACTGAAGAAAGTAGGGAAAACTACTAAACCGTTCAGATATGACCTAAATCAAATTCCTTGCAATTATACAGTGGAAGTGAGAAATAGATTCAAGGGTTTAGATTTGATAGAGTGCCTGAATAACTATGGAAGTAGGTTTGTGACAATGTAAAGTAGACAGAGATCAAGACCATCCCCAAGAAAAAGAAATGCAAAAAGGCAACATGGTTGTCTGAGGAGGTCTTACAAATAGCTGTGAAAAAGAGAAGCAAAAGGCAAAGGAGAAAAGGAAAGATATACCCATGTGAATGCAGAGGTCCAAAGAATAACAAGGCGAGATAAGAAAGACTTCCTCAGTGATCAATGCAAAGAAATAGAGGAAAACAATAGAATGGGAAAGACTAGAGATCTCTTCAAGAAAATTAGAGATACCAAGGGAACATTTCATACAAAGATGGGCACAATAAAGGAGAGAAGTGGTATGTACCTAACAGAAGCAGAAGATATTAAGAAGAGGTGGCAATAATACAAAAAGAACTATACAAAAAAGATCCTCATGACCCAGATAATCACGATGGTGTGATCACTCACCTAGAGCCAGACATCCCAGAATGGGAAGTCAAGTGTCCCTTAGGAAACATGCCTACAAACAAAGCTAGTGGAGGTGATGGAATTCCAGTTGAGCTATTTCAAATCCTGAAAGATGATGCTGTGAAAGTGCTGCACTCAATATGCCAGCAAATGTGGAAAACTCAGCAGTGGCCACAGGACTGGAAAAAGGTCAGTTTTCATTCCAATCCCAAAGGAAGGCAATGCCAAAGAATGCTCAAACTACCACACAATTGCACTCATCTCACACACTAGCAAAGTACTGCTCAACATTCTCCAAGCCAGGCTTCAACAGTACATGAACCATGAACTTTCAAGCTGGGTTTAGAAAAGGCAGGGGAACCAGAGATCAAATTGTCAACATCTATTGGATCATTGAAAAAACAAGCAAGTTCCAGAAAAACATCAACTTCTTCTTTATTGACTATGCCAAAGCCTTTGACTGTGTGGATCACAACAAACTGTGGAAAATTCTTTAAGAGATGGGAATACCAGACCACCTGATCTACCTCCTGAGAAATCTGTATGCAGTTCCAGAAGCAACAGTTAGAACTGTACATGGAAGAACAGACTGGTTCCAAATTAGGAAAGGAGTAAGTCAAGGCTGTATATTGTTACCCTGCTTATTTAACTTATATGCAGAGTGCATCATGAGAAAGGCTAGGCTGAATGGAACACAAGTTGGAATGAAGATTGCCAGAAGAAATATCAATAACCTCAGATATACAGATAATACCACACTTATGGCAGAAAGCAAAGAAGAACTAAAGATCCTCTTCATGACAGTGAAAGAGGAGAGTGAAAAAGTTGGCTTAAAGCTCAACATTCAGAAAACTAAGATCATGGCTTCCAGTCCCATCACTTCACGGGAAATAGATGGGGAAACAGTGAAACAGTGACAGACTTTATTTTTGGGGGCTCCAAAATCACTGCAGATGGTGACTGTAGCCATGAATTTAAAAGACTCTTGCTCCTTGGAAAAAAAGTTATGTCCAACCTAGACGCATATTAAAAAGCAGAGACATTACTTTGCCAACAAATGTCCATGTAGTCAAAACTTTGGTTTTTCCAGTAGTCATGTATGGATGTGAGAGTTGGACTAGAAGGAAGGCTGAGTGCCCAAGAATTGATGCTTTTGAGCTGTAGTGTTGGAGAAGACTCTTGAAAGTCCCTTGGACTGCAAGGAGATCCAACCAGTCCATCCTTAAGGAAATCAGTTCTGAATATTCACTGGAAGGACTGATGCTGAAGCTGAAATCCAATACTTTGGCCACCTGATATGAAGAACTGACTCATTTGAAAAGACCTTGATGCTGAGAAAGATTGAAGGTGGGAGGAGAAGGGGATGAGACAGGATGAGATGGTTGGATGGCATCACTGATTCAATGGACATGAGTTTGAGTAAGCTCTAGGAGATGGTGATGGACAGGGAAGCCTGGCGTGCTGCAGTCCATGGGGTCACAAAGAGTCAGATGCGATGAGTGACTCACTGAACTGAACACTCAGTATTTGTTCTATGCTTTTGTTTATTTATTTACTTAATTGAAAGATAATTGCTTTACAAAATTGTTTTGCTTTCTGAAATATAAATGTCTTTCATAAAGCTACCTGAAAACTAGGAGGTGGAAAAAAAAAAGACCTCACTAAGGTGGATTCATTTAATTTCCCATTTTTGCTGCTTCCTTTATTCCATATCATCAACTCTTATACTTCCTCCCACAAAAATTAATTTTTCTCACAGACCTCATTAACTATTAGATTAATTCTAATTAATTCTTTCATTGGTCCTACAGCCAAATGCATTTTTTTCTATTACATTTGTTGTTGAATTATGGAAAGAAAAAATATATCTTAGTCTTTTTTTTTCTATTAGAGATTTTTTTCTTTTTATATTTTTTTTATTGAAGGATAATTGCTTTACAGATTTTATTATTTTCTGTCAAACCTCAACATGAATCAGCCATATATGTATACCTATAGCTGATTCATGTTGAGGTTTGACAGTCTGTTGGTTTTGTATCTCCATCATTGCTTCCTTTGGGGAAACCTTGCCTTCACTCCTAGTTTTATAATAATCATTGTCAGGCACAACATTAGCAGGAATCTAATCTTTTCACCCTTAACTGAAAGCAATTGACCCAGGTTTGACTAGGGCTCTGGTGTCAGACAGCCTGGATTATAATTCCAGTTCTATTACTCGCTAACTTGGGTAAATTATTTAACTTCTCTGTGGTTTAGTCTTCATATCTCTAAAATGGGGAAATAATAGGACCTGTCTCACAGAGCTATTGTGAGGATAAAGGAGTGCATACATGTAGAGTACTTAGAAATGTGAAGCATTATTACTTTGATAGTAATAATTATTTGAAATGCCTTCCATCCTCAGGCTGCCAAATGGAGATGGCCTATATGATTGTGTAGGCAAGAGGAGACTAAGGGAAACCAAGGCTTAAAGACAGCACTGGAACTATAGAACGTGCTGACTTGAAGAAGGACTGTAGATTTCCCATCATGTGACCAAATAAGATATACCCTCCTCTTTCTTTTTTTCTTTTTCTTTCTTTCCTTCTTCATCCCTCCCTTCCTTCCTCCTTTTCTTTTTATTCATAAACTTATTTGAGTTGACTGTTTCTTGTCTGTTAACTGAAAGACTCTTGAACTACTATAAACTATAAATTTTTAGCTAGGGTAAAATGCTTATTTGCCTAAAGGGAAATGAATTATTTAATTCAGGGTAAAAAGTATTGTAGGATTTTCTACCTAAACAGTGTATCAAGTTATTCCATGTGCGTGCATGCTCAGTCATGTCTGACTCTTTGTGATCCCATGGACTGTAGCCTGCAAGGTTTCTCTGTCCATGGGGTTCTCCAACAAGAATACTGGAGTGGGTTGCCATTTCCTACTACAGGGAACCTTCCGACCCAAGGATCAAGCCCACATGTCCTATGTCTCCTATATTGGCAGGCAGATTCTTTACCACTGATCCATCTGAAACTTTAAATCAATATAGGAAGTAAGGCATGGCAACCCACTCCAGTATTCTTGTCACGAAAATCCCATGGAAAGAGAAGCCTGGGAGGATACAGTCCATGGGGTTGCAAAGAGTCAAACACAAGTGAAGCGACTGAGTACTCAGTAAGTAAAGACCCCCCCTTATTGGGCTCATCTAGAAGCAAGAAGGATCCAACATGGGTCACAATGTGACTATTTTTGTTTTATAAAAATATTTTTATTTCTTTATTTGGCTGTTCCAGGTCTTAGGTGTGGCATGCAGGATCTTTGATTTGCCTTGTGGCATGCAGGATATTTTTTTGTTGCATGTGAACTCTTAATTGCAGCATGTGGGATCTTGTTCCCTGATCAGGGCTCGAAGTTGAGCCCCATGCATAAGGAGTGCAGAGTCTCCTTTGCACTCCTTATGTAAAATATGATTCTCTTATTTTATTATTAGAGAAATAATAAAATAATAAAATACACTAAAATGATTCTCTTTAAATTATTGTTACTAAGTTCTAAGTTACTAAGCTGAGTATGAAAGTCCACAAGAATCCTGCTACACTGAGAAGTGTCATGACCACTGTTCTGAGTAATGAGATTTACCTTGTCTCTTCCTGTTTAACTAGTAAGTCATATAATTATTTCTGCATTTATCTTGTATTTTGCTACCAAAATTTCCATGGTGCTTACATTAATTAATTTACCATCACTACCTATTCTTTTCCCTCAAGTTCCAGATTCATGTTTTTGTTGGTTGATTATCTATGAGAAGTGCATGCCTACCATATTCCCTGCATGTTTGGAAGCTTTTTCTGTGAACTTTTAGAAGATCCATTTTACTTTATCTCAGAGAACATAAAGTCTAACCTGACTCTCTTGAACTGTTTGTAATGATATTGCTTTTTTTATAATGAACTTTCAAAATATTATGTAGCTGGATTTAGTCCTTCTACAACTTCCTAGTTTCATAAATTGTATGTCTGAAAAGAACTGCCCCCACCAAAGAATGGACTATTTCTGTGTTTCACAAATTTGGTCACACATAAGCATCACCACAGTGTTCCCAGTATCTGGAACTCTTTCCTCTGAGATAGTGATTCAATGAATTTGCCATACAGCTCAAGCACCTGCTTTGCATAAACTCTGCAGGTAATTGCAATAAACTATAAGGTGAACTACAGGATGATGAGAAATGCAGGTCCTGGAAAGGTCTAGGAATTAAGAAAGTTCCTTAAGGACCTACTGCTGGCTTGAGCCAAAACTAGGATTAGAACCCAGAATTTTAATTGCAAAATCAAGACTCTTTCTATAATACCACACTGCCTGAATCTGTATAGTGTTTATCTCTTAAATCCAGCTGCTCTTACCCTCTTCTGTAGCACTCCATTTTCTAGAGAAATAGAGAAAGAGGAGGTCAGTCCTGCCACTGGGCTTCCTAAGATGTTAATCATGAATTCTCTCTTTCTTTTTTTTCTTAAGGTAATTTGAGTTGGGTCTGTCACTGAAGAAAGTATCCTAAATAATAACTCATTCTGAAAGCTCAATAGGATAAAGACAGAACTCAAGTTGGATGAACTCAATATGTATTATCTTGGCATAGAAGTCCTCTGGCATCAATAAGGAGTCCAGAATGGTTTTAGGAGATAGTTAATACTGACCATGGCCCTGATGTGGGACAGCAAAATGTGGGAGTTCAGTCTGCAGGCGAACTGAAAAGTAACCTTGCAAGAATATTTGGATCCTGAATGAGGCGAGGAAAGAGCCTAGATTAGGAGAAACTGGGATGCAGGAATCATATTTTGTTCCATGAGGCATGACCAAGTTTTCCTATAATTGTATTTTTGAAACAGTGAGGGGGCTGAATGTACTCTTTTAAGTGCTGCTGATAACACACCTCTCTGGGAGAATATTGTCTTTGTCCACAAACATTCCTGTATGGGCACACTTATTTATGAAGATGAAGTGTCTGGCTGGATGGTTTTGAGGTAGAAAAAGTGATCATTAAACTGTTCTACATAAGAAATTAGGAGAGTTTGGATTGGTGGGAGAGTTGAATGAAGAGAAACAGAAGAAATGAGAGTGCACGATGTAAAAGCATGGAGGGACTAAGCACATGAGCAGTTGACTGGCCTTAGGAGAAAGCAGAGCAGTGAGATGGGCCAGGCATGCTAGCTGAATTACTTTAAAGATTGGAATGGCTAATATTTAATTTCTATTCATTCCTAAATTCATAATGTATAAATGTCACTTGCTGGGTAGAATTGGGGTGCAAACGCTATAGTTCCCACCCACAGCGACCCCATTACACACAGGACTGAACTGCAAGAAGGGTGTCAGGAGCGTGGCCCCTGTTCTGTCAACATTGCAAGGATGGGAGTAGGACTCCACAGGAGCGATGCTAGAGGGAGGAAAGTGTGGATGGAGCAAGAAATCAGAGTACAGGATAACCATGAAAGCTATGCTTCTTGAGTTTCAGACATCTCAGGGGAATATTATACTTCCTGAGGACAACAAAGCAGGCTTGAACTAATTTTATTTGCATCTCAAAGGACAGAGTCAGTTACTTCGGCTGTTATCTGGGTTATACCTAGAACATAACTGACACTCAGGAATTCTTCCGGAATGACCTACTTCTAACGGAATACTCTGATAGTTAAAACCTACTTGCTTTTTACCGTAAACATTTGTCCAGAGTATTGTGTTTCTGTCAGATACTTTGACTGAAACTAAGTGGTAGAACCTGAGAAGTAGAAGGATATCATTTGCACCCATCATTTTGGGAAACTTTAATGATCAAATTTATTTTTAATTATTTGATTTTATCTGAGGTAAGAGGAAATAACTTGCTTATTAAACCATTGTGGTAAAAACTTTCTGGAAGGCAGTTCCATGGGTCTATCAAAAGCCTTTAAAGGACTTCTGGCCAAAAATTTTCATTTCTAGGGATTTGCTATAAAAAAGGCTCATAGATATATATAGTAAAAAGTTACAGTGACAATGAATTGGTTCACTAAGTCCTGCCACATCCCTTCAAAAGTTTAAGTAATACACAACTACTTGGGCTGCTTTTACAAGACTGTTCAATGGCATGGAGAAAAATTTTGTACAGTATGAGAAAAAAGCCATAACATATATTGCGACCTTTATTTTATAAATATATATATATACACACACACACACACATATAGTCATATGTAAAAACTAGAAATATATACATATGTATATATAACCTTAATTTTAAAAATATTTCTAGAAGCATAGACCTAAGAATTTTAACATTAATGACCTTCCTTTTAAAATTGATTAATTAATTTGATTGTGTCGGGTCTTAGTTGCAACATATGGAATCTTTTAGTTGAGGTATAAAGGATCCTTAGTTGTGGCAGGTGGGATCTAGTTCCCCAAGCAGGGAACAAACCTGGGTGCCCTGCATCAGGAGTGTGGATTTCCAGCCACTGGATCACCAAGGTAGTTACCTTCAAGTGACGCAGTAGTAAGTGATCTTTATTCATGCCTCTTTTTATACTTTTTGCAATTAATGCATGAAGTATGTGTGCATGGCAGCTTTGTCTTCAGAATTTCCTCACATGTAATTTATAATGCACATAAAATAAGAATTAGAAATAAATATATCAGTTGGGGGACAGTAAGTTCCAAAAACCTGGTCTTGAGTTCAGGTTAGTATTCCAGCTTCCTGACTTAGCAAAGAGCTGGTTAAACCCAAGACTCAGCACCTTCATCTTTCTCTGAAAATGAAACACTTTGGCATGATTTCTATTTTATCCTATTAATTTAAGCATATTTTCATTACAAAGTAGGCAACAAAAACATTCTGACTCAAAAATATTAACAAAACACAGAAACAATAGATTTTAATGTGAATGTCTCAATTCCACCCAGTCTTCCAACCCATGCCTTAATACACATACACATATATCTCTTCTTCTGTGAGGTGATTACTACATGTATCAATTTAACTTTATATGTATATTTAAATATGTGTATATAGTTAACTTAAAATGAAAATACTTTTTTTCTGTGACTTTTAAGGGAAATATTGTCCTGAATATTCATCTATGTGACTATATAAAGGGCCATCTCATTGTAAAATGCCTGCATTTTATTTTATAATATTGATGATTTTAAATTTTTTCAGCCACCCCAGTCCTGAGCATTTAGTTGTTTCTATGCCCTGGAATGCAAAAGTAGGACGTCAAGAAACACCTGGAGTAACAAGAAAATTTGGCCATGGAGTACAGAATGAAGCAGGGCAAAGGCTAATAGACTTTTGCCAAGAAAACGCACTGGTCATAACAAACACTCTCTTCCAACAACACAAGAGAATACTCTACACATGGACATCACCAGATGGTCAACACCAAAATCAGATTGATTATATTCTTTGCAGCCAAAGATGGAGAGGCTCTAACAGTCAGCAAAAACGAGACCGGGAGCTGACTGTGGCTCAGATCATGAACTCCTTATTGCCAAATTCAGACTTAAATTGAAGAAAGTAGGGAAAACCACTAGATCATTCAGGTATGATCTAAATCAAATCCCTTATGATTATACAGTAGATGTGAGAAATAGATTTAAGATCTGATAGATAGAGTGCCTGATGAACTATGGACAGAGGTTCGTGACATTGTACAGGAGACAGGGATCAAGACCATCCCCATGGAAAAGAAATGTAAAAAAGCAAAATGGCTGTCTGAGGAGGCCTTACAAATAGCTGTGAAAAGAAGAGAAGCAAAAAGCAAAGGAGAAAAGGAGATATATAAGCATCTGAATGCAGAGTTCCAAAGAATAGCAAGAAGAGATAAGAAAGCCTTCCTTGGCAATCAATGCAAGAAATAGAGGAAAACAACAGAATGGGGAAGACTAGAGACCTCTTCAAGAAAATTAGAGAAACCAAGGGAACATTTCATGCAAAGATGGGCTCCATAAAGGACAGGAATGGTAGGGACTTAACAAAGCAGAAGATATTAAGAAGAGGTGGCAAAAACACACAGAAGAACTGTACAAAAAAGATCTTCACAACCCAGATAATCACATTATCTGTGTGATTGTGTGTGTGATCTAGTGTGATCTAGTGAGTGGTGTGCTCACTCACCTAGAGCCAGACATCCTGGATTGTGAAGTCAAGTGGGCCTTACAAAGCATCACTACGAACAAAGCTAGTAGAGGTGATGGAATTCCAGTTGAGCTATTTAAAATCCTAAAAGATGATGCTGTGAAATTGCTGCACTCAATATGCCAGCAAATTTGGAAAGCTCAGCAGTGGCCAAGGACTGGAAAAGGTCAGCTTTCATTCCAATCCTAAAGAAAGGCAATGCCAAAGAATGCTCAAATTACCGCACAATTGCACTCATCTCACAGGCTAGTAAAGTAATGCTCAAAATTCTCCAAGCCAGGCTTCAGCAATACATGAACTGTGGACTTCCAGATGTTCAAGCTGGTTTTAGAAAAGGCAGAGGAACCAGAGATCAAATTGCCAACATCTGCTGGATCATGAAAAAGCAAGAGAGTTCCAGAAAAACATCTATTTCTGCTTTATTGACTATGCCAAAGCCTTTGACTGTGTGGATCCCAATAAACTGTGGAAAATTCTGAAAGAGATGGGAACACCAGACCACCTGATCTGCCTCTTGAGAAACCTATATGCAGGTCAGGAAGCAACAGTTAGAACTGGACATGGAACAACAGACTGGTTCCAAATAGGCAAAGGAGTACATCAAGGATGTATATTGTCACCCTGCTTATTTAATTTCTATGCAGAGTACATCATGAGAAACACTAGACTGGAAGAAGCACAAGCTGGAATCAAGATTGCGGGAGAAATATCAATAACCTCAGATATGCAGATGACACCACCCTTATGGCAGAAAGTGAAGAGGAACTAAAAAGCCTGTTGATGAAAGTGAAAGAGGAGAGTGAAAATGTTGGCTTAAAGCTCAACATTCAGAAAACGAAGATCATGGCATCTGGTCCCATCACTTCATGGGAAATAGATGGGGAAACAGTGGAAACAGTGTCAGACTTTATTTTTTGGGCTCCAAAATCACTGCAGATGGTGACTGAAGCCACGAAATTAAAAGACGCTTACTCCTTGGAAGGAAAGTTATGACCAACCTAGATAGTATATTGAAAAGCAGAGATATTATTTTGCCAACAAAGGTCCGTCTAGTCAAGGCTATGGTTTTTCCAGTGGTCATGTATAGATGTGAGAGTTGGGCTGTGAAGAAAGTTGAGCACTGAAGAATTGATGCTTTTGAACTGTGGTGTTGGAGAAGACTCTTGAGAGTCCCTTGGACTGCAAGGAGATCCAACCAGTCCATTCTAAAGGAGATCAGTCCTGGGTGTTCTTTGGAAGGACTGATGCTAAAGCTGAAACTCCAGTACCTTGGCCACCTGATGCAAAGAGTTGATTCATTGGAATATCTCTGATGCTGAGAGGGATTGGGGGCAGGAGGAGAAGGGGACGACAGAGGATGAGATGGCTGGATGGCATCACCTACTTGATGGACATGAGTTCGAGTGAACTCCGGGATTTGGTGATGGACAGGGAGGCCTGGTGTGCTGTGATTCATGGGGTCGCAAAGAGCTGGACACGACTGAGCGACTGAACTGAACTGAACTGATGCCCTGGAATTATTTATATGATGTAATATATATCATATAGTAACATCTTTTTTTAAAAAAAATCATGTATATAAATTAACTTACTTAAGCCCATGTATCATGGCTCAATGGTAAAGAATCAGCCTGCCAATACAGGATACTCAGATTCAATACCTGGATCAGGAAGATCCCTTAAAGAAGAAAGTGGCTACCTACCCCAGTATGCTTGCATGGGAAATCTCATGGACAGAGGAGCCTGGTGGGCTACAGTCCATTGGGTTGCAAAAGAGTTAGACCTGATCTAGCGATTAAACAACAACAAATTTGTGAATGACTTGTCCATTTATTACTAAGATAGCCATTTGTACAGGCTCACTACTACCTGAGTCAATTAAGAAACTGTATTTAGATGAGACCTTTCTCTTCATAATTAAAATAATTATGCATATTAGAGAACTTTATGTCCTATGAATTAAAACTTAAGGAACAAAGCAGACATCAGTTCTTTATTCCCTTGAAAAATACCAGGATTCCTTTATAGATATTCAGTGTAAAACTACCCTTGACTTCTGAATAAATTCTCTGATTCTTCAAGTTTCCTTTCCAAAGGCATTTGACCTCTTTTCGGGTCCATATCAAAAGTGCTTTCCTTTCTAAGAGCCTTTACAAAAACGTGCTCATTTTATGAGTAAAAGGTCCTTTCTTCACTATTGATTTCAAAATCAGTTTGGAGAAGCTTTTTGGAAAGTGAAGGTGGGGGTCCTTGGATTATGGTCATATACATATATGGGGAAGGAAGAAGTTCCCCTCCACCTTCTAGACTTCCTGGCTGGGTCTGAAAAAATTAAACTGACAAATACAGATTAAGAGGGAATAAAGCACACATGTTTATTTTCATGTGCGAGAGCCTTTCATTAGGAAATAAAAACCCAAAGAAACAATTAAACCTGAGTGTAGGCTTGATGAAGAGCAGGTAGAGTATGATAGGTTAAAGGATATGAGGTTAAGTGTAGTAAACTGAGGGTACAGCAAAGACAGGTTTGTTAGGATTCCTTTTGATGTCTTATTTGTCTTCAAAGATAAGGATGTGTCTTTCTTCTGAATATGGGGAGGGCACCTCTCATATAGGAATTTTATGTCCTGTTTCAAGGGAGCAGGTTTGGAGAAAGAGCAGAGTAACCTTCATACTTCAGCTATTTTCTCAAACTCCTTCAGCTTAAAATATTCAACATGCCGAGGGGTCATACTTTCAGGTTAGCATCTCTTCAAACAAACAACATAAACCTTACATCACAATTTCGTATTCAAAGTCTTGGCCTTTTATTTCCTCAAAATATTGTCTGGAAATTCATACATTTTGGCAAGATAGCAGTCACTTATTTTTAAATCTCCTCCATACAATTGAAGTTCACTGTATCCTTCCTATTTCTGTTTATTCCTATCTTTTCTTCTTTTTCTGTCTCAGACTTTCATATGTTTACATGTACTTTTATAAAAATAAAATAAATTTATTTTTTTTCCTGTGCAACAATATGTTTTAGATTTAACTAAAGGAAGTTTTTACTAGGCTCTTTGCCTGCCACATGTTTTTGTTACCAAGTTTCTAATTTCACTTCCTTTCTTTCTTTGCATGTATGTTAAGTATGCATGTATTACCAATACATATCCTTGAGTAATTCTTTCAAAGAAAAAATGATAAAACTCAGTCTTCCGTGATAAAAATGATTATACACTTGAATCCAGGGGAAATTCTGAATATTCAATTATTTTGTTACTGTTCTATTACATTGACTCTTATTGAAAATAACCCTGATATCATCTGGATTTTCATTTACTTGTAGACAACTTGCTTTCCTCTGTATTGTACTCTTTATTCCTCATTGTTTACCTTGAATTTCCAGACTTTCACTAGAGTGGTTGAGAAAAAAAAATGAATAATTTTAGTTTCATTCATCTTATTAGCTGCTCATTTAGAAATTTTTCCCTAATTACTTTGTCATCTTCTCTTCATCTCGCTGAAACTTATAAATGCCTCCTCTCCTTCCTATTACCTTTTAGTTCTTCTTATCATATCTTTTGACTTTTGCAGTAAATTTTCTAAACATTCCTGGGTTTCCTTTTCTTGCTCCTTAATTTCCTCCATTGTTGTTCCCATTCTGATATTCAGCACAATTTATTCTTATTATAATTTCACAAGAGTTTCTTGAAAAAAAAAAAAAATCTTGACTAGGTTACTTTTCCAGCCTATTGTTGAGGTTAGGATGCTAATCCTCCCTAATGGCTCTGAGACCATTTACCTTAAAGCATTTCCTGAGCCCTCTGCTAACTCTTCCACCAGCCCTTTTTCCCCTTGCCTCAGTTTTCCTCAGATATGTGAAGATTGTCTGCTTTCATGTTGCAATATAGAAGCTGATTATGATTATAAGAGTCTGCCCTTGACAATTTGGAGAAAGGAGCAGAACAGGCTACATGGATGTACATATGATGTACATACATATTCTTTTTCTTTTTTGAATAGATTTGGAACAGAAGGGAATATTACAGACATGTAGCCATATTGTGTCCTGAGTCCATATTTCTCAGTATTTTGTGTAAGTTTTTATCCTTGGATTATTGTCAAGATTGCCTTACTCTCGTTTTAAATGGAACAATTGATATCATTTTCAAACCATCACAATTCATCCCTAGAAACAGATGCAATAGGAAAAATATATCATATTAAACATATAAAACATAGGCCCATATCTTCCTTACAAAGGTCTTAGAAACAGGATAAAATGTAGTTCAGTTCAGTTCAGTTCAGTCGCTCAGTCGTGTCCGACTCTTTGTGACCCCATGAATTCGCGGCACGCCAGGCCTCCCTGTCCATCACCAACTCCCGGAGTTCACTCAGACTCACGTCCATCGAGTCGGTGATGCCATCCAGCCATCTCATCCTCTGTCGTCCCCTTCTCCTCCTGCCCCCAGTCCCTCCCAGCATCAGAGTCTTTTCCAATGAGTCAACTCTTCGTATGAGGTGGCCAAAGTACTGGAGTTTCAGCTTTAGCATCATTCCCTCCAAAGAAATCCCAGTGCTGATCTCCTTCAGAATGGACTAGTTGGGTGCTATGTAAATGTTATGATGAAAACAATGGCATTCATTTTCAGTTTCTAGAAAGCATGAACCATGTTTTAATTCTGACAGTAAGCCCTTGTCCATTCAAGTGATTGATGAGTCACATTTTGCTGAATGAATAACTTTGTCCATATCATATTTAATTTTCAAAACATACAATATTGTGAAGTAATTAGCCTCCAACTAAAATAAATAAATTTTAAAAAACATACAAATTGTAAGACTATCATGTTATATACATGAAATATCAAATATATAAATTTCTTGTTATTTGTTATATACAACATCATATGTTATATCTATGAAAATAACAAATATACACAAGTTTGCACTTACTCTCCACTCTCTTCTCCACATTTATGGGCTAAAGGGTAGCCTGCTCACAGTCATATGGTGAAGCCCTCACTCCTAGTACCTCAGGATGTTTGGAGATAAGATCTTTTAAGAAGTAATTCAGCTAAATGAGGTATTTCAGGTGGACCCTAATTCAATATGACCCATATTTTTATAAAAAGAGGAGATTTGAGGACAAACATATGCAGAGAAGAAAGACCATAAGGGGACACAGCAAGGAGGCGGCATCTAAGTCAAGGAGAAAGGACTTAGAGAAAAACCAACTGCCAACACCTTGATCTTGGACTTCTAGCCTCTAGAACTCTGAGGAAAAATAAAAGTTCTGTTTCTTTTTAAGCCTCCCAGTCTGTACTATTTTGTTATGACAGCTCTAGCAAATGAATACAGATAACCTGCTGTGCTTTAAGAACAATATCTCTTTTAAAACATCAAAATAGCACTACTGAAGTAGATGCATTGATCCCACCCACTTTATAGATGCAGTAACTCAAGTTTAGAGTTACTTACTTCAGAGTTAGGAACAGCCTGGTGTAAGTAATTGAGCAAGGTTTGCCTGACACCCCTTCAGGCATTTTTAAGTACCATGCTATGCTATTCAACTTCATATAGCCTTTAGGAAGGCCAGACAAAAACAATTTGCTATTTTTAAGAAAATTGTGGTAAAATACACATAACAAAAAATTTGCCATCTTCCCCATTTGTAAGTGTACAGCTCAGCAACAAGTTGAGTACTCACATTTTTATACATTCATACTGTTATGCAGTCAATCCCCAGAACTCTTCTCAGTGGAATGTATCCATTAAAGAATATGTCCCCACTATCCCCTCCCCAAAGTGCCCAGAAACTTCTACTATTCTACTTTATTTCTCTAAATACTTGACTACTTTAGGTACCTCACATAAGGGAAATAAAACAATATTTATCTTTTTGTGGCAGGTTTATTCCACTTAGTGTCCCATCCTCAGGGGTCATCTATGTTGTAGTGTGTGTCAGGGGAAACACACTGACTGACCGACCACCCTGGTCAGGCACCACAGTAACCTTTGGCATGAGTTATTTTGCGACAGGAGGTCTTGATAAGGAGCATAGAACTAATAAGCCACCACCAGCTGGAAGAGTTCAGAAAAGGTCAAAAGTAGACACCACAAGTCCTACCACCTCCCAGAATCCTTCTCACCTGCATCCATTTGGCTGAGCAATGAATGCACCACTAGGAATGACCCTGAGTCAGAAGGGTTGGCCAAAGACAATCCCAAAACTAATCCCATCACCATAAAACCTGAGGCTGTGAGCCGTGTGGCAGAGCAATTTTCCTGGGTTTCCTTATTCTCTTGTTCTCCACCTGAGCACCCTCTCCCAATAAAGTCTCTTCCACATGTGTCTCCTCAGATCATTCATTTGTGAGTGTTAGAAAAGAGACTGCTTTTAGGCCCTACATGGAATCCCCCTTCCTGAAATACCAGGATTTCTTTCATTTATAAGGCTGAATAATATCCCATTATAGTGTATATTCTATTTATCTATTCATTTGTCAGTGGAAACTTGGGTTGCCTCTACCTTTTGGATATTGCATAAAATAGTTCTAAGAACATGGATGTACTTCTTAGAGACCCTGCTTCAAATTATTTTAAATATACAACCAGAAGTAGAATTGCTGGATCGTATGGCAATTCTGTTTAATATTTTATATATATAAATATATTTTATATTTTTACATATTTATAATATATAAATATATTTTATATTTTTTGAAATATAAAAATATAAATATAAAAACCATACAGTTTTCATAGCACCTAGACTAAAAGGGCTCTAATTTCTCTACATCCTCAGCAATACTTGTTATTTTTTTTTTTTTTTTAGAAAATTTAAGTGGTAGGGATTTGAGTCACTTTCATGGTAACAATTTACATTTGTATATGTTCTATTATTTACAATATTATTTTTTCTTCCTTAAATCTTCTCTGTAAACGTACATGTATATTACTATCCTCAGGTTATCAACAAAGAAAATGACATTTTTTCAGTATAAATAACTAATCTAAGACCTCATGACCAGTGAGCAAGGAAACTAGATTGTGATTCCAAGTTTCCAGCTACAACTTGTCGTCTTTCCCCATGACTCTATGTTTCCACTTTCATGATATATTTGGCTTTTAAGTATAAAGGAAACATTTTAAAACAATACAATGCTTGAAACTAGGAGGAAAATAAACTATAAAAATTAAGACTATGAACTCTCCCTTCTTCAACAAATATAATAACAAAGTGCAAAAAAACAAATTATTATTTTTATATCATTTTTTATAGTAGTATCAGTTCAGTTAAGTCACTCAGTTGTGTCTGACTCTTTGCGACCCTATGAATAGCAGCGCGCCAGGCCTCATTATCCATCACCAACTCCAGGAGTTCACACAAACTCATGTCCATCAAGTCAGTGATGCCATCCAGCCATCTCATCCTCTGTTGTCCCCTTCTCCTCCTGCCCCCAATCCCTCCCAGCATCAGAGTCTTTCCAACGAGTCAACTCTTCGCATGAGGTGGCCAAAGTATTGGAGTTTCAGCTTTAGCATCAGTCCTTCCAAAGAACACCCAGGACTGATCTCCTTTAGAATAGACTAGTTGGATCTCCTTGCAGTCCAAGGGACTCTCAAGAGTCTTCTCCAACATCGCAGTTTAAAAGCATCAATTCTTCAGTGCTCAGCTTTCTTCACAGTCCAACTCTCACATCCATACATGACTACTGGAAAACCCATAGCCTTGACTAGACAGACCTTTGTTGGCAAAGTAATGTCTCTGCTTTTTAATATGCCATCTAGGTTGGTCATAACTTTCCTTCCAAGAGTAAGCATCTTTTAATTTCATGGCTGCAATCACCATCTGCAGTGATTTTGGAGCCCCCCAAAATAAAGTCTGACACTCTTTCCACTGTTCCCCCATCTATTTCCCATGAAGTGATGGGACCAGATGCCATGATCTTCGTTTTCTGAATGTTGAGCTTTAAGCCAACTTTTTCACTCTCCTCTTTCACTTTCATCACGAGGCTTTTTAGTTCCTCTTCACTTTCTGCCATAAGGGTGGTGTCATCTGCATATCTGAGGTTATTGATATTTCTCCCAGCAATCTTGATTCCAACTTGTGCTTCTTCCAGCCCAACGTTTCTCATGATGTACTCTGCACAGAAGTTAAATAAGCAGGGTGACAATATACAGCCTTGACGTACTCCTTTGCCTATTTGGAACCAGTCTGTTGTTCCATGTCCAGTTCTAACTGTTGCTTCCTGACCTGCATACAGGTTTCTCAAGAGGCAGGTCAGGTGGTCCGGTATTCCCATCTCTTTCAGAATTTTCCACAGTTTATTGTGATCCACACAGTCAAAGGCTTTGGCATAGTCAGTAAAGCAGAAATAGATGCTTTTCTGGAACTCTCTTGCTTTTTCCATGATCCAGTGGATGTTGGCAATTTGATCTCTGGTTCCTCTACCTTTTCTAAAACCAGCTTGAGCATCTGGAAGTTCACGGTTCATGTATTGCTGAAGCCTGGCTTGGAGAATTTTGAGCATACTTTACAAACGTGTGAGATGAGTGCAATTGTGCGGTAGTTTGAGCATTCTTTGGCATTGCCTTTCTTTGGGATTGGAATTAAAACTGAACTTTTCCAGTCCTGTGGCCACTGCTCAGTTTTCCAAATTTTCTGGCATAGTGAGTGCTGCACTTTCACAGCATCATCTTTCAGGATTTGAAATAGCTCAGCTGGAATTCCATCACCTCCACTAGCTTTGTTCGTAGTGATGTTTTCTAAGGCCCACTTGACTTCACATCCAGTATGTCTGGCTCTAGGTGAGTGATCACATTATGGTGATTATCTGGGTCGTGAAGATCTTTTTTGTACAGTTCTTCTGTGTATTATTGCCACCTCTTCTTAATATCTTCTGCTTCTGTTAGGTCCATACCATTTCTGTCCTTTATTGAGCCCATATTTGCATGAAATGTTCCCTTGGTATCTCCAATTTCCTTGAAGAGATCTCTAGTCTTTCCCATTCTGTTGTTTTCCTCTATTTCTTAGCATTGATCGCTGAGGAAGGCTTTCTTATCTTTCCTAGTTATTCTTTGGAACTCTGCATTCAGATGCTTATATATTTTCTTTTCTCCTTTGCTTTTCACTTCTCTTCTTTTCACAGCTATTTGTAAGGCCTCCCCAGATAGCCATTTAGCCTTTTTGCATTTCTTTTCCATGGGGATGGTCTTGATCCCTGTCTCCTGTACAATGTCACAAACCTCAGTCCATAGTTCATCAGGCACTCTGTCTACCAGATCTAGTCCCTTAAATCTATTTCTCACTTCCACTGTATAATCGTAAGGGATTTGATTTAGGTCGTACCTGAATGGTCTAGTGGTTTTCCCTACTTTCTTTAAGTCTGAATTTGGCAATAAGGAGTTCATGATCTGAGCCACAGTCAGCTCCTGGTCTTGTTGTTGCTGACTGTATAGAGCTTCTCCATCTTTGGCTGGAGAAATTTCTATTTAGTTTTTCTCCTCATGTTTTCATTGGGTAACAAAAACTTACATATTATTGCAAGGCACTGATGTCAGGTTCGAAGAAAAGTAAAAGAACAACAACAAAAAAAAACTATACAATAAAATATTTTAAAAAGGTTGAAAATATCTGACACTTTAAGATGAATGACTTAAAATGTTAAAGTTCATAATCCAAGTGCCCAGTAGTCTAAACTGAGGCCAAGATAACATCTATTTAGATTTATTATTAGATTTCAAATAGGGTCATTAAGACATTGTGTAATATGTAAAAACTAAGTAACTGACTTGCTGTTTCAAAACAGGCATCTGAGATTGGTAGTAAATATGCACATTACAGAGGCTCTGCCTTAGTATCAGTAATAGTAATAATAGAGAAATAACATTTATTGATCTATTAATACATATTGTTACAGTCACTCTCTGGTCAAGGTATGGTTCCCATTTTAAAGATGAGAAAATAAGGTTTAGGTATTTCCCCAAGCTCGCTGCTGCTGCTGCTGCTGCTAAGTCGCTTCAGTCGTGTCCGACTCTGTGCAACCCCAGAGACGGCAGCACAGCAGGCTCCCCCGTCCCTGGGATTCTCCAGGCAAGAACACTGGAATGGGTTGCCATTTCCTTCTCCAATGCATGAAAGTGAAAAGTGAAAGTGAAGTCTCTCAGTCATGTCCGAGACCCCATGGACTGCAGCCTACCAGGCTCCTCCATCCATGGGATTTTCCAGGCAAGAGTACTGGAGTGGGGTGCCATTGCCTTCTCCGTTCCCAAGCTCACAGATCCAGTTAAACAGTTAAGACTAAAGTCACCAAGTGACACTGACCACAAAACAATGTCCTTCACCACTGTACTACACCACCTACAAGTTGATAGAGGAAGGCCAAACTGTGCTATAACCCATTATACACCCCATCAGACTATCCAAGTTTTTCTTCATTGATTGAAACTCTGATTGAAATTTAAAAGTGATGTTATTAAATTTGCCTCTCTCCTTGAATATATTTAGATGCAGATAGTATCATGTCATGTGCTAGTTAGTATTGACAAAGTCTAAAGGGACAAAAAAGTAATAATAGCTCCATTATCAGAAAAATATGCCTAAGTTATGTGAATATCATTTAGATGGACTCATTTAGATAGGACTAACAGTATTTGTTTCTACAAATTTCAAAGTCCTATTCATCTATAGGAGAAAATTAAGAAAAAAGATGCTTTAAAAATTCAGATTATAAAGTCTGCTGATTAATTGAAAGAGAGAGTATTTATGTTATGCTAATGAAAGCATGATCCTTTAGTGTGATGTCTTACTGAAAATGAGCTGCCTAATTCTACTAAGTGAAAAAAAAAGGAAGGCTGGAATGGAGAATATATTCTCATGAAAGAAAAAATGGAAAAAAAAAAAAGTGTAAGATCGACAGAATAAGAAATAAAGGCAGATGGGAAGTAAATTAACCTTCGGGTTCATTGCAGCATGATAAAGGGAGATAGAGCTGAAAGTTGCATTCAACATTTAATTCCAGATGTGAGGAAATATTCTAGCTGTAACTGCTCTTAAGGTGATTTGTTACCAGTAATGAAATGATTATATTTAGACTCCCAAGTTTGAGGTAGGATAAATCACTGTTCCACAGTTAATCAGTGGAATGTTCATTCATGTAAGGTTTCACAAGGGGAGGTTCAAAACATATCTTGCAGAATATTAAATAACTGCGTTTGTCTAGAAGTTTCATTTATTTTTAAAATAAATTTATTGGCAATCTGGTGACAACATCTGTAATATTAACAGATACATTTAAAAAATAATATCAATCCTTTAGTCAATCTTCAAAAGAATCTTAAACAGAAGTGAACATTTTGGGGAAAAAATGTTCTATTTCATGTTAATAAATACTGCCTTTTTCTAAATGCCTTCTTTAAAAAGTCTAAGAACAGGATGTAAAGAATTGATAATGGGCCAAATCACACACACACACACACACACACACAGACACACTATTACATAAAACCCTTCTCCTTTCAACCACAGTTGAAGTCCTTGCCTCACTAAAACCCACCAAATTTACAGCAAGTGTGTTGCTCCTTTTGTTCCCTTCCCCTAAGAAGTCCCTCTTATTCACCAGGTTTGAGGAGACACTTATTTCCTTTGACAGTTTTTCCTGTTGCAATGACCTGAATAAAATGTTCATGCTCTTACATGTTGGGTGGCAGAGAATTTTTTTTAAACTTTTTATTTTGTATTGGGTTATAGCTAATTATCAAACAATGTTGTGGTAGTTTCAGGTGAACGGTGAAGGGACTCAGCTATACACGTATATATGTGTCCATTCTCCCCCAAACTCCCCTCCCATCCAGACTGCCATGGAACATTAAGCAGCGTTCCCTGTGCTATACAGTAGATTCTTGTTGGTTGCCCATTTTAAATATATTAGTGTATACATGTCCATCCCAAACTCCCTATCTGTTCTCCCTGTCCTTTCCCCCAGAAACCATAAGCTAGTTTTCTAAGTTTGTGAACTTGTTTTGTTTTGTAAGTAAGTTCATTTGCATCATTTATTTCAGATTCCACATATAAAGGATATCTTACAATATTTCTCCTTTTCTGACTTACTTCATTCAGTATGACACTCTCTAGGTCTATCCATGTTGCTGCAAAAGGCATTATTTTGTTCTTTTTAATGGCTGTGTAATATTCTATTATATATACGTAATACGTAACACATCTTCTTTATCCATTCATCTGTTGATGGACATTTAGGTTGCTTCCATGTCTTGGCTTTTGTAAACAGTGCTGCAATGAATAATGAGGTGCATGTATCCTTTCAGATCATGTTTTTCTCTGAATATATGCCCAGGAGTGGGATTGCAAGATCATATGATAGCTCTACACTAAGTTTTTTAAGGAACCTTCATACTCTCCTCCATAGTGGCTGTACCAGTTTACACTCCCACCAACAGTGCAGAAGGGTTACCTTCTCTACCCACTGTCTCCAGTATTTATTGTTTGTGGATTTTTTGATGATACCCATTCTAGCTGGTGTGAGGTGATATCTCATTTGACTTGCATTTCTCTAATAATTAGCAATGTTGAACATCTTTTCATGTGACTACTGGCCATCTGTATCTCTTCTTGGGGGAAATGTCTATTTAGGTCTTCTGCCCATTTTTTGAGTGGTTTGTTTCTTTTGATGCTGTTAAGTGCCATGAGCTGTTTGTAAAATTTTGAGATTAATCCTCTTTGGGGTACATCATTTGTAAATATTTCCTCCCAATCTGTGGGTTGTCTTTTCATTTTCTTGATTGTTTCCTTGGCTATGCAAAAGCTTTTGAATTTAAGTAGGTCCCATTTGTTTATTTTTGTTTTTATTTTGACTATTCTGAGAGGGAGATTCAAAAAGATATTGTTGTGATTTATGTCAGAGAGAGTTCTACCTATATATACCTCTAAAAGTTTTACAGTATCCAGTATTACATTTAGGTATTAATCCATTTTGAGCTTATCATTGTGTATGGAGTTAAAGAATGATCTATTTTTTTTTTTTATTTTTTACATGTAGCTGTCCAGTTTTCCCAGCACCATTTCTTAAGGAGACTGTTCCTCTAACATTTTGTAGTCTTGCCTCCTTTGTCATAGTTAATTGACTATTGGTACTTATTTCTGTTTTTTCCTGGGTTTATTTCTGGGTTTTCTATCCTGTCCCACTGATCTATATTTCTGCTTTTGTGCCAATACCATACTGTTTTGATGATGGTAGCTCTGAACTCTTGGAGCCTGATTTCTTCAGCTCCATTTTCCTTTCTCAAGATTGCTTTGGCAATTCGGGGTCTTTTGCATCTCCATTCAAATTTGAGATATTTTGTTCTAGTTCAGAGAATTTTTGAGAGTTCAACATAACTTATTAAAAATGACAAGTTTTAAAAGATAAAATGTCAATCTCCAATACTTTATTATTGAAAGAGTCCTTAGATATCCATGTATTTTAATGCATCATTATTATGCAAAATAAATAGAAACTACAGAAATAAGAATACCTTAGAAAAATATACATTTGTGGTACAGATACTTCAATAAAATAAAGCTTCCTAGGTAGTATATAACAAAACTAAATTGGTTATTTGTATTTCAACACTGTAAATTCAAGATGAAAATCTACTCACGGGAATAGAAATTCTTTATTTTTTACAAAATAATATTTATTATCTCTCTGAAGGTAATCAAATGATATTTTTGCATCTAGTCACAGATGGTTCAGTTCAGTTCAGTCACTCAGTCATGTCCGACTCTTTGCGACCCCATGAAACGCAGCACGCCAGGCCTCCCTGTCCATCACCAACTCCCAGAGTCCACCCAAACCCATGTCCATTGTGTCGGTGATGCTATCCAATCATCTCATCCTCTGTTGTCCCCTTCTCCTCCTGCCCTCAACCTTTTCCAGCATCAGGGTCTTTTCCAATGAGTCAGCTCTTCACATCAGGTGGCCAAAGTATTAGAGTTTCAGCTTCAACATCAGTCCCTCCAATGAACACCCAGGACTGATCTCCTTGGTAACCAAACCTTAATAATATTCTCATATGTCATTCCTTATTAAAAATTACACTAAAAGTTAATGTGACTGTATTCAGTCAAATCTCTGGCTTAAGCTCTTTAAAAGGCAAAATCTTATCTTTTCTATTATTTCCCCCAAATTGTTGAGGAGTTAACAAACATAGTGTCAGGGCTGGGAATTGATTTACTTTACACTACTTACAAGCTAATGTGATCCTGTTACTGTTCATAGATGCTGGTTAAGAAACAAGATGGCTGGGTCAGAGACACATGACTTTACACTTACAGCACAATCAGCACCATGAATACTGATATATCTGTGTATCTACCTCAGTGACCCTTGCTCCCAAGTCCTGTGGTGGGGGTGGTGGGTAATGTGTGTGATGCCACACACATAATGCGTCTGTGTCATAGGTGAGAACTCTGAGGTTGGGGAAATCCATTGTTTTTATAACAGATAGTAAGCAAGCCTGCTCTTTGTCCAGACAAGAAGTAATCTCATCCGTCAAGGTTACTGGCTGAATAAATAACCCTGAGAAATACCTGAAAAGGGCTGCAAAAGCTTGTACCTTTAGCGGAGCCAGCCAGATATATAGGAGAGCAAGAGGCCCAAGGAAGCTATGTCTACCAACTGCCTCTTTAAACACAGATCAGAAAATAAAGAAGAATCAAGGAAGAGAAAGAAAGATCTTGGTGAAAACAAGCCTTCTTCTTATCTGCAACAAGTTGTTCTTCCAACTTACTTGCTCTTCACTCCAGCCACTCCAGGCTCCGTTCACTCTATCTTAATTTTTTTAACTTCTTTCCTATCTCAAATCCTTTGTACATATTTTTTTTGGTAGAATGTTCTTTTCAGTCTCTGCATGTCTCCTTCTCACAGTTCAGGTCTCAGCATAAATGTAACCTCCTCAGAGAATACACTCCTGACTTCTCTATTTAAACTGGTCATCCATGTTTCTCCCAAATCCTTTATTAATCTTTGTCTTAGCAATGACTTAATTTTCTTAGGAGGACTTTTCATAATGTGCAGTAAGTATGTTTACTGATCTTTGATAATTTTTGTCTGTTTCTTTCATAATTAGTAAGTTTCAGTATGGAAAGCTCTCTGATATTTTGTTCACAGTAGATGTTGTCTGGTAGGTCCTAAGTAAATACTTCCAAACTAAATGAAAGAGTTAGCTATGGTTTCAATCACGTGCATATCTATAAACAAAAATTAAACAAGTTAAACTCATAAAAATGAATCAAAGTAAAAACACAACCTGGTATTCTTGGATATTAAGTTTTCTCTTTTAATTAAAAATAGAAAGATGGGTGAAGTGGAATTCATAAGTCCTGGGTTTTAGTTCTGTCTTCTTAACTGGCTAGAAGTGTGATCTTAGTTAAGTAATTTAATCCCTTTAATTCTCATTTTATTCATCTTTTAAAATGGAGAAGTACATATTACTAGTTTCTCATTAACTTTCAGTTCAGTTGCTCAGTCATGTCTGACTCTTTGCGACCACATGCATTGCAGCAAGCCAGGCTTCCCTGTCCAGACAAGATGTAACCAACTCCTGGAGCTTGCTCAAACTCATGTCCATCAAGTCAGTGATGCCATCTAACCACCTTCTCCTTTGTCATCCCTTTCTCCTCCTACCTTCAATCTTTTCCAGCATGAGGGTCTTTTCTAATGAGTCAGTTTTTCGCATCAGGTGGCCAAAGTATTGGAGCTTCAGCATTGGTCCTTCCAATAAACACCCAGGACTTATCTCCTTTAGGACTGACTGGTTGGATCTCCTTGCAGTCCAAGGGAGTTTGAAGAGGCTTCTCTAACACCACAGCTCAAAAGCATCAATTCTTCAGTGCTCAGCTTTCCTTATAGTCCAACTCTCACATCCATATATGACTACTGGAAAAACCATAGCTTTGACTAGATGGACCTTTCTTTGTTGGCAAAGTAATGTTTCTGCTTTTTAATATGCTGTCTAGATTGGTCATAGCTTTTCTTCCAATGAGCAAGTGTCTTTTAATTTCATGGTTACAGTCATCATCTTCAGTGATTTTGCAGCCCAAGAAAATAAAATCTTTCACTGTTTCCATTGTTTCCCCATCTATTTGCCATGAAGTGATGGGACCAGATGCCATGATCTTAGTTTCCTGAATGTTGAGTTTTAAGCCAGCTTTTTCACTCTCCTTTTTCACCTTCTTCAAAAGGCTCTTTAGTGCCTCTTTGTTTTCTGCCATAAGGTTGGTGTCATCTACATATATGAGGTTATTGGTATTTCTCCCAGCAATCTTGATTCCAGCTTGTGTTTCATACAGCCTGGCATTTCACATGATGGACTCTGCATATAGGTTAAATAAGCAGGGTGACAATAAACAGTCTTGATGTACTCCTTTCCCAATCTGAAACTATTCTGTTGTCCATGTCTGGTTCTAACTGTTGCTTCTTGACCTGCATACAGATTTCTCAGGAAACAGGTAAGGTGGTCTGGTATTCCCATCTCTTGAAGACTTTTCCAGTTTGTTGTGATCCACACAAAGGCTTTGGTGCAGTCAATAAAGCACATGATTTTCTGGAATTCTCTTGCTTTTTCAATGATCCAGCAGATGTTGGCAGTTTGATCTCTGGTTCCTCTGCATTTTCTAAATCCAGCTTGAACATCTTGAAGTTCTCAGTTCACATACTGTTGAAGCCTAGCATGGAGAATTTTGAGCATTACTTTGCTAGTGTGTGAGATGAGTGCAATCGTGCAGTAGTTCGAACATGTTTTGGCATTGCCTTTCTTAGGGACTGGAATGGAAACTGACCTTTTCCAGTCCTGTGATCACTGCTGAATTTTCCAAATTTGCTGGCATACTGAGTGCAGCACTTTCACAGCATCATCTTTTAGGGTTAACTTTAAAGTTTTGTTATTGTCCTCCACATACAGCATTTCATTTCTGGTGTGTTATCTCACAGTTTATTCACCAAAGCCATCAGTAAAATGTCAGGTACCTAATGAATTTAGTTTTTCATATACTTAGGGAGTATTATTTATCATCCAAAGCATAGCTTCAAAGTGCATTCAAACATTTGCATGTATTTATTTTTCTTCAGTCACTATTACTGTATTAACTGCCTGCTTTTTTGCAGGTTCTGTATTAGGTGTTGGGGATAAAACAGTAAACAAAACTGTTATGGCTTCTGCTCTTAGGGAGATCTGGTGTGATCTCATACCCACATGTAGGTCGCACTGTAAATGGATCCTTTGTTCACTCTAGTTGTACTTGGGTACATGGTACCATTGCAATGAACAATCTTTTTTATTAACACCAGCTGTGAAAACATATTAGTTAATCTATGATTCTCACTACACAGAAAGAGGTTTGCTGAGCCAGAGGAAGAGTCCCATAAAGAGAGAGACAGAAGATATACATACAAACAGTATCTGGAAAGCATTGAGACTTCATTTTTAGACTCTAAAGGCTTAGATCTCTACTTTTCATTCTGAGAACTACCCTGTATTATTCCCTGCTGCATCCAGAATAAACTCTTTTTGTTAACCTTAAACTAGTTTGACTGTGTTTTCTGTTACTTGAGACTGAAAAGGGTTGAAAATACTCAGGGAAAGCATAAGGAGTGCAAAACGAAGATGAGACAAACTCTAATTTAAGATCTTTCTCTATGTGATCTGAAAATAAGACTGGGAAATCAAAACAGTGGTTGTTATTGGATGGAAGATATCCTCCCACTTGCAACCCCAGGACATTGCAAAGGGGAATCTGGATCCAGAAATATAAGGGTTAACCTACTCAACCTGAATTTGTGTTGAAAAGACATGTATGTGACAACATTTAATTGAACTGAATTAAATAATTAGATTAGTCATAGCCTTAGAAAAATTATTATTTTATGCTGACTTTTTTGAAAAAGAATTTTAATCATTACTTATCATACAGGAGGGTTTCCCTGATAGATCAGTTGGTAAAGAATCTGCCTTCAATGCAGGAGACTCTGGTTTGATTCCCGGGTTGGGAAGATCCACTGTAGAAGGGATAGGTTACCCACTCCAGTATTCTTGGGCTTCCCTTGTGGCTCAGCCAGTAAAGAATCCGCTTGTAATGCGGGAGACCTGGGTTCAATCCCTGGGCTGGGAAGATCCCTTGGAGAAGGCAAAGGCTACCCACTCCAGTAATCTGGCCTGGAGAATTCCATGGACTGTATAGTCCATGGGGTTGCAAAGAGTGAGAGATAGTGTGAAGAAGCAGAAATGAGAAGGGAAGATAGTCAGTAGAGGTTCTAACACATGAATAAATGGGCAAGAGTAGCCTTTTGAAATGCTATTAAAGGCAGAGGATCTACTAAAATAGCATACATTGTAAAACCTGGAGGAGAAAGTTGGAAAGGAAAGGCTAAGTTATTTGACATCCTCACATAATATCACATACTATCAACCTGGAAAATACCATACCTCTATGGCTCTTTTCCCTGTATTCCTATACATGGCACAGTTTAGAAAGACTGCATGTATTCACAAATGTCGTATGTATGTTTCCTGCATCATTTAAAGACTAGCAACAAGATATGGAAAAGTAATTTTATTTGTATTTCTATGTTACATTTTTATATATGTTTCTGATATTTTTGTAAGTGTATGGTTTTATGAAACAGGCAGACAGAGAAATGGAGGGAGAAAAAGAGGGTACAAGCAGAAGATTGAGATCAGAATTTACCATTTTGCCCTTAAGGTCCCTTCCCTGGAGGTAAACCATTCTATTTTTGATTTACCATCTGAGGATCCGTGTTTTACTTATCAAATGATGTCAGACTGGCTTAGTAAATGCTAGTAGATGTGATCCAGAGAACAACCGACAAGGTCTGTGAAAACCTGCTTCTGAACATGTTACACATTAAGAAAACTGAAGTCATAAAGATAATGATCGATAGATGTGTCACCATTCTAATTAAGAACACCAGGATCTGTCAGATGTTTGGAAATAGAATTGATGACCTGAAAAATAACCTTGGATTAGAAAATACCAGGTTTGTGTTGCTCCAGAGGCTACTGAGACAGCCGTGTCAGCTGAAATATTCTTTGAACAGTGGATTATAAAACGTGGGAAATGGCTAAGTCTGACCACTTTCAACAATAGATAGAGGCATTCAACATAAACTAGGACAGTCACACAGGTGTGTGTGTGTGTGTGTGTAGATGAAAGGCTTTAGAAAGAAGATCTATTTGAATCTCATATTCTTCCATTTAACACATTTGTCATTCTAAGTGATCGTTTCACTCTGATGAAACTGTTCACCTGTTATGAATAAGAGCTGGAGAATGT
Source organism: Bos mutus (assembly GCF_027580195.1). Lineage (NCBI taxonomy): Eukaryota > Metazoa > Chordata > Mammalia > Artiodactyla > Bovidae > Bos > Bos mutus. The sequence goes on from NC_091638.1 coordinate 27,261,186, forward strand.
TTTGTAGGTAGCTACTTTCTTCAGTCTTATGAAAGGCATTATGGAATTCAGATTTATGGTATGTTTGAACCTAACTTGAAGAAATTTTAGACTGTCTTTGCCGTAGTATGTGGAGACCTTTAAATGAAAGTGTATGCCAGTAGATATTGCCATTAGCTTTCTTAGTAATTCACTGTAAGAGGCTACAGCATTTAAATTTATTTTTGAAACAAAAAGATATTTGTTTCCCTATAATTCAAATACTGCATAAGCTGACAACCTCTTTGTAGAATGGAGAACAGAAAATTACTAGCCTGTAAAATTCTTAATGGAAACTACCACTTAAGTCTCAGTCTTCTCAGATATTTAGTATTTCTGTTTCTTGTTATTTTGGGTTCTTATCAATAGGATTTAACCTAAATATTCCAAAATCCACCCATAGGGAAGGCTAGAAAGGGATTTTTCAGATTTCTGCACCCCATATATTGTAACCTTGGATATTTTCAGGTTAATGTTAATGAATTTAATATTCATAATATATTGTTTATGTAAGGAGAGTTACAGAACCATATTCTCAAACTAATTGGAAATAATAGAATTTTATGAGCCAAGTGGTCATATAAGCTTTCACTTCAAGTTCTAAATCATTTACTTCTCCACATCTGCTATAATTCTCTTTTTTTCCCCAGCAGAGGGTGCAAAATATTAAACCTTGGAACTACTGCATAAATGTGAATAAAATTATACTCATTTACAACTTCAAAAAAAAAAAGATCCTTAACTGATCATGGAGTCTGACTTGATTATGAGAAAGGAGGCAATTAATAACACTGCCTCTCTGAATACAGTGCCATGATTATAATTGTTAAGGATGCAACTTACTTAGGGGAGTGTTTAAAATGAGGGTCATAATAAGGACAATCTAGTCATGAAAGACACTAACCTTAGATTTAGTAAGCATAGCACAGCAACATTTTGATATCATAAATGTATACAATTTATATTGAAAATGCAGTAAAAAGGCAACTCATAAACCTCAACTCAGGAGATCTTCAAATATGATTTAAAGTAGAATCATCGTTAGGTATCCTGGATGCCGACCACAGATAAATCCCCAAACAGCAATTGCTGAATGAAACTATCCAACTCTAGGATTGCCATTTCTTTCACGAATCTTCTTTATAACCTGATATGCCAGATGGAAATGTTGACCACAATTCTTCACCCTTGCCTGCTCCTATGCCCTTTACTTCAAGATTTTCCAGTTCTCATAGCCTCAAAGTGTACTTACCCATCCACTGACTTTAGGCTTAGCCATTTGGATTTTTATTTTATACCAATTTGATACTATATTTTTTAATTGAAGTATAGATTATTTATAATACTACATTAGTTTCAGATGTACCACATAGTGATTCAATATTTTTATAGATTATACTCCATTTAAAGTTATTGCAAAATAAGGGCTCTATTTCCCTGTGCTGTACAATATATCCCTGTTGCTTGTTAATACCAACTTGATATCAGTATCACGATGCAAGCAAAGGCTTGATATGTTTATGTGATTGGATTTGCACTCTTGCGTTTCTGCCATCACTATGACAAGGGTTTCCATGGGTAATTTGCCACATCTCCACTCAGGCCTCCAGAATCAACACATGTGGTATAGATCGAGCCCAATTTGTGGTGAGGAGCCTGGACCACCTGGATCACAGCTAGATCAAAGCACAGACACATTAGCATGAATAAATGATTGTTATCTTAATCCGCACAATCTTGGGGCAGTTTCTTATGAAGTGGTATCATGGTAAATATTAACTGTTACACCAAAGTCCATCCTTCCCTTGAAGAACTGTCTTAATTGTCTTATGTTGAATACATTGTTTCACTTATATAACATAAAAAATAATGACAGACCAGAATTTATGATCTAGGCATAGGGATTACAAAAATTAAAAATAAGACAACAGCTCATGTCTTTTGAAGGGCTCACAGAAATAGGAGATGTTATAGGCACAGAAACTATTAATAAAAATGCAACCTGACAGATGCATATAAATGGTGGACTGAAAAGTATGTGGAATGGGCCAGAGAAGCTATCAGTTCTATCTGATTGCAAGTTAGGAGTATTTATAAAAAGTACTTCTCAGAGGGGCAGCCCTTTATATATTCACAGGATCAAAGCAAAATATGGATTTCATTACCAACTACAATTGAGACGATTGAGGTACACACAAGAAATAGACATTTTTAAGACAAATGAAGACTAAAAGATTCATGCTATTCTAATAAATATGAATTGCGTACCAACTCTGTACACAGAATCCTGGACCAGGCTCTGACTAGATACATCAGTGAGTGGAACAAAGGTCCCATCCTCAAGGTGAATGTGATACTATTGGAAGGCTTGAACAAGTATAGCATTAAAAAAAAAAAAATGTGAATATCACAGAGGCAAGATATAAATGTACCTTGATCTCATAAGGTTGCTATCTGAGGCTTGCACACAATGACTCTAATTCAAAGCAGAAAATAATGATTCAGTGTGAAGTTCAGAACTTGCTGTGACGGTTTAGAGGAAAGTGGCATCTGAAAAGTTTCAATACAGAAAGAATTTTAAAGGTATTGAGGACAGAAGGCCTTTTTTGAGGATTTAAGGATATTAAAAAAATTAATGCCAAAAGTAGGTTATAAAATTTATACTTATCTTTTAATGTTTTAATGTCTTTGCATCCTATTTTCTACTGGGGATGCATTGCTTAGCAGAATTAAACCTTTCAGAAATAGCTTTTGAATAGGTCAAAGAGGGAGGCAACGTCTTAAGAGGGCTATACTGGGTTGTCAGTTTGACTGCTGCACTGCAGTGAGGATCTGCATTGTGGGGCTTAATGCAATTGGGAGGTCCCTGGTGTCAGAATGATTACCTCACCATCCTTGCTATATGATGTTCAGTATATGATTAAACGTATGTTGAATATATAGTTAAACATCTCAGAGAGGTTACAGCCACGAAACTCTGGTCCAAGTTTAAGCTTTTATTTTAATAGAGACCCAATCTCCCCAGAAACAAATGTCTTTGGGAATGAGACTTGATTTCAAGACTAAGTTTTGGACTAAGAACTGGTAGAAAGACTTCCTGCAAATTTTATATGCCTGAAGGCAGTCACATGGGAAGAGGACTCAAGGACTACAGATCCCTAAGCCATGCCTGATACTCATGACCTCCCCTTGTGCTGTGGCTGATAAAACCAAAGAGGTTTTGGTTTAAAAAGATAAAACCACAACGGGTTGTTTGAGGGAAATGAGAGAAGATAAGAAATGTAGGCTCTGGGTTCTGGTGGATGTCTGTTGTTACTTCCTGCCCAGCTTCAACTCTCTGTTTGTCTACAGGACCTTACTTTTCCTATGAGTATCACAGTCTGTGCAGTTAAGAGGAGCTGACTGCATGCCTTAGAGTCAAGAACAGGACTCAAATCCATCAATCAAAGCCTCATCTCCTCTGGTTCCAGAGACTGGATCAAAGATCAGCAAATAACATAAGGCAGGCCAAGGAATCGGAGAAGGAAATGGCAATCCACTCCAATGTTCTTGCCTGGAGAATCCCAGGGACGGGAGAGCCTGGTGGGAGGCCGTCTATGGGGTCACACAGAATCAGACACAACTGAAGCAACTTAGCAGCAGCAGCAGCAGCAGCAGGCCCAGAATACAAAGAGATTTACTTTTTTAATATTTATATTTACTTATTTATTGTGCTTGGTTTTAGCTGCAGCACACAGGATCTTTGATCTTCCTTGCTGTATGCAGGATCTTTAGTTGCAGCATGTGGGATCTCGTTCCACAACCAGGGATCAAACCCTGGCCCTCTGCATGCAGAGCACAGAGTCTTAGCCACTGGACCACCAGGTGAGTCCTAAGACTTCATTCTGGAACTTCTTTTAGAACTGTTGGGATTGAGAGCAATCTCATTCAGATACACTTAACTGTGAGAGATGTAGGCCTGCAGCTACCAGGAGTAGCCAAATGGTGAGAACACTGAACTTAATTCAAAGGCAAGAGAGAAGAGAGAGCCTGAGTGTTGATGAGATGATATAAGGCTCTGGATCTAAAGCCCTATATCTTTATCTAAAGCCTTTAGTTTTATCTAAAACCTAACTATAGCTCTGGATTTTTTGGTTTTACAAACAAGCACATTTTCCTTTTTGTTTGGGTATCTATTTTTTGATACCCAAAGCATCGTAATGCTGACAGAGTACTAATGAGAAAAAGCACAATGTAAAGTTGATGAATTTATACTTAATGTAGTCAGCAGCTGCAAGTTTCTAGAACTGAAGGTGGGGGGCATTTGAGGAACAGGTGACAGACTATGAAATGAATTTGCTCTACATCAAGTATAATGAAAAGTGAAAGTGTTAGGCATTCAGTCCTGTCCGACTCTCTGCAATCCCATAGACTGTAGCCCACCAGGGTCTTCTGTCCATGGAATTCTCTAGGCAAGAATATTGGAGTAGATAGCCATTCGCTTCTCCAAGGGATCAAACCGAGGTCTCCCGCATTGCAGGCAGATTTTTTACTGTTGTTTCCCTGGTGGCTCAGATGATAAAGAATCTGCCTGCAGTGAATTCTACCAAAAATTTAGAGAAGAACTAACACCTATCCTACTCAAACTCTTCCAGAAAATTGCAGAGGAAGGTAAACTCCCAAACTCATTATATGAGGCCACTATCACCCTAATACCAAAAGCAGAAAAAAGATGCCACAAAAAAAGAAAACTACTGACCAATATCACTGATGAACATAGATGTGAAAATCCTCAACAAAATTCTAGCAAACAGAATCCAACAACATATTAAAAAGATCATACATCATGACCAAATGGGTTTTATCCCAGGGATGCAAGGATTCAATATTTGCAAGTCAATCAGTGTGATATACCACATTAATGAACTGAAGGATTAAAAACCATATGATTATCTCAAGAGATGCAGAGAAAGCCTTTGACAAAATTCAACACCCATTTATGATAAAAACTCTGCAGAAAGAAGGCATAGAAGGAACATACCTCAACATAATAAAAGCTATATATGATAAACCCACAGCAAACATTATCCTCAATGGCAAAATATTGAAAGCATTTCCCCTAAAGTCAGGAACAAGATAAAGGTGCCCACTCTCACTACTACTATTCAACATAGTTTTGGAAGTTTTAGCCACAGCAATTAGAGAAGAAAAAGAAATAAAAGGAATCTAGATTGGAAAAGAAGAAGTAAAACTCTCACTGTTTGCAGATGACATGATCCTCTATATAGAAAACCCTAAAGACGCCTCCAGAAAATTACTAGAGCTAATCAATGAATATAGTAAAGTTGCAGGATATAAAATTAATACACATAAATCCCTTGCATTCCCATACACTAACAATGACAAAACAGAAAGAGAAATTAAGGAAAGAATCCCATTCACCACTGCAACGAAAAGAATAAAATACTTAGGAATAAATCTACCTAAAGAAACAAAAGACCTATATATAGAAAACTATAAAATACTGATGAAAGAAATCAAAGATGATATAAATAGATGGAGAAATATACCATGTTCATTGATCAGAAGAATCAATATAGTGAAAATGAGTATACTATCCAAAGCAATCTATAGATTCAATGCAATCTCTATCAGTCTACCAATGGCATTTTTCATAGAACTAGAACAAATAAGTTCACAATTTGTATGGAAATACAAAAAAACCTCAAATAGCCAAAGCAATCTTGAGAAAGAAGAATGGAACTGGAGGAATCAACCTGCCTGACTTCGGACTATACTACAAATCTACAGTCATCAAGACAGTATGGTACTGGCACAGAGACAGAAATTTAGATCAATGGAACAAAATAGAAAGCCCAGAGATAAATCCATGTACCTATGGATACCTTATCTTTAACAAAGGAGGCAAAGATATACAATGGAGAAAAGACATTCTCTTTAACAAGTGGTGCTGGGAAAACTGGTCAACCACTTGTAAATAATTGACACTAGAACACCATAAACAAAAATAAACTCAAAATGGATTAAAGATCTAAATGTAAGACCAGAAACTATAAAACTCCTACATAGGCAAAACATTCTCTGACATAAATCACAGCAAGATCCTCTATGACCCACGTCCCAGAGTTATGGACATAAAAGCAAAAATAAACAAATGGGACCGAATTAAACTTTAAAGCTTTTGCACAGCGAAGGAAACTATAAGCAAGGTGAAAAGACAGACTTCAGAGTGGGAAATAATAATAGCAAATGAAGCAACTGACAAAGAATTAATCTCAAAAATATACAAACAGCTCATGAAGCTTAATAACAGAAAAATAAATGACCCAATCAAAAAATGGGCCAAAGAACTAAACAGACATTTCTCTGAAGAAGACATACAGATGGCTAACAAACACATGAAAAAATGCTCAACATCACTCATTATCAGAGAAATGCAAATCAAAACCACAATGAGGTACCATCTCACGCCAGTCAGAATGGCTGCTATCCAAAAGTCTACAAAAAATAAATGCTGGAGAGGGTGTGGAGAAAAGGGAACCCTCTTACACTGTTGGTGGGAATGCACACTAGTATAGCCACTATGGAGAGCAGTGTGGAGATTCCTTAAAAAACTGAAAATGGATCTGCTATACAAGCCAGCAATCCCACTGCTGGGCATACACACCGAGGAAACTAGAATTGAAAGAGACACATGTACCCCAATGTTCATGGCAGCACTGTTTACAACAGCCAGGACATGGAAGCAACCCAGATGTTCACAGGCAGATGAATGGATAAGAAAGTTGTGGTACATATACACAATGGAATATTACTCAGCTATTAAAAAGAACACATTTGAATCAGTTCTAATAAGGTGGATGAAACTGGAGCCTTTTATACAGAGTGAAGTAAGTCAGAAAGAAAAACACCAATATAGTATATTAATACACACATATGGAATTTAGAAAGATGGTAACAATGATCCTACATGCAAGGCAGCAAAAGAGACACAGATATAAAGAGCAGGCTTCTGGACTCTGTGTGAGAAGGCAAGGGTGGGATGACTTGAGAGAATAGCATTGAAACATGTATGTTACCATATGTGAAACAGATCACCAGTCCAAATTCAATGCATGAAACAGGGCACTCAAAGCCGGTGCACTAGGACAACCCAGAGGGATGAGATGGGGAGGGAGGAGGGAGGAGGGTTCAGGAGAGGGACACATGTGGCTGATTCATGTCAGTGTATGGCAAAAACCACTACAATGCTGTAAAGTAATTAACCTCCAATTAAAAAAAAAAAAAAAAAAAGAATCTGCCTGCAATGCAGGAGAACTGAGTTTGACCCCTGGGTCAGGAAGAACCCCTGGAGAAGGGAGTGGCTATCCCCTCCAGTATTCTTGCCTGGAGAATTCCATGGACAGAAAGTCAACTATAATTTACTTCAAAAAAAAGAAAAAAAAAAAGAGAAACAAACACAGAGAGAGCCGTGGATCACAAGAGTGTTAAAAGAATAAATGAAGAAAGTCTCTGTGGACTTATTTCATGTATACATTAAAATACTCAGAGTGCTCTGGTCTTTCTTAGAGTTTAATCATACAGATGCATGCAGGGTGTGAGAAGGTAAGTACATCATACAACCAGAAGTGTCCTGTTCATAGCACATACCTATGAAATCATTTATAATTGTACAGGTTTCAGAACAGAGAGCTGATCACATGAAGGACAGATTCAGAAAAACAACAGTGCTTTCCAAATACATAATCTACAAAACATCGCAACAGATGTAGGAGGTTGGAGGTTATGACAATTCTATTTAACAAGCAGTAAAGGGAGAAATAAGGAAGGAGAGACACATTTTCCTCCACTTTCCTAGATTTAATGTCCAGAATACTTCCTGACTCATTGTAGCCCATATGCCTCTATCGGCTTTATGTTTTAAACCCAAATATTTTATTCTCAAATTGAGGGTAGTTGAACCAAATGGTTTTCCAGTTTTCAGGATGAAATGTTTACAACAAGCCAGAAACCATCGAAAAATCACCTACTACTTTCCCATGAGTCCTGCAAGCCAACAGATGTGCTACACAGAGAAAATGCATGTATCTTATTGCTGTCTGTGGCACAGGAACACACAGTTATCTAAGTAGGAGGGGGGGAAATGGTATATTGGGAAACATAGGTCTTTAAAAACATAGCAGTTCAGTTCTGTTCAGTCGTTCAGTCGTGTCCAACTCTTTGCGAGTCCATGGACTGCAGCAGGCCAAGCCTCCCTGTCCATCACTAACTCCTGGAGTTTACCCAAGCCCATGTCCATTGAGTCAGTGATGCCATCCAACCATCTGATCCTTTGTTGTCCCCTTCTTCTCCCGCCTTCAATCTTTCCTAGCAACAGGGTCTTTTCAAATAAGTCAGTTCCTCACATCAGGTGGCCAAAGTATTGGAGTTTCAGCTTCAACATCAGTCCTTCCAAAGAATATTCAAGACTGATTTTCTTAAGGATGGACTGGTTGGATCTCCTTGCAATCCAAGGGACTCTCAAAAGTCTTCTTCAACACCACAGTTCAAAAGCATCAATTCTTCAGCGCTCAGCTTTCTTCACAGTCCAACTCTCACATCCATACATGACTACTGGAAAAACCATAGCTTTGACTAGATGGACCTTTGTTGGCAAAGTAATGTCTCTGCCTTTTAATGTGCTGTCTAGGTTGGTCATAATGTTTCTTCCAAGGAATAAGCTTAGTTTTTTAATTTCATGGCTGCCATCACCATCTGCAGTGATTTTGGAGCCCCCCAAAATAAAGTCTGCCACTGTTTCCCCATTTATTTGCCATAAAGTGATGGGACTGGATGCCATGATCTTAGTTTTCTGAATGCTGAGTTTTAAGCCAACTTTTTCACTCTCCTGTTTCAGTTTCATTAATAGGCTCTTTAGTTCTTCACTTTCTGCCGTAAGGGTGATGTTAAAAACAGATATTTATATCTAAAAATCTATTTTTAATCTGGGCGGGAGAAAATAAATGATGCATGGACGATAACAGAGACATCTCTAAATTGAAATAATTGTTCTCATAATACTACTCTTAGCTTGTATTTTATAGACGTGTTTCCTTTATTTTGTTTTTGGAAATAGGGTTTTGTTTTTTGCATTGATGGGTCTCAGTCAGTGATGAGATTCCCTATGACTATTCATTAATTTTTATAGCTCAGTCTCTGGTGAGGTGTGAATATTTATAAAGGCTGTTCCTTTTTTGATTGGCTCTGAACCTGGTAGCCTTATTAAGAGTAAGGTTTATGAGATTTGCACTCTTGGTTAGCAGGGCAGTGTACCAGATACAGGGCAGAGTTGCAATGTTTCCAGCAGAAGCAGCACTTGGGATTATGAAAACTTGGAGGAGTGTATGTAGACCCCACGCTGCTTTTGTGAAACCTATGTCAGTTTTGGGATTCTTCCATTTCCTGCTTAAAGTTAATGATGTAAATTTTCAATGCAAGAACTCTCTAAAAAAGGAGTGGTGGCGAAAAGAGCTGAATAGTGCGGAAAAGGCAGATTTACCCTCAAAAGCTCTATACAAATCACAAGGCCACATATCTAAGAACCCTATCATCACCATCTAAACATGCAGGGTAAAAGTTGCTCCCTAAGAAAAACAACAAAATCAATGACTTCACTAATTTAAGAAAAGAACAAAATGCACATGAATGCATGCAGAAGAGGGACAGTATGACTGCTTGTGGAATTATATTGTCCTCCTGTTGTTGTCCAGTTGCTAAGCCATGTTCCATTCTTTGTGACCCCATGGACTACAGCACACCAGGCTTCCCTGTCCTTCACTGTCTCTGGGAGTTTGCTCAAACTCATGTCCATTGAGTCAGTGATGCCATTCAACGATCTCATCCTCTGTCGCCCCCTTCTCCTCCTGCCCTCAATCTTTCTCAGAATCAGGGTCTTTTCCAATGAATCGGCTGTTGGCATCAGGAGACCAAAGTATTGGAACTTCAGCTTCATCATCAGTCCTTCCAATGAATATTTAAGGTTGATTTCAAGTAAATAGTATTGCCTGAGGCTTGTTAGATAGCTTTTTTAGGTCGACAACACAAACTGTGGGTAGTTCTTGAGAGAAAACTTTCAATATGAATCAAAGAAAGGACACAGGAAAAATAAAGAAAAAAGAAGAAAGGAAAAAAGAAAGAAAGGAAGGAAAGGAGGGAGTGGGGTGATACATATTCAGAGACACAGTTCTTACCTATTTTATACAATAATAGACTTTTAGTGAGTCAAAATGTGGCTATAAGGGCTAAAAAATGAAGGCACTATTTTTTATATATCTCAAGTAATCTATTAGATTGAATGTCTTAGCTATCACCCTGAAACCTACATATAATCCAGGACATTGCATGCTAGTGGAAGGGCAGAGTTAAAATTGAAAACTATAATTATAGGCTTACACCAGCTTTTCCCAGGGGGCTTCATGGTGGCTTGACCCATGCAGTTGTCCAGCTCTTGGTTTAATGCTATATTGCAGCTGCCCTGAAATTCTTAATAAATTTATCTTTGAACTTGTGTTCTGTAAATGAAATCCATCAGACAACAGAGTATGTGCTTAAGCAGAGGAGATACATGTAGTCTTGGTTTCTGACAGTCTTTGGTGTGCCATACAAGTGTTCTTGCAAGCCCATAAGCACAGATTTCCACTGCACTCACTAAGCCTGGGTATTCAACAAGAATCAAAGGAAAAAGCTGGTTACATCTGCAACTGAGTAAGCAAGGTGCTGACAGCCCTGCTGCTGCTGCTGCTAAGTCACTTCAGTCATGTCCGACTCTGTGTGACCCCATAGATGGCAGCCCACCAGGGTCCCCTGTTCCTGGGATTCTCCAGGCAGGAGTACTGGAGTGGGGTGCCATTTCCTTCTCCAATGCATGAAAGTGAAAAGTGAAAGTGAATTTGCTCAGTCGTGTCCAACCCTCAGAGACCCCCTGGACTTCAGCCTACCAAGCTCCTCCATCCATGGGATTTTCCAGGCAGGAGTACTGGAGTAGGGTGCCACTTCCTTCTCCGATAGCCCCGAGAGGGCACATTTTCCATTGGAATCAGAATTTTGTTTCCAGTGCAGAAAGAGCAATGGCATTCTGAAGAATACTAACAACCAAAGAACACTATTATATTCTTTCTTATTTGCTATCATTTCCTGTACTAGCCAATTTTCACAAATGTGAAAGTTAAAGATAAAGCAACCTACACTTCCTTTTCCTTTCAATGCTTCCTCATTCATCACTAAACACAAAATAGAGAGTTTTGGTAGAATGTATACATATCAGATAAAATAACAACAGCTGAGTTAGCTTTGTCCAGTATTTCCATTGTTCTGGGAAGAACAAAATACATATGCATGTAGAAGCTACAAAATATAAATTGTGTAATTTTGGTGATACCACATATGAGTTAAATGTGCCTTTTTGCATTTAAAACTGGTAGTGCACAACATAAATATTCACGGTAAAATTCATGCTGAAAATTAATATTTTTAATTCTTCTTAGAATGACATTAAACAGCAAATAAAGAACACGACAACTTAAGAGAGATTAACTCTGAAAGAAAGGGAAAAGCTGTATTTATAGACATTTTTTTCCTGTGTTTTGAACAAGGGGTCCCACATTTTCATTTCACACTAAAATTATGCCACAAATTATGTTGTCAACCATTAGCTGCATATAAAATATATCAGCTCTCCATAGCGGGAGAGATCTTTCCTCTCCAATCATCTAGGTAGTATTATTGTAATTCTCCACCTTCCTTTCTTTATGCCTGCTTTCCCTGCTAAGGATCCTGAGGATATAAAAGCCAGAAACAGCCCCAGAGAAATATACCTAGTGGTCAAAATAGGACTAGCCAAAATATCAGGAATGCTTATTTCTAGAAACTAGCAATCTTTGATAACAGAAGTCAGAAGCTCTCTCGCCACTAGTGGTACTTCTATACATAAGACTCACTAACCAATGTCAAAAAAAACTCACTTGATAACTCTCCTGATGCTTTTGTAATTGTTCACCTGCATTTATGGTTCTAATTTTTGTTAGTTGTGTTTCTGGTGAATTTAAAGTTCTTGCTTCATTGAGAAAGAATACAGAGAAGAAGTGATAGGTAGTAAGAGGATTTATTGACAGAGAAACACATTCCACAGATAGAGTGTGGGCCATTTCAAAATGCAAGAGAGCCCTGAAATATGACGTGGTTAGTTTTTATGGGCTGGATAATTTCATAGGCTCCTAAGTAGGTGGATTCTTCCAATTATTTGGGGGAATGGGTAAGGATTTCCATGATTGGGCCACCACTCACTTTTTGACTTCTTGTGGTTGGCCTTAGGACTGTCATGGCACTCACTGGTGGCTGTGTCATTTAGATGCTAATGTATTACAATGAGTGTATAATGAGGTTCAAGGTCCACTGGAAGTATAATCTTCTGCCATCTTGGACCTATTTGATTCTAACCAGTTTTTGGCACCTCCTATGGCCAGGCCATTCTCTTATGCCCTGCCCCTTTTCTCCTGTCTCAGTTAAGGTGTCAGATACACAATGGTCATACTGGGGATTATAAACTCCTGAGTCTGCTCTGAAGTTTCACACACATTCATGCTATAACCAGAATATCCTCATTAACTACAGAGTCATATTTACAGTTACTTGTTTTATCACCTAAAATGAATGACTGGGAAGAGAGTTGCTTTCTCGGGTTTTGATTACTAGGTTGTTTGCACCAATGTTCAAATTATGCCTACACTTGTTTTCCCAGTGATAGTGATAACTGTGATAATAGTTTGAAAATGATTAAGAGTCACCTAAAGTCACTTTGAATCTCATATTTAAAATAATTTGTAATGTAGGCATATTTCATAAGTACTGAAAAAACAATTGGAAGAGATTGTTTTATGGGTACATATATTTGGGGACCTATTGCCTTGGCTAAAAAATTCAAGAAAAAGAAAGCTATTTCTTTTTCATTGTTTTCAAATGTTAAAATGTTTCAATTATATTAACTGACTCTTGCTTCAATTGAACTTGGCCAAAAGAGAAAATACTGGAGTAACGTGACTCAGTATTTTACGGATCATGATGGAAAGAATGTAAGCAAACAAAAGCTTGGGCTAACAAGTGGCAAAGTCTAAGCCCCAAAACAGTGACTCAAACAAATGTTTCATGCAAATAAGTGCTTTAAATTTTTCTGCCTGGCTTAATGACTGAGGTAGGGCAGAGAGAGGAATGGAAGGAGGAAGAACATTTGCTCTAGCAGTCAGTGAAAATAGCTATTGATTTAGAACCCACCCACCAATTCAGCTAGATGACTAAGTAAAAGGAGGAATCCACTAGCTGCAAGCCAGCTTTGTTCTTGGACCAACTAAGCAGTGCTGCATACATTCGCTAGAGTTGCAGTGACAAATTACTCAGTAGCTTAAAACAATAGAAATTAGCTCCCTCACAGTTCAGGAATCCAGCTGTCCAAAATCAAAGTATCAGCAGGGTGGATTTCTTCAAGGTGGCTCAGAGGGAGCAGATGTTCCATGGCTGTTCTCTTGTTTCTCATGCTTCCTGGAATTCCTTGATGTGTTTTTGCTTATAGCTGTACAAAGCCAGTTTCAACCTCCACCTTTTCATGGCTGTCTTCCTTCTGTTCCTATTTGTCCCTGGGTCTTTTCAGGGTATTCTCTTCTCTCTGTATGTCCAAATTTCCTTGACTGTAAAAGTACACCAGTCATTGCATTAATGCTCACCTTAATCCTTAAAATCTTGCATTAATTTAACTAATTCCATCTGCAAAAATCCTATTTCCAAAAAAGGCATATTCACAGGTACCTGGGGTTAGGACTTCAATATCTTTTTTGAGGGGACACATGTCCACCCACAGTGCTTCTCAAACTTAGCTGCATAGTTGAATTGCACGGTCTGTTAATACAATACTGATATACCTGGGTATCGTACCCTAGAAATATAAAGTTCAGCGTAAGAGGTGAAACCAAGCACTCAGATTGCTTAAGTCTCCCATGTGAATCTAATGTGAGGCAAAAGTCTCAGAAGTACTGAAGGATTCTAGTTATCAGTTTCTTGAAAGGATATTTAGCATAATGAAGTGTGTGTACTTCAATAAGAAAAATCTTTCCCTTTAACCACATTGACAATAATGAAAAAAAAATCAAAAGTAGGGGATCAGAATGGCACATAATCAAAAGGAATTTTAGAAATTTGCCACTTGATACACATTCATTCAATGAACATTTTAATGTTTTCTGTGTGTTAGACCCTGTGAGAGGTCCAAAAATGGTTATTAGAACCTTAGGAATCAGCTGCTTTTACTCCAGTGTCTGGAGGAAGAGAAGGTCTCCTTGAATTTTGGTCAGTTGTGACTAGGTGTGGAAGTTACTCCTCCCCAGTTATTAGCAAATAGTGGAAATGGATTTTTTTTTTATTATTTATAGATCAAGTGGCTACGATTAGATGTTCAGGAATTATGATAATTACTTTGTGCTATTTTTAGCCTGGTGGGCTCCAGTCCATGGGGTTGCAAAGAGTCAGAGAAGACTGAGCAACTAACACTACTCATTTTCGTGTTACATTAAGTTCATAAAGAAAAAAGCATTCCAATGGGGTAAACTGGCTGAAATGTAAAACAATTTCTTATATTTCCTTTTTCAGAGCCTAAAAGACTCAATTCATACAGATGGCTATAAATGTTGTCAAAATATTATTCACCATATTACTGTGTAGGCTTATTAGGATCTGAGGATAGCAAATGAAGCAACACAAACTTGTTCTTCTTTCTCTCTTCTATACAATGGTTTCTATATCTAGCATAGTATTTACCTCAACTTACTTCATGTCATTGTGACGCAATGAATGTGTCCTCCCAAAATTCATCTGCTGAAATCATAACCCCCCAATGTGATGATTGGAGAAGGAAATGGCAACCCATTCCAGTGTTCTTGACTGGAGAATCCCAGGGACGGGGGAGCCTGGTGGGCTGTTGTCTATGGGGTCGCACAGAGTCGGACACAACTTAGCAGCAGCAGCAGCAGCAATGTAATGATACTGTGAAATGAATGAAAGAAACCTCAGCTAAAATTGGAGTCTGTGCAGGTTTGTGGGGGGAGCTCTCATGTCTGCCATACATGGTCATTTCCTACAAATAGAAAAAGACATATGCAGGCATCTCACGGAGAAAGGCTTGCCTACTTTACTATCTAACATGGAGGAGAAAAGTGAACTCCACCCTAAGACAGCCCAGCCAATCAGAAGGTAGCAGCTCAGCCCATGTAAAGCCTCCATACTTTGTATTCCCAGCTTCTCCCAAAGGACCATTTATTACCACCCCTTCCCCTGACATTTCCCCATTAAACCAACTTCCTCTTCCTTGTTCTCCAGATTTGTCTGTTATCCTCCATGTCTAGGTATTCCGAATTGCAATTCCTCTATTCTTGAATAAACTCACATTTACTGGTGAAGTAACTGCCTGTTACATTAAAAATTTCACATTAAGAGGTAGAGCTTTTGGGAAGTACTTAGGTCATTAGGGTGCAACCCTCATGAATGGGATTTGCAGAGTATATCATGAGAAACGCTGGACTGGAAGAAACACAAGCTGGAATCAAGATTGCCGGGAGGAATATCAATCACCTCAGATATGCAGATGACACCACCCTTATGGCAGAAAGTGAAGAGGAACTCAAAAGCCTCTTGAAAGTGAAAGAGGAGAGTAAAAAAGTTGGCTTAAAGCTCAACATTCAGAAAATGAAGATCATGGCATCTGGTCCCATCACTTCATGGGAAATAGATGGGGAAACAGTGGAAACAGTGTCAGACTTTATTTTTGGGGGCTCCAAAATCACTGCAGATGGTGACTGCAGCCATGAAATTAAAAGACGCTTACTCCTTGGAACGAAAGTTATGACCAACCTAGATAGCATATTCAAAAGCAGAGACATTACTTTGCCAACAAAGGTCCGTCTAGTCAAGGCTATAGTGTTTCCTGTGGTCATGTATGGATGTGAGAATTGGACCGTGAAGAAGGCTGAGCCCCGAAGAATTGATGCTTTTGAACTGTGGTGTTGAAGAAGACTCGAGAGTCCCTTGGACTGCAAGGAGATCCAACCAGTCCATTCTGAAGGAGATCAGCCCTGGGATTTCTTTGGAAGGAATGATGCTAAAGCTCAAAGTCCAGTACGTTGGCCACCTCATGTGAAGAGTTGACTCATTGGAAAAGACTCTGATGCTGGGAGGGATTGGGGGCAGGAGGAGAAGGGGACGACAGAGGATGAGATGGCTGGATGGCATCACTGACTCGATGGACATGAGTCTGAGTGAACGCTGGGAGTTAGTGATGGACAGGGAGGCCTGGCGTGCTGCGATTCATGGGGTCGCAAAGAGTCGGACACGACTGAGCGACTGAACTGAACTGAAGAAGAGAACAGAGAACTCTTTCTCTTTGTGTGTCAGGTGAAGATACAGCAATAAGTCATCATGCACAAACCAGCAGGAGGGCTTTCTAGAACCCAGCATGCTGGTATCTTCATCTTGCATTTCTAGCCTCCAGAACAGTGAGAAATAAATGCCTGTGCTTTAAGCCAGCCAGTCTGTGGTAATTTGCTTTAGGACACAGAGCTGACTAAAACAACTTTTGCTTTCATTCTTTATTCCGCATCCAAGATACTTTTTCAATTAATACTTGTCATCCTCTATTCATTAAAAAAGTGTTTGTTTTTTATTCTCAAATTCTCTGTAAAGAACTTTATTTCACCATAAGTTTAAAAAAACACCCTTTGTCTTACCACATTAGCTAAGCTTTTTAGATGTATAAAATATTTCAAAGATACATATAGAGAAGAAGCCCATTTTTAACATCAAATACTTATTATTGTCAAAAATTTGCATCATAATAACAGTATGAACAGAATTAAAATATAAAAGGGATGTTTTTCTATATTTCAGCATGTGAAAAAAATCTTCATTTTATCCAAGAAATGTTGGCAGTCTTGGGGAAAACATTTTAGATAGATACAGTGATAAAATATTTATTGAAGCTCATAGTTTAAAAAAAAAAAAAAGGATGAGGTAAATTAATGAAAGGCAAGTTACTTTGTGCAAAAGCCCATATTTTCAATGAAGGGACATATGTACAAAACCTCTTTTGAAACATGATCATATTTAAATATTTAAATTTATGCCCATTAATATAGGGGCAAAAAAACCTATAAATAGAGTTACTAAGTAGGAAACTTATACTATTTGTGTATAGTCACATACATTAGGGGGAAGGGCTTTTATATTCAGTAGTCTTTATCATGCTATGTAATAGGTTATCAATTCAAGAGCTCTGAACTTCAAATGGCCTCATTTCTTCCTTAGGGTGCAACAACCTCATCTCTACCAAAGTGCAATCGCTAACTACATTTGTGCACACTCTCTTTACCAACTCTCTTAACCTTGTCAGTCTGTGCTGTTTCAAATTTCCATGCAATCTACTTTTAAAAAAACTGATCAAGAGGAGTCAGGGCTTTCTGATAAAAAACAGGACAGGTGGTTGCCATTTTAGCTCTGCCACCAGGGAACTGCGAAAAGTTACATAATCTTTCTGTGCCTCAGTTTCTTCTTCTGTAGATAGCTCAGTTGGTAAAGAATCCGCCTGCAATGCAGGAGACCCTGGTTCGATTCGTGGGTCGGGAAGATCCCCTGGAAAAGGGATAGGCTACCCACTCCAGTGTTCTTGGGCTTCCCTTGTGCCTCAGCTGGTAAAGAATCCGACTGCAATGTGGGAGACTTGGGTTCGATCCCTGCGTTGGGAAGATCCCCTGGAGAAGGGAAAGACTACCCACTCCAGTATTCTGGCCTGGAGAATTCCATGGACAGTACATGGGGTTGCAAAGAGTCAGACACGACTGAGCAACTTCTTCCGTATAGGAAATTAATATTCTTTAAAATTTTACTTTGGACTAGTCACTGTTAACCTAGATGAAATAATTCTCAGTAGAACTCTGTGATTTCATACCTATTTAAGGAATTCCAATATTGTTTTTTAACTTCCATTAATTTCCATCCCTAAGGTTTGAGATGTGCCAATTGGATGGTGTGTTAACATGAAAACATAGTTGTTCAAAGTATGGTTTCTGGACCAGCAGCACAAGCATCATCTGAGAACTTGGTAGAAATGCAGAGTCTCAGGTCTTACTCCAGATGTGCTAAATGAGAACCTGTGTTTTATCCGTATTTCCAGTTGCAGGCACATTCAAGTTTTACAAGTGCTGGACTAGAATGGGTAGCAAAGTCCACTAAAACTCACAGGAATGTACAGAAAGGAGAGTCTAGCACCAGACCCCCTCAATTCAAGGCCAAACCTTGCTACTTACAGCTTGCATAATCTTCAAACAGAGAGCTTCCAAATATATGAATTCATTTTTCTGTCTTAGTGCCTTCATCTGTAAAAAGATGTTAAAACAACAGTTACCTCCTGGGGTTGTTTTAAGAGTTGCAAGGTACTGGGTATAAGCAATGAATACCTGGCACACTGGAAATTCTTTCAGTCATTAAACATTCATGGTACACGTATCATGTGTAGGTCAGATATGTACTGGGAGCAGTGAATGCCACAGTACACAAACAAAAAAAGACCCTGCTTTTGTGCATCTTACATTCTATCGATGGATTCTGGCAACAAAAAAACGTAAAAAAAAGTCACATAGGGCTATTCTGTGAAGTAAACAGAATGACAGCAAAGCTATTACAGAAATTTTGGCAATCACCTTCGGAGGAGAAAAGTGAGTTGTTGTTGTTCAGTCCCTAAGTCGTGTCTGACTCTTTGTGACTCCACAGATGCAGCATACCAGGCTTCCTTGTCCTTCACTATCTCCCAGAGTTTGCTCAAACTCATGTCCATTGAGTCAGTGATGCTAACCAGCCATCTCATCCTCTGCCACCTCCTTCTCCTCTAGGCCCTCAATCTTTCCCAGCATCATAGACAAATGAATTAGTTATCTTAACCAAACAGAAGCTAAGTTTCAGATACATTGATAAGCATTTTTATATGCATTCATGTTTCCAGAATCCTCCAGTTTGACTCTTACCATAAAAGTGGAGAAATTGCTTGAATAAGACATTTAAGGTGAAAGTTTCATGGAAGAATGTTTGCTTGTGTTACCCAGTTATTGTGACTAGTTTTTACTCTCATTTGGAATGCTGAAAACTCTTTAGTCTGACGCAAGGAATTTCCTAAACCGCCCACCTCAGCCTTAGAGATGACAATTCTGTATACTCAATAATACAATCTCTACAGCTAGCTTTTTACTTGGGGACAGTATCATGTGAAAGTTCATAGGACTTATCTTTCCACCTATGGAAACTAGAAGACTCCTCACCTCTTTTTACAGAAATGGGTATGTTTAACATGGGGCTTTCCAGGTGGTTCAGAGTTAAAGAATTCGCCTACAATGCAGGAGCCTCAGGAGATGCAGATTGGATCTCTGGGTAGGGAAGATCCCCTGGAGAAGGAAATGGCAACCCACTTCAGTATTCTTGCCCAGAGAATCCCATGGAAAGAGGAGCCTGGTGGGCTACAGTCCAGAGGCTCGCAAAAAGTCAGACACAACAGAAGTGACTTAGCACGCATATGTTTAACTTAGTAACTTGGCTACATTCCAATTTACACTTTTCCCTCAGAATGTCAGTCTGTGGGTTTAGTAGGTATTTTTCTTCATTTCCTTCTGCTTCGCAATAAATAGGCAAACAAATAAATGTTATACAGTGTCAGTGGCATGAAATAGCTTCTATATTCCAACACAGATGGGGTATCTTAATAATGAGAAGATGATCTCACACTTTAAAGTGCTTTGATATAAAAGGTGCCATATAAAAAGGAAGTTATTATTCTTAGTTATAATCCCCTAAAAAAGAGGGGGGTTTGCCATCTAAATGGCTGCTGAAAATTAACTGCAGAATTGCTTATAATGCTACAATCAGTTGAGGCCAAATTCAATAAAAACTCCATCCGGCATTCACAGTGAGAAGACCCACATGTGCCTTTAATTTTTTTTTTTAAATTTCCTGGGCTTCCGGCCCAGAAATTGGATGGAAATTTTATTTAAACCTGCTCTTGTGTATCAACTTTTGGTAAATATCAGGTTTTCAGTTGACTCACATTATGCTTTACATTTTGAGCAAAGGGAGGAAATAAAATGATGCATATCTCTTTATATACATATATTTACACACCTCTTACCTCTTCTGATTATGAAACTGGCTCACACAAAATGCTCATCATTACTCCTGCAAATTTAGGGTGTCCCCCTCTCTGCTACAACCATAGATTCGAAATTCCACTAAATATCTTTCCAGAGCTAATCAGCTTTCGCCAGCACAGGCAATGTAATCTGAGTTTGGAAATGACTAATTATTTGCAGACAGCAGTGGAGGGTTCAGGTTTGGATTTCTCTCCCTCTCATTTAAAGCAACTTCTGTCTTTTTCCCATCATTTTGCTGCCTGGGGCCAGCTCCCCCTCCTTGATAAAAATGCTCTTTCCCTTCCCATTAGACAGGGTCTATGTTTATGTATGTATGCGAAGGAAAATGCATTGTGAGACATCAACTTGCAAATATTAAGAGAAGAGGCACTCCTATGATGGATGTGGGCCTGGCAGTAATTGCACCTGCTAGGTGAAGGCATGAACATAATTTGCATGGAAAGTTTCCTCAGTTCCTTCCAGAATACACCAGTTCTACCCAATAAAACATGCTGTCACACTCAGGGGGCTTGCCAACATGTTCCCAGATTGCAAGCAAAAAGATTATTTACAGTAACCAATAACAACTGAAGCGACCATAAACCACCGTTGGGTACCTGTTCTATTTTTTTCTTTTGCTAAGTAGAGAGACCTTAAGGAGTCCAAATTTACTGCAATTTAATTCTGATGGGGAAAAGCACATTATTTTTATTTATAGCAGTGAGCTCTATCTATGCTTGCCTCCCCTCTTTTGAAACATAAATAATTTCATCTTCTTCTTCTTCTTCTTTTTTCATTCAGCCATTTCTTTGACAGGGAAGAATAGTTTTCCTGACAAAGTGAGAGACAGGGTTAAAGTGGGCACGATCAAAGTTACCCAGTATATCCCAGGACCCTGCTGTGTGCTCAAGGGGAAAGGAGGCATAGCTGCCCACATAGTTCTGGGGTACACCGTCTCACTTTGAAGCAGTTTCTTTCTGCCAGCAGGCAGGACTGGAGCCCTGCGTGTGGGCTTCACTGGAGGGAGCGGTGTCCTGCATCTTACTGACCTGGGTTCTACCTGTTGTCTTGTATACCTCCTGAAGGGGTTTTCCAAAAGCCTGAATCCCTTTCTGAGTTGTAGGGGACTAAACAGAAACACATATTTCTGGGAGAAATAAGCAAAAATGAGAAAGAACAGTCGAGCAGCCATTTTCCTTAACCCCCCTCTCAGGTCTTTTTGGCCCAGGTCACTGCTCTTGACTCGAGGTTGTGTTCCTCTGACGAGAGGGATCAGAGAGAGGAAAGGACAGGAGAGGAGACAGGGCTCTTTTAAGTGTAATTTTTAAAAGAGAGAGTTTTTTTTTTTTTTTTTTATAAAGGAAGGCAAATTTATGCTAACTTTAAAAATAATGTCAAATAATTATAAAATTCAGTCCCAGTTTCAGTTTTACTCACAAGGACTGTTGTTATCAGTATCTTGGGACATCCTTCCAGAAATGGTGAAGGCATAAATATGCATGCACACATGTATTATGAGCAAAAAACTGAAAATACTTTTCCTGAACCCTTTTTCTCCTAGTAATACCTCTTGAAGGTCATTTCATGCCAATATCGGTATATGTACTTCCGTCTCTGTAGTTGCTGTATTATATTTTACATCCTATGCCTCCACTATGTTTTAACTAGCTATTCTCCTAATCATGGTAGGCTGTTTCCTACAGTTTTTCAATTAGAAGTAAAGCTACACTGAACAACCGTTGCACAGATAGGAAGTCAGTCTAGTCTAGCTGTTCAAAGCACGGGTTTAGGACTTCAGCAGGCTTTCATTCAAGGCCAGATTCTCCAAACACTGTCTGTTATTTAAGAAAATAAAGGTGATAAGATCTACCTCACAGGGTCCTTGTAAAAAGACACCGCCCCCCCACCCCCAAGGAGGGAATTATTCTCATAACTGACTCAATGAAGCCTTAGTCAAATTATTTCCTCATTACTAAAGCAGGGAGTAATAATAGATCTAGGGGTGCTCTGGGGACAAGCAATAAATAACTAATTCACTTCAACCGCGCAGTCTACTACCTGGTACAAAGAGAACCCTTGGTGTACTACTGACTTCGATATTAAAATTGTCCATCTTTGTGCACTTGTAGGAGCGAAGCAGCAGGAACCCCCTACCTTTAACCTCGTGCTCCCTGGAGCCCAACTGTGCGCGCACGAGGCCACCCAGTGGTGACACGTTGACCACCTCCCCCCTCCGGCGCCTCGCCCAGGGCCCTGCGGAGGGCGAACGCACGCGGGCGCACGCGGCCCGAGCGCAGGGCGACGCGGGGTCCAGTGGGGCGCAGCGGGGAGAGCCGGCGGCGCGAGGCGCGGGACCTCGTTGGCTGTTCCGCAGCGCTCCCCGCCCCTCCCGCCCGCGCGTCTCCCCTCCTTCCCGCGCCCGCGCGGAAAGGCGGAGGCGCAGGCAGCGCTTGCTCGGCGCCGGCAGCAGCCACAGCAGCCTGGCGCGCGGTGGCGGTGGCGGCGGCTGTCGGGCGGGCGCCGAGGGCTCGGCTGGGAACAGCGCGG
This sequence comes from Bos mutus, assembly GCF_027580195.1. Lineage (NCBI taxonomy): Eukaryota > Metazoa > Chordata > Mammalia > Artiodactyla > Bovidae > Bos > Bos mutus. The sequence goes on from NC_091638.1 coordinate 27,283,991, forward strand.
ACCGGGACACTGCGGCGGCGGCTCGCGCGGGCGCGCACTGCTGCCCGGCGGGCCCGGGCTGTCGGTGGCTGGCAAGTTGGCGGGGCTAGCGCCTGGTCAGCTAGCTGCAGGGACCAGGTAGGTTCTGACATGCCCGGCTCCTCGCGCCGGTCCAGGTACTGGAATGAGCCATCAGCTGGGGTAAACTTTCCTCACTGGCTTCATGGCTCCTCAGCCCCAAAGTTTGTTTGCGGAGAAATACACCTCAAGGGTCGAGAATAAAAGCTGCCTCTCCTGGCTGCTTTGCTTTAGAGGGGTTATTTTGCCTTTTCTCGGGGGAGGATTGATTTCCAGATAGGAAGACGCCGCATCCCTGGCAGGAACGTGGCGAAAAGCGAGGTGGGTTCCCCTGGCTTACCCTTTACGGAGCGGTTTTGGCCAGTGAAAGTTGGGAGGAAAAGTTGCTAACCATGAGGGTGCAGAGGAAGAACCCCAGGTTCATGGTGCAGAGAGTGAAAATGGGAAACCTTTTTTTTTTTTTTTGCCAGAACCCTCCTTCTGGCTTCCAGCTCTGAGCAAGCCAGGGTGGAGGATGCTTCTATTTAGCAATCAAGTTTTCCAGCTGCATTCAGTTTCCACTTTCAAATCTGCAGTCTTGGACGGAATCCTCCGTTGCGTTCATTTGCCAGGTTTTTTCTGATGGGCAGTGATCCAGTGTAATTGAGATTGGCCACTGGTCTTTGGATGCTTCTCAGTTCTCTGAGGAGCCCTGCGAAGCTCACCAAGCAGGTATCAGAATATTGAGATCAGAAAACTAGGAAGTGCTAACCGGGCAGTCCAAGTCATAACACCTTGGGGGATTTTTTTTTTTTTTTTTGGTTTGCTTGATGTGAACAGCTTCTGGGCTCTGCTTGTGCAAAGCTCCACGGCCCGTCAGTCCTATCCTTCCCTGTATCCTTCCCTGTATCGCGTTTGTTTATTGATTTTCAACACAGAGATGCGCCCAGAGGAATGATTTAATAACAAACGGTGCCCGCTATGGGAAGGAGAGCAAATCTCCGTTCTGAGCCTAAGGGAGGGACACAGATAGAGCTCTGGGAAAGGGGTGGCTAAATCTGTCCATCTCAAACCAAGATGTGGGGAAACACAGCTAGAGAAAGCAACAGACAGGAGATGTGTCTTGTGCAGGAGGGAGGTCAGAAACCCCGGCTCATGTGGTGACTAGCTAAATGCAGAAATAATTTAAAGATGATTAAGCAAGAATAACTGGGGGAAAAAAAGTAGGAAGACTGTGAGTGCTGTGGTCTCTGTCTACCCCCACAGAGATGAATATCACACCAGCTGAAAAAGAATTCTGATCTGTAAATAGATTAAAAACAGGAATTAATCAGAACAATGAATCAGAGCCCTTCTGAGATTGAAAGGAGAAGTAATTGCTTTTGAAACAGCTATTATGTCTCAATATTGAAGTCAAATGTGTTACTTTTGCCTTGTTAGCTCTGTTTACTAACAGTAACAGGACTTTGGCTGCTGTAACCTGGCATCTGAGTTTGTGGTTTTAACCCTTTGTGGGTCAAGGTACTAGCGACAAAGTTGTCAGGGGTTAATATCCATATCCGTTTGAACAGTGCTTGCAAAATGCCTACTATGTGCCAATTACTGAGGGCAATAAGACAGGTTCTCGCAAGCATTGTTCATAAAAGATGTCTGATAGGTTCAGCTTTCTTAATGGGAAGACTGCAAATTATAAAATTAGGGGCTTCAGGGATTACTCATGTTTGAATGCATGCTTGTAATCAGTTGAGAGTCAACATGTAGTTTGAGGACCCCGGAAAGGATCCATATCCATCAGGAACATAGAGCCAATTGCTGCACATTTGTTTTTACGTGAGTGGTGGGACTGAATACATATGCATGGGCCTCCTTTCTAAAGATGGGCTATCGGAGGCATTGAGTGGCTAATTGATTTGCAGCAGAATAGATTCAGGCACTGCCTGCCTCAGCAGACAATAATGTTCAGCCCCATGCCCTACTTGCTGTCTGGATGTCATTAATGTCAGCCTGAAGACATGAAGGCATTAAGTTCATTTCCACAGGAGAATGCTAACTTTTAAATATCTTTTACAACACAACCAGATAGCCCAAGTGTTCCTTCAAATGGGAACAAAACATTTAATAGGACCAAAGTGCTGAGCAATTTCAACTCGAGCAAAAGATTAGCTGCGGACAACAAGCTGTGGCCTTTCTGTTGCTGATTTATGTTCAATTTTATCACTGTCACATTTCATATATGCCTAGTTATTACAAAATAATAACCTCTTCGCTCTGCTGGCAAGGTATGTCTTTCTCTTTTATAAGTTTCTAACTCCTTCTCATCCATTTAGTACACATTTTCCAGCTTTGTTTTTACTGCATAATTTAAGTATCCAACTTGAAGTTCTCATTAACTCTTAATATGTTTTGTGCTGAAATAGTATATAGATATAATTGCCCCTTTCAAACCGCCAGATCTATATATAGCTCAGTGTATTGTTGCAATGCCACCAAACAGAGAAGCTCTATTTTCCAGTCACCAGTTAGTAAGTTGTTAGCAGTAAGGTAATGTTATCTTATGCATTAGGAGATACGCGGAGGGCAGGAGGATTTATTGATGCTGTGCATGTTTGCTTGCCATCTCTGATTTAATCATTACCAGTCCAACTTTAATAACCCTTCTGATCTTAGGGAGGTACTTTGTCTCCCTAAAGATGGGCATCTCTGAGGTGCTCCTATAATTTTATTAGTCACTTAGTGCTATTGGGCTATTCCTTTCTTACGCTTGATAATAAGCCTTGGATAATACCCCTTTTTGCAAAGATGTTTGGCAGTAATTAGCATCCTGCAGCCACAGAATATTTTAAGATAGAACACTGCTTGAGATTGATGGGTTACAGATCTCAGTCTCAGATCTAATTTGTATAAAAAATTCAGAATTGAGAATTGGATCATGTGTGTGAAATGATTTTTGTGTCCACTCCCCCCAAGCGTTCTTTGCCCCTTAGTCCCTATCCCCATTGCAGCTCAGTATGTCTCCTAAACACGATGGAATATTCCTTTTGAAAATTTGCTGCAGGATAAATGCACTTTCTCTTTGAAACTTTGTATGCCAAGTTTCAATCCACAGTAGAGTTTTATCCCCCCCCTTTTATGTACATGTTATAAACAAGAAATAAGGCTTTGTAATAGAAGTGCTGGCAGAACTTTATTGCATCTCAAACAGCTCTGCTACTTGGAATGTAAATATTTGTAGAATCTTTACTGTGCAAGAAGCTGCCTTGCCAAAAAAAAGTGAGAAGAAATGACTATTTTATTAAGTAGGATAAAATAATTCAGAAGGTATGCATATTCCTTATGGTAGACATATTGACATTTTACGAATAGATTATGTATGTTATAGCAATTCCATAGCACTCTCTTAGGTGCCTTTAGAAATCAGACTATAAATTTTCTGTGTTCTAAAATAGAACAGATTTGTTTTTCTAAATCGTGACTCTGAATGCCTTGGAAATGTTAAGAGATGAGCTCTGTAATTCAAAAAGCACTTTGATTATATTGCTGATAAATGAGCCTGACAGTATACTATTTTTAATAGAATAAAGAATTATTGGGATCACAAAACTTGAAAAACTCTTATTTTGGGAACTAGTGCAACTCAGTTCTCATGTGTCCTTTTGATTATAACTCTAAAACATTTCTCCGGTTTGCCCACTTCCCTCCAGTCATATCATCCTACTCCAACTCACCATCTTCTCTCCTGAGACAACTACGCTGGCTTCCCTGCCTTCTTTCTTGATTCTTTCCCCAAATTCTTCTTGCACAGCTGTCAGGGCAGTATTTTTCTTTTTTCAATGTAAATTAAATTAGTACTCCTCTCCTCCAAGCACTTAGATGGCTTTCTATGGTGTTCAGAGCTATTTGTGATAAGAGAGTCCTGTAGGATTCAAACACTACCAGTAAGAACTTACTATGCTAAGTTACTTCAGTCATATCCGACTCTGCGCAACCCCATAGATGGCAGCCCACCAGGCTCCCCCATCCCTAGGATTCTCCAGGCAAGAACACTGGAGTGGGTTGCCATTTCCTTCTGCTTCTAGGCTTTATTTTTTATGTCTGTGGTTTTGTTGACCTCTTTTCTGCCTTAGGGCTCCATCTGTCCCGTTGTCTCGTAGCTCTCTTTAGCCTTTACCCCCAAACACACAAACACATGAAGACACACACACACTCTGAATATTTTGCCTGATGCTCATTCCTTAGGTCACAGTTCAAATACCAATTTCTCAGAGAGGGCTCTCTTTGATTTCCTTTCTTCTCTAAATCAGGGCACCTCTGTTCATATCCTCCATAACTTTCTGTTCATGTCCTTCTTGTTGTAACTTGGAACTGTTTCCTCATCTGATACCTGTTGACTGTTCTGTGAGCCATCTTGTGAACAGTTGTTGTTCAGTCGCTCAGTTGTGTCCAGCTCTCTGTGACACCATAGACTGCAGCACACCAGGCTTCCCTGTCCTTGACTATCTCCCGGAGCTTGCTCAAACTCATGTCCATTGAATTGGTGATGCCATTCAACCATCTGGTCCTCTGTTGTCCCCTTCTCCTCCTGCCTTCAGTCTTTTCCAGCATCAGGGTCTTTTCCAATGAGTTGGGTCTTTTCAAATGAGTTGGCTCTTTGTATCAGGTGGCTAAAGTATTGGAGCTTCAGTATCAATCATTCCGATGGATATTCAGGCTTGATTTTCTTTAGGATTGACTGGTTTGATCTCCATGCATTCCAAGGGACTGTCAAGAGTCTTCGCTAGCACCCGAATTTGAAAGAATTGATTCTTTAGCACTCAGCCTTCTTTATGATCCAACACCCACATCCATGTGTGACTACTGGAAAAATCATAACTTTGACTAGACAGACATTTGTCTGCAATTTGTCATAGCTTTTCTTCTAAGGAGCAAGAGTCTTTAATTTCATGGCTGCAGTCACCATCTGCAGTGATTTTGGAGCCCAAGAAAATAAAGACTGTTACTGTTTCCATTGTTAACCCATTTTTTGCCATGAAGTGATGGAATTAGATGCCATGATCTTAGTTTTCTGAAAGTTGAGTTTTAAGACAGCTTTTTCACTCTCCTTGTTCACTTTCAAGAGGTTCTTTAGTTCTTCTCACTTTCTGCCATAAGGGTGGTGTCATCTGCATATCTGAGGTTATTGATATTTCTCCCGGCAATCTTGATTCCAGCTTGTGCTTCATCCAGCCCAGCATTTCACATACTGTATTCTGCTTACAATTTAAATAAGCAGGGTGACAATATACAGCCTTAATGTACTCCTTTCCCAACTTTAAACCAGTCTGTTGTCACCTATCCGGTTCTAACTTGCTTCTTGACCTGCATACAGACTTTTTAGGAGCAGGTACGTTATCCCTATCTCTTTAAGAGTTTTCCACAGTTTGTTGCTATCCACAGAGTTAAAGGCTTTAGTGTAGTCCATGAAGCTGCAGTAGATGTTTTTCTAGAATTCTCTTGCTTTTTCTGTGATCTGATGGATGTTGACAATTTGATCACTGGTTCCTCTGTGTTTTCTAAATTCAGCTTGTACATCTGGAAGTTATCAGTCCATGTACTGTTGAAGCATAGTTTAAAGGATTTTGAGCATTACTTTGCTAGCATGTGAAATAGGTGCAATTATGTGGTAGTGTGAACATTTTTTGGCATTGCTCTTCTTTGGGATTGGAATGAAAGTTGAGCATTTCCAGTCCTGTGGCCACCTCTGAGTTTTCCAAATTTGTTGGCATATTGAGTGCAGCACTTTTACAGCATCATCTTTTAGAATTTGAAATAGCTCAGGTGGAATTCACTAGGAGTCAGACACGACTGAGCGACTTCACTTTCGCTTTTCACTTTTCACTTTCATGCATTGGAGAAGGAAATGGCAACCCACTCCAGTGTTCTTGCCTGGAGAATCCCAGGGATGGGGGAGCCTGGTGGGCTGCCATCTCTGGAGTCGCACAGAATCGGACATGACTAATGCGACTTAGCAGCAGCAGCAGGTGGAATTCTGTCACCTCCACTACCTTTGTTCGTAGTGATGCTTCCTAAGGCCCACTTAACTCCGCACTACAGGATCTCTGATTCTAGATAAATGATCACACCATCATGTGTATCTGTGTCATTATGATCTTTCTTGTATAGTTCTTCCATGTATGCTTGCCACCTTTTCTTAATCTCTTCTGTCCATACCATTTCTGTCCTTTATTGTGCCCATCTTTGCATGGACTATTATTCCCTTGGTATCTCAAATTTTCTTGAAGAGATATATAGTCTTTCCCATTCTATTGTTTTCCTCTGTTTTTTGCATTGTTCACTTAGGGAGGCTTTCTTATATCTCCTTGTTATTCTTTGGAACTCTGCATTCACATCGGTATATCTTTCCTTTTCTCCTTTGCCTTTTGCTTTTTATTTTCTCAGTTATTTGTGAGACCTCCTCAGACAACCATTTTGCCTTTTTGCCTCTTTTTCTTGGGGATGGTTTTGAACAGTGCTTCCAGTACGGTATTATGAACCTCCATCCATAGTTCTTCAGGCATTCTATAAGATCTAATCTCTTTAATCTGTTTGTCATTTCCACTGTATAATTGTAAGGGATTTGATTTAGATACCTGAATGGTCTAGTGATTTCCACTACTTTCTTCAATTTAAGTCTGAATTTTATAATAAGTAGTTCATGATCTGAGCCACAGTCAGCTCTTAGTCTTTTTTTTTTCCTGACTGTATAGAGCTCCTCCATCTTTGGCTGCAAAGAATACAATGAATCTGATTTCAGTACAGGCTTCCCTGATGGCTCAGATGGTAAAGAATTCAATTTCAGTATTGACCATCTGATAATGTCTATGTGTAGAGCCATCTCTTGTGTTGTTGGAGGAGGTTGTTTGCTATGACCAGTGTGTTCTCTTGGCAAAACTCTGTTAGCCTTTGTCCTGCTTCATTTTGTACTCCAAGGCCAAACTTGCCTGTTACTCCAGGTATCTCTTGATTGCTTACTTTTGCACTTCATTCGCATATGATGAAAAAGACACCTTTCTTTGATGTTAGTTCTAGAAGGTCTTGTAGGTCTTCATAGAACCATTCACCTTCAACTTCTTCAGCATTACTGGTTGGGGCATAGACTTGGATTACTAATATGTTAAATGGTTTGCCTTGGAAATAATCAGAGATATTCTTTCATTTTTGAGATTGCACCCAAGCACTGCATTTTGAACTCTTTTGTTGACTATGATGGCTACTCCATTTCTTCTAAGGGATTCTTGCCCACAGTAATAGATATAATGGTCATCTGAATTAAATCTACCTGTTCCCATCCACTTTAGTTCACTGAGTCTGTTGATGTTCACTCTTGTCATCTGTTTGACCACTTTCAATTTACTTTGATTCATGGACCTAACGTTCCAGGTTCCTATGCAGTATTGTTCTTTACAGCATCAGACTTTACTCCCACCACCAGACACATCCACAACTGGGTGTTGTTTTTGCTTTGGCTCCATCTCTTCATTCCTTCTTGAGCAATTTCTCCACTCTTCTCCAGTAGCGTATCTGGCACCTACTGACCTTAGTTCATCTTTCAGTGTCCTATCTTTTTGCCTTTTCATACTGTTCATGGGGTTCTCAAGGCAAGAATGATGAAGTGGTTTGTCATTTCCTTCTCCAGGGTACCACATTTTGTCAGAACTCTACACCAAGACCTGTCCATTTTGAGAGGCCCTACATTGTATGGCTCATAGTTTCATTGAGTAAGACAGGGCTGCAATCTGTGTGATCAGTTTGGTCAAGCAGTTACCACATCTGTTTTCCTTGCTAGTGCAAGGCAGCTCCTGTCATAGTACCTGGCTCACAGTGAGTTTGATCCACCATGCAGCTTGCTGTTGCTGTTCACTTTCTAAGTTGTATCTGACTCTTTGTGACCCCAAGGACTGTATAGCCTTCCAGACTCCTCTGTCCATGGGATTTTCAAGGCAAGAATACTGGAGTGGGTTGCCATTTTCTTCTCCTGGGGATCTTCCTGACCCAGGAATCGACCTCTGTCTCCTGCTTGGCTAGTAGATTCTTTACCACTGAGCCACTAGGAAGCCCTGATCCCACCCATGAGAACTGTGCTTTGGGGGCATTGAGTTTGCAACATGTGACTGAGCACCCCTGTGACCAGGGATTCCGTGAAGATTCTCCCTGTTCAGCAAAAGTCTGCAGCTGGCTTTCAGAGTATTCTCTCTGTGGCATTGTGCATAGTCTCTTAGATCTCCTGAATACCTACTACTTCAGACTTATTTTGTCAATATGGCAGTCATCCTTTTTCTTCTCAAGCTGGTTCAAATTTAGATGATGTCTTTTTTCTTTGACTCTCATCGTGGTCCTCAAGGCATGTGGCACCAGAGGTCTTTGGCATCACCCTCTTCTTTTGTTCCTGCTGCTGCTGCTGAGTCACTTCGGTCGTGTCCGACTCTGTGCGACCCCAGAGACGGCAGCCCACCAGGCTCCCCCGTCCCTGGGATTCTCCAGGCAAGAACACTGGAGTGGGTTGCCATTTCCTTCTCCAATGCATGAAAGTGAAAAGTGAAAGTGAAGTGGCTCAGTCGTGTCTGACTCTTAGTGACCCCATGGACTGCAGCCTACCAGGCTCCTCCATCCATGGGATTTTTCAGGCAAGAGTACTGGAGTGGGGTGCCATTGCCTTCTCCGTCCTTTGTTCCTGTAGGTAGTCAATTGCTTAAAAATACAAGAACTTTTATTCAGGTTATTATGCACCAGTGTAGTGTCCGAGGGCTTCCTTGTTGACTCAGGTAAAGAATCTGCCTACGATGCGGGAGATCCAGGTTTGATCCCTGCATTGGGAAGATCCCCTTGAGAAGGCAATGGCTACCTACTCCAGTATTCTTGCCTGGATAATTCCATGGACAGAGAAGCCTGGTGGTCTATAGTTCATGGGGTTGCAAAGAATTGAACACAACTGAGTGACTAACACCTTCACTTTAGAGTCCAAGCACTTTATTTCCTGTACGCATTTTACGTAAATATGGCAGGTTAAGAAACGGTCTTCCTTCACTCCCTTTCTTGCTCCAGTCTTTCCAACCCATGGTGTTATGTTAATCCATTTTGTGTCATTGGACACTCACTGCCTAGAGAAGAAGTGCCACTGATGCAGCCTGTCTGCATGAGACTTCTTCCCCTGATTCCCCCCACATGGAGCATTCCCACTACAGGCACCATCTTTCCTTACAATTCAGTGTGACATGACTTCGGGGTCTCTGCACCCAGGGGTTCCATCTCAAGCCCCTCATTTCCATTTCAGTTCATCTCTACCCTTAATTCACTGTTACCTCTGACAGGAAAGCTCTTTACTTTCAATCCTACCATTTATCCAGCTATGCCCATCCATGTTTCTCCAAGAAGTCTTTCTTGCCCTCCCAGGCTAGATTTGCCCCATGCTGTCTGCTCTTACCTGTGTTTTAAAATGTTCTTTAGAGAGACAATGGATTAGAGTTTAACACTATTAATTTTTTAACATCTGCCTTTCCTGATAGTCTGTGAGTAGAGTAGAACCCACGTATTAGGATTTTGGTAAGTATTTGTGGAAGGAAATAAAGATAGATTCTACTGTAGTTATATTAGGGCTTCTTTTTTTGAACTTAAAATTATTTTAGTGTATATGTAAAGATTTTATTTTACTTTACACAGAGTGACAAGCCATTCGTTGACAGTAGATGAATATCTTGATAATGATCTGAATTTAGAAAATTCTTTTAACAGACCTATACCCTAAAAGAAGCATAAGCTAAAGGTTGTCAGTATTATGGATTGGTCCTTGGTGTAATTGGTTCATTTTAGCGCAAGGGGATAATTTGGAATTCTCAAATTTCATTTTTTATTAGAATAAAACATTCGGATAAGAAATAACTAAATGACTGTATCACAAGAAATCAAAAGCATTTCTTCCTGAGCTATAAGTAATTGCTTATAAATGAATGAAAGCTTTATGAGCATTAAGCAGTCTCACCAGTTATCCTTCAAACAGAAAGCCCCTTTTATTGTGCTGAATATACTCTTTTTTCACTGCTTCCCAGTTAATGATCTTTCTAGAAACGTGGACTTTCCTTCTTGAAATAATGGAAATCCCTTGGCCCTTACAGGACTTTCAGAGTTACCTGTGGGAGTGAGTCTTGGTAACCTACATCTTAAAACTTTTTGTTTTGAAGTTATTATACTCATAGCAGGTTGCAGAGATAGTACAAAGAGTTCTGAATATCCTTCACCCATCCCCCCATGATGGCGACGTTGCCTATAGCTGTAGTATGATACCAGAACCAGTAAATCGATCCTAGTGCATTGCATTAACCAGACAGCAGATCTTATTCTGTGTCACTATTGGTTTAACCTGATTGCAAGAATGTGTACATACCTCTGTGCTGTTTTATGCCATATATAGGTTCATGAGTCTAGAATTTTAATTTAAAGGACAGCTATCCTGAGAGCTGCAGTTTCCATGTGAGCCTACACTGATGTAATATTTTTCAAGTATCTTTGAGGTGTCAAAAGTGCCACTTCTACAGACCTTTTTCTATGCAAATATTTGTCTTCTTAAATATCATGCAGTTCTTTACCTTGGAGTTGCCTGTGTGTATGTGTGTGTGTGTGTGTATATATATATATATATATATATATATATAAAAAGTTGCTATAGAAATGGAAATCTTGGCATTTTATAAACCAGGATATGACATTTGGGTGGTTCTCTGTGGTCATTGGTTTGGGAATCTGTGTTGACTTTCAGTACTACTTTTAACAAGTCCTGCAGGCAAACGTGTTTGTTTAATCAGAGTTGGATGGCACTTTTATGCCACCACGACGAAGACCCAGCTGAATGCGTTCTTGTATTTTCAAACCAAATCACAGTCCATTTTTATTTCTTACATAGAAATAGTCACTCTTTAAAATAACTTAACACGTTGCAGTAGACGGTAATGACCCTTTTCAGGCAATTAAAATCAACTGAACAGTATAGCGAGGGATCTAATCTTATGGCTGCTACTCACTGGGGCTGGCCGCCTCTGTGAATGTAAAGCAGCCGAAAGTTGCTGATTACCATTCCTTGTTACTAATTCTGATGAATATTCTGAGGCCTCTAGAATATAGATAAGGCTCAGTCGTACCCAAGTTGGGTACATGCAGCAGTCGACAGTACCTCCTTTACCCCCACCCATTCCCTATACCTACAAAGGCATTCACATTTATACATTGGGCAGTTTGTCATTTTTCTCAGCTATTCTCAGTGACTCTTTACTGGGACTTCTTTTATTTTTGACAAGCGAAACCAACTGAGTGCTGTGTATACCTGCTGTGCAGTTTGGAAACTTGAGTCTTGTGTGTCAAATATTTTCTTGCTCATATTCTCATGCCATTAAATAAAATGTTTCTCATATGCAATGGAAAGATAATACATGTTTATATTTAGTGCTAATGTACTGAATTGTTATATCGCTAATATTAAGCAGTAATTGCCTCTGTGGGGTTGTTGTAGTACTCATTAGAAATATTAGTTTTTAAAAATAACAAAAAGGTCTTAGTATATAGGTTTTGTTGTGTCATAAAACAAATCATATATTCTGTAAAGGTTCTTATACATGGAGGGCATACGTATCTCCAAAGATGAGAAGTTCTAGACTTACAGGCATTATCTCTTTTTAATCTAATAGGGTCATAATTGTCTGTTGCTGTAAATGTTTTTGCATTACAACTAGCTTGGGAATACCTTGTCATTTTTCCAGAAACTTCTTATGGGGTTTTCTTCCTGAATCTTGATTTATTTTTTTTAATTATTATTCCATCTGATTATTAGTAATCTGATTATTTCTTTGTCATTCTTCCCACCCACATCTACCGAACACACCTTACCCAAGACATAGATTAAAATAGGGAATAGATTAATCCCAAATCATAAAGTCATAGGACTTCCCAGGTGCAGGGAACATAAGTGATGCAGGTTTGATCCTTGGGTCAGGAAGATCCCCTGGAGGAGGGCATGGCTACCCACTCTAGCATTCTTGCCTGGAGAATCCCATGGATACAGGAGCCTGGTGGGCTGTAGTTCATAGGGTTGCATAGAATCGGACAGGACTGAAGCGACTTAGCGCGCACACACACACACACACACACACACACACACACACAACTTCATAGAGTAAGAAATGCATCCATTTTGTATGCGTCCAAGCAGAAGAGAATAAAATCTAATGATGGGAAGGCTTTTGCAGTTTTATATAGGATTAAATGTCAGTGTTATTTAAAGTTAGTATCTTCTTCCTCCCTTCTTTTTCATCTCGCCTTCTCTTTATTTCCTTTTCTTAGTTTTATTTCTTGCTTTAGGCTCATATTTTTGAACTGACTCTTCTAGACTGACCCCTAGTAGGTAAATTTTTTCTGTTGTCTGTAATTGAAAAAATTACATATGTTTGCAGGTGTCCCCCACCCCCACCCCCAGGGTGGGGAAAGGAGAGTCTAAAATGTGTCTGTCAAGTTTGATTGTCAGAGAAAAATAACTTTAGAAAAAGATAAAGCACACATCAGCCCTGTGGGAAACTGTCTGCAAAGATGGCTGCAATAACACTGTCCTTGGTACTCTGCTCTTTCTTCCCTTTAAGCAATGAATCTGTTTCCCTTCCCTTTGGGCTAAGTTATGGTATTTGAGCAATAAAATGTAGATAAAGTGAAGTGTAGGTATGAATGTGAATGCTGATCCTCAATCTTAAGACACTGGGAGGTTCCCTTCTTGCCATGAGTTGTTTTAGTTGCTAAGTCACGTCCGACTCTTTGCAACCCATGGACTGTAGCCCGCCAGGCTCCTCTGTCCATGGGATTTCCCAGGCAATAATACTGGAGTGGGTTGCCATTTCCTTCTTCTGGGGATCTGCCAGAACCAGGGATCGAACCTGTGTCTCCTGCATTGGCAGGCGGATTTTTTTATCACTGAGCCCCCTGGGAAGCCCATCTCTCCCTGAGACTACCACATAAAAAGTCCAGGAAAGCCTTGTAGCAATGAGTAGCCAGATAAAGGCAGAGCCAATAGCCAAAATTGGTAATCAGTCATGTGAGTGATCAGTTAAGCCATCGGAAGATTAATATTACATGAATGACCCCAGGCATAATGGCAAACCAATTGCTCAGCTTAACTCATGTCAAATGCATAATAATCAGCAAATACATGTGGTTAAGTGATTCAGTTTGGGGGTAGTTTATGCAGCAATAACACACACATTCTAATTTTAAAAGCGTATTATAAAAGATAGGTAAATGTTAAAAACAAAAACTGGTCACGTTTTTAAAAAACGTGGGGTCTTATCTCTTTTTTGTTATTTTATAAATGTTTTTAGTCAGCTTTTCTTTTATAACTAACTATCTGAAAATCTCAAGGGCTTCTAACAATAGAGTCCCCTCCCCTCTGTTGCCTGTGAGCTGAGGGTTGGCTCTGGGACAGTCTGGCTCCCTTCCATTCTGTGGAGTGACTTTCCAATGTTGCTTTCCATTTTGGAGTCCAGGTTGAAGGCCCAGTTGTAGTGGATACTGTGGTGTTCTCCCCAGGTCCACCTCTTCAGGGCCAGTATATCTACCCACGTCTGCTCGGAAAACCAACTATCAGTGGCCCTCAGCTTCCTCTCTCACCTAGGAATTTCCTCTTGTGTAGGGAGCTGTCTCAGCCAAGTTTATGCCTTTTCTTGGGTGGTGGCTCATACAGGCGACTGACTGATACAGGGACAACAAAACTTGGTCCCCTGGTTTTGGCACAACTCTGAAGGATCATCCCAACTCCAAAAGCCTTTTAGGACCAACTGACGCCTCCATTGCAGCTACTGTACCAGTTCCCCTCTGGCTGTTCTTGCCTTTTTCCTTTTTTTACCTTCCTAATACCTTTTTTCCCCCTGCTTTTTTCACAATTATTTCTCCGTTAAACCTTCTTCACCTCAGATTTTGTTCCTAGGGAATTCAAGTTAAGAAGGGTCCTTATTTCAGCTATATTCTCATGGAGGGGAATAGAAACCCAAGGGGCTTACCTGAACTGTGCAGTTGCTTTCAAAACTTTGGCTAGAACTGGTCATATATCAGGTTTTCTAGCATTTTGTTGGCCAGAAGCCACCATATGGCCAATAAAAAGATAAAGTAAATGTTTACAAATAATAGTAAATCTACTATAGTGTACCTCATGCACACAAAGTATGCTTTTAATTACATGTATACAAATTTTGCTCACTCCCTCTACAAAAACTATACCCCCAAAGTCTTATCTAATCATATCATCAGGCTAGAAGTCTAAGATTTAGTAAAGTCTCAACATCTTATGAGACTAAACCAAACCCTTCCTAGCACATTATAGTTTCTTCTGGGTCCTGGCATATGCCTCATATCTAGATATGCTATCAAAAAACTGCATGGACAAGACAGTGGGCGGAAACACATGCCATATATAGGTCTGGGGGTGAAGAAGAACAATTTGTGAAACATGAGTACAGTTTACATGTATGATTGATTTATTGCCACACTGATTCTACATAAATAGCAACCAGAAAATTTCAGTAGCCTCAAAGAGAAATTTATCTAGTTCTCATTTTTGCAGATTGGCTGGGGTGGCTCTGCTGAACTCAGCTACTCTTGCTTGTATTTTTGTGGATGAGCTGAGGGTTGGCACATCTTGACTGGGCTTTGCTCAAGCTGCAGGTCTGGCTGATTCAGGTGTTTCCACATGTTATTCTGGGGTACAAGCTGAAGGAGACGCTCCGTGGTGGAAACTATTCTTATGCCAGTTGCATGAGTACAAAAGGATAAGTAGAAACATAGAAGATCTATCACGATCTTGGCTTGCAACTAGCATGTCACCTTTGTGTGTTCTGTGGGCCATAACAAGAAACACGGCCAAAGCCAAATTCCAGGGAACGGGACTATCCTCTGCCCCTTAAGTGGGAGGAACTGTCACATGGCCAAGGCACAGGTAGGGAGGGGTGGAGAATTTGAGCCAATAATGAATACTGCCGTACCAGCAAGCCTGATATCCATTAAGCGTTGTAAATGCCCTCTAGATTTTAGTTGGTTTTCAAATAAGGAACAGGAAATGTAAATGTCAGTTTATTGCCTTTAAATGAATTATAACTCTTTAATTGCTGCCTGAGTGGAAGAGTTTAGTATGAGGTCCAGTAATAGAGAGAAAATATAATGAAGGCTCTAAGGGAGCATACAGTCCAATGGGAAGAACTGACATGTATTTAGAAACCTGTGAACAATATTATGAAATTGTGCCTGTCATAATGCCTGTGCATCTTAATCCAGGCCAACTTTGTTTACCACTTAATAGTTGGTGACCTTGGCTACATTCTTCAGCTTAGTTTCATATTTAAAGTTGGAATATTGATTCCACCTGTATAGATTTGTTGTAATAAGTATAGGAGGCAAGAACCTTAGGGGAAATTCAATAGTTTTGCTACCTATTGATAATTTGTGTTTGTACAATATTAGTGTTGGTGTCCTTAGTATTTGCATTCTCTCTCTCTCTCTCTATATATATATATATATACATTCATAGAAAAATGGAAATGTGATATATGTGAAAAGACAAGGGAGTTCAGAAGAAAAGGAATCTGAGCTGACTGTCAAGTAGAATGATAGGGAAGGCCGTCCTGATCATTGGTAAGAGTTGTCCTGGCAAGTTCTTGAACCGGTGGGTCATTTCCATGCTTGTTGCAATGGAGAACATGTTAGGTGGATAGCTGGCAGGTTGTAAATTGTGACAGAGGAAGATTTTGCTTTGGGTGGAGTGTCAGGTATTAGAGCATGGAGGTAGATTGGAGGTTGTATCCTGTTGTGAATCTCAGGTACTAAGAGACCAAGGAGGGAGTGGATCTAGGTAAAATCTCTTTTTGTATTGCTTTCATGTTAGGTCCAAAAATGCTTATACAGCTTAGCATCTTAGAATATATTTTACTAGTGAGACCAAAAATATTCATTGAGTACCTTAGGTCAAATAACAGATTAACAGCCTAACCAGAAATGGAATCTGCATGTCCCATGTCCAAAAGCAATGCATATTTCACCCCAGAACAACAATTTTATTTGTTATTTATTTGTTCTTTATTATAAGAAAAACAATATATATATATAACTGTAAATGAGAGCTATTGCCTTGTCTTCCATAGTGATTGTGAGTGAACTTTTCTACTCATCTCAGACCCCAAGTAGACTCATTTTTCTCTCTATGTAAAATTTCATCTCTGTCTAAAATTGACTTTACTTTTCAGGACCTATTTCAGCTTCCTTTCCCAATTTCCCTTCCCAGCTTAACCCTGTCATTTCCCTTCTTTCCAGGGTGGTCTGCTCTTTCCTCTTTTGGTCATGGAGACTTTGATTGGCTCATTTTCCTTCTCCCTTAAATGAATCATTTACTTCCCCCCTCACTTTTTCCTCTTCATTGTAAAGAGAGGTGTGCAAAATCTAATGAAAACTTTCACCTGTCACTGTTGCTTTCCATCATCCCACATTAATATCTGGAATCCTCTTAATTTTTTTTTCTTTAAAATCTATTTATTTATGGCTACACTGAGTCTTTTTTGCTGTGCAGGCTTTTCTCAGGTTGTGGCGAGTGGGGGCTACTCCTTGTGGTACGCAGGCTCATCATTGTAGTGGCTTCTCATGTTGCAGAGCAGAGGCTCTGTGACGCACAGACTTCAGTAGTTGCAGTTTGCAGACTCTAGAGTACTGGCTCAGTAGCTGTGCCGCACAGGCTTAGTTGCTCCACAGCATATGGGATCATCCCGGACCAAGGATCAAACTAGTATCCCTTGCATTGCAAGGCTGAGTCCCAACTACTGGACCACCAGGGAAGCCCTTAATGATTTTCTTTCTTCTGTCAAAATCATGTGCTATGCTTATGAGCACAATTAAGAGTTGCTCAGTCATGTCTGACTCTTTGCGACCCTATGGACTGCAGCCCAACAGGGTCTTTTGTCCATGGAATTCTCCAGGCAAGAGTACTGGAATGTGTTGCCATTTCCTGCTCCAAGCAATCTTCCCCACCCAGGGATTGAACCTGCATCTCTTGCATCTCCTGCGTTGGCAGGCAGCTTCTTTACCACTGTGTCACCTGGGAACCCCCTTGAAAATCATACCCATCTTTTAAAAAATTCACCTTAACATCTCTCTTCTCACATCTCTCTCTCTCTCTTGCTCTCTCGCTCTCTCTAGTTAGTTTAATCTAAAAGTCTAAACCTATTTATCTTTATTGTTTGCTTTATTACTGTAAGAAGCTATTGATAATCATTTACCCCTTCCCAAGGAAAGGATGATTTCTTTCCTGCCGCATTGTTGATGGCAGGCTTGGTTCCTTAACTTACTTTGGCCAAAGGAATGTGAACATCTCACATTTTGTCCCTCCCTGCAGGGACTCCGGGAGCCCATCCATGGTTCTGTGTGTCCTCATCTGCTTCTGCAGCCAGGAAAGCCTGAGCTTAGATGGAATTTCCGTGATCCTGGGAGGTTAGTGGCTGCCGTGAGCAAAGCCCTCCGTGGACCTGCAGTGGACATCAAATATGAGCATGAGTTAAACTTCACTGTTGTCATCTACAGAGATTTGCAAGCTGTTTGTTGGTATAGCATAACCTCCTTTATGCTGGTCAATATACAATGTCTAATGTCTACTTGGATGTTTCAGAGCCCTTCAGCCTTGATATGTATAGAGCTGACCTTGTCAGCCAGAGTCCTGGCCAGAGTTATTTTTCTACCAATGTGTTCTCCATTGTCCCTACAGGGAAGCAACACCAGAATCAAATCAGTTGCTCAACCCACAAACCTAGGATTTCCTGCTGACTTCTTCCCCTTTTTTGAGGCATTAATTTGCAATAAGTCCCGTCTTTCCTACATCCAGAATATCTGCTGAAACTGCCCCATTCCCTCCACCTTTAATGCCAGCAGCTTCAGATAAACCACCATCATCATTTTTCTCAATTATTGCAAAAGCATACGGTCTGGCTTCTGTCTCCAATATCTATTCTTGACTATTCTGATTCTATTTTCACACTGCATCATGTGTTTTAAATACAAAACCCTGTTGAAATGCTTACCAAAACTCTGGTAAACTTCAGTTGATCTTAAGTTAAAGTCCAGGTTATTTGACATGAATCCTGAGGACTCTGTGATCTCTCACCCCCCTGCTCCCTCTGGCCTTACTATAGGGAGGTCCTCCCTGTGCTTTCTGATTCTAACAGTGATGGGTGTCTTCCATTTCTTGACCAGACCTTTGCATGTACTGTTACAAATGGCTGGGTTACACTTCCCATTGCTTCTGCCTCACCCTCACACATATCAATAGATTCATACATACATGCCCAGCAGCCATTGCCTGGCTTACTCCTCCTCCTCTTAAGAATTTCAGATTAAACAGCATTCCTGAACAGGTTATGTTCTTTTGCTCTACCTTTTGTATCTCTCATTATTCTTATTTGGTGTGTATTTTCCACATTGAGTAATTTGAGATAAGGAAATGTGTCTTTATTTTGGCCCCTCTGGGTTATTCTCCCAGTGGGCACAGAGTACCCTCTCAAAATTATTGAACGAATTAGAAAAAATCTGCAAATAACCTGCAAACCACTCATGAGCTTTCCCTGTTTGAATTCGTGTAACTCTTTGTATAGTTGAGATTTTTCAGCACCATTTAATGTGGCCTAATTACGTGCTAAGTGCTATGCTAACCACTTCATTTAATCCTTACAAAAAATGAGCCACCTTTCTTATGATGCTTATATTGCTTCAACATAGTTATTTCTAGATTTAGAAAAAAATCTCCATACCTTTATTTTAACTCCGTTATTTTGGGCTTCCCAGGTGGTGCTAGTGGTAAAGAACCCACCTGCCAATGCAGGAGACTTAAGAAACATAGGTTTGATCCCTGGGTAGGGAAGATCCCCTGGAAGAGGGCATGGCAGCCAACCCACTCCAGTATTGTTGCATGGAGGATCCTGCGGGCTGGAATCCATGGGGTCACATAGAGTCAGACACAACTGAAGCAATTTAGCAAAGGGCAGCACATGATAGCGTTTGGCATTATGAATTATAATTGGCTTTATACCCTTCTACACTATAAAATTTTCTACCTGCTGGTCACCTGTTCGTGGGATACAATCTGTGTCTTAGTAGCCATTCCATATTCATTTAATGAATTAATAATCGTGCTTAAATGCACATTATATTGTTGATATGACAGGATGAAGAGGTCTGACAGAATGTGGTCCAATGGAGAAGGGAATGACAAACCACTTCCGTATTCTTGCCATGAGAACTGCATGAACAGTATAGGACAGGATAGGACACTGAAAGATGAACTTCCTGGGTCGGTACGTGCCCAATAAACTACTGGAGATCAGTGGAGAAATAACTCCAAAAAGAATGAAGGGATGGAGCCAAAGGAAAAAACAACACCTGGGTGTGCATGTGACTAGTGATAGAAGCAAGGGCCGATGCTGTAGAGAACAATATTGCACGGAAACCTGGAATGTTAGGTCCATGAATCAAGGCAAATTGGAAGTGGTCAAACAGGAGATGGCAGGAGTGAACGTCGACATTCTAGGAATCAGCGAACTAAAATGGACTGGAATGGGTGAATTTAACTCAGATGACCATTATATCTACTACTGTGGACAGGAATCCCTTAGAAGAAATGGAGTAGCTTTCATAGTCAACAAAAGAGTCTGAAATTCAGTACTTGGATGCAATCTCCAAAATGACAGAATGATCTCTGTTTGTTTCCAAGGCAAAACAAACCATTCAATATCACAGTAATCCAAGTCTGTGCCCCGACCAGTAATGCTGAAGAAACTGAAGTTGAACAGTTCTATGAAGACCTACAAGACCTTTTAGAACTAACACCCAAAAAAGATGTCCTTTTCATTATAGGGGACTGGAATGCAAGTAGGAAGTCAAGAAACACCTGGAGGAACAGGCAGATTTGGCCTTGGAGTACGGAATGAAGCAGGGCAAAGGCTAATAGAGTTTTGCCAAGAGAACTTGCTGGTCATAGCAAACGCCCTCTTCCAACAACACAAGAGAAGACTCTACACATGGACATCACCAGATGGCCAAAACTGAAATCAGATTGATTATATTCTTTGCAGCCAAAGATGGAGAAGCTCTATACAGTCAGCAAAAACAAGACCGGGAGCTGACTGTGGCTCAGATCATGAACTCCTTATTGCCAAATTCAGACTTAAATTGAAGAAAGTGGGGAAAACCACTAGACCATTCAGGTATGACCTAAATCAAATCCCTTACAATTATACAGTGGAAGTGACAAATAGATTTAAGGTACTAGATCGGATAGACACAGTGTCTGATGAACTATGGATGAAGGTTTGTGACATTGTAGAGGAGACAGGGATCAAGAGCATCCCCAAGAAAAAGAAATGCAAAAAAGCAAAATGACTGTCTGAGGAGGCCTTACAAGTAGCTGTGAAAAGAAGAGAAGCAAAAAGCAAAGGTGAAAAGGAAAGATATATCCATTTGAATGCAGAGTTCCAAAGAATAGCAAGAAGAGATAAGAAAGCCTTCCTCAGCAATCAATGCAAAAAAACAGAGGAAAACAATAGAATGGGAAAAACTAGAGATCTCTTCAAGAAAATTAGAGATACCAAGGGAACATTTCATGAAAAGATGGGCTCAATAAAGGACAGAAATGGTATGGACCTAACAGAAGCAGAAGATATTAAGAAGAGATGGCAAGAATACACAGAAGAACTATATAAAAAAGATTTTCATGACCCACATAACCATGATGGTGTGATCACTCACACTCACCTAGAGCCAGACATCCTGGAATGGGAAGTCAAGTGGGCCCTAGGAAGCATGACTACAAACAAAGCTAGTGGAGGTGGTGGAATTTCAGTTGAGCTATTTCAAATCCTGAAAGATGATGCCGTGAAAGGGCTGCACTCAATATGCCAGCAAATTTGGAAAACTCAGCTGTGGCCACAGAACTAGAAAAGGTCAGTCTTCATTCCAATCCCAAAGAAAGGCAATGCCAAAGAATGCTCAAACTTGCACAATTGCACTCATCTCTCATACTAGAAAAGTAATGCTCAAAATTCTCCAAGCCAGGCTTCAGCAGTATGTGAACCATGAACTTCCATATGTTCAAGCTGGTTTTAGAAAAGGCAGAGGAACCAGAGATCAAATTGCCAACATCCACTGAATCATCGAAGAAGCAAGAGAGTTCCAGAAAAACATCTATTTCTGCTTTATTGACTATGCTAAAGCCTTTGATTGTGTGGATCACAATCAACTGTGGAAAATTCTGAAAGAGATGGGAATACCAGACACCTGACCTGCCTCTTGAGAAACCTGTATGCAGGTCAGGAAGCAACAGTTAGAACTGGACATGGAACAGACTGGTTCCAAATAGGAAAAGGAGTACGTCAAGGCTGTATAGTGTCACCCTGCTTAATTAACTTATATGCAGAGTACATCATGAGAAACACTGGGCTGGATGAAGCACAAGCTGGAATCAAGATTTCTGGGAGAAATCTCAGTAACCTCAGATATGCAGATCATACCACCTATATGGCATAAAGCAAAGAAGAACTAAAGAGTCTCTTGATGAAAGTGAAAGAGGAGAATGAAAAAATTGGCTTAAAGCTCAGCATTCAGAAAACTAAGATCATGGCATCTGGTCCCATCACTTCATGGGAAATAGATTGGGAAACATTGAAAACAGTGTCAGACTTTATTTTTTCGGGCTCCAAAATCACTGTGAATGGAGATTGCAGCCATGAAATAAAAAGATGCTTACTCCTTGGAAGGTAAGTTATGACCAACCTAGATAGCATGTTCAAAAGCAGAGACATTACTTTGCCAACAAAGGTCTGTCTCATCAAGGCTATGGTTTTTCCAATGGTTGTGTATGGATGTGAGAGTTGGACTGCGAAGAAAGCTGAGCCCCGAAGAATCGATGCTTTTGAACTGTGGTGTTGGAGAAGACTCTTGAGAGTTCCCTGCACTGAAAGCAGATCCAACCAGTCCGTCCTAAAGGAGATCAGTCCTGGATATTCATTGGAAGGACTGATGCTGAGGCTGAAACTCCAATACTTTGGCCACCTGATGCGAAGAGCTGACTCATTTGAAAAGACCCTGATGCTGGAAAAGATTGAGGGCAGGAGGAGAAGGGGACGACACAGGAAGAGATGGTTGGATGGCATCACCGACTCAACGGACATGGGTTTGGGTGGACTCCGGGAATTGGTGATAGACAGGGAGGCTTGTTGTGCTGCGGTTCATGGAGTAGCAAAGAGTCAGGCACGACTGAGCGAGTGAACTGAACTGAATTGATTATGATTATTATTAATTTTTTTTCTCTGTGCCTTATAACTAGTAGATGTCTCACTGGAAGGAAATACTTGTTCACTGATTCTTTTTTAGAATTAATGTGAGTGGAAATGACACAGTGTTTAATTCACTTATAAATGTATCAGTTACTTTTTGCAGGGTAACCAATCATTCCCAAATTTAGTGGTTTTTAAAACAGTCACTTTATCATTTACAGCTCTGTAAGTAAGTTAGAGATTCAACCAGGGCTGTTCAGGCACAGCGCATCTTTAATCTGGGTCTGGGTCTGGGTATCTAGGATACCTTTACCCCCAAGCTTGTTGCCTCCTGGGGTAACTGGACTGACTGGGACCTGGATGGGTTGCTCTCTCATCGTTACTATTACTGCACCTGTCATGGTTCAGTAAGCTAGCCTTGGCTTCCTTTACTTCCCATGAGAGTGAAAGTGGAAACCTCTCAAGGTCTAACCCTGGAACCAGCGGAATGTCCCTTCTGCTGTATTCTGTTGAGTAAAGCATGTCACCAGGCCAGTCCAGAATCAAGAATAGGCGATACATACTTGATGGGAATAAGCAGTGCGGCACACAGCATTCAGAGGAACTGTTTTAATTAGTTATTTATTTACTTTTGGCTGTGCTGGGTCTTGGCTGCATTCATTCTTCCTCTAGTTGCAGCAAGTGGGGCTACTCTATAGTTGTGGAGTGCAGACTTCTCGTTGCGGTGGCTTCTCTTGTTGCAGAGCCTGGGCTCTAGGGCTTGTGGGCTACAGTAGCTGGGGCACTCGGGCTTAGTTACTCCTAGGCATGTGGGATCTTCCTGGCCCAGGAATTGACCCTGTGTTTCCTGCATTGGCAGACAGACTCTTAACCACTGCACTGCCAGAGAAGTCCAAGAATTGCTGACTGCTATATTTTCAGATGATTTTCCACTCTAAGGGAACTCTGTATCTCCTAAATTTTCTTCTAGAAGTTTCCAAGGTACTCTTAAATGATTTGGGGTGTGGGAAGTCTATTCTGTTAAATTCAATGTCTTGTAATTTATTGAAAGTTAATATTTTTTTGGTAAAACCTGAGGTAATTTCTAAGACTTATCCATTCTATTTCCCTCATTACCACATTTATTTTTAATACTGCTAGATGTGTCTAATTTTTATGATTAAGAACAATATACAGAAATCAAATTGCCAACATCCGCTGGATCATGGAAAAAGCAAGAGAGTTCCAGAAAAACATCTATTTCTGCTTTATTGACTACGCCAAAGCCTTTGACTGTGTGGATCACAATAAACTGTGGAAAATTCTGAAAGAGATGGGAATACCAGACCACCTGATTTGCCTCTTGAGAAATTTGTATGCAGGTCAGGAAGCAACAGTTAGAACTGGACATGGAACAACAAACTGGTTCCAAATAGGAAAGGGAGTATGTCAAGGCTGTATATTGTCACCCTGCTTATTTAACTTCTATGCAGAGTGCATCATGAGAAACGCTGGACTGGAAGAAACACAAGCTGGAATCAAGATTGCCAGGAGAAATATCAATAGCCTCAGATATGCAGATGACACCACCCTTATGGCAGAAAGTGAAGAGGAACTCAAAAGCCTCTTGATGAAAGTGAAAGTAGAGAGTGAAAAAGTCGGCTTAAAGCTCAACATTCAGAAAACGAAGATCATGGCATCTGGTCCCATCACTTCATGGGAAATAGATGGGGAAACAGTGGAAACAGTGGCAGACTTTATTTTTCTGGGCTCCAAAATCACTGCAGATGATGACTGCAGCCATGAAATTAAAAGACGCTTACTCTTTGGAACAAAAGTTATGACCAACCTAGATAGCATATTCAAAAGCAGAAACATTACTTTGCCAACAAAGGTCCGTCTAGTCAAAGCTATGGTTTTTCCATGTATGGATGTGAGAGTTGGACTGTGAAGAAGGCTGAGCACCGAAGAATTGATGCTTTTGAACTGTGGTGTTGGAGAAGACTCTTGAGAGTCCCTTGGACTGCAAGGAGATCCAACCAGTCCATTCTGAAGGAGATCAGCCCTGGGATTTCTTTGGAAGGAATGATGCTAAAGCTGAAACTCCAGTACTTTGGCCACCTCATGCGAAGAGTTGACTCATTGGAAAAGACTCTGATGCTGGGAGGGATTGGGGGCGGGAGGAGAAGGGGATGACAGAGGATGAGATGGCTGGATGGCATCACTGACTCAATGGACGTGAGTCTGGGTGAACTCCGAGAGTTGGTGATGGACAGGGAGGCCTGGCGTGCTGCGATTCATGGGGTCGCAAAGAGTCGGACATGACTGAGCGACTGAACTGAACTGAACTGAACTGAACAGAAATTAATCCTGGTGAGTGAATTAGAATGAGAAGTGTCACCTGCAAAATAGCTTTGAACATTGTAAACTTGTTTCAAATATGTTGTGATGATATTTGATTGGTTTTAAAATTTACATATGCAAAGTACAAACTCTGGAAAAAGAAACTCCTAAGTCCACTGTAATGTAAGTATGGAAGAAGAAGTTTTCTTCCTCTATAAGCACTGCTCTAACTTTATCTATTTTTAAAAATAAATGTGCTGATCAATGCCATGAATAATTAAGTGAAAGGAGTTGTGGGATTTGGGGCTCTTTTCTTTTTAGTAATTGTAAATTCCATTTCACAAAGCCACAGCTCAGTAAGTAGGCGGAACAAAGTCTGGGTTACTCCTTATCCAAAAAAAAAAAAGAACCAACAACCAACTCCCCAGTAAATCTTAGTTCTAGGAAGATTTTTGCTTAGAAAAGAGTTTTGCTTATAGATATTTTCTCCATATGATATTAAATCGTGTGAAGAGGTTTATATATCTAATGAAATTATTCTTGCAAGGATAATGATGAAGTTTTTCTTTCTTAAATGGTTATAAACAGTGGTTTTTTGGTTCAGGACCAAACCTAGTATAAGTCTGATTTATCAACCCTTGTGTACAGTCAGTCTGCACTGATGATTCCCGTCAGACCTGTGAACTGATGAGACAGCGAATGGAGCCCTCTTATCCTTCTGATTACTTTGCCGCCTTAGAATTCTCTGTAAATGAAATGGATGGTATATTTAAATTGTCTGCTTCTCCTGCAAGTACGTATACCTAGGAGGATGGGAGAGACATTAATTCCAGGGCAACATTGCTCATGCATCCATTGAAGGGAAAAGGATTAATTCCAGGTCCATAAGGTTCATATTGATGCCATGCTGGAGACAGAACTCTGCCTCATAAACAGTAATACCTTGCAGTGACAGAATTATAGTTTTTCCAACTGGAAGACCTTTGGTACTCAAGTCCATTTGCCTTCTTTATTTTCCATTCATTGACTTACACAGGGAATGAGATCCATGGATTTCAGTGTTGATGATATTAATACATTGTAGGGTTTTCCGCTCTTGTTTTGTATACATTGTTTTAATGATTTTTTGAAATAGGAGAGGTTGTTTAGAATATGTAACTTCAGTACTATTTTTTTTTTTTTCATATAAGTGTAGGCACTGATGGAATTGCCCACTGCAAACATGCCTATAACCTAGCACACCCACGTGGAGTGCACTAGGATATTTCTAACAAACCAGATGCTGATAGTCTATTGAGAGGCTGGCTGTGCTTCTTAACTCACCCTTAGCTCCCTTTTCAGTTCAGTTCAGTTCAGTTGCTCAGTCGTGTCTGACTCTTTGCAACCCCGTGAACGGCAGCACGGCAGGCCTCCCTGCTGCTGCTGCTGCTGCTGCTGCTGCTAGGTCGCTTCAGTTGTGTCCAACTCTGTGCAATCCCATAGACGGCAGCCCACCAACCAACTCCCAGAGTCCACCCAAATCCATGTCCATTGAGTCGGTGATGCCATCCAGCCATCTTCTCCTCGGTCATCCTCTTCTCCTCCTGCCCTCAATCGTTCCCAGCATCTGGGTCTTTTCAAATGAGTCAGCTCTTTGCATCAGGTGGCCAAAATATTAGAGTTTCAGCTTCAACATCAGTCCTTCCAATGAACACCCAGGACTGATCTCCTTTAGGATGGACTGGTTGGATCTCCTTTCAGTTCAAGGGACCCTCAAGAGTCTTCTCCAACACCACGGTTCAAAAGCATCAATTCTTCGGTGCTTAGCCTTCTTCACAGTCCACCTCTCATATCCATACATGACCCCAGGAAAAACCATAGCCTTGACTAGATGGACCTTTGTTGGCAAAGTAATGTCTCTGCTTTTGAATATGCTATCTAGGTTGGTCATAACTTTTGTTCCAAGGAGTACAAAATCTAATTTCATGGCTGCAGTCACCATCTGCAGTGATTTTGGAGCCCAGAAAAGTAAAGTCTGACACTGTTTTCAATGTTTCCCAATCTGTTTCCCATGAAGTGATGAGACCAGATGCCATGATCTTCATTTTCTGAATGTTGAGCTTTAATCCAACTTTTTCATTCTCCTCTTTCACTTTCATCAAGAGGCTCTTTAGTTCTTAACTTTATGCCATAAGGGTGGTGTCATCGGTTATTGATATTTCTCCCAGCAATCTTGATTCCAGCTTGTGCTTCCTCCAGCCCAGTGTTTCTCATGATGTACTCTGCATGTAAGTTAAATAAGCAGGGTGATAACATACAGCCTTGACGTACTCCTTTTCCTATTTGGAACCAGTCTGTTGTTCCATGTCCAGTTCTAACTGTTGCTTCCTGACCTGCATACAGGTTTCTCAAGAGGCAGGTCAGGTGGTCTGGTATTCCCATCTCTTTCAGAATTTTCCACAGTTTGTTGTGATCCACATAGTCAAAGGCTTTGGCATAGAGAATAAAGCAGAAATAGATGTTTTTCTGGAATGCTCTTGCTCTTTTGATGATCCAGTGGATGTTGGCAATTTGATCTCTGCTTCCTCTGCCTTTTCTAAAACTAGCTTGAACATATCCTCTTATTGGGCAGAATAAATTGTTCCCCTTAGAGTTTCATCT
This sequence comes from Bos mutus, assembly GCF_027580195.1. NCBI lineage: Eukaryota > Metazoa > Chordata > Mammalia > Artiodactyla > Bovidae > Bos > Bos mutus. Next base: position 27,311,344 of record NC_091638.1, read on the forward strand.
CTTCTCTTCCATGTGTCCTTGACCTTTTCTGTCCTGTCTGTCTTCTGAAGTGCTATCTCTCTTTCTCCTCTTCTAGAGAGTGAACTGTCAGTCACTCTGTTCATGTTACCCCACTGTATTGTGGCTTGGTTGTGAGACGGTTTGCAAGAAGATATATAACATTTGATAGTTCTATTTTATAAGGATTTTTAAGTCAATGACACAGCTTTTACTATCCAGGGCTTCCTCTTAGTAGATGCTCAAATAATAGAAACAGCCACTAATATTGATCCCACTGGTAAAACAATAGCAACCAGTGAACTGGGTCAAAGCGAGGTTTTTGCATAGGTTCACACCCCCAAGTGTGTATACACACACACACACACACACACATGCATTGTGGGAGTGGGGGCTTTCTTGTGTGTATGTGTGTGTGTGTGTGTGTGTACCCTATAAAATCTCCTTGTCTAAATTAAAAATAATACGGTTTCTGGCACGGAGTTAATATTGGCACTTGTAACTACTCTGCTCAAATAGCAGTAGTGTTTTCTTAGCATTAATGAAAATACTTTCTCTTTCTATGGGCATATAGACTTTGTAACACCACTAGGAATTCTGGACTACTGTGTAATATTTTTGGAAATTTAAAGTCACATATAGTAATCTTCTTTAACCTTCAAAGTCTCTCTATTGTTCTTTGATGTTCAGTAGCAAATCACCTTTGCACCAGAAGTTGTTGTAAAAGAGAAGAGAAAATGGAGTTTCTATTCTTTCAGCCACTTACATGCATTAAAATTTGAGAGAGAGAGAGGGTTCAGTAGGATATGAGGTGAAGCTATCACAAGGCTAATGCATTATGTATGTGAAACCACAAAAAAGTCATTAATTAGCCACAGTATATTTTGGACTCCTTGTCATAAATTGTTCTAAAGTTAAAACAAATTTGCCAGGCTATAAAACTCTCAGTTAATTTGCTAGTCAGAATTTGTGAGACTTCTAAAAACAAAAACAAAATTCAATATCTAATAAGAAGTGTTAGACTATTGAGTCAATATGCATAATCATTTACTTTTTTGCAAGCTAAGTTATTTTAAAGCTATACCTATGCCTGAAATCTACTAGCCACTCAATGGTTCCTCCTATTATGAAGTGATTAATGGTAACAATTGTTGATGTAGTAAATTATACATGTTTTATTCTTTAACCTTACTAGAAAGAGATTTCCTAGAGAGAATTTATGATCAGTGAGACATATGTATCCAGAGTTTTGTTTAAGCTTTTTGAAAAATAACTTTATTAAGAATACTGGAGAGGTAAATCTTTAATTAGGTGTGACCCACAGTCATTTGCTGTGAACAAAATTGCAATTAAGAATCTGTGTTTTACCCTCATTTTTGTTCAGGGAAACAAGGGAAACAGTGACCCAGAATGTCAGTCCATCTCACAGCTAAGCCACATGGGGCAGCCACATCCTGAAGTCTGAGCGCTTTGAAAAAGTGTGTGTGTTACTTTCTTTGAGAATTATTGGATATGATTTGTATATGTCTCATTTTGTTTTTCTTTTTGCCCCGTGATGCATTTTCGAGTAGATGTATTTTTCCCCCAGTTCTCAGTTTTAGGTTAAAGTCCCTGTCTGTACCAATCAACATATCTTTTCATCTTCCATGTGGAAATCAGTAATCAGTGACTTGAGGTTTCTTCCTTTGGCCCTCTTGTACACTGCTGAGCTTCTAGAACGTGTGCCCTGTATGTGCCCCCTTGATTCCTTGTCCTCTCTGGACTTGGATAGCCTTCCTGTCTGCCTCTGATCTCACGCCTGTACTGGTGGCATTTCTGAGATCACAGGAAGCTTCTGCAGGTCAGGTTCGGTGGTTGTGTCTCAGTCCTTGTTTCCAAGCTCTCAGTGCTATTTGCTGCTGATCTCTACCATCACTTTACTTCTTGTGACTTTCATAGCACTGAACGTTTAGAGTCCTTTTATGTGTCTGCTCCATCTGGCTGATTTTTATCCTTACCTTGCTTGTTGTGGATGTTGTCTGAGCTTCAGCTGCTGACAGTCTTTTCTCTTTCTTCCTTCTCTCTTCCAGTAGAGTCCTTCCATTCTCTCTGTAACTCTGTTGTTCCTGTGTGCTGATTAGGTCTTGTCACTCTAGTCCCAGTTTCCCCAACCACACCATTTCCATCTGAATGTCTTACTGTTGATTTAAACTTGAGTACGTCTGAAATTGAACTCCTGTTTCTCCTCATCTTATGACTTCTTGGCTTATTCTACCCTATTTCTGTCTCTGGACCATCAGTCTTCCCTGTCAAAGGAGCCAGAAGCCTTGGATTTCCCATCGATTCTTTCCTCACCTCCCCACTTCCCTAACCAGACACTCATCATGCTGGAGTCATCTTTGCATCGTTCCTCAGATCCATCTCCCCAGCCATTGCACTGCTTTAGGCTTTTATCGTCATGTTACCATGGCCACAGCAACAGCCTCCTGGTTTCTCCTCTTCTGCTGCCACCCTCTGTGGTACCATATCAGTTATCTTTGGACATAGCCATGTTCATTCAGTTTTTTCACTGTGTGACTGTAATACCTTTCTGCTGCTTATAAAAGTCCTTAACCTGGTATTCAAGGCTTCTTGCATTTTGGCAACAGTATTATTTTTTCAGTTGCTGTCCTCAAAATCAGTGGTTCTCAACGAGCATACATACGAACTAGTATTTTGTAACATCCCCTTTATATGTTGACATGACATTATGGTTAATACAACAGAATTGTTCACATGATTTCAGAAAGCCTGGTGTAAGATCTTATGTATGATAAAAAAAGAGAAATACAAGGAACTTGATTCACAGTTTGTTGTTTGAAATTATAATGTTTTTTTATTTGTAATTTATTGTTTGAAATTGGTTCATGATTCTGTTGTTCTAGTCTTTCAGTGTTTTGTTATGCCCACCCCAGAAGATAAGGTTGTCTGTGCTTGCATGTCTTATAATCATTAAGCTTGGATTGAAGAGACACTAGACAGTTGTCAGCTAAACTTTAGCATTGTCTTCATATTTGACATGAACATGATAACTAAGTATGTATATGTGAATATAATCATAAAATCGCTGGGAATGTGGTGGCTACAGCTGCAGACCGGTTACCTGTGAGTCAGATTGTTGACTGGGTTCCCATTATGGATGTTGCCACTGGTGATGTGGTAAATGATAGGAGCGACAATTCTTGGTATCATCTAAACATTCATTGCAAATTTGGTCTTCCTTTGATTCACACAGTATTTGCATCCTTATGTATTAAGACCATGCAAATTATTCTTCATAGGCTCAGGTAATGATGGATAGGTTTTTTCTTACATAACCTTCCCATATGAAAACCCTGTGGGAATTGCATTGCAAAATATCTAGCTTTCATGGCCTCTGCTTTCTAAAGACCCTGGTATTCCCCAGTGAGAGAACCAGAATGCCCCCAGATGTTTTCCAAAGTATCCACACAGTAAGGTGAGGGATGGTGCCAAGAGCCACTGCTCTGATCTCTGCACGGGCATCGCTACCTCTGTGCTGTGCACTCACCTTTACCTGTGTGTGCCTTTCTCCTGGGGAAAGTCTGCACTCCTCTGGTTGCTTCTCAGAATCAAATCCATGCCTAAACCTTACACTCTGACCTCCCGCCTGCTTAAAAGTGCATTGTGGTAATTTAGCACCTGTTGTGTATGCTTATTTATTTATTTTTTGTACATGAATGGTGCCTCTTTTGTAGTAGAAGGTATATATTTGGTTGCAAAAGTCAGATTTGCAACTCAAACGGGCTCAAGCCTCTACCCTCCACCCCCTCTAAGTGCATCAGCCCTCCTTATTGAAAAGTCCAGGACTCGTTTACTGGGCAGAGTGAAACCAGAGGTTTATCATGGTTTCTGGCTTGCTCTGCCTGTATCCCCCTCTTTTCTTTTTGCCCATGTATTCATCTGGCAGGCTAAGTCCTCAGATTCACTATAGCGTCATACAGTTGCAGCTTATGTCTTGCTCATGCTACATATCTAACCTAAGCAGCAGATGAAATCTGCTCATTGTGGTTACTCAGGGACCCAAGTTGACAGAAGCGCAATTCTGGCTTGTGCCTCTGTTCTCCCAATGACGTGGAAAATGGAGCATGGCAAGATGTGTAGTTGTCTCAAAGCCTACAGGAAGTACAGGTCACTTCTGCTCACATCTCACTGGCTAAAACCAGTCAGATGGGCATGTCCGTATTCAGAGTGGGAGTGCAGTCCTCTCCTGTGCCTGAACTGAAAGGGAAAGCATAGCATTTGTGGACAGAGAAGCCCTGATGTTGAAGACACGTGGGTTTCTTTTGCATTGTTATCTGCCTGCACTGTCTCTACATACACACCCCTTCCTCCATGCTTTACCTGACTCCCCTGTTATCTTTTAAATGCTTTTTTATTTCTCTGTGGAAAAAGAGGTCGTTTTCTTATTAATAGAGACCAAGTTCTGAAATTGACTTCTTGTAGCCAACTCTGGGCCATGTGTGTATCCTTGAATTGGGAACCAAGGAAGTGGGAAACGCCCCGCCTGAATTATAAGTGCGGAGAGTAGCTGCGGAGGGAGGAGAGGTCTGGGGAGAGTAGCTTGGGGGGTGCTACTCATCACAGTAAACTCAAGGCAGAACACATGCAAGACAAAGGCAGGCAAATGCCATGGACACTCCTGTGTTCCCTATTAGATTCATCATTTCATGAACAAAGATGCTTAATACTTTTTAAAAAAATATGCCATGGGAAGTGTTTCAGACAGTATCTTTCTTAAATTGTTGCTTATTTATTCGTTCATTTATAATATAATTATATTAGTATTATTTGTTATTGTTGTTTAGTCGCTAAGTTGTATCCAGTTCTTTTGCAACCCCATGAACTATAGGCCACCAGCCTCCTCTGTCTATGGGATTTCCCAGGCAAGAATACTGGAGAGGGTTGCCATTTCCTCCTCCAGGGGGTCTTTCTGACACAGAGATCCAACCCAGGTCTCCTACATTGCAGGCAGATTCTTTACTGTCTGTGCCAGGGTTTTAAACCCAGTACATGCAGCTCTGTGTTCCACCAGTATAATTATTTACTGAGCGGCCACTTGATGTACTTTAATACATTTTTCCTCAAACTGCACAGTATATCCCTCATCATTAATGCAGATTGAAAGGCAGAAAAGGACTGTTAATTCCACAAGATCAAGGGGAGTGTTTCTGTCAGTCAACCCAAGGAAAGAAATTAATGGGGTGTGTGTGTGTGTATGTGTGTATAGTTTAATATTCTCCTTCCATTCTCCCATGTTATTAATGACCTTTATATGTTTTCTTGATGAAATACCCATTCCATGTTTGGCTGAAAACCTCCTCTATGACTAAGAAGAGCAAATATTTTGATAAGTGGTTTTCTCAGATCTGGAGTCTCTACAGAGAAACCATTGCCCGAGGCTACATGCCCTACTTTGTTTGCTGGCTTGTCCTGTGCCAGCCAAGATAAGGGTATTTTGCTTTCCTTTGTAGTTTGAAGACATCTAGCAGCTTGTCACAACTTCCAGAATCTTTGAGGAAATGAAGTCTGAATACCAAGACAGTAATTTTACCATTATCCCAGTGGGTCGGTGTTCAACTTGATACATTGTAATTTTAACAAGGAAGTTACAAGAAAAGAATTTCATACTGTGCCTCTGTAGAAAGGTGAAATAAAATAGAATGCAATTCCCATTTGTTCTTCTGTAGCTCATTTTGACAGCTAAAAGAACTCTTAAATGGGCACAGATACATCCCCTTTTAATCTATTTATCTGATATATTAAAATTACGTTTTTAGTTTTGTTTATTTCAGACAGTACAATCATTAGGTTTTGTTAAGAGAGCCATTTAGTATTTCAAGATGATAGGTACTATAAAGGTTTTTAAACTTAAAGAGTTTTAATTTTACACTCGGTTTTAAAATGTATATACAACTCACTCCGGTACTCTTGCCTGGCAAATCCCATGATCAGAGGAGCCTGGTGGGTTGCAGTCCATGGGGTCACTAGGAGTTGGACACGACTGAGTGACTTCACTTTCACTTTTAACTTTCATGCTTTGGAGAAGGCAATGGCAACCCACTCCAGTGTTCTTTCCTGGAGAATCCCAGGGACAGAGGAGCCTGGTGGGCTCCCGTCTCTGGGGTCGCACAGAGTCGGACACGACTGAAGCGACTTAGCAGCAGCAGCAGCATACTTAATGTTTAATGATCAAGTCAGCATGTAATGATATAATGTTTTTGGTATGTCTTACAAAAGGCAAATGTTATTCTATAAGAGATTTTGGGTCAATTGCAAATATGACATTTAATTCAGCTTATTATACCATAAAGGGTGGTCAGTTGTATGTAGTGTTCTGCTTGTCTAAAACCTGACTTCAAAATAAGAAATCTAATGCAATGTAAGCCCACAAATGTCAGTAAATGATTAATTCTGTAGTTTGCAAGAACTCAATTTCCACAGTTCTTTTGCAGAAAATCCAGGGAGTTTAGACTTATACACTGTTATTATTTAACACTGAAAGTAATGTGAATTAGATACTCCACTTCTGTTTCAATCATACATAAGTACAGTCTGGGATTTACAACTTTTAATTTGATTCTCCCTGTCACTCTAGCGTGGATTCATTTGTGCAGGTCCCCACTTGTGACTTGCGAATATGGACCCATCAGAAGCCTTCAATCTAATGACTCTCAATGCATGTAAAAATCTCAGCTACAATATATTTTTTAAAGCAAGATAGGCCACTTCCTAGCTTCTTCCTTTCAAAGGAATTTTAAAATGGTGAAACCCTCTTTGTGTCAGTTATTCAACTGGTTGGATTAAAAAAGAACAAAGCAGAATGGCCCTCTTTCTTCCTTCTGTACTTGGGATTCTGTATAAAGATGTGGTATCCAGTCAGAGACAGCCATCTTACAATCAGGAGGGGATGAACTGTTTTCCTGAGGCTGTCAGGATGGAAAGATGGAAAGTATCTGAGTTCTTAATGAGAAGGTTGAAATCCTTACTCTACCTCTTATCCACTTTCCGTCTTTGAGCTTGGTACTTGTTTAAGCCTCAGTTTCCTCAAATGTCAAATGAGAATAATAATAGGATCTATTTAATTGGCCTGTTGCAAGGATCACATGCAATAATATATGTAAAACAGATTGTAAGTGCTGTGCTGCAGTTCATACCTTTTGAGAAAGAAGATAATATAACGACATGTTATATTCCTGTATATTGTCTCATTTGGATGTCAACAACTGTATCAGGTGTCACATTCTATTATAAAGAGTAAAGTACAAAATTTACATATTACATGTAATAATCATATATTACAATTGTATTACCTCTAATTATCCATCCTGGAGACATGTTTGATACAGGTTTTATTAACAATATAATCTTTACTGTGACTATGATTATCAGTTATCACCTCTCTTGTGTTGTTGCCAGAATATTTATGTAGATAAGAAATAAGTACTGTTATCTCCATTTTTGTCAAGTGAAAAAGCTGAGGCTTTCAAAGAATAAGTACCTTGGTAAAAAGTCACAGAGATTTTTGGATGAGAACCAGGAACAAGAGCCAGGACTGGAAGTTAAAAGTCTGGAAACCCTCCACTTAGAACTACTGTAGTTGCCTCTCGCACGCACGCGTGCGCAGTTGCTTCAGTCTTGTCTGACTCTTTGTGAACCTGTGGACTGTAATGCTCCAGGCCCCTCTGTCCATGGGAATTCTACAGGCAAGAATAGTGGAGTGGCTTGTCCTCTTCAAGGGGATCTTCCTGACCCAGGGATTGAACCATAGTCTCCTGCAGCTCCTGCATTGCAGGCAGATTCTCTACTGCTGAGCTACTGGGGAAGCCCTTTATTGTCTTCTTCTTGGACTCTAAACAAGGATACACATGAAAAGTAAGCAATAAAAATAGAGCAATTCTGTACTTTAGATTTCTAATTTTCCTTAACAGATTATTTTCATTTTAAATAGTTGAAGCATAATTAACATGCAATTAAATGCATAGGTCTTAACGTTCAAATTGACGCCTTTTGACAATTAATTACCCTCAGGTTGTCACAAATGGATACCCACAACAAGATACAGGACACTCATGGCCCTTCCTAGTCAATCCCAAGCCCCTCGCCCCCTGCCACAATAGAGTTTTACCTGTTCTTAGAGTTCTATTAACCTGAAGCATCATGCATATATTCTTAATAGTATGGCTGTTTTGTTCAGCATCATGTTTTTCAGATTTATGTCAAGTAGTGTTGCATCTACTAGTTTTTTTTTTTTTTTTTCTCTTGAGTAGTAATCTTTCACTACAGGGATATACCATAAACCGTTTATTCATTGGTCTCCTGATGGACATTTGGTTTGGTTTCCATGTTTCCACTCTCGGACTATTATTATTCTAACTGTGTTTTCTTAGGTTCTGTTATTTGTCTCTTTGACATCTGTTAATTACAGGGCCAAACTACTGGCCAGAGTTGTTTATATCTCCCCTGTGATCCACCTCCTTTATCTACTCTGAACCACCTCCTTTATCTACTCTCATGCACCAAGCCAGTATTTCCATGGCCCTAGATCAATCCAGATTTAGGAGCCAGATACCTGGGGACAGTCGCTATTCCACACAGTTCCCCCTTAATTATTCAAACCAGCCAATCCTAAACTGTGTATGCAGCCCTGCCTTGCCCTCTCCCCAAAAAGTTCAGTTCAGTTGCTCAGTCATGTCTGACTCTTTGTGACCCCATGGACTGCAACACGGCCGGCCTCCCTGTCCATCAGCAACTCCCAGAGTTTATTCAAACTCAGATCTACTCAGTTAGTGATGCCATCCAACCATCTTATCCTCTATCATCCCCTTCTCCTCCTGCCTTCAGTCTTTCCCAGCAAGAGGGTCTTTTCAGATGAGTCAGTTCTCCGCATCAGGTGGCCAAAGTACTGGAGTTTCAGCTTCAGCATCAGTCCTTCCAATGAATATTCAGGACTGATTTCCTTTAGGATGAACTGGTTGGATCTCCTTGCAGGCCAAGAGTCTTCTCAGTCATGTCTTACTTTTTGAGATCCCATTGACTGTTGCCTACCAGGCTCCTCCGTCCATGGAATTTTCCAGGCAGAGTACTGGAGTGGGTTGCCATTTCCTTCTCCAGGGGATATTCTCAACCCAGGGATCAAACTCATGTCTTCCGCATTGCAGGCAGACGCTTCACTGTCTGAGCCACCAGGAAAGCCCTCTTCTCTGATACCACAGTTCAAAAGCATTAAGTCTTTGGCACTCAGCTTTCCTTATAGTTCAACTCTCACATCCATACATGACTACTGGCAAAACCATAGCTTTGACTAGACAGACCTTTGTTGGCAAAGTGATGTCTAGGTTGGTCATAGCTTTTCTTTCAAGGAGCAAGAGTCTTTTAAATGCATGGCTGCAGTCATCATCTGCAGTGATTCTGGAGCCCAAAAAACTAAAGTCTGTCACTATTTCCATTGTTTCCCCATTTATTTGCCATGAAGTGATGGGACCGGATGCCATGATCTTCGTTTTCTGAATGTTGAGCTTTAAGCCAACTTTTTCACTCTCCTCTTTCACTTTCATCAAGAGGCTCTTTAGTGCTTCTTCACTTTCTGCCATAAGGGTGGTGTCATCTGCATATCTGAGGTTACTGATATTTCTCCTGGCAGTCTTGATACCAGCTTGTGCTTCTTCCAGCCCAGTGTTTCTCATGATGTACTCTGCATAGAAGTTAAATAAGCAGGGTGACAATATACAGGCTTGGCATACTCCTTTTCCTATTTGGAACCAGTCTGTTGTTCCATGTCCAGTTCTAACTGTTGCTTCCTGACCTGCATACAGATTTCTCAAGAGGCAGGTCAGGTGGTCTGGTATTCCCATCTCTTTTAAGAATTTTCCACAGTTTGTTGTGATACAACAGTCAAAGGCTTTGGCATAGTCAATAAAGTAGAAGTAGATGTTTTTCTGGAACTCTATTGCTTTTTTGATGATCCAGTGGATATTGGCAATTTGATCTCTGTTTCCTCTGCCTTTTCTAAATCCAGCTTGAACATCTGGAAGTTCACGGTTCACATTCTGTTGATGCCTGGCTTGGAGAATTTTGAGCATTAATTTGCTAGCGTGTGAGGTGAGTGCAATTATGTGGTAGTTTGCACATTCTTTGTCATTGCCTTTCTTTGAGATTGGAATGAAGACCAACCTTTTCCAGTCCTGTGGCCACTGCTGAGTTTTCCAGATTTGCTGGCATATTGAGTGCAGCACTTTCACAGCATCATCTTTTAGGATTTTTACAGCATCAGCTTTTAGTTCAGCTGCACAGTGCTGGAGCAGTGGCTGTGCCATGCTGGAGCAACTTTGAGGAGATACCCTATGTTCAAGGGCAAAGGAGAAGCCCCAGCAAGACAGTAGGACGGGTGAAATCTTGTTTAGAATCAAACCCTATACCTGCCAGAGATACTCAGAGGGCTCAAACAAACCTTGTGCGCATCAGGACCCAAAGACCCCACAGAGACTGAGACAGAACTGTGTTTGAGTGTCTCCTGTGGAGGTATGGGTCTCCAGTGGACTGCTGCAGGGGTAGGGGCCCTGGGTGCTGCAGACTTGAGTATGGCATAAGCCCTCTTGGAGGAGGTCACCATTAACCCCACCATAGAGCCGCAAGAACTTACACAGGACTGGAGAAATAGACTTTTGGAGGGCACAAACAGAACCTTGTGCACACCAGGACCCAGGAGAAAGGAGCAGTGACCCTGTAAGAGAATGACCCAGACTTACCCATGAGTGTCCAGGAGTCTCCAGCGGAGGTGTGGGTCGTGGTGGCCTACTGCAGGGTTGGGGCACTAAGTGTAGCAGTATCTACATGGGATCTTTTGAAGGAGGTTACTTTTGTCTTCATTATCTCCACCATAGTTTGCTGCTAAATCACTTCAGTCATGTCCGACTCTGTGTGACCCCATAGACAGCAGCCCACCAGGCTCCCCCGTCCCTGGGATTTTCCAGGCAAGCACACTGGAGTGGGTTGCCATTTCCTTCTCCAATGCATAAAAGTGAAGAGAGAAAGTGAAGTCTCTCAGTCGTGTCCAATTCTTCATGACCCCATGTATTGCAGCCTACCAGGCTCCTCCATCCATGGGATTTTTCAGGCAAGAGTACTGGAGTGGGGTGCCATTGCCTTCTCTGTAGATTGAAGTGAAGTTACTCAGTCATGTCTGACTCTTTGCGACCCCATGGACTCTAGCCTACCAGGCTCCTTCATCCATGGGTCTTTCCAGGCAAGAGTACTGGAGTGGGTTGCCATTTCCTTCTCCAGGGGATCTTCCCAACCCAGGGATGAAACCTGAGTCTCCTGCATCGCAGGCAGATGCTTTACAGACAGACAAAGGCAGTCTTCTGAGCCACCAGGGAAGCCTCTCCATAGTTTGGCCCCAAGTAAATAACAGAGAGGGAACACGGCCCCACCCATCAACAGAAAATTGTATTAAAGATTTACTGAGCATGGCCCTGCCCATCAGAACAAGACCCAGTTTCCCCCTCAGTCAGTCTCTCCCATTAGGAAGCTTCCAATAAGCCTCTTATCCTTCTCCATCAGAGAGCAGACAGACTGAAAACCACAATCATAGAAAACTATCCATTCTGATCACATGGGCCACAGCCTGTCTAACTCAGTGAAGCTCTAAGCCATGTCCTGTAGGGCCACACGAGACGGACGGGTCATGTGGGGAGTTCTGAAAGAACGTGGTCCACTGGAGAAGGGAATGGCAAACCACTTCAGTATTCTTACTTTGAGAACCCCATGAACAGTATGAAAAGGCAAAAAGATAGGACACTGAAAGATGAACTCCCCAGGTTGGTAGGTACTGAATATGCTACTAGAAATTAGTGGAGAAATAACTCAAAAAGAATGAAGAGACAGAGCCAAAGCAAAAACAACACCCAGTTGTGGATGGGACTGGTGATGGAAGTAAAGTCTGATGCTGTAAAGAGCAATATTGCATAGGAACCTGGAATGTTAGGTCCATGAATCAAGGCAAATTAGAAGTGGTGAAACAGAAGGCAAGAGTGAACGTCGACGTTTTAGGAATCGATGAACTAAAATGGACTGGAATGGGTGAATTTAACTCAGATGACCATTATATCTACTACTGTGGGCCAGAATATCTTAGAAGAAATGGAGTAGCAATCATAGTCAACAGAATAGTCTGAAATGCAGTACTTGAATGCAAACTCAAAAACAACAGAATGATCTCTGTTTGTTTCCAAACATTCAGTATCACAGTAATCCAAGTCTGTGCCCCAACCAGTAATGCTGAAGAAGCTGAAGTTGAATGGTTCTGTGAAGACCTACAAGACCTTCTAGAACACCCCAAAAAGATGTCCTTCTCATTATAGGGGGCTGGAATGCAAAAGAAGGAAGTCAAGGTATCTACCTGGAGTAACAGACAAATTTGGCCTTGGAGTCCAGAATGAAGCAGGGCAAAGGCTAACAGAGTTCTGCCAAGAGAACATGCTGGTCGTAGCAAACACCCTTTTCCAATAATGCAAGAGAAGACTCTACACATCATGGACATCACCAGAGGGTCAATACCAAAATCAGATTGATTATATTCTTTGCAGCCAAAGATGGAGAAGTTGTATACAGTCAGCAAAAACAAGATAGGGAGCTGACTGTGGCTCAGATCATGAACTGCTTATTGCTAAATTCAGACTTAAATAGAAGAAAGTAGGGAAAACCACTAGACCATTCAGGTGTGACTTAAATCAAATCCCTTACAATTATACAGTGGAAGTGAGAAATAGATTCAAGGGATTAGATTTGATAGACAGAGTGCTTGAAGAACTATGGATGGAGGTTAGTGACATTGTACAGGAGGCTTGGATCAAGATCATCCCCAAGAAAAAGAAATGCAAAAAGGCAAAATGGTTGTCTGAGGAGGCTTTACAAATAGCTGAGGAAAGAAGAGAAGCCAAAGGCAAAGGAGGAAAGGAAAGATACACCCATTTGAATGCAGAGTTCCAAAGAATGACAAGGAGAGATAAGAAAGCCTTCCTCAGTGATCAGTGCAGAGAAATAGAGAACAATAGAATGGAAAAGACTAGAGGTCTCTTCAAGAAAATTAGAGATACCAAGGAAACATTTCATGCAAAGATGGGCACAATAAAGGACAGAAACAGTATGGACCTAACAGAAGCAAAAGATATTAAGAAGAGGTGGCAAGAATACACAGAAGAACTGTACAAAAAAGATCTTCATGACCCAGATAATCATGATGGTGTGATCACTCACCTAGAGCCAGATGTCCTGGAATGCGAAGTCAAGTGGGCCTTAGGAAGCATCACTAGGAACAAAGCTAGTGGGGGTGATGAAATTCCAGTTGAGCTATTTCAAATCCTAAACAATGATGCTGTGAAAGTGCTGCACTCAATATGCCAGCAAATTTGAAAAACTCAGCAGTGGCCACAGGACTGGAAAAGGTCAGTTTTTAGTCCAATCCCAAAGAAAGGCAATGCCAAAGAATGCTTACTTAGAAAGGCTAAGTCTTATACCTTCACCGCCGTTCTGCTTCTCCTTCCTGTCCAAAACTGGGGCTTTCTCCTGTGCCCTATGGCCTGGCTTGTCCCCTTCTCTTGGAATATGTAAGCTGTGAATCTTCTTTTAGTGGCATTTCCCTCTCTGTGTCTTCACTCAGTCACCTTCATAATTTAAAACCCCACAGGTACAAATGGGACAGTTTGAACTATGTTTTGGGCTTCCCTTTTTAACTCAGAGAGTAACGAATGTGCCTGCAATGGAGGAGACTTGGGTTTGATCCCTGTGTCAGAAAGATCCCCTGGAGAAGGGAATGTCATCCCACTCCAGTATTCTTGCCTTGAAAATTCCATGCACAGAGGAGCCTATCTGGCTACAGTCCATGGGGTTGCAAGAGTTGGACACGACTGAGTGACCATCACCATGGACACGTGTATATCATTCATTTGAGTGCTTGCTTTAATTTCTCTGGGTTAAATACCTAAATGTAGACCTTCTTTGTCCTTGGGTCATACATGCATGCATGCACAAACACACACACACTTAGTTTTTAAAGTGGTTGTACCAATTTGCATTCACATCAGGACTGTTTGGAGGTTTCTATTACAGTTCTTGTTTGGGATATTTCTGTCAAGTCTTTTTTATTTTAGCCTTTCTAGTAAAAGACAAAGTGTATAGTACTATGATTTTAATTTGCATGACTAATGGCTGTTAAGCATCTTTTCATATGCTAGTTTATCATTTATACATATCCTTCTGGGGAGAGTTTGTTCAAGTCTATTGCCCATTTTTATAGGGCTTTTTATATTTTTATTTTTTACTTACTTATTCAACATACAAGTTGACTGCTAGTATTTTTCCTGACTGGCTTGTCTAGTAATATTTTAAATGACATTGTGATGAGGAATTTTTAATGTTGAAGAAATTCAATTTTTAATTTTTTTTAAGTTGTTGAGTTTTTGTGTGTCCTGCCCATGGTCACAAAAGTATTCTCCTATATGATCTTCTTGAAGCTTTCTGGTTTGCTGGGTTATGTTTAGATGTATGCAAGTGAAAGTGAAGGTCACTCAGTTGTGTCCAGCTCTTGGCAACTCGATGGCCTGTACAGTCCATCGAATTCTCCAGGCCAGAATACTAGCGTGGGTAGCCTTTCCCTTCTCCAGTGGATCTTCCCGACCCAGGAATCTAACCGGGGTCTCCTGCATTGCAGGCAGATTTTTTACCAACTGAGCTATCAGGGAAGCCTGAGCCATGTTAGATCTATGAGCCATGTCAAATAAGAGTTTGTTGATGCAATGACATAGGTTTTGAGGATTTTTAATATATAGTTATCTGTTTCTGCAATAACACTTATTAAAAACACTTCCCCCATGAAATGCTTTGGTACCTTGTTTTAATAACAAAAACATTGTCCTAACATTTGGGGTCTGTTTCTGAAGTCTGTCTTCTCTTTAATGATCTATTTGTCTATCGATGTAAATTCAACAGTCTTAATTGTAGGTTGAAATCAATTAGTGTTTTTAAAATTTGTTCTTCTCTGAAATTTGTTTTGGCTATTCTAGATCCTATGCAGTTGCATATAAATTTTAGTCATCTTATCTCTTTGTTCAAAAGAGCCTGTTGGGATTTTGAAAGGAATTGCATTGAATCTATAAGGCATTTTAGAATGAATGGACTTCATAACAATATTGAGTCTTTAAATCAATGAGTGCTGCATAGCTTTTTATTTAGGTCATCATTAATTTAACTCACCACTATTTGTGGTTTCCAGTGTAGAAATATTACACATACTTGTCATATTTCTTCCTGGATATGTTGATGGTTTTACATGCTATTGTAAGTATAATTTTAAAATTTCATTTTCCAACTTGTCATTGTTATATTTAGAGATACAATTAATTTTAGTATATTGACCTGATATTCTGCAACATTGCTAAATCCCATTTTAATCTAAGCAGTTGTGTGTGTGTGTAATGTGTATGTTTGTGCCTGTTTTGTACATTTTATGGTGTTTTCTAAAACAGTTACAGTGTCTGTGAATGAGAGTCTTATAAATATTTCCATCTGAATGCCTTTTATTTTCTATTTCCTTTGCTTGCTTTATTACATTGTCTAGGATCTCCAGTACCATGATAAATACATGTGGTTACAGAAAACATACTTTCCATCTCCCTGATGGTATGGGAAACGGGTTTAATTTTTACCATTAACGGAAGTGCTGTGGGTTTTTGTTAAAGATAGAGGTGGTGGTGGTGGTGATACGCAGTGTATTTAGATGATTGCTTAGTATTCCTACTTTGTTGACAGTTTTATTGTGATGATCATGGCTTTTGTTTATATGCATTTTCTTCTTACACTGAAAGTGTTTATTTTATTAACATGGCAGTATTGCACTGATTAGTATTTTGAATGTTAAACCAATCTTATCCTCTGAGGTAAACAACGTATTTTTCATGATATTTTACTTTTTTTTATATTGAATGTTTGACTTCTTAGTACTTTTAAGGAGTTTGGCATTTTGCAGAATCTTAAGGGATTTTTTTTTTTTTTTGCATGAGAAAATATTGGTCAGTAACTTATAGTATTTTCAGATATTTTTAGTAACATAATAATGCTACCTCATAAAATGATTTAAAAAGTATTCTTCTTTCTCCTATATTCTGAAACAGTTTGTACAAAATAATTATTTTCTGGATATTATAACTCCTCAATGAATTTATCTGGCCTGAGGCTTACTTTCTGGGAAGGGTTTTGATTTCAGGTTCAATTTCTTTAATAGATACAGGATAACTTTGATTTTCTGCTTCAGGTTGCATCAACTGGTATATTTTTGTTTTTGAAGCAATGTATCCTTTTCATCAGATTTTGTGAATTTATGGCATAAAGTTGTTTGCAGTATCTTCCTTTATTATCATTTTAATATTTGCAGGATCTGTTGTGATACTGTTCATTTCATGTCATGAAATTGAACTTTGTGTTTTCTCTTTTTTTCATGTGTTGAATTACTGGTGACTTGTCAATGTTATTAATATAGTCAAAGAAACAGTGTTTTACTTTGCTGATTTTCACTGTTGTTCGTGCCTTAAAATTTCATTTATTTATGGTCTTTTAAAAACATTTTCTTTGTTACGTTCATTTTGAACTTCAGTTGCTCCTCTATTTTTGCTTCTTAAAGTAGGCTCTCAGATGATTAATTTTGAATCTTTCTTCTTCTCTATTGAGACTTAAAACTATGAGCGACTTAGCAGTAGCAGCAGCAGCAGTCTGGCTATATTTAACTGTTGATGTGGTTAGAGAAGAGTGTCATATGTTGGTATACGTGAATTCACTCCTGATTCCTGTTGAGGAAGGGGACAAAGTCACCATTTTAATTTTCAAAATTTACTTATTTAATTTATTAACTTTGTTGAAATATAATTGACAAACTTGAGATTTTTAAATTAAAGCTGCTGCTGCTGCTAAGTCGCTTCAGTTGTGTCTGACTCTGCAACCCCATAGAAGGCAGCTCACCAGGCTCCCCTGTCCCTGGGATTCTCCAGGCAAGAACACTGGAGTTGGTTGCCATTTCCTTCTCCAGTGCATGGAAGTGAAAAGTGAAAGTGAAGTGGCTCAGTCGTGTCTGACTCTTAGCGACCCCATGGCCTGCAGGCTACCAGGCTCCTCTGTCCATGGGATTTTCCAGGCAAGAGTACTGGAGTGGGGCGCCATTGCCTTGGTAGCCCTTTTAAAACCAGATAAAGCTTTTGCAACTAGTGATTAAAACCTTGTGATTTTTCTCCCCTCCCCTGTCTTTTCCAGAACACATAGAAAATGTAATGAGTCCTGGGGCCCTTTATGGAAGGGCCCTACATTTTAACCTTTGTGGAGCATGCTACTTTAGCCAACTATGAATTGTTAATGATTCCTGATTTCTTGATGGAATACTCTGAGGGTTAATGAATGCACTTGTAAATGAAGTTGCAGCATGGGCTTGTAGAGAACAGATGTCCGCATTCCACTTTGTAGAAGAACGGTACTTTGATTTAACTCTAGATGACCTGCCAGCCTTTCATAGAACATGATTTCATTAATTCGATACTGGAAGTGATGCATTGCATGAGAATCTCTTTTGTGTGTGATTTGTAATTTTTTACATGAATTTCCAACAGTGGAGAAACCTTTGACTGTGGTATCTGGTAGTTTGATACTGAATTTTATTTTATGTAATGTTTTCTGTAGTGTTTTTATAGTTTCAACTTTTTCTTTTATATTTTACAGCCAAAATCTGGTTATAGGGCTGTTTGATATTCTACCTCTGTTGAAAACTTGCTTAACACAAATGGGAATTTTAAGTATACAGTCATTTAGGCTTTCTTTAAGAGGAAGTTCATAAATAGCATTAACTTTACCTTATAAGGAAGTTGCTATTTTTGTTGTTTAATTTGCAAATTGGTATGGATTCATCAGAAGTTTATTGTAGTGGAAATATGGAAAATTTAAATAAATATATCCTTTTCTTAAAAAACTCTAAAATGAAACTTCCATCAGTTAGGCATTCATTAGTAAAGTTAACAAATGTATGTAAAATTCCTGCCTTGGGCCAAGCATGTTTCAAGATTCTGCAAACTGCATATATATTGGTAACGTAATTAATATTAAAATATCTAATCATAGGTTTCTGTCAGTAACATCCATCAGTGGTTCAGGAGAAAACTTTCGCCTAAAATTAATGCTAGCATGTGACCAGGTCTTCAGCTTTTGCCAATGTTATAATGCTTATTTTTTGAAATACTCAACCTTCTTTTATTGTAAAGAAAGGTGATGGGTTACAAATGCTACTAATCAAGAATGGAAATGGCTTTTCTTTTTTGGGTGAGTGGGAACATATGGATGGTACTGGGAAGGAGTGATCATGAATAATTTAGAATAACTTGAGCTCTTATATGGTAGTAAAAATGAAATATGCATTGGTTAAATGAGAGAGAACTATGCTATTTGGGTTTGAGGTCGTTGCAGTAACATACACGTAACTATAATTCTTTTTTTTCCCCTCCACTGTTGAAAATGTGTAATAGAATAAGTAATGCTGTGAAGCCAATCGAGGAATGAAGCCAGATGCATTTTAATGCAATCACTTGGGAAGTTTGAGCAGTTAGAAATCACAACTTCCAAGAAAGAAATTGCTGATATCCCTTAGATTAACAATCTGTTTTAGTGAAGGATCTCTTCATTTTTATAGTGCATGGAAGCATTTGATACTCATTTGATATTAGTTTATCCATTCATCTAAAACATCTTTGGCATGGTTCCCTGCATGGCTTTTCTCCTGACTTTAGGTCATGAGGACTTGACTTTGTATTCTGACTGTAGTAACTACATTGTTTTCTAGGAAGCAGTGTGCTTTGTTTTCCTTCCTGAATGAAGTAGGGACACAATAAACTTCCAGGAGGTGTTCATTTACGATACTCTCAGGTATAGTAGGAAGTCTGCTTACAATTTCTCTCCTGCTTCTCCTTAGAAGGCCAAGGATGGTCACTGAGATTCTTCAGGAATTGTTGGTTAATCTGAAAAGTAACATCACCTTAAACATGGGAGTTACGATTTAAGGCTTTCTTTGAATTTGTTTCATTAAAAACATGAGGATGAGATGGTTAGATAGCATCACAGACTCAATGGACATGAATTTGAGCAAACTCTGGGAGGTAGGAAAGCCTGGTGTGCTGCTGTCTATGGGGTGACAGTCGGACACGACTTAGCAACTAAACAACAACATTAAAAACATACGCTTGTTAAAGGAGTTCCCTGGTGGTCCAGTGGTTAGGACTCCATGCTTTCGTTCGGGGGACCTAGATTCAATCCCTGGTCAGGAACTGGAAGGATCCTGCAAGCTGCACACCGTGGCCAAAAAAACCCACACACACTCACACACACACAAATGCAAAAAACCATACACTTGTTTAAAGCCAGTACTGTGTAGGATTGCTTTTTATCTTTTCTAAATAGGAAAAAGCATCATTAAGCATTGCAGTATGTCCCCCCACCCCCCGTTATTTTTTTACTTAGTATAAGTTTATATCATCAGGAAAAAAATTTTTAAAGAATAAGTACAGTTTAAGGATGTCAGTTTAAGGACGTTTTGATAGAATAATGTATGATTAGCTTAATTTTTATCTCAGCCATTAAAAGGCCTTTTTTGTTTTACAATAAATGATTAATGTAATTTCAATTTCTATAGATTTATGAAATTGTTTCCTCCTTGCTTGTGGCTAGGTTAAGGATTATTGGTTTTGTACATTCAGAATATGGTGTTTTGTCTGGTTAGGTTTCGGGGATAAATTTTTCTTGTTCTATTCAACTAGACATATTGTATGTGATATTGAATTTTTTTCTTTTTTAAATGGGAAGGATGAGGCTAGGCAGGTTAGCTCTCCAGCTTCTTTCATTTTATTGATGGAAATATTGGAAGCTTATTTGATATGCTTAGATCAGAGACCTGTGTTTATTTTCACATACCTGGATGGCAGGATAATTTCTGAAGACACAGATTTGTGTGTGATATTCCTACTGTTCCTTTGCATTGCCTCTCAGGGAAAATGTCAGATTCTGGCAATGAGGGAAGGACGAAAAGAAGAGAGAAGAGAGGAGGGAGGGGAATGAGTTGATAACAAGCAGGAGAAGGAAGCTTAACATTAGAAGGAGGTGGAGGTCTGGGGTGTTGGAAGGAGCGGTGCCTGTGGCCAGTCCTGCACAGGTGGTAGAGTCTTCCTGGGCTTGGGGGTGCTTTGGTTGAGGCAGCAGTACATATGGGGGACCTAGGGAGGCTAGGCTCTGGGCACCACGGTGGCCATCCTAGTTTACCCACCCAGGCTCGCCTCTGAAAAAGTAAATAAACATGCTGGCTTTTCAGAACCCTGTGGGCTGAGATAGTAGGTATTTCCATAGTAACCCAGTGGGCTGAGAAGCTGCTCAGAAAGATTTAACATGGTTTAAGACAGGGACACCCCAAACTGAAGGAAATTAGGGGAACAAAGCCACACTGATATATCTCCTTAAATCAAGGAGCCACAAAAGATTAGGCTGTACAGTTTGAAACACTGTGTGTGTGTGTGTGTGTGTGTGTGTGTGTGTGTGTGTATGCATATGTGTGTGTTGTGGGAGAGACTCAAGGGTCAGTGACTCACAATTACGTATCTTAAAAATTAATCACTTTATTTTTATTTTTTTAATTTAATTTTATTTTTAAAGTTTACAGTATTGTATTAGTTTTGCCAAACATCGAAATGAATCCGCCACAGGTATACTCGTGCTTTTAATAGGTAAAAAATTCTGAGAAAACATCTATTTTTATCACAATTATCACTATGCTGTTTAGTATCTCATATTCACTTTCTCACCAGCAATTTTCATCTTTTTTCAGAGGTAGGACTAAGTATAGGGAGGTATTATTGCTCCTTCAGGAAATGTCAGGTATAAGCAGATTTTTCCGAGAATCTTACAAAAAGAGGTTAATCTAATTTTGTAGCATCTGATTCCCCAAATTATTGGTACTATTGGAATGATTGAAAACATAGATGTGACACTGGGAAAAAGAAAAAGCTTGTTAAAGAAAAGTGACATGAATTCTATTGGAAGATCTTGAAGTTCAAAAGCCTAAATGGCTTTGGTTTCATCACAATGAAACATAGCCAGGAATTAAAGAACTTTATTTAGCTTTGTAAATATGTTCTAAGCAGTATTCTTTTCTTTAAATATAAATCACATATTGTTTAATTCACTAAAGTGTACACTTCGGTGGGTTTCAGTATACTCAAAAGGAGGGAAATTGTAAGAGTTATGCAACCATCACTACTATTTAATTCCAGAAAATTTTATCACCCTGAAAAACTCCTATACCCATTGCAGTCACTTATTCTCCCTACCCTCCAGTTCCGACCAATGACTAATCTGCGAAAGTCCATATAAATGGAATTATACAATAAGTGGCCTTTTGTGTCTGGCTTCCTGGACTTAGCATAATGTTTTCCAGGTCCATCCTTGTTGTAGAATGTATCAGTGATTGTTTTTATGGCTAAATAATATTCCATTCTGTGCGTATAGTTCTGTTATTTTGCTGATTCTTTAGGATCGTCTGCATATAAAAATGTGTTATCTGAAAATTCTGGTTTTTTAGACTTATGATAGAAAACAAAAAATGGCATGATGCTTTTATGTCTGGCACATATATTTAAATCATTTGATCTTCAATAATCCATGTGCATTGGTAAATAGTATGATTTTTAAATAAGTATTTCATTCTTATTTAATGTAAATATAAATAATCTTACCCTTTGACATATGAGGAAAACTGAGACCCAAAGAAATTAAATGAATTTCCCAAGGTCACATAGTCAACAAGTAGTCAGTCAACCCAGAAACTGAATGTTAATGATCTGGCTTGACAGCCCAGGCTTCTAACAATTGTGCTTTTCCAATAAGCAAAGAGAGGAAGTAGAGTATTCAGTAAATTTATGTTTTCAGTTGTTTTTGTATCATTAAAATTTAATACATACATATGTTTTGTGTAGTTTGCTGCTGCTGCTGCTAAGTCGCTTCAGTCGTGTCCGACTCTGTGTGACCCCATAGACGGCAGCTCACCAGGCTCCCCCGTCCCTGGGATTCTCCAGGCAAGAACACTGGAGTGGGTTGCCATTTCCTTCTCCAATGCATGAAAGTGAAAAGTGAAAGTGAAGTCACTCAGTCGTGTCCGACTCTTAGCCACCCCGTGGACTGCAGCCTACCAGGCCCTTCCATCCATGGGATTTTCCAGGCAAGAGTACTGGAGTGTGGTGCCATTGCCTTCTCCTTTGTGTAGTTTAGCTATTTCTATATATCAATATAGATTGTGTATACATTTATATGCTTTTTCAAAATGAGAAAATATTTCATTGTATTATGAACTTTTTGTATGATTTAATGGGGATTCTTGATTAATTATAATATGAATAGTAGTAGTTTTTATTTACTGAAGATTTACTCAGTCCAAGGCACCTTTCTGAGGTGTGCGTGTGTATAGTTTAATTCTCACAATAGCCTCTATAAGTCTGATGCATTATAATACTGAGACACAGCTTACGGGTATTGCTCAAGTCTTAGCTAAGAGACTTGGTGGGAGATTTGCTGATATTTCCACAGATCACAAATGCAGTATCCTAGACTCAGTCCTAGGCTGTCTGCTTCAGGATGCCTCTGTTGAACTTTATCCCTTCTTGTCTCTGTTGAGCAGTTTTCTATGTTGAACAATCTATATCTCTACTACCCCTTTAAAAGGCACATAATATTCCAGTAGTGAGGATACTGCAGTCCATTAATCAGTCCCTAACTGTTGGATATATAAGTTGGGTATAATTTTTGCATGCCTTGAACCTTTGAAAACATTTTCTTGTATAGGTAGTCCATGACTCCTAGACTTACTTTTTATGGCTTGGCTTAGGTATTAACTGCTCTAAACTTTCATTTCTGTCAAAATTATCTTCCATAGAATACCAGTGGTGATTTGTGACTTACCGTGTAGATTTGGAAATATAAGTGCAGAGGAAATACACTGACCTTACTCTGTGGCAGCCTGGTATTATGGAACTGGTGCTTCTGAAAGCATGCACAATTAAAGAGTCTTTCATTTATCTGACCTGTCCTATCACCCACCCCCATCTCATGCCGCCCTCAGACATAGTCTGCTGTGTCTGTCTCCTTATGTCCTTTCCCTGAGACTTGGGGTGTCCTTCAGGTTGAATAGGTCCTTCCCAACTTAGTGGTGTGCTGATGGATCCCCTCCATTGGTCTGGGTAGAAGGCAAGCTGCTCTGGGTTTCATGCATTTAGGCAGGGAATCGTGTGCCCTGTGGAAACTGCCATCCCAGCTTGCTCTGTGAAGATAAAAAGGAACCTCCATTCTCTTCAGTCCATCTAAGCACTAACTATATTCCAACATGGTGATTTAAATATGGCCCTTGGAGTCCCCCCCACCAGGTACTTTTGGGGGCAGCTACTTAAAAGGTAGAATAATTCAGACTTTCCTCTTCTCTTGGCTTCTCCTAAAAGTTTTCATTTATCATCAGTTTAAGTGCTGCAAGAGGAAAAGAAAAATAGAGGTCAGTTTTTCTTATTTTAGAAATAGGAATTTTATAAACATGGATTTAATTATATAATTAATAAATATATCCTTTAATAAAATTCAAGTAGTATAGATAAGATTACCCACCATTCTAGGGACAGTCAGATTTAACAGTTTCATTTGTATATTGTGGGCCTTTTACACACACACATATATACTTGCACACACACACACACAGTAGTGTCCTATATTGTTTTAAAAAGAGTAACTTCATAATATGTCCTCTTCATCATCCTTTTATTACTTCATATTATGTTGTGTTGTAGGTAGATCTGATTCTTGCTTTTATTCCATAGTGGACTATATCATAGTTTAATTAGCCATTCCCTTTCTGCTAAACATTTATGTTGGTTCCAGATTTTTGTTATTGGTCCCAGGGCTGCAGTGAATGTCATGGACTGTGCCTCGTTCTTCAAATGTGGGAAGATTTCTCTTACATTAGATATTCAGAATTAATTGTTCATTCATCAGTAAGTGTACCATGCAAAGATAAGTCCATTTTAAATTTTGATAATTTCCAGTTGCTGTTCAAAGCAGTAACTCATTTCATTCCCTCAAGTAGTACAGGAGACTTCTTATTGGCCTCCTTTCTACCAATGTTTGATATTACCAGGTTTTGAAATGTATGTTAACCTGTTGGGTGAAAAGTGGCATTTTCTTTTAGCTTAGTCTTCCTTGGAGACCCAGGAAACTAAAATTCATTATATGTATTGGTTGGTGACCTTTGGGTATAGCTGTTCTTAGTGAAGAAAGTAGAAAAGCAAGATAGGCCCCTTTCCCTTCAGTTCAGTTCAGTCGCTCAGTCGTGTCTGACTCTTTGAGACCCCATGAATCACAGCACGCCAGGCCTCCCTGTCCATCACCAACTCCCAGAGTTCACTCAGACTCATGTCCATCGAGTCGGTGATGCCATCCAGCCATCTCATTCTCTGTCGTCCCCTTCTCCTTCTGCCCCCAATCCCTCCCAGCATCAAAGTCTTTTCCAGTGAGTCAACTCTTTGCATGAGGTGGCCAAAGTACTGGAGTTTCAGCTTTAGCATCATTTCTTCCAAAGAAATCCAGGGCTGATCTCCTTCAGAATGGACTGGTTGGATCTCCTTGCAGTCCAAAGGACTCTGAGGAGTCTTCTCCAACACCACTGTTCAAAAGCATCAATTCTTCGGCGCTCAGCTTTCTTCACAGTCCAACTCTCACATCCATACATGACCACTGGAAAAACCATAGCCTTGACTAGACGGACCTTTGTTGGCAAAGTAATGTCTCTGCTTTTCAATATGCTATCTAGGTTGGTCATAACTTTCCTTTCAAGGAGTAAGCGTCTTTTAATTTCATGGCTGTAGTCACCATCTACAGTGATTTTGGAGCCCCCCAAAATAAAGTCTGACACTATTTCCACTGTTTCCCCATCTATTTCCTGTGAAGTGATGGGACCAGATGCCATGATCTTAGTTTTCTGAATGTTGAGTTTTAAGCCAACTTTTTCACTCTCCTCTTTCACTTTCATCAAGAGGCTTTTTAGTTCCTCTTCACTTTCTGCCATAAGGGTGGTGTCATCTGCATATCTGAGGTTATTGATATTTCTCCCGGCAATCTTGATTCCAGCTTCCAGCCCAGTGTTTGTCATGATGTACTCTGCATATAAGTTAAATAAGCAGGATGACAATATACAGCCTTGACATACTCCTTTTCCTATTTGGAACCAGTCTGTTGTTCCATGTCCAGTTCTAACTGTTGCTTCCTGATCTGCATATAGGTTTCTCAAGAGGCAGGTCAGGTGGTCTGGTATTCCCATCTCTTTCAGAATTTTCCACAGTTTATTGTGATCCACACAGTCAAAGGCTTTGGCATAGTGAATAAAGCAGAAATAGATGTTTTTCTGGAACTCTCTTGCTTTTTTGATGATCAAGCAGATGTTGGCAATTTAATCTCTAGTTCCTCTGCCTTTTCTAAAATCAGCTTGAACATCTGGAAGTTCATGATTCACATATTGCTGAAGTCTGGCTTGGAGAATTTTGAGCATTACTTTACTAGCGTGTGAGATGAGTGCAATTGTGCGGTAGTTTGAGCTTTCTTTGGTATTGCCTTTCTTTGGGCTTGGAATGAAAACTGATCTTTTATTTAGAAGTAACTCAGAAACACTAAAGAAGTTGATAAGATTTGCAAAGACGTAGAGCCTGTGGCAGGTGGAGCACAGATGGAGGGGCAGTCAAGGCAGAGGTCAGTATATGACCCAAAGCCACCAGTGAAGTATTTGATGTTATACCTTATTTGACAGCTGTGAAAGACTGCAAAGCCAGAAAGAGAAAATATGAACTTGGGCAACTAATAGTTGAACAGGAAGAAGTGACAAAATGTATTAACATGGGACTTATAATTGGTGTTATTCAGACAGACCTAAGTTCTACAAGTTTTGTTTCCTAGCTTCAGAGTATAAAATGATGTTTTCTAATGTGTATTATCTTAAGAAATGACTAGATTATTTTGACAAAAGTCATGAGTAAACGCCTAAATTCATGTTTCCTGTTGTTGTAGGTTTTTAATATGTCTGAACAGTAGCTACCACTTTAGAACATAGAGGGCAGGTCCTTTGCTAAGTGCTTTATATATATGATCTTCCCTGGTGGCATAGCCCTAAAGAATTCACCAGCAATGCAGGAGACCGAGGTTCAATCCCTGGATTGGGAAAATTCCCTGGAGAAGGAAATGGCAGCCAACTCCAGTAGTCTTGCCTGGAGAATTCCATACACAGAGGAGCCTGGTGGGCTACAGGCCATGATGGGCAAAGAGTCAGACATGACTGAGTCCTGGTGGGCAGAGTTGGACACGAATGAGTGACTCATACTTATATATATTAAGGTATTAAGAGGTTTTGAACTTCCCTGGTGGCTCAGATGGTAAAAGCGACTGCCTACAATGTGGGAGACCTGGGTTCAATCCCTGGGTTGGGAAGATCCCCTGGAGTAGGATCCCACTCCAGTACTCTTGCCTTGAAAATCCCATGGATGGAGAAGCCTGGTAGGCTACAGTACATGGGGTCACAAAGAGTTGGACACGACTGAGCGACTTCACTTTCACTTTCAAGGCATTAAAGCTTCATAATAATCCTATTATGGAAGAGTTCTGTAAAACAGACAGTAAAATTGTACCCGTATTACCATGCATCAGGGTGACACAACACTGAAAGGCCAAGTTGTAGGTCTGAACCACCAAGCTAATCACCATCTTCATACAAGTCCAGGCCACATCCCAGGGCAGCCACATTAGAATCTGGGTGCAGGGAGTGGGTGTGAGGAAGCAAGCATGCCCAGGTAATTTAAAGTTCCCCAAACGATGGAATGGTCAACCCAGGGTGAAAAAGTCACTGATTCCAGTGCTACTGCTGATAGAAACATTGTCTAAAATACAGCAGTGCTTCTTATATGCCAGAGACCACATTAAGCACTTGAGATGTATTAAATGGCTTTCAAGTTGCTTTTGCTACAATCTATATTATGAAATGGGCTTCTCTGGTGGCTCAGACTGTAAAGAATCTGCCTGCAGTACGGAAGACTTGGGTTCCATTCCTGGGTATGGAGATCCCCTGCAGAAAGGAATGGCTTCCCACTGCAATATTCTCATCCAGAGAATTCCATGGACAGAGGAACCTGGCAGGCTGCACAGTCTGTGGGATCATAGTCAGACACAACTTAGCAACTAACACATAGTATGAAATATATTTTATATTGTAACCAAGCACAAATATACAGATATACATAGTTCCTAAGTTACACTTTCATGTAAAAGCAGTTATCCATGCAGATGTGACACACTGTGATGTTTCTATTCTATTGTGTTATAAATTACATTATCTTAGGAATGCCTTAAATTCAAGTATGAATAAATGCTCCACTATCCTGTCTCAAGGAAAACGTTCAGTCTAAAAATCAAATCCTTCTCAGAAGTAAGAAAATGTATTCAAGTTCAACTAAATTAAAATCTGCAATCAAATTCCTTGTCTTTCAGTTAAAATTTCAATATCTTAAAGTAACAGTTGATTCCAATTCCATTCCCTCTAATTCATTTTAAGCAATGCCTCAGAAAATTGGTGATCCTTGAGCTCCTGCAGTCTGAGGAAGACCTCAGAAATTGAGGCCAAGACTTTGATGCCTTTTCCTTTTTAAGAACCAGAGAGTTAATGTGACACACGAGATTATTACACAACATTGGCTCCACTACAACATAATCTGAGTTAAAAAAAAAAACAAAAAACCAAAACCTGTCTCCAGAGCAGTTATCCCAGGCAGCATATGTTTGCAGAACCCAGCATTTAATGTTGCCAGAAGTCCAGTGCTCCACTATCACGAGGAGCTAATAGAGAGTATCTTGATTTCAACTTCCTTTGCAGAATCTTCCTCACGAAAAGAAACTCTGTTTTCATGAGAGTTTAAAATTGATGCTATCCATTTGCCATACCTGGAAGAAAAATCCACCTTTACATAGTGTTTTCAGAGAATGGTATTTTAGACTTTAGCCTGTTTTGCAAAGTGTAGTAAGCAGGATTGCAAGGTGGCCCCAAGACTCCTGAGCCTCTGCTTTATTATATCATCTAATTGAATATGGATGGAGCTCTGTGAATATAATGAGATCTCACTCTATGCTACTGGTACCTTATAGGACAAAGAGATATTATCCACGTTGACCTGATCTAATCAGGCAAGCCCTCTAAAAGCAGAGCAGTTTCTCCAGCTGGCTGTAGAGAGATGTGCTTCTCTTGGCTTGGAAGGAAATAGCCGTTTGTGTTCTGGACTGTCCTGGATATGTGTCAAGGACTCAGGTGTGAACTCTAGGAGCAGAGAGTGGTCTTTGGTTGATAGCTAACAGGCTACCAAGAACCTAGTTCTACAACTTCAAGCGATTAATTCTGCCACCATCCAAGTCACTGTGAAAGAAGTCTCAGAGTCTCAGGTGAGGTCACATCCCCAGCTGATACCTTGAGGTCAGCCTGGTGAGACCCTGAGCAGAGGCCACAGCCAAAACGTGCCTGGACTCCTGACTCACAGACTCTATGAGAGCCTAAATTTGTATTACTATAACCAGTGAATGTGTGGTCATTTGTTATGCAGCTACAGAAAATTAATACATAAATAATAAAAGTTGCTCAGTCGTGTCCAAGTCTTTGCGACCTCATGGACTATGGGGTCCATGGAATTCTCTAGGCCAGAATACTGGAGTGGGTAACCTTTCCCTTCTCCAGGGGATCTTCCTAACCCAGGGATTGAACCCAGGTCTTCCGCATTGCAGGTGTATTCTTGACCAGCTGAGCCACAAGGGAAGCCCATGGAAAACTAGTATGCCAAGTGAAAAAAGTGCAGTGATAGTAGCTCTGATTAGTAGGTCTTATTTATCTTACCCACTAGATATGTCCATTTTCACTCCATCCAGCCCTGAGTGGAGTGTGGGTTTATCTTCTGACATGTCATCTCTCGTGATGTTGTACATTTTCACTTTCCGGCCCCCACAGCCATCCTACTGCCTCAGTGTCTCCTGGGGAAGATTTTTTCTGCATCTTCTCCTGCAAACTTCCTCTAAGCTGATCCTAGGACTGCAGGCTGCTATTGATGCTACTGGAGCTTGTACCTCAGGAGCTATTGAAAACCAGTACTTCTGTTTGAAGACTTTATTTTGAAGTTCTATTTATTTCTCCATCATGTTCCGTCAGGGTTCAGACCTTACTTACTCACCCACCTCAAAGGTCATAGTTAGGTCATCACTTAGTCACTGAGTGATTTGAAAGCTCTTCTTTCTTGAGTCCGTGGACCAGCAAAAGGCCTTCAGTCTCAGTCTTACTACGACTTCCTGCCTGCGGCCCAGAATACAGAATGGTTTCTAGGGCTCTTAGTGCAGCTGTCCTAGGTCTGGCGCTCTCGTTCTGTGTGGCAAGTGGAGCAATGCTATTAAACATTGTAAAAATTGTTGTGCCTCTCAAAGCCTACAAAATGCCTTTCTTTTGCTCAGTAAAATCCTGACCGCAACCTTGCCTGAAGACAGCGGTGTCTTCTTAGTCAACTGCAGCAGCCAGCCCTTGAGGCTTGAAGCTACCCACCTCTCCTGGTTGGAGACAGTGCTGCTTTCCCACCCCCGCCCCCCCAAGCCCCTGCAGTCAACCCCCTCACTGCTGTCAGACTTGGCTTACCTGCATCTGTACTTGTGCTTAAGGCCTAGGCTGTGCTTTAGTTCCTGTCTCTGTGTACACAGCTACTCGCTTGGGCCAAAGCTCTGATGTCTCTCAGGCTGGACACCCCAACGCTGACCCCTAGGTGAGGACTTTCGTATTAGTGAGTTTTTGAGGAAAAGCTTCCAGAAGGGGCTGGTAGACAAGTAAGGATCAGAGTAAGAAAGGGGAAGCAGCCAAGCCGTGGGCAGATCCAGGACAAGTCCTGGCTGATCTTGCTCTTGCAGGGAACTTGGGGTGTAAATTACCCCTTGAAGTCTGTCCCATGTTAACTGGGGAAAGCTGGGCCTTTTTTCTCCCATGCATTCACCTCTTGGCTTTGGGTTATGCCATGTGATGTAATTCCCAGCCATTTTTTGTTTTGTGCTTAGAAAGGTGATCTATCTCTAGGATACAAGGAGAGGTCTTTAATGGAGGTTACAGGTAAGAGGAATGAATGTTTATAAACACAAAGCATATAGAAACTGGGAGTTAGATACACAGGATACACTGTCAAATGGATATAAGCGGATCTTAGTAGAATATCAGCTATTTTCCCTAAGTCCTCCAAGTTCAAGATACCACAAGCCCCAGACATGAATCCTCGTTCTCAAGGCATGGCTGTTTAACCCCCTCTTGGCCTTACATAAGGTTTATCCATCTATTAATTTTTTTTTTAACCCATACTCTAAAGTTTAAGACTCAGCCATCAAAATT
Organism: Bos mutus; assembly: GCF_027580195.1. Taxonomy (NCBI): domain Eukaryota; kingdom Metazoa; phylum Chordata; class Mammalia; order Artiodactyla; family Bovidae; genus Bos; species Bos mutus. Next base: position 27,341,912 of record NC_091638.1, read on the forward strand.
TATTTCCTTTACCCACACGATAAAATGCAAGACTAAAAGCCACAGGTTTTAGTGTCTGAGAGCACCATGTGCTTCACCAACTTTGACACTTTGATGTGTCCTTCATAGTACCCGAGATCGTTCCCCGAAGCCTGAAGACATTGAGAGGGTCCTCAATAAATAGAACCCCATTCACCTACTTACATTCTGAAACAGTGGAAAATAAAGACGTCTATGGAAGCTAAATTTTTACATTTGTTACTGGCAGAGGCCAAGTCGGAGAGCAGTTTAGGTGCTGTGGGCTAAGTGGGCTTGTTAAGGCTGAACCCTACGAGTAGCGCAGTGTGTCTGCACTCTTATAAGCAAAGATGGACAGGGTGTCACTGCTCAGACTCTTGTTCCAGAAAAGAGCAGGAGAATGAGCATGGAATCATAGGATAGCAGTGTGGAATGAGCTGAGCATGTTCAATTTATTGTTTCCAACTGGATCAGGCACTTGAATCACTCCACCTCTCCGCGAGCAGGGGAATAAGAAGGTGCAGTGGTAGGTTAGTAAGACTGTGTCCACATAGAAGGAGTGGAGGAAATTGTTTTCCCCAAACACATATACATATGCTTCCATTCAAGTGCAAACACGTGTGTTTAGAATCTGTATTAGACTTTCTGTACATGCAGATGAGAATATTTCCATTTGCCATCATCAAATCATGTAGGAATCACTATTCAAATGTCACATAACATTTTTTTTTAATTGTTAGATACATGAGTTCTTTATTGGACAGCACTGAGAGAATATTGCCTTTCAGTCATTAAGAATTGATATTGATGATTACTAAAATGCTTAACAGTTTCTTTCTACTTTGGTTTAGAAAGTTACAGGGCTGCCGTGAGGAATGTCCCTGAGAACAGTCACCAAGTGGGCTTCAATTAGTAACTCCCAGTTTACAGAGAAAGACTGAGAACTACAAGAACTGTTCCAATTTTGCTAATGCAAATATTCCTCTAGTTATTTTTCATAGATTGACAATTTTTCAAGGAGAGAAAATCCAGTAAATTATAACCAACAATGTACTGAACCCAGCTAATTGTTCTCTCGTTTGTATTCTCTTAGCTCTTTTACATACTCTTAAATTTCCCATCAAATTGTTTTTGTTTAGCTGTGTGTCTCCTCCATGCAACTCTAAGCATCTTGAAAACAGATACCCGGAAGCAATTGTCAGGCTATCAGCAGAGGAAAATTATCTTGTGAAAAAAGCCTGCACCCTTTATCTTCTCAAGATTCAAAAGGGTCTACTTCTTGGAAGATAGGCAGGTGCCTTCTGTTTCCCACCAACAAGGTCGCTGTAGGTGCTGTATTTCAGATTTTGTCATTGCTCTAGTGCTTATCATGGTATGTGTTGCACAGCATGCTGAATTGATTTCTACTAATACACATTTATCAGAGGTTCAGAAGCCACTTGAGGTGCTGTGTTGCTGAAGGTCCCTTTGGCAGAGACTGTAAGTGCCCCCTAATGTAGATTCTGTTTCCTTCTTCATCCTGCTCTCCAGTCTGCTCTATGCCCTGAGGGATTAACTAGTATGGATTGGTCTAATGGACTTTCTTGCTGCTCATTCCCCCATTTCAGTTGACACCAGTTAGTCAGTTGATGACAGAGCATCAGAGGGTGAGGAGAATGTAGTCACAGTGGTCGTTCCATCATCTGTATCCATGTTGAGTCATCATACATCAGCTTTGTTCCTGTACTGGAGGCTACAACTTCTCATATGCTGTGTTCTTAAGCTGGAAGCCCTCTCCAGTACCTGGTAACCTTCCCTTCTATTGTGGGTTAGATTATGTTCCCTCAAAAAAAATTAAAGTCCTCACCCCTGTATCTGTGAAGGTGGCCTTAATTGGAAACAGGATCTTGGCAGAGGTAATCAAATTAAGATGAGGTCATGTTGGATTAGGATGGGGGCTCCTAAATAAACCCAAGGGCTGGTGTCCAGCCTCCTTATAAGGACAAAGAGAGCTATGTAAAGAGCAGTGGAGATGCAAGGAAGAGGACCATGTGAAGTTGGAGGCAAGGAATGGAGTTATGATGGTACATACCAAATAAGGCTGAGGATTGCCAGCAACAACCAAGAGCTAGAAGAAGTAGGGGAGCGTTCTTCCCTGGAGCCTTTAGAGAGAGCCTGCTCCTGCCAGCACCGTAATTTTAGATTTCTGTCCTCCAAAGCACTGAGAGAATAAATTTGTTATTTTAAGTCAACTTATTGGTGGTGTTTGATTCTGGTAGCCCTAGGAGACATTCCTCCTTTTGCCCCTTCCTTAGGCCTAAGAGTGGTAAGCACTCTCCACTGTTGCTAATTTTAAGATAATATCCCATAATAACTTCCTCTATCCTTATTCATATTGTGGTTGTTCAGCTGCTAAGTCATATCTCACTCGTTACAGCCCCATTAACTGTAGCAAGCCAGGCCTCCCTGTCCTCCACTATCTCGCAGAGTTTCCTTGTTCATACATTTGTGAATAGTCCATTTATTAAACTCAGTCCGTTTGTTGAACTCAGTTACAGCTTTTGAATTGGCCCTCTCCTACTGAAATAACCTTGACTGACACACCCAGTTTCCATTCTTCTCATCTTCTTTTTAGTTATAGAAACCCTTGCCCTTTACCATTATTATTAAGTTTTGGCCAGGCACATGTTCACGGGGTTTTCTGAAATGTCCAGGATCTCTTGCAGCTATGGGTAGCTATGTGGCTAATTTGAAGTTGGTGAGATGTGAGTGAAAATGATAGGTTCTGCTTCTGCGGACCATTCTGTGGTTGATTGAATGATGGTCTTTCAAGTGTGTCTATGTCCTAATCACTGGAACCCCTGAATACGCATCTTGCTTTCTGTGGCAAAAGGAACTTTCTGTATGCAGTTAATTTATGGCTCTTTAAATGGCATCCTGGATTATCCCAGTGGGACCGATGTGATGACAAAAGTCTCTATAAGAGGGCTGCAGAGGATCAGAGTCATACATATGTGTTATGGAAGCCGACATTAGACTGTTGGTTTTCAGATGAAGTGAGGGGACAGAAGCTGAGGAATGCAGGCAGACTCTAAAAACTGAAAGAGCCTCCAGAAGGAACACTTCTGGCACCTTTAGTTTCGCTTGTAAGATCCATTTTCCACTTCTAACCTCCAGAACTACAAGATAATAAGCTTATGATATTTTAAGCCACAAAGTTGGGGAATCTTTTATAGCATTAGTGGGAAAAAGATCAAAAAAGAAAACTACTTGTATTCCACTCAGCTGTTTCTCCTTTTCCTCTGGTTTGAACTGTAAAAATAGTGGCCATTGAATTGAACCTTGCAGAAGAAGATGATGGAAAAAGCTCTAAGGAACCCAGATCCCCAAATGACCTCACGGCACAGAGCTATTGATGTCTGGATTATTCAGAGAAAAATAAGCATCTGTCTAAATAAGATGATTGGGTCATTAAATAAGTGACCCAAATAGGGTCACTGTATGATTGTTTCTTTGTACCAGCCTGTACTCTAACCATCATATATCATTGTTCTCCTCTGGCCATATTTGTCAGAATTCTTAATTTGTAGGCAATATAGGTTGACTCTACCTCTATAAGCAGAAAGGGGAATTTATTTAAAGGATGTTTGATAAATGAAGGAGAAAATATCTGAGACCCGAGAGCTAGGCCAAGAATTTACACAGACAAAAACCATGGACCTCACACCTTGTGTCATAAATATCATGACCAATGTAAGATCCAGTGCTAGAATAGCTGCTGTGTGTTCGGGAAATGAATGGACCTACCAGCATGGCCATCACTCTCCACTGAGAGGTGACTGTAAAGTGTGTTTCATTCTTGCTTAGCAGTAGCACCCTGAAACTTGGCACTTGCAGATGTAACCTTTTCAGTAGACAGTGATGTATCTGTTTTTAGCTCCCACTGTTTGAAGAGCTACTGTGGATTTTTTTTCCCCTTTAGGCTTATTTGATTTCAAATTTAAAAAAAGGTATTCTGTAGAGGAGAAATAAGAAGACAGAAACATCTGCAACTTGGCAACTAAAAGGAGCATGAAGAAGAGGTGGGTTGAGTAGTGGAATGTGTAGAAACAAATGGATGGAACCCAGCAGCTGTGGTGGGTATGCTGCTTAAAGCCATTCCCCCAGAAGCAGAGCAGGGGGGCAGACTGTTATTGAATTGCATGATGCATTGGAATGTTGCGCTAATCAGGCAATCTAATTGACTGAACATCTGCAGCTGCCTTATCATTATCCTCAAACGGGTATACTGTCTTTGCATGCTGGGGATGCCTCAGTGTTTCCTAGCTTTTCTAATAGAAGCTCACTGTGGGGTTTACATTTTAACTGTTTTTAACTGCACTGAAATTCAAGAAATGAGATTTAAGGTCAAATATAGTAATTTTTTTTTTCTTTCTCTCATCTAAACTGCTTTGAAGGAAAGGATTAGAAAAGTTAAAGTGAACTGGAGGGAGAAGTACTCCCAATGATGACTTGAGGGAGAGTGCTCTGGAATTGTTAATATAAAGCATCCAGAGTTCAGTGCTGAGCCAGGGTTGCAAAGGGAGAGATAGAGAGGAAGAACCATTTACAGCCAGTGTTTTCAAGATTATAGACACCTTCACCAGTTTATGTTGAACTCATTTTTGGGGAAAAAAAGAGTTTACCTTCCAAGGCCCATCATTAGCCCTTTATTTTTTTTTCTTTTGAGTTTATTACCTGAATATAATTTGTGTCAATGCTTAAGTCCTAATTATTTTCAATAATCGTGTTCTGGGTGTTGTTGCCATAGCATTTAATTCTTTGGCAAACAGAGACGAAATAACAATGATGTGTGAGCTTTCCCTTTAGATACCAAAAGAAATATGAAAAGCGGAAAGTAAACACACAAAAATGAGAAATTTAAAAAGAAAGAACGGTATTATTTTGGGAAATTATGGCTCTAACACCAGATGCAAGAAAAGCAGGTCTTCATTTATTTCAACTTGGATCTGACTTTGTAAAACTGAATGTGTTTATTTTCCTAGCTAGTCATACATGCTAGAATCCATTACCTGCAAATATGTTAACAGTTTTTTGTTTGTTTGTTTTGTGTTGTCAATCATTTCTGCTGCGAATGAGAATAAAAAATGATGTGACTGGTTGGAAATATGGGGGAAGTGCCAAGAGGCTTATAGGATCTCAATCCCAAGGGTTTAGGTGAATTACTGTCCTGGGTGAGTCAGGTTTGCGAGAATAGCTTACTTCATATTTTCTGGAAATGTTTTCTAAGGATCATGCAGAGCTGCATTTTGAATGCTAAATCCAATTCGGTCTTTCTTACTTGTGAAATAGATGGTCAGTAGAAATAAAATGCATTTCTGTAAAAAATATGATTACAAGTTCTCTTGGTGTATAAGTCATTTCCTCTATAAAAATGATATTGGGAAATCGTTCATTTACAATGTACCTAATTAGTGTTAACTGTTTTCAGTCTCTTTCTCATGGAACTTCCTTGCTAATGGAAAGGAGGTGAACAATAAGTGTAAAAAAATAAATGACTGTTATGAACCCAGGGAGTGATAATGAATAGGAGGATGATACAAGGTTTTGTAATGGGAGAGCTGAGGGACAGAGGACTCTTATGGAAGGAGGCTTCTCCTAATTGGAGGCCAGAAACATGAGAAGAAAAGCCAGCTGTGGGATGCTGGGGCAGAAGAAATATTCTAAGACCTAATGTAGCAAGTGCAGGTGCTCCAAGGAGGGAATAAATCTGTCTTACTGAAAGAGTAGGAATAAGGCCACTGTGGCTAGAGTGTAGTATGGGAGCCTGAGGGTAAAAGAGGAGGAGGTCAGAGGGAGAGACAGGGTCCAGATGTGAAGGCTCTTGTAGCCCATGATCAGGAGTCTGGATTTCATTCCATGGACAATGGGAAGCTGTTGGAGAGTTTGAAACCAGGTACTAAGTGCCAATTTGGGTTTTGAGCACTGGCTTCTAGAAGAAGAATGAAAAGGAGGAGGGCAAGAGTAGAAGCAGGTTAGTTAAATGTCGTTTTCAATAATCCTTTTAAGAGGTTAGTTTGCACAGGGAAGATAGCCTGAAGATGGGAGTCATCGATAGATTATTTCTAAGTTTCTATAAATCTTTGTTTGCATACATGTATACACATAAATATATACATGTGTAAGAAGAGAGAAGTATCATTATATATTTTATTTCATATATAAAATTAAAAATCATAATGCGTTTATATGAAAGTGAGGCATTGGAGGCATGTCTAAAAATATGTGACTTATGTTGAGGTTGTCATCAATAATAACATCACACATAATAAATAATAACCCTTTTTTTTTTATTACTCTAAGAGTAATAGGAGTTTAGCAGTGGACCCAAAAATATATTGCTGTGATTTATGTCAAATAGTCTTCTGCCTAGGTTTTCCTCAAAGAGTTTTATAGTGACCAGTCTTATACTTAGGTATTTAATCCATTATGACATTGTTTTTGTGTATGGTGTTACAGAACGTTCTGATTTCATTCCTGTACATGTAGCTGTCTAGTTTTCCCAGCACCACTTATTGAAGAAACTGTCTTTTATTGTGGCATATTCTTGCCTCCTTTGTTGTAGATTAATAAACCATAGATAAGTGGGTTTATTTCCGGGCTTTCTATCCTGTACCATTGACCTATATTTCTGTTTTAGTGCCAGTACTATACTGTTTTGATTACGGTACCTTTGTAGTAGTGTCTGAAGTCATCTTTTTTAATCCACCTACTAAAGTAATGAAAATAAAGAGAAACAAATGGGACATTAAACTTAAAAGCTTTTGCACAACAAAGGAATCCATAAATGAAAGACATCCCACAGAGTGGGAGAAAATATTAGCAAATGAAGTGACTGACAAAGGATTAATCTCCAAAATATACAACCAGCTCAGAAGCTAAATATAAAAAACAAACAAACAAAAAAACCCAACCTAATCAAAATGGACAATTATCCAAATAGACATTTCTCCAAAGAAGACATGCAGGTGGCACTTGAAAATATGTTCAACATCATGAATATTGGAAAAATGTGAATCAAAACTACAATGAGTATCATCCCATACTGGTCAGAATGGCCATCATTAAAGTCTACAAACAGTAAATGCTGAAGAGGGTGTGGAGAAAAGAGAACCCTCCTACACTGATGGTGGAAATGTAAATTAGTACAGCCACTATGGAGAACAGTATGCAGATTCCTTAAAAAACTAAAACTAGAACTACTATATGATCTAGCCATCCCACTCTGGGACATATATCTGGAGAAAAATATACTTCTAAAAGATACATGGACCCCAGTGTTCTTTGCAGCACTATTAACAATAGCCAAGACATGCAAAATAGATGGGTACACAATGGAAACAGTGACAGACTTTATTTTGGGGGGCTCCAAAATCGCTGCAGTTGGTGATTACAGCCATGAAATTAAAAGATACTTGTTCCTCTGGAGAAAAGCTATGACCAACCTAGACATCATATTAAAGAAGCAGAGACATTGCCAACAAAGGTCTATGTAGTCAAAGCTATGGTTTTTCCAGTAGTTATGTATGGATGTGAGGGTTGGACTATAAAGAAACCTGAGCACTGAAGAAGTGATGCGTTTGAACTGTATTATTGGAGAAGACTCTTGACAGTCCCTTGGACTGCAAAGAGATCAAACCAGTCCATCCTAAAGGAAGTCAATCCTGAATATTCACTGGAAGGACTGATGGTGAAGCTGAAACTCCAATACTTTGGCCACCCAATGTGAAGAACTGACTCATTGGGAAAGACCCTGATGCTGGGAAAGATTGAAGGCGGGAGGAGAAGGAGACAGCAGAGGATGAGATGGTTGGATGGCATCACTGACTTAATGGGCATAAGTTTGATTAAACTCCAGGAGTTGGTGATGGACAGGGAAGCTTGGCATGCTGCATTCCATGGGGTTGCAAAAAGTCGGACATGACTGAGTGACTGAACTGAAATGAAGACATGGAAGCAACCTAAATGTCCATTGATAGAGAAATAGATAAAGAAGATATGGTACATATGTACAGTGGAATATTATTCAGCCATAAGAAGAATTAAGTAATGCTATTTGCAGCAAGATGGATGGACCTAGAAATTTTCATAATAAATGAAATAAGTCAGACAGAGAAAGATAGAGAAAGATGATATTTCTTATATGTGGAATCTAAAAAATGATACAAATGAACTTATTTATAAAATAGAAACAGACTCACAGACTTCGAGAATTAATTTATGGTTACCAAAAGGAAAAGGTGGAGGGGATAAATTACGGGATTGGGATTAAGGTATACACACCTTTCTATATAAAATAGTGATCAACAGGGACCTATTGTATAGCACAGGAAACTCTACCTAATATTCTATAGAAACCTATATGAGAAAAGAATCTGAAAAAGAATGGATGTATGTATGTATAACTGAATCACTTTAGTGTACACTTGAAACTAACACAACATTTTAAAGCAGCTGTATTCCAATATAAAATTAAACATACATTAAATTTTAAAAATAGCCCTTATCAGGCGATCACCCGTTTTTGGGTGCTCTGTTCAGTGCTCCATAGTTATTAGCTCATACAGTTCTCAGAAGGGAAGTGCCATTGTAATTCCTGTTCTAGAGGAGGAACTAATGATAGCTGGCCAGTGAGGTCACTGCTGAGATCTGTACCCAGGGCTTTCTGGCTTCAGAGCCTGGATGGTGCTGACACTATACTTGCATCATTTATAGTTATCCAGTCCACAAAAGTGAGAAGAAAATAACGTGTTTATTGAATTTCACTCTTTGAGTAAATGATACAAGATCTTACTTTTCTTGGCGAAGCACATTTTAGACTAGGAGATTGGACTTCCAGATCATTTGAGTGCCCCAAGGTCTTGGACGCTAAATTCCATCATAACTGAGACAGTTGTCTCCATGATTCTGGTAATGGGTCCCTGAAATATACTTTGTGGAGCCACAGAATCTCTATATCATTACATCAAATAATTGCACCATGTGATCAGGAAGCCATCTAAAGAGAAGAAAAAATCGAAGTAAAATTAGGATGACTTCATTTCTTCTAAGGAGGCAGACTTTTTTCTTCCTTTTCTGTTTTTCTGCTTTGTTTTCTGTACAAGTGCTAAAATATTGCTCAGTGTTGCTTTTTTTTTTTTTTTTTTTAGTCCAGGTTGGTTGTGTGTGTGTTTGTTTATTTTAATCTTCTGTGTTTACCCTCCAGTTCTGTCAGGATGGGCTATCAGCCACAAAGCTCCCTGCTGGCCTAGGTATGTAAAGTCACAAGCCACTGCCACACGCTGAAGTCCCTGAGAATAAGGGGTCCTCTGAGTTGCTGGGGAGCCAGGCTCTAATGAGGCCCCAGAGGAGCAGGGGTTGCCAGTGCCTCTCCTTGACTGCCAAGGAGTCAGCAGCATCCCCGGAGTTGTTAATACTGAAAAACACCCTGATGCAAGTCATTTGGGTCTATGTATCCAAAGAATCATGATGTTTTTATTTTCTTTTTTTGGAGAAAATAGCTCAACAAGTCTTCCTCTGCTTTCTTCATATTGCATTTAAGGAAACTGAGGTGTAGGCTAGACAAAGAAACCTGATTAAGTTTAACACTTTAACAGTGTCAGGACTGGAGCTTAAACTCACTTCTATGAGGTTTTTCCTAGTAATTTTAATTATGAAAATAATACGTAATTTTTATTTAGCTCTGTTGCTCATTACCTTTTGTGCCAGGGATTATTTAGTTCTTAAAATGACTCCCTGAGCACAGTTCCTTTTATTTAACCCCATGTTATAGGTGAATAAAATAGTATATGTGTAGTAAGTAATTACCCAAAGTCAGAGACAGTAAGTAGCAGAGTAAGGACTCAAATTCAAGTACATCATATCAGAGACTATGCAAATCATCTGTATGCTGTTCTTTTTTTTTTTTTTTCTTTGATTTTGAAATGATATATATCTGATTTTTTTTTTTTTTAAGAAAAGGACAGCTCAGATCATCATTTTTAATATATCACTTAGGGATATACGGATATGTCAGTCACTGTTGTTGAGTTGTCTCATCTGTGTTTCCTGCAGTTCGGGTCATGAATGCTTCATTCTGAAGGACCACTGCATCCACTCCTTGTGTTGAACACATCCACTTGTGTTTTCTAATAGGTTTTGGAAACAGATTTTCCAAGATTCCTGTTGGCCTTATTTTTGAAGAAACTTACCAAAACATTTGGTCTGATTAGGGGACAGCCAGTGGGACAAAACGCATTGTTTATCTCTGCATTTGGCCTCCAAGTATAAAATCTGTATATCATTATACAGATAATATATTAAAAACACTAGACTCCCTTTGAATGGCATTTCCATCTCTACCGCCTTTTACTATAGACCATCTAGCATGAGGACCCTGAGGTGACAAGGTGCAAACTATAACTTAAAGTTCAGTGGGACTCTGGCTTTGTCCTCTGGCAGAAACGTTCCCTCTCTAGAGACAGATTCTTAAATGATCAGAGTTTCAGAAAATCTAAAGAAGAAATTTTTGATGTGAGTTAGAGTCACAAGTGAGGCCACTTCTGCTTCCATTTGTTGGTTCATAAATGTATGTGTTTTCCTTATTAAGGACACAGCACCATAGGGTGGACATTGATTTAGAGTATATTCTGTGCACTAGAGAATTCTTATACACATTCTTGCAGGGAATGCTCTATAAGCTGACGCCTCATTGGACCTTGGAAATGCTATTGCAATGCTGGGACAACTGGGTATCCACATGTAGAAGAGGTCAGACTGCTACGTCACACAGCAGGCCACGCTCTTTCAAAATAGGTGAGACCTAACTGTAAGAGCTAAAACCATAAAAATCTTCGAAGAAAAGTGTAAATACTCATAGATTTGAAATAGGGCAATGATTTCTTAGATACGTTGTGTAAGTGTAAAAAAAGACCAGTTCAGTTCATTCACTCAGTCGTATCCTACTCTTTGCGATTCCATGAACCGCAGCACACCAGGCCTCCCTGTCCATCACCAACTCCCGGAGTCCACCCAAACCCATGTCCATTGATGCCGTCCAAGCATCTCATCCTCTGTTGTCCCCTTCTCCTCCTGCCTTCAGTCTTTCCCAGTATCAGGGTCTTTTCCAATGAGTCAGCTCTTCATATCAGGTGGCCAAAGTATTGGAGCTTCAGCTTCAGCATCCATCCTTCCAGTGAATATTCAGGATTGACTTCCTTTAGGATTGACTGGTTTGATCTCCTTGCAGTCCAAGGGACTCTCAAGAGTCTTCTCCAACACCATAGCTCAAAAGCATCAGTTCTTTGGCGCCCAGCTTTCTTTTTAGTCCAACACTCATTTCTGTACATGACTACAGGAAAAAACCATAGTTTTGACTATATAAACCAATGTTGGCAAAGTGTTATCTCTGCTTTTTAATACACTGTCTAGGTTTGCCATAGCTTTTCTTCCAAGGAGCAAGCTTCTTTTAATTTTATGACTGCAGTCACTGTCCACAGTGATTTTGCAGCCCAAGAAAATGAAATCTGTCACTGTTTCCACATTTTCCCCATCTATTTGCCATGAAGTAATGACTCCACCCACATGACATTCTGGAAAAGTTAAAACTATGGAAACAATAAAAGGATCAATATTTCTAGGGGTAAAGGGGAAGAGACCCTGGAGTAGGAAATGCCAACCAAATCTCATATTTTTGCTTGGAAAATTCCATGGACAGAGGAGCCTGGCAGGCTATAGTCCATGGTGTTGCAGAATTAGATACGACTGAGAGCAACATGACAACAAGGGGAAGAGAGGGATAAGTAGGTGGAGAACAGATGATTGTTTAGAGCAGTGAAACTAGTCTTTATGATACTTTAATGGTTGCTGCTGCTGCTACTAAGTTGCTTCAGTCGTGTCCAACTCTGTGCGACTGCATAGATGGCAGCCCACCAGGCCCCGCTGTCCCTGGGATTCTCCAGGCAAGAACACTGGAGTGGGTTGCCATTTCCTCCTCCAATGCATAAAAGTAAAAAGTGAAAGTGAAGTCGCTCAGTCGTGTCTGACTCTTAGTGACTCTGTGGACTGCAGCCCACCAGGCTCCTCCGTCCATGGGATTTTCCAGGCAAGAGTACTGGAGTGGGTTGCCATTGCCTTCTCCGGATACTTTAATGGTAGATACATGTTATTATGCATTTGCCAAAACCCATAGAGGGTACAGCACCAACAGTGACTCGTAAGGTAAACTATGGATTTTGGGTGATAATTATGTGTCAGTGTAAGTTCATCAGTTGTAAGAAATGTACTACTCTGATGTGGGATATTTATAGTGGGGGAGGCTGTGTGTGTGTGTGGAGGCAGAGAATATATAGAAAATATGTGTGTTTTCCTCATTTTTGCTGTGAATTTAAAACTTCTAAAAATAAAGTCTCTTTTAAAAAGTGGCTATTATATCACTTAATCAGGCTGACAGCTTCTTGATATTATGGAGTGTGTTAATATAGTGGCTTGGGTACCATTGTGTTGTCTTTGGCATCTCTGTGGCTTCAGAGTATTCCTTTTCACCTTATGTGCTGTATGTGATCTCATGTTGGATGATTTAGATACCTTGTAAGCACTTTTATAGTGGTGCTAGCCAGGACACATGTGCAGAAAAGGCAAATCTGTATCTAGAATATAGATCAATTTCCATCCAGATGAATTACTGCACCTTCCAGTAATAGAAGGAGTTTGATGTAATCAGCTCCTTGCCAAGTTGCTTGTTGTTTGCTGGTGGGATAGTGTCATTTCAGGGACTCATCACTGGTTTCCTGATGGCAGGGTGCCCTGACTTTGGTGAATGGGGAGACCATGTTTTGGGGCACATCCATAGCCTCTCTCTGTGCTGCCAATCCATTCATACACCTGTTGTGCTGGCTCTTTGGTGGATGATGGCAAAAGTGGCTGATACCATCAGGCGAGCTGTTCTGCCTGAATTGGGTACTAGGTGCCTCTCTGTTATGTTCCTGGTAGCTCACCTGGTAAAGAATCCACCTGCAGTGCAGGAGACCCTGGTTTGATTCCTGGGTTGGGAAGATCCGCTGGAGAAGGGATAGGCCACCCACTCCACTTTTCTTGGGCTTGCCTGGTGGCTCAGCTGGTAAAGAAGCCACTTGCCATGCGGGAGACCTGGGTTTGGTCCCTGGGTTGGGACGATCCCTGGAGAAGGAAAAGGCTACCCTCTCCAGTATTCTGGCCTGAAGAATTCCATGGACTGTATAGTCCATGGGGTTACAGAGAGTCAGGCATGGCTGAGCGACTTTCACTTTCACTGGTATGCGTTAAATTGTAAGGTCTTCACATTTTATTCTCACTCCTATTTCTGTTCACAAGACTGTTCCCCAGGTTACCTTGTCTGTGGTCTACAATTTCTTTTTTTCAGGCTCCTGACCACCTTAGCCAAACTGTTTAACACTGCTTGTCAGTACATTTATTCTCACCTTGGGATACTTCTCTTTTAACAGAAAATGGATGCTCTACCCATTGTGGAGATTTTCCTTCACTGCTTTCTTTCAGGGTGACCTGTGGTATGAAGATGTGGTACAGCGGTTTACTTTTGATTTGTACCCACATACACAACTGGCTGGTCTGACCCTGTTCGTGCCTGATCCCAGGAATACCATTTTCTTGTTATGACAGGTTTCGAATGTGCCTGCCTGACTGTTTGATTTGGTGGGTTTGACTGAACCCAAGTTGTGATGGGCAGTTCTGTTGGAATGGTCGTATCATGTCCCATATAATGTCAGACATCTCTCTTTACCGGAGCTTAGTGGCATTCTAGGGACTGTTGTCCAACTGGTGTATCATTCTTCACTGCAGACGGCATGTACTTGTTCCTGGACCTGGAGGGGATATGCTGTGATTCTCTTACTGGAACTTGCCAGAAACTTTACAGTGCATCTACCCACCACTGATATCTCTAAACCCAAGCATCTGCCAGGTCATTTGGCCCTTGGAGAAGGGCTTGCTGCAGAGTCTTTTACTACTCTGGGCCTACTCAATGTTGGCAGCCTTTGTATTACATGACAGATAGGCAGAGTAGTATTCCTAAGACAAAGAGAGCAAACTGGTAGTAGAAGATCTGACACATAATAATTTGTCCTTCAGTCTGGTGAAAATGTCCTCACTTGTCCCAGATCATTGAATCATAAAAAAAAAAAAAAAAATTACAGTTCAGCTATGAGTAAGACCCCTGGATGTTGATGAGATTTTCCTCCTACCTCCTGGAACACATGTATTCTATCAGGGCTTTTAATATGCTTGACATATCTTGCTCGTTTGGTCTGATTAACATGATTTCATTGACATAACATCATTTCTGCAGAGGATCCACATTGTCTAGTTCCCTTGAAACTATACAGTGCCAATAACTAGAAGAGTTACTATATCTTAGGGCAAGACCACAAATACATACATATGGTTGTCTATCCCAAGCAGACACCCTAGAAAAATATAGAAAGCTCAGCAGTTCATGTTATGAATCCTATATAGTTTTAATGTCAAAAGCTGTTGAAAGAAAGTGAAGTTGCTCAGTCGTGTCCAACTCTTTGTGACCCCATGGACTGTAGCCTACCAGGTTCCTCTGTCCATGGGATTTTCCAGGCAAGAAGATTGGAGTGGGTTGCCATTTCCTTCTCCAGGAGATCTTCCCGACCCAGGGATTGAACCTGGGTCTCTCATAAACGCTATTATGGTATATTAAAAGGAAGTTACCAAAATACATGTGATTTTAGGAAAACTAATTCTAACAGTCCTGGGTGTTCTTTGGAAGGAATGATGCTAAAGCTGAAACTCCAGTACTTTGGCCACCTCATGTGAAGAGTTGACTCATTGGAAAAGACTCTGATGCTGGGAGGGATTGAGGGCAGGAGGAGAAGGGGACGACAGAGGATAAGATGGCTGGATGGCATCACCGACTCGACGGACGTGAGTTTGAGTGAACTCTGGGAGTTGGTGATGGACAGGGAGGCCTGGCATGCTGCGATTCATGGGGTTGCAAAGAGTCGGGCACGACTGAGCGACTGAACTGAACTGAACTGAATTCTAACTAAAATGTAAAAATTAGAATTGAAATACTAACAGCTGGAATTTAGCAGTATGTTAGAGAATAATAATTCTGACCAGGGAAGGTTTCTTCAAGGAAAGGAAGAGTATTTTACTATGTCATCAGAGTCAACAAGTTATTTTGGAAAAATCATGTGACCATGGTAAATATATAGTGAAAAGCCATTTGATAGGGTTCAGTTGTGATTCCTCATTTAGTACATAGATAAAAGAGAAGAGACAATATTTAGATATAGTAAAGGCTATATAGCAAAAACCATGAAAACTGCATATTTTGGCCAAAATGGCCAACCATTAAAGCTAAATTAAGAAATAGACAAAGATGCCTTTGATCACATTGTGTCAGAAAACTTTATTAGGGATTCCCTGGTGGCTAAAATGATAATCTGCCTGCAATGCAGGAGACCTGGTTTCGATGCTTGTGTCAGGAAGACCCCCTGGAGAATGGCAGCCCACTCCAGGATTCTTGCCTCAAGAATTCCATGGACAGAGGAACCTGGGGCGCAACAATCCATGGAGTTGCAAAGAGTTGGACGTGGCTGAGTGACTAACACTTTTACTTTAACAAATCTGTAGGATTTGACGTAAGAATAGACAAATAGATTCGTGGACTATAATAGAGAATCAGAAATAGATACTAGTATGTGTGGGAATTTAATATATACCAAAGGTGGCATTCCATTGTAATGGTATATGGATGACTCCTTTAAGAAGTAGTATTGGCACAAGTGACTATCCATTTGGAGTAAAAATTAAGGTGGGCCCCTTATCTTACTATATGGGGTGTGTGTGTGCGTATATGTATAAGATAAATAATTAGATATGAATTCTGTATGGATGAAAGACATTTAAGAGGCTCCAAGTTTAATTTAGTGGTGAGAAAACAATACAGACATTTTCTATGTAACACTTAAGGCAAATTACTTACATAGAAAATATTAGCTATCTGAATCAACAGCTTATCAGAGATTAGAGAAATGTTTAGGACAGATTTCTACTTAGAAAACTTTAAAGTAGACAGTAGAGATTTAAATTGTGGTTTGGGGTAATAGACACGAATAGCTGTCAGTTAACTAGTGAGTATTTGAAACAGTTGCCCTGCAAGGCAAACACCCCAGCAGTGTCTTGGAACTTCTGTCACTTTGTATATGCTTTTTAAGATAAGCACTCCAAGGGATTCTGAAGGGGACAGTTCAAGTCATATCTTTCTAAAGCCACCATACATTCTTTATTTTAGAATAGAAGATTGTCTATATTCACCCTCTCAACTTTAGAAAATTCGCCATGGACTTATAAATAGCTATTCTTAGATAAAATGATGTCTGACCATCATTAAATTTTAGTTCAAATACTAAAAACCTGTATTGCAAATACTATATTAGAAGCAAATATTCAGGCATATGTTCAGTGAAGAGTTCAGTAAGATGATCTGAAAATGAATAAAGCCTCCTTTAAACTTTAAAGTTTCTCAGAGTTAACCAGATTATACTCTTGAATGTTCAATGTGTATTGTTTTATCATAAGGTTGTGAGTTCATATCATAATCTATCAAGAAGAAATTCTAACAATGCCTTTCCCCTTTCAATGCCATCCTGACCTCCCATGTTAGTTGCTTCAATTTATTTCCTACCTGTGGTCTGTGATCAATATAGAAAAATCAGTCTGTTTTCCTTCTGACTTTTGAATTCCTAGAGTTGCTGATGAATTTATCCTCAATAGCTATACAAACTCCACCACTGCAAATTGAAAGTTTAACTTGAAATTCCCAGTCAAATATGAGGAACAGCCATTTGCAAAGAAATGTTAATGTTTTTTGTGTTCTTTGGGCTGTCTTTGTACTTGACCTTCTTTTCCCCCGGAAAAACTCTTAAGAGGACTTGGTTGGATGATCACATTGCTGCTCTGTCCAGTTACATTCCCCATATTGTCTCAGCTGTTCTGCCCAACCCTGGCATTTCTGTGATCTTCTGATTGGAAAAGTGAGGCAGTGGCTATCAGGTCTTTGTTAAGGTAGCCATGGTCCAATCACAGATTTGACTATATGTTGCCTATGCTTGTGCAGTTGCTATGATGGAAATGTTCCTCTAAATTTGGGGGAGGGATGGAAATAAAAAGAAGTATCTGTGCATAAGATATGAATGATAAGAATATCTTCCAGGTTAAATTATGCAATAATTTTGAAGGTCTAATGTATAGTACTTATGACCTTCTACTATGTTAATTTATATCATTCAGTTCAGGTAGGTTCAGTCCTCAGTTGTGTCCAACTCTTTGTGACCCCGTGGACTGTAGCACGCCAGGCCTCCCTGTCCATCACCAACTCCTGGAGTTTACTCAAACTCGTGTCCACTGAGTCGGTGATGCCATCCAACATCTCATCCTTTGTTTTTCTCTTCTCCTCCTGCCCTCAATCGTTCCCAGCATCAGGGTCTTTTCAGATGAGTCAGTTCTTCACATCAGGTAGCCA
This sequence comes from Bos mutus, assembly GCF_027580195.1. Lineage (NCBI taxonomy): Eukaryota > Metazoa > Chordata > Mammalia > Artiodactyla > Bovidae > Bos > Bos mutus. The sequence goes on from NC_091638.1 coordinate 27,359,475, forward strand.
AAGTATTGGAATTTCAGCTTCAGCATCAGTCCTTCCAATGAATATTCAGGACTGATTTCCTTTAGGATGGACTGGTTGGATCTCCTTGTTGTCCATGGGACTCTCAAGAGTCTTCTCCAACACCATAGTTGAAAGGCATCAGTTCTTTAGTGCTCAGCTTTCTTTAAGTCCAACTCTCACATCCATACATGAATACTGGAAAAACCATAGCTTTGACTAGATGTACCTTTGTTGACAAAGTAATGTCTCTGCTTTTTAATATGCTGTCTAGGTTGGTCATAGCTTTTCTTCCAAGGAGCAAGTATCTTTTAATTTCATGGCTGCAGTCACCATCTGCTGTGATTTTGGAGCCCCCCCAAAATAAAGTCTGACACTGTTTCCACTGTTTCCCCATCTATTTGCCATGAAGTGATGGGACCAGATGCCATGATCTTCGTTTTCTGAATGTTGAGCTTTAAGCCAACTTTTTCACTCTCCTCTTTCACTTTCATCAAGAGACTCTTTAGTTCTTCTTTGCTTTCTGCCATAAGGGTAGTGTCATTTGCATATCTGAGGTTATTGATATTGCGGCAAACTTGATTCCAGCTCATGCTTCATCCAGTCCACCATTTCTCATGATGTACTCTGAATATAAGTTAAATAAGCAGGGTGACAATATACAGCCTTGACGTACTCCTTTCCCGATTTGGAACCAGCCTGTTGTTCCATGTCCAGTTCTAACTGTTGCTTCTTGACCTGCATCCATATATCTCAGGGGGCAGGTCAGGTGGTCTGGTATTCCCTTCTCTTAAAGAATTGCATGGTTGTCTGAGGACGTCTTACAAAGAGCTATGAACAGAAGAGAAGTGAAAGGCAAAGGAGAAAAGGAAAGATATATCCATTTGAATGCAGAGTTCCAAAGAATAGCAAGGAGAGATAAGAAAGCCTTCCTCAGTGATCAATGCAAAGAAATTGAGGAAAATAATAGAATGGGAAAAACTAGAGATCTCTTCAAGAAAATTAGAGATACCAAGGGAATATTTCATGCAAAGATGGGCACAATAAAGGACAGAAATGATATGGACCGAACAGAAGCAGAATATATTAAAAGAGGTGGCAAGAATACACAGAAGAAGTATACAAAAAAGATTTTCATGACCCTGATAATCACAATGGTGTGATCACTCACCTAGAACCAGACATCCTGGAATGTGAAGTCAAGTGGGCCTTTGGAAGCATCACTATGAACAAAGCTAGTGGAGGTGATGGAATTCCAGTTGAAATATTTCAAATCCTAAAAGATGATGCTGTGCGAATGCTGCACTCAATAAGCCAGCAAGTTTGGAAAAGTCAGCAGTGGCCACAGGACTGGAAAAGGTCAGTCTTCATTCCAATCCCAAAGAAAGGCAATGCCAAAGAATGCTCAAACTACTGCACAATAGCACTCATCTCGGATGCTAGCAAAATAATGCTCAAAATTCTCTAAGCTGGGCTTCAAGAGTACGTGAACTGTGAAATTCCAGATATTCAAGCTGGATTTAGAAAAGGCAGAGGACCCAGAGATCAAATTGCCAGCATCTGTTGGATCATCGAAAAAGCAAGATAGTACCAGAAAAAATCTACTTCTGCATTATAGATTATGCCAAAGCCTTTGACTGTGTGGATCACAACAATTTATATCACTAAACCTGAAAAATCTTTTAGTTTATTCAAATTAATTCATATTTCCTGTGAATGAATTTTATATATTGTCCCATTTGGATCTCAGACTGTTTTCACTTTAGCTACTTCTTGTAGAAAAACAATGTGTCATAACCAAGTCTTTGCCAGGAGTTGGTTATTAACTCCATAGTCTTAGCTTGACTACATGAATTTTGAAGTATCCTCAGTGGCAACCCACTCCAGTGTTCTTGCCTGGAGAATCCCAGGGACGGGGGAGCCTGGTGGGCTGCCGTCTCTGGGGTCACACAGAGTCGGACATGACTGAAGTGATGCAGCAGCAGCAGCAGCAGATCTGTTACCACTAGAGTTCATTGTTCCCATGCAATAAATTGTTATTTTAAACTTTTCATCTGATAACATTGTCTTCTTAAATGCCCATGTGTTCTTTTTATCTTGAGAAATGTATCCGAGTTTTCCACACATTCCATGTGTTTTCTGCCTGTTGAATACTATGAAACCTAATACACTATTTTCAACTATCAAGTCAACTTCCGAATCACTGAAACTGTATTCTTTTAATTAGTACTTTTTATTTTATGAAGAATATATAAAGCCATCAAACAACCTTTGCAATTGTAAAAGTAGAAAGAAATAAATAGAATTGAAATTAGTGAATCTTTTGCACGCTATTTAAACAGTGTGTATGACTGACACATTTAAACTGCTAGCTACATTTAAACTGATTACTACTGACTCATATCAAATTGGAACAGTCACTGTTTTTGATTCATCATATTACCTAATACTACTCAGTGCATTTTAGAGGAATCAGTTCAGTTCAGTTCAGTTGCTCAGTCGTGTCCGACTCTTTGCGACCCCATGAATCGCAGCACGCCAGGCCTCCCTGTCCATCACCAACTCCTGGAGTTCACCCAGACTCACGTCCATCGAGTCAGTGATACCATCCGGCCATCTCATCCTCTGTCGTCCCCTTCTCCTCTTGCCCCCAATCCCTTCCAGCATCAGAGTCTTTTCCAAAGAGTCAACTCTTCGCATGAGGTGGCCAAAGTACTGGAGTTTCAGCTTTAGCATCATTCCTTCCAAAGAAATCCCAGGGCTGATCTCCTTCAGAATGGACTGGTTGGATCTCCTTGCAGTCCAAGGGACTCTCAGGAGTCTTCTCCAATACCACAGTTCAAAAGCATCAATTCTTCGGGGCTCAGCCTTCTTCACAGTCCAACTCTCACATCCATACATGGAAAAACCATAGCCTTGACTAGACGGACCTTTGTTGGCAAAGTAATGTCTCTGCTTTTGAATATGCTGTCCAGGTTGGTCACAACTTTCCTTCCAAGGAGTAAGCGTCTTTTAATTTCATGGCTGCAGTCACCATCTGCAGTGATTTTGGAGCCCACAAAAATAAAGTCTGACACTGTTTCCACTGTTTCCCCATCTATTTCCCATGAAATGATGGGACCGGATGCCATGATCTTTGTTTTCTGAATGTTGCACTTAAAGCCAACTTTTTCACTCTCCACTTTCACTTTCATCAAGAGGCTTTTTAGTTCTTCACTTTCTGCTATAAGGCTGGTGTCATCTGCATATCTGAGGTTATTAATATTTCTCCCGGCAATCTTGATTCCAGCTTGTGCTTCTTCCAGTCCAGCATTTCTCATGATGTACTCTGCATATAAGTTAAATAAGCAGGGTGACAATATACAGCCTTGACGAACTCCTTTTCTTATTTGGAACCAGTCTGTTCCATGTCCAGTTCTAACTGTTGCTTCCCAACCTGCATACAGATTTCTCAAGAGGCAGATCAGGTGGTCTGGTATTCCCATCTATTTCAGAATTAATAGCTGTGTGGATCAGAATTGCATTAAGAACTTTTTCACATGTATGTTCCCAAACCTTAGGTTTTTCTTGGGTAGAGCAAAACATATGGATTGCAAAAACTGTGCCTCACAGTAATCTTCTGATTCAGTGATCTGATTTATCTTATTATAATCTTGCAAGTAACTACCAGGTTTATTTCCCTAAATGAAATAAATATTTCATTATTTATTAATTTGTTCATTTTTGGCTGTGCCATATGGCTTGTGGGATCTTAGTTGCTCAACCCGGGATTATACTCAGGCCCCAGCACTGAGTCCTAACCACTGGACTGCTAGGGAATTCTAAAATCACTTCGTTAAATAGAAGACCTTTAAATACATCTTTATTCCAAGGCCTTTGTGAGTCCCCATATTTATAGGAGAATATTTGTAAATTGCTAAAGAAGGAAATGGCAACCCACTCCAGTATTCTTGCCTAGAAAATTCCATGGATAGAGGAACCTGGTGGACTACAATTCGTGGTGTTGCAAAGAGTTGGACACGACTTAGCAAGTGAGCACATTCATACATTGTAGTGTTTCATTTATCCACTCCTCACCCTAGAGAAGGCTAGAATGTGCTACAAATACAGCCTTAATTCTAACTGATATCAAGCAACAGAAATCCCTGGCACTAAACTCTTGGGTTCCACTTGAACCCACGGTGTACACTGGCAGTGTGGCATGACCTTCGTTCCAGGTGAATTCAGTTTTGGTCTGAGCATCTTTAACATAGTTTGACAGAAAGCTATAGCCAAAGAGTAAATTAACATGTAAAGTAAAAGCAATTTTCCATCATATTCTACACTTTACACAGTGAATTTATATTATTAAATTAAAACCAAAAGTTTTGAATATTTTAAATGGAAAAATGTAGACTACAGGACAATCCATATGTTATAATTACAAACATATAAATTATATGTACCAGCTGTCTGTATATATGTGTATGTATAGTCATACACACATACAAATTTTTCCATGAGGTCACAAAGAGTCAGACTAAGCAAATTTCACTTCACTTCACACGTATAAAACAGGTGAATACTTAATTATTATTATTTGATTCAGTAGAACCACTTCGCAATGTCCTTTATTCTTTGTATCCTTTTTGTCCTAGGGATTAATTTTGCAGTTTGGATACAGAGAAGCAGAAGAAAGTCTTGGGCAGATTAGGAGGCAGTGTAAAGGAGTGGGGATAGGGAGATAGCACTTTGGGGATTGTCTACCAGCTATGTCACTAATTAGCCAAGTGCAAATTGCTTAATCTCTCAAACTTAAATTCCTCAAAACTTAAATTCAAATTCCTTAGTGTAAGGTAGACCCTAATAACGACTGCCTTATGTGTTGTGTGAAGTTTAATTGATAAAATCTATATAAAACCCTCTCTGTAGAACATGGCATGGAGTCACTGCTCAGCAAACTTAGATGAGCATCTGCTTGGAGAAACAGGACGTACATAAAGAAAGTAACAATACAGGAAAACAAATACTAACTGTCAAAAGCAAAATGATATATCATTTATGATCTAATCAGTGTTCATATAAACTCATTTTTAAGGATGAAAGTATTAACTGTTAAGCAGTACATGAAGGGGAATCCCCCAAACTATTCCTTATTGTTTATTTATCCATAGCTTTCCCCATTCCCCCTATCCCTTTTATTGAATAACCAATGAGGGGAATCTCTGAAGAAAACCTCAGGAAAAAAGTATGAACAGAAATAGAAACCAGAGAGGAATTAGGATGTTCAAAAAGCTGGCTTTCTAATTCAGATATCTACTTCTTGGAGCATGGATGGCTGCCAGATCTCTGCGAGAGAAGTGTTTTGCTAGCCATGTACTTCGCTAGTTCTTAGAAACTTTGTCCCCTGGAGTGCTAACCTTGTAGAAGATGAGCTTCTCTAATGCTGGTGTGACTGGTCATGCTGGTCTGGATTTTATGTGTAGTGCGGTTCTAGAAGGCTCTCTGCCAGGTCATTATTCGGTCACCTCTTAAAGCAAAATGGAGCCTATTTTCTGAACAAATACACTGTGGAAGTGGGGAGGAAAGCCTTGGTGTTTAGACTGTGGTGAGGGGCTTTGCATTGAACTGACATGTTCCTTTATTCCTACTTCTTTCCCATCTTAGTTCACCCACCACCCCCATCCCCGCCTCAGAGTCTCAAACGGGCAAGGAAAGTACAAGCATGTCAGTGAACTCAAATATAAACATAAAGAAGTGGCAGCCATGACCTAACAAAAAAGCAGTGCCAGAATTCCACACTGGAAGTATCTGTGCAGCAGCTGCCTGGGGGATGATGTCTTAAATTATGATTGTGTTGCCATTCTGTCCCAGAAGGAACAGATGTTTTAAAGAGACACATGGCTGTTTCAGGAAGTGGAAATTTAGTAGCTCAGTCTTAAAAATTCCACTGGAGTGGACTCCAAACCACTTTTCTGTAGCTGTGTGATGATGGATATATTACTTCACTCTCTTAAGCCTTAGTTTTTCCTCTCTAAATGGGAAGAGTCAAAGCCCTTCCCTGAGAGGGCTGCTGGGAGGATTAAATAAGCTTAGTGCCAGGCACATGGTAATCATTAAGTGACAGGAATCACTACCAGTATTTGCCAATTAATACATAAAAACATCTCTTAGCACCACTATTCAATATTAAATATTAATACAATAAATTGAATTCTGAAATTTCAAATTGACAATCCTGCCACAAAGGGCACATTAAATATTTGGATTTCACTGTTACCATCATCCTGCGCTTCGTATGTATTTCTTTTATGTCAGACCCATGTCCATGGGAGATGCTGTACTGAGAGGAAAACATTGGGTTCACCAAAATATTCATTCAGGATTTTCTAGAATATCTTATGAAAAACTCAAACTAACTTTTTGGCCAGCCTAATATCTTGGTGCACATTGAAATTATTGGGCAGCTTTCTTTTTAAAACATTAGGAAAAGATCGTTTATAAACTCCCATATAATGCGAAAAAATCCACTAAATTATTTTTTAATGTAGTGAGACTGATAGTCAAAATATTAGAAAGGGTGTGGTATTTCCCTATCAGAATGCACAGCAACTCCATGTAATTGCCATGACTGTACTGTGGACACCTGAATTAAATAGCAACCTTGAACCTGGCTTGGAGAGTCTGGGTTGTGGCTGCAAATCTTTAGCCATTTCCATTTCCAGTCTTTTAGTAACTGGTCCCTATAGAGCCAGCAGCTTTGTTTTTGATTTGTTTCTACCATTCTTGCCCCCAGGGAAGCTCCTCTCACAAAAAAGCATACCATCTACCAAGGAGCTGAGTATCCACACATCCTTTGTATCCTTTACATCATAAAATACGTAAGTTCTCAAAATGTCCAAATGACAATAAACATTATCTATTCAAATACATGTACTCCAATATAATAGGGCATCCCCCACATGAAAATAAAACAGGAAGGTTTTTATTATGGTACACCAGAATCTTTCTTGTTGTTCCTTGAAACTGTGTTTCAGAGCACCAGTTTTGCTAAATAAAATTATAAATGTCTGACCCTACAGATAATTGGGCTCAGGAGGAAATACATGGGGAGAGAACTTTCACTGAAGTTTAGCCTTCTCGGCTTTTGTAGCTTGTGATAAAACCTTAATCACTTTGCTTTCCAGTGGCAGAATTAGTAGATTATGTAACCAAAATAAGGAACATTCAACAAGAATGTTCCTTATTTTGGTTACATAATCTACTAAGCCAAAAGCTGGTTCTTTGAAAGGATAAATAAAATTGACAAACCATTAGCCAGACTCATCAAGAAACAAAGGGAGAAAAATCAAATCAATAAAATTAGAAATGAAAATGGAGAGATCACAACAGACAACACAGAAATACAAAGGATCATAAGAGACTACTATCAACAATTATATGCCAATAAAATGGACAACGTGGAAGAAATGGACAAATTCTTAGAAAAGTACAACTTTCCAAAACTCGACCAGGAAGAAATAGAAAATCTTAACAGACCCATCACAAGCATGGAAATTGAAACTGTAATCAAAAATCTTACAGCAAACAAAAGCCCAGGTCCAGACGGCTTCACAGCTGAATTCTACCAAAAATTTAGAGAAGAGCTAACACCTATCCTGCTCAAACTCTTCCAGAAAATTGCAGAGGAAGGTAAACTTCCAAACTCATTCTATGAGGCCACCATCACCCTAATACCAAAACCTGACAAAGATCCCACAAAAAAAAAAAACTACAGGCCAATATCACTGATGAACATAGATGCAAAAATCCTAAACAAAATTCTAGCAATCAGAATCCAACAACACATTAAAAAGATCATACACCATGACCAAGTGGGCTTTATCCCAGGGATGCAAGGATTCTTCAATATCCGCAAATCAATCAATGTAATACACCACATTAACAAATTGAAAAATAAAAACCATATGATTATCTCAATAGATGCAGAGAAAGCCTTTGACAAAATTCAACATCCATTTATGATAAAAACTCTCCAGAAAGCAGGAATAGAAGGAACATACCTCAACATAATAAAAGCTATATATGACAAACCCACAGCAAGCATTATCCTCAATGGTGAAAAATTGAAAGCATTTCCTCTAAAGTCAGGAACAAGACAAGGGTGCCCACTTTCACCATTACTATTCAACATAGTTTTGAAAGTTTTGGCCACAGCAATCAGAGCAGAAAAAAAAAAAAAAAAAAATAAAAGGAATCCAAATTGGAAAAGAAGAAGTAAAACTCTCACTATTTGCAGATGACATGATCCTCTACATAGAAAACCCTAAAGACTCCACCAGAAAATTACTAGAACTAATCAATGATTATAGTAGAGTTGCAGGATATAAAATCAACACACAGAAATCCCTTGCATTCCTATACACTAATAATGAGAAAACAGAAAGAGAAATTAAGGAAACAATTCCATTCACCATTGCAACGGAAAGAATAAAATACTTAGGAATATATCTACCTAAAGAAACTAAAGACCTATATATAGAAAACTATAAAACACTGGTGAAAGAAATCAAAGAGGACACTAATAGATGGAGAAATATACCGTGTTCATAGATTGGAAGAATCAATATAGTGAAATGAGTATACTACCCAAAGCAATTTATAGATTCAATGCAATTCCTATCTAGCTACCAACGGTATTCTTCACAGAGCTAGAACAAATAATTTCACAATTTGTATGGAAATACAAAAAACCTCGAATAGCCAAAGCGATCTGGAGAAAGAAGAATGGAACTGGAGGAATCAACCTACCTGACTTCAGGCTCTACTACAAAGCCACAGTTATCAAGACAGTATGGTACTGGCACAAAGACAGAAATATTGATCAATGGAATAAAATAGAAAGCCCAGAGATAAATCCACGCACATATGGACACCTTATCTTTGACAAAGGAGGCAAGAATATACAATGGATTAAAGACAATCTCTTTAACAAGTGGTGCTGGGAAATCCGGTCAACCACTTGTAAAAGAATGAAACTAGAACACTTTCTAACACCATACACAAAAATAAACTCAAAATGGATTAAAGATCTAAATGTAAGACCAGAAACTATAAAACTCCTAGCGGAGGACATAGGCAAAACACTCTCTGACATACATCACAGCAGGATCCTCTATGACCCACCTCCCAGAATATTGGAAATAAAAGCAAAAATAAACAAATGGGACCTAATTAACCTTAAAAACTTCTGCACATCAAAGGAAACTATTAGCAAGGTGAAAAGGCAGCCTTCAGAATGAGAGAAAATAATAGCAAATGAAGCAACTGACAAACAACTAATCTCAAAAATATACAAGCAACTCCTGCAGGTCAACTCCAGAAAAATAAATGACCCAATCACAAAATGGGCCAAAGAACTAAATAGACATTTCTCCAAAGAAGACATACAGATGGCTAACAAACACATGAAAAGATGCTCAACATCACTCATTATCAGAGAAATGCAAATCAAAACCACTATGAGGTACCATTTCACGCCAGTCAGCATGGCTGCCATCCAAAAGTCTACAAATAATAAATGCTGGAGAGGGTGTGGAGAAAAGGGAACCTTCTTACACTGTTGGTAGGAATGCAAACTAGTACAGCCATTATGGAGAACAGTGTGGAGATTCCTTAAAAACCTGGAAATAGAACTGCCTTATGATCCAGCAATCCCACTGCTGGGCATACACACTGAGGAAACCAGAAGGGAAAGAGACATGTGTACCCCAATGTTCATCGCAGCACTGTTTATAATAGCCAGGACATGGAAGCAACCTAGATGTCCGTCAGCAGATGAATGGATAAGAAAGCTGTGGTACATATATACAATGGAGTTATTACTCAGCCATTAAAAAGAATACATTTGAATCAGTTCTAATGAGGTGGATGAAACTGGAGCCTATTATACAGAGTGAAGTAAGCCAGAAAGAAAAACACCAATACAGTATACTAATGCATATATATGGAATTTAGAAAGATGGTAACAATAACCCTGTGTACGAGACAGCAAAAGAGACACTGATGTATAGAACAGTCTTATGGACTCTGTGGGAGAGGGAGAGGGTGGGAAGATTTGGGAGAATGGCACTGAAACATGTATAATATCATGTATGAAACGAGTTGCCAGTCCAGGTTCGATGCACGATACTGGATGCCTGGGGCTGGTGCACTGGGATGACCCAGAGGGAGGGTATGGGGAGGGAGGAGGGAGGAGGGTTCAGGATGGGGAACACATGTATACCTGTGGTGGATTCATTTCGATATTTGGCAAAACTAATACAATATTGTAAAGTTTAAAAATAAAAAAAAACAAAATAAGGAACATTCTTATTGCACCAGATTGTTTCACAGTTACTAATCAATCTGTGGAAAATCCTTTCAACTAAGCATCACCCCTGAGTTTATATAAAAAGGCTATTTTAGACAGGTGTTAGGGGTTGATAGGGATTCCTGGTGGCTCAAACCGTAAAGTGTCTGCCGGCAATGTGGGAGACCTGGGTTTGATCCCTGGGTCAGAAAGATCCCCTGGAGAAGGAAATGGCAAACCCACTCCAGTACTGTTGCCTAGAAAATTCCATGGATGGAGGAGCCTAGTGGGCTACAGTCCATGAGGTCGAAAAGAGTTGGACACAACTGAGCGACTTCACTTCAGGGGCTGAGATCTTGACCCGCACCAGCCCCGCACCCCAGGTTCATATGCTACAAACAACTCTACTTCCTATATTTTTGTGTATCTCAACTTCACCATTTGCTTTTTTTTTAATGGCATACTTATTCTGCCTCTCCAGCTACTCTCTTACATTTGCCAGAGTCATCACAGAGCCCGTGACTTGTGAATTGGGTGAGAATGAGCAAGGCTTAGAAGGATGGATCATGGGTCATTTATCCATTGAGCTTGTCTCTCTCCACTGTCTCTTCTGGTCAGACTGCCTGTCCCAGCCCCTGTTTCTTAGAAGCTTTTCCAAATTCATCTCCCTGAGAGAGCTCTGGGTCACTGTTCCTCTCTTGAGTCCAGTCACCGTCCTGTGGCCTTCCAGACCTCCATAGCTGGAAGGTATTCATGTATTTCTATCCTTTTGTTGAATCTTCTCAATATTTTCTTGGGAACAGCTTGTGCTTTTGGAAGCAGTTTGCTGGGAGGACAACTTTAACTTTCCCTCCTGCCTCCTCCTTCCTTGTGATAAAGAATCACAGAGCTAGCAAAAGGGGTAGACTCAGGGGAAACAAAGCAAGTTAAAAATATTAACAACAGCCCCAGAACTGAAGATACCTTTCAGTCTTGTCTCTGACACTAGGGCTAGAATTTGGAGGCTCGCTGAGTCCTAGGCGGTGGTTCCTGTATGCATGGATGACCCTGAAGCAGAATTACTTTGTGAAGTTAAAAAGAAACAAACAAGCAGTTCTGGGCCTGGTGCCTGGAAGTTCTGGAGCAGTGGGACCAGGGGAATCAGCGTTTCTACACAGCTCCCCCAGATAGTCAGATATGTAGCCAAATGTGGCAGTTACTGCCCTAAATCTGACGTTCATTAATTCCACACATATTGTTTTGAGTGTCTTCTGTGAACCAAGCACTGCGGCAGGGTTTTGGGCGTGCAGCGGGGATGTGCACAGAAACGGCTAGGCAGACAGTATGCACAACAGAGCTCATCTCTATGTGAAGAAGAATGTCTCTCTTAAGAGGATTTTTGTTATTCCCCCTCTCCCCCCGCCATAACTGTATCCAGAGGTCTCAGGTCCCTACAGTTTGTTAGGACAGTCCCATGTAAAAAAAAAAAAAAAAAAATCACCAACATGGAAAAACAAAGAGATTAGCAGCTATTTTCTCAAACTGAGAAGCAGCTGTCCCTTTTATTGGGTAGCCTTTCAGCAGCTCCATGCCATCACCATCTGGCATTATCACTAACTTATAATGTCTGCCTGTTCTTTAATATCCTGACATTATGAGGATATTAAGAAAATTATATATGTGTTCATGAAAACTATCACTTGTTATTTTGAAATGTGAGGATTCAGTGAACAGAATTTGTTCAGGATCTACAAAATGAAATGTGTCCTCAAATGTCCACATAATGCGACTTTATATGGAGGATCTAGAGAACCAGTCAATCCTAAAGGAAATCGGTGCCGAATACTCATTGGAAGGACTAATATTGAAGCTGAAGCTCCAATACTTTGGCCACCTGATGCGAAGAGCCTACTCATTGGAAAAGACCTTGATGCTGGGAGGATGGAGGGCAGAAGAAGGGGGCAACAGAGACAGCTGGATGAGATGGAATGGATTGTGGTATGGCATCATTGACTCAATGGACATGAGCTTGAGCAAACTCTGGGAGATAGTGAAGGACAGGAAACCCTGTGTGCTGCAATCCATGGAGGTGCAGAGTCAGAATGAGCAACTAGAGAACCAGGAAGTAAGCATCTGTGCTCTGAACAAACCAGCAATCTCAGAAGTCCATTCCTAGAAGTATATGTATTATAAATGTATTCCTCCAGGCAGAATTCTCAGTGCTAAAGAAGCAGGACTGGTATTCAGAATTGTACCTTTACCTACAGATCTGCATGTAGCCTTTTGGTAAATTTACTTCTATCTCCTAAATCAAACCATGTGGGGAAATGAAACCACAGTGATGACTGTTGTGTGAACTAAACTATATCAACTCTTAGCTGCAGCTCCTAGTCTTCATTAAGGTCTTCAAACTTTTCCTGCCAGTGGTTACAAATGCTTTCCTAAGGTTTCCTGTGTGGCATGCATAGAAATGTTTGTATCTATGTGGAGCATCTGGGTAGAAAAAGGAGTCTCCTTGTGACAGAGGTAGCCTGGGTACACAGAGCTGAGGAAATCTCCATTGAGGACACAGTCTTTGGAACACTCTGAACTTTTCTTGCAGTTTTGGTTCTTAGGCCTGAGGTCATTAGTGGATGAAAGAGAACCATCTCAATGAAGAAAACAGGAGAGTTTCTACATAACAGAGATCTCCTGCTCTGGAAAGTCAGGGAGATGTAACCTCTTCATTGTCATACTTTCCCCAGTGGAAATAGAAAACAAAATTTTTTTGAAAATGTATTCCTGGTTAGAAAAAAAATATTAAAGTGTTTTTGGTATGCAGTGTTGCATATTTCTCTGGGAGCAATAGAGTGATCAATTATGCTTTTCAGAATTTTAATCAGGAGCATGCAGTTTGGTTGGAGGTTTCAAGATGGATTGTATCTAAATTGCAGACATATTTTGTTTGGTCAACACAAATGTTTTGACCTGATGGTTTTAAATAGTTGCTTGCTAATATTTGAAAACTAGGAGATTTTATCAAAAGCTCTGTCTGTCCAGGCTTCTCTTTGCACCAGTAGACAGCCCCTGAGGCTGAGTTATATGAGCACATGTACTCCTGTTCTCCGGCTCCACCCTCCTTATGACTTTATGTGTGTACATTCCAGATTATTCCATACAGGCAGTCAGTTTGTGGTTATGGGCTTCATGTGAACCATTATTTATTTGTTTGATAACAGATAGAGGTTTGTTGCAGTGGAGGAGGGGGTCCAGGACGCTTTTCCTTTGTGTCCTCAGCTGAAAATTATACTACCGAGGTAAATTCAAGCTTCTATCACAGTTTGCTTCAGTTTAGGTTTACACTGCTCTGTTGATAGAGTGGATGTTTTACACACCTAAATACAGCCCCTAGTAGGTGTGAATGCTAAGCAGATAACTATTCATAGCCACGATTAGCAGTTCCAAAAGGTGTCAAAATCACTCCTTTCCTTGGTTGTGATAAAGCAATTTTAAACAACACAGTTAAGCAACACAAGTTTAAAAAAAAAAGATGTAAGCAGTCCATGAGGTGTTAATGTCTCTTTAAAATGATTTAGAGACCTATGGTTGAGTTAGTACTTCATTTAAGTCTTTGATTTCAATGAAGGTGTTAATTATATTTAATATCTTTGAAATAATAGCAGTAACTATCATGTCTTGCATACCAAAAGTTGGTTCATCATATAATCACAGTCATATTTAATTCTTACAGTAAACCAATTATGTGAATATTTGCCACTACCATTTTACAGCTACAAAATTCAAAAGCAAAAGAGGTTTAAGTAACAAGTAACTTGCCTGAGGTTATACAGCAGAATGTGTATATACAGATATATTTATCTAACACGTATCTGTACACACACATATACACATATACCGTGTTTAACCACAGTTACTTCTGCCTGTCCTGTTTTTAAACTTGATTTACCGCCATTCATAGTAAGAAATACTAGTTATTTCAGAGTTTAATGCTTAATAGGTCGTCCTTCCATAGTGTCCTTATACAAACCAGTTCTAGTCCTTATTTAAATGTAGTGCATTTTGATCATTTCTATTTTATTCTGTTCTCTTAGTTGCCGCTATATCAAACACACAGATGTTTTAAAAGCCCTGTGCCTAGTCCTCCAAATGGGATGCAATCTGAAGTTTGTAAAACACTGACTTAGAAGGTAGATGTTATGGAATCAATTTCGGATGATGAGAATGAGGAGGGCAGATGCTTTTAAAATGAGTGCAGATACAGGAGGTTTTGCGGTTCAGTAATTTATGATGACATACATCTGCCTCTGTATATGTGTTTCATTTACATTAGAAAGGTCTTTGTTTTATTTTACAATAAAATAATTCTATATTAAAAAATTACACAGTGGTTTTAATGTATGCAAATTATACCTTAAATAAATAAAAAGTAATAATCAGGAGGGGGTAGGGTGAGTGGAGCTATAAAAAAAACAAGAATGGCAGATTATTGATATTTGTTTGAAATTGGTGGTGAGTATATGGGAGTTTATTATCCTATTCGCTTTACTTTGTATGTGATTGGGATTTTTTTCGTAACAGAAAGATCTTTTGACAAAGTAGAAGGGCCTCCAAGATCTTTTATTCCGTTTTCCCACAAGGCTCATGGTTGTATGAGAGCAGGACTGTGTAGGTTGAAGTGTGACCTTTATTCTGTAAAGTTTTGTGAACAGAAAGTAGCCAGGCTGGACAGATGCTGGTTTTAAACCCTTCTGCTGCCAGATGGCTGTAAAGTTAGGTTTCTAATTTTGAGACGATTGACATTCCAAGGTGGATATTCTTTGTTGTGAGGGACTTTGCTGTGCACCTTAGAATTGTAGGGTGGACTACCCCCCACCCAGGCAGGTGGTAAATGCACACCCCTCCCCTTCCCAGCAGTGACAACTGAAAACCTCCTCACACAGGGACCACTGATGTCCCCTGCAGGGGGCACAGTCACTCCTGGTTGAGAACCACTGCCATAGAGCCTGTGCCCACCTTGTATATATGTCTAGCTGGGCTTTGAGCAGAGGAACAAAACTTCAGAGAACCACATTCTGCCTGTGTCTTAGGTAAATGAGGAATCCATTGGGCAGAATCATCACTACTAGGGACTGACTTAAAGATACCAGATTCAGGAGGGATCACGTGTATGAAACTGGGCACTTTGCTTAACTCTTCTCTACCTTAGTTCCCTCATCTGTAAAATGGGGATGGGTGACAGCTCCTTTGTGATATTACATGAGTTTATATTCATGAACCACCTAGAGTCTTGCCTGGCATACATTAAGGGTTTGCTGTTATCACCTACCTAGAACTTGTACTGGAATTGTGGTTTGGGTAGTTGAGAAATGAAGGGGCTCTCTGGAAAGTGAAGGGGCTTCCCTGGTGGCTGAGACTGTAAAGAATCCTCCTGCAGTGCAGGATCCCTGGGTCAGGATCTGTATTAATATCATGTTTAGATACTAGTGTTGCTCAGTGTATCTCAGGGCTTTGAGACTGTTTACTTAGAATGCTTAGTCTGAGTCATGCTCTGCACCCTCTGGAGACACTGATAAAAAACCCACAGTGATGAGCCTGAAATGCTCCACAAAGTGTCTCCACTCTAGAAGTTCACCTTTTGGTCACTGAATGGTGGTGAATCATTGCTCTTTCCTTTTCAGCATCTATTTTGAATCTTGCTCATGTGATTTTGGCTGAGGCAGAGTCATTACCATGCAAGTTCACTTCAGAAGAATCTCTCTTCTAGTAAAATATACCTTTCGTTTTCTGTAGTTTAAATTCTTCCCCTCAGTCTATAAATATGCTCAAGAATTTTTCAACTTAAAAATATCCTTCATTGACTCTGTATCGACCGACCCTCCAGCCATCTCCAACCGCAATCCCATCTCTCTCATTCTAAATTATTGAGAGAGTAGCTGATTCTAGCTATTTCCGCTTCCTCACCCTCTATTCACACTTCTGCCCACCACAGTGAGGCTGATGCTCCCCCAGGACTCTGCTGAAACTGGGCAGAATGACATCACCAGAGGCATTAGGAGACCTTAATTTATAGCCTCTCTCTCTCTTTCCCCCCTCTGTCTCTCCTAGTTTTTTCTTGCTCTCATTCTCTTTTTATTTCTGCCTTTTTTTTTTTTAAATAGCTTTATTGAGGTAAAATTCACATACCATAAATTGTACTCATAGTATTGTGCAACTCAGTGATTTTAGTAAATTTACAGAGTTGTGCAGTCATTTCTACAAACCAATTTTAAAATACTTTGATCATCCTAGAAAGAGCCTCCCTGCCTGTTGTCAGTCATGTCTGTTCTACTTCCAGCCCCAAGCAACCTATTTCTTTCTGTGATGTCCGTCAGCCCCTTGGAAAGCAAAACACTCTGCGTGCACCCTTAGCTTTCCTAACCCAGACATGCAGGAGTTGCATTGGATCTCTAGGTATGTTCCTTTTCTGTCATCCTCAAGAATTTGATCTTCTTCTGCCCACGTCCTAAACACTGGATTTCTTCGCCCTACTGTCTCAGCCCACTGCTCTCTGGATTTTCTGTGAGCCATTTCTCTCACTCCCATGAATCTAATCAATGGTGTTAGATTTTGCTAATCCTGTTCACTTCCCCATACTCATCTCCTTCCTTTCCTCCTAGATAAGCCCTCACTTTCCTTTTAAGAATGACCTCAGATGCCACCAATACTGTGAAGTTTTCCCATTTTCTAACCCCCATTCCTACTTCTTATCTACAGCTATATCTAAAGAAATATGGCCCATGAGCTGTGACCCTCAGACAACTTTGTTGTCTCTCTTTGTGCTCTTAGAGTCTCTCTGTGGATTTCTTTTCTTAGTTCCTGGCTTGCCCCTGGAATAAAACCCAGGCAGCCCTGTCCACTCCATTTTTGCTGATGCTTTCTATATCTGACATCATTTCAATCAAAAAACTGTAATATTCTTGTCCTGTATAATCATTACAACTTAGAACTTCCCTTAAAGATAAGACAAATCTCCCTCCCCAGTGCTTCACTGCTGGAGAGGGGAAGTCTGCAATCAGAGAAAGAATGTTTTGGCCTCTTTTCTCACCTAATAGGTCTACACCTTCTTCCCCTAACTTGTTTCCAGTTCTGCTTCAGTTCAGTTCAGTTCAGTCGCTCAGTTGTGTCCGACTCTTTGCGACCCCATGAATCGCAGCACGCCAGGCCTCCCTGTCCATCACCAACTCCCGGAGTTCACTCAAACTCATGTCCATTGAGTCAGTGATGCCATCCAGCCATCTCATCCTCTGTCGTCCCCTTCTCCTCCTGCCCCCAATCCCTCCCAGCATCAGAGTCTTTTCCAATGAGTCAACTCTTCACATGAGGTGGCCAAAGTACTGGAGTTTCAGCTTTAGCATCATTCCTTCCAAAGAACACCCAGGGCTGATCTCCTTTAGAATGGACTGGTTGGATCTCCTTGCAGTCCAAGGGACTCTCGGGAGTCTTCTCCAACACCACAGTTGAAAAGCATCAATTCTTCAACGCTCAGCTTTCTTCACAGTCCAACTCTCACACCCATACATGACCACTGGAAAAACCATAGCCTTGACTAGACGGACCTTTGTTGGCAAAGTAATGTCTCTGCTTTTGAATACGCTGTCTAGGTTGGTCATAACTTTCCTTCCAAGGAGTAAGCGTCTTTTAATTTCGTGGCTGCAGTCACCATCTGCAGTGATTTTGGACCCCCACAAAATAAAGTCTGCCACTGTTTCCACTGTTTCCCCATCTATTTCCCATGAAGTGATGGGACCGGATCTACTTACTGTGTTACAAAAGAAGAGAAGGGAAACTGCACCTTTAACCTGATTGATTCCATTGTTGTGAGTTAGGATCATGATCAAGCACTAACCAGGAATGTAGAACTGGTGTTTTCTTTCAGTGGTTCTTTCCTTAGATGCCCTGGCTTCCCTCTGGAAGGTTTTCCCGTACCCCTCCCCACCAACCCACAGTGGTTCTCTTGCCTGGATGATTGACAGCTTGTCCCCCCTAGGCACTCCCAGGTGTGGGGGGGGTGTCTGGCTCACAGAACACACCATGCATTCCGTGCCCTTAATGTCTCTGAGGACCCCTCTCTTCATAATTGCAATCTTCTCTTAGCCTAGTCTTTTTCCTTAGTGTGGTGCTATACCCCTGCATCCCTCAAAATGCAGCTCGCTGTGGTCTCCTTAGAGCATGTCCCCCCTCAGCAGGTTTAGAGGAATACCCTCCTTTTCCCCTGAATCAGTGGAACTCACAGGATTTCTCTCCGAAGGAGCTTTTTTTCAAATCCTCTACTCAATCTCCAAGCACCTCTGATGTGAGCGAGGGTCTCCAAGGCAGACAGATGGTTTTGCAGCATTTCCTTTGAAAATTTGTTCCTCCTTATGTTCTGGCACCTCTCTTACCTTTAGGGTATAACACCTGCTGTGTCTTGGCGACTGGAGAAGAAACTTCCCATTAACATCCTGTTACATACAGGCCTCTCTCCTCTGGTTTAGAAGTTTGTGTTAAAATATTTCTGGGTCAGTTTGCTTCTTGAGACTGTAAGTACCTGGAGGTCAAAGACGATGATTTATTTTAAAATACTCTGTCTGTGCCTGTAATTGACATGCTGTAAGCATTCAGTGAATGTGAGGTTTTTCACCAAGATTATTCTCCATTCAAAATTGCAAGATAAAAAAAAATAGAATGGCCTTGCCAGAATTGGACTGCCCATGAGTACTGCTTCATCTGGGCCAGAAAGTACTTTTTAAGCCCCTCGCATCCTCTTGACCCCTTTCTCCTCAGTCCCCACAGAAGAATTATTTACATATTTTGGAACCTATTGTGATGTTAAAGGAGGATTTTTTCCCCTGTTCAAAATGTTTGGAAGTGTTTTGAGAAATCAATATGTGGACATTGTATAAAATTTAAAATATATGTAGAATGGCGAGAGAAAAGGATTTTGTCTGTTTTCTGTTCTGAAGTGCACAGTCCTCCTCCCCAGCGACAACTGTTTCCTCCAGTCCTCAAATATTCTTTCGAACTGTTCTTTGTTTTTGTGAATGTATATAGGTATATATATTTGTCTCCATAAAAAAGGCATGGTACTTAACACACTTTGTGTTGAATCTTGTGTTTGTGGCTTCGTGTGTCTTTGAGATTTCTTGGTTTAATCTCAAATAGAGTTGCTGAATTCTTTTTGATTCTTTGCTGCAATAGGGATGATTCGTGATTACAGTGTGTATACTTGAAATCAAGCAGAAGGATTATTCATTTAAACTGTCCAGTACTTTCCCTTTATAAAAGAAGTTTAATTTGTTAAAATGTAATTAAATTAACAGTCCTGGGTGTTCTTTGGTAGGACTGATATTGAAGCTGAAACTCCAATACTTTGGTCGCCTGATGTGAAGAGCTGACTCATTTGAAAAGACCCTGATGCTGGGAAAGATTGAGGGCAGGAGGAGAAGGGGACAACAGAGGATGAGATGGTTGGATGGCATCACCGACTCAGTGGACATGGATTTGGATGGACTCCAGAAGTTGGTGATAGACAGGGAGGCCTGGTGTGCTGTGATTCATGGGGTCGCAAAGAGTCAGACACAACTGAGCAACTGAACTGAATGAAATTAAATGAAATTTAATGTATTATCAGTTATCACACTAGTTTCAACTTCCAACCATATTAATAGGAACTTTTAAAGGTATATAAAAGATTAGGTTGTACTTTATGTTTCCCTGTCAAACTGATTGCTTAAATATTCCATTTGCTACATATTCAGTGAAAAAATTGAACATATAAAGGGTCTGTCTTCATTTATCTTGGGTAAATGTCTTAACCCATGTTTGTCTTTCTTTACCTGAAAAATGGGGTTAGTAATAGAATGAGCCTCATGGATTGTTGTGAGGATGAAGTGAGTTAACTTATGAAACAATATCTGGCAAATTACAAACAATAAAACACAGTGATTATTCTATTACAATTCATTTTCCTTCCTGATATTTGGAAAATCATTTGCATCATGTGATTATTAAACTATTTTAAAATTCTAAATAAATATATAGTGGCAATGAATGTTGTGGTATAGACTTAAGAAGGATCCGTTGCTCCTCATCACCATGTCATGAGGTCTGCAGTAATTGCCCATTCAGTAAGAAGTGAAGAAAACTCATGCAGTATTTATAATTACAGAAATTTGTCTTTCTTCATTTTGTTTCTTGTTTAATTTGGAAATTGTCAAGGATAAGTATTTGCTTGTTATTTAGTTTTCCTGTTACCATTAAATGAGGTAGGACCCGGAAGTCTAAGGCTCTTTCTTAGGGCAAGGTTCTCTTCACTGCAAGAATTAAATTTAAAAAAAGTCCCCACAAGAGCACATTCACTCTGATTACCTTGGAAGAACATGAGTGTGCCAGCCTTTTTCAGGGATGAAGATTCCATTAGAAGATGCTGTAACTTTATTGAAACTTGGGCTTGCTCCATAACACAATAGTCTTCAAGGGTCATTGTTGCATGCCAGCCCTGATTGGAGAGGTGTTTGTAAAACACTGTGCCTTGGAAATGGCCACATTATTTTGAGACTTATAGTAAAGCCAAAAACTGAACTAAACCCTCTGGTAGATATACATAGGAGTATCAACATTGTGTCTAATATTTTGAAGCAGAAAATAGCTTGGCATGATTTTCTGGCTGTGTCCTCTTTAGCTTGCATTTGGGTGAAATTAGTGTAACCAACTGAAAAATGGAATTGTAATTTTTTTTTTCCTGTGGTGGTGTCAATGAAACTGTCTTTGAGTTAAGGATAGAGAGATCTCTTGAGTTGCCAGACAACTCTCTTGAGTTGCCAAAGAAGACCTCTTTGAGGACAAAGTAAAAAGAGGCTCTGAAATCAACATAAGGTGTCTCAGAGCGTTCTGGTAGTATTTTTATATAGCTGATTAATCTACTGCAGTGTGCACAAAAAGAGCTCTGATTCGCTACTGCCTGTGTACACTGATTGCTAAAAGATCAAACAAAAAAAATTAACTGGATGTGAGAAATAAGATGCCTCTCTCCATCCCAAAGACTTTCATGATTTCAGCTTGTCAAGCTTTTCAACAGTGGCCTTTTCAAAAGCATTTATTTTTTTAACATTTTTTTTCTTTCCAACATTCATGTTTTATATTAACCTCCATTTTGATTTATTTTTCATTGATTTCTGCATGAAAAAAGAAAGAAGAAATAAATCTGCAAAAAACATACACACACGTACACATGTACACACTCATACCCCACCTCTATGTAATAAATATAAACATGTAAAAGTATACACAACACACACAGACATATAACATCAATGTAAAAGAAAAAAATTCCAGTGTAATAAAACAAAATGTGTATGAAACAAAAGTTATCTTATGTCAGTCTATCTGTATTTGGAATAGAGAGTTAAGTGGGTCCATAGATTTGATTTATTTCTCAAAAGGTACCTTAACCTACATAAGGTAATGAATCACTGTTTTTTGCAGATTGTAGTCTAGTTGGAGAGAAAAGCCATAGTCTCTCTAACCATGATGGAAGGTGTTGAAAATGTTGAGGGTCAGGGAAGGATGATAAAGGTCTGTAAGTGTTTTTAAGAACAGGAGGGGCCTTGCAGCTGTCATTTGCCTTATTTGCTGATTTTGCTCCTGTAAGCATAGAACTGTTGGTGTGAAGATAACATCAAGCTTGGCTCATATTCCCCCCACTTCTTAGCTGCTGGACACCTAGAAATTGTAGGGAGAATATATGTGGAATTGTCAAGAATCTTGGACTTGGAGCCCAATGTTCATGTAAATTTCATCCTCTGCTTGTTCAGTTTCAGCAGGAAAGAGGTTGAGCATGCAGAGTAGATCAACTACATTTTTGGAAAATGTAGAGATCATGAATGAATGAATGATTATGAATGAAAACCAAGTGGTGTATGAAGCCTGATTTCTGAACTGGCATGATATGCAATCTTATCAAGTAGTAAACTCATTTATTAGCTGACTACTGTGGTCGTATGTTGCATTCCACAATGGTGAGGTAATTTCTCTATAAGACTCAAAATACAACACCATATTCATCAGACTTTTAGGTATTAATGATTAAACATTTTGGTCTGCTAAACGTCTGTAATCTGCTCAAGGTTTTTTGTGGGGGGCTTTTGATATGGGTTGGAAATAATGTATATTCATGAATAGATTTTGTTTCTTGAATATCAGAGTTGGAGGTGATTTTTTTTAGATGTGAGAAATGTGTTAAGCAATGTTTCTCAACAAAATTGCTATAAGGTTTGTCTCTTTGAAGAGGAGAATAATCGTTAGATGTCTATTCAGTTAAGTTCAGTTCAGTCACTCAGTCGTGTCCAACTCTTTGCAACCCCATGAATCGAAGCACCCCAGGCCTCCCTGTCCATCACCAACTCCCAGAGTTCACTCAGACTCACATCCATCGACTCAGTGATGCCATCCAGCCATCTCATCCTCTGTCGTCCCCTTCTCCTCCTGCCCTCAACCCCTCCCAGCATCAGAGTCTTTTCCAATGAGTCAACTCTTCACATGAGGTGTCCAAAGGACTGGAGTTTCAGCTTTAGCATCATTCCTTCCAAAGAAATCCCAGGGCTGATCTCCTTCAGAATGGACTGGTTGGATCTCCTTGCAGTCCAAGGGACTCTCAAGAGTCTTCTCCAACACCACAGTTCAAAAGCACCAACTCTTCGGTGCTAAGCCTTCTTCACAGTCCAACTCTCACATCCATACATGACCACTGGAAAAACCATAGCCTTGACTAGATGAACCTTTGTTGGCAAAGTAATGTCTCTGCTTTTGAATATGCTATCTAGGTTGGTCACAACTTTCCTTCCAAGGAGTAAGCGCCTTTTAATTTCATGGCTGCAGTCACCATCTGCAGTGATTTTGGACCCCCAAAAAATAAAGTCTGACACTGTTTCCACTGTTTCCCCATCTATTTCCCATGAAGTGATGGGACCGGATACCATGATCTTTGTTTTCTGAATGTTGAACTTTAAGCCGACTTTTTCACTCTCCACTTTCACTTTCATCAAGAGGCTTTTGAGTTCCTCTTCACTTTCTGCCATAAGGGTGGTGTCATCTGCATATCTGAGGTTATTGATATTTCTCCCGGCAATCTTGATTTCAGCTTGTGTTTCTTCCAGTCCAGCGTTTCTCATGGTATACTCTGCATATAAGTTAAATAAGCAGGATGACAATATACAGACTTGACGTACTCCTTTTCCTATTTGGAACCAGTCTGTTGTTCCATGTCCAGTTCTAACTGTCGATGCCTGACCTGCATACAGATTTCTCAAGAGGCAGATCAGGTGTTCTGGTTACTCTGATAGAAATGGAGTCAAGTCATTCTCACACCAAAACTTTCCACTGCATGAAGAAACTTAACTGAGCATTTGTTAAGACTGCATTCAAACTTGTGTGTATGCATTTAATATTATCAAATATGTATCAGTATTTCATGATCCACAAGCTTAGTAGCAATTTTGTAAAGTGTATGACTAAAGTCACCAATGGTCTCTTCCTTTAGAGCATTCAGGAACAACTGTTTTGGGCATTTTTGGTTTTTAAGTCCAAGGTCTAGTATTTTTAACTCAGCTGACATTAAGCATAGATAGTGCCATTGTTAATATGTATGAATTTGGGGGGCTTTTTAAAGACCACCATGAGAAACGTGCTATGAATATATTAAGCTTTAGCTGCCAGATGCAAATGTCTACTAACAGAGAAAATTCTAAAGGGTATCTATTTTTTTTCCTTGATTTAAAACATTTCTGTGACTAGTAGAATGTTTTTATTGTAGCAGATGACATTTTGATTTGTATTTGTCTTGCTTTATTTGCTTCCTTTGTGTTTATTTTGGCATGGTGATTTCAGAAAGGGAATGAGCTTTTGTATGACCCTTCTCTCTGTGACAATACTTGGCAGCACTGACAAGTCAGGTCATGATTGTATTAATTACCTTCATTATTTATAAAGTCAGTACCCCACTTTAGCAGTGATTAAAAATGAGCAGCATAATTTTTAAAAATAATATTCTTGAATGAGGTTTCTTTTTATCCTCAACTTTATACAGTATGTGCCTATGAATGTATATGAGCATATATAAGAATAATGGAATATACTTATTTCTTCTCTTAAATCAGATAGTTTGGTTAGTGTGGTCCAGTTTCTGATTGCTATGAATTTGCAAGAATGAAATTGGTGTCTTGCAAAATGTATTGTCTTCTTACCCTTTTAAGCCTGATACAGATTATAATATGTCTGATTCAAATGTTCATTATAAATCTGATCATGTTAGCTCCTGGTTAAAATTGTGTCTTGTATTCTAAGAGCGTTATCTTGATACTAATATTCTTAGCCAGACACAGAAGCTTGACCCTTATTATATATCTGCTGTCTCATTTCACCCCACAGTGAACTTGGCCATCTGCATTCCATCTCATCAGTCTTCTTTCTGTTCTTACAACAAGTCATGAACACTGAAGCCACGGGGCCTTTGCATATTCTATCCTTTACAATGAGAGTTGATTGCCAGAGCGTTTAACCAGCAATAGGGCATGGCCACTGACCAATTGAGAGAGAGACGGACTAAAGCAGGATTCTGGAAGCCCCTTGCTCAGCCGGTCATTAGTTTTTTAGGTGATGCATCTTGGTTTGTGGGCTAGGGTCCTGGTCCAGCCTGGGAGGCAAGGTGATAGTTGATGGGAAAAGGTCCAGACAATGGCTACTCACCAGCCTACTTACCAACTGAAGGCCATACTAAGTCTTTTGTGTATACCTGGAAAATTTCTTTCTGTCTTCACCTTGCAACACATACACAATCTGATTATATCATATCATGTTTTCTTTTCTTCCATTTTCCGTTCACTTCAGAGGAGCTTCCCCTGACCTTCCTGATGAAGGTTATTCTCACTGAGGTTTTCATTAGAAACTCCTATCTCTTCACATTGTACCTTTCACATTATCTCTCACAGTGGTCAGTTTACAAATAAACTTTATAAGTAATTGAATCATATGTCACTCCCGTTAGTTTGTATAATCCAGGAGGGCAGGGGTCATCAGTTAACTGACAGTCCCATTTCTACCTTCTTTCAGAATTAAAGTTTCAACACCTAATAGGAGGTAAATATTATTGAATGAATGCTCAAAAAGACTTTAGAACTTCTTTGAGCATGTTTATATTTTGCAAATGCAGCTGGTATGCATGTTACTTGTGGGATGCATTGTTGAGTAGATAACATTTTTTTTTTAAGTGGCCATATTCTTAATGCCTTCTTGCACAATTTTCTGAAATAAATTTTTAAGTAGTGGTGGGTGTATCCCATGCTGTTATTTTTCTTTCCAGTAGAAATGCTTCTCACTCACTTGATGTCCAGTGAAATGATTTAATCTTCAGAGCTGATTTATTCATTTTCCTTAAAGCTCAGCAAGAAAAATTACTTAAAAGCCTACAATAATGTACAGGGTGTTGGGAACACTGGAACAGCCAGTGGTGGATAATCTGTGGTCCTACCTTCAGAGACACTTCAGTTTAGTAATTTTCTCTTTATCCCATTTATAAGCATTTGTAATATTTTGTTTTCCAATTGCTGTATTAGCATGTAGACCATATATTTGCTCTCTGTAGACCATAGAGCAAAGCTTCATATTTATTTGGATGCATTTTAATGATTGTGATAATGTTTCCACAGGATCTTCTGCTAAAATTTATCCTTGTTTTTTTCTCGAAAATTCCAACAACTTGTTCTTTTTAAGTCTACTTTTTTGTTATTAACAAATTCTTTCTAAGTACATTTAATGTGTAAGCTGGGTAGCTTTAACTTCTCAAAGAACGAAGTATTATTTCAATCATTGTTACATTCCTCAAGGCTTTCCTGTGTGTGAGACTTAACCATTGTCCCCAGACTTTAATATTCCTTGCAACTGTTCCCTAACTTTTTATGAAGGTTTGACATTTCATGTATCATATTATTGCATTTAATGTTTCCAATGCCTTTTATGAATAACTGTCATTGTATTTATTTGAAATGTAATTGTTTTTCGATTTTCTACTGTGTATATATTTGTATAGTGCAGAAATTGTGAGAAGAGTGACATACACACTATGCTATCCTCACATGCATGATTGTTGTTGTTCAGTCATTCAGTTGTGTCCAACTCTTTGCAACCCCGTTGACTGCAGCACACCAGGCTTCCCTATCTATCACCATCACTTGGAGCTTGCCCAAACTTGTGTCCATTGATCAGTGAGGCCATCCAACCATCTCGTCCTCTGTCATCCGCTTCTTCTCCTGCCTTCAGTCTTTCCCAGCATCGGGGTCTTTTCTGATGAGTCGGCTCTTCACATTAGGTGTGCAAAGTATTGGAGCTTTAGTTTCAGCATTAGCCCTTCCAATGAATATTCAGCATTGATTTCCTTTAGGATTGACTGATTTCATCTCCTTGCAGTCCATAGGACTCATGCAAGGCTGTCATATTTAAGTGTATTGTAGAATCATTAAAGTAATTATTCATGTTAATGGCTGGAAATAAATACAGGGAATTCCCTGGTGGTCCATTGGCTAAGACTCTGTGCTCCCAATGCAGGAGGCCTGGGTTCAGTCCCTGGTCAGGGAACTAGATTCCACGTTTCAGAACGAAAGATCTTACAAGCTGCAGCTAAGACCCAGCACAGTCAAATAAGTAAATAAGATACTAAAAAAATAAATTAAATATCTTACTGATTGAGCAGAAAAAATGAAGGCAGGCTAGGTAACTGAAACCCTTTGGTCCAGGTGGGGGAAATCAACCACTGGAAAGCTTTGAGAAGCAATGATCGAATGAGGTAGAATATGTGTCCTTCTTTCTATCTTAAATCATTTTATGATTTTGGGCATAAATCTCTTGGAACTGAATGCTATTGAAAATAGCTTCAAAACATCTCAGCTTCATATGCACAGTGTGACAGACACCACATGTGACTCATTCATATTCTCTTTCCTTTTTCACTTCAGTACACACATCACTTCTGCTGCTGCTGCTGCTAAGTCACTTCAGTCATGTCCAACTCTGTGCAACCCCATAGACGGCAGCCCACCAGGCTCTGCCATCCCTGGGATTCTCCAGGCAAGAACACTGGAGTGGGTTGCCATTTCCTTCTCCAATGCATGAAAGCCCAATGCCTTTTTTGACTGGACCTAATAGCTTTTTTTTTTTTTTTTTTTTTTTTGCTTCTAGAGCCATTTTGCTGCCCCTTTGAGAGGCTAGAAGTGCTGGCTCATTAATACTCCCTGAAAACAGCCTCCAAACAGTGACTCCTGGGAGCTGGTATAAAAATACCTCAGCTCCCTTGCCCCTTGGCAAGAATAACTGGACAACTCAAGTGTACCTCTGTCATTACTCTGAGGCATATGTCCTACACAAGCTGGACTTCAGAGTTTCCCCAGAAGGAATAACCTCTGCTTAGCTCTCACAGCTTAGCCTTTATTGGCTGTCTTCCTTTCTTTTTCACTTCTCCATGTCCCGACTGATTTTATTGTTCACCTCTCATGTAAACTGCTTGCACTTCAATTCGTTTTGCAGTGTCTGCACTAAGGGGAACCTTAATAGTGAAAAATGGTCACAGATCCCATGATGGTGTAAGCTGTCAACCTGCAGTTCTTAGAGGAGTAGTTCTCAATTGTATTTCCATCTATCTCAGATTCCCATAGGCCAAGTCAAAGTTATGCCCAAATCTCAGAATTCTGGCTGCAGTTCTACCTCGGCCTCCCCCAAGAATTGTATTGTAAGTGAACAAGAGCAACATCATATAGCAGTAACTGATTTAATAACTTGTTTTAAGTATGTAAGTTGCAAGATACCATGTTTTTACTCTTGAAATTATTATTTGGGACACACTTAATTCTAATGGAATACATCACATGTCATGGCAAGATCCTGTAGTTTAGCACTACTGAGATTGCTCTCCTTTCTTAGCAACAACTAAGATAGCCCAGTCCATAGCAGCTGCTGACTGAAAGTTATACACATTCTCTGCTAAAACGGCTGACATTAGAGTCATTAATTCTCCTGTGTGGAACCAGTTGAGTTTCAGCAATCGAAAAGTGATTCTCTGATTTTATGCGTGTGTGCATCTAACCTACTTGATCGTTAACCGTGCAGTTGAGGTAGTTTCAGATGGCCACCAAAAATGACACAGGATATTCACATAATTATCTACTCTTAGCCAGCACATTCAAGTTTATGAAAATTCAAGAAAGCAAAAAATAAGGTCGTTCCATGTGCAAGATTATCTGACTGAACAATTTTCATTGTTAGCATTTTTATCTGTTTTATGAAACATAAGTAATTGAGGGCTTTCTACAGGTGTTCCTGAAAAAAAGGCTTAGGATGAATGTTGACAATGTTATTTATATGTCTTATGAAGGATTAAGAGACTATGAAAAGCATTGCTTCAAGATATCTACTGATTTGACTCCTTTAGTTTAACCAAAATTATTATCATGAAAGAAAATGAGAAAAGCTTTAATTTCAAGGCCGTATTTTATTTGTTATGATTACTATCAAGCAAAGTTTTAATATTTAATATTTTAGTTTTGTTGGACATTTTTAATTTTGTGAAGCTTCCTCCATATGCCTATCAGTTACATAAAGAGTTTTTTAAGCATCTATATACCATACATCTTTATTTGCCTCAAAAAGATTCGTTTCATTTGGGGATTTTGGGTGCTGTTTTGGGTGTTGTGAATGGTACAGTTTTATGAGAAGAAGAAAATCTATGTTTTAAAGCAATTCATTTTTTTAAAGTCTGACTTCTTTGTGTATATATTTTACAGATTAAAGGATTTACCTGAAGACTAAGCATTCTATTCATCAGAAACTGGACAAGAGTTACTCTTGCTTTTGGAAGTTAAAGATGTTGTTGTCATGGAAGCATTTGATCTTCCTCTCATTCATTGGCTGCCTAGGAGGTAATAATAAACTGTATTTTCTAAGTTGAAGTTAGAACTATGCTTGAGTCATATGTTAAATAATTTTTAAATGTTGAATAGTACTCCACAAATCTTTTTTTTCCCAGAAAGAAAATACTACTTTTCTGATAAATGGAGTCTTGTTTTGCTTCCTAATTTTTGCAAGCTATTTTACTTTCATCACAAATATAGTGTCACTTACTGAAACAGATCTAGTTTAGTGCTATGAATATAACAACCAGAACTTGAGAAGAGTAGTGTATGACATTTTTTCCAAAAAGTCTAAATCTTGTAAACTTTAGTATAAAGGAAGAATATAGATTTTAAGGAATTTCAGTATTTTCATGTCTAATCTGAAAAGCAATACAGTTTTTCTTCTACCAAATAACTTTTTTAAGGGAGTAAAAATAAAGATAGAATTTTAATTTTTTAAACTTTGAAAATTTGTAGCTTGAAACAAAACAAAAAAGGGAAAGATTCTCCTATATCCACCATACAAAAGCAACTCTTAAAATGTGTTTCATTTTGTTCGTTTTGTTTCATTTTCTGGAACAGTAGAGGAGTAAAGACAAAGATTGCTTTAAATGAAGTAATATATGTACAAGGATTAATTTTTTTTTTTTTTGCTTTTTCATCTTATTACTTTATTTCTTTTTATTATAAAATTTCTCCGGTACCTAAGCAGTTGAAAGAATGGTACGATGAATACCCACATACGCACCGTTTTATTGCATCTTTAATTGTACTTATTCTATCTATATGCACATGTATATGCATTTTCCATTTATTGGTAGGTTGACTACACCACTTGAAAGTAGGTTACAGAAGTTTTCACCTCTCACCCACAAAATTTAAGCATCTGTCTCCTGAGAAGATGACCTATTTTCTAGACGAACAAGTTCTTTTTGATACTTAAGGAAAGTAGAAAAAAAAAGTGGCCTGTCATTTTTCTTTTCTAAGAGGAGGAAATTGGTGTGGAATGAGGCCAAATGCAGTGTCAGGTAAAACATATGTCACTTGAAGACATGTTTATATTGGAGTAGACTTCTGAGCCCTTATGTCAAATTTTAAACATTCTTAAAATATTTAAATGATACTTAAACCTCCAACTTTTAAAATAAACTTTTTTTTTAAGCAGGTTTTTCCCTGATGCCTCAGTTTTGTTCTCTAAAAGATTTTCTTTGCTATTAACCTAGCAGTGAGCGAAAAAGGAATAATTATTTTAAATTTTTACTATTTTAAATAGTCTTTGGAGACGATCCACACAGATATGAAAGCAATTTTTTCTTGCACTGTTTCCTTCATTTTAAAAAATTTAAAATTTGAGTTCTGTTGTTAAAGGAGAAAAATGAAAGGAAATATACTTCAGCAGTATTATTATTCACAATGTCAACTTTCATAGAAACAACCTTGAAATTTTACAGTTACTTGGAAGCGGGTAGATATACTTAGAAAGTAGAAATATAGCTAAAGGAAGTGCGATTAGTGTGTCAAAGGTTTAAAATTTTAAATTGTAATTTGGCACTGTGTACAAACTGTATTGCTTGCTTTCAGTAACTTAGAAATGTTTTATACTTATGATACTGCTTTCTTATAGAGAAAGCAGTAAAAGCAGTATTCATTTACAAAATATTAAGACATTATTTAAAAAGTTTTAAAGGAACACTTGATTTTCTAGGTATGTTAAAAAACTATAAAAGTTGGTAAAGGAGAATTGGATTAATACATGGTAAATTATATAGAGAGCATTACTTACAGAATTGGTAATCTTTACAATTACGGTATGGAGAATAATTTGTCTCTGACCACTTTTCTGAAGAGTATTGATTGCATTACAGTTCTTTATATACTCAATATTGGTACTCTTTTTGCATTTATATAAAATTTAGACAAAAAAGCTAGCTTGTGAGTATGATATTCTGTTAACCAATATTGGGTCACTTTTTAAATATTAAATTTAAAATCTGTTCCTGATGTAGTAGGTATCTATAAATAAATACCAAGTAAAGACATATTATGTGAATTCACTACCTAGAGTTTATCCTAAGACATTAACTCAATAAATAGAGCAAATGCTTGATAATTTTGACTTTCTGTTTTTTCATATCTAAGCTTTCTGTTATCCATTATTTTGTGCATTTTAAAAATGATTTCCTTCTATTGTTTTGTCTCTGCATATTTCTCTCTGCAGCAAAGAGGCAAATTGCAATTTTGAGCTGGCAGTTTTTCCTAAGATGAACATGAGCATTTTTTCCTCAAAAAAACCAGGCTGCATTCATTCTTTAAAAAATATTTATTAAGCATGTATTATATGTTGTACATTGTTTCCAGTGAAGAAAAGGGACAGAGATCTGTGTCATGTAGGGTTTATATATACTCAGGTTGTGGTAGAGAATCACACTGAGTTAGTAGATGATGGCGCTATGAAGAAAAATAAGCCGCATAACATGAAAGTTTGGGGGGCTGGGACGTGAGTTACCACTTTAAATGAGGTGTTCAGATTCATCCTCATAGAGAAGGTGATGTGTGGCACAAAGACTTAGCAGTGAACGAGTTGACCTTGTGGGTATTTAGGGAAGAGAGCTTCAGGCAAAGTCAGCAATCCATGCAAGTGTTTAATATATGACATGCTGATTATTTCTTGAAATAGCAGGAAAGTTAGCCTGGTTAGATATGGAAGAGTTATGGAAAAGAAGTAGTAGGTGAAAGTCAAGAAGTAATGTGGAGATGGATGCAGCAGAACATGAAGGCATTGTGTATCACTGAAAATATTTACTGCTCTTGCTTTGACTGCCCTCAGGGGCCATAGTGTGATTTGATCAGAGCAGTGATGTAATTTTGTGTGTTTTTTTTTAAGGACCTGGCGGGACATTGTGTTGCGGATTGATTGTAGAGATAAAGGGGAGCAAGCAGAGGCCCCAGTAGGAAGTTAATGCTGTAATCAGGGAAGGGATGTTGGTAGCTGACTTCAGGGTGGTAGCAGGGGTTGTTGATGTTCAGTAGTTAAGCTGTGTCTGACTCTTTGTGACCCCATGGACTACAGCATGCCAGGCAAGCTTCCCTGTCATTCACTGTCTCCTGGAGTTTGCTCACACTCATGTCCATTGAATCGGTGATGCCATTCAACCATCTCATCCTCTGTCACTTCCTTCTCCTGCCCTCAATCTTTGCCAGCCATCAGGCCTTGACTCTTCTCATCAGGTGGCTAAAATATCAGGGTGGTAGTCAGATTTTGGATAAATTTTGAATATATACTCATGAGGATTTGTGGATGGGATGTATGTGGGATATGAGAAAAAAGAAAGGCTTGAAGATAACCTCAAGGCTCAAGTGTCACCTTGCGTCCACTTGAAGAGGTGTACCTTGTGAATGAAATGAAGAACAGGCAGAAGACAGGGATGAGTTTTCCAAACTGAAGGTCATTACGAAGTAAGGGATTAAAAGATCAATTCTTTGGATCATGTCAAGCATTTTCATTAGAAAATAAAATAACCTTAAAGTATAATGTATCAGCATTCACTGTCCATTTAGTAAATATAGTCTGCTGAGCACTTCTAGGCATTTGGGATATACCTGTGAACAAAACAATGTCCCAGTCCTCCTAGAGCTGTCCTTTTAATATATGTGAATTGAGTCTTGATCTTACACATGTTTCTTACTGAGTTGCTATGAAAAAAGTTGAGAACTATGTAGAAAACAGAGATTTAGAGATAAGAACCCTCCAGAAGTCTAAGAAACCAGAAAAAGAAGTAACACTCAGATGAGGAAAATAATAGTGAAGACTTCAAAATTAGTAATACTAACAGTACTCATTAATGGATACTTAGGCACTATGATTATACACTGGAAGTGAGAAATAGATTTAAGGGCCTAGATCTTATAGATAGAGTGCCTGCTGAACTATGGAATGAGGTTCGTGGCATTGTACAAGAGACAGGGATCAAGACCATCCCCATGGAAAAGAAATGCAAAAAAGCAAAATGGCTGTCTAGGGAGGCCTGACAAATAGCTGTGAAAAGAAGAGAAGCAAAAAGCAAAGGAGAAAAGGAAAGATATAAACATCTGAATGCAGAGTTCCAAAGAATAACTAGGAAAGATAAGAAAGCCTTCCTGAGCAGTACTCTTGCCTGGAAAATTCCATGGACGGAGGAGCCTGGTAGGCTGCAGTCCATGGGGTCACTAAGAGTCGGGCACGACTGAGTGACTTCACTTTCACTTTTCACTTTCATGCATTGGAGAAGGCAATGGCAACCCAGTCCAGTACTCTTGCCTGGAGAATCCCAGGGACAGAAGAGCCTGGTGGGCTGCCGTCTATGAGGTTGCACAGAGTCAGACACGACTGAAGCAAATTAGCAGCAGTAGCAGCAGCAGCAGCTTTCTTGTAGTGGATATTCTGTTGGTGTCTCCAGTATCAACTGTTTACTGCTGTCATGAAACAGCCCTGAGGCCTGGAAGAGACTAACCCCATGCAGAGCCCTACAGATAGACCTTTCTGATTTGCCCCAGTGATTGGCCTAAGCCACTGAGCTTAAGGGATTTTTTTTTTTTTTTTAACACAAGATTTGATTAAATCAAGGACATTTTCTTCAAACTTTAGGAAAAGTGCTGTTTCTCCTAGTGTATCTGAATGAGGAATCCTGGCATCCTGGTTGCATCAGGTGTCCAGCCTACAATCACCTGGGAAGCCAGCCTGAGGGCAGAGCTGACTCTGCATTCAGATCAGAGAAATCAGAAGACACCAGCCCCTTGATGAATTCATGTTGATATGCCCCCTCTGGCTTACACGTCATCCAAAGCAGAAAATGCCCCTCCTCCAGCCCCTGTGACCGGGCATAACCCTTTTGCCACAGAGCTGGAAAAAGGACCTACCTCTTCAGGACCTACCAAGGCAGTGAAGGTTGTGTCCACTCACAGGTATCCCTGAATGCATTATAACTGAGAAAAGACTTCAGCTTTATGAGAAGATTTATATCATCTAGATTAAATCATTTTTTTAAATTGTTGGTATTATAATTGAGGCTAAAATGTGTGATCACTGGGCATGAGCCTTGGCTTCCTTTACAGTATAGATTTAATAATGGACAGCATGTACAAAGAAAATACACAGGTTTGGGCTGCATTTGCACATCATAAACTCTGCGTGTTTTAAGGCCGATAGTTTGTGTGCAAATACAAAACAAATTGAGCTTATTGGCAAGCATCTTAGAGTGCCCTTGATCATAGGTTCCATCCTGTTCTTTGTCATCTTAACATGAAAACTTTCTGCACTAGTCTTTCATCCAAATAGTGATTAAGGAAAGTTTTGGAAACAGATTACACATTCCAAGTTCTCTTTGAGATAATTGAGGAATATTGTTCAATTGGTTTAATAACTGCCACCCTTGAAATCATTGAGAAAATGAGTTTGTGGCATTGGATGTGGTGCTTCTAGTAAACTGTTGCCATTAACGCAAATAGCTGTCATTTTTCTGTGTGTATAATATGATGTTATATCATTGATACTGGTGAGATGGAGACGTCACTGATCTGTGCTTATAAATCTTCACGTCCTCCATGATTTCACCGGTAAAGTTATTTCAAATCATTCCCTCAGTTGCACCACCCTAAATCTTGAATTGATTTTCATTTGTACTATTTATATCTTGACAGTTTATCAGAGTATGCATGTGAAAATCAGGGAGAGGAAAAGCAAGCGTCATTGGTGTGTTTTCTTCCTGTAATCTTGATCTCCAAATAATGGATTTTTGTAAGCTTTGTGGTGACTAAGAAGGCTTTGGGGGGGGGGTGCTTAAAAAATAATGTATGTTGGAAATGCTGTTAGAGTTCAACAAGCACATAAGGTTAAATAAAACCCACAATTTTATTTAGCTCTTAAAATAGCTATTGTCTCAAAAGTTTCTGTTGATTAGTTCACTGACTCCTGTGAATAAAGTGCTCATTCAAACCAATTTAATTGACTATTGCCTAAATGGTAAGCAGTCTTAAAGTACTCATCACATGAAAGTGTTTTTAAGTACCCCTGTGCAAATTATGTCTTCTATGAATTGTATTAGCAGAGCTAAATGGTCTGGACTCCTGGGATGTGAGGGTGCATTCTTAAGTATTAGCTCATGAATAATGTTGAACTTTGAGTATAAGACAGTCACACGTGTATATATACATTTATACAAACCACAACAAAAGGAATCTTGATTCTAGTCAATAACACATTTTTTTTTTCTTTTGCAAATACGCCTGTAAGCAAAGAGAAGGCAGGGTTTATGCTGTGATACTAAATTATACTTCCTCTTCATTGTCCTTTTTTCTCACCTTATCTCTACTCCCACTTCAGTATATGTTTACATGGACAGCTCTTGCCTTTATTGTCTCTCATCTCAACTATTGCCCTGGCCTTGCTCCTCCTCTCTGTGCCCGCTTCTCCTTCCTTTCTGCAGTGCATCTCATACGTTGCAACTAGACTTCTCTTTTTGTGCAGCCATCCTGCAGGCATTCACGGAGTGTCTGCTCTGTGTGAGGCATTGCGATAAGTGCTTTGGAGGAGTTCAAGATGAGTCAGTCAGGTTGCATTCTGTCTGAGAGTGAAAGAAGGCACATGCAGACAATGAGAGGAGAAAAAATGCTAGGATTTTTGTTTTTCAGTCACTCAGTCATGTCCGACTCTTTGCGACCCCATGGACTGCAGCATGCCAGGCCTCCCTGTCTCCTTCACCATCTCCAGAGCTTGCTCAAACCCATGTCCATTGAATCAGTGATGCCATCCAACCATCTGGTCCTCTGTTGTCCCCTTCTCCTCCTGCCTTCAATCTTTCCCAGCATCAGGGTCTTTTCTAACGAGTCGTTGTCTTTTTGCATCAGGTGGCCAGTGTTGGAGCTTTAGTTTCAGTATCAGTCCTTCTAATGAATATTCAGGATTGATTTCCTTTAGGATTGACTGGTTTGATCTTGCAGTCCAAGGGACTCTCAAGAGTCTTCTCCAACACTGCAGTTCAAAGCATCAGTTCTTTGGCGTTCAGCCTTCTTTATGGTCCAAAACTCACATTCATACATGACTACTGGAAAAACCATAGTTTTGACTATATGGACCTTTGTCGGCAAAGTAACATCTCTGCTTTTTAATATGCTGTCTAGGTTCAACATAACTGTTCTTCCAAGAAGCAAGCATCATTTAATTTTGTGGCTGTAGATTTAGGATCCTATTTAAGAAAAGTGAGCTTCCCTGGTTTTTCAGACGGTAAAGAATCTGCCTGCATTTCAGGAGACCTGGGTTCGGTCTTTGGGTTGGGAAGACCTTCTGGAGAAGGGAATGGCTACCTACTCCAGTATTCTTGCCTGGAGAATTCCATGGACAGCGGAGCTTGGTAGACTACAGTTCACTGGGTTGTGAAGACATGACTGTTGAAATGAATGGACAGAAAGTGTTGCCCTAGAGAGACTGGGCTGCTGAAAGGAAAATGGTGCCTGTGACATAGAGCCACTTTGAATTCAAAAAGTGTGAGGCTTAATTGGTATTAGCTTGCTTAGAATTGCCTTGATGGGCCAGCTGGCTGAGGGATCACATTGCTGTTCCTAATAAAATTCTAGGCCTGGCCTCTGTGTTTATCTCCTTTGCTTTCCCTCTTGAGGACTGTGAAGTGCTTTCCTGGAATAGACTGTGGACACACACCAGTGTGTATTGCTTCAAGTGACTGCTGATTCATCCCGCGCGTTGCTGAGTGTTGGGAGTCGGGTTCTTGAGTGTGCCGTATGTATCCTCTATACTGAGCCTGTGCCGTCTTGCTCATCAGTATATGAGCCTGACTGGAAATGCCCACCAGTGTGGAAATCAGCCGTTTCCTCACAAATGTCAGTTGTCAGTGCCTCTGAGCTTACCTAAAAATTATGACCGTCGCTGCTTGGCTGTCCTCAGTGCTCAGCACTGTGCAGGGTATTTTACTACATGTTTCTGTAATTCTCACATCATTTTGTTGATTTGTGACTGTGCTGGGTGTTCATTGCTGCATGCACGCAACCTCTAGCTGCGGCAAGCAGAGGTTACTCTTTACTTATGGTGTGCAGGCTCTCATTGCGGTGGCTTCTCTTGTGGTGGCGCACTGGCTGTAGGACCCATGGACTTCGGTAGGTGTGGTACATGGGCTCAGTGGTTGTGGCACTTGGAGTTAGTTGCTCCATGACAGGTGGCATCTTACTGGACCAGGGATTGAACCCCTGACTTCTGCATTGGCAGGCAGATCCCATACCACTAAGCCATCAATGAAGCCTTCTCATATACTTCCTGTCTTTCGTTTTAGCTCAGTTTGAAAACTTCTTTTTCTTTTGCTTAATATATCATTTGGATCCCATGGTAGTGAAAAAGCCTGACAGGCATCCCATGGGGATCCTTTCCTCCACTTCATCTTTTCCAGTGACACCCTCGCCCCAGTACCCTCGCTGTTTGCATACATGCATAGCTTGGTCATCAGAAAATGTCCATGCAGAGGGACCGTTTTTTCATCCATATTACTTTCGAAGGAAAATTCTCACCCAAAAACCTGCTGCATATTTTAATTGGGGAAGTGGCACAGCTGCTTGTTCCGTTTTGCCAGTGAAGCCTAAGGTACCCTGTCTATACTTCCTCCTCACCAAAGATCATAGAGATCCAATTTATCTTCACTTTTGCACGTCGCTTTCTTTGAACAGCAGTCCTCACTTTAAGTTTGAGACAGTGTCAAGAGACAGAACTCTGTGAGTAGATACGCAGCACTGTGCGCTTAGTTGCTCAGTCATGCCTGACCCCCTGCCGCCCCATGGACTGTAGCCCGCCAGGCTTCTCTGTCCTTGGAATTCTCCAGGCAAGAATACTAGAGTGAGTTGCCATTCCCTTCTCCAGGAGATCTTCCCGACCTAGGGGTCAAACCTGGGTCTCCTGCACTTCAGGCAGATTCTGTACCATCTGAGCCACCAGGCAATGCATGCAGCACTGGATGTTATTTTACAAAAAACATTTTTAAATTTAAAATTATTTAATGAGAATAGTATGTGGTAGGGAGCAATTGAATTATGGATACATCTTTACATGTATAAGTATCTGTGTGTATAATTTGAAGAAACTATAGGAGAAGATAGACATTTTATCTCTTTTTTTTTTTTTGATATAGCTTTCCATAAACTTAAAGCACTATAACATTATTGAACAACTTTTGGAGGTTTTATTTGCCAACTGTGGAGGTTTAGCTGTTTTTGTGTGGTTGGTAATTGTCCAGTGATTGCCAGTTTTCTTTTGTTTTTTTACAGAAGGGTAACTAACAATGCCCACAAGGAACACCACATTTATTTCTTTGAAGGTTGTCAGTGAAAATGAGAAGGCAAATGACATTTGGAAATGGCTGAAATGTTAGAATTTATTTGTCCCTCAGTAGATAAATATAATTGTTCAACATCCTTTTTTATTTATTATTTCTTTTATCTTTCAAGTGAATGGCATAATTGGAGCCTGAAATAACTGCTATTGCATTACCAAAGCAGTTGTGCAGTTGTGCATCACTGTGACACTTCTACTTGTAAAATTCCATGTTAGAAGGTTAAGATTAAAGTATTGCTGTTAATAAAATGTTTGTTCAATGTTCCATTCATTTTGAAAACCATCTGTTGAATGTGAAACACTGCTTTTTGGTCAGACTGTGTTTTGGGCATTTATTGTGTATAAAGGAAGAAAACAACAAACTTGATCTTGGCAAAAAAGGGAAAGACAAAAAAATCTACTGTATCCCTACTAGATTTACCAATGCAAATGTGCTTCCTCTTCCAACTGCTGCCTGGCAGCTGAGGAATTAAGCTCTTATCTTAGTAGGTAAGAGTCACCTGTTAGGTTTACTTATTTATAAGATTGCTGGAGACAAAGGTAATGTTCCCACCTGTCACTTAAACAGGAGGCAATTTGTTCCTTTTAACTAAAAGAACAGTTTAAAAAAAAAAGAAAGAAAGGAGGGCTTTCTCAGGTAGATCTGATGCCCGGCTTGTATTGAGTGACCTTGGGAGACTATTTCAAGGAAGAGTGGCTTTTTTCTTGGACTTACTATATAGTCACTGAGAACCCCATCATCTGTGGTCAAGAAAGAAAATTCAAGGGATGGTGTGAGATGGTGTGGTGGCTCATGAATTCACATTCTCTGAACCCATGACTTAATTCACTTTTTTTTTTCTTTTTAAACTTGAGAGTGGAATTTGTAAGCTGCT
The DNA here is from genome assembly GCF_027580195.1 of Bos mutus. Lineage (NCBI taxonomy): Eukaryota > Metazoa > Chordata > Mammalia > Artiodactyla > Bovidae > Bos > Bos mutus. Next base: position 27,398,970 of record NC_091638.1, read on the forward strand.
ATTTTGAGTGGCTCTGATGACTAACTCAATTAATTCCAAGCATGTGAACTTTATTTGCTCCTCTGATCCTACAAGCAAGGAGGTGTGGTGAAGGATACTGTTGGCTGGACTTAAGGCATCCAGGTGGTGCTGGGATTGGTTGCTACCATTGTGACATTGATTGCTACTGCCTATGGACATGGGATTCCCCGGTGGCTCAGATGGTAAGGTATCTGCCCGCAATGAAGGAGACCTGGGCTCGGTTCCTGGGTTGGGAAGATCCCTGGAGAAGGAAATGGCAACCCACTCCAGTACTCTTGCCTAGAAAATTCCATGGATGGAGGAGCCTGGTGGGCTACAGTCCACGGGGTCACAAAGAGTCGGAAATGACTAAGGGACTTCACTTTCACTTTCGTGGACATGGGGCATTGATAAATTTCAACAGTTGTTTAGAGAATACATGAATACTGGGAACAGAATGTCCCTGTTCTTCAATATACGTCTCTTGTTCTAAGAATATGCCCACTCAAAGGGCAGTCTCATGTGCCACCCAGGTAGGTTTAAAGAAGGATGGCAGTTTTGTGTTTTTATGTGTTTTGTGTGCATTTTTATTCTAGCATTAAGTTTTTATAGCAGGACTCCTGGAATTTTAGTCTACACCTAAGACTTGCATAACTACATGTTCTTTCACAGGATTTTAGTGATTTTAATACGCTTTGACTTTTTGACTCTATAGGAAAACAGCTTTTCATTCTGACCTCATGAGTATGTGTGTGTGCACACACTCACACATGATATTTAAACTCAAACATATGTATAAGAAATATAGAAAAGCAGTCACATGCAGAGCATAATTATGTAGGTAATTATGAAATATTGGATGTTGAACAATGTGATGCATGGGTTTCTGAGTGCCCATCTATCTTTTAGTTAAGAAATAATATTTACTACAGCATATTCAGTGCCATGCAAGCCTTTTTTATGTGCTTGATAACACAGCAAAGTAAAATGAGGATCCTCAGTGCTGTGGCAATAATTTCTATTATGGGAGAAGAGAGAAGATACACCTCCTGCTAACAGCAATATAAGAGAATCCCGTGTTTTTTTCCTGCTTCATGGGGTTTTTGAATGCTCTTTGCTGTTACCTTGTTGAGTTTTCCATTGACACTTCATTGGTGGGTAATTATTTGAAGACAGAGTGGAAAGTAAATACTTGTTGGAGAATTGTCTCTCAGTGAGAACTGATGGCATGCATGTCTTGACGATTCCATATTTCAAAACTTTTTGAAGCAGTCACCCTCCACAGGCACCTTTTTTCTTGGCATAATACTTGCAATTATTTGCTCAAACCAGGTAAGTGAACACAGGTGCCAGTGTTCACAACCATCATGAAAATAAGGAAAATCACATCCTATTTTTTGTGTCATGTAGATATGAGACTCTAGTGAATGAAGTCATTTATTAGGCTGCCTTCTCATAAACTACTAGTCCTCAACCAGAGATAATTAAACATTTGACATGAGGGTTAGGCAAAAAAATGCAGTAACAATACCATTTATGATACTGCTGCTTGCTGTATTAAAATTTTTTTGCTTATCTCTGCATCAAAAGCCCTGTAATATTGGTATCATTCCTGTAGAGCAGTAGAGAATTCAGGGACTCTGAGAGCTAAAATGACTTCCTAAACCTAGATAGAAGTATTATAAAATAAATCTTTTTTCTCACAAGGCAAAGTCACTGTTCTGCTAACAGACGTAGCTTTTCCTAAAGCCGTGGTCAGCATACTCTTTAATAGAATGTTCAGATAGGATGTATTTTGGGCTTTGCAGTCCATATGGTCTCTGTCATGACTACCCATCTCTGCCGCTGTAAAACGAAAGCAGCCACAGATAGTACCTGGCTGTGTTCCAGTGACACTTTATTTATGGACACTGAAATTTGAATTTCATATATTTTTCATGTGACATGGAATATTATATTTTTGATTCACAGGTCATAACATAACAGATGCTGTTGAATTTGACCAATGGGCCATAGTTTCCTGATCCCAGTTCTAAAGCATAAATACATGTCTTTTTCAGATCATTTTTTAATCAAGCACTTATCATGCTATCATGGGCAAGGTATTTTGCTGTATGCTCTAAGGGAATAAAGGAGAAGGAAGTGGCAACCCACTCCAGTACTCTTGCCTGGAGAATCCCATAGATGGAGGAGCCTGGTGGGCTACAGTCCATGGGGTCGCAAAGAGTCGGACACGGCTGAGCAACTTCACTTTCTAAGGGAATAAAAAGGCAGTCGGTTGAGGAAAAAGAAGGAAACCTTCATGGAAATTACTAAAATATAGATGCTTTGGGAGAGGTATAATCCAGTAGATTCCATTGAATTTCTGATAAAGTGGAGTTAATTTTGGCTGGACTATCAAAATAATACTCTGTGTCTTGAAGGACAGACTGGGGAAACATTCCAGACAGAAGAATGGCATAAATCAATTAAGGATAACTTATTTAGTAAACACAGTTATTCTGCATATAATTATAGATGACATTCTTACTGACAGCCCTGCCTGTAGGACTGCCTTCAGGGGAAGCTGAGAATGTGCTCTGTCTCTGTGACAGTGCCCAGACAAGGAGGGCCAAGAGACAGACAAGACCTACTATTGCTAGACCTATGATTTTTTTAAAGGTGAATTTTGAATTTATACCTAATACATTTCGATTTTTAAATGAGGTCAAACTAAAGATTCCAAATATATATGGTGGGTCACATCATACAAGCTCCATATAATTAGAGAATCACAGATTTGCTGAACTCCAGAAAGACAGTCTAGCTCGGGTTCTATCTGAAAAGCAAACATGACTTCCTAAGTTAAACTCAAATTCTGAGGTAAAGAGAAATGTGGAGCATGTTCAGGCATTCAACAAGTGACTGATAGAAATCCTAACATTCCATCCTAACCTTAGAAGATTTAGACTAAAGTACATCAAGACTGTATATTGTCACCCTGCTTATTTAACTTATATGCAGAGTACTTCGTGACAAACACTGGGCTGGATGAAGCACAGGCTAGAATCAAGATTGCCAGGAGAAATATCAATAACCTCACATCTGCAGATGACACCACCCTTATGGCAGAAAGCGAAGAATGAAAGAGCCTCTTGATGAGGGTGAAAAAGGAGAGTGAAAAAGTTGACTTAAAACTCAACATTCAGAAAACTAAGATCATGGCATCTGGTACCATCACTTCATGGCAAATAAATGAGGAAATAGTGGAAACAGTGACATACTTTATTTTGGGGGCTCCAACATCACTGTAGGTGGTGACTGCAGCCATGAAATTAAAAGACACTTGCTCCTTGAAAGAAAAGTTATGACCAACCTGGACAGCATATTAAAAAGCAGAGACATTACTTTACCAACAAAGGTCCATCTAGTCAAGGCTATGGTTTTTCCAGTATTCATATATGGATGTGAGAGTTGGACTATCAAGAAAGCTGAGTGCTGAAGAATTGATGCTTTTGAGCTGTGGTATTGGAGAAGACTCTTGAGAGTCCCTTGGACTGCAAGAAGATCCAACCATTCCATCCTAAAGAAAGTCAACCCTGAATATTTATTGGAAGGACTGATGCTGAAGCTGAAACTCCAATACTTTGGCCACCTGATGTGAATAACTGACTCATTGGAAAAGACCCTAATGCTGGGAAAGATTGAAGGTGGGAGGAGAAGGGGATGACAGAGGACGAGATGGTTGGATGGCATCACTGAATCAATGGACATGACTGAGTAAACTCCGGAAGTTGGCGATGGACAGGGAGGCCTGGTGTGCTGTAGTCCATGGGGTCACAAAGAGTCAGACATGACTGAGGGACTCAACTGAACTGAACTGAAAAATTTAGCCTGAAGATTTAGACTAAGGGCTGATTATGTGTTAAGGAAATTTGTGATTTACGTGTGTCACAGATACAGGTATCATTGTATCACAGATCTGGGGTTGTTTTGCAAAGAGATCCATCCCATGGAATGGTCAAAGTTGTGCAGATGCTAATGTTTTGAAATCCTCTTGAAACCCGTCTTCAAAATAACATTAAGCATAAAAAACTTCCTTAGGTATCTGGGTAATAAACAGCCCACCAAAAGCTCAAGATTCTGGTGGCTATTCAAACAAGTCATTAAAATTCAGAAATGGGACTTTGCTTCAGCACTCAGAGTTTATAAACGAGATTACTAATAAAGTGTTGTTGCTTTTAAAGTGCTTTTCATGTGTGGCTTTAGGAAAACAACTCCTGTGTAGTATTTGTATTCTCAGTACTGCAAAGGAGCGTGTGTAACGTAGATGGCCAAGATCCTACAAATTGCCCAAACAGAAATAGCCACCCAATAATAGTGAATGCTTCTACTATAAGAAAGGGAAAGATACAAGCAACTGAATGAAGAGTTCCAGAGAATAAAAAGGAGAGATAAGAAGCCCTTCTTAAATGAACAGTGCAAAGAAGTAGAGGAAAACAATAGAATGGGAAAGATTAGAGATCTCTTCAAGAAAGTTAGAGATGCTAAGGGAATATTTCATGTAAGGATGGGCACGATAAAGGCCAAAAACGATAAGGACCTAACAGAAGTAGAGAAAATTAAAGAGGTGGCAAGAATACATAGAACTATACAAAAAATGTCTTAATAAGCTGGATAAGCACGATGGTGTGATCATTCACCTAGAGCCTGGAGTGTGAAGTTGAGTGGGCCTTAAGAAGCATTACTCTGAACAAAGCTAGTGGAGGTGATGGAATTCTAGCTGAGCTATTTAAAATCCTAAAAGATGATGTCATTAAAGTGCTGTACTCATTATGTTGGAAATGTGGAAAACTCAGCAGTGGGCACAGGACTGGAAAAAGTCAGTTTTCATTCCAATCCCAAAGAAAGGCAATGCCAAAGAATCTTCAAAGTACTGGACAGTTGTTCTCATTTCACATGCTAGCAAGATTATGCTCAAAATCCTTCAATTTAGGCTTCAGCAGGATGTGAACCAGGAATTTCCAGGTGTACAAACTGCATTTAGAAAAGGCAGAGGAACCAGGGATCAAACTGCCAACATTCGTTGGATCATGGAGAAAGCAAGAGAATTCCACAGAAACATCTACTTCTGCTTCATTGACTGCATTTAAGCCTTTGACTGTGTGGATTATAACAAACTATGGAAAATTCTTCAAGAGATGGGAATACCAGACTACCTTACCTGTCTTGGGAGAAACCTGAATGAGGGTCAAGAAGTAACAGAATTCGATATAAAACAGTTGACTGGTTCCAAATTGGAAAAGGAGTGCAATGATCTGTTATATTGTCACCCTACTTACTTAACTTCTATGTAGGGTATACATCCGAAGTGCTGGGCTGGATGAATTACAAGTTGGAATCAAGAATGCTGGGAGAAATATCAACAACTTCAGATATGCAGGTGATGATACCAATCTAATGGCAGAAAGTGAAAAGGAACTAAAGAGCCCCTTTATGAAGGTGAAAGAGAAGAGTGAAAAAGGTAGTTTGGAACTCAACATAACAAAAAAACCTAAGATCGTGGCATATGGTCCTATCACTTTATGGCAAATAGAAGGAAAAAAAGTGGAAGCAGTGATAGATTTTCTTTCCTTGGGCTCCAGAATCACTGCGGACGGTGACTGTAGCCATGAAATTTAAGACACTTGACCCTTGAAAGGAAAGTTATGACATTATACAGAGCAAAGTAAGTCAGAAAGAAAAATACCATTACAGTATATTAATGCATATATATGGAATTTAAAAAGATGGTAACGATGACCCTGTATGCGAGGCAGCAAGACAGACACAGATGTAAAGAACAGACTGTTGGACTCTGGATGAAGACGAGGGTGGGATGATTTGAGAGAATAGCATTGAAACATGTATATTAACATATGTGAAATAGATCGCCAGTCCAGGTTTGATGCATGAGGCAGGGTGCTCAGGGCTGGTGCACTGGGATGACCCTGAGGGATGGGATGGGGAAGGAGGTGGGAGGAGTGTCAGGATGGGGAACATATGAGCACCCATGGCTGATTCATGTGAATGTATTGCAAAACCACCACAATATTGTAGAGTAATTAGCCTCCAATTAAAATAAAAAGAAAAAAAGTTATGACAAACCTAGACAGTATATTAAAAAGCAGAGACATCATTTTGCTAACAAAGGTCTATATAGTTAAGTTGTTACATATGGATGTGAGAGTTGGACCATGAAGAAGGCTAAGTGCCAAAGAATTAATGCTTTTATACTGTGGTGCTAGAGAAGACTCAAGAATTCCTTGCCTGCAACCAGATCAAACCAGTCAAACCTAAAGAAATCAACCCTTAAAAGACTGATGCTAAAGCTGAAGCTCCAGTACTTTGGCCACCTGATGAGAAGAGCTGACTCACTGAGAAAGACCTTGATGATGGTAAAGATTGAGGACAGGAGCAGAAGGATGTGGCAGAGGATGAAATGGTTAGATAGCATCACCATCACGACTCAATGGACATGAATTTGAGCAAACTTTGGGAAGTAGTGGAGGACAGAGGAGCCTGGCGTGCTGTAGTTCATGAGTTCTCAAAGAGTCAGAGTTGACTTTGTGACTGAACAACTACTGTAAAAACATAGTGACGGTATTTTTAAGAGTCACAGATGTAATCATTCAATTAGCTTATGGGAATAAGCTCCTGTTTTCACAAAGTGAATCATTTTTCAGTTAGATATACATATTCCAGTTGGAGATAGAATATTTGCTTATACATTTATCTTGAGAATGGCTATATTCTTTCATTTGATCCTCTATTAACATTTTGTAAGTTAAAGCCGTTTGCAATGAAGCGTAAACACACACATTTCCTTTCAAATACTAATTTATCAAATTATCCAATGTATACAATATGATAGGGATGCTTAGGGGGTAAATATATATATGTTGAATATAGTTATTGTCTTCTAAAAGTTTAAAGACTGGTGATGGAGGAGTTATGAGTGAAAAATAAGTGAAGGTAATGTGTAGTACACTAGGGAAATTGTGATGAATAAAACATGGAAAAATTGTTCTAATAATTCGCAATGGGAAAAGATTGCTACTAAATGGTTACATGGAGGAAGAATTAATGAAATAATTTAGTGAGTTTCTTTAGACTTCCTAAATGACTGTAGCTTCTCATGTTGTTTTTTAGTCACTAAGTTATGTCTGACTTTGTGACCCTGTGGACTGTAGCCCACCAGGCCCCACTGTCCCTGGGATTTCCCAGACAAGAATTCTGGAGCGGGTTGCCATTTCCTTCTCTGTGTTATCTTTCCAGGGTCAAACCCACATCTCCTGCATTGGCACAGGAGGCACATTCTTTACCATTGATCCACCTGGGTAGCCTGTGACTTCTCATGTATATCAGCAAGATGTTCTTCAGGATGGTGGTACCAAAATTCTAGAGAGATGTAACTCATCCTTACTAGCCCTTAGGTTTATTATTTATAATCTGTATCAATATTAACAATAGCAGTAATGTTCAAATGAGTACTGTTTTTTATTCAGTATTCAATATTCACTTAGAATTAGGTGACTTGGTGGATATAAAATGTCTAGAGTAGGGCCTGATCCTCAATGTTTATTTTTTTCTTTGTTAACTTTTGAGACTGTGCATGTGTTTATATGAAGTATTTATGATGAGGGATTTTTCTCCATATTATACAGAACGAAGGAGCTATGTTTTTCAGAGTAAAATTTGTTTCCTTCCTTTGACTACCGGCAGGACACAATACTGTTTTTTCTCCCCAAGCCTACAGATGTAGTGATTTCACAGATTTGGAGAAGGCTCACTTGTCACCACTACATCTTGGGACCACAGAAACTTTTTCCATGTTGAATGTGGTTTGTTCTTTTCCTTCATTGCCACGATTCTTAAGTGAAGGAAATGAAAGAAATACCTTGCAATCATTACAATTTTACTCCCCTCCCCGAAAATAGTAATCTTGGACTCTGGGGATAGAAAGTATGCTTCTAGACCATGGATTGTCAAATTAGGGGTAGAAAATGAAATAGAATAAAATAGAAAAAACTGTTATGATTCTGCATGCAGTAAGAATTAGTACTATTTCAAGAAACTTTTTAATCAGTTGTGTATGTGATTATATACACATGCACACTGTATCTACAATAAATCACGATGGAAAGTGAATCTAAGTTGTAGGTCAAATGAAAAATAATTTGAAAAATTATTTAATTATTCATGTTTCTGCAACTCTGAGACTCACCCAAGAAGACCCCAGAGTTCCAGATACAGTTTTGGGAGTGGTTGTTCATTGTCTTACTTTCTTTGATCTCTATACCTACCCGATAACCCAGTTTAATTCCCCACTAATGGTCTAGAAATATAAAAGCAAGTCCCTGTTTGGGAAAAGAAGTGGGAAGAGGGAACTAGATTGTATCTCATATACTCAGATATTTACAGACACCGTTCCCGCTTCTGCTTGCTGATGTGCAGGCAAGAAAAGAATATCCTCCCTTCGACTTTATGAGATTACAGCTGCAAAAATACTACAAAATGCAATCACTGGTTCATATTACTTCTTAATAGCTTCTCCATTATAACCATTTTATAACAGGGAATTTTTTATTGTATAATTATTTTTTCATAGAAACAATAGCCTTCAACTAGAGTTTGATATGAAACATCCTTATTAAAATACACAGAGAATCATGCCTGAGCCCCAGAGAGCCTTGACCCAATCTCTTTGGTAAAGAATAGAAACCACAAATACAACCAACTCTATTAAACTCTCCAAGAGAAGTTTACTAAAGAAATGTGTGTGTTTTTTTTTTAATTTGATTAATGAAATAATGAAGTCTTTTCAGTTCAACATGGTTGGAGAGAACCTTGTGAATTTGCATACTTCAAAGATATTCAGTGGAAGTTGGTATAATAGAAAGCGGGGATATAAGTGTTGTTTTTTTTTTTTTTTCCATTTTGAATAAATGAGCCGTGAATTGTGTACTCCTGAGTGTACTGTACACATTCCACACTGTATCTTTCAATAGCATTATAAGATATTTATTATGTTGAGTTGCTATTAAGCCATCTATCAAGAAAGGTATAATTATGGACTGGGTATTATGGAACTATGTCAGAGATATTCAAAAGCACTAGAACTCACATTCATAAGACAATAACGTATTTAAATAAAGAAAGGGACAGTATTATGAAAACATTTTAATCTACTTCAACCTATCTCCTCTATGTTTGTTTTGTTCCCAATACATTATTTCTTGTCATAGGACTGTACATTGTTTAAACATCTTTCAAATGTAAAGAATATTCGACAAATCAGAAATACAGCAATTGGATTAAAAGCATCAAGATAAAATATCATATTCTCTCAGAAATATACCCAAGTTCTCTAATATTACTCAGCTATATTATATATTGAGTGTTAATCCATCCAGTGAAATAGATGGTATCTTACATCAAAATCTGTGATTGGTTTACTGAAGTGCCAAAATCCAGATATTTAACCTTAAACATGACTGTTATGTACATAAATGTGTCTGGATATGAACCTTATTACTTTTTTTTTTACAAGCAGGTTGCAGTGAGAGGAAAAATGCAATTTTTGGCTAAAAAACTTTTTCCTGCATTGAAAGGTATCTGCCACTTTATGGAAGAACATTCATTTATGTGAACATTTATTTCTAGTACTTGTAAAGCTCAAACAGCTGCTTTCAGTTCTAATTCTCTAACTATTGAGCACTGCTTCCCTTGCAGTTTTTCCATTTGGGGTATGAATGAAGCATGAACTAAAGATTGAGCAAAACATGTAGTAAGCTGTTAACTTACAATTTAAAGAATTTTTTATCAGTTTCTCTGTCATGCTGTACTACACCAAATATATGTCATGCTCCAACATTTTTCCTTTTAACCTAATTGCTTGATAGCATTTCCAATATGGAAAATGGATGAATTGGCTATTCTTCATAAGCATTGGCCTTTCTCATCTAAAGCATGCTGTATTGTCTCCCCCCCTTTTTTTAGTGTCTGGTTGACAGTAAATTCAGCTGCAGGTGATAACAATGCATTAAAGGTTTATTTTCCCAACACATAATGTTTAGAGTTAATATAGTTCTTATTGATTCAAGAGCTCAAGGATGTGAGGGCTCTTTTCTAGAAGATCCTAGTGGATTTTCCTCTACCTCTTATGGCTTAGCTGGAAAAGAATCTGCCTACAATGTCGGATACCTGGGTTCGATCCCTGGATTGGGAAGATCCCCTGGAGAAGGGAAAGGCTACCCACTCCAGTATTCTGGCCTAGAGAATTCCATGGACTGTATAGTCCATGGGGTCTCAAAGAGTGGATACGACTGAGCAACTTTCACTGCACTTGTTACTGGTTGAATTGTATCGCCTGAATATTTGTATGTTGAAGCTGTAATCCTTAGGACCTCAGAAAGTGACCTTATTTGGACACAGGGTCATTGTAGATATCATTTTTGAAGATGAGATCATCAGGGCAGACCCTAATCCATTATGACTGTATCCTTATTAAGGGGGGTTAGAATTCAGGCATAAAGACGCACACAGAGGGAAGATGTGGTAAAGAGACACAGGGAGAAGGTGGCCACCTGCAAGCCAAGGAGATGGGCCTGGAACTCATCTTAGGGCCCTCTGAAGAATTCAGCCCTGCCCATACCTTGATTTCAAAGTCCTAGTCTCCAGACTGTGAGATGAGTTAAGTTCTGCTTCTTAAACATCCCAGTTTGTGGTACTCTGTTACGGCAGACCTGGCAAACTAATGAACCCCTTTGCAGTTGTTCCTGGTCTCATAGTTAATCCCCGCTGTCTGCCCTGCTCCCCAGAGTCAGAAACTGCAGAGGTCTGGAAAGGCAACATAACTGGTGCTTTTCATATCTCAGGTGAAAGGCGGGTTCTGTTGGCAGGGAAAACAGTTCCGGAAGAACTGTTGAGTCGACAGCAGACAGTATCTGCCACAGCTGGTTTTTCATGTGGTGCACATGTCTGGCATTCAGATATTTGTTAAAGAAATTATTGAAATGTTTGGCCTTTCCTGACTTTGGAAGAATATTAATGAAATTGTATTTCAATCATTTCTTGCCTTTTTTTCTAGCATTTTCTAGCTGTAAGGCACCAATGCCAAAATCAGTGGTGATGTCCCACGGCTACAAAGTGTTTCTCTCCATCTCAAATGTCCTTCCCTGTGGAATAATAGGGCTTGTTTTATAGATCTCGTATCATTGGTGGCATATATTTTTCTTCTTTCTCTGACTTGCACTAGACATCCTTCTGTTTAGGTTGGGTATCTCTTTTAAGTACATTGAAAATTCCTTTCTAGATCCACTGTCTCTTAAATTCTTTCTTAGATAGCACTACCATCCTAGCTCCCTTTTGGATTGACCATTTCCTCCTGTATTGTGCCGTGTAGCTATGGTGCAAGTCTGCCAGGGGAAATGGGGAATATGCTTTCCTTTTCTGTGTGAATTTCAGGAGTAACATTACAGTCTTTTAGGATTTTCATTTCTTCTAGTAAAAGTAATGCAACTGCCTGCAATCCTTTGTCTGTTTCTCTCTGTCATTCTTCATAAAAATTGTACAGAGTATGACCATTAGAATTGATTTGCCACAGTTTGATCTTTTAGTGACATTACCTTAGGAGCTCATAATGCTTGTACTTACATTCAAAGGCAGTTATTCCTTATAGCCTCTGGGTGTTTGGGGGAAAGAAAAAAAAAACCACCTCAGGATTGGATTTTTCGACTTATTAGTCCCATTCGGAAATGTTATATGCCCTTTATTTTAGGTTGTAAACTTAAAATGGAGCTTAGGAGCCAGGCCAACATACCAAAAAAAAAAAAAAATGCCCTGTCACAGAAAGTAAAGTTTAGCATCAATCTAAATGTTACATTGAATCCCTTTACTTAGGCATGAAACCCTCTTCTGTTTTCAGTCAAACTGCTTTCTGCTGGTTACATGTAAATAGTCAAGGTTTTGTCCTTTGGAGGATCAAAATTAGCTTTGAAGAAACTGTTGGATAATTTCCTTTAGGTTAGTGAAGACCTCAGAAATTTTTTTCCTTTTAAGCTTATATTGCTAGCAGGAGACTAGAATATTATAACCCAGCATCTCTCATCACCGATTTCATTCCGGGGAAACAAGATTGAGAGGCCTTTGTCTCTCATGTAAAGCATGAACCAGCCTGTCATGTTTGATTATTATTTGCACTTACATTTTAGGAGTCGTTGGAGACTCGGGAATGGCTGCTGGTGGTCTGAAATGCCTTTAGGAGCCTTAAATTTCAGAAGTGCCTGGTGTGTGCCTCAGAGGCTGTTAACTCTAGTGTGTCATCAGGAAATGTTATGTGCTCAATTGCTCAGTCATGTCCAACTCTGCGACCCCATGGACTGTAACCTGCCAGGCTCTTCTGTCCATGAGATTTCCCAGGCAAGACTACTGGAGTGGGTTGCCATTTCCTTCTCCAGCAGATCTTCCCGACCCAATGATCAAACCCATGTCTCCTGCCTTGCAGACAGGTTCTTTACCACTAGCACCACCTGGGAACACCATCATCAGGAAATACTGAAGTTGACAAAGCAAGTTGATGGTTAGTTTTCACCTTTGACTCTATTTAGAACAGTGTAGTTTAATGGAAAGAGAAACAAACCAAGAATATGACCATTGGGCTGTGATCCCAGGTTTCTCAGCCAAAAACTGTGTTACCGTGGTTGATTATTTAACCTCTTTGGGTCTCATTTCTTCTGGGGAGGCTGAACAACTATAAGGTGAGAATATAAGCTCTGGAATTAAAACCTTAACTTTGTCATTCACCAGCTGTAAAATAATATCTGTCTTACATTGAGTTATTACGAGAATTTCTTCATCTTAATCACCTGTTCAGCAGATATTGAATAGCTGCCATGCTCTAGGAGTTGGAGAAGCAGCAATGAATTCGATACAAAATAAATGGCAAGCACTTATACAAATGTGTCTAATATTTATAGATAGTGAGATACACAGCTGATGTCTGTGACTGGTGGAAGTGAGGGGTGAGTCATGACATAGTTGGGGGAGGGGCAGTCTTATTTAAGCTGAGAAGATGACATTTATGCTCTGTTCTGAATGACAAAAGGAAATGAGAACACAAGAATAAGAAGGAAGGTCAACCCAAAATTCAGCGTGTCTCAGAGCCAAAGACAAGGATGATGGTGCAGCTGGACCTCAGAAAGTAGGCAGTGGGGCAAATGCAGCCTGGGAATAAGGGAGAAAAGGCTTGTGGATGGCTGAGTACAGTGCCTGGCTCATAAATGTTAGCAAATTAGCTGTTATCACCCCTCTTTCAAAAGGGTCTCAGAAAGAAATGCTTCTAATTATTTAATACTGTCGCCTTAAATTAATAGCAGTCTCTGGAGAAGAATTAGAACATCATTTGGGAATTTGACTTTTACTAAATTATGATGAATGTTTGTGTTTTCATTGTGGTCACTTGTAGGAAAATTTTTTTAAAAAACACCTCTATTTATCAATCTTTAGCAGTATGTCCTTTTTGGTTATCTTTTTAAATATAGCAGTGTGTATGTATCAATCCCAAACTCCTAATCTATTCTTACCCTTCTTCACCCTAGTGACTGTAAGTTGATTCTCTAAACACACCTGTCTTTTTCATTGAAATCACCCTTTTTATCTATACCCAATTTTCCTTTTGTTGGTTTGCTTCCCCAATTTACCTGTTGGTTTCAAGCATACACTATTATGTTAATATATTATTGCTGTCAAGCCCTGCAAACATCAGTTGGTCAGGACAGCACTGCTATACCATCTCCTAAATGAGTAAAATATATGCCACTCAAAATATTCAGAAGCCATTGCACTAGAAAAAACACTGAAAAAAATCTATTTTTTTTTTGTAAATACAGGCAGACATTGTAACAGACAGAAATATATTCAAATTTCTAAGACAGTAAATATTATTAATGATACACTTTTTTTTTTTTTTTACTTTTATGCAATAAACTGAGGGGGGAAATTCAAGAAAATGACAGCATTGGCTCTTTTTAATTAAGAGCTGTTTCTTTAGTACCTGTTTCAAAATCCCTTTCTTCTGGAGATTGTCCAAAGGGAAAGTAAGACTTTTTTCCCCCTTGTGACATTTTCCCCTTATATGTAAATAAAAACCAGGGACTTCTGAGGACAGTCCACGACTTTCTTAAATCATTGTGGGCCATAGTAGGGGTTAACTGTGTGGTGATGTTTCAGTGAAGAGTGCTCAGATTCAGCCAAAGCTTGGCGTTTGACTGCACAGTCTCCAGACTGCCGTTTCTATCATCAACTGCACATTCTGAAAAGCTGTGTGTACTTGCATGTTTCATAAACCCACTTTTAGACTCAACCCTTCTCTTCTGTACATTGGGAATAATTACAGGACTTACCTCCTAAAGCGTGGTGAAAGTTACAGAACAGATGTGGACACGTAGAGTTCACATGGTGGCTTTCATTGTGGCTTTTTCATCATTTCAATAATTATTTTCAGTAGTGTGTTATTTTACTATTCCTGTTAATATGGGAAATTTTTTGTTAATGTTATAATGCTATTACTACTTAGGTAGCCTAAATTGTTTCTAGGCTTTTTGAATGCTTTTCTATTTAATTTTCTTTGTTATCTCTTCAGAGGTTCTCTTTGTCTCCTAGTCTGGTTATTTATTTTTTCCTGCAGTTTTACTGAGCATTTCAAAATAGGAGTAAGGGGTTTGGTTGTGTTTATATTTTTTCCTGTGAATGTGTTTGTTTTCAGAATGCTCTGCCAATGATTATACAATTGCAGTGGCATAAGCTGTTAGTGATGGCATTATTTCTTTCCTTTTTAAGTTCATCATACAAAGACACAGGTTTCTAGTTGTGTATATGTGGAAATTCTCAGGAAGTTCAAGTTCTCTTAACCAAAGTAAAAGCACTTTTTAAAGGACACTTGTTCAGTGTTGTATCCTTCTCTTCAATTTGCTAGTAATCAAATGGAAATCCTACCAAATATTGAGCGTTTTGAGGTTGGAATGCAAAATGACATTGTCAACACTCAGATTTGCATTCGTGGCAAGTATTATGAGAAAGACAATACTCAGGGATTCAAGTGATTTTGAATACAGCTTTAGTTTTGTAAAGAGGCTTATGACAGAAAGACTTCCTAGACCAGGTAATTCACCAATGATAATTTAGGTAGAATTTATATTATAAAAATGATTAGTACAGCCTTATTTATTCTTTTAAGTAATCTTATTAATATGGCAGTGGTTTTGATAGTGATTTTCATTTTCTTAGAAGTGTTACTAGGTTGCAAGGACAGCTTCAGTGATGCCTTGTCAACAAAGCAGTGCCTGCAGAGCATCTTTGTGGATAAGGGAAGAAGCGGTGTCTGCTTCCCTTTTTTAAAAAACAGCACTAGAGACACTGGTTGGTTGCTTTTCTTCTTTGATTCTAGAGTGCAGCTGGTACAGTACCTTTTACTTATTATGATTATTTTTTGGATGTCTTCTACCCATATAGGTGAGCTGCTCTTACAGGGCCCAGTGTTTGTCAAAGAACCCAGCAACAGCATTTTTCCTGTTGGCTCAGAGGATAAAAAAATAACTTTAAATTGTGAAGCACGAGGCAACCCTTCACCTCATTACAGGTACAGTGGAAAAAGTTTGAAAATCCATATTAAAAAAAAAAAGCAATTTGGCAACTGTGAACTTATTTTTTTTGCTTCAGTATACTTATGCTATCAGTAAGTTATAATACATGAAGCTTTATTCAACAGTCATACCTAAACTTTGGGTCCATATTTTGTATATTTGATTGATTGTTTACTTTACAGTAAGAATTCTTGATTAAAGAAAACATGATAGAGTCTCTTAAATAAGCAATGTCTTTTCATTTGATTTGTGGTAGAAATTAATGTATAAACTTGGATTTACATGTAGTTTTGGGGAACACATCCATTGTAGGAATGAAATTAAATATGTTGTAAAAGTATGTAGCAATCACAGTTTTAGAAAAAAGTAACCGCATCTATCCTTCTTCCTTTATTATTTTACTGAGTATGTGTTAGAAGGTTCATACAGTGTAGAAGAATAAACTACGTTCCTACTAAAGTCATACTAACTGTTCTTGAAGAGAAAATAAATTTTATTGTATTTTTTTCATGTGAAAGTATACATTTTTCAAATAATATAAATAATAACCTGTTCACTAGAAACCTTCCAGCAACACAGAAAGGTATAAGGAAAAACAGAAAAAAAATACAAAACAAAACTGAACTCCCATCACCTTAAGATAAAAATATAATATTTGGTGAGATGATGATAGTTTATTTGGATGTGATGGGTATATACTTTATTAAATAATACAGGATTAACGATTTTTACTTTTAGGGTTCTCAGGGGACCCACATTAATGAAGAGATGAATTATTTATAAACAGGATATGCTGCTTTTATTTAAATGGTTATGAGAAAGTGCCCGAGGCACCTTGAAAACAGCATGCTCTTTTGAGTACTGCAAGCGTTTGTCTCAAACTCCCTGTTTACAGTCAACTTCGCTTGGCAAAACCTTTTCTATAACCTGAAGGACAAGCAGACTTCAGCCTTTATTAATGAAATTCTTAGTGTTTTGAGTAGTGATGTAGATCTTATTGAACTCCTATTGTTCTCTTAACCCATGTTGATAATAGTAGCCAACAATCATTGTTAACTTGGGTCAAGCTTAGGTTAGAAGGTAGACCTTTGTATTTTTGCATTTGCAAGTAAAAGTCAGTTTCTGTCAGCAGGACTCAACAGCGTATATATTGAGCACCTGTTGAGTATTTTCAACACAATAATTGTAATGATCCTGGTTACTGGTCAGAATTGGCTGAGGTGATAGAAGATTTTCTTCTCTGCCTTTTCCTTAACCTATAGAAATAAGAAAAGTTGTCAACATGATTTAAAATCAAACAAAAAACTATTTTATGAGCTTGGTCAGTTAATCAGACACCGTACCTGCAACAGGTGGAAATATTTTCTTCTTTGGAGGGAAGATGAACAGATCCACTTAATTAGGACATTGTCCTGGAAACATTTTCACCAGCGTTTTTGTAGGACATTCTAACACTTTCTAAATGCATCTGTTTGTTTCTCCCTGAAATGGAAGATTATCCTTTTAGATATGACTGTAAATATTTTAAAGAATCCATGTGAATGACTGATGCGTGGGCTGGTTTTTTTTTTTTTGGTTGTCAGTAAAATTATTTCCTGGCATTTTATCTTATGAATAATTTGGTGATGAATCTGTTCAGTTGAAAACTTGTCAAGATATAAGATATAGTCACGTAGGATTTTATTTCTAAATGAACAGATTAATTATGTTGGTAAAGTAATCAAACAGCAAGAAGTCTTGAGCTTAGAGATTCAGAAATATCTTTTTGTTGTGTTTATTTATTTATCAGGTACTTATTTTAATGCCAGTGTATTACAATTAGAGTAAATACAATTAAAGTACCAAGTGTTTTCAAAATGCTATTGTATAGACATGATATATGTGTTTAAATAAACTGATAACATGTATAAAATATTGACAAAGTTCTGTCATTTGCACAGTACTTTTTATGTTTTATTGTATGTCCTGAGACTATATGTTGCATGTAGAAACAAATCTGTACCTGAAAATAGGAGATGTGTGACTGAAATTAATTAATCAGTTTTAAGTTTGATAAATGAAGAAATTTTACATGCTAGGTATTGTTTTAAAATATTTGGTTTATAGGCAAATAGAAAACACTTTCATTATAACTCTAAAGATACTCTGAAGTTAAAACTTCTGACCAGTATAAAATTTCACATTAGAGTTACTAGAAATTGAGACCTAGAAAAAGCATGAGGAAACCTCCTTTCCCTGTGAAAATATTAGGCTTTTCTATAATAAGCAATGATTCCATATTACCATGTTATCTGAATCAGTAATTATGCTGATGAGTAGATGGGATTATAGACTACAGTGGGCTGTAATTATACCTCATCTACTTCAGTTCAGTCGCTCAGTCATGTCCGCCTCTTTGCTTAGACAACACCTTCACTTATGGCCTGATTTTTCTCCTAGTTTTTGATTTTAATAGTCAACCAAGTAATATCCTGCATTATTCCTTTACCTGTTCCAGAAGAAAATACACTTGCTGGTTCTTATTTTCTGCTATCCTTTAAAAATTATGAATAAATAGTGCAAATAGGTAATGACTTTAAAAGTGAAAGACAGTGTTAGTTGCTCAGTCGTGTCCAACTCTTTGCCATCCTATGGACTCTAGCCTACCAGGCTCCTCTGTCCATCAAATTCTCCAAGCAGGAATACTGGAGTGGGTAGCCATTTCATTCTCCAGGGGATCTTCCCAGTCTAGGGATTGAACCCGAGTCTTCTGAATTGCAGGCAGATTCTTTACCATCTGAGCCATCTAACATGGGCATTTTTTTTTTTTACATTAATTTAGAGAAAGGATATGTTTTTGTAAGTATTTATAAATACAAGCACATAGATAAGAAAGAGAAAAGGGAGGGAGGGAGGAAAGAATGAGGGAAGGGAAGAAGGGAGGGTAAAAGAAAGATATCAAGGAGGAAATTAACAGTTCATGTGAAAATGTAAATTAAAAGCAACCCAAACACATTCTCTAAGACTCAGAGTAAAGTCTAAGAGTCTTGTAAAGGAATATCCTTTTGAAAGCCCAGATCCTGTCTTGTAGACTGAAGCAAACTTTTCTGATGAGAGATCTTGTGTTTGTTATTATCCCACTGGGTAAAAAGAACTCTTAATTGGCCATATTAGAAATCTAAAAGTTCAGAAATTCTCAAGAGAAATTACTCATCTTAGGGTTTAATTGAGAATTTTATTCTTTCTTTTGCCTCTTCCCACTTGAGCCCCAAAGCCTATGTTTAAAGGTTAATTAGTATTCAGTCTGGTTGTAATTGCTGATGATGCTGAAAGAGGTTGCCCTGAGGAAGTATTAATAACATTTTTTAAATGGGAAGGATTTTCTCTGACTTCTCATAGGGTTAAATTTGCCCATCATTTGCTAAGATGAAAGACCCCAAATAAGAAGTTCCCTGGTCACTTCAACTAATGCCATTCAGCATTACAAGGCACATATTGGACTGACCAGGGTTTAATATGGAAATGTCAGTGGGGACCAGGCAAGTAACAAACTAGAAGAGGCGGCCCTTAATAACATGTAGACACATCGAATCATGATGAGAGACTGGCCCACATTTAGCCAGAAGTCCATCCAGTGGTCATGATTGCTTCTGAGCACTGGCCAGTTGTTATCATCCAGGAACCCTGGTCCACTACTACAAAACCTTTTCAAGAGATGTTTAAAACTGAGAAATTTTCTTTTTTTGATTCTCTGTATTTCTAATGTTGACTCTCACTTTTTAAACATAGTAAAGGCCAAAGATGATAAGCCTTAAATGTGAATGTGGGCCATGTGGGTTTTGTGTTTACAACATTTAGTCTGGCTCAAGACTTAACAGGCTGTGCCATCCAGTATGGTAGCCAGTAGCCAAATGTGTCCATGTATGTTTAAATCAGTTCAACCAAGAATTCAGTTCCTCAGTCATAGCAGCCTCGTTTCCAGTGCTCAGTAGCCACACGTAGCTAATAGCTACTGTATTGGACACACAAATGGACATTTCTGTGCTTGCAGAAAGTTCTGTTGGACAGCAGTGCTCTACTTTGATCCTTGTTGGATCCACAGCTTTTCTATAAATGTTCTGTTTTATTCTCAGCACAAGGAAGCAACCAGAATATAATTCTCTTCTAGCTTTATATAATAAGTAAACAATTTTAATGAAGTACAGGGGAGGACTCTTGGATATACACATTGTAAGGACTACATAGCACTGCAAAATGCAGATTTTCAGGCGGTAGTTTCTCCCTTTTAAGTAGCATTTGCTGTAATGGAGTTAGCTCTCATGTGTTTAATTTATTGGAATTCTACTAAGTGCATCCAGTATAAGAAAGAAAAAATAATAATAATGGACTAATTTCTGGCCATCATTTATCCAGGGAGTAAATGTAAGGTGTTTACTTGTTATCTAAAAACACACATCCTTGCAGACACACAAATGTAACACTGTACATGGGACCACATACAGTTTATAGGGTAGAGCATCCATAGCCTATGTATTATATATAGGATGTGATACATTATATTAATACAATATGACTATATTTAGTATATCTTTGATTATATGCAGTTTGTCCCTTTATTCTTCTAAAGTCTCTTGGTCCTAAGGAGATACAGTGCATTCTGCCAGGTTACTAGGCTCAATTCTCTGTTTATCCTCAAGCTCAACTTCCCTTGGCATCCCGACTTCTCTAGCTGATAAGCTGTGGTCCCCAAACCCACAGTCACTTTTACTAAGAGCAGTGAAATGTTTACATGATTGAAATGATTGCAAACACTAAGTACAAAGAATTTCTGTGGTGCCTGATGGCAAGTAGAGGTAGGCATTTTAAACTGGACTAAGCTACCATCTCTCGCATGAAGCCTTCTCGATACCCTCAGAGCTGGGTTCCGTGTTCCCACCATGCACTGCCTATTGTACCTATGCCTTCCTGTATTATTAAGTTTACTAAAATGAAGTGTACTTGCCTGGTTGAATGTAACTCCCTTAAGGTGAAGACAGTTCTTTCTTTATCCTTCATTCAAAATGCTTAGCAAATCAGTTCAGTTCAGTCGCTCAGTCATGTCTGAATCTTTGCGACCCCATGAACTGCAGCACGCCAGGCCTCCCTGTCCATCACCAACTCCCAGAGTTCACTCAGACTCATGTCCATCGAGTCAGTGATGCCATCCAGCCATCTCAACCTCTGTCATCTCCTTCTCCTCCTGCCCCCAATCCCTCCCAGCATCAGAGTCTTTTCCAATGAGTCAACTCTTCACATGAGGTGGCCAAAGTACTGGAGTTTCAGCTTTAGCATCATTCCTTCCAAAGAAATCCCAGGGCTGATCTCCTTCAGAATGCACTGGTTGGATCTCCTTGCAGTCCAAGGGACTCTCAAGAGTCTTCTCCAACACCACACTTCAAAGGCATCAATTCTTTGGCGCTCAGCCTTCTTCACAGTCCAACTCTCACATCCATACATGACTACTGGAAAAACCATAGCCTTGACTAGACGGACCTTTGTTGGCAAAGTAATGTCTCTGCTTTTGAATATGCTATCTAGGTTGGTCATAACTTTCCTTCCAAGGAGTAAGCGTCTTTTAATTCCATGGCTTCAACCACCATCTGCAGTGATTTTGGAGCCCAAAAAATAAAATCTGACACTGTTTCCACTGTTGCCCCATCTATTTCCCATGAAGTGATGGGACCGGATGCCATGATCTTCGTTTTCTGAATGTTGAGCTTGAAGCCAACTTTTTCACTCTCTTCTTTCACTTTCATCAAGAGGCTTTTTAGTTCCTCTTCACTTTCTGACATAAGGGTGGTGTCATCTGCATATCTGAGGTTATTGATATCTCTCCCAGCAATCTTGATTCCAGCTTGTGTTTCTTCCAGTCCAGCATTTCTCATGATGAACTCTGCATAGAAGTTAAATAAGCAGGGTGACAGTATACAGCCTTGACGTACTCCTTTTCCTATTTGGAACTAGTCTGTTGTTCCATGTCCAGTTCTAACTGTTGCTTCCTGACCTGCATACAAATTTCTCAAGAGACAGATCAGGTGGTCTGGTATTCCCATCTCTTTCAGAATTTTCCACAGTTTATTGTGATCCACACAGTCAAAGGCTTTGGCATAGTCAATAAAGCAGAAATAGATGCTTTTCTGGAACTCTCTTGCTTTTTCCATGATCCTGTGGATGTTGGCAATTTGATCTCTGGTTCCTCTGCCTTTTCTAAAACCAGCTTGAACATCTGGAAGTTCACGGTTTACGTATTGCTGAACACTTGCTTGGAGAATTTTGAGCATTACTTTACTAAAGTGTGAGATGAGTGCAGTTGTGTGGTAGTTTGAGCATTCTTTGGCATTGCCTTTCTTTGGGATTGGAATGAAAACTGACCTTTTCCAGTCCTGTGGCCACTGCTGAGTTTTCCAAATTTGCTGACACATTGAGTGCAGCACTTTCACAGCATCATCTTTCAAGATTTGAAATAGCTCAACTGGAATTCCATCACCTCCACTCGCTTTGTTTGTAGTGCTGCTTTCTAAGGCCCACTTGACTTCACATTCCAGGATGTCTGGCTGTAGGTCAGTGATCACACCATCGTGATTATCTGGGTCGTGACGATCTTTTTCGTACAGTTCTTCTGTGTATTTTTGCCACCTCTTCTTAATATCTTCTGCTTCTGTTAGTTCCATACCATTTCTTTCCTTTATCGAGCCCATCTTTGCATTAAATGTTCCCTTGGTATCTCTAATTTTCTTGAAGAGATCTCTAGGCTTTCCCATTCTGTTGTTTTCCTCTATTTCTTTGCATTGATTGCTGAGGAAGGCTTTCTTTTCTCTTCTTGCTATTCTTGGAACTCTGCATTCAGATGCTAATGTCTTTCCTTTTCTCCTTTGCTTTTGGCTTCTCTTCTTTTCACAGCTATTTGTAAGGCCTCCCCAGACAGCCATTTTGCTTTTTTGCATTTCTTTTCCACAGGGATGGTAGTGAAAAGTAAATAGGTGGCATGAATGAAGAAATGGGATGAAGTTAACTGGGAGGAAACAGAAACAGTTTGGGATTAGGTTTTATTTCAGGAGTCAAGAGTATCATGAAGCATCACAGGAACAAAAGCAATCTATAGTTGCTTCTATAGGATATTAAATTTGGATTGAGTCCTTCTTTATGGCTCTATTTTAAGACAGATTGCCCTTGAAATGGCAAAGATGACTGCCTAGGTCTACTTACATCCTCCACAAAATGTTAACTAGAAAAAGAGGAAATATTTCCTATTAGTGTTACCAGAAGCTCTGAAAGGTGTCAGAAAAACATGAAATAAAAACACAGCTAATACTGTCAGTAGTCAAAACCCAGGAGAAATGTAGAGGTTAGGTTTTAGATATTAAAGATGGTAGTTGAAAAATTAACATATTTTTGTTGTTGTTATGTTTTTGTCATGAGGCAAGAAGGAAGGAAAACAGATACTGATCAAACACTAGTTAAATCAACTGGATCACAGTTATACAACTAACTAATCTCTAAGGCCTGAAAGTAGGAATG
Source organism: Bos mutus (assembly GCF_027580195.1). Classification (NCBI taxonomy): domain Eukaryota; kingdom Metazoa; phylum Chordata; class Mammalia; order Artiodactyla; family Bovidae; genus Bos; species Bos mutus. The sequence continues at coordinate 27,422,168 of NC_091638.1, forward strand.
GTCTCAGTGGCCATGCCTGGGTCCTGGGAGGCGTGGTCTGTCCAGAGGAGAATGAGAAAGATGCTGCCAGTAAAAGCTGAAAGGAAAGCAGAGATGCAGAAAGCTCAGCCATCTTCTTTGATTCTTCTCAGCGTAATATAAAGGTAATCACTGGTCAGTCTGAGCTAGGCTTTACCTGTATAAACTGAGGAGTTAAATTGTTTTTAATCCCAGTGTAGGTCTCATCTCTTCTTATGTCTTTTTTTATTGTATATGATTAAAATTTATCAATGAGTGGGAATCTCTGTCATGAAACACATTTTAGAAATTCATTTTTAAAAACACAGCATCACAGTTTAACTCATTTGTATCGTCACTAATTATTGCTGAAGCCTAACTAGTTATTTTTGGATAAAGTATTGAATATGCAAATTCAGGCATTCATTCTTCAAGGGCTGCAATTATTCTCATCACTTCAGTAAACATATTAACAAACATTGCATTTGAACACAAATGCATTTGCTTATTAACTTGAAAGCTGCATCCACAACCACAAATTGCTTCTGTGATTAAATTCCTAATTTTCCTGTCAAACCCTAAATAAAGTATTGCCTGTTGATTTAACAAGTGTTTAATGTGGGCATATTTTCAAAACTCAGCCCCAGCTTCTTAAAGAATTTAGTAAATTATTTTGCTTTTTTCTTGGTTTTTCATCAAACTCTAATATGTAGCATTTGTTTTTCTCCAGAATATTGTTTATGTTTCCATTTTTCCTGACCAAACTTTATAAGTTGGTGTAGATACCTTGAAGGATAATACAGTCAACCATGAGATGAATTACATCCTGAGATTATTTTGAAACTACCTGATTGTCACTCAATTTATTGTCACTGAGTTTTGTTAGTTTCGATTTCAAAGGGTGATATTCTCTAACCTTTTATTTCAGAGTTTTAGTGGAAGATCCAAGTTAGGATTTAGTGCCTTAAATTAAACTGACAACAAGATATGTCTATGTTTATCTTCATGATTCTCATTCCATACTAGTGTGGTTTTGTGTAAAGAGGTTGCCATATCCAATATTAACTAGTATGATAAATAAATAATAACTGGATGGTAGTGAAAATAATTATACATTCATTCCCTGTCTTTGAGATATTTATTGATAATATGGATGACCACAGTGAGAGGGATGACTGTATGTAGGCTAGGATGGCTAGGTTAGAGGGTAGAATAAGATTACTTCATTCAGGGAACTTCTGTGAGCACCCAGTATGCTCACCTACCTGTTACGACTGATGGTAGGAATTCAGCAGTGATTGATAGCGTGCCTTATGGTTTGAAAATACCTTTCGACACTTAGAATCTAGGCTTTTTATGTTAATTTACTCATTGTTACATAAACTTTTGTTTGCACACAAACATACACAGAATCTTACACATATTTTTTTCTCTGTATTGGAAGGTAGTGATTCATATACTCCCCATGATTGATGATTCTGTTATTTCTTAGAAGTCACAATTACTGTTTCCATCATTTAAAACTATTAACTCCCAGTTGAAATATCCCCACCTTATGCTTTATACTTAAGATTCAAAACCTGTTAACCCAAGGGCCTGTACAATGTCTTAAAGAAGTTGTAGGCCAGTAACAGCTTCCTGTTGTATAGAGTGTGTAACTGAAATTTAGAAATGGACCGATCTAATTCATGCTACCTCAGGTCAGCTGGCAGAGTAAGTGGTCCAGGACTTCTTCTGGAACTGCAACTTCTTCCAGAATCTGAACCTCGAGTTATTGACCTTAATTCACATATAAGTTCCACATCAAGCAGTTAAAGGGGTTGAGAGCCTATTGCTTGAGAATCAGAGTTGTGAAATATGAAAATTAAACCATTTCTCACTTGTGGATTCTAAAAGCAAATCCTAATTCATGTAGAATGAGCGTTTGAACACTGAAAGCTGACAGTGATCTTACAAGATCATTCAAGAGCATTACAAGATGATGAGTATGCAAAGGTACTTAATCTTGTGACATTTACCACTGAACTAAAGCTACAAGGTTAGTCTGCTTCCAGAGCACAGTGTAAATGTTATATGATTGAAATGCTAGTGTACATCACCCCCAGAGCCCCAGAGCTGTCTTCTTTTGCTCCAAATCACTGCATGAAGCTTTTTGGAATGAAATTGGAATATGCAGATTTTACTTTTATGAAGTTTTAAATGATTTCCATATTTCAAAAAGTATTTCATTCTGAGACTTTAAAGTCCTAAGGAACTTCAAAATCCCTTCATAAAAGTAGACATTTTTAACTTTCACAAAGGATTGTGCATGTTCAAAGCTAAAAGGCACTGTCTGCTTCTGAAAGCTTCCCAAATTTATGACCTAAATGCACCATTTACCTGTTGCTGTCTTACCACTGTGCATGATGTTCACGAACTCTGGACAGTTGGATTACAATTTACTCCAAAGAAATGTAGTCTAATTTGTAGATTTATTAGACACATTCTTTGTGGAAGGAGTATGTTTGTGTGCCTTCAATTTTCCTGATTATTTCTTATACAAAAGATTCTATTGAAAATATTCCGAAATAAATTTCTGTATTAGGAAGTGAAGTGCACTATTTTCTCAGAATAAAATAACACTTGGATGCCCAGGCTCACGGGTTGCTTACACATTGCAGAGTTTAAAAACAACCCTTTTGAATCAACATATTTTTAGCAAGAAGAAAAGCAACCCGTGTATAATAAGATATTGAGAAATTTTATATCACCGGGGGATGGGTTCCATTTAATGATGAATAATATTAAGAAGGAGAGACATAATTATATTGCTTTGTTAAAAGAAAATTAACCATCTTCTGAGTATCTCAAGTATATCTTCACTCTAATGAGTTTACTAAAACAAACGCAGTTATAATTTTGTTACAGCAGAAACATGTACAAGAGCAGTTTTGGTCTTTTTGCACAGTAAAATAATTTAGAGATTGTGTGTATATGACAAAGAGTGAGATAACATAAGTAAGAAACATTCATGCATAATGTAAGAAATGTTTTCCATTTTGGCTCTTCAGTCAAAACTGAGAGATATGATAGCTTTTACATCTTAGATGCTTACTGAAATAAGGTGTTTTCCCACATATTTTATGATCTCTTAAATCTTTCCAGCTATTAAATAGACAAGAAGAAGTGCTTCTATATATTTTTATTTATCTTTACAATTTGCCACATAGCCATTGTACCTTTATTTTTCATCAGCTAAACACGAAAACAGAATTTTCAAATGAAGCCATCAGGCACGCTTCATCAGGCCATAAACATTCTAGACTGTGGAGCTGAAACCTTTTTTCCTTGATACACACTGTTCTTTGTAGATAACAATGCCACAAGTACCATTTGTCATGAGAGTTCTCCATTCAAAAGTGTGTGAAATTAACTGCATTTTTCCTGCTTTGCATGTAGAGGAGTTTTCCCTTCTTCCTCCACAAGCCGTCAAATAACTTAGTAACTAGCAAACTGTTTGCAGCTTAAAAATTCAGCCCACCTACTTGTGATTTACTGTCAGATTTATTCTCTGAAGGTCAAGCCCAGCATGTGTTTTGTCCCGCGTTTCACTGACTTCTAAGTCAGGTACAAATGCAGACAAACCATATGTGGAAGACACAGTTCATTCCACATGAGAAGAGATGACCCAAAGCATTGAATCACACAGGTTGCATTTAACCAGCATATGCTCTATGAGGATAGAAGAAAAGAAAAACAAAGCAAATGGATGGACTTGCAGATTTGGATGGAAAGCCCTCCCATGTTAACACTGGCGCCTGCCTATTTTTTGGATGACTACCATGAGCCACTGGTTTTATATACACTGTTTAAATAAATTGATTGATTGATGGTTGTTGTTCAGTCACTCAGTTGTGTCTGACTCTTTGCAACCCCATGGACTGCAGCATGCCAGGCTTCCCTGTTCTTTACCATCTCCCAGAGCTTGCTCAAGCTCATTGTCAGCTGTCAGTGATCCCATCCAACCATCTTGTCTTCTGTCATACCCTTCTCCTCCTGCCTTAAGTCTTTCCCAGCATCAGGGTATTTTCTAAAGAGTCAGCTCTTCGAATCAGGTGGCCAAGGTATTGGAGCTTCAGCTTCAGCATCAGTCCTTCCAATGAATATTCAGGGTTGATTTCCTTTAGAATTGACTTGTTTGATCTCCTTGAAGTCCAAGACACTCTCAAGAGTCTTCTCCAACACCATAGTTCAAAAGCATCCATTCTTTGGTGCTCAGCTATTTTTATAGTCCAACTCTCACATCCATTCATGGCTACTGGAAAAATCATAGATTTGGCTATATGGGGCTTTGTTGGCAAAGTAATATCTCTGCTCTTTAATATGCTATCTAGGTTTGTTATAGCTTTTCTTCCAAGGAGCAGGCATCTTTTAATTTCATGGCCGCAGTCACCATCTGCAGTGATTTGGGAGACCAAGAAAATAAAGTCTATCACTGTTTCCATGGTTTCCTCTTCTATTTGCCATGAAGTGATGGGACTGGATGCCATAATCTTCGTTTTCTGAATGTTGAGTTTTAAGGCAGCTTTTTCAGTCTCCTCTTTCACCTTTATCAAGAGGCCCTTTAGTTCCCCTTCCCTTTCTAACATAAGGATGGTGTCATCTGAATATCTGAGGTTATTGGAATTTCTCCTAGCAATCTTGATTCTAGCTTGTGCTTCATCCACCCTGGCATTTTGCATAATGTACTCTGCATATAAGTTAAATAAGCAGGTTGACAATATACAGCCTTTACATACTCCTTTCCCAATTTGGAACCAGTCTGTTGTTCCATGTCCCATTCTAACTGTAACTTCTTGACCTGCATAGAGATTTCTCAGGAGGCAGGTAAGGTTGTCTGGTATTTCCATGTCTTTAAGAATTTTCCACAATTTGTTGTGATCCACGCACTCAAGGGCTTAAGCATAGTCAATGAAGCAGAAGTAGATGTTTTTGTGGAATTCTCTTACTTTTTCTACAATTGAACGGATGTCGGCAATTTGATCTCTGGTTCCTCTTCCTTTTCTAAATCCAGTTTGAGCATCTGGACAGTCTCAGTTCATGTATTGTTGAAGCCTAGCTTGGAGAATTTTGAGCATTACTTTTCAAGCTTGTGAAATGAGGGCAATTGTGTGGCAGTATGAAAGTTCTTTGGCATTGCCTTTCTTTGAGATGCCAATGAAAAGTGACCTATTCCAGTCCTGTGGCCACTGATGAATTTTCCATAATTGCTGGCATAGTGAGTGCAGCACTTTCACAGCATCATCTTCTAGGATTTGAAATAGCTCAGCTGTAATTCCATCACCTCCACTAGCTGTTGGTAGTGATGCTTTCTGGGGTGCAGTTGACTTTGCATTCCAGGATATCTGTCTCTTGGTGAGTGATCACACCATCATGGTTATCTGGGTCATGAAGATCTTTTTTGTATAGTTTCTGTGTATTCTTGTCACCTCTTATTAATATCTTCTGCTTCTGTTAGGTCCATACTGTTTCTGTCCTTTATTGTGCCTATCATTGCATGAAATATTCCCTTGGTATCTCTAATTTTCTTGAAGAGATCTCTAATCTGTCCCATTCTATTGTTTTCCTCTATTTCTTTTCATTGATCACTTAGGAAGGTTTTCTTATGTCTGCTTGCTATTCTTTGGAACTGTGCCTTCAGATGGGTATATCTTTCCTTTTTTCCTTCACCTTTGTTTTACTTCTTTTCTCAGCAGTTTGTAATTAAATTGATAGAACAACCATGTGGGGAAGATGATACTGTCTTCATTTTACATGTTGAAATCTTAGGTTTAATGGAGTTTGGTTAATTGCTCATGGTCACACGATGAGTTCAACCCATAAACCAAGGAGCACTTGGTTATGAATCTCATTTCTGTTCATTCTGCTGTTAATGGTAGGGTTGGATAGAGACTGGGCTGGACACGGGGGGAGGGACAGGAACTGAGAAACAGAAAAACGGCTTCTCGCACAGTGTAAGCTCCATGAAGGAGCTTTTTCACCCCTTCCTTAGAGCCTGGACACATAAGCACTCAGAGGTGGCTCAGATGGTAAAGAATCTGCTTGCATTGTGGGAGACCTGGGTTTAATCCTTGGGTCTAGAAGATCCCCTGGAGAAGGGAATGGCAACCCACTCCAGTACTTTTGCCTAGAGAATCCCATGGACAGAGGAATCTGGTGGGCTACAGTTCATGGGGTCACAAAGAGTGGGACACGACTGAGCAACTAACACTTTTCTCTTACCTTTCAAATATTTTTTTGCCAAGAAGGGATGAAGGGATGAAGGGAGAGAGGGAAGAAGGGTAGAATGAAGAAGGAAAGAAGGAAGGAGGGTTGATTTTTCTAATAAGAGTTCTTGAAAATGAAATGGGATAAATCAAGATTGGGTAACTCTTATCTATGTCCCTCATAGGCCGTCCATGGTTACTTCTTGGGGATATTATAGACCAATTCTTCCAAACTGGAATGGGCCTATTAAACACTGGCAACTCTCACTAAGATGCCATTTTCTGGTTTAGTAGACCTGGATAGAGTCTAAGATTCTGCATTTAAAGCATACTCTTGGATGATAATTAGGGTGCTCATGACCTTCATCTGCAGACCACCTTGTATATCAAGAGTGCAGAGTATTAAGAAAGAATGTGGATGAACAGTTTTCCTTAATTTCCTTTTCTGAGTTTCCATAGTTCTAGGATTTGGGCAGGAATCAAATGAAGAAGGGGTAATAGGTGTTTACAGTCCCACTTCAAAATTCTAGGGGCAGGATTAAAGTCCGAATAGAAGAAAGTAATCTAAAAGACACATGCAAATATAGACTTGCCTTGGGAAGGATCATAAGGGAGTTACTGTACAAGCCAAGCAAAATCAAACCAATAGCAAAAATCTGCCACAAATGAGAAAGCAGTTATGGCGTTTTTCTATTTCTTTAACATTTTGTTCTTTTTTTTTTATTTTATTTTTTTTTAAACTTTACATAATTGTATTAGTTTTGCCAAATATCAAAATGAATCCATCACAGGTATTTTTTCAGCTCAAAAGAAAAGACTTGAGGCCTCCAGATTTTCCTCTTAATTTCAGAATGTTGCTTTAAACCTAGGAGTCTTGTATGTGAATATAGAAAAAAAAAAATCAAGGAAGTCTTAATTTTTAAGTTGAGCAAATGATACAATACTACTTTGATCAATAGAAACTAAACTTTTAAATTTATTCATTTCTTAGCATTAATTTTTTTAAATGTCCTGCTCTTTCAGGTATAGAAAATGATACAAACATAGAGGCAAGTGTAATGATGAATACCACATAAAAACACTATTTGGTTTAGAAAATCAAACCTAAAAAGCTCAATTTCCAGTGTTTGCCCTGTAACCTCTTCACACTTTTCCCTCCATGAAAACTCTAAAATACCTTAAACTTGAAGTGTTTTGTTTTTATACATTTAAAAACATGTTTAATACTTCCTTAATATTACTTTATATCTTTAAATACTTTATATACATAATATTGAACTGCATTTTGCAAAAAAGTTTTCACCTTTGTAAGGCTTTTCTATGTTTACAAAATCTCATACATTTTTCACAGCTATGTGATATTTCCTTTAACTTCATGCACTTTTATTTGTGATAATGTTCACATTTCACAATACTTTATGTGTTTTCACAATGCTGCTATTTCCAGGTTAAACATTTTGTGTATTAATACAGTTTTTATATGACCCGTGACATGGTTAAAAATCTCTGGGCCAGAATTCAAATGGATAGTAGTTCTGATCTGTAATTAAGAGTTTGGAGAAAGTTGACAACAGCTCACTAAGCTGTTTTATTGAAATTCTCATCTGTGAAATGGGTGTTTTATTACCCATTTTCTGAAAGTTATTATAAAGAGGAATTGAGATGATTGTTGCCATATTACCCTTAAATTTATAGACCCGATACCAGTGTAATTTTCTTATAAAATCAAGCATTCTGGCAGGTCGATGGCTTTGTACAATGGATGTGCTCTTGAGATTGCGGGGTATTTAATGAGTTTTTAAACGTAATGTCTGCTTTTTACTTTGACGTGTCTGGTGTGCTGACTGTTTAAAAAAATTCTGGTTTTTCTGTTTAAAAACTCTTATTTAAAAACCAACTACTTTGTTTTTCTCTTTTGGCTTCCCATTGATAAATACGGCTCTCAGGTTAGTGCCTTTACCGTTTCCGACCCTCTGGGTGGCATTTAGGGTCTTGTACCACAGTGTACCATTTAGTAAATAGCTCTGTGATGGCTTAGACGAGCCGAAGGTGCCTTGGGGACAGGTTTTTACCCAGACAAATTGAAATGGATGGTTGAACACTTACCCAATTAATTTATTAAATGTGCTCAGTCAGTCTGGGTAAATCAAAGAAATGTGCTTCCCCCTCCTCCATCGGCAGCATGAGACTGGCCTGAAGTGTATGAGATAATTACCTCAACTTTCTACTTCATCTTTGCCTATGCAGACCTAGACTAATTTTCCCCCTAGTGAACAAACTAAATTATTTTCTCCTCTTCAGAAAATCTTGAAAACTTTCAGCTTTTAGATACTACTCTATTGTGCTTTCTACTATAATTTAACCTTTTGTTTCTGTTTTTTTTTTTTTAAACTGGGGTATCTTTGATTTCCAGTTATATAACAATTGAATGATATATTTGTCCCCTTTCATTCATAAGAGAGCTGATGTTTAAAGTAGATTCTCTATAATGTAGGTTTTTTTTTTTTTAATTATACTAAGGGAGAAATCCTGGACATTTGTTTTACAGATGGCAGCTGAATGGAAGCGATATTGATTTGAGTATGGAGTATCGTTATAAGCTGATAAGAGGAAATCTTGTGGTTATTAACCCCAACAGAAATTGGGATACAGGAAATTATCAATGCTTTGCCACAAATTCAGTCGGGACAATTGTCAGCAGAGAAGCTAAGCTCCAGTTTGCCTGTAAGTGTATGTTTACACATGTCACAAATCCAACATTTAAAAACATATAACTGACTTTGTGTGGTCATTTTGGATTTCAGAAACAGTATGAGGATTTTTATTAATTAAGGAAATAGGCTGAGAAATTAATTCAATGTTTTTTATCTCTATATACGGTACAAAGCAGAGTTTAAAGTGTGTGTGTGTGTGTATGAGAGAGAGAGAGAGAGAGAATGTGGTGTGTGTGTGCATGCCTGTTTTCTGTTTGACTGTTTTGTAAGGATTCTGCTTAAGGGAGGAAAAATAATCTAGTTAAGGATGTGTTTACTCATTAGTTACTCTGTGCTTTGTACTATGTTAGAACTAAAAAGAGTATGAACAAATTGTCAGTCACGACCTTTGCTCTGGCAGAACATTGAAATTAGAAAATTACATCTAACAAATCTGAAAATATAAAGGAACAAAGACAGTGAGAAAGAAAAGAATGTAACATATCTTTGACCTCCATGGCAGTTTTGGCCAGCTCACGATGACCTTCAGTGCAACCCCCATGAGGTCTGGCTCTGGAGACAGTCTGTACCATGTTAATTGGACCAGGGTGAACCCATGTCCCATCCTGAGGAAATCACATGCTCTTTAGCTGGGAATTTAGAATTGAGACCAGAGACCTAATTTAGTCTTTATCTTCCTGATGCATATTTAGACCATTTTCTACTTTTTCTTTCTTTTTACTAGTCTGTCTTCCTTTGTTTTTGCCATGTTTCGTATATAATGCATATCATCATTACCTTGGTTCTGAGATTTCTTTTAGTTCTTTACACCTCAGTTATTCCGAAATTAGAATGCAGATGTTCTAATAATGTGGTAGTAGTCTTCCCCCACTGCCACAAGCCATTAATAAATTGATGATGTGTCATTTAATGCATGGCTTATTCTTTTGCTTTCTGTTTTTATAATGGCAGTGGTTGGTTTTATTCCTGCCATTATATTCTGTGTGTTCTTTTTTTCATACTTCTTGCTCTTTCACTTCTTTCATTTTCAGTTTTTTTCTCTTTGAATATATATATATATATATATATTTTTTTTTTTTTTACCTGTATCTTCCTGGGTATTTTGATAGCTTTCAGGAGACCCTGCTTCAATTCTTGGGTCAGGAAAATCCTCTGAAGAGGGGATAGGCTACCCACTCCAGTATTCTTCAGCTTCCCTGGTGGCTTAGTTGGTAGAGAATCCACCCACAATGCGGGAGACCTGGGTTTGATCCCTGGGTTGGGAAGATCCCCTGGAGGAGGGCATGGCAACCCACTCCAGTGATCTTGTCTGGAGAATCCCCGTGTACAGAGGAGCCTGGCAGGCTGTAGTCCATGGGGTTGCAAATAGTTGAACACTGAGTTATTAAACACAGCATAGCATATGTATATATACATACATACATATATGTGTATATATATACATACATATATATATATATATATATACACATATATATTTAATTTTCCAGCATGTAGCTTCGTTTAGATCTCTTAATTTGCTTTGCTTAGAACTTGAAAATTTACTTTGTTATACTTACACATCCCATAAAGAATTTAGGAAATTTTTGTGTCTCTATTTGTTTTATGTTTGATTTATTTATATTCTTAAAAGGGTAGAAAGGGATTATTTTTGTCTTATTTCTTGAAATACTTTTTATTTCAGGTTGTTCTTTCCTATGAATTTCTGTTTCTGATTTATTGAAGTCACATCTGTTTGCTTGTATTATTCTGAAGATACAGTCAGTTCTCTAAAATGCCATTTTGGCTCTTATAGGCAGTCTTTCTTCCTACTTCCATTTGGTCCTCCCATTTTTATGCTTAAAACTTTTAATAGGTTAGAAAGCAAATTTTGTCCAAAGTCAGCCTTTATACACACATGTCAGTTGATTACTCTGAATTTGCAGAGGTCAGATGCACTTCTCTGATCTACAGGGGAAGGTGCAGTTTCCAGTCTTAATTTTGTATTGCCAGGAGTCTTTCACAAAATACATTATTTCTTCTAACTGTATTTAAGTAGGGTCTTCCTTGGTAGCTCAGCTGGTAAAGAATCCGCCTGTAATACAGGAGACTCCCGTTTGATTCCTGGGTCAAGAAGATCCACTGGAGAAGGAATAGCCTATCCACTCCAGTATTTTTGGGCTTCCCTGGTGGCTCAGCTGGTAAAGAATCAGCCTGCAATGTGGGAGACCTGGGTCCATTCCCTGGGTTGGGTAGATTCCCTTGAGAAGGGAACAGCTACCCACTCCAGTATTCCGTCCTGGAGGATTCCATGGACTATCCCTGGGGTCACAAAAGAGACACTGAGTGACTTTCACATATTTAAGTATATTTCTTAATGCATATAGAAATACTGGAGTATATTTTTACTGCATGCTATACTTTTCTAATATCTGAAAAAGTATTATTAACTTACAAGTTTTTCCTTAGTCTTTTCTTCCAATATCTGACAAAGTATCATTTACTTACAAGTTTTTCCTCAGTCTATTCTTCCTGGAGAATGTAACTTGTTTGGAAATACTTCTGAAAATATATCATGCCTCTTGAAGTCTGCCCCTACTTCATGGCCAGTAATTTATAGGCAAAGTGGGATAAAGTTGTTGATCCGGGGATTTTATTTTACCCCAGTTAGAAGCTAATAAGCTAGCCTGTTGCTCTTTTATGGATGCTACCAGAAGACATGATTTCCTGGGTCAGTAACAGAGAGGTTTATTACTCACCACATAGCAAGCTCCGTGCTTCAATTCCCCTTGCCCCCAGGTCCCACAGAGGTGATAGGATTTAGCCAGGATGGATGCTGCATTCTAGGAGGAGCATTAAGATTAGGGAATCCACCTCTTTTATAGCAAGCAGTAAGCAAGCCTGCTTTTCCTAGAGGGAGAGCTTGTCTTATTCCTCCTGGTTGCTCTCTGAAAATATATTCATGAGAAATGGGCCTGGTAAAGAATGATTAGGCCTTTCATTCTTGGCAAACCCAGAAAATCTTAAAAGGAAGCAAGAGCACATGGAGTGGATTGCTTCTCCCAACTAAGTTTTTCTATTTTTCACTTGGTACTACTGTCCTTGAGTTTCTCTTTTGGGTGCATCCCGTCAGGATAAGTGTGGGGAGTAAGGTACAGAATACCTTCCTACTTCTGTTGTGATTTCTTGCTTTCATAAAGAAAACCCAGAATGTAGCATTTAGTCTGTTGGGTTTCCCTGCAGTTTATCCTCATCTGCCTCATGAGTTTTATTTTCTCATGTGCTTGGCATGTGATTGCTTTTGTGGTTTTTGACATACAGTGATATTCTTTAGTCTTGTTTGCTTTGTAATTTTTTTTGATGGTTTCACATGTGGTTTTTGGAAGTTATGAAGAGCAATATTGGGTATTCTTAGCCCATGCCTAATTGAGCTAAGAAGATAAAAATGAAAAAATTTTTTTTTAAAATTTCTCAACCTAAGGTACAGGCTGAGATACAGGTTTCTGGTAAAGAAGCCAAAGAAGGTGGCAAAAAGTGGAAAGTATTTAATACATCAGAGTTCCAAGTTACAAGGCATTAGAAAGCATTGCTTTCACTTGGAGGCCTTGAAGGGATGTAATACATGGACTGAAAGAAGGGGTTAATAAGGAGACTTGTATTCCTCCAAGTATATCCTTCTAGGTGCTCATGACTACAGGGGAGCCGTGACTGGTTTTGTCACAGGTAAACAATTAATGAAGTGTTGTCGTTGAAAAATGTTCTAATTGTTCTATGTTTGCAAACTTAGTAATACTTCTTTGTTTCTGTCAGCCATGGAAAAATACATTCAAAATGTTCTTTGTGGAGAAATGAATAAATAACATCTTCAATGCACCACTTTTAACACTGATGAAAATGCAATGAAATTTTATCTTACTGTTCAAGATGCTTAAAAATAGTATTTATAATTAAATGAAGGTGAAAAGCTCATTCATAGTTTAAGCTGTCTGCTTTCTGTAAGCATTCTTTATCCCTTTTAACAGATACTTTGTGGAATAATCACAAAATTTAGAGAGGGGAAAAATACATGAAGTAATGCAGTGTTTGAATTGTAGACATTTTCTTAGTGATTTGCTGTTATGTTGCGTGTGTGTGATTTTTGAAGCTTTTAAAATGTGTTTCCAGGTGTTTTTGACAGAATTTGAATTCCAACCACAAAATGTTAGGACAGTACCTCCAAAACTACAAATATCTTTGCTTTGTTGACAATTAGTTTTACTTCTCTTACTCTTGAATTTCCTGACATTCTTTGTTAAAATGTTTTCATTTTACCTATTTTAAGGTGCAATACATTTTAATCATGAATTATATTAGACATGAAAATGGTATGGAGAAAAGTATAAAGAATGCCTGTGTAGCTACCACTTATCTTAAGATTTAAAAATTCAGAGTACAATTAAACTTACCTGGTAACTCACCTTGATGACATTTCCTTCTCTCTTAAGCTCCCTCTGAATAGGTAGTCACTGTTCTGAATTATATGGTTTTTTTTTTTTTTATTGTTTGAATAAATATGTATGTGTTTCTAAGCAACAGATAAAATTTTTACCTTTTTAATTTCTAAACTTTTATGTAATGACATCAAGCAGCATTCTTATATCTACACTACTTTTCACATGAGCATTATATTTGTGAATATCTGTTGATATTTGTCAACATTTGTTATTGTTCTGTATTTTAAATTGTGCAAATCTATTGAATACAAAATTGTATTTCACTTTTCAGTTTCCATTTTTATTTTTTAAATAAAATGTGATTTTGGTTTTAATTTGCATTTCTATCTCAGGGACGGGGGAGCCTGGTGGGCTGACATCTATGGGGTCACACAGAGTCGGACACGACTGAAGTGACTTAGCAGTAGCAGCAAGTTCATTTTCAGATATTTGTTGACCACGTTTATGTTTCTGTTATCTAGATACTTTTTCACTGTATGGTAGTCTTTTTTGTTTTTAAACTTACGAGTTCTTTGTATAGTTTGGATTAATCCTTTGCCAGTTATATATGTTTCTCCATTTTAGTGGCTAGGTTTTTTATTTTTCCTTGATGCTGTCAAATGATGAGCAGATGTTCTTAATTTTACATTAAAGTATTGATTTTTTTTTATAGCTCATGTTCTCTCATGAATCGTTTAAATTTTTTTTCTTCCTTACCGTGAAATGGTAAAAACATTTTCTTAAATGTACTTATAAACATTTAATATTCTCCTCTTTGCATTTAAGTCTTTAATTACCTAGAATTGGTTTTGTATATCTTGTGAAGTAGATTTACTTGTTTATTTTATTTCAGAGGGGAATCAACTCTACGTGCTCAGTTGATGGCAATTCTTAACCAACTGTAAAGCAACGTGTGGTCATGTCTCTGGCTTTTTTGGAATTTTGTGTCTGGAAAATCGTATTATTTGAAATAGTGTGAGTTTTTGGCTCCTTTTATAGCTTTTATATGAGTGCACTTTCTCTCACCCAGTACAGTGTTGAATAGGTATATTGAGCATGAATATCCCTGTCTTGCTCTTGATTTTCAAGAGTGAATAAGGTTAACATTTCACCATTTGGTATGATGGTTACTCTAGATTTCATAGGTACTCTTTATCAAGTTAAGGCAGTTCTTCTCTGTTAGTTTTTAATCAGGAATTCTTTATTATTGTAAATGCTTTTCCTACATTTACTGAGATAGTCATTCTGTTTTTCTCCTTTAACCTGTTAATACAGTGAACCATTTTTAGTATTAACCAACCTTCTAGTCCTGGGTTAGTTTCAGATTGGCTTTTATGTTTTTTAATACTTGGACGTTATTATCTGTAAGTATTTTGTTTAGTATTTTGCACATATATCAATATAGGAGATTTTCTTTCCTTCTCTCATACTGTACTTTTTTGGCTTCAGTATCAAAGTCATTTGTCTCTATAAATGAATAGACGATTACTTCTTATTTTATATTCCCTATAAGATTTTAAAAATATTGGAATTATCTACTTCTTGAATAAAAAGTAAAACATACAAATAAAACTAACTGGGCCTGGAGCTCTCATTCAGGAAATATTTTAACTATTGATGAAATCATTTGAATAGTTGTAGGACCAGCATACTATCTCTTTCTTTGTGGTATGTTGTGTTTTTTCTTCTAGGAATTATATCCATTTGGTTTTTGTTTTCTAATGAATTGCCCAAAAGTTGTTTCGAAGCATCTTCTCAATCTTCTTGTCTGTGCTTTGTCAATAGATACATTCCCTATTTCATTCTAAGTATTATTTTAGTATCTTAACTTTCAGAATTTAATGTTATTCCTTGCTTTTGAATTTTTATACTATATTTCATTCATTTCACTCAATTTTTTACTGTTCTCTCCAACTTCTTGGATTATTTGACTGTTCTTTTCTTAATCCCTTAAATTGTGTAGTTAACTCCTTACATTCCTACCTTTCTTCTGTTCTAATTTAAATATGTATGACTTTAAATTTTCTCAAAAGCACAGCTTTAGCTGTAAACCAGTGTTCTGACTTGTAGCATATTTATTGGTTCAGTTTTATGGCTTCCCTGGTGGCTCAGACAGCAAAGAATCTGCCTACGATGTGTGATACCTGGATTCAATCCATGGGTTAGAAGGATCCCCTGGAGAAGGGAACGGCAACCCACTCCAGTATTCTTGCCATGAACAGAGGTACCTGGGGAGCTACAGTCTCTGGGGTTACAAAGAGTTGGACATGACTGAGCAACTAACACTTTTCACACTGTCTATAAATTTTATGATTTCATTATTACTTTCTCTTGGATCCATGAATTGTCAGATGTGTGTTTTAAAATTTCCAAACATATGGAATTTTTCTAGTCATCTTTGGTTACTGATTTCTAACCTAGTGGCCTATTGACAAGAGAAGTGTCTTCCTTATGTTCTTTGAGTTAAAGTCCGCAATTGTATTCAAATCATATATATCATTAATGATGCTTTATCTAATTAATCTATCAGTTTCTCTCACAGTGATGGTAGATTTCTGTTTATCCTGATATTTCAGATTATTTTGCTTTTTTTAATTAATAAATTATTGATGTATGAAAGTTTAGAATGGGTATATTTTTGGTCAGTATGAGGTGACCCACTATCTCTAATAAAGCATTTAATAGATAAGTGGTGACCCACTTATCTCTAATAAGGCATTTGCCTTATAGTTTAAATATTAACATATTAATACAGAAATGTTAATATTTGTGTTCTTTCCTTGGACTGATTGAGAATTTATTTTTCCTTCAGTAACATCAAATGTTATATACTCTACTTATTTTCTTATAATAATCACCTTAGAAAATTTACTAGACATATTTAACAAATTCTAAACTTAATGTCTCCAACAATAGAAAAATTTCCAATATTTTAAACTGTATTTCCCTCCTCCTGGATGTTATATTAATATTATTGTTGTCCAGTAGTTTAGTCAAAATTTTTAACACCATTAATTAGATATTATTGCTACTGTTCCTTTTATTTTCTAGTTTTTCTTTTATATCTGAAATAATATAAGTCTGTGCAAACTTCTACATAGTTTGGGAGTTTCTTGCTTGTTTTCAAGGAAAATGTTAGACTTCTGCTCACATCCTTTTTATTTCTCCTTTCCTAGAGAGAACAACTTTCAACTTTTTGATTGGCTCTTGAAATAATTTGCTTATTTGCTACCTCTTGATTTTTTCAATTTTAAGTATTACTGTTGACCATCAAATTTGGTAGCTGATGCTTTAACGCTTTCATACCACTACCTTGCCACCATAGAAATGTAAGGTTGCCTTTCTATGAGGTTTATGAAAATAACAGCATTTTAAAATGCATAGCTTGTACAAAAACACAAAAATTAAAAATAGGGAAATCCACACTATATTCCATTCACTGTACTTTGATTGGATAGAGTGATGACAAGCCCATTCTTCAACCCAATCCCCATTCAAACCTCCACAGAGAATAAACATTTCACCTGCCTCCAGTTTCCAGGGATTAACATTTGAACATGTATTAATTCAGGGCATTTTATTACAGGCGTTTATTGGGTCAGAATTTGAATTAGGTCAATATTCAGTGTTTATATTACTCTGAATTTATAAATGATATTCAGAGCTGACTTTTATAGCACACTATAATTATGATTGTTTTTCCTTCCATGCATAATTATTTTCCTTCAAATTAGTAATCTTACTTTTTAATTTTCCATTTTGCTATGGTCTTATATTTATGTCTGGAGAAGGAAATGGAAACCCACTCCAGTATTCTTGCTTGGAGAATCCCATGGACTTGGGAGCCTGGCAAGCTACAGTCCATAGGGTCACAAGAGTTGGACACGACTTAGAGACTAGAGAGAGAGAGAGACATACATCAGCCAAAACTTTGACCAGTTTTCTGAATCTCTTCTCAAATTTTTGAGAGGTGTCCAGTATTCTATTTTACCTTCTTGGAGAAATCTTTTTTTGGAGGTTTTGGGGTGCTCCCATTTGGATTTAGTTTTCCTGCACATTAGGGGCAAGGCTGTATTTCCAGGATCTTCCTTCCGCTATAATCCTGTTCTTGGTGTTCAGTGCCTTAGAGCACCATGTCCTCAAGTATCTCAAGAAAGGATGAAGGATAGCTGTGATTGTTCTGGAGCATATGTTCTAAAAGTTATTATACTGACATGCTTGGTTGAGAGATAGTCCAAACGCCCCCTTGGATGATGAAAGGCTCCATTGGCATTTGGAAGCCTGATGGGAGAAGAGGCCTAAGAGACTGCAGCATCCAGTGTGTGTACATATATATTTCCTTAAGCCACCTGTTTCCTCACAAGATCCTCTATAAAATCTGCTGAGTGACCTGTTGGCATCCTATGTTTTACCCTCTCTAGAGAGTTAAGCCTCCTCTGACCTGATGTGGAGTGATATGTAGGTGGGACAGGGAAGCTGAGTACCTAGCAATTGCTTAAAATTCCAACTTTACTACTTCCTCCCATTCCTTTCCTCACTGTAAGTTTAAAGACATCTTTCTCTGTTATGTCGAACCCTCAACACCATCACTTCTACTTTCTAGTTTCCAAAATTTTATTGCACTTTGCTCTTGTATTACTTGTTTTTGTTGAGTTTATACCTTCAAAAAATATCTTTGCTGCACTTACGTCTTACATTGGGGAATCTCTCAGAGGAATGGAGAAAGTACAGATGTGTGTGTTTGCCCTAAGAGACTTATTCTTATTTCATATTAGTTTTTTTTTTTTAGATTTACCCACATTTATCATTTCCTTTGTGCACCATCATTCATGCATCTATGACTTTTTATTTTCTAGAAGTTCATTTTGTGAGTTTCCATTGATGGTCAGTACTCTTTTGTTTTTCTTCCCTTCCCTCTTTTGGTCTTCAGAGAGTGTGTTACTTGCCCTTATTCTTCCAAAAATAATTCTGCTATAAAATGTAATTTTAAAGGTGCAGAGACTGGAGCCAGGCTGTGTGGATTCAAATCCTTCCTCTTAGCGGCCATGTAACTTTGGACAAATATTGAACCTATTTTTCCAACTTTTCAACTGTAAATCAAAGATAACAGTAGAATTTACTTCATCAGGTGTGAGGGTTAAACGAGCTACAATATTGTTAAGCATCTGGAGCAGTGCCTGGCACACAGTGCCTGCTGTTCAAAGATAAGCTATTATCATATTTAGACAATTCTAGGTTATGATTCCCAGATCTTGAAATACATGTCTTATGGTAACTGATGATTTCATAGCTGTTATCTCTTCCAGTTTTGTTTGTCTGCTCCTTACTCCTTTTGGTTTTCCTTTATAAGTGTATATTGAAATTTCTCATTTCACCATGTCTGTTAACCTGTCTTTCATGTTTTCTATCTCTGCTTACTTAGTTCTTATCTTCAGTTCACTAATCTTTGTTCTCTGCCTAATTTACTATTAAACTGTCCTTTGAGTTTTAATTTCAGTGGTTATATTTTTCTTGTCTAGACTTTCTGTCTGATTGTTTTCCATATGTTTCTGTTCTCTCCTTAGAGCATCCTGTTTTTTCTGAGGATTTGACACCCATCTTCATTTTTTTATTACTTCAATTGTTTAAAGTTCATTTAGGTGTTCTTTCGTTATGTTGTTCTGTAAGCTCAGGATATCATTGATGTTAACCTGTGATTTGTTGATCTGTTCACTCTCATTTGTAGAACATATTACCATTTTTGTAATGTTTGATGTGAATCTGATCTTTAGGAGAATTTCCCCTCCCATGTCAACATGAGATTGTTCTTAACCTTGGTTGAAGAAGTGTCCATACCCAACAGCTTTTGTGGGTTTCCCCAGGAACCAGGGATATAACCAGCCTGGAGACTGTATTATGTTAATGTATTGGCTCAATGTAGCCTACCATCTATAGTCACTTTTTCTTATCACTCACCTGTAAAAATGAATTTGTAGATACTGCAGCATCACTTTTAGGAAAAGTAGGGTTGGCGGGTTCCTGCAAACCTTGGGCCGTATGGTTTTCATCCACCATTCAATACATAACCTTGTTTTATGGATATTTCTGTTTAAAGGCATCTTATGTAATAAACATTGTTGGTTTGCTAACATTAACCTCATGGTCAGGAACCCTGTAACTCAAGCCTGAACAAAACTCTCCTAACATGGGTTTTTCTTCATAAGACCAGCACGGCCTCCGTGTGCTTGAGATTAGATAACGTTTCAGCATTATGCTTTAGTTCCAATTTAAAAAGCAGAGTCAACAGAAAGCACAAAGATGCCAAAAAAAAAAAAAAAAGGCACTAAGTGTGTAGGAAAAAGGACCCTTTTTTACAGTTAGAGTAAAGAAGGTAAACTGAAGCAAGGCAGAAAGCATTGCTGCCTTCCACCTCAGCTGGAAACGTGCACCTGGAGTGATTCAGATTTTTCACCACTTTGAGCATATCTGAGAGTGACCACAAAAGTGCACAAATACTAATTAAGGCTTTACAAATACATTTTAGGGAGCAGATGAATTCACAAATATGAAATCCACAAATGAGGGTCTATTATATGTAAAATGCATATGAAACCCTGAATCATGTGAGATATATGCCCCCAATCATGAATTCTTCATTGAAGTGGCCGCTCCCTCCAAGTCTCCCACCTCACTGCAACCTCACTCCAAAAAGTAAATGAAGGATAGACTAACTCCCTAGCCTTCTCTCTAAGTTTGTGGGTGGGTTTACGCATGAGTGCAGCCCTTAAAGCACGAATGTGTGTTCAGCTGCTCAGTTGTGTCCAATTCTCTGCAATCCCATGAACTGTAGCCCACCAGGCTTTGCTGTCCATGGAATTTCCCAGGCAAGAATCCTGGTGAGGGTTGCTATTTCCTCCTGAAGGAGGTTTTCCTGACCCAGGGATAAAACTTGCATCTCCTGCATTGACAGGCATATTCTTTACCACTGAGCCACCTTGGAAACCCAGCTATGTCTGAAAGGACTCCTTTTCAAATATCCAGCTCCTGAGCCCAGGACCTCCTCATCTCCTGTTTCCTCAAGGGCAATTAAACCTACGCTATCAGATTGCCCAGACTGATCTCCCATTCCCCACACCTTTCTGCTGCCCTGGCTGTCACAGCCTAGGCTCTAGAATTAATCATTCTGCTTTGCAGCTTACTTTGTTTGCTCAGCTTTACATTCAACTAAATTTTTGTTGTATTTTAACCAGCATTGCAAAGCAATTTTTGGAACTCAAAATCTCCTACCATTTTTTTGTGCTTCTTTATATTTCTATTCAGTTGGATTACTTAGGAAGATAATGTTCATGAGTGAAGCCATCTTTGTGTAAGCATTAAGGATAGTGAGATCTGGAATGGATCAGAGGCCATGACATGCTCTTCCTATAGGGGTGCTCACTGTGCAGCCATCCAGTCTTTTGTAAATAATGGATTCTGGGTTATTCTGAAAAGCGATCAGATTTTCACTCATTTGCTATTAATGAGTGAAATAATGAATGAGATAATGAATGAACTATTCATGATTTCATGAGTGAATTAATGAGTGAAATAATGAGTGAGAAATGCAGAAACAGTGTTACTGTTGGGGTGCAGCCCACAGGTCTATAAATCCTGTGTTTGCCCAGATTCAAGACCCAAGAAAGAGCCCGGAGTCAGTGACAGAGACATCAGTAGTTTACTGGATGGGGAATCTGACATGTCTGAAACAAAGTCCTGAAGTGATACCCCGCAATCTTCTGCAGAAGGCAGGCAGGACTTGGTGGGAGTCTTTACTCCTGGGAAGAAGAGGAGATTGCCAGTTAGAGGGGAAATTGATGCCAGGTTGGCTTTTCGGTCACCAGGGAGACTAGCATAAGAGCAAGCCCCTCACCACTTCTTTGATAAGTACAATCTCTAGCTGGGGCCTGGGCCAGAAAGGTCAGTCAGGAGGATGTAGGAGAATCAGGTACTGGTTGAGCTGGGTCTGTACAGAGAGCAGGAGAATAGCCTGACCATACAGTTACCAAAGCTGATCACTTTTCAGAATAACCCAGAATCCATTATTTACATACAGTGTTTTGACCTTTTACATATTAGAGACTAAGTTTAATTTTTACGAAAACACTGCATGAGTCAACCCTATCTGCAGCAGACAAGTGAAAGTCAAATATAGCCCAGGGGTTGTCATTAATGACTTCCAACCTAGATGTTGAGAACAGATGCTCTCAACACATAAAAAATGTTACACTAGATTATGAAATGTTCTTACCTCTGTCTCTTAAGAAGATATTTAAGAGCTCATTTCTTCAGCCCAAAGCTTCTTTTTTCCTTTTTTATTCCCTTTTAACTTCTGTCCATTTGCAATCTTTGTATAAAACATAAATTGACTATATTTCGACTACAAAAGTTTACTTCTTCCTCTTTAAAAACACATAGAGACTTAGAAAACTAAATGTGAAGAAAGATTAAAGAAGTGCAAAAATTTTGAAGGATGAATCCCAGAGTGGCTGGCGGTATCTGAAAAGAAAAATTACTAAAGACTAATTAGCTAAAATTGTTCTGTTATAATTAGTAGGAGCTTAGTTTGCTGTGAGTTACAGGCAGTGCTATTTCTCGTAACTAAAAGTGAAGCTAAAAAAATAAATTTCATCTTTGAACATAAAGACTTTGATGAAGTTCAAAGCTACTTTGCTCTGATGGTTTAACAACAAGTTAAATTTCTTTTAAAAGGCTGTAACTTCATCAGTAGTCTGTTCATTCTCTCTGAATTTGAAAAGCAAGTGTTTTAGTCAAACACAATACATTTCAACCTAGTCACACAGGAAGGTTGTGAGCTTTAAAACTAAGATTCTGTTAAAGTCAGTGTTTTTTCAGTAACTTCTCAGTCTATGTATTTTATGTTTTTCCATGTAAATGGAATATATTTGTTGTTTGCCTTTGAATCATGAAAGGTTTTAGTTTATAAAATAACTGCTGATATCTTAGGACATTTATGAAAATATTATTTCACTTCTACATTTTGGGGCCAAAGCTAGTTGGAAGATTGCACTGACAAGTGTCTTAATCTAAGTTTCCACTGGATTTGCTGTGTTTACAATTCAGTTCTCTTGTTTTTGAGGAGCTTAATGTGAAAATGTTTACCACTATACCACCAACACAGGAAAGCTACCACAAACCTAGACAGTGTGTTGAAAAGCAGAGACGTTAATCTGCCAACAAAGGTCCATATAATCCAGGCCATAGTCTATCCAGTGGTCATGTATGGTTGTGAGAGCTGGGAAGGTAGAGCACCGAAGAATTGATCCCTTCAAACTGTGATGCTGGAGAAGACTGCTGAGAGTCCCTTGCACAGCAAGGAGATTGAACCTGTCAATCTTAAAGGAAATCAACCCTGAATACTTATTTGAAGGACTTATGCTGAAGCGGAAGATCTGATATTTTGGTCACCTGATGTATTCTTGTCTTAAGAACCCCATGAACAGTATGAAAAGGCAAAATGATAGGATACTGAAAGAAGAACTCCCCAGGTCAGTAGATGCCCAATATGCTACTGGAGATCAGTGGAGAAATAACTCCAGAAAGAATGAAGGGATGGAGCCAAAGCAAAAACAATACCCACTTGAGGATGTGACTGGTGATAGAAGCAAGGGCCGATGCTGTAAAGAGCAATATTCCATAGGAACCTGGAATGTTAGGTCCAAGAATCAAGGCAAATTGGAAAGAGTCAAACAGGAGATGGCAAGAGTGAACGTTGACATTCTAGGAATCAGCAAACTAAAATGGACTGGAATGGGTGAATTTAACTCTGATGACCATTATATCTACTACTGTGGGCAGGAATCCCTTAGAAGAAATGGAGTAGCCATCATGGTCAACAAAAGTGTCTAAAATGTAGTACTTGGATGCAATCTCAAAAACGACAGAATGATCTCTGTTTGTTTCCAAGGCAAACCATTCAGTATCACAGTAATCCAAGTCTATGCCCCAACCAGTAACACTGAAGAAGCTGAAGTTGAATGGTTCTATGAAGACCTACAAGACCTTTTAGAACTAACACCCAAAAAAGATGTCCTTTTCATTATAGGGGACTGGAATGCAAAAGTAGGAAGTCAAGAAGCACCTGGGGTAACAGGAAAATTTGGCCATGGAGTACGGAATGAAGCAGGGCAAAGACTAATAGAGTTTTGCCAAGAGAACACAGTGGTCATAGCAAACACCCTCTTCCAACAACACAAGAGAAGACTCTACACACAAACATCACCAGATAGTCAATACCGAAATCAGACTGATTATATTCTTTGCAGCCAAAGATGGAGAAGCTCTATACAGTCAGCAAAAACAAGACCGGGAGCTGATTGTGGCTCAGACCATGACCTACTTATTGCCAAATTCAGACTTAAATTGAAGAAAGTATGGAAAACCACTAGACCATTCAGGTATGACCTAAATCAAATCCCTTATGATTATACAGTGGAAGTGAGAAATAGATTTAAGGGCCTAGATCTGATAGATAGAGTGCCTGATGAACTATGGATGGAGGTTCATGACATTGTACAGGAGACAGGAATCAAGACCATCCCCATGGAAAAGAAATGCAAAAAAGCAAAATGGCTGTCTGGGGAGGCTTTACAAATAGCTGTGAAAAGAAGAGAAGTGAAAAGCAAAGGAGAAAAGGAAAGATACAAGCATCTGAATGCAGAGTTCCAAAGAATAGCAAGGAGAGATAAGAAAGCCTTCCTCAGTGATCAATGCAAAGAAATAGAGGAAAACAAGAGAATGGGAAAGACTAGGGATCTCTTCAAGGAAATTAGAGATACTAAGGGAATATTTCATGCAAAGATGGGCTCAATAAAGGACAGAAAACGTATGGACCTAATAGAAGCAGATGATATTAAGAAGAGGTGGCAAGAATACACAGAAGAACTGTACAAATAAGATCTTCACGACCAAGATAATCACGATGATGTGATCACTCACATTCATCTAGAGCCAGACATCCTGGAATGTGAAGTCAAGTGGGCCTTAGGAAGCATCACTACAAACAAAGTAGTGGAGGTGATGGAATTCCAGTTGAGCAATTTCAAATCCTAAAAGATGATGCTGTGAAAGTGCAGCACTCAGTATGTCAGCAAATATGGAAAACTCAGCAGTGGCCACAGGACTGGGAAAGGTTAGTTTTCATTCCAATCCCAAAGAAAGGCAATGCCAAAGAATGTTCAAACTACCACACAATTGCATTCTTCTCACACTAGTCAAGTAATGCTCAAAATTCTCCAAGCCAGGCCTCAGCAATACATGAATGGTGAACTTCCAGATGTTCAAGCTGGTTTTAGAAAAGGCAGAGGAACCAGAGATCAAATTACCAACATCCGCTGGATCATTGAAAAAGTAAGAGAGTTCCAGAAAAACATCTATTTCTGCTTTATTTACTATGCCAAAGCCTTTGACTGTGTGGATCACAATAAACTGTGCCAAATTCTGAAGAGATGGGAATATCAGACCACCAGACCTGCCTCTTGAGAAACCTGTATGCAGGTCGGGAAGCAGCAGTTAGAACTGGACATGGAAAAACAGACCAGTTCCCAATAGGAAAAGGAGTATGTCAAGGCTGTATATTGTTACCCTGCTTAATTAACTTACATGCAGATTACATGATGAGAAATATTGAGCTGGAGGAAGCACAAACTACAATCAAGATGGCTGGGAGAAAGATCAGTAACCTCAGATATGCAGATGACACCACCCTTATGGCAGAAAGTGAAGAAGAACCTAAAGCCTCTTGATGAAAGCGAAAGAGGAGAGTGAAAAACTTGGTTTAAAGCTCAGAATTCAAAAACTAAGATCAAGGCATCCAGTCCCATCACTTCATGGCAAATAGACAGGGAATCAGTGACTGACTTTATTTTTTTGGGCTCCAAAGTCACTGCAGATGGTGATTGCAGCCATGGAATTAAAAGATGCTTACTCCTTCAAAGGAAAGTTATGACCAACCTGGACAGCATATTAAAAAGTAGAGACAAAGGTGTGTCTAGTCAAGGCTTGGTTTTGCCAGTAGTCATGTATGGATGTGAGAGTTGTACTATGAAGAAAGCTGAGCACAGAAGAATTGATGCTTTTGAACTGTGGTGTTGGAGAAGACTCTTGAGAGTCCCTTGGACTGCAAGGAGATCCAACCAGTCCACCCTAAAGGAGACCAGTCCTGGGTGTTCATTGGAAGGACTGATGCTGAAGCTGAAACTCCAATACTTTGGCCCCCTGATGCGAAGAGTTGACTCATTGGAAAAGACTCTGATGCTGGGAGAGATTGAAGGTGGGAGGAGAAGGGGACGACAGAGGATGAGACGATTGGATGGGATCACTGACTCAATGGACATGGGTTTGGGTGGACTCTGGGAGTTGGTGATGGACAAAGAGGCCTGTTATGCTGTGGTTCTTGGAGTCACAAAGAGTCAGACATGACTGAGCGACTGAACTGAGCTGAACTGATACAGAGTACATCATGCGAAATATCAGGGTTGATAAAATACAAGCTTGAATCAAGATTGCTGGGAGAAATATCAATAACCTCAGATATGCAGATGACTCCCCCTTTAAGGCAGAAAGCAAGGAGGAACTAAAAAATTCTCTTTATGAATTTGAAAGAGGAGAGTGAAAAAGCTGGCTTAAAACTCAACATTTAAAAAAATGAAGATCATGGCATCCAGTCCCATCTCATGGAAAACAGGTGGGGAAACAATGTAAACAGTGACAGAGTTTATTTTCTTGGTGTCTCAAGTTACTGCAGATGGTGACTGCAGCCATGAAATCAAAAGATTCTTGCTCCTTGGAAGAAAAGCTATGACCCACCTAGGCAGCATATTAAAAAGCAGAAACATTACTTTGCCAACAAAGGTCCATATAGTCAAGGCAATGTTTTTTCCAGTAGTCATGTGTGGATGTGAGAGTTGGACCACAAAGAAGGCTGAGTGCTGAAGAATTCATGCCTTTGAAGTATGGTGTTGGAGGAGACTCTTGAGAGTCCCTTGGACTGAAGGAGATCCAACCAGTCAATCCTAAAGGAAATCAACCCTTAATATTCATTGGAAAGACTGACACTGAAGCTGAAACTCCAATACTTTGGCCACCTGATGCCAAGAGCTGACTCATTAGAAAAGACCTTGATGCCAGGAAAAATTGAAGGCAGGAGGAGAAGGGGACGACAGAGAACAAGATGGTTGTATGGCCTTATCAACTCAATGGACATAGTTTGAGCAAGCTCTGGGAGATGCTAAAGTACAGGAAAGCCTGGAGTGTTGCAGTCCATGGGGTCACAAAGAGTCAGACAGTGCTGAGTGACTGAACAGCAATAACAGATTTATGACATCTTCTATAAGTAACTTGAAAAGTATCTCTTCCATCTGGTGTGATAATAATAGAGCAATCTATCAGCCTGATTGTCATGCATGTTTGTTCAGGCCAAGCCTTGCCCAGAGGCACTTTGATGAAGTCTAACTAAGGCTTCCTTTTCCATTGAGACAGGCTGCCCTTGTTCTGGCTGGGTCTGCATGGAGGACAAGGTGACTTATTGTCTTATCCAGAAGAGGGAGCTTTTTACAGTTCTTACACAGACATTATATATGTCACGATGGTTCTGTCAATAGCTAGGGGTGTTTTGAGTTGAGACAATGGACAGATTTAATTGATATTACTTTATGACTGCTTCATTGAGATATAATTCACATTACCAAACAATTTCCCTTTTAAAGACTATACCTCAGTTATTTACAGTATATTCACAGAGTTTTTAAATATATAAATTCATTCATGTGTTGTGTACGATATACATGTTCACTACCAGCACAATCAGTTTTAGAACATTTTTATAATCCCACAAAGAAACTGTACCCTTTTAGCAGTCATTCTCTATTTCCTCCCAAGGGTCCTCCTCCTGGAAATCACTCGTCTACTTTCTATCTCCATGGATTTCCCTGTTTTGAACATTTTATATGAATGGAGTAAGACTATATAAGGTCATTTTTCATTGACTCTTTTTATCTGGTATAATGTCTTGGAGCTTCATCTATATTGTAAAATACATCAGTAGTTCATTCCTTTCTATCGCTGAATAGTATTCCTTATGTGGATATGTCACTTGCTATTTATCATTTCAGTAGTTGATGGTCATTAGGGTTGTGTTCACATTAAGGGATATTATACCTAATGCTGCTGTAAACATTTGTGTACAAGTTTTCTTGTAGACAGTTTTCATTTCTATTGTATTTGTAACTAAGACTGAAATCACTACACTATATGATAACTCTATATTTCACCTCTTAAGGAGATGTGCCATACTGTTTCACAAAGTCACTGCAGCACTTAACGGTCCCATTGGCAGTGTATGAAGGTTCCAGCTTTCCCCAGGCTAGCCAACATGTGTTACATTTGTCCTTTGGATTACAATGGTCCTAGTGGGTATGAAGTCATATCTCATTGTGGTTTTGATGTTCATCTCCCTGATGACTAGTGATTCAAACCTGCTTTCATGTATTTATTGGCCATTTCTCTGGTTTGGGAAAAGGTCTATTTATATCCTTTGCTCATATTCTAATTGGGTTATTTGTCTTACTAAGTTTTATGAATTATTTATACATACTAGATATAAGAAGTCCTTTGTCAGATTCATGTAATGTTTCCTAACATTCTATTGATAAGATGAATTTTTTAGTCACCTCTTTATTTTTATTTTTGTGTGTTATTTAGCTTTATTTTTTAAATTTATTTTTAATTGGAGGATCATTGCTTTATAATATTATGTTGGTTTCTATACATCATACATAATTAAATTTCTGAGGTCAGTGGTAGAAATGTACAAATAGTAGGCTGAAAAGGTTGAAAGTCATCCAGCAGGGTTAAAATGAAATATTTCAGATACTATAGTAATCAAACAATGTGATAGAATAGAATTAATTCAAGATTAGATGTGGAAGATCTTGGTTCTAGTTCTGGCTCAGCCACTATGTGGGAATCACTTGACCACCCTGGGCTTTAACTGCTTTACTTGTAAGGAAGAATTTAGCCCCTAAAAGACTCTCCTTCTTTTATTGTGTAATTCTAAGTTTAGAAGTTAAGTTGAAGAGAATGAACCTAGTTTTCCTTTCCAGGCAAAGATTCTAACTTTGGGATTTTGAAACAACTGAGAGTTTGGATGGAATATCTTTCGCCTCTTCTTTTTTTGTTGAGAACTCTCCAAATGTCAGGGTACTAACAAGGGTTCTTAGAATCCCCTTGCATTTCTCCCTTCCAAGGAGTCTTGTTGAAACTAAGAACCAAATAAAGGCTTATAAACTGTTTCTATAAAATGATTCACAGTTTGAACAATAATGTTAAATTCCTCCAGAATCTATGGTCTCAAGGAGACTCATCTGTCATGTGGAGGCTGACAATTGGAAGTGGCTCTTGTTTGCTATAACCACAGGTTGTTACTCTGGAAAGTCTAGGTACTTCCCTCTTCCTGTATTGAAATTTAGTAGCATTCTTGGAAATCCAGTTGATGGTTAATATATTTTTCTTTCTTTTTTTTTTTTGCTTTTTTCTCAGCTGTGGTTTGTCTTATCCAGTTAGTTTTGGTTAATGCCATCATTAAAAAATTTGACCAGTTAATTGTATGAATTCAAATAGAATATTTCCATCAGACATGTTGCTATTGAAATAGAGTTGTCTCATCAGCATGGGCCAATCACTGGATGTTATATAAAATTCATTAAGTTAGACTCTTTGATAATGATGGAAAAATATCTCATGCATGAGCATCTAAAAGATTTCTAATCTCTTAATTACATATATAATTTAGTTTTTATTACATTTCTTTAAAAAATAATTTAAATCTTTTATATTAAGCCTTGTTTGGACTTTAGTCCCCTTCCCTTTTTTGTCCATTATCTGTCATGGAAAACTTCTAGAGTCAAGATTTTGCTTGAGTAGCAATAACATTTTAACTTGCTATAAATATTTTTGAATGCAAAGCATGTTGATTACATCATGGTAGGGATCAAAGAAAAAATGCTGCTTAACTTTTAATGAAGCTGATTCAAATTGCTTTCAAATTAAATGCAATATATTCATTATATAGATGCTATATATATATATATATGCTGTAATATATGTACATATGCATATGAAATCCTGTCTTGTCAGAATGCAGTATCCCAGAAACTTGGAAATTTCTCAAAGCTGGCAATATCATCAGCCCATTTGGCCATTGGATTAACTGGCATTCTTTCATATGGATTTTTTTCTGTTCATACAGTAGGAGTAGATTGGATATTTCTCTGGATAGATCAGTTTTATTTCCTTGAACCTCAGAGAAGTTCTTGCTTAGAAATCATCTGCCTGTTGTTTTGTTTTACTTTCCCTCTTTGGTCACTGTAGGAGTGTTCCTTTATTGCTGCTCTGTTGGGATTTTTTTTTTTAATCACTTCTTCTTAAGGACTCTGAAAGCAATTTCCTGTCTATAGTAGAACTGTTATGGCTTGTCTGCGAAAGAAAGTGTTGCCTGGTGAAGGAAGCAGCTGCTTGGGTGGTGTATTTAAAGTTGAAACCAAATGGCTTGTGAAAAGGCTGGAATTGAACTCAAGCATTTAATTTAGGATAAGGCACTATTATATGTGTATGGTGTTTCGTAGTATATCGTGTACCATAATTTTTTAGACTGTTGTATTTCCTTGCTGCAGCATGCTAAAAATATTCTATAATTTCTTCTTCTACAGGAGCATCTATTTAATTGAGTTCTGGTTTAATGCTCATCCATTATACTGCTGTGATTCTATTTTGCAAATGTTGAAAAATGTCTTTAAAATCACACCTGAAATCCTGTAATTTTCAGAGTAATGATCTGTTTTGGAGGATTTTTCTCTTCTTCCTCCTTTCCTTTATTTTTGTTCAATTTGGAGTTATGACTTTAAAAATCAAAATAGCTTTTATAAGCATATAATACTTCACTGTACATCTTTTCATTATTCTAGTTTGGTAAATCATCTCCTGTTTGTCAGTTTTTAAATGATTTGATTTGTGAAACACATTATTCTTTTTGTTTTGTGAATTTTCTGCCCTAATTTTTTTGTGATAGAGGGAAGAATATGCTATTCAAGAGTTCATTATATCTTTTAAAAAATTCTATTGGCTTATAGATCATGCTTAAGAGTGTTTTATTTCAAAATCTCAAAGGATAGTACTTTATAAAATTTATTATTTTATAACTTCAGTTATTTGATTTGGTAAAGCTATTGATAGAAATTTCCTACTGTGAACATTAATCAGTTTCTCTTTCTTTATGTGCAGATTATGATTAACAATGCTGTCTGTGACTTTCACACTGAATTTGTATCCCTTCTCAAAAACACTAATATGTTAATGGTTTAATGTCAACAGGTAATATTCATTTCTTTAGTGTATCTTTTTTATCCATAGTATCTTGATTGTGACTTTATCAAGTTCACATTTTTTAATGGTAACTAACTTCTCATATTATTAAATTTGTTTTAATGTATACACTGAAAATGTTTCCTAAAAATCTATAGCTCCAGGTTTTTCAGTAGATAACTTATTAATAAAATGTCTCCCTCAACCCAGGATTTTTAGATAAATTTTCCCCATGACAACTCATTGAGACTTGAATCTCCTATCAGAGGAGATATTAATGATAAGGCATATAACTATACATATTATAATTTTCTCACCCATCAAAATAGTTATATCTCCTAATGAATAATAATAGTTAGCATAAATTTTAGTAGGTGATCTCAATTTCATTATTATATTTCCCTGTCTTTCTTTATTATAAATTTCTTTGTTGCTGCTAAGTCGCTTCAGTCGTGTCCAACTCTGTGCGACCCCATAGAAGGCAGCCCACCAGGCTCCCTGGTCCCTGGGATTCTCCAGGCAAGAACACTGGAGTGGGTTGCCATTTCCTTCTCCAATGCATGAAAGTGAAAAGTGAAAGTGAAGTCTCTCAGTCGTGTCCGACTCTGTGCAACCCCATAGACAGCAGCCCATGGCTCCTCCATCCATGGGATTTTCCAGGCAAGAGTACTGGAGTGGGGTGCTATTGCCTTCTCCAAATTTCTTTGTTAGTAATGTTTTAATCATGGATTTTTTTTTTTAAACATTGTGTTTCGCTAGTGTCAGCAATTCAAATTATTTTTGCCTTGAGTAGATCCTGGGCTCCTCTGCAAGGAGTTGAGTATCCAGTAAGACTAATATTACGCCACTTGGCATGTTTATCTTCTCCTGTTGTCTCGTGTGTGTATGTGCGAGTGTTTCTGCTCAGTTGTGTCTGACTCTTTTTAACCCCTTGAACTGTAGCCTGCCAGATTCGTCTGTCCATGGAATTTTACTTGAAGAATCCTGGAATGGGTTGCCATTTCCTCCTCCAGGCAATCTTCCCAACCCAGGGATTGGACCCGCATCTCCTGTGTCTCCTGCACTGCAGGCGGATTCTTTACCACTGAGCCACCAGGGAAGCCCCTGTTGTCTGTTACTGCTCCCTAACTGGCCTCTGCTCCTGCCAGGAGTCTCTTGCCCTCCCACCAAACTCACTTAGTGCTATTGTTCTCTCCTGTTGGCAGTGTCTTTCTATTTCTTTTCAGACCCCACTTATTTTAGCTTGGACTCTTTCAGTGACAAGTGATACAAACTCAAATCAGAACTGGCTTAAGCTCCAAAGGGGATTCTTGGCTCCTGCAGCTGAAAAGTCCTAAGTCAATTGGCTTTACTCAAGACTGAATCCAAGGGTTCAAATGATGCCCCGCAAGCCTTGGTTTCTCCAGTGTCGCCTTTCCTCTCTGTTGGCGTCACTCTGGGTCATCCTCTGTCTGCTCCATGTCAGGATCACTGTCAGAATCCCAAGCTTAGCGATCTCAGGCGAGAGGAGCCCAAATGTAAACCTTACCCACCTTGAATGGGAGGCCTTTCTGTCTTGGACCAACTCTGACAAGGTGGGTGGAATATACCAATGGGTAAGCCTCCTTCACTCTTTTTACAGTGAGGCATGAGGGAGTGCAGGTTGGAAAGTGATTTGAAAGGAAATTAAAGGTTCTGTTACCAAAGGAGGGATGGAGGCTGCAGAGACAAAAAGGAATATACCACGGTAACCATTTTCTTGGATAGAAATATATTTTGTGTGTGCAAAGATGGTTCCTGGACAAGGATAAGAAAGCATTTAATGCCCTGGAAACAATCACCACTTTACAGTGCTTTCTAGATTCTTTCTTTTAGAGAAGCAGCAGGAGAAAACAATTTCAGAGGTAGTTGGTTAATTGAAGCTGTAGTCAAGTTGTTTGCTTTTTTCCCCTAGAACTTTTTTACTATGTAGTTATTTTTTTCTTTCTTAAATAATGTACCAGTCACCACCCCCACTAACTGATTCATGAGCCTAATAACAGTATAAGGACCTTTATTTTTTTGTGCTTTTTGTCTATATCCACAGCACTTAGTACACTGTGTGGGATCATGTTATAGACTTTTTGTCCTCAGAATGGTATACAGTGCCTGAAGGAAAATAATTTTGATAGCTTGTTAACAGTTATGAGGGCCTTCCATATACCAATTGCTTTCTTAAGTATCTGGGAAAGCATTTTAAGATCAGTGGGATTTCACAGGAAACTGATGTCAGAGGATATTCTTAGAGAACATGTATTTACTAGTAACAGAGGTACATGTAATAGAAACAGTAAAATGTGGTACCTATGTATTCTTGACTGGAAACACCATTTTCCTCTGTGGATTCTTCTCAAATTCAACAGTTTTATTATATGGATTTACCGAATAAGACAGACTTTTCCCCTGACTTGGCACTTTTCACATACTGTCCTCTGGGTTCAGTGGTTCCTCAGTAAATGGTTTTGATGGGCCTCCTCTTGACTGAGGTATAAGTGCTATGGACTTTGACAGCTGATTTTTAAGCTGTCAGCAGGTTCTGCTACTGTCATTCTCTCCTTTAAATTCTTCTTCTTATGTCATGCTTTAGCACTGTTTTCTACACCTCTGCTGTTATATCTGCAAATACCATCAAGTATTTCAGCAAAGAAGAGATCATAATACATTAGTTTGGGTCCCATAACCAAGTTTACTTTGGGGCCAATAGATAGTATGTTCACTTGAGAATTTTCAGTGCTAGTTAGCAAAACATAGTTTATGGTTTTTTCCTTTTGTGTATTTGAGTACACATATGTAAAGCATTTATTGTGAACTTGCATCCTGGTGACTCAGGCAGTAAAGAATCTGCCTGCAATGCAGGAGACCTGGGTTTGATCTCTGGGTCAGGAAGATCCCCTGGAGAAGGGAATGGCTACCCACTCAGTATTCTTGCCTGGAGAATTCCATGGACAGAGGAGCCTGGTGGGCTACAGTCCATGAGGTCGCAGAGTCAGACATGACTGAGTGACTAACACTTGCATAGTTCTAATGACGTCATTTGTGTGGTCCTGTCATTTAATTCTTATAACAACTCTATGAGGTCACACAGCTTGCAAGAGGAGAGCCACATTTTGAAACCTAATACTTTCATGCAAAACCCATGCTTTAACCACTAACTAGATTGACTCTCGGAGAAGGCAATGGCACCCCGCTCCAGTACTCTTGCCTGGAAAATCCCATGGATGGAGGAGCCTGGTAGGCTGCAGTCCATGGGGTTGCTAAGAGTCAGACACGACTGAGCGGCTTCACTTTCACGCATTGGAAAAGGAAATGGCAACCCACTTCAGTGTTCTTGCCTGGAGAATCCCAGGGACGGAGGATCCTGGTGGCTGCCGTCTATGGGGTCACACAGAGTCGGACACGACTGAAGTGACTTAGCATAGCATAGCATAGATTGACTCTAGGGGGAAAAAAAAAAAACAACAACTATGGAAGACATTTAAGGCCCAGCTAGGTTTAGTGGGAAACACTGTCAAGGGATTCTTAGGGAAAGTTTATTTGGCAGTTTCAACTGGATCAAGTGTAATAAAAACAGTAAAACCAGACCCATATACCTTTGGTTGGAAACCACTGTTTCTTGTCCCTGTGGATTTTTGTCTTCAGATTCAACACTTGTATAGTATGGATTGATTTAAAGATGCTGGTGGACAAGACAGACAATTATTTAGACAACAGCATCATTTCATTAGAGAGAAAGTGAAAGGTGTGAATAAGACATGCTAGCTCTCCAGGAGATGTTGACCTGAGAACAAAACAACAACACAAGACATGTTTTCTCAGATTTCCCTAAGTGACTGACCAGGAAACCAGCCAAAACAGTGTTAAACTGGAAACATGTAACATTTCTGAGATAGTCTGGTCCCTGCTGTGAGATATGTCTGCATGAAGTGCAAACTCATTTGACATCTTATATAGGAAATCTGGAATCCAGAAAACCAATTAGTTCCTCCTAGTGGCATTCAGGAAGGGAGTCAGCTTTATAATGAGAGAAAGAACCATGCATTCTAACAGCAGGCTACCAGGATAGGTATGCCTCACTCCCTCTCTACTCTGCCTAGAATCCTGCAGAGTGAGCTTTTAATCGTCTACTTGGTAACTGAAATTCGTGTCTAATTGTATTGATGCTAGCTATCAATCATTTTCAGGTATTCAGAGATATTAAACATTATGGGAGAGACAAAAGGGACATGGCACATACTCATGAGGTTTCCGGTCTTTTGCCAAAAAAAGGATATACACAAAATGCAAATTAGCTAAGTCAAGACATTGTAGAACTAACACTTAATGGATCAAAGCTGTTACAAATCTTCATTGAAGCAGTGATCCTGAGCACATTTAATGCTTTATATAAATTAATAATTCTTTACGAGCAAGTTCTATGTGCCTGTCTTTATACTAAATATGTGGGATATAAAGGCATGCGTCCATGCCCTTAATTGACTTATAGCTTACCAGGAAAGATGGACTTATCTGCGGGTAGCAATTTGAAGAAATTATTGAAGTACAGACTAGGGAGATATTAACCAATTCATGAAGGTTCTGGAAGGTTGTACTTCAGAGATGCCAGTTATTCTTGGACTTCAAAGACTTACAGGTCTTTCTTAGATAAATGGAGCACAGGCTTTATTATAGGCATGGTAAAGACATTAAAGATAAATCTGAGAGCTCTTAATTCAGGATATTTACAGATTAAAAGGGAAAATGACATATGCCTTAACTATTAAAAATGGAGTGAGGTGATACTTTAAAGTCTAATAGGACTATGGGAATCTGGAGGAATACACAGAAATATTGTAGAGGAAGGAGCTCAATACATAGTTTCCCAAAGAATGCTGAGACTTGACAGTCAGACTGCTTTAAAACTTATACCAACCAGTGGGGTTTGTTGGCTGGCAGTCAACCTGTTTGTTGGTGCCCATGTCACACAGCTCATCAAAAGCTTTGAATATTGACACAGCTTTCAGTTTTTAGAGATAACATGCTAGCCAGTAGTCCTTTTTAAACAAAGTACAGACATATGGATGCAAGGAAAGAGGGTTTTTGTTTGTTTCTTGAGTAAATTTTGCACAAAGGAGACTGGTGAGAAATAAGAATAGATGACATAGGTCTTATGAAATTGTATGGAATTTGGGACTTCATTTATAGTCAATGGAAAGATATTAAATATCAGAGTTGACAAGGTGACCAGGTGTGTGTTTTCAGATGTGTGATCTGCAGGATTATATGGTAGTTTGGAGGTGAAGAGGTTAGAAAAAGGAAGGCTAATTAGACTGCAGTTAGACGCAGCAGGAAAAGAATTGATAAAACACGTTCAAGATAGTCTGGATTAGATCTGAGTAATGAATAAAGAAGCAAGATGACTCTGAGGCTGATTCTTCACTTTTACTTTTGTGTAACGGGGAGATTGAAGAGTGCTGTGATAGCTTGAGAGGACTGGGTTAAAAAGCATTTTTTTTTGAGACATTTATTGATATATTATTCAGCTGCCAATGTTTTAGTTATGTGCTAGGGGAGAGAAAAGTGTTGATAAGGAAAGTCCTGCTTATGTTTGCTCTCCCCGTATTTTCTAATTTAGGAGGATAAACTATAGTGGAAGAGCATGGGAGCTAGGTCATTTGAAGGATAGGATGCCTTCTCAATATGCAAGTTTTCATTATCTGATTCCTTATAGTTAAGAAGTACAATTGAGCAGCAAAGTGATTTTAATAAGAAAATATTCATTAATAAATTCAGTTCAGTTTAGTTGCTCAGTCATATCCGACTGTTTGCGACCCCGTGAGCTGCAGCACACCAGGCCTCCCTGTCCATCACCAACTCCTGAAGTGTACCCAAACTCATGTCCATTGAGTTCGTGATGCCATCCAACCATCTCATCCTCTGTCATCCCCTTCTCCTCCCACCTTCAATCTTTCCCAGCATCAGGGTCTTTTCCAATGAGTCAGCTCTTCATCAGGTAACCAAAGTATTGGAGTTTCAGCTTCAACATCAGTCCTTCCAATGAACACCCAGGACTGATCTCCTTTAGGATGGACTGGTTGGACCTCCTTGCAGTCCAAGGGACTCTCAAGAGTCTTCTCCAATACCACGGTTCAAAAGCATCAATTCTTCTGCATTCAGCTTTATTTACAGTCCAACTCTCATACCCATACATGACTACTGGAAAAACCATAGCCTTGACTAGATGGACCTTTGTTGACAAAGTAATGTCTCTGCTTTTGAATATGCAATCTAGGTTGGTCATAACTTTCCTTCCAAGGAGTAAGCGTCTTTTAATTTCATGGCTGCAGTCACCATATGCAGTGATATTGGAGCCCCAAAAAGATAAAGTCAGCCACTGTTTCCACTGTTTCCCATCTATTTGCATGAAGTGATGGGACCAGATGTCATGATCTTTTTTTTTTTTTTTTTTAAATATAGACTCCAGCATCTTTTAAGGTACACAGGAGTCACAAAGTCAGAAGCGCGCCACTTCCGGGTGCGCGGCGCTCGGTGGTCGGAACGAACTGTTCCTCCCCTTGCTCGCACTCGACTCCGAGGTAGGACCGGGGTTCTCAGACCCTAGACGCCCTGCAGTGCGTCTTCTAGGAAGGGACCGCCTCGCTCCGCCAGCCCGCGCCTCCGCTCCGACCCCACTGGTGGTCGGACCAAGCTCTAGGAAGTGCCTGATGTCATGATCTTTAAGCCAACTTTTTCACTCTCTTCTTTCACTTTCATCAACCGGCTTTTTAGTTCCTCTTCACTTTCTGCCATAAGGGTGGTGTCATCTGCATATCTGAGGTTATTGGTATTTCTCCCGGCAATCTTGATTCCAGCTTGTGCTTCATCCAGCCCAGTGTTTCTCATGATGTACTCTGCATAGAAGTTGAATAAGCAGGGTGACAATATACAGCCTTTACATACTCCTTTTCCTATCTGGAACCAGTCTGTTGTTCCATGTCGAGTTCTAACTGTTGCTTCCTGACCTGCATATAGGTTTCTCAAGAGGCAGGTCAGGTGGTCTGGTATTCCCACCTCTTTCAGAATTTTCCACAGTTTATTGTGATCCACACAGTCAAAGGCTTTGGCCTAGTCAATAAAGCAGAAATAGATGTTTTTCTGGAACTCTCTTGCTTTTTCAGTGATCTAACATTAATAAGTTAAGCACTTATAAAAGCATTCCACATTGAAATATCCCTCCTTACTAATACCCCTAGTATCAACTATGACCTCTCCTAAGTTTTTCTCAAGCCATCTCAATGATAATTCAAGTATCCAATAATATAATGTGGATTAAATGCAAACAGATTGAAAAGTGGAATTGCAGTTTTATCAAAACTCCAAGTGATGGAGATTAATGCATCTAGGTAGAGAAACAAATAATATCTGAACCTACTGATCAATTTTAACATCCACAAAAAGGAGCATCCAGAATTAGGTGCCTCTCGATGTGATGCTATGGAAAGTAAAACCTATAAATGATGGTTAACTTAAATAAGTAAAAAATAATGACTTTAATTAAGTTTCTAAGTCAAACTACCAGTTTAGGGATAGAAGTTCAAGTTAAAAGAAATCACAGGGATGCAATTAGTCTATATTAAAATCATTTCAACAGCACACGTGACTCATTTCCTTCAACATAAAAATGGCACGAAGAAAAAGAGAAGGAGCAGGAAGAAGGGGAGGTAAAACACATCAGTGAAACAAAAAGCTTGTTATTTTGGTTCATTTGGGCTGCTATATCAAATAACAGACTGGGAACTTATAAACATTAGACATTTATTTCTCACACTTCTGGAGGTTGGAAGTCAAAGACCAGGGTTTCAGCCTGGTCCCTTGAGGGCCCTCTTCACAGAGAGTCACAGACTTCTTGTATCCTTACATTGTAAAAGAAGTAAAAATCAACCAGTACATTTATCAACATGATACACAAGAAAAGTCATATGATCATGTTACATATTTTATCACCCATATGTGATAAAATCTCTCACCAAGTTAAAAATACAGGGGAATTACCTCACTGTAGTTAGCATGGTATTTAATGCTGAAAGATTGAATGGTTTCCATTTAAGGTCAGAAATGAGACCAAGATGTTTATTCTCATCTTTCTTATTCAGTATAAGGATAATAAATCACTAAGTCACGTCCGACTCTTTGTGACTCCAAGAGATGTAGCCCATCGGGCTCCTCTATCCATGGAATTCTCCCGGTAAGAATACTGGAGTGGATAGCTTTTCCCTTCTCCAGGGGATCTTCCTAACCCAGGGTTCAAACGCAGGTCTCACTCATTGCAGGCAGACTCTTTACCATCTGAGCCACCAGGGAAGCCCCTATAGTTAACATTGTATTTAAGGGTGAAGGATTGGATGGTTTCCATGTAAAGACAGAAATGAGGCAGAGATGCCCATTCTAACCTTTATTATTTCAATATAATACTAGAAATTGTAGCCCCTGCAATAAGTAAGTCATGGAAAAGAAAAGGCATACATATTGGAAAGTAAAAAAAAAACAAAAAAAAACCACAATTGTATTTACAGATATATGTAAAATCCAAAGGAATCTACAAAAATCTCTTAGAACTAAGTTTAGCAAGGGTCAAAGAAAACAAGTTCACACAAAAAACAATCATGTTTTTATACGATGACAAGTGAACTCACTGAAATCAAAATTGTTACAGGTGCTCCAAAGAAAATGAAATCCTAGAGATACAGACTTTTCAGAATACATTCAACATCCTTATGCTGAAATTTGTATAATGCTAATGAAGGAAATAGCATACCTAAATAAATGGAATGAAATACCATGTTCATAAAACAGAATACCATCATGTCAGTTCTCTCCAAACTGATCTGAAGGTTTAATTACATTCCAAAAGGAAAAAAAAAAAGAACTTTATTTTGATTTGTTTTGTTTTTATATATAGAAAAACTTCCTCTAAAATTTATATGAGGCATAGACTTTGAAAGCACTCCTTAAAGGAAGAATAAAGTGTGAGGAATCACTCTGATTCCTGGTATTAAGGATTAATATTTAACTACAGTAATGAAGACCATTGTGTTGGAAAATGGGTAGCGCACAGATGAAGGAGTGGAATAGAGGATCCATACCTAGACCTACACATATATTCTAAACAAAGATGCAGAGGCAATTCAAGATAATACAAGCTTTTCAGCAGATGGTGTTGGAACAATTGGATATGTCTAAGCAAAACAATGACTCGACAGAAACTTCATACTTTTTACAAAAATCGACTCAAAAATAATCATGAACTTCAGTGTAAAATGCAAAAATATAAAACTTATAAAAATAGGAAAAAAATTTCTTGAGGCCCAAGGACTAGCTAAAGAGTTCTTAGGCTTGGGCTCCAAAACATTATTCATAAAAGGAAAAATTTTAAGTTAGACCTCATTAATTAAGAATCATTTTTTGCCCTATCAAAGACCACGGGAAGAGGATGAAAATCTATCCTACGGACTAGAAGAAATTATTGCAAACATTGTGTGTGCTAATGGTAAAGCTCATATGTTAACTGAATGAAATGGGTTGTAGCTATTAGAAATAATACTACAATACACTTGTCTCTCTGTATCCAAGGGGATTGGTTCCAGGATACCACCCCACATACCAGAATCCCCCCATGTTTGAGTTTCTTATATAAAATGGTATTGTGTTTCCATATAACTTATCCACAGCCTTCATTATACTTTGTCATTTCTAGTTTGCTTGAATAACTAATACAGTGTAAATGCTATGTAGATAGTTGTAAATACAATGTAAATGCTATGTAAATAGTTCACAGCTCAAGGCAAATTCGAGTTTTGCTTTTTGGAAGAAACTTGGTAGAACTTTGTTTTGAGTATTTTCAATCTGTGGTTGGTTGGATCCCGGGATGCAGGAGCCATGGATACAGAGAGCTGACTGTATTTAAAATAATGAGCTGTTCAGATTTGCTTTAAAGTACCCCAGGAAAATATAAAAGTAGAATGTATGAAACCTTAGTAAAAGTGTGATGAAAGATGGACGTGATCTTGTTCACGGACTAAATTTAAGCAGGCTACCTTCAAGGTTAAAGACAGCTTTTAACTGAGGGCTAATGGATGAATACAGGGTGAAGACCCAAGTAGAATGATTGAAGAAAAGTTTCAACAGAGGGAATGGCACGTATAGAGTCTTAGTGGTCGGAAAAGCAGCAAGCATAGGACATGCTAGGGCTTGAGAGTACTTTGATGATTGGACTCTAGAATTTATAGAGATCGATGGAAAGAGATGAGGCATGCAGGGATCTCACAAGCCTTGGTAAGAAGTCAGTCAGTGGGAAGACATTGAAGTGGTGTAAGCTGGGAGGTAGGAGAGTGAGATTTGCACTTGGATGATTGTGGAGGATGTTTGCTAAAATGGATTGATCATGGTGGCTCAGATAAGGATCGTAACCCTGGAGGTTCATGAGGTAATTGGAAGTGTCAGAACTTGGTGATAGATTGAGTGTAAGGAAGAATAAGTGAAAAGTGGTAGCAAGATCTTTCTGGGTCTGGGGAAACAATGGGGTATGAAGAGGCAACATGGAGTAAAGAGAGCAAGCTCTACTTTGCACAACCCCCTGTTACAAGGCACAGAGCTGAAGATTCGAGGAGCGCTGAGCAGTCCAGTCAGTGTAGGAATGGCTGTGGGGTTCTAGGTCAGTCAAGGGGACAAAGGCTTTGGCTGATCTTCACATGAGGCAGATGCACTTAGCAGTCTTTAACTGAATGAAATATAGCTCTTGCATTACATGGTATGTGAATAGAGACTGCAGATTTACAGCTGCTCTGTAGCTTCCAGCTGGAAGAAAACAGAACTGAAAAGACACAAAACTGTGTTTTATTGAGTCTGGATGGCTACAGAGTTTGGAACCGAATAGATCTTTTTTCTCTCCCTTAATTATGTCGTTCACACCATTTGGTGTATATAGATATACAGGTGTTGACAGCTGCACGATGGCACAGTGAAGCGCATTTTCTCCAGCTTTCCTTTGTAGTCCAATTTCCCATATCCCTTACTTTGGGCAACCTCTGATCTCTTCTCTGTGTATATTGTTGTGCCTTTTCCATAAAGCCATATAAATGGGATTTACAGTACATAATCTTTTGAGTCTGGCTTCTCTGTGGACCATATTGGTCTCTGTCCATTCATACTCAGTTCTCCCTTTGCCATAGAAAATATATAGATAAAATGGATTTGGCTGTGTTCCAGTACAACCATCTTTTGGCAGTGAATTTTTTTTTCTTCTTATAGTTGTTAAATGTCATTAAAGAGAATTCTTCTTTTCATTATTTTTAACTAATATAATGAACAATAATAACAAAAACTAGATGGCACACTGGATTTGGCCTTTAGGCAGTAGGGTGCCAAATCTCAAACCATTAACCCCAAACATATTGTAAATCCTAGAAAATGTTAACTACTTTTATTATTGATGACTATAAAAGCCTTATGATCTCCGTTGCTGATTAGAAGAGGATAAGATATGTATTAATTCCATCAGAGAGTTGTGTACCTGAACCTCATCAAAGTACTAGCCACTCTCTTCCTCAGTCTCTCAAGAATCAACTGTTACTGATAAATTCAGCAAGGATGACCACTGATGTCAACTTGCCTGGGGCATTTTCAGCTAAGATCTATTTTCCCTTCTTGGTGCATTGTTGTTATTCAGTTGCTAAGTCGTGGCCAACAG
This sequence comes from Bos mutus, assembly GCF_027580195.1. NCBI lineage: Eukaryota > Metazoa > Chordata > Mammalia > Artiodactyla > Bovidae > Bos > Bos mutus. Next base: position 27,464,709 of record NC_091638.1, read on the forward strand.
TTTGCCACCCCCATGGACTGTAGCCCACTAGGCTTCTCTGTCCTCCACTGTCTCCTGGAGTTTGCTCAGATCTGTGTCCACTGAGTCAGTGATGCCATCTAAACATCCCATCCTTTGCTGCCCCCTTCCCCTTTTGTCTTCAGTCTTCCTCAGCATCGGGGTCCATCCCAGTCAGTCATTCACACTGGGTGTCCAAAGCATTGGAACTTCAGCTTCAGCAGCAGTCCCTCCACTGAGTATTCAGGGTTGATTTATTTTAGGGTTGACCGGCTTGATCTCTGTACAGTCTGAAAGACTCTGAAGAGTTCTCTCTAGCACCACAACTCTAAAGCATCAACTGTTTGGCATCAAGCCTTCCTTATGGTCCAACTCTCACATTCGTATATGACCTCCAGAAAAACCACAGCATTGACTGTATGGACCCTTGTTGGCAAAGCAATGTCTCTGCCCTTTAATATATTTTCTAGGTTTATCATAGCTTTTCTTCCAAGGAGCAAGCATCTGCATGTGTATTTAGTGCCTATTTTCACGTTCAAAATTGTCTTGAGGTAGATGATGTTATGTGGTCAATCCAGAGCTCATCAGCCTATGTGGAAGATGCTGTGAGAAATAGCCGTGAAACACTCAGAAATACCAACCGTTCTCTGTATGGGAACATTTAGTATCAGCTATGGTTGTGTTTCACTTGTGGAATGGAAAAAAAAAAAAAAAAAGTCTTTCTGGACATAGTGCATTGTTGAACCAAACAAATGTTTGTTTTCTTCATAATCATTAGAAAGCTCAGAATGAAATTTATGACTAGAATGTAAGAAGGTAGGACTTTATGCAGTTCCTAATTCTCCATATTTTATACCACTGCTTTTTACTTTTTACACATTTTAGATCTTATTATTCTTTTGTCTTGTCCTTCTGAGTCATGCAAAAGTTTTCTTAAAAAAGGCAAGGCATTTAAAATTTAATGCATTTTAAGTTTTGTCATGCTTTCTTTATACATAATAAATGTAAAAGATTTCTTAGTTTTGGTAGTGAGTGTAAGAGGTCAAAGTAAACATATGGAGTGAAAGTAATTTTTTTATTGGCCTAATTATTTTTAAAGGGCACTAGGAATAGCTACACAGTGTTCTTCCTACACCTACACCTTGTTCTACAAATAATGTTTAAAATTTGAATAGTGTTTTTTTTTTTTTTTGATTGAGGAAGCTTCTCGGAGGGCTATCTTACTTAATTTGGTTATGGTAAATGGTATTATTCTGTTATTCCTCTTTTCCTGATGAGAATACTGAGTCTCAAAGACTTTAGGTGATATGATTTAGGCATACAGATTATGATAAACCTTGGCTACTTACCTGTAGCTGAAAAGCTGTTATGCATACCTAACTTGTAAATTTCTACCTTTATGCAGAGTTATTTTCTGAAAACTGTTACCCATTTGGAGTACATTAAACCTTTGCAAACAATTAAAACAGTTTTTAATTTTTCTCACTCTTAATGTTAAATGGTGATTTTTTCCCCCAATAAATTCAGTTGTATAATTTTGTTTATCATAGGCTTCTGCAAAAATATCAGATTTTTATAATATTAAAATAAAAGACTATTAACTACTAGAATATTAATTTTACCATCAGATCAGATCAGATCAGTCGCTCAGTCATGTCCGACTCTTTGCGACCCCATGAATCGCAGCACGCCAGGCCTCCCTGTCCATCAACAACTCCCGGAGTTCACTCAAACTCATGTCCATCGAGTCAGTGATGCCATCTAGTGATCTCATCCTCTGTCGTCCCCTTCTCCTCTTGCCACCAATCCTTCCCAGCATCAGAGTCTTTTCCAATGAGTCAACTCTTCACATGAGGTGGCCAAAGTACTGGAGTTTCAGCTTTAGCATCATTCCTTCCAAAGAAATCCCAGGGCTGATCTCCTTCAGAATGGACTGGTTGGATCTCCTTGCAGTCCAAGGGACTCTCAAGAGTCTTCTCCAACACCACAGTTCAAAAGCATCAATTCTTCAGCCCTCAGCCTTCTTAACAGTCCAACTCTCACATCCATACATGACCACAGGAAAAACCATAGCCTTGACTAGACGAACCTTTGTTGGCAAAGTAATGTCTCTGCTTTTCAATATGCTATCTAGGTTGGTCATAACTTTCCTTCCAAGGAGTAAGCGTCTTTTAATTTCATGGCTGCAGTCATCATCGACAATGATTTTGGAGCCCAGAAAAATAAAGTCTGACACTGTTTCCACTGTTTCCCCATCTGTTTCCCATGAAGTGGTGGGACCGGATGCCATGATCTTCCTTTTCTGAATGTTGAGCTTTAAGCCAACTTTTTCACTCTCCACTTTCACCTTCATCAAGAGGCTTTTTAGTTCCTCATCACTTTTTGCCATAAGGGTGGTGTCATCTGCATATCTGAGGTTATTGGTAGTTCTCCTGGCAATCTTGATTCCAGCTTGTGTTTCTTCCAGTCTAGCGTTTCTCATGATGTACTCTGCATATAAGTTAAATAAGCAGGGTGACAATATACAGCCTTGACGTACTCCTTTTCCTATTTGGAACCAGTCTGTTTTTCCATGTCCAATTCTAACTGTTGCTTCCTGACCTGCATACAAATTTCTCAAGAGGCAGATTAGGTGGTCTGGTATTCCCATCTCTTTCAGAGTTTTCCACAGTTTATTGTGATCCACACAGTCAAAGGCTTTGGCATAGTCAATAAAGCAGAAATAGATGTTTTTGTAGAACTCTCTTGCTTTTTCGATGATCCAGTGGATGTTGGCAATTTGATCTCTGGTTTCTCTGCCTTTTCTAAAACCAGCTTGAACATCAGGAAGTTCACGGTTCACATACTGCTGAAGCCTGGCTTGGAGAATTTTGAGCATTACTCTACTAGCGTAAATTGCACTTGTGTGCAATTGTGTGGTAGTTTGAGCATTCTTTGGCATTGCCTTTCTTTGGGACTGGAATGAAAACTGACCTTTTCCAGTCCTGTGGCCACTGCTGAGTTTTCCAAATTTGCTGGCATATTCAGTGCAGCACTTTCACAACATCATCTTTCAGGATTTGGAATAGCTCAACTGAAATTCCATCACCTCCACTAGCTTTGTTTGTAGTGATGCTTTCTAAGGCCCACTTGACTTCACATTCCAGGATATCTGGCTCTAGGTCAGTGATCACACCATCGTGATTATCTGGGTCATGAAGATCTTTTTTGTACAGTTCTTCTGTGTATTCTTGCCACCTCTTCTTAATATCTTCTGCTTCTGTTAGGTCCATACCATTTCTGGCCTTTATTGAGCCCATCTTTGCATGAAATGTTCCCTTGGTATCTCTGATTTTCTTGAAGAGATCCCTAGTCTTTCCCATTCTGTTGTTTTCCTGTATTTCTTTGCGTTGATCACTGAAGAAGGCTTTCTTATCTCTTCTTGCTATTCTTTGGTACTCTGCATTCAGATGTTTATATCTTTCCTTTTCTCCTTTGCTTTTCGCTTCTATTCTTTTACAAAATATAATATTTTATGAAGGTAAAGTAAACTCTGCCATTAACATGGCATATTTGTAGAAGGAGATTTATTAATATCCTTTGTGTTCATTGGCCTTAAGAATTACTTTGTTTTATTTTTATAGTATGCAAAGTATATATTAAAAATTCTTCATAAATAGATTTTATTTTCCCTTAAATGTGTCCTAATTTGCTATTTCAATATAAAAGGAACATTGTAAATGTTCAGCCAGATGAAATGAACACCACGTGTTCATCTACCAAGAAAGTTTTAACCTAAGTCATAAAAAGGGAAATTGAAAAAGTTTTGTTTTATTTAATGGCAAATGCAAAATCACCTACAGTGTAACTTCCTACCAGTCATTGGCTTCCTAGATAGCAAAACATTCAACAACCCAACTGTTTTTAATAATTTACTTTCCACCTCTTGACACCTGCATGAATATCAGGTGCTTTTACCAACGCATACCGCCTAATGCTAAATGAGCAGATTATCTCTTTCAGTGTTTTCATCTGTTCCTACATGCTGACATTATGTTCCTATTTTAGTAGTGTACTTTACTGCTCTAAAAGAAACAAATCACTTTTTATATCTATACCACTCGTCCTGAACCCATTAATGCAATATGATTCTAACACATTGCCAAAAAAGTGTATAAGTGGCTTTAGGGTTCTCCAGATTGCAAATTTTATGCTACTGCAATAACTCTGAAGTAAGATGCTCCTAGGCAAGAAAGATATAGAGGGGTTTTGTGAGTTAGTGGAAAAGTAATTAAATTTTAATATTGTTAATTTTTTTCAATCAATAGATCTTCATTTTTAAAAGTAGCCTGTGTGCATGCTAAGTCACTCAGCCATGTCCAACTCTTTGCAACCCGATGGACTGTAGCCCTCCAGACTCCTCTCTCCATGAGATTCTCCAGGCAAGAATGTTTGGGTTGATTGCCATGCCCTCCACCAGGGCATCTTCCTGACACAGGGATTGAACCCTAGTCTCTTATGTGTCCTGAATTGGCAGTTGTTACCACTAGTGCCCTGGGAAGCCCTATAATATGTTAAAGCTTTGTATTGATAAGGGTGTCTCTTTCCTACCCCCATACCTTTGGTTGCCAAGCAACAATTCCTGTATGACTATTCAAGCATGCATAGGTTTAAAATAGTAACACCACGTTGTTCAGCACCTTACAATTCCCATTTAGTATATACTGGATATTGTTTCCTATCTGAATATATGGCTTTCCCCCACAGAGCTGTGTAACAGTCCACGCCATAGACCACTAAATTCAAAGCATAGTTCTTTCCGACCAGCAGCATCAGCTTCACCTGAAAACTTATTGCAAATCCAAATTCTAATGCAGACCTACTGCATCAGACAGTTCTGGGTCGGACCCGAGAAGATCTCAGGAGATTCTGATGCCCACGAAAGCTTGAGATGCGGGGCTTCAGATGAATCATCTTCTTTATAGAGGTGTCTATTAAAAATCACTTAGGCTTTTTCTAGCCTTTTCCTTTTATGAATAGTACTGCAGTGAAGATCCTTATATATAGACCTTTTAAGGAGATTGATGGATCTTTGTTAAACTGCTTTTCAAAGTTATACCAATGTACATCCCCACCAATAATGTATGAGATTTTTCTAAGCATTTCTAAAACAATCTTTCTTGAGGTTTTCTTCTATTTTTGTAACTTTTAAAGATTAGTATTGATAATAAATGAATGGCTAAGAGGGCTAGACAGAGGATCTGTCAGGGGGAAAAAGGCACCAAAAAAGACTGAGAAAATATGATCCTATAGATAGGTAGGTGATTACAGGAGGAGAGAATATTAAAAGGGCTGTGGAAGATTGTTTCAGGATGGCCGACCTACAGTGTGATATTAACATTCCTCCCAAAGAGAAGTAGTAGGATCTGTGCAACCTTCTTGAATCTGGGCAATCCTGTAACCACAGTGGAAGTGATCATACGTGATTTCTAAAGAAGAGGTCATCAAAGGCAATATTGCTTGTCTGTCCTCCTTTGATAGTCCCTCTTGAAACTGAGCAACTATGCAAAATACAAAACAAAGCAAAACAAAACCATGTCACCCATTGAGAGAACCAAGGTTCTTTGCTCTCAGCTCTGGCTTAACTCCCCACTGACAGTCAATGTCAGCTTGCTCTCTTTGAAGAAAACCTTCCAGTCCCAATAGCTGCCCCACCTGATGTCACATGTAGCAGAGATTATTAGAGTTCCTTGCTGAACCCTGCCCTGGTTACATATTTGTGAAGAAGCAAATTATTATTGTTATTTTAAGCCACTAATTTATTTGGAATGATTGTTACCCAGCAGTAGAAAACTGGAACAAGGGCTCTTTAAGATCTAATAGGTTTCTAGCACTCTTAGAGCAGGGAAGGTAGAGGCAGATGCTTAAAAATAATAGGTTCAAAATTAAGTATTTCCTGTTCTGCATTCTCCAGTCAAACAAACTTGGAACTGAACTTTTGGAATGAGCAAGTTCTTAAATTCAGAATAATTTATAGAGTGCACACATGTATAATTAGTCTAAAATATGGAGTTCCTGGTATGCTTAGGAAATTAAATACATGGTGTATGTCTGTATCCTTATAATTGGAAGATTCAATGGTTTTTAAAAACTGTATGTCAAAGAATTGTACACATGTAAAATATATTTCAAATAGTTATAAAACAAAATAAAAATCTTCCCTAGCATAGAGTAAGATGCTTTTGTAGAAATTTAGTAACTTAATTTTCATAAGCTTTCAAGTGAAGGGTTTTCATTTTTAGATAAGGAATGAGGGAAATACACTCAGTATATTTCATTCTCTTGTGACTAAATTATTATGTAACTACTTAAGATCACAGAAATTATTATGAAAGTAAGAAATGTATTTTTAACATGCTCTTTTGAGAAACATGGAGTTAAATTGCCTTATGTGTCCAGAATTTTCAAACACTTCTTATGTTTAATGACAGTGTTCCAAAGATATTCCTATGGATCTTAGGGTCCTGGGTACATGTATTTTACTTACTCTATAATGGAGTAGTCTTCTGTTTTCCTGAACATTTGGGAAAAGAGCAATTAAGGCCACATAGCTTTTGGTAACTGTAAGAATCAAAATGACTTCAGTCAACCCAGGCTTATATTTTAATGAAGGGTAAATTCTGTCAGCGGGTTTTGCTGCCTGTCAAGTAGACTACCCCTTTGTACAAAATATTAAAATGTGTGGCCCTCAAATCACTAACTAGATGTACCTATTTCATATTTATATTTGTATTCGTGGTTTCAATCCCTGGCGGGAAGATTCCCTGGAGGAGGAAATGCCAACCCACTCTAGTATTCTTGCTTAGAAAATCACATGGACAGAGGAGCCTGGTGGGCTACAGTCCTTGGGGTTGCAGAGTTGGACACGACTGAGCATGCATGTGTGCACATGTTTTATATTTATTAATAATAAATCCAAAAGCCTTCCGCCCCCTGCTGGCAGAATCAGAATCTTTAGAGTTGGGGCCTGGGGATCTTAACTTTAAGCATACTTCCCTGCTGATTATTATATACCAGAGTGAATTTTATTCTTCTCTCTATTAAAAATGATGGCTGGTTTTCTTTTTAATTGAGCACAGATGACTAAAGAGATTAGTGTTCTAAAAGAGCATATAAATAATTCAGGTTTAAACTCTTTGCTATAATGGTATGATTTACTTAAAAGTCAGAACCTCATCCAAATATGATTTTCAGTCCTTTTCTCTTTGTCATTCTTGTGGTAGGATGTCAGTTGACAATGAAATGGCCCCAGAGCAGGTGCAATAAGCAGCCACAGTGAATCTCCATTAATTTTTATTATAAATATGTAGATATTTCTTCATGATTTATACTTGATGCTTCCTGAAAAGACTAGAGTTGGCTTGCAGAAGAAAGTATGAAGCAGGACAGCCACAGATAATAATGGATGGAGACCATTTAAAAGACAGAGGCATCTGGGAGATGCTGATTCTAACAGCTGGGAAGTATCCTGATCACTGCCACCCAATGAAACACGTTGGCTTATACATTTTTAATCGTGGTTATAGAAAGCATATATGACTGTCAGAAGAGGCTAACATTTATTTTCTTTGAACTAAATAAGCAAGTGTGAATGTGGGCTGTATAGTGATGGATATTGTATAACAGAGAAAATAATAAATGTTTTGCAAAATATAGAGAAAAATATTTGTGAAATGTATCATTCTAGTTACTCTGAGAGCTTTGCATTAAATACAGCCATGAAAGACACTTCTTGTTTGGTTAATAGGGAAGTGAAGTCACTCAGTCGTGTCCAACTCTTTGTGACCCCATGGACTGTATCCTACCAGGTTCCTCTGTCCATGTGATTTCCCAGGCAAGAATACTGGAGTGGGTTGCCATTTTCTTCTCCAGGGGATTTTCCCAACCCAGGGATCGAACCTGGGTCTGCGGCATTGCAGGCAGACACTTTACCGTCTGAGCCACCAGGGAATTTGGCTAATACCTTATAATAATAGCTAACATTTGGTGTTTGTCCTGCCCTGGTATATGGTTTTTCATTTAATCTTCAAAAAAAAAAAAAAAAAAACCCAGAAATGTATATAATATTGTTCTTCTTGTTTTACATCTTAGAACCTTAGGTGTGTGTAGGGAGGCTGAGTAATTTGAGTTGCTTGGGTTACCAAGTGTCACCCTGACTTGAGAGTCTCGTATTACACTTTATGTGCTTATCAGATTCATCCAAGTGGTTTGCCTTCTGCTGTCCTAAATTAAAATAATAAATTGTGCATATTGGAGAATAAGGATGAATAGAGAGTTTGTCGTTTCATTATTTCAGCCTTTCATTTTCTAGACCAAGACAAATGACCTTAATCCCTTTGTCTAGTGTCCTGAGATGAAAATGGTGTCTAAAGATTCTGTTGTTACTTTATATTGTAGGTTAAAAGAAGCCCATCTATTTATGTGCTTTTATGGCAGTATACATGGCAAACATATGTGTTTGGAATGGATGTAAGCAAGGAAGAAAGATGAATTTGCCCTCTTATTCTCACCTAGACCCTGGGTTTTCCAACTGCAGTGTGGGTGTGTATCATGGAATTCATGATGGAAGCAGAGTAAAAAGATTCTTTGTCCAGAGGAGATCCATGGATCATACTGAGTATGTGTGCAAGCAATTCATTAAAAAGCCCTGGAGTTCTGCCCCATGTAGTATAGAAGACAAAGCTTTAACCTGGAAAATCTTAAAGCAGATGTTCCCAGCTGAGTGCCTCATCCATAAAGTGACATCAGGCAGTGGGCTGCAGTGGATCATCCAGTTTGAAGCTGGGCTGCATCCTGATGGATCTGCCAGAATGAGTTATTCTCCAAGTAACTGAAAAAAAAAAAAAAAAGACTTATTGAGATTGCTTTCCTCTCTTCATTATAAACTGCATCATGTTTTTCAAATAGAACAATTTAATTTGAGATCTAAATTATTTTCCTCCTTTTAGAAACCCAGAGCAGTGAAACTCCTGCACTCTTCACCTAAAGGATAATAACACCTAAAAACTAGATCATTCATTCTAAGAAAGTTAATGGTAAATCTTGAACTTGAAAATAGGACAGGTGGTGAGAGTAATATTGTGACCTCACTTGTGACAAAAATGCCACAGCCTTCAACTAAATTCAATTTCAAATGTTTGGGGGAGCATCTTAGCATGTCTTATTTTCCCTGTAATTACTCATCTCTTTATTCAATTAATTGACCAAAGAATAATGAAAAAAGAATAAAAATAAGTTGTGCTAGTTGTCTTCCATCTGCCCTTCCAGATCCATCTTCCACCCTGTTTTCTGCCCCCATGAGACCCATATGGACCACATCAGAGGGTTCCTTTGCCATTTGGCTTTTTGGATAGGTTTTGGCTCATGAGAGACAGTGTAGGAAGTTGGAGAGTGGGAAGAGGAAAGGTCGGGGTATTTACCAACCCAGCTCTCTGGCTGTTGCTGCTGCTGCTGCTAAGTCGCTTCAGTCGTGTCCGACTCTGTGTGACTCCATAGACTGCAGCCCACCAGGCTCCCCCATCCCTGGGATTCTCCAGCCAAGAACACTGGAGTGGGTTGCCATTTCCTCCTCCAATGCAGGAAAGTGAAAAGTGAAAGTGAAGTCGCTCAGTCGTGTCCGACTCTAGCGACCCCATGGACTGCAGCCTACCAGGCTCCTCCATCCATGGGATTTTCCAGGCAAAAGTACTGGCTGCTAGACACTGTATATTATCTAGGAGTCCTCCTACTAGAGGCTACAGCTCCGAACAGTACCTGTCTCTATACAGTTACCATCTCTGTGTTTTGGAAATCTCCAGTCCTCTCACTGTTTGGATCTAAGCATGTTCTTGTTCCCCACTGTCACTAGCCCTGCAATTCTGCTTCATGCTTTGTCAGCTTCCTTATACCCTGCTCTTTGTCAAACTCTTCTCCAGTTGCCCCAGTGAAGTGTGCCCCCTGTATACTGCAGGAAGCTTTATGAATACACATTTATGAAATAATTGTAAATAGACCCAAATGGAAGAAAATGTCTTTGGAACTTTCAAATTACTTGTATTATATTCATATAAATAACACCTGGTGTGGAATATTTGTGTAGAGAATAGTAAGGTAAGATTTATCGGCATGCCCTATAATGCAAGTCTTTCTGACTAAAAGTCAAAATCCATACATTCTGACCCTAATTTCTGGAAATGTATTTGTATTTTGGCTTCCAGATGAAAAATACTTTTAAGCAGCACTGTCGAATAAAAATATAATGCAAGTCACTCTTGTAATATAAAATGTCACGGTAGCCACATTAAAAGGAAAAGGAAATGGGTGAGATTAATTTTAATAATATATTTTATTGGACACAGTATATCCTAAGTTTTGTTGTCAACATGAATTCAATATAAAAAATTATTAGTGAGTTATTTGATGTTATACCAGTAGATTTTAGTAATGAGGCATCTAATTTTTTTTTTTTTATACAAAATCTTTGAAATCCAGTTACAGTATATGCAGTCCAGACTAGTCACATTTCTAAGGCTCAGTAGCTGCATGTGGGTAGTGACTGCTCTACTGGGCTGCAACAATTAATGTTTGTGAAACACTTAAAGCAGTGCCTGGCGCTGAGTTGTTCAGTCTCTTAGTTGGGTCTGACTCTTTGTGACCCCATGGACTGCAGCATGCCAGGCTTCTCTGTCCTTCACTATTTCCGGGAATTTGCTCAAACTCATGTCCATTGAGTCAGTGTTCCAACCACCTCATCCTCTGTCACCCCCTTCCCCTGCCCTCAGTCTTTCCCAGAATCAGGGTCTTTTCCAGCCAGTCGATCTTTTGCATCATTTGGCCAAAGTATTGGAACTTTAGCTTCAGCATCAGTCCTTCCAATGAATATGCACAGTTGATTTCCTTTAGGATTGACTGGTTTAATCTCCTTGCTGTCCAAGGGACTCTCAAGAGTCTTCTCCCCAACGCCACAGTTGAAAGCATAAGTTCTTCAGTGCTCAGCCCTCTTTATAGTCCAACTCTCACATCCAAACATGACTACTGGTAAAACCATGGCTTTGACTAGATGGATCTTTGTTGGCAAAGTAATGTCTCTGCTGTTTAATATGCTTTCTAGGTTTGTCAGCTTTTCTTCCAAGGAAACCTGGTGCATAGTACAACTTCGTATATGTTGTGTTTTTTGTTGTTGTTGTTGCTGTTGTTACTGGTTGTCATTAAAATCTTCTTAAGATATTCTAAGTGAGTATTATTCTTATTTTACAGACAAGGAAACTGAATCACAGGAAGAATAAGCAGCTAGCCCAGAGTTGCAGAGGTTTTATGTAACAGATCCTAGACTCATATCCAGTTCTTATGGCTCTAAAACCAATGCACTTAGAAGCCAGAGGTCCGAGTCCTCCAGGTGTGACTAGGTAGAGGTAGGTTTGACCTATAGGGGTTGACAGTGGGAAAGAGAGAAATTCTGATCTGGCATTTACTTGCTTTTGCCCTAGGCCACAACATTGTCAGACATGTGTTACATAGTGTAAAGATCAGGATCATAGAGACTTGACAGTTAAGCAGAACTTCTCTCTGATTGACAGTTGAACACAGGACACATCCTCAGGGCCCTGTTCACATCATATCCATGCGAAGGATTCTCACTTGAATTACAATCTGTGCAGCTGTGGGTGGCAGCCCTGAATTCAGGTGCATATGTACCCCAAATCAATAGACAAATTACTAGAGCTCCCTCTCTTTAAAAAAAAAAAAAAAACACTAATGAAGAATATACTCTGATGCCATCACAGAGGCCCTGACTTGTCCTGTGATTCTTAATCACGAGGCACACATCTTTCTCCACTAGCATGACTATCATATCCCTCATTTTTGTTACCCCTGGTTTGGCAATACACATTAAGGAGCTGCATAAAATGTATTGCTTTCCAAATTCATGCCTTAGTAGTACTGCTTTTGCCTACTGTCATAGTTAAATACATATCTTATTAAAGCATTTCTCTTTAATTTCATTGATTCTAATAGAAGGCTTTCATAAAACGAGTAGTTTTTAATGTTTCCATATGTTACTGTCAGAAGACTGTGACATTCTAGAAAGTGTTGCATTGAAAACATCAGCCAACCTCCTAACTAAAATATATCATGAGTGCTTTAAATATTATGAATGCTGTTAGAGGCATCAAGCATACTGAAATGCAGTATTCATCATGGAGTAATACTACAGTAGCTGTCTAGACAATATATGCTTTATTGAATGTTTGCTGATTTCAGGAAAGATAGCTATATTTAATTTCTTCTAGGTATAGTTTTTATCATGTTTCTGTATTAACATGTATCACAGGTAAGATATCTTTGTGGTATGTAAAAATATTCAGAGTCATTTATATTCAGTATTACCTAGTTTTAACCATTTGTGGATTTCAATTAAAATTAATTGTTTCTGGTTGGTAATGTCCCTTTATTGAGCAGTAAAGGAACAGGCTATATTCAGTTAGTTCCTGATAGGTTTATAATGGAGAAAATTTTAATTGTTGTTATAATAAAAATACCTGAATTAAAATGGTTTTCTTAGTGGGTATCAAAATTTAAAGTACTAATTTTAAAAAAGTTTAAGTGAAGTTTTGCTGCATTTAATGTGCCAGTTGTGTTGGAAGTAGACAACACCAAGAAAACTGGAAAACTGGAAAGTTGATTCTGTTTGACATAAAAAGAATCTAAAGAAAACTGTCATATGAACTTGAAGCTTGTGATTTAACATACTTCATTGTCTGAGAGGTGAAAAGTTCTGGGAAGAGACATAAAAAGTGTGGCTTTCAGTAGGATATCCACTGAAATATGCATAGATATAAGAAAAATGCCCAAGTCTCTATTCTTGAATACCCTTTCTGCCCCAGACAGAACATTTCTACTTGCTGCCTTTATTATATTGTTCACTACCTGTTGTGGGTTGAATTTTGTTCTCTCAGAAAAACTGCATTGAAGTCTTAACCCAATGCTTCAAAATGTGCCCTTATTTGGAAATAGGGTCACTGGAGATGTAAATAATTAAGATGTGGTTCTGATGGCTCAGATGGTGAAGAATCTGTCTGCAGTGCAGGAGACCTGGGTTCGATCCCTGGTTTGGGAAGATCCCCTGGAGAAGGGAATGGCAACCCACTCCAGTATTCTTGTCTGGAGAGTTTCATGGGCAAACACTGCAGCCCATGGGGTTGCAGAGTCGGACATGACTGAGTGACTAACGCTTTCACACTTCACATGCTGGAGTAGAGTGGGTTCCTGATCCAATGTGACTGATGTCTTTATGAGAGGACATCCTTGTGAAGATAGACACACACAGGAAGAAGGCATATGACTATGAAGGCAGAGATTGGAGTGATGTATCTACCTCCTACCTGATTATGTAATCATTAAACAAGAAATGATTTTGATTAGAATAGGAACAGCGACCTCTGTGTTTGAAAAATAGAGCTTATGGAATATATGGGGTCCCAAGTGACGCTAATGGTAAAGAACTTGCCTGTCAATGCAGGAGACATGAGTTGCGGGTTCAATCCCTGGATTGGGAAGATCCACTGGAGGAAAAAATGGTAATCAGACAAGCATTCTTGCCTGGAGAATCCCATGGACAGAGGAGCCTGGTGGTACAATCCATAGGGTCACAAAGAGTTAGACATGACTGAAGTGACTTAGCATACACTCAAGCATAGAATATATACTTAGGGAAGAATGGTAGCCTAATGTTTCATATTGGTTAAATGCTAGAGAGGGCTTATTTATGGATAGAAACATCATCCACAGCATTGATGGAGTGCATTTCTTCCACCAGCTTCATGATTTCTGGCACCTTTAATAAACAGGTGCAAAGGATAATATAACCCATTAAATAAGTTGTCTCATTTATTCTAACAGTAGTATATTTACATTTGTCCCATTTTCACTTTATTTTACTCTCTGCATCAGCACATTTGCCCTAATTGCGTTCTAATTTGTATACACATTTATGCTTTAAAAATTTAGACTGATAAGACCTTTTTCACTAACTCTTTAAGTACTGAAGTGTATGTGTGTGTCGGGGGGGCCTAGTGTCACCTAGTATCCTGTGTAATGCATTTCTGTAGCACAAAATTGCACTGTTGTTCTTTGCTTATTCTCAAATTCAGATATAACTTATAAAGAAAACAAGTAATATAAATTCATGCTTGCTTTCTTCTAAGAAACATAGGCAAATGCATATTCAGAGGTTGACTGATAGTGATGTTTCCATGGCAACAAGCAGACTATCATAATATTTATATCATCTATTATGCTTTAGTTTATTTTAGGGTTTGGTGTTTAGGGTACGATAACATACACCCTTATTTTCTTAAATAACTTTATATTAGGTTGCTTTTTTCTGTGTTAAATGGTTTTGAAGACATCATGAAAATTAAGAAGTCATTATTACACTTGTAGATTTTTTTTACTTAATTTATTTTTTATTGGAGGATCATTGCTTTATAGAATTTTGCTGTTTTCTGTCAAACCTCAACATGAATCATGTGTAGATTTTTATTATTCCCTACTTTAAATTATATACATTATTTGTTTATAAAAGTTTTGAAATTGATGTACACAACACAGTAAGTCTGACCTGTATGAAAATTAGGGAGAAATACATGCATCATGCATAACTTTAGATTTCATAATGATATTTTTGGGGAGTTTTTTTTATAGCTATTTTGCTTTGTAAGCTTTAACTTAATCATTCAGGAGATACGCAGCAGAACAACAGAAGTCAGCTGTGCACAAGGTGATGATCTAAGGTATTCTCAATCTTGCAGCAACATACAGGAATTAGTTTATATGTGTTGTTAATATAGGGGCATGGAAAATGAGAACTGTGATAACATTAATTTATGTACTTGACCCGTAATATATCCAAAACACTGTTCTGTATGCCTACTATTAAAATTAAGCAGAAGAAAGGCTTTAGTTTTGTAAAGTTTACTTTCTACCCAGGATTGAGGGATGGATGGGCAGTAAATGAAGAAACAGTAAGTACATTCTACAATATTGTATAATGACTTCAAAGAAACAGAAAGTACGTAAGATCAAGAGATTGATGACAAATGGGCGCATTTACAGCTAAATATGTTGCTATCATTTACTGAAATCTGTTTCATTGATCATTGCCTTTGATCATTGTATCAAACCCCAAGGGATTCCTGGGTGGGTGTTATCCCTCCTTGTTTTGAGAGAGAAAACCAAGGCACTGCATGGTTGAAGACTGAGTTGGCAAGGTCCAGAGGGAGAGCACATCTTCTTCAATATCTTGTTGGCACATAGTAACATTTGTTGAAGAATTGAATGGGGGTAGGGGATGATTTGGGAGAATGACATTGAAATGTGTATAATATCATGTAAGAAACGAATCGCCAGTCCAGATTTGATGCAGGATACAGGATGCTTGGGGCTGGTGCACTGGGATGACCCAGAGGGATGGTATGGGGATGGAGGTAGGAGAGGGGTTCAGGATTGGGAACACGTGTACACCCGTGGCGGATTCATGTTGATGTATGGCAAAACCAATACAATATTGTAAAGTAATTAGCCTCTAATTAAAATAAATAAATTTAAATTAAAAAAAAATAAAATAGAATGTTGATATTCACAGTGATAAAAAAAAAGAATTGAATAACCAGTTGAAAGAATCAGAAGCTTAAACTTTAATTTGGGTGTGATATTCCTCCTTTTTTTCTCCAAGTTAGAAATCAGAGGCTATGTCATCTGTCTGGCCCTGATACTTAATTAGCAGTGTGACTTTGGGTAAAATCTAACCTCTCTTGGACTTGGCTTGCTCTTGTAGAAATTGGGAATAATGATATATGTGTTGCCTGTCTCACAGATTGTTTCTGAGAAATGTGCGATAAGATGTGTCTACCTCAAGAGGTCTGTGCACATGCAAGTAATTTTGATTCTTTAGAAAGTAATCTTCATTTAATTTGAATTAAGTAAGTAATTTTTTTCAGGCACTCCCTAACTAATCTTTGATGTCTCTTTCTCTTTCTCACTTTGATGAAAATGGACAGTGTGAAGTGTTCATACAATTAAAGAAAAATAAACCTAATTAGCTTCTTTCTGTGTAAAAAAAGGTGATCTTTAAATGCCAGACCATAGGAGTTCTTATTACCTGTGAGCCCTGCTATTAGTCTGCAAATGTGCTGCTGAGTGAATCATTAAAAAAAAAAAATAAGCTATTTATAAATAAGGGTAAGAATGCAGTATTTGATATTTTTTTCTTATAATGTTAGAGGGTTATTGCATTATGCTAATTCATTTTTATTTTTCTTTATTCCTGTAATAGATTGTTCTTCAGTCACTATTTTTATTTTTCTTTATTCCTATAATGGATAGAAATAAGCATATAATGTAACACTATATATTCATTGCTAAAATCACATGTGTCTTAATGGCAACTGTTCCATGAAATGTATAAACAGTCTCAGTGACTCAGCCAATTTAGCAAATAACAGGAGCTTTTTAAAAATTCACTTCATGTGTTGAATTTCAATAAATACTACTTAGCAACTACTCTACTAATTGCAGGGAGAAAACAGTAGAAATTATTATGTTCCTGGAGAGAGAGACATGCCTGTTAAAAGCAAGAGACCAAGTACAGATAAATTGAAATATTGTTAAAATCTTCAAAGGAGAATGGAAACTTTTAGCTGGGCTTGAATGATGCAGGTCTGGGCTGATGAGTATGTAGAATTTACCCTTGGCTGGGGAGGGGAAGCAGCTTGGTAATACTTACTGAACACCTAATAAATTCCAAGAATTTTGTATTTATTTTCCCATATAATCCTCTCAGCAGGTTTCTAACACAGGTCATATTATCTGCATTTTTCAGAAGAATCTGCTTATCAAAGAGTCTGAGAAAACTGTCTAAAATCACAAAACTTACTTTAGTAGCAGAGACTCTAACAGAAATCTAACTTAGATTCTTTGCTGAAGAAGTCACTAAGCCATTTTAATCTAGACTGTTGAAAAGCTTTTTTTAAATGTTTGAGATATTATTAAGATAACTGCATTGAAATTATGTGATTTGTTCCGATTTTCAGAATATTGTCATTTTATGTGATATTTTTATTTCCAAATTGGCAAGTAGGTGTTTCTAAGTGAAAAGATCAAGCACATCTTTGTATAACTAATCATTAGAATTCCTCTGTGACACACCCAATAATGGTTAGTTTTTGAAATATAACATTTTTTAAAAGTCTTGAAAATAGTTTTCTGTATTTGGTACTGTTTTGTATAAGAAAACTGGCTTCAATGGCCCTGTAAAAATCAAATTGTCTTTTAAAGGATGGTTCTCATACAGATTTTCTGAATTATCTCAAACCTCTGGCATACCTGGAGATCTTAGTTTCACAGAAAATGAAAATGATTTATAATATTGCCACATAAATTTTTTAAAATGTGGTTTTAATGACAAAGCTAGCTTTTTAAATTATACATGAAGCATAAGAAGAAAAAATTTTCAGAAAGTAAGATTTATATTATTCTTCGGTTTACATTAAACTGTTCATGTTTTAAAATATAGTATTACAGGTGAAATTAATATCCACAGTCAACTGGGAACCATTTTTTGCTTTTCTTTTTCTTAGATTTAATGTACTGGAAGAGTAGAACTGTCAGTATCAAAAACATCATAATTTTTCTCGTTTGATTTAAAAATCCAACATTTACCTTTCCTCAAATACACAGGGGGCTTTGATATAGTCAGGACCAGTAGTTGGACTATTTAGTTGAAAAACTCCTTAATAAATTAAAATATATAACCATTTAAAGAAAAAGTATCTGGCTATTATAAAAATTTTATTTCTGCTTCAAATATGAATCTATATATGTCTTCTGCTTTTTTTTTTTTTTTAGTTTTCAATGTAGTGCCATGCACTATTCTTTGATGGAAGGTATTATTCATTTTATTATTTGTATAAACCATACCTCTTAGGAATATGTTGTGATTTCCAGCTATTGTTTTTCTTTGAATTTAAGTGATAATTTTTAAAAATATTTCTTAAGAAACCTGGGTATGGAAATAGTCTAAAGATTTTTATCTTGTATTTATAAGCTTCTATGGTATTTTGCAACATGTATTCCATCTATTTTAGCATCAATCTTGGGGAAGGGGTGAGTTTCTTTATTGAGTTTTTCAAAAGTTAAAAATTCTCTATAAGCAACAGTTCTATTTTCTCATATACTTATTCCATCAACTTTTTTAGTGTTTCACTAGTAATTTAATTTCAGCAACAGCAAAGACGTGTAGCGAAGGTGATCAGTTCTGTTAACAAATACAAGCAGTTCACCTGGTGGAAGCAGAAAGGCATGCTAGAAAGTAGCTACTAGGTACAAGCATTCTGTGTGCTCTTGACAGCCGACAGTATCTTTCTTAGAGGGGGTAAATCATACTGCTTGAGTGGAAGCCATTTGTGCTGGATAGGTGCTTTTTGAGGTCTGCAGAAAGCAAAAAGAGCAGCTAGAGGAGGGCCTAACCAAAATCCTTAGTTTTGTGAGAGCAGCTAATCTAAAACACAATTACTGTATAGTTCAGAATTATCTGAGAACTCTTCTGTCACAAAGGATGAGTATTTTTAACTGGACCAAGATGATGGTGTTTAAATGCTGCCCTCAATATGCCAGCAAATTTGGAAAACTCAGCAGTGGCCACAGGACTAGAAAAGGTCAGTTTTCATTCCAATCCCAAAGAAAGGCAATGACAAAGAATGTTCAGACTACCACACAATTGTACTCATCTCACATGCTAGTAAAGTAGTGCTCAAAATTCTCTAAACCAGGCTTCAATAGTATGTGAACCATGAAATTCCGGCTGTTCAAGATGGATGTAGAAAAGGCAGAGGAACCAGAGATCAAATTGCCAACATCTGTTATATCATAGAAAAAGCAAGAGAGTTCAAGAAAAACATCTTCTTCTGCTTTATTGATTATGCCAAATTTGACTGTGTGGATCACAACAAACTGTGGAAAATTCTTAAAGAAATGGGAGTACCAGACCCCCTTAAACCTGCCTCCTGAGAGATCTGTGTGCAGGTCAAGAAGCAACAGTTAGAACTGGACATGGAACAACAGACTGGTTACGAATTGGGAAAGGAGTATGTCAGAGGCTGTATATTGTCACCCTGCTTATTTAACTTATATGCAGAGTACATCATGAGAAATGCTGGGCTGGATGAAGTACAAGCTGGAATCAAGATTGCCAGGAGAAATATCAATAACCTCAGATATGCAGGTGACACCACCCTTATGGCAGAAAGCAGAGAAGAACTAAAGTGCCTCTTGATGAAAATGAAAGAAAAGAGTGAAAAAGCTGGCTTAAAACTCAACATTCAGAAAACTAAGATCATGGCATCCAGTCCCATCACATCATGGCAAATAGATGGGGAAACAGTGACAGACTGTATTTTCTTGGGCTCCAAAGCCCACTGCAGAAATTGCAAGGAGCTACTTTGAAATTAAAAGTCGGTAGCTCCTTGGAAGGAAAGTTATGACCAACCTAGACAGCAGACTAAAAAGCAGTGACATTACTTTGCAACAAGAGTTCATCTAGTCAACTGTGGTTTTTCCAGTCATGTATGGACGTGAGAGTTGGACTATAAAGAAAGCTGAGTGCAGAAGAATCTATACTTTTGAACTGTGGTGTTGGAGGAGATGCTTGAGAGTCCCTTGGACTGCAAGGAGATCCTATTAGTCAATCCTAAAAGAAATCAGCCCTGAATTATCCTTGGAAAGACTGATGCTGAAGCCAAAACTCCCAATACTTTAGCCACTTGATGCGAAGAACTGACTCTTTGGAAAAGACCCTGATGCTGGGGAAGATTGAAGGCAGGAGGAGAAGGGGATGACAAAGGATGAGATGGTTGGATGGCATCACTGACTCAATGGACGTGAGTTTGAGCAAGCTCTGGGAATTGGTGATGGACAGTTAGGCCTGATGTGTTGCAGTCCATGGGGTCAGAAAGAATCAGACATGACTGAGTAACTGAACTGAACTGAACTGAGATGTGGAAACTTAACATAAATTAAAAGGAGAAGGATGGGGAATAAGTAAAATTTTAGAATCAGAAATACTCTGAATGACAAACCACGCTCTCTTGTCTCAATACCTAGAACACAGGTACATATTTCACGCATGCATACAGACTCATGCACCTATATTTACAAATATAAACATGTCTGTCTAATGAATGGCCAAATGTTAGGACAAGAAAATGGACTTCATCATCTAGGCAATGAGAGACTGATGTAAAATTTTGAGCAGGTATTAAAAACTGGAAATGTGTTTTATGAAGAAAGCTAAACTCAACTCTATGGGCACATAGATGGATTGATGAGAAAGGTGAGACCACAGCTGGGGAGACCAGCCCAAAGGTTAGATAAACTTCTCACACAGTATAAAGATTAAAAGAACTGGGTTGGAAATCAGTGTAAGCGGCTCTATCCCTTACTGTGTCACCTTTGTCAAAGTCCATAACTAATTGAGCCACAGCTTTTTTGGAAAATGGAAAAAATGTTACCTTTAAATGGAGCTTTTGTGAAAATTAATTAGCTCAATTCCACAAAATTCTGTCACACAGCCTTGTAAATCCATTCATCCATTAATCCCTTCATATATCAATTTAGTGAGTTTTGATAGAGCATATTCTTTTGACAGTGGGGCTGCTGAGATTTAAAAGACAGACATGGCATGTTGGGGCCATATGCTTTGTATACCCCCAGTGAATTTGCACTCTAAAATTTTTTCAATAAAATTAAAATGGTGCTTGTGAGAAATTAGAGAAAAATGGGAAGAAAGAGGATGAACTTAGCAAAACAATTAACATGATAAAATTGAATGAGTCAAACAAATGTAGGAATGACCAGTGGCAAGTTACATGGGCGTCTTAGTAACAATACAGTACAGAAGTTGTAGGGTTTTAGAGCGGCCACTGTAAGAATAGGAAAATGAAATGTTGACTATGAGA
This sequence comes from Bos mutus, assembly GCF_027580195.1. Lineage (NCBI taxonomy): Eukaryota > Metazoa > Chordata > Mammalia > Artiodactyla > Bovidae > Bos > Bos mutus. Next base: position 27,485,735 of record NC_091638.1, read on the forward strand.
TGGCATTTAGATTTCCAAAATGTATCCAGAAGGCAAGCAGAAAATGCATGTTTTGAATCAAAATTTTGATGAGCACAGCATTGATATATGCACAGTGGTAGAAGCATCACGAATTCTGAGAGAATGTAAAGAAAAATGATAGTTATCACTTTTGAACATTTCTATGTTATACACTGTTTTAAGTGAATGATATGGCATATCTTATTTCTTCCTCATGACAATAGCAGAGATAATTTCTATTATTTTCCTCAATTTACAGATGATGAAACTGTGGATCAACAAGTGAAGGAATGTACCGTAGGTCAGGCAGTTTCAGGAAAGGGATTTGTGGCTGGGTTTTTCCGACTCCTGAGGATACAGACTTGAGTTTAACCCAAGTTAAAAAGTGGAAGGAAACAAAGAGGTGGTCAGTGGGAAAGGGAACTTATTTAACAAAAGTGGAGCATGAGAGTTATTGGAAGATGTATTTTGCTTTTGTACACATGATCTTTGCATGTTTGAAATCATATACGAGATGATGAAAGAGACTGAAATACAGATAGTTGTAAAAACAGAGAGGGAGAGGACATATGTATACCTGTGGCTAATTCATGTTGATGTGCAGCAGAGGCCAACACAATATTGTAGAGCACTTGTCCTCCAATTAAAAAAAAATAAAATGCAAAAAAAAACCAAAACAGCAATATGACTGCACCAGCAATTTCCATACGCTGTGATGGGCAGGATGCCGCAGGAATAAGCCCTCCTGTGATTTCTGCCCTGGCACCTGCTTTCAGGATCTAGAAGAATGAGAGCTATTGTCTTGGGTACCTCATCAAGCTTTCTGATTGTGAACATTAAAATAATTATGAACATCTTAGATTGTTATTGAATAATTTAAAATATATAAGTGCTGGAATACTAGAGGGGGAAGAGATTCAAAAGGAATAAGGGAGTCTTGCACTGCTAGAATTCTTTTTATTTGTCAAAGGGCTTGCAGGCCTGTGATGCTGGAGATTCCCTCTCAAAAAGCCTGTGAGGTTCAGAGGGCAGGTGTTGTCCACAGTTTACAAATGAAAAACTGGGAGGTACAGACTAATCCCAAAGATAGGCAATGCCAAGAATGTTCAAACTACCACAGAATTGCACTCATCTAACACACTAGCAAAGTAATGCTCAAAATTCTCCAAGCCAGGCTTCGCTAGTACAGGAACTGAGAATTCCCAGTTGTTCAAGCTAGATTTAGAAAAAGCAGAGGAACCAGAGATCAAATTGTCAACATCCGTTGGATCATAGAAAAAGCGAGAGAATTCCAGAAAAAAAATTTGCCTGTCCTTCACTGACTACACTAAAGCCTTTGACTGTGTGGATCACAACAAACTGTGGAAAATTCTTAAAGAAATGGGAAAACCAGACCACCTTACCTGCCTCCTGCAAAACCTATATGCATGTGAAAAAGCAACAGTTAGAACTGGAGATGGAACAACAGACTGGTTCTAGATTGGGAAAGGAGTATGTAAAGGCTGTATATTGTCTGTCACTCTGCTTATTTAACTTATATGAAACACAAGCTGAAATCCAGATTGCCAGGAGAAATATCAATAACCTCAGATATACAGATGACACCACCCTTATGACAGAAAGCAGAGAAGAACTAAAGAGCCTCTTGATGACAGTGAAAGAAGCGAGTGAAAAAGCTGGCTTAAAACTCAGCATTCAAAAAATGAAGATCATGGCATCTGATCCCATCACTTAATGGCAAATAGGTGGGGAAACAGTAGAAACAGTGACAGATTTTATTTTCTTGGCCTCTGAAATCACTGCAGATGGTGACTGCAGCGATGAAATTAAAAGATGGTAGCTCCTCGGAAGAAAAGCTATGACCATCCTAGACAGCATACTAAAAAGCAGAGACGTTACTTTGTCAGCAAAGGTCTGTCTAGTCAAAGCTGTGATTTTTCCAGTAGTCATGTATGGATGTCAGATTTGGACCATAAAGAAGGCTCAGCCCTGAAGAATGGATGTTTTCAAATGGTGGTGTTGGAAAAGACTCTTGAGAATCCCTTGGAGTGCAAGGAGATCAAATCAATCAATCCTAAAGAAAATGAACCCTGAATATTCATTGGAAGAACTGATGCTGATGCTGAAGCCCAATACTTTGGCCACCAGATGTGAAGAGCCAACTCTTTGGAAAAGAAGCTGATGCTGGGAAAGATTGAAATCAGGAGAAGAGGATGACAGAGAATGAGAGGGTTGGATGCATAATCGATTCAATGGACATTGGTTTAGCAAGCTCTGGGAGATGGTGAAGGACAGGGAAGCCTGCTACAGTTCAGTCCATTGGGGTTGCAAAGTACTGGACACAACTGAGCAACTGAACAACAAAAACAACAGACCAATCAAGTGGTAACTCCTCCAGGCTTACAGACCTGGATTATCTTAGAGCTGAGACAGGATTCCTGGTGTGCTCAGTCTTGTGTTCTTTTCCTAAATTTCACTGGTAGAAAGTTTAAAAATCTGCAACCCAGGCACACAGGATTTAACTTTGGTGGGGAGAACCAGCATGGAGATTCCAAGGAAAATGACATGATGGATGCAAAGATAATTTAACTCATTTCAAACAACTATTGATGACCCATACAGTGCCAGCAAATATGCAATAGTCTAGAGCTATCAAGATGAAAATGACAATGTTCTAATCTTTTTGGAGCCCCTAGAATAAGAGAACAAAATGGAAAAACAGGAAAGTATAGAAAATATACCGCACATCCAAGGAGCCGTGGCTGCACGGGCGCAGGAGGGCCTAGAGGAGCTATCCCACGTTGAAGGTCAGGAAGGGCAGCGGTGAGGAGATACTGCTCGTCCAAGGTAAGGAGCAATGGCTGCGCTTTGCTGGAGCAACTGTGAAGAGATACCCTATGCCCAAGGTAAGAGAAACCCAAGTAAGATGGTAGGTGTTGCAAGAGAGCATCAGAGGGCAAACACACTGAAACCATACACACAGAAAACTAGTCAATCTAATCACACTAGGACCACAGCCTTGTCTAACTCAGTGAAACTAAGCCATGCCCGTGGGGCAACCCAATATGGGCGGGTCATGGTGGAGAGATCTGACAGAATGTGGTCCACTGGAGAAGGGAATGGCAAACCACTTCAGTATTCTTGCCTTGAGTTAATATGCTACTGGAGATCAGTGGAGAAATAACTCCATAAAGAATGAAGGGATGGAGCCAAAGCAAAAACAATACCCAGCTGAGGATGTGACTGGTGATAGAAGCAAGGTCCAATGCTGTAAAGAGCAATATTGCATAGGAACCTGGAATGTCAGGTCCATGAATCAAGGCAAATTGGAGGTGATCAAACGAGATGGCAAGAGTGAATGTCGACATTCTAGGAGTCAGTGAACTGAAATGGACTGGAATGGGTGAATTTAACTCAGATAACCATTATATCTACTACTGCGGGCAGGAATCCCTCAGAAGAAATGGAGTGGCCATCATGGTCAACAAAAGAGTCTGAAATGCAGTACTTGGATGCAATCTCAAAAACGACAGAATGATCTCTGTTTGTTTCCAAGACAAACCATTCAATATCACAGTAATCCAAGTCTATGCCCCAACCAGTAACACTGAAGAAGCTGAAGTTGAATGGTTCTATGAAGACCTACAAGACCTTTTAGAACTAACACCCCAAAAAGATGTCCTTTTCATTCTAGGGGACTGGAATGCAAAAGTAGGAAGTCAAGAAACACCTGGAGTAACAGGCAAATTTGGCCTTGGAATATGGAATGAAGCAGGGCAAAGACTAATAGAGTTTTGCCAAGAAAATGCACTGGTCATAACAAACACCCTCTTCCATAAACACAAGAGAAGACTCTATACATGGACATCACCAGATGGTCAATACCGAAATCAGATTGATTATATTCTTTGCAGCCAAAGATAGAGAAGCTCTATACATTGAGCAAAAACAAGACCAGGAGCTGACTGTGGCTCAGACCATGAACTCCTTATTGCCAAATTCAGACTTAAATTGAAAAAGGTAGGGAAAACCACTAGACCATTCAGGTATGACCTAAATCAAATCCCTTATGATTATACAGTGGAAGTGAGAAATAGATTTAAGGGCCTAGATCTGATAGATAGAGTGCCTGATAAACTATGGAATGAGGTTCATGACATTGTACAGGAGACAGGGATCAAGACCATCCCCATGGAAAAGAAATGCAAAAAAGCAAAATGGCTGTCTGGGGGAGGCCTTACAAATAGCTGTGAAAAGAAGAGAAGCAAAAAGCAAAGGAGAAAAGGAAAGATATAAACATCTGAATGCAGAGTTCCAAAGAATAGCAAGAAGAGATAAGAAAGCCTTCTTCAGTGATCAATGCAAAAAATAGAGGAAAACAACAGAATGGGAAAGACTAGGGATCTCTTCAAGAAAATCAGAGATACCAAAGGAACATTTCATGCAAAGATGGGCTCGATAAAGGCCAGAAATGGTATGGACCTAACAGAAGCAGAAGATATTAAGAAGAGATGGCAAGAATACACAGAAGAACTGTACAAAAAAGATCTTCACGACCCAGATAATCACGATGGTGTGATTACTGACTTAGAGCCAGATATCCTGGAATGTGAAGTCAAGTGGGCCTTAGAAAGCATCACTACGAACAAAGCTAGTGGAGGTGATGGAATTCCAGTTGAGCTATTCCAAATCCTGAAAGATGATGTTGTGAAAGTGCTGCACTGAATATGCCAGCAAATTTGGAAAACTCAGCAGTGGCCACAGGACTGGAAAAGGTCAGTTTTCATTTCAATCCCAAGGAAAGGCAATGCCAAATAATGCTCAAACTACCACACAATTGCAGTCATCTAACACACTAAATAGCATATTGAAAAGCAGAGACATTACTCTGCCAACAAAGGTCCATCTGGTCAAGGATATGGTTTTTCCAGTGGTCATGTATGGATGTGAGAGTTGGACTGTGAAGAAAGCTGAGTGCCGAAGAATTGATGCTTTTGAACTGTGGTGTTGGAGAAGACTCTTGAGAGTCCCTTGGACTGCAAGGAGATCCAACAAGTCCATTCTGAAGGAGATCAGCCCTGGGATTTCTTTGGAAGGAATGATGCTAAAGCTGAAAGTCCAGTCCTTTGTCCACCTCATGTGAAGAGTTGACTCATTGGAAAAGACTCTGATGCTGGGAAAGATTGAGGGCAGGAGGAGAAGGGGACGACAGAGGATGAGATGGCTGGATGGCATCACTGACTCAATGGACACAGGTTTGAGTGAACTCCAGGAGTTGGTGATGGACAGGGAGGCCTGGCGTGCTCTAGTTCACGGGGTCACAAAGAGTCAGACATGACTGAGCAACTGAACTGAACTCAGCTGAACAATATTGCTTCTGTTTTATTTTTTTTAATTTTGGGGGGGAGCATGAGGTTATGGATTCTTAGCTGCCCAACTGAGAATTAAGCCCATATCCCATGCATTGGAAGGGGAAGTCCTAATCATTGGACATCCAGGGAAGTACCCCCCTTCCCCGCACATCTTTCAAACTGACAGTTCTAGGAGGCATTCTGTATACTTATCAGAGGTTCATACAGAATCAAGCCCTCATTGATTCTAGTAAGTAATGTACCACGTAATGATTTTTCCTCCATCCCTTTTTTGCTTACCTCAGACTGTTTCTCTTACCTCCTGAGATAATCATCCATATACACTCAGTCACTCAAGTCTTTCTTGGCTCTACTTTTGGAGAAGAAAAACTAAGATACTGTTGACTTTGTTGATTAAACCATTGTTTTTACAGAAGGAAACACTTATTTTCCCAGGACATATATATTGCCTGCCATGATAGAATTTTCCCTTAGAAACTTCAATGTTGATTAAACATTTTGAGAATTTGACTAACCTGTTAAGTAGGAAAGGGAACAAAAAGGAGGAGACGCTTTAAATTTGGAGGTTGGAATACAGAGCAGAAAATAATGGTTAAGTTTATGTCCTGCTGATACTGATCATGATTAAGAGTCAATGGGTTCTGTGTTATATGCACAGATTATGATTAAGAGTCAATGGGTTCTGTGTTATATGCACATTTGGGCTGCCTTCCAGAAGCTTCAGCTTTTGTCAGGAAAAAGGAGAAGTCGTGATCATCCCCTGATCCCTAGTTTTCTTTTTCTTTTTGTAGTAGGGCATCCTTTACTGAGATTTTTCAGCTAATTGCAATTATACCTCTGATCATAGAAGCTGGATCATTGCATGGGATTCTTCTTTATTTGTAACATCTGGTATCAGAGAGATTCAGACCAAAATCTTCACTGAACTGCAGTCTTGATCTTTATTGTCTTTTTGGATGTGTTCATTGTGTTTTTTTCCCCCAGCTTTTTTACTCACACGCATGACTTCTCTTACTGGAAGCTTTCTGATTCCTTCAAAAGCAATCTTGTTGTTGACACTGTTCGGGTAATGATTTAATTTGGTAACTATAAACCATTAAGCATTTCAATATTAAACTTTAAAGAAATTTCAGGAATTATGTGTAAAAAGCTATTACATTGCTAATATCTGTATTCCATTTGCAATTTAACTATCACTACTGGACAGGATTTTGCATTTTAATTGAAAAAGCAACACGTCGCCTCATAGAATACAGTAGGGTTGTATTATATAAGTAGTAAAGCTCACATGCAGTTTTCAGTGATGCTGATTTTATCAGCTTCTCGTGTTATAATTGCAAGTGATCACAAGGTGTTTTGAGACTGAGCTCTAAATTTTTAAATTTTAGGACCATTTAGTCAGCTGGCCATAGTTTCAGATTTATTGCTACTTGTATGTTCCATTTTAATCCTCTTAGGGGGATTTTGTTTTTTACCTTGACATCTCTTATTGTCATATGTTTTGTATTATGACATATTCAACTGCACATATGTATATCCAGTTCAACATATGACCTTTTCCACCATTTCCCATAAAACGATCTATACAGAATTCTTTGGTCAGAAATATATAGGCCATTCTGTAACATCCATCCCACCGTAGTAGACATTATCAGTGCATATTTTATTTTATTTTCTGTCTCTGCCATACTGTACTTGATGTTTCTCATTTTGCTTAGCTGAACACATCTTATGGCTCAAGAAACAAGTGCTTCTTGTTGGGAAACCGTCGTCATTCTTTGGCTGATTTCAAGTCCTGCTGCTAAGTCACTTCAGTCACGTCTGACTCTGTGCGACCCCATAGACGGCAGCCCACCAGGCTCCCCCGTCCCTGGGATTCTCCAGGCAAGAACGCTGGAGTGGGTTGCCATTTCCTTCTCCAATGCATGAAAGTGAAAAGTGAAAGTGACGTCGCTCAGTCATGTCCAACTCTTTGCAACCCCATGGCTCTTGCATCCATGGGATTTTCCAGGCAAGAGTACTGGAGTGGGGTGCCATTGCCTTCTCCGGATTTCAAGTCCTACAGAGGTAGAATTGTGTACTCTAAGCCGTGCAGTTATACTATGTGACATTTCACATACCCGGCTTGATAGCCTACCTGGATGAATCCACACAGAGAAACCAGCATCAGTGATATGTAGCCAGTAGACTCAGACTCCAAACTGAGCACATGCATGTCGGAGGAAATCAGAGTCACTCCTCACTCTTCTCTGTGGGCACTGCCTCTGTCTTGTGGCCTTGTCTTCCTCTCTCTGGTGTGGTGAGATCAACTTGAAAGTGAAGTGTGCGAGCAGACCTTAGAAAACCTGACCCAGTATAGAAAGTTAACATGTGTCCGGGTGAACTGTTTTATACACCAAGAATGGTCCATGTGCATATTCACAGAGAAAGCAATTAGAATACAGAGTGTATCTCTCATGGTTCTACGTTCCTGCCTTTAATGTCAGTTTGGGAGTTACTGTCTCCAGGGTGTGATTAGAACTTGGGATACCTTAGAGCTGCACAGCGCGTGGCCAGAAGGGCAGTCAAGGTGAGCCATTTGGATCCTGTAGGAGGTGGTGTGGAAGAAGGCGAAAGAAAGTAAAAAATGTGGACAGGTGGATTTTATCTTTGTTGTGGTATCTTCGTTCCTTGACCAGGGATCAAACATGCACCCCCTTGCACTGGAAGCGTGACGTCGACCACTGGACTGCCAAGGAAGTCTCTGCCTTTGATTTTTAATTCAGATTTCCCCAGTTGTATATATACTTATTTTGTGTGTGTCTGTGTATTTAGTTTTATACAGTTGTATCACATGTAGTTTGTATATCCACCTCATGGTCAAGATCCCTCACAATGCCCTTTTATAACCACTCCCATAGTCCTGCCCCCAGCTTCCCTAAACACTGCTGCTGCTGCTGCTGCTGCTAAGTCGCTTCAGTCGTGTTCGACTCTGTTGCGACCCCATAGATGGAAACCCTAAACACTGGCAACCAGTAAACCATCCTCTTTCTGAAATTCACGTTCAGCTTTGGTCCTAGATGTAGTTCTTTTTAGATGCTCCTTATCACATTGGTTTCTTGAAATCTGGCTTTGGAGGCTTCAGAATAATGTCAGAGTTTGCAAGAATTAGGAGATAGGAAGAAAATTCTGAGAAGTTTCTACCAAATAATTTCTGGCATGACTTCTTATTTATTTTGACTCCTAGACAGGCCTTGTTCTAATATAGTTCTTGTCAAGATTGAACCATATGCAGCTTTGACTTGAGTTTGGGGTTGTATATGTAATCTGTCAGGATATATCAGTAATCTGAAACTTTGAATGTTTATACTGCTTTTATCTCTATATTCCCTAAGGTTCAAAAAAAAAAGAAAAGAAAAAAAGCTGGGAAAACACTTACAGCACTACAGTTATTTTTTCTTTGCTCTTCTGGTGCATATTCTCCAGGAACTGGCCACATCAGGTTTCCACAAATAATGTACCTTGCCCTTATAGGCTGTGGGGCTTCCCAGGGGGTGCAGTGGTAAAGAATCTGTCTGCCAGTGCAGGAGATGAAAGAGACACAGGTTCGATCCCTGGGTTGGGAAGATTCCCTGCAGGAGGGCATGGCAACCAAATCCAGTATTCTTGCCTGGAGAACCCCATGGACGAAGGAGCCTGGTCAGCTACAGTCCACAAGGTCTCAGAGTGTCAGACACACACACGCCCTTATATACTGTAGAGACAGTGTCACTGCAGAGCAAGGGACAGACCTGTGACAGACATAGGTCTCTCACCTTTGGAAGAGAAGAGACATTAGTTTCTGTAGGACTTCTATCTGTTTTGGTGTATTCTAGGTAAAATCAGTGATGAGTATGTTTTCTGATGCGAAGTTATATACAATAGAAGAGAACAAGGAATTGGACAAGAAATCAGTAAAAATTATGATACACACTTGGTTGTCAGAAAATAATGTTTTGAAACTTTTTCCATGTATGGGCTAACATTCTGATATGATGTACTCTTCTCTCTAGTCTTTGGAAAACATTCCAGTATTGCAGTTTCAACTCAGTTACATTTCAAGAGCCTTACTGTTTTGATAATGCTGCTTTTGGTTATGGCAATGGCACCCCACTCCAGTACTCTTGCCTGGAAAATCCCATGGATGGAGGAGCCTGGTAGGCTGCAGACCATGGGGTCGAGAAGAGTCAGACACGACTGAGCGACTTCACTTTCACTTTTCACTTTCATGCATTGGAGAAGGAAATGGCAACCCACTCCAGTGTTCTTGCCTGGAGAATCCCAGGGACAGGGGAGCCTGGTGGGCTGCTGTCTATGGGGTCGCACAGAGTCGGACACGACTGAAGTGACTTAGCAGCAGCAGCAGCTTTTGGTTACAGATTTAAGATGCTATAATACTGTTATATAAATTTTGTAGGGTAAACTCTGAATAAGACCATGAACACTATGTTTTCTTCTTTTATAGTCACACATATGATCAGTTTTGCTGATTGTTTAATTCCATGTTTATAATCTAACAATTTAATACTATTTTTAGTAACAATAAAATGAAACAGCGTAGGGTTCTTATTTCCCTTTGATGTGTTGACTATATTCATGTGTCTACAGTTTGTAGTTTTATCAATTTGAAGATGGTTGTTTCAGTTTTTGCATTTTTCAAGGCAAAGTTGAAATTTTTGAAGTCGTATCTTAAAATTCATGCTCTGCCTTACTTTTCATAGTCACCACATAGGCAATTTATATCAACCCTTAAAAGCTGTGAAGTAAGTATATTCTTTCACAAATTGACAGTACAAGTGTTCTGATACAGAAAGTGACACCTCGCGGTGTATTAACTGTGGAATGCACAGTATTTTTTTTTTTTAATCAGAGTTTAGAGAAACAGGCTTTTCTTCTCTTTCCTCATAGTCTTAAGCTTTGTTCAAATGAAGCCCATAAATTTTCTCCATGCTATAAGCTGGAGAATATGAATTAGAATTTGCTATTCTGGATTGTTATGAGAAGAAATCAAATGGTTTTTTAAAAAGATCACTGGTGATCAAAATAGTATTTGCCTTAATTGCTTTATTAAATACTTAAAAATAATTATGTGGGCAATGATAAAAACAGTTTGTATTTTTTTCACTATAAATAAAAAGAAATATGTGAATTTAATTCACAGGGTTAGTGAGTATAGTTTTTATTTTTATTACTGAATTTTTAGAAACACTAATAAAGAAATCAAAATCCAAAGTTTCCTTCTCAAAGCAAATGCTGAAAGTTCTCCTAAGGTTCCTGAGAGGGATTTTTTTTTTTTTTTTAATTTTCCTATAAAAGGAAAGGAATGTCTCTTGTTCAAACATTTTAAATGTATGGTCCTTTCTGAAATCCTGTTTTGTTTTGTTTTCAAATCAGATCTTGAAAATTTTAAAACCAAAATGAGAAGTACAGTGTCAGTGCGTGAAGGCCAGGGAGTCGTCCTGCTCTGCGGCCCCCCGCCACACTCTGGAGGTAACAAGTGCTATGTTTTTGCTTCTTATATTTATTAAATAAGTTTCAGGGCAAGACCCACAGTATATGTGCTCTTATTGCTTCCATAAATTACTTTGAGAAACTTGATAATCCAAGCATTGTATTCTGTCGGCTGAGTTGGAATATAAGAAACTCAACAAAACATTGTCTATCTCGAGAAGTTTACAAACATGATTTACTCATTCCAACAAAAAAGATCTAAAGGCAGGCAAGATCAAGTTCATTCTAGTTCCCTAATGGTGCTGAACAATGCTTCATCCTTACACTATTACCATTTGTTATTCAGTTTTAGACCATGACATATATTGGTGTCCGTGGGGTTCTTTCCTCTCTTTCCCTCTCTCTTTCTTTCTGTCTCTCCCCCTGCCTCATACACACACACTTATACATGATTATTGATATATGCTGTTGGACCTCTTGATATATATGTAATATGTATTGAAAATGAAATATGTTTATATTCATATCATTTTTATTGAGGTGTTGAAATTACAAATTTTATGCTACATTGGTATAAATTGAATTATTGCTGGAAATTCAGGACCTTAATGAAAAAGCTGCAAGAGTGAAAATGAACTTCTGCATGTATGAAAGTAATTTAATAAGCCCTGTTCCCTGTTAAGAGCCTGGAGTGCTGGTTGGATTTTGCTCTCATGCTCCTGACCAGAGGGGAAACAAAAGTCTTCTTCCCAAGAGAGTAAAGCTTATTCAAATAAAAATATGCTAGACTTCAATTGTTTCATGACATCTGAAGCAAAGTCCTTGTGGCCCTTTGGTGAGTAGGCAGTTTAAATCACAAAACCTTCAGCCCAGTAAAACAGACATTTCCCGTCTTCAGTATCTGATCATTTGAAATGTCTGAGCCAGCTGCACACTGCAAATTTGGGGCTTATCTGCTTTGCCTGCCCTCGTGTTGGTGGGTACGAGTTTAAATTGGGCTCCCCAGTCTAATTCAGCAGTATATATTTTGCTGACATCATGAAGTTCCATCAGATCTTTGACTTTGAAGGGAAGCATAGATTCTTTTGATTAGCAAGAAAAGTAACTGATTTCAAAATGACTTGAAGAAAATAGGGAGTTTACTGGCTTATAAAACTGGGTTGATCGCATGCTGTCTATAGAGCTGTGTGGTTAACATGGAGATGTGCCACCCAGAACAGCTCGCTGCCTCACTGTGGGTAGTGGGGTCAACCGGTGGCCTCCTGCTCTCAGCTCCTTCCTAGTCTTATTGGCTGCAGGAGCCACTTGCCTGTGACCTCACCCTTCCAGGTGCTGCCTGCCTCTGGTGTCTGAACAAGGAGAGGATGTCTTGGGGTCAGCCATTTCTGCCTGTTAACACTGGGAAGTTCTGGTGGCCCGTGCTCTATCCAGAGCTACCTGCCAGGATGACCATGGCTTTTTTGGATGACCCCAATTTGACTTCTTTCTGATCTCAGATCCTGCTTCTGCCTCCTTGTTTTCACAGGTTTTGATCATTAATCAAAATCTTTCATCCCAGACTCTAGTTTTTGCTCCCTGAGAACCCAAACTAGTGAACTCACTAATTTAGCCAATTTCTTAAGCAGTTTATGTTTCTTGGTATTTTTTGGCTCTGCTTCCCTCCATGTTGATTCCGTTGTTCTGTAGACTCCCTGTGTAGCACAGGTGGCCCCTGGCAACTCTGGGCTCTCATGATCCTTGATGCTAAAGATCCTCTTGGGCCAGACAGCCTGTTGCTCAGTAGCTCCTGATGTTAATTGGACTGGCCTTGCTTATCAGATTTTTCCCTCCAGCAAAGGGCTGAAATCAGCTCCATCTAATGACAAGCACTTGAATAAGAAAGACATCGTTTTCAAAGGAAAAGGGTTTCATTATGAGAAAAAAAAAAAAGGAAAAAAAGGGAGAGGGATGTGTTAGATACACACTAACCACTAAACAGTGTTGGAATTACAGCTAGTAAGCAAGTATCAAAATTACTAAAATTTACTGTTTAAATCAACATAAAATAGTAGCTAGGCAGTCTTGTTTATGATGTATTTGGGAAATGCTGACCCGATTTATGAGCCTGCCTAGATGATCTTCTTTAAGCGCTTTTATGATGCGCTCACTGATGACAGAGGAGGGGCTCTTTGAGTTGCACACCGTGAGGGTGTCTTAATAAGCTGTTGGATAAAACATATTACAAAAGATGAATCATTTCTGTTGTCATGAAATTGGAGAACTGCTCGCCAATCACAGCTCTCCTCATGTAATGACATCCTGATTTCTCTCTGTCTTTGGTGACTTCATATAGTTCTCCTTTCATTTTTAAAGCTCACAGTCTGGGCTGACAGTGGAGGTCTGTAGAACTGTTGGCAAAGAAGGAAAGAAATCTGCCTGGATATGGTGCATTAGCTCTTAAGAACTCGGTGCATGCACGGGAGAACAAACAACTGAACAAAAGCATACTTGCCTTCATGCCAGGTTGTGCAGGAAAATGATAGGGACCAGAGCAACAGATGTAGACACTGAAAACAGGATTGTCATTGATCTAGGTCTACCTAATGCTGTGCCTGCCAAGACACAGTTTATATCCACTGCTCTGACCCCTTGGTTTGGGAGCATCTTGAAGACAGAGCCTATGTTCAAGTTTGCCTTGCACCCAAGTGCCCAGCAAGGCAATGGCACCCCACTCCAGTACTCTTGCCTAGAAAATCCCATGGACAGAGGAGCCTGGTAGGCTGCAGTCCATGGGGTCGCTAGAGTCGGACACGACTGAGCGACTTCACTTTCACTTTTCATTTTCATGCATTGGAGAAGGAAATGGCAACCCACTCCAGTGTTCTTGCCTGGAGAATCCCAGGGACAGGAAGCCTGGTGGGCTGCCGTCTATGGGGTCGCACAGAGTCAGACACGACTAAAGTGACGTAGCAGCAGCAGTAGCAGCAGCAGCCCAGCACAAGGCTGGTTTATAACAAGCAGTCAGTAAGTAATAGTTAACAAATGAACATATTCATGAAATGAACAGAGGAATCTTCTTAGATTTGGCCAATGATAAATGCTTTTTGAGAATGTACTGGAAATCCTGTTTCTAGACATAGACGCATTTAACAGTTGATATGCCCTGGGCACCAAGAAGACAGGTGCAGACATGGCCAGATCATGGTGAACTCTGACCACAGCAACTCTATCTGCCCTTCTTCATTTTCTTGTGGACTGGGAGACTTCTAATTCAGGGGAGGATATGAGGCAGCATAGAGCAGCCAAAGCCATGACCTCAGGGTTTATCAGCAGGCGTGATGTGGGGCACTGGCCGCCCTGCTGTGACCTATTTTGTCTTCTTCCCACAAAGTCCCATCGTCCCTCCAGGACATGAGTTTCCCTTTTCTGTCTTCGCCACTGTGTTATTTTTATTCACTTTGCCATGTTTCTTCCATTCTACTTGGTCTCTTTTCATTGGTCAGAAATGTTTAATGTCATTGTTACTTTCTGATTACTGAAGATACCCTCATATTTTATTCATCTGTCATATGCTCTAATAGCCTGACAGAGTAGACACAGGGGCAAAATAATAATAGAAGTAATGACAGTAATAATAACAACAACAAATAATAGTACCCTCAATTTACTGAGTGCTACTTAGTTGCCAAGCAGTATGCTGGCTCTTGGTGGAAATAAATCAACTTCTAGGAGATTCTTTTGATTAAAAGTATGGAGAGGAACCAGATAAGTGACAAGGGAGATAGATATGCAAGGAGAGAGCCTCAACAGGAGTCCCAGATTATGGACACTGCATATGTTCCTCCTACTCCCTTAATTAATTCATGTATGCAGATAATTTATAGGAAAGTAGCAGCCACCTGGGGCTGCTTTGCTGAAGAGCAGTCCCCATTTATTTGATGCCATAAGAAAGAAAAATTGTTTCATGATGAGTGACAATTAGAAATGTTTCTTGGGGGTCCGCATAATTCCTAAGCAATGCAGGCTACTGTCATTTGACAAGAGTCTTATCTCTCACGCATTCTGTGACCTTTCTGCCACTTCCTATTCATCATCATCTCTGCAGAATAATCCAGTACTTCTTTAAGGCGAAAAGGATTTGTATACTCTTGAAAATTAGTTGGAAGATCAGGAATTAGCAAGCCAAAAAAAAGGTACCAGCCAGGGATTATCTGTGGCTTAATTATTATTCTAGTTACCAGTAGTGTGAAAAGCTGGGAATTAGTATAATTACCAGTCAGTTACTGATTTCGCTACAAGATCATTAGAAATTCAAATGCATACAAAAAAATATCCTAGTATAAATAAAGATACAACACTGGATTATGAGTCCTTCATGATAAGTACTAATTAGACAGGAATTCATAGGTTAATCAAGTTATTGCATACACACATGTGAACAAAGACTTGATTTTTGTCCAAGGATGGCTAATGAGATTTATTCTGAGTAAATAATAGACCTGAGTGTTTCGCAGTGTTTCATAAGCAGATGACTTTGGTGTCTGATTCAGTTTCCCATGTCTGTGCTCTGTGAATATTCTTCTTGCAATAACAGCCCTGGACCCTGCCATCCACTTACAACAACACAGCCTCTAAGATGTGAAAAGGAGAGTGTGAGATGCCAAACAACAAGTAGTGGAGGTTGAAGCAACTTCATCTTAAAAATTGCTTTGTAAATCCTGGTGTGACAGAGGTGAGAACTGTCAGCAGCGTAACCAGATGGCATGGGATTTACACACTCTGTAGCAACATCTTTTTTTTTTTTCCTGCCCCCTTTACCGAGGACCAAAACCCAAAAGCTAACTCAGATAGTTTAGCTGGGGGAACTTAAAGAAAAGTTTCCAAGTAGGAATGTTCTGGAAAGATTCGTCCAGCTACTAGACTTTGTTTCAAGGGAATGAGATATTACCAAGCATTTTCAATGTGACTTTGACCCCAATCGAGAATTTCCCTAAATACCTTAATGTGTAAACTTCGCATGTCTTGTCTTGGGCACTCATTTTTCCTTGAACTACACTTCTCTACTGTTGAGGTTCCTAATCTATGGAATCTTAGTTGCTGGATCCCAGGTGGCTCAGTGGTAAAGAATCACCTGCCAGTGCAGGGGATGTGGGTTTTATCACTGAGTCCGGAAGATCCTCTGGAGAAGGATATGGCAATCCACTCTAGTATTCTTGCCCTTGAAAGAGGCGAGAAAGAGTTGGTCACAAAGAGTCGGACACGAATTAGTGACTAAGCAGCAACAATAGCTTTTTACAAAACTTTGAGGTAAAGAATACATAGACTGTTCATGGGCAAAATGTGCTTTCTGCCTCCCATGATCTTTGCATCACTGGTCACTGTGTAAAAGGTTTTTCTGAGAACCCAGCGATTTCCCCTTCCCTAAAACAGTGTGTCTGAAAGTTGCGCCATGCACACCTTTATACTGTCACAGATTGTGAAATCAAAATCCAGCAGATGATTGGTGGGTTACTGAGGAGTAAGCCTCTATCTACACCACAAAATATCACTCCTCAGTTAATGCCCCCAAGCCTGGAAGGCGGAGGGATATTACCATGTCATGACAAAGAGTTAAGAGAATCCATCTATACAATGACTGAATCATATTTTTCAATTGTAAAACTGTTTTTTGACTATATGCTAATGTTGATGTGACTGTCGATATTTATAGGAGTCCAAAATATTAACAAATTCCTAGCAGCATTTAGACAAGTATGTTCTGAATTTGTTAACACAAAAGCCTCAGTCACTGCTTACATGGATAACAATGAAATATTTTGATCTCTCAAGGAAGTATCTATTGTAGTAAATACTCTTATTCCTGCACATTGATTTTATAGTTGGAAATGGAAATGAAAAACCGCTAGTTTCTCCAGATTGCTTAAATGTAGAAACTGTGAATTAAAAATATTCCTTGAGGGGGGTTCAGGATGGGAAACACGTGTACATCCGTGGCGGATTCATGTTGATGTATGGCAAAACCAAGACAATATTGTAAACTAATTAGCCTCCAATTAAAATAAATAAATTTAAATTAAAAAAAATTATTCCTTGAGTCTGCCATGCCTCCTTACTTCCATCCATCCATCCACCCTTCCATCTGTCCACCTACCCATCCAACTATTTTATTCATGTTTTGATTTATTCATGCATTCATCAAGTATCTTTTGATGTAGGAAAGGTATTTATATCTTATAATGCTACTTTTACAATACTAAATATGGCCATTTACTCAAATAATTTTAATATTAAATAGAATAAAGTAGAAAGCATTACTGATAAACTTGATAGGAGTGTATCAAATCAATATTTTTTGAACCCCACCCAAACTGCTCCCCAAATGAAGTGCAATGCACTCATACTATAGGCAGTAGGAATCCACCTGTCCTCAAGGGCTATGGCTCCACTGGAAGGGAGAAAGGTGGGATTACTGGTGATGGGTTAACCCTGTAGTGACAGTAAGATAAGCGCTGTTATTCAGGTGGATGCTGAGCTTGTTGTTGATAGCATCAAGGAAGGGAGGATCACTCTGCACCAACCAGCTGGGCCTCAGAGCAGTCAGGTGATTTGTCCAAAGACACACACAGTAAATTTGACTTCAGACCTAGGTCTATTGCTTTCTGATGGAAAATTTTCTTATGCTTCCAGAAACTACAGGCTTCAGTTTTCCGATTTACATATCTTCTGCATTCTGGGACAGCATTCTCCAAACCCTTTTCACAGATGCACTGATATAATTAAAATATTTGTTAAGCACCAACACCCAGTGCACACACATGCATAAACACTGAGTCAGACCTGCAGGCACAGGGAGGACAAACCAGGCCTCCAAGAACTAGCCTCTGAATCTCTGTTTCTTATGTGTAAACAGGGAATAATCACAGAACTTATAGGGTGGTTGTGAGAATTTATGAAAATAATATATATCAATGTATGTCTGATTTATTTATATAGATCAAAATATACTATAATCCTAATATGTTTACTGTGGAGAAAATATAAAATTAAAATAGCTAAGTACATTTATGAAGAGGGTTTATTTCTGTTTTCTTCTTGTACCCCAAGGTACGTTTGTACATTTGTCTGGAATATTGGTACCCCATTTTAGAAAACACGGTTCTGGAGAGTGTTTGGGTTTCCTGCTTGCAGCCATGAGGGTCGGATTATCTGTGGTTGGAGACTTCAGACTTGTTTATGTGTTGCTTACCAACACGCTGATACTTAGAGGCCTAGAGATGCCTCTGAGGTGCCCGGCCTGTACAAGCATTAGTGGCTGCCTCTCCTCCTGCGGATTCCCTCCTTCGCCTCCACAGCCTAGACCCACACCTAGTGTGTTCCAGCCAGTCTCAGCTGCTTAGCCCAGAGAAGGGTCAATCAGCTACTCTCTCCTAGAAGTTAGAAAATTGACCTGACAGGCTGCAGTGTTTGAATTTGGAGATTTGAGGCAGAACTTCCCTATCATGCTGAGAAAGCTGATGGACATAGAACAGAGAAGCAGCCCTTCAGAGACTGAAAACAGAGACCAGGGACAGAGTGAAGGCTAAAGATTGCCTGGCTGCCGGCCCTCCAGCCTTCCTCCCTTAGCAGCTGCTTTCTTATCCTCTGTCGCCATGAAACAGCCCCAGTATAGGGATATGTATTCTGTTCCCTTAATTATTTTAATCTGAGTCTACTGGGTTTGTTTTTTACATCCAAGGGCTCGAGCTAATACAAAGGGCATTATGGTTAGGGCTACACCAGTGTGGAGGTGGAGAGGTAATATAACTGATGCAAGGAGAAGAGGAAATTTAATGTAAAAAGTAAAGGAAGAGAAGCTACATGTCTGCACAAGAGCCCCTGCGCTGTTCTAGCATCCATTTGTGATTGAAGTCAGCACAGAACATACCATAAGTGGTCCTAGAAGGAGACAGGTCACAGAAGACAATTTGAAGAAACTGCATTTAGGGTTATTTACCTGTTCATTCTATGAGTAGGTTTCCTGAAAATTTTAGGACTATCTAGGACTGCTCTGCATATATTTCATCACAGCAGCATGAATTCAGGCTCACTCCGCCCCCCATTTCATTCTCAAATCCCGTAAATGGTCTGGTATAGTCAGTGAGAAATCATTTTCTCCCACTGAAAAGACCACATAGTTTTCCTTGCTGTAGTTCCATCCACTCACAAAGAGAAGTAAGAAAGAACATTATGCTCATGAAAGCAACAAAAAAATCACATGTGTAAGCTGGAAGTTTCTTCTATAAGAATTTAAAGGTAGCAGAGCTCTGACGTTTTCTGCTTTAAGTAAAAATTGCACTGTAAATAGTAAAGGCTTTGATTCTTGCCAGCTTAAGCAGAAATTAAGGATAACTACTACTTGGTGGGTTTTGTCAAAAACAAAAACAGTAGCATTAGGGGAAACCTAAGAACTAATTTGTGTGCTAGCAAGAGAGTTAAATGCTCATTGATTTGCCATAAAAATGCATTTGTATGTACTAATGTTTTAATTAAGATTACATGAGCTACTGTAACAAAGAAATCTGAAAATATATTAGCTCAAACCAAATCATATTTCTTGCTCAAAGTCCACATCAAGTGTTTTTGATCATAGGCCTCTGGCTCCATCTGTTTATGCCTCTCCATTTCAGCATCTAAAATCCATGGTCACTACCTCTGTCTTTGTAGAGTTGACAGATAAAAAAGGAGGGGAAAGCCCCATGGGTGGTTTTTATGGACCTCTGACTGCAGGAGATGGCACGTCACTTAAGTGTACTTTCTGTTGACTGGTCCCCAGTCACACAGTCAGAGCGAGAGCAAAGGAGGACCACTGTGTGTCCCCAGGGAAGTGGGAACGGGTCTCTCTGCCACACTCTGACACGTACTTTTGAAAATAAGCACAAACATGTTAAGACCAAAGATACATGAGGTGCAGAGTGTCTCAAAAGTCTGTATTTCATAAACTCTAGTGGCAACATAAGAAGCTCATTTTGGAGAACTTGTTGAAAATGTGTATCCCACGATCCCACTCTCAGAGATTCTCATTCCTTAATGTGGAGTCTTTCCTGGGAATCTCCACTCTTTGGGGCTTCCCAGATGGCTCAGCAGTAAAAAACAAATCTGCCTGCCAGGGCAGGAGATGCAAGTTGGATCTCTGGGTTGGGAAGCTCTCTGGGAGGAAGAAATGACACCCCCACTCCAGTATTCTTGCCTGGGAAATCCCATGGACAGAGGAGCCTGGTGGACTGCATTGAAGCATTTCAGGAGTTACATTTTCTTAAGTAGGACATGTTGGACTTTAAAAGGAAAGTGGAATTTTTGCCTTATATATGGCATTGAGGTTCATTTATTTATAAGCTGGACAATTCCTATCTCAGCTCAATTTGTCCTTCATTAACATTGATCCTCTTAGAGAGTACAGCTTCCAGCGTGCCTAGGTGTATAGCGGAATATTCCCTGGGGCTCATCCACTTTCCCACGTGTGGAGCAATTGGTGCCAGGCAGTCAGCTGTGCTTGTTAATAATCACAGGAACTGTGCATTGGTTAAGTTTTCAGAGCTTTCAATCCTTGAGTATCTTATCCTTGAGCAGTTTGGATTTGTTTATTGTTGTTATTGTCTGTTTGTGTGTGAGTGTTCATCTCAAGGGGATGTGCCCATCTGGAGTAGAACCCAGACTGATCTTATCAGGGAGGAGTTTTAAAATCCTTCAACTCCCTTTACCCTTTGAGGTCTGGCTTAAAGCTCAACATTCAGAAAACTAAGATCATGGCATCTGGTCCCATCACTTTATGGCAAATAGATGGGAAACAGTAGAAACAGTGTCAGACTTTATTTTTCTGGGCTCCAAAATCACTGCGGATGGTGATTGCAGCCATGAAATTAAAAGACGCTTACTCCTTGGAAGGAAAGTTATAGCCAACCTAGACAGCATATTCAAAAGCAGAGACATTACTTTGCCAACAAAGGTCCATCTAGTCAAGGCTGTGGTTTTTCCAGGAGTCATGTATGGATGTGAGAGTTGGACTATCAAGCAAGCTGAGCACCAAAGAATTGATGCTTTTGAACTATGGTGTTGGAGAAGACTCTAGAGAGTCCCTTGGTCTGCAAGGAGATTCAACCGTCCACTCTAAAGGAGATCAGTCCTAGGTGTTCTTTGGAGGACCTGACGTTGAAGCTGAAACTCCAATACTTTGGCCACCTGATGCGAAGAGCTGACTCATTGGAAGAGACCCTGATGCTGGGAAAGATTGAGGGCAGGAGGAGAAGGGGACGACAGAGGATGAGATGGTTGGATGGCATCACCGACACAATGGACATGGGTTTGGGTGGACTCCAGGTGATGGACAAGGAGGCCTGGCGTGCTGCGGTTCATGGTGTTACAAAGAGTCGGACATGACTGAGTGACTGAACTGGACTGAACTCTGAGTTTATGGAGAGTTTATCAGACATACTTTCCATTTTCTGCTTACAGTTCTTACTGTGGCTTTTTTCCTAATGTCCTCTTGAGTTAAAGTCATTAGATACAGACACACTTGGCATATTAAACACATAGAAATATTTTTTTTCTTTATTTGAAATTTGCTCTCTATCAGTCAAGCTTTTACTAAGTTCTGTTGCAGTAACACATGACTCCAGAGTCTCAATGGCTTATAATAATTTAGATTGATTTCCAGTTTTGTAGGCTCTATGCTGGGGGTTGGTTGCCGCTATATTCCATGAAACTGAAAGTCTCTCAGTCATGTCCCACTCTTTGCGACCCCATGGACTATACAGTCCATGAAATTCTCCAGGCCAGAATACTGCAGTGGGTAGCCTTTTCCTTCGCCAGGGAATCTCCCAACCCAGGGATCGAACCCAGGTCTCCCACATTGCAGACAGATTCTTTACTAGCTGAGCCACCAGGGGAGCCCAAGATTAGTGGAGTGGGTAGCCTATCCCTTCTGTAGCGGCTCCCACCCAAGAATCAAATCAGAGTCTCCTGCATTGCAGGTGAATTCTTTCCCAGCTGAGCTATCAGGGAAACCCAAGGGACTTACTTAATTTGGGAAAAAGCAGCCCCTGTCTGAGATTTGTCTTTTTTTTTTTTTTTTTTTTTTTTTGCTGTAGCACATCTTCATTGCATCATGCAGGATCTTTCTTGGTGGTACACCAATTGTCTAGTCGTGAGGCAGGCTTCAGTAGTGGTGGCACATAGGCTCTCTAGTTATAGGTGTGGCCCTCGAGCTTAGTTGCTCTGAGGCATATGGGACCTTAGTTTCCCAACCAGGGGTCGAATCCACATCCCCCACATTCAAGGAGGATTCTTAACCATTGAACCAACAAGGGAAGTCCCTGGGATATGTCATTCTCATGGGAGAAGAAAAAAAATTGTAAGACCCATTTTGCCTGTTCACAGGTGGTATATACATTATTTTTGCTCCCATTCTGTTTTGAAAAGCATGTACTACGGCCAATACTGATCAAATGAGCCAGAAACCATTCTGTCACAGAAGGAGCAACAGATAACTTTACTAATAATGTAATTGACCATATGTTCCTATTGTTTTCTTTAGCTTTTTGGCCTTGTAATCTCTTTCAATTTCCCCAGATGTGATGACACCTAGATCCAACAACTAGTTTAAGATATCCCGCTTTTCCAACACAAAAATGTTTAAGTACAATGATATATCATGATGAAAAATGGCACACGAAAGGGTCACACCACCCAAAGTGTTCAAATGTTGCTCATCTCCAGTTAATTATTTCCATGGGGAAAGCAAGTATAGCTAGAAACTATATGTTGGCAAAATTTTCCAAAATGTTAGCAATGTGAATCAGATAGTACTTGGTCTGAGGGTGCCTTTAACCGGTGGGTTGTAGTTAGAAGTCTCTTCCTCAAGCACATTCAATTAATGTTAATTTTTTAAAAAGTCTTATTCACTCAATAGTCCAAGGGGATGTATGTCTAAGAGAAAGTTGAAAGTATTGTTTATAGCCTTTAAAAATTCATCTTTTATGAGATTCAGGAGTACATAAAATAATTCCAAATACGGCTAATTAAAACAGCTAATTATGGGCTCCTGGAGGCCTGCAGTGCTGGAAGTAGCACCTCAATCCTTCTTTAAACAGTTTTCCAAATTCATTGTATATCCATTTTCTGAAGCACTTAAGCGTTCTTCCCTTTCAGTTTGTTTTCATTATTACGTTTGTTAGCAAATGTTTTATGCCCCCAAAGTGGGAATAAACCAGTCAACTATACACAGCAAAGTCCTGGGGGTCTAATGTGTGAGGTTTTATTAGATGTAAGTACAAACTTTGTCATTTTTGAGATTCCGTTTGGTTTTATCTGAAAGGAAATGAACTTGGAAAGTCAGTGGTAGATGTCAGCTAAAGTTCAGTTGCCATAAAGAAGCACTGTATTCCCAAGAGTAAACATGACAATTCAGCAGTGTTGTGCGCTAAGTCGCTTCAGTCTTGTGTGACTCTTTGTGACCCCATAGACTGTAGCCTGCCAGGCTCCTCTGTCCATGGGATTCTCCAGGCCAGAATACTAGAGTGAGTTTCCATGCCCTCCTCCATGGGATCTTCCCAACCCAGGGATCGAACCCGTGTCTCCTGTGTCTCCTGCATTGGCAGGCAGGTTCATAACACTGGTGCCACATAGCTAGTTCTTCTGTTGTAGCTATGAGTATATCATTTTTTATTCCTAATGTAAATTTTTATGTACATGTAAAAAGCTAAGAATTTTTCAGGCATTCCCGGACAGTCCATTGGTCAGAACTCCATGCTTGCACTGCTGAGAACCCCAGTTCAATTCCTCATCTGGCAAACTAAAATTCCACCAGCCGAGCAGAGTAGCCAGAAAAAAAAAAAAAGAAGACATTTTTTTTCTTGTTTCTAATATAATCTTAATGTTTTCAGTGACATTGCTGTACTTGAAAGTATTATGTATTTTGCAGCCCACTTGTATCGCTTCTTTTAATTTCCTTATAATTTTCATACAACATTACACATACGTCTGCACTCCCTAGTCTTGATCACCCATCATAGAAAGGAACCTTCCTGTGCATTGCCCCCTGCCACGACCATCTCACGCATGGGTTGATAGATTATATACCCTGGGTACAGGTACTTTCTGTGTACCTGCCATAGACTCCGTGTTTTCTCTTGTGGTTTTATATTTTTACTCATAGACCATTTGTTTGACACTGAGCAAACATTTTTCACCGTGTTCTTGTGGAATAGTAATAGGCATCAAATAAAAGAGTGAGGCAGTTTACAAAAAAAAAAAAGTTTGCAAAAATGCTAGGAAAAGCAAAAGAAAGCACCTTTCTTTTATTTCTCAGAACTTTTAATAGCACAGTGTTAATTTTATGTAACCTAGAGGAGGATTCTAGTGTGCATCTTCTCCCAAACTTACTTGACAAGAGAACCCTTTATGCAGCATCTTGCAAGACCAGATATTCTGAGAAGTACACCTCAGGAAACATTTACATAGCTTAAAGACCATACATACCAGAAAAATTTTCAAAATATCCTCTGCCAAATGCTCTAAGGGTTTCTGAAAGTTTGGGATAGCTTAGTGTACAGACCTCACATTTCCCCAAAAGGGAAAGTGAAAATCACTCAGTTGTGTCCGACTCTACAACCCCATGGTTGTAAATTCTGGTTGGAATTCTCCAGGCCAGAATACTGGAGTGAATAGTCTTTCCCTTCTCCAGGGGATCTTTCCAACCCAGGGATCGAACCCAGGTCTCCTGAATCATAGAACAATTCTGTCTTTACCAATTTTAAATGTTGTAGTTACACATGAATTGGAGAAGGCAATGGCACCCCACTCCAGTACTCTTGCCTGGAAAATCCCATGGACGGAGGAGCCTGGTAGACTGCAGTCCATGGGGTCGCTAAGAGTTGGACACGACTGAGCGACTTCACTTTCACTTTTCACTTTCATGCATTAGAGAAGGAAATGGCAACCCACTCCAGTGTTCTTGCCTGGAGAATCGCAGGAACAGGGGAGCCTGGTGGGCTGCCGTCTATGGGGTCGCACAGAGTCGGACACGACTGAAGTGACTTACCTTACCTTACCTTACACATGAATAGTTTTTAAAGATAGAATTCTGTACTAACATATTATAAAAGGAAGGGAGGGAGAGAGGAAAGAAGAGGGAGAGGAGGAAAGAAAAGAGAAGGACAGCAGTAGAGGACATGCCTATCTTATCAGTGAGCAGGTGCAGTCAGTTCCCTGCATTTGTTCTGATTAATCTTGGCTGTAGAATTGTTAATGTATTAGGGGGTGAAGTCTTCATTATATCATTATGAAAACTGGGGGAGAAAAATAAGGGTTGCTTTGACTAGTTAATATACTTCTAGCATTTTATAAATTCGATTAATTATGTGTGGATCACATTACATCTGTTACAGTAATAACAACAGGCTGGTGTTTTCTGCTGAGAAAACGAGTCCATCAATCATCTCTAATCATTGATCTTCAGATAAGGGGCCCAATGCCGGCCCATGCTTACAGTAACCATACTGTGTTTTGAAGACTACTGCCAAAACATATTGTATTCCACAAATCTCTTGAGAAGGCCTATTCTGTTTCCACTTGTGATTTGAAATGACATTTGAAGTGGTGATGTATGTAGGCTTAAAGCAATCTTTTTCAATCATTATGCCTTTAAGCACCACTCGCGTCCCTCAGGATTCTTTGACCTTTTTTCTCTGCATTATGCTTTTTTGACAGCTCAGAGAGAGAAGTGGTATACCTGACATCTGGTGTAAACATGAAATGTTAATTCTTAGCACATACTTAATATTGCCAACTGCTTTCCAATACTCGTGTGAAATGTTTTGTTTTTTTCCCATGGCTATAACACATAATCTATATGAGTTTTCTTAAACTAATGCTGGTATGCAGTAAAAGTTATTTCTTGGTTTTCCTTCGCTGTGGTTCTGAATCTTGGATTCCTTAGTATAGATTAGTTGAGTGGCAGAGGTTCAAGAGTCCTTAGCCATAAAATGAGAGAATTTTGTCCTTTACAGTACTAGAGTGGCTAATGCATGCGTGCGTGCTAAGTCACTTCAGTTGTGTCCGACTCTGTGTGATCTTGTGGATTGTAACCCACCAGACTTCTCTGTCCATGACATTCTCCAGGCAAGAATACTGGAGTGGGTTGCCATGCCTTCTCCAAGGGATCTTCCCGACCCAGGGATTGAATCAGCATCTCTTGCATCTCCTGCATTGGCAGGTGGGTTCTTTACTACTAGCACTATCTGGGAAGCCCCAGAGTGGAGAATAAGGAAGGTTAAAGGAATACTAGAACAAGATGCAGATGCAAAAGAGGGTAAAATTAAGGCATTGCTAATGTTTCTATTATGGAAGCAGAACAGAGGCACAATTACATATCTCCAATAGGCATTGGTGAAGAAGGCAATGGCACCGCACTCCAGTACTCTTGCCTGGAAAATCCCATGGATGGAGGAGCCTAGTGGGCTGCAGTCCATGGGGTCGCTGAGGGTTGGACACGACTGAGCAACTTCACTTTGACTTTTCACTTTCATGCATTGGAGAAGGAAATGGCAACCCACTCCAGTGTTCTTGCCTGGAGAATCCCAGGGGCGGGGGTCGCACAGAGTCGGACACGACTGAGGTGACTTAGCAGCAGCAGCAGTAGCAATAGGCATTGGAATGTATCAAAGTGCCCATGATTTCTTTCTGATTCTCAGTGAAGTATTTTGGAGGTATATATTCCAAGCTACAAAGAATCATTAAGAATCCTACGCTTAATTGAAAGAAATGCTGGTTTTCTAAAGCCAAGTCATTACGATCAGCCCATTGTAATATAATGAAGGAAATCTTGAGCAAGTGAAAGGAGTAGATGAAATGCAGAACTCACTGAAAATCCAGGTATCTGCAAGTTGGGAGAACTTGAAAACAATGCATGAATTGGATACCTAGTCAAAGGAAGGAAGCATTAAAGAGATAGGCTGGGAATTTCCATTGGAAGTATTATGTAGAGAAAATTCAGAACTGAAACTGTGAGAGAGTTTTTCCCAAAGAACAGCATCTGTGTATATCTGCTGTTACACTTGTGACCCTCTCAGTCTTATGTACATGATTAGAGACTAATTCCTTGAATCTCTTTTAATAGGAATTGAGACAACTAGCAGTGGGTTGGGCTTCCCTGGCTGCTCAGACAGTAAAGAATCTGCCTGCAATGTGGGAGACCTGGGTTCAATCCCTGGGATGGGAAGTTCCCCTGGAGGAGAGCATGGCACGCATTCTAGTATTCTTGCCTGGAGAATCCCCATGGACAGTGGAGCCTGGTGGGCTACAGTCCATGGGGTTGCAAAGAGTCGGTCACGACTGAGCGACTAAGCACAGCACACAGGACAACAGTGGTTACTAGGACTATGATAAGACATCCTAATAGAGGACATAACTTAAAACCATTATACATATATATATATATATATGCACACAAATTTATTTAAAATTTTGTATCATATAAAATTGATTCTTCTAAGCTCTGTGCAAGCCTAATGAATGAGAACCTTTATACCTGGAATTGAAAAAATATAATGGAGTTGATAAATGTATAGACAATCATACTCTATCTTAGTGCTAGTAGAATCCTAGTAAGAGCTTAGGGAAATAACCTTCAAATGGTCTTTTGAACAATGGGGTGTTTCACTGGAAGACTAAAGGACAGATGAGTTCTATGAAAATTCTTTTGGAATCGGAGAATGCAAGAGCCTCCTTTGCCGGATAATTGCCCTGACTAAGGGAAAGGAATTCTTTAACAAAGTCACGTACACAATTCCACATGGGAAATGAGGGACATTCTCCAGAGAATTCCAAGTCTGTTTACCGAGGTTCAGCATGATCTCTGTCAGGATAGGGGTATGCGGTTTGAATGCACCTTTGGGAGAATGTCTCCAACAATCTGGCCCAGTTTGGAAATGCATCAGGAAACATTCCAATTGCAGGTTGGTTTCAGGCCTGGTTGTGTCCCCTCCAAGGACAGGCAAAACTTCCAAGTACAGTTGAAAGAATACCATGCACTGCCTCCTGAGCGTGCCCTATTATTGTCTCTTTTTTCTGTGATACCCTTTAAAAACCAGCCAGTTACTGTACTAGGGAGATAATCCAGGGATAAGACTTACTCAGTGCAAACCTTTTATTAAAGGCCTACAGTGCTTCGTTCTAGAGAATTTTGTTTTCCTTTTTTTAAACTCTTAGATCAGATTTTCAAAAGCACATCAGAAATATTCCTAGTCTTAAATCCAGGGATTTATATAACACAAAGTTGCAAGACCAGTGGGAAATTAATTTCCTTTGAAGTACAAGAGCTTGAAGTTTGCATCCTCCCACCATGGAGCGAAATTTATTCAGGCACTGTTGATAACCTCTTAAGGTCCTTTCTACCCCAAATTACAAGCTGACTGCAGGAAGCCAGTGATTGCCTGGGTCATTCTGGCTAATCTAGGAAATATCAGGTCAAAGAAAGGTTAACTAGAGACTGCTCACGTTGCTCACAAACATGGACCCCCATTGGAGAACGTGTCTTGTATGTACATGGCATTTATGATATGCATCCTGTATAGTTAGGGAGAAGATGATTCCTTTAAATGTTGACAAGGTATTATATTTTATCAAGCTGTTGTTGTTCAGTCACTAAGTGGTGTCTGACTCTTTGTGACCCATGGCTGCAGCATGCCAGCCTTCCTGTCCTTCACTGTCTCTCAGAGTTTGTTCAAACTCATGTCCATTGAGTTAGTAATGCCAGGCTTCCCTGTCCTTCACTATCTCCCAGAGTTTGCTCAAATTCATGTATGGAGTCAGTGATGCCATCCAACCATCTTATCCTCTGTTGCCTCCTTCTCCTCCTGCCCTCAATCTTTCACAGCATCAGGGTCTTTTCCAATGAGTTGGCTCTTCACATCAGGTGGCCAGAGTATTGGAGCTTCAGCTTCAGCATCAGTCCTTCCAACAAATATTCGGAGTTGATTTCTTTTAGGATTGACTGGTTTGATCTCTTTGCTCCAGCACCACAATTCAAAAGCATCAACTTTTTGAAAGCCATCGTTTTGACTGTAGGGACCTTTGTCAGCTAATTGATGTCTCTGCTTTTTGAATACACTGTCAAGGTGAGATATTTTCTCAAGCTGAGATATCTTTAAATGGATATCTTTGAATGGATGCGATGTGTGTTATATTTTACCATCAAGTATTTATTTATTTGTATTCCAAACTTGCTACTTAAAATTCTTCTTTGGGCACAAAAATTTCTGGGTCTTTTGCGAAGAACATTTGGCATGTATTATTCTTCAGTTCTGAAGGAGAACAGCCCTGGGATTTCTTTGGAAGGAATGATGCTAAAGCTGAAAGTCCAGTACTTTGGCCACCTCATTCGAAGAGTTGACTCATTGGAAAAGACTCTGATGCTGGGAGGGATTGGGGGCAAGAGGAAAAGGGGACGACAGAGGATGAGATGGCTGAATGGCATCACTGACTCGATGGACGTGAGTCTCAGTGAACTCCGGGAGTTGGTGATGGACAGGGAGGCCTGGCGTGCTGCGATTCATGGGGTTGCAAAGAGTCCGACTGATCTGATCTGATCTGATTCTTCAGTTTATTGTTTCTCTGAAGTTCCACTTATCTTGAGCTTTACATAGAAAAGTATAACAAATTCCAGTTGACCACTGAAACTGAAAGAAGACTTCATGTTTAGTTGTAAAGGAGAATACAGGACTCCTTCCACTCTACCACATTTTTATGTAAACCTCAGATCTGAGAACTGGATGCTGAGCACAGGAACTTTCATTTTTCTTTTGTCCCTTTGTATATTTTTCAAGATACAATGTAGGAAATGAAGTAGAGTTGTCACTGTAGCCCTGAAAAAGAATAATAAGTACGTGTTCACTGCTAAAATTCTATATATGTTTTCTTTATTGCTTTCCTCCTCTGGCAGAAAAAAAAAATTACTAACAATGAGAAATAATGTAGCTGTTATATTTCAGCTGTTTATTTCCTTCCTGTGTGCATGTGTACACATTGCTTTTTGGCAAAATTGTAGATTTGCTAAGGAAGGGAATTGTCGATGCAGGAGAATGACATGCATAGAGAAAAGGAGGTATTTATTGACACATAGTCTCCACTAAATATAGTTAAACTAAAGAACATATTGAAAAGTAAGATTTTTAAAATAAACCCAATATTTTCCCTTGAAGATACTTAAAAAAAAAGAGTTTGTGGTTTTTTTTTTTTTTTTTTTAGGTGTTAAAATCAATGGTGCTTATTATAGAACACAGAAAATTTAGCAGGTTTAAATCACAGAGGTAAAATTACCCATATTACCAAAATAGCCATCATCTTGATCTATTTATTTTATTTTTTCTTAACATATTTTGTTTCATAATCGAGAGCAACTGCACTGACATATTTACATTTTTTCTATTAATGTGGTAACATTTCTATGTTAGTACGAACACTTTAGAAACAATCCTATCTTATTGAAAACCTTTATATAAAAATAATGATTTAAATCATTCCTTATATTTTAAGATGAATATCATTTTATTTGTCATATATGGCACATTTTTGTACTTTTTATCTTATTTGTCACCTTTTATTATTGTATTTAGTTAGTTTTGTTTTTGTTTCCTTATTTTGCTTTATTAGAGTATCAAAAATAAAACTGTATAGTAAAATCCCTTTGGTTTATATACAGTGTTCTGCCTTGAGTGTCACTTTTGATAAAGTCTCCACGTTATAAGTTCAACTAAATATGTATTTTTTCAGTCTTTATGCTTTTGATCTATCTAGAATTTCTTTGATGTAATGTGTAAGATAAGGATTTAGCATCATTTTTGTCTTGCAAGAAGGGAATGGCAAGCAATCAATGCAAAGAAATAGAGGAAAACAACAGAATGGGAAAGACTAGAGATCTCTTCAAGAAAATTAGAGATACCAAGGGAACATTTCATGCAAACATGGGCTAAATAAAGGACAGAAATGGTATGGACCTAACAGAAACAGAAGATATTAAGAAGAGGTGGCAAGAATACACAGAAGAACTGTACAAAAAAGATCTTCACGACCAAGATAATCATGACGGTGTGATCACTCACCTAGAGCCAGACATCCTGGAATGGGAAGTCAAGTGGGCCTTAGAAAGCATCACTACGAACAAAGCTAGTGGAGGTGATGGAATTCCAGTTGAGCTATTTCAAATCCTGGAAGATGATGCTGTGAAAGTGCTGCACTCATTATGCCAGCAAATTTGGAAAATTCAGCAGTGGCCACAGGACTAGAAAAGGTCAGTTTTCATTCCAGTCCCAAGGAAAGGCAATGCCAAAGAATGCTCAAACTACCACACAATTGCACTCATCTCACACACTAGTAAAGTAATGATCAAAATTCTGCAAGCCAGGCTTCAGCAATACGTGAACCGTGAACTTCCAGATGTTCAAGCTGGTTTTAGAAAAGGCAGAAGAACCAAATTTCAAATTGCCAACATCTGCTGGATCATGGAAAAAGCAAGAGAGTTCCACAAAATCATCTATTTCTGCTATATTGACTATGCCTAAGCCTTTGACTGTGTAGATCACAATAAACTGGGAAATTCTGAAAGAGATGGGAATACCAGACCACCTGACCTGCTTCTTGAGAAATCTATATGCAGCTCAGAAAGCAACAGTTAGAACTGGACATGGAACAACAGACTGGTTCCAAATAGGAAAAGGAGTATGTCAAGGCTGTATATTGTTACCCTGCTTATTTAACTTCTATGCAGAGTACATCATGAGAAATGCTGGGCTGGAAGAAGCACAGCTGAAATCAAGATTGCCGGGAGAAGTATCAATAACCTCGGATATGCAGATGACACCACCCTTATGGCAGAAAGTGAAGAGGAACTCAAAAGCCTCTTGATGAAAGTGAAAGAGGAGAGTGAAAAAGTTGGCTTAAAGCTCAACATTCAGAAAACGAAGATCATGGCATCTGGTCCCCTCACTTCATGGGAAATAGATGGGGAAACAGTGGAAACAGTGTCAGACTTTATTTTTTTGGGCTCCAAAATCACTGCATATGGTGATTGCAGCCATGAAATTAAAAGACTCTTACTCCTTGGAAGGAAAGTTATGACCAACCTAGATAGCATATTGAAAAGCAGAGACATTACTTTGCCAACAAAGGTCCATCTAGTCAAGGCTATGGTTTTTCCAGTGGTCATATATGGATGTGAGAATTGGACTGTGAAGAAAGCTGAGCACCTAAGAATTGATGCTTTTGAACTGTGGTGTTGGAGTAGACTCTTGAGAGTCCCTTGGACTGCAAGGAGATCCAACCAGTCCATTCTAAAGGAGATCAGTCCTGGGTGTTCTTTGGAAGGACTGATGCTGAAGCTGAAACTCCAATACTTTGGCTGCCTCATGAGACGAGTTAACTCATTGGAAAAGACTCTGATGCTGGGTGGGATTGGGGGCAGGAGGAGAAGGGGATGACAGAGGATGAGATGGCTGAATGGCATCACTGACTTGATGGACATGGGTTTGGGTGAACTCCAGGAGTTGGTGATGGACAGGGAGGCCTGGCGTGCTGCAATTCATGGGGTTGCAAAGAGTCGGACACAACTGAGCGACTGAACTGAACTGAACTTGTCACACGAACAGCTATTAATAGTTATCTCAGCACACTTCAATGACTAATCCTTTCTTTCCTCGACATCTTTGAAATTCCATCAAAATTGTATTAAAATATCATGTAGATTGATATATACGTATATACATGCATGAATAAATTTTTGAACTCTTTATTCTGTGTTGCTGTTCTATTGCTATAGCATCACCATGGTATTTAAATGCTGTATCTATTTTAATTCCATACTGTTTTAATAATTTGTGGGACAAATCCTATTATACAGTTAGCCAAAAAACAAAAAAAAAAGTCTTTCAAACACATTCTTCTAAACGCACATCAGAGTCATTACATTTAAATGTTTTTAATTTACATTTTTTAAAAAAACATGGTGACTAAATTAAAGGGGGCTACCTAGTTTTCCATACTTATTTGCAAATTTTCTGGCCACTAAGTTAGTGTCTAAATTCTTGGGTGATGCTCTTGTGTCCCCAGAAGATACCAGCGGAGCCATTTTTGAAATACACCTGGAGGAGAGTTCCATTGCTCTTGTGTAACTAGGGCTATCTTTCTTTTGTTCTAATAGATAATCATCATGGTTTTGTTTGGTCATTTAGATTGTTTGGACTTCTGCTGTTATAATGCTGTGATGAATAGCTTTGAGTGTAAAATTTAGTTCATAGTTAAGGTTATTATAAAAGATTTTTCTCTATTTGAATTCCTTTTCAAGACCACAAATAGTGAGCCTGATGATACAGTTTTTGTAGTTGAAATACGAGCCATTCTTGTCTATTCTATCTTTTTTTCTTTTCTTTTCCACTGCTTTAAAAGCGTCCCAACAAACAAGCAAAAAAAAAAAATCAATATCTCAAGCAAACTATATTGTTTCATAACCACATCAGTATTTTGCATTAGTATGCTATAGAAAAGTCTAGTTACAGATGAGGAATCTTGAGATCTTTATAGACTGATTTGAGCAAAATCACATAGTGTATGTCAGAGCCCTAGTCAAACTCAGGTTTTTTGATAACTCTGAATTGTTCTTTTCAGTACAGGGTGCTGTCTTCTGGCTTCTTTTAAGAACATGATGAATTCTATAAGGAAAAATGGGTGTTAAGCTTTTCTTAAAAGGAAACAGACTTCAGTTTTAGTTGGGAGGAAAAGGTGATATTGTAGTCAAAGAGAGTCAAGCATGGAAATGATTTATCATATTCAAGGTCCCCCAGTTAGAGAAACCAGAATAATGGACATTGAGGAGACTTAGCCATCCTCCTTTCTTTTGTTTGTCCAATGAGTACAGCATCGCTATCTTACTGAAAAGGCATAGTAAATAATTACTGAATTAACAAATGTTTGTGAGTTCACTTTCACCAACTTAAATTAAGAAAGAAAATTTCTGATCCCTTGGCATCTTTTCTAAAATGGAATGGACCCCTTATAGAGTAAACTTAGCTTAAAAGTTAGGTAATTGTTTACTTTGTATATATTCATTTTTTGCCTTTTGTGTGGGGAAAGGATCTTGTCAAAAAGATAAATCAGAAGTAATTTCTAATGTGTAAGCGGGAGCCTTAGACATTGGTCTAATAAGGAAAGACAGAGAATGGTGAACCCATCAGAGCCAAGTGAATGAAAGTATTGGGTCGACCAAAAGGCTCAATTGGTTTTT
Organism: Bos mutus; assembly: GCF_027580195.1. Classification (NCBI taxonomy): domain Eukaryota; kingdom Metazoa; phylum Chordata; class Mammalia; order Artiodactyla; family Bovidae; genus Bos; species Bos mutus. The sequence goes on from NC_091638.1 coordinate 27,519,860, forward strand.
CCTATGAGATGTTAAAGAAAAACCCAAACGAAGCTTGGCCAACCCCATATTAGGAGCTGAGAAGAGAAGATTTCAAAAAGGGGGCATTTTGTGAAAGACTGTTTTACTTGATGAGATGTAGGAGATTCCTGGCAAAGTGGCCTTTCAGAATTAAGGCATGCTGCTGCTGCTAAGTCACGTCAGTCATGTCCAACTCTGTGCGACCCCATAGACAGCAGCCCACCAGGCTCCTCTATCCCTGGGATTCTCCAGGCAAGAACACTGAAGTGGGTTGCCATTTCCTTCTCCAATGCATGAAAGTGAAAAGTGAAAGTGAAATCGCTCAGTCGTGTCCGACTCTTAGCGACCCCATGAACTGTAGCCTACCAGGCTCCTCCGTCCATGGGATTTCCCAGGCAAGAGTACTGGAATGTGGTGCCATTGCTTTCTCCATTAGGGCATGGAGTATCAATAAATCTAGACAAAGGAGAGAAACGAGAATCAGAGGAGAATACTTGAACTCCCTACATTAATGGGTTTAATGGCAAACAAGAAGGAAATGAGAATATTTCTGAAAGCCCAGGAACTTCTGTTTGATTTCATGATCACCTGAACAGGCTCCTATTTCCTATGACATTTTTCTGAGTACATGTTTTTGAAAAAAAAACAAAAACAAAAACCTGAAATTATGCAATATTGAACACCCACTGCTTTGTGGTATGTTGGGGATGGTGGTAGAGGACAGTCAAACATCGGGTTGATTGAACTAGACTTTTAAGTTCTTTCTGATCGTATTGCCTTGCTTTCTATTGAAGAACTAGAATTTTTGAACTGATCAGTTGACATCAAAAAGTTTGTGGGTGGAGTCAAAATTCTACTTTCAGTCCTGATTAAACCTCCTAGATGGGCTGCCGTCTCTGGGGTCGCACAGAGTCGGACACGACTGAAGCTACTTAGCAGCAGCAGCAGCAGCACCTTATGACTTTGCATGAGGTCATCATGGGACCTCCAGACTCCTTAGGCTGAGAGAATGCATGTGAGGTGTTCTATGTTCTTCTCTACCCTTCATCTGACCTTAGCAATTCCACTCAACAAAGGCTTGGACATCTTTTAAGTTCTCCAGTTCTGGAAACTGCCAGTGTCTGTACCTGAGGAGTCTCCTCTCAGATTTCTCATTTCCACTATAGTCTCTCCCTACAGTGCTTGTCCACACAGTAGCCAGTTATGGCTTTAAAATGTAAATTCAGTCACCTCACTCTCTTGCTTAAAAGCCCTTCAGCAGATGCTTATCACAAAGTCAAGTTCAGATCCTTGTCTTCCCCACGCAGTGTGGAACATCTGGTATCAACCCAAGGTAGGACACTCTCCCATTCCCCTCTCCAGTGTTTCCTTCTGCCTAGACCTGCTGTCCTTTACTCCTCAGAACCTCCAGCATTTAGGGCTATTCTTTCTGCCTGTAATGTTCATCTCTCTCTCTCTCTCTCTCTCTCTCTCTCTCTCTCTCTCTCTTTCTGAAAAGAGGAGAGGAAAAAAAGCACAGACCTTAGGGGTTCTGGGACATAGCCATGGGAAAGCAAACATAAACCCAAGAATCCTTTGAAGTCTCAGATCTTACTTTGAAGATTCTTGCAGTTTTTGCTTCCTGCCCCACGGTGTATCCACATGGTAAAATAGATACCCTTGGAAGATGTGCAGTGTGTGCCCCAGAGCCTCATATCCCCAGAAGCCAAGCTTCTGCTTCTGAGGAGCATACCCTTCAGTCTAAGAAACATAAAAGATCTTATATCTTTTGCAGAGTTTATCCTTAGGAGATGAGCTTGCTTCGTAACCACAGCCTGTTGCTTAAAAGTAAATATAGAATGCTGATTTCTTCTTGTTGTTCCATCACCAATTCATGTCCAACTCTTTGTGACCCCATGGACTGCAGCACACCAGGCTTTCCTGTCCCTCACCGTAGAAAGATGATACGAAAGCTTAACCATGAGCATGGTTAGAAGAGTGGGCTCGTCTGGAAAAATAACTCGCTGAGTAGCAGAGTTGTGAGCTGTGTGGATATGACAGGATGAGGGACACAAGAGGCTGAGGGAGCATTGGGAGCATTCATTACAGAGACTTCAACTCTGTCCCTATGGCTCCCTGGAGCATCTCTTAGCATCAGTTTATTACATTATGTTAACTAATGCTTTTGCTATGAGAGTTGTGTTCCTCAGACTCAGTATACTAAGAGAGAGAAGCATGTCATACATTTTAGAATGGTTCTTACAAATACTGTAATGTTTAATTAGGCTCCTAAATCAGCTTGTTTCAAATATCTGGGGTATAAGATTAAAGCATTCGAATTTAGCTAGATGGATTAATGACCTGTGGCTTAGAGGTAAATTGGTTAAAAAAAAAAAAAAAAAAATTCTTTAAATACTGGTTTCCTATTATCTTGAGCACAAGCTTTTATGAAAACTCATTTGGTTACAATAAGGACAGTTTGAATCCCTTTTTTAGTATAAGCAGTTTAAAAAGTTGTGATTAAAGAACTCATCCTGGGTAGTGATTGAGCTTCAAGAATAGATTAAGTTGAATCTTTTTTTAAGTAGTGGAACCAAAATACATGAAGCCTTTGTTTGTTCTTGATATTTTTGTTAATAACTGAGTTGGTCTCTTGGTAGTCAGGCACAAATAACCTTGGAGTTAAGATGCTTTTTTTTTCTCTTTCTATTACAAGGTCACACAATTAACCCTCTTGAGTTTTTCTTCTCTCTTCATCTTACATGAACATTAATAGATCTTTAAGAGAAGCGGTCAAAAGTCTGATTGTCTTCTGATTTGGAAATTCAAGGTAGAAGGAATCTTCCTTTGCTTTGATCTCATAACAGGTACTAAACACTGATCCATAAACTTATGGAAACAAATATTATAATAAAGTTCCCTTTGGTATGTAGATCAGTTCTTAAAATATCATTGTCATTGCTAGATTCCTATAGGAATCTATATCTAATCTAATCTAATGTTTCCCAAGGAATTGAATTTTTATGTATACCTATGTAATCTGAAGTAATCACTAGCACTGATTTACAAAGCTGAGTACCCAGAGCTTTTATCTTCTTCTTTGTAAGGTCATTTGGTATAGCATGCATGGTAATCTGAATCCTTAAATAGTCTCTAATTCTTTGAGAGTAAACAGCTAGAAAGGGACACATTGTGTTGTCATGGTTGCAGAGAACTGTTGATCACGATTACACTTTTAAACCTGAAATGGCATGGTGATTTTCACAATGGCCTGCGATTACACATTCGTATAAAACTTCCCAAAATAAGTCTTTCTCAAATAAAAATTTTCCACACTGCAGCTGTACAAAAGATTATTATTTTGCAAGCTAAAGAAAATGTGTTAATTACTTGGAAGCAGATTCTAATTGAAAGAGTAATGGGAGATATAGGACTTCTATCATGACCCCAACTGGGATGGTGCTCTTGTTTGAGAAAGCAATTTCACAGCAGCTCTGAACTTCAGTGTTCCCATCTGTTAAATGGATATGATTATGAACACCTCCTATTTGAAGATAAACAAATGGGAAAGTTAAAAGAAAAAGTAATGGGATCTTTGAAGGAGAAAGGAAGAGCCTTGTGTTAAATTGGAGAATCTTTGTGTAAAATTTACTTTCAAATTTTAATTAGACGCTTCAATCAGAAATTTATTTTTAACCATTTAAACCCAGTTATAAGTCTCTGTCCAGAGTAGGTTAACTTTTCTGGTTTTGTGATGCAGCCAGGCATAAACAGATGAGTCAGGAGGTTTTGACTCACAATATCACTTGTTCATTTAATTCAGCAAGCGTTTATTTTACTTTGTGCTGGGCTCAAAGGATATAACAGTAAAGAAGACATAATTGTTGCATTGATGCTGCTCATAATCTAGGGATAGAGAAACATGTGAAAAAGAGACCTATAAGCCACATGATAAGCAGTGAAGGCATTTACGAATTGCCCTGGGGGTGGACAGGTGGGACTCACAGGTTAGCAAGGGACTAAAGTTTCACCTTTACACAGCATTCTGTAAAACCTCTCTTATCGTATGACTCTTCATCATAGAAACTCACTTTACCAAAAGTTAATTATTTAAGAGTAAATTTAGAGATACACATTACAGCAGTCGAGCTAGATCATTTTTTAAAGGGTAGACATCAGCAGTAGGGGAAAAGAGGTAGTGTTTTTTGAACCTGCATGCTAAATACTTTTCTGTTCATTTCTATATTTTACTCCTGACAAAAATCCTGTTAAGTAAGAAGTATTCCATTTTTCAGATATAGGAAACCCTGGCTCACAGCAGTAAAAAAAAGTCACCCAAGATTGACAAGCTAATAGACACCATAGGTTTGGCCTAGCTTGGCTTTTGTTTGTTTGTTTTTGTTTTTTTTTAATTTTATTTTATTTTTAAACTTTACATAATTGTATTAGTTTTGCCAAATATCAAAATGAATTCACCACAGGTATACATGTGTTCCCCATCCTGAACCCTCCTCCCTCCTCCCTCCCCATACCATCCCTCTGGGTCGTCCCAGTGCACCAGCCCCAAGCATCCAGTATTGTGCATCGAACCTGGACTGTCAACTCGTTCATACATGATATTTTACATGTTTCAATGCCATTCTCCCAAATCTCCCCACCCTCTCCCTCTCCCACAGAGTCCATAAGACTGATCTATACATCAGTGTCTCTTTTGCTGTCTCGTACACAGGGTTATTGTTAGCATCTTTCTAAATTCCATATATATGTGTTAGTATACTGTATTGGTGCTTTTCTTTCTGGCTTACTTCACTCTGTATAATAGGCTCCAGTTTCATCCACCTCATTAAAACTGATTCAAATGTATTCTTTTTAATGGCTGAGTAATACTCCATTGTGTATATGTACCACTGCTTTCTTATCCATTCATCTGCTGATGGACATCTAGGTTGCTTCCATGTCCTGGCTATTATAAACAGTGCTGCGATGAACATTGGGGTACACGTGTCTCTTTCCCTTCTGGTTTCCTCAGTGTGTATGCCCAGCAGTGGGATTGCTGGATCATAAGTCAGTTCTATTTCCAGTTTTTTAAGGAATCTCCACACTGTTCTCCATAGTGGCTGTACTAGTTTGCATTCCCACCAACAGTGTAAGAGGGTTCCCTTTTCTCCACACCCTCTCCAGCATTTATTATTTGTAGACTTTATAATAATGAGAAAACAGAAAGAGAAATTAAGGAAACAATTCCATTCACCATTGCAACGGAAAGAATAAAATACTTAGGAATATATCTACCTAAAGAAACTAAAGACCTATACATAGAAAACTATAAAACACTGGTGAAAGAAATCAAAGAGGACACTAATAGATGGAGAAATATACCATGTTCATGGATTGGAAGAATCAGTATAGTGCAAATGAGTATACTACCCAAAGCAATTTATAGATTCAATGCAATCCCTATCAAGCTACCAATGGTATTCTTCACAGAGCTAGAACAAATAATTTCACAATTTGTATGGAAATACAAAAAACCTCAAATAGCCAAAGCGATCTTGAGAAAAAAGAATGGAACTGGAGGAATCAACCTACCTGATTTCAGGCTCTACTACAAAGCCACAGTTATCAAGACAGTATGGTACTGGCACAAAGACAGAAATATAGATCAATGGAACAAAATAGAAAGCCCAGAGATAAATCCATGCACATATGGACACCTTATCTTTGACAAAGGAGGCAAGAATATACAATGGATTAAAGACAATCACTTTAACAAGTGGTGCTGGGAAATCTGGTCAACCACTTGTAAAAGAATGAAACTAGAACACTTTCTAACACCATACAGAAAAATAAACTCAAAATGGATTAAAGAGCTAAATGTAAGACCAGAAACTATAAAACTCCTAGAGGAGAACATAGGCAAAACACTCTCTGACATACATCACAGCAGGATCCTCTATGACCCACCTCCCAGAATATTGGAAATAAAAGCAAAAATAAACAAATGGGACCTAATTAACCTTAAAAGCTTCTGCACATCAAAGGAAACTATTAGCAAAGTGAAAAGACAGCCTTCAGAAAGGGAGAAAATAATAGCAAATGAAGCAACTGACAAAGAACTAATTTCAAAAATATACAAGCAACCCCTGCAGCTCAATTCCAGAAAAATAAACGACCCAATCAAAAAGTGGGCCAAAGAACTAAACAGACATTTCTCCAAAGAAGACATACAGATGGCTAACAAACACGTGAAAAGATGCTCAGCATCACTCATTATCAGAGAAATGCAAATCAAAACCACTATGAAGTACCATTTTGTTTGTTTTAAAATAAATCAAGCACTTACATAAGCCTTACTAAACACCAGATACTATCATAAATGTTTAATAATAAAATCCGTATTTATTAGGAGTCAGACTCATATGTCTTGCTCTGATTTCAGTGTCTTTCTAATTTCCATGTATATGGGTTTGTGTGTGTGTGTGTGTGTGTATGTATATATAATAGAGTAGGCAATGACGGATGCTTAGCATCCGGATGATTACAGAAAAGCTGAATCAAGCCAATTTTGGTTTTATTTTTCAAAGCATGTGTGTTTCCCTCAGTTGCTCATTGGACAGAGCAGTTCATATGTTTCCTGACCTCTTTCCCCATCCCATGCTCTGGGCCAAAGAGGTGAGGATGATGCTCCTATCTGAGATGCTTAGGGACCAATAGGAGAAACAGAGAAGGACATGAACAATTTGTAGGAAAACAGAATATACAGGATAGGCCTATGTAATCAAGTGTATCTAATCTAGACTTCTCAGGCCACTCAGTTAATTACAGTTGTTTTGATCATTATATCAATTTAGATTATTTGCATTTTTATCTTAGTACATTATTAATATATATTTCATTTTCATTGTACATTAAACATTTTCTTATACTGTTTGAAAGAATGAGAGTTCTATATTTATAGATTCTTTTTTTCTATGAGTTCAAAGCACTTCCGTGCATATCAAATTATTAATCATCACCGCAGAGTAAAAAGGAGTGATTAAAATCATATCTTCTTTTTAAAATTAGAAGTCACTGTTAAAGATGAGAGAGGAATCAAAGGTTTTCTTAATTGTGATGGTTATTTTAACATTTATTGCAAAGGCTTAGAAACTATCTTCACCCTTTATTGTTCCACACCATCTTTTCAAATCAAATAGCTAAAAAGAGAGATTAACTTCCCATTTAATATTTGAAAAAAATTATTTATAAAATAAACATAAATATGGGGGCTTCCCTCATGGCTCAGCAATAAAGAATCTGCTTGCCAATGGAGGAGATGCAGTTTCGATCCCTGGTCCGGGAAGATGCCCTGGAGAAGGAAATGGCAACCCACTCCAGTATTCTTGCCTGGGAAATCTCTCAAGGAGCCTGGTGGGCTACAGACCATGGGGTCGCAAAGAGTCAGACACGACTGAGCAACTAAACAACAACAAACATAAATATACTTATCTCTGTGTTTACTCTTCTCTGCTGCTGCTTTTTTTAACCATGCTCGCCATTATCTTCATAATGACTTTTTTACTGTTGGCCAGACATATTGAGGTTAGATGTCACGTGCCCCAGTGTCAAACAACAAAGTCTTTGTTACTTCATTCTCTGCTGCTGCTGCTAAGTCTCTCAGTCGTGTCTGACTCTGTGCAACTCCACAGATGGCAGCCCACCAGGCTCCTCTGTCCCTGGGATGCTCCAGGCAAGAATACTGGAGTGGGTGGCCATTTCCTTCTCCAGTGCATGCATGCATGCTAAGTCACTTCAGTCATGTCCAACTCTGAGTGACCCTATGGCCAGCAGCCCACCAGGCTCCTCTGTCCACGGGATTCTCTAGGCAAGAATACTGGAGTGGGTTGCCATTTTTTTCTCCCATTTCACTCTCTACCAGATTAAAATAATAAATCTTCTATTTCTGTTCTCCAGGAGCCTTAGAATACATTGCTTCTGAATCACATTATTTTTATATTGCTAGATGCTTAATTAACATCTGAAAAGTTAATATATTTTATTAAGACTATATAATGTTCTCACTAATCAGTCCCAGGCTTGTTTTTTTTTTTTTTTTAATAGCTATTAACTTACTACCCTTTGAGTTTTTACTTAAAAATGAGAACAGTTTGTCCTTAAACTTAAATCTCAAAATCCCTTACCTTGTGTAGACTCAATTCAATAGTAATTTGAGGAGAATATCTCCACAGACTTGTCTAATGAATTAAGTGTATTATTATTATTATTTTCAGCCTTTCCCGTGAAGAGGAAGCAATTTTCTGTGCCCTCTCAGTGGTGTGTCTTAGTCTGCTACACAAATTCTCCTCTACCTGATTTAGAATATTTTAACTCTTTGTTATTAAGATTATTTTAGAATGCACTTTTCTGATGTTCCAAATGCTTAGAGTCACAATTGTTTTACTGGGCTTCCCAGCTGGTGCAGTGGTAAAGAATCTGCTTGTCAGTGCAGGAGACTCAAGAAATGCAGGTTTGATCCCTGCGTTGGGAAAATACCCTGGAGGAAGAAATGGCAGCCCACTCCCGTATTCTTGCATGGAGAATCCCAGGGACAGAGGAGCCTGGTGGGCTGCCATCTATGGAGTCACACAGAGTTGGACACGACTGAGCGACTAACACAACACTTTTATTACTATTAACCTCTTGAAGGCACATCAGCTGAAGTTGGTCTTGTCATACTCCATTCATTGATGGCAACTAAAAGGTTAGGTTCAACACTTAAAAATTCTGCAAGTGGAACAGGAAAACTGCTCTGTCTGGCAGATTCTGAATCACGTGGCTATTTCCAGCCCTTTCTCCATCTCTGACCTCATCTGTTTTCCTTCCCCCTGTTCCCAACCCATCCCCACTGTGTTTGAGCCACACTGGTGAACTTCCCTGTTCCTCTACACAATGGGCCTCCGTCCTGCCTGAGGGCCATTGTCCTCTGCCTGCTCCTCCCCTATCTTTTCAGCGTCTGCTCCTCTGTGTTAATCACATCTAAGCTTGTATTACCCCAATCATACTCTTCTTACAAATAATCAAGAAGGGGACAGCCACACACTTTGAAAAATGTACCCCAGGAAAGGAGTGATAAGTTTAAGAGGAGGAAATTCAGAGGCTTTAGAGTTACGTGAAAAATTTTCTAAATTCTGAGATGTCAGGGGATGTAAATATACAAAACAATAGTCAAATGTGCAGTGCTGGTGGGAGTGCAGAGTGGTATGTGTTCTGGAAAGTAATCTGGCACTGATCAAATTATTCTTCCTATAGATTCAGATAGTGACTTACTGCTTCTACTCATGATTTTTCTTTAAAAAATTCATATAGCTCAGTAAGTGTTAATGTTTGAGGATGTCCCTTTCCGTGTTCTTTACATGGCCGGAATGTTGGAAGCAACCTTAGACCCGTTACCAGGTTAGAGGATGAGTAGAAGTATGGTTGATGCACATCACGGAGTATGTACAGAGGTTAGAAAACATAAGTAAATAGTGTAGTAGAGAGAGGTCTTAAAATAGTGCCTGGTGAAAAAAAAAGAGAGAGAGATACAGCATGCTATTAATATCATTTATGAAAAACTAAAATACATGAACCAAATCTCTAGACATGTTCTGGACTTGATCTTGGAGATAGTTGCACAGGTATATATAGATATAAAATGCACCCTGTTGTGCATTTAGAATGCTGCTCTCTGTAGGTGAATGCTAAACCTCAGTTCAAAAATTAGGGAAGTAAATCCTGTTCCTGACCACCCTGCACCCTGTGAGTTCTCTCTGTCTTACCTTCTGACACTTTCTTCATAGTAGCTCTCATCAAATGATGTTATTCTGATACAGATTTTTGTGTCTGTTATGAAAATGCAGGCTCCCTAAGAGCAGAGTATTCCTCTAAATTGTTAGTCACCATACAGTCACACTTCTACTGGCACTGAATTTCTCTGTCTTCATGGACTTTGCAATATCCTCTCTGCTGCTGCTGCTAAGTCGCTTCAGTCGTGTCCGACTCTGTGCGACCCCATAGACGGCAGCCCACCAGGCTCCTCCATCCATGGGATTTTCCAGGCAAGAGTACTAGAGTGGGGTTTCATCGCCTTCTCCAAATATCCTGTCTATCTGATACCTAATCTTTCCGCTTTTGTTACTGAGGTTTATGTAGCGTGTATTTTTATGATATTCTGAAGGTTTAATGACGCCTGAATAAATGTTTGTTGGGTGAATGGGAGGAAAGAAGGAAGGAGAGAAGGAGTGTGAAAAGACTGGAGGGTAGGTGGGAAGCAGGAAAAAGAAAGGAGTAAAACAAGAAAGGAAAGAAAGAAAGGATGAGAAAGGACAAAGTGTCAGCAGGACAAGCAGAGCTATGGGCCTTCTACCCTCGCCTGCTGCTGCTAAATCGCTTCAGTCGTGTCTGACTCTGTGTGACCCCATAGACGGCAGCCCATGAGGCTCCCCCGTCCCTGGGATTTTCCAGGCAAGAACACTGGAGTGGGTTGCCATTTCTACCTTTGCCTGGTCACCTCTAATTCTCTTCACCAGCAGCTCTTCTTTGCCTAAGCACAGCCCTTTCCATTGGAGTAATGCTTTCTAATTAATGTCTCCTGAATTAAATATTCCAATTACTGGATTCTGATATAGACTCTGTCATTTTTTTCTCCCCTCAATCCTTCCTTAATTCCCCTTCCTCTTACTTTGTCTTCATCCCTTTTTTCCCATTCCTTCTCATTCCCTCTCTGTCATTCCACATCCCATCTCTAATTACTTGAGTAAAGTCACATAACAGTTCACATCAAAATTTGAGGGCTCTGTTCTCACCAATCTAAGTAGAAGAGTGCAAAATAATAATACAAAAAAAAAATAGACTAATAGCTAAAGTTTATTGAGCATTTAATTTGAACCACTGAAGTACGTTAAGTTATTTAATCTTCACAACAACCTCATAAAGGTCAGGGTATTATTTTCTTCATTTCACAGTTGGGCATGGAAGCTCAGAGGTAGTTGATGAGCAGCAGAGTCAGAGTTAATGCTCTTGAGCACTACTTAAAACTGCCTCTTAACCCAGGAAACAAATATTTACTGTTTATAGAAACATCCACATTCTTTGCAATTTTATGCCCGTGATATGATATGCCTCCGTATGTTCTTTAATCTGAACCCATATCACCCTAAGGAGGAAACATGTAGTTAGGCAAGCATAGATTATCCACGTGCAGCCTGTTTCCATTAAGCAGGACTGCTAACTTCAGTGTAAATCCCAAGATGATCATAATGTTTTATTGGGCTGCCAAACCCAAAGTTATTAAAACAGCTTCATTCATATCACAGGCTGTTACGTGTTTAATTCCTCTGGTAAGACCCATCTCCGATAATTCATGACCACGAATGGGCTCTTATTATACTTTAATAAATAGCATTGTGGCAGAGAAACTAATAAATGTGAGAGGAAATGCTTTCAGAGCGCAGGATGCCTTTATAATCCTACTTGCTCACCTAAATTAGCATGTGTATCATATCTCTGATTGCTCAGTTACGTTTACCTATTTGTCTGAACACTACTAAATTCTGACTTTTATTGTTAGCCTATTACCAACTTTACAGTGGTCTAATTTGTGTTGGGAAGACGTCTGGAAGTGTTAAGTGGGGACCTGAAGAACAGGTGAGCGGGTGGATACTGTGCGCTAGGAGCCCATCAGGCTGGCCCAGGTCGCCTGGTAGGCCGAGGCTGGGCTGATCATGACAGTGATGACCGTGCTCAGTCGCTTCAGTCATGTCAGCTCTTTGTGACCCTATGGACCATAGCCTGCCAGGCTCCCCTGTCCATGAAATTCTCTGGGCACGAATACAGTGCTGTGCTGTGCTTAGCCACTCAGTCCTGTCCAACTGTTTGCGACCCCAAAGACTGTAGCCCACAGGCTCCTGTGTCCATGGGGATTCTCCAGGTAAGTATACTGGAGTGGGTTGCCATGCCCTCCTCCAGGGGATCTCCCGAACCCAGGGATCAAACCCAGGTCTCCTGCATTGCGGGCAGATTCTTTACCATCTGAGCCACCAGGGAAGTCCCAGAATACAGTGACCTTGTGCAATTCTCAGAGGAAGGACTCATCTTCTGTGACTTCTGCTCTGTTTCCAGTGCCTGATTTTCCAACTGGGCTGGAGCTTCTAAATGGGTTGAGTCTGTATCCTGATTTTTTTTACCCCCAATGGAGCTTAGAGCTTTCTGAGGCTTCATGGAAGAAAGAACATTGACATAGAAAACTGTGAATCAGAACCAATTATTCTGTCATGAAATGGCCCTTTCTAGAAAAAGAGCAGACTCTCAGCAGAGAGAAAAAGTATAAAATGGCACGCTGTTAGGGTTGTTTAACATTTTTCTTCTATTTAGTCAAACCCTTTGACGAAAGCTGGCATTCTCGGCCCCTGTCCCACCCCAGTCAAATACTTCAGGATCTGGAAATCCAGCCCTGTTAGAGCTCTTAAGTTGACAGCCGGAGTAATGCTCCTTAATGAGATCGCTAGGCTAATACATTAGAATTTTGTTTTGAGTACTTCACAGAGTACTTTTTGAAGACCATTGAATGTAATTCTCAGTACCGTTTAGCTCCAGTGAGAGGTGAGGGAGACATGTGAATAGAGGATCAATTCAAAAGAAGAGATCTGAAGATAGGCAAGGGTATGTGTTGACTCCTACAAGTCATTATCATGCTTGTTCCCCAGAATCTTAATTACATCTTCCAGGAGTTCATGATTTATTTCAGAGAGAATAATAAGGTTTCCTTCCAAGTCGTTAGGCTTGGAATCTAACTTTTAGGCCTTCATTTTCTCTTTTATCTTTGGCATATGGAACAGAGCTTGGATTAAAGAGGGAGAATGGATAATGATGGCAAGCCTGAATTAGTGGATATGGAGCTGCTTAGATTTTAAGAGCAGGGTCTCAGGGACCAGGCTGGGTTCAAGTTTACTTTAGTCCCATACTGTGTATAAGAACTCATTTAATTTTGGGACCTCATTACTCCCCTCCGTAAAATGGGATTAAAATGATAAGATTCTCTTCTCATTTATGTAATACTTCTCAAACCATAGCAACCAGCACAAAAATAATGTCATGGTCCTTATGTGAGTTTTTGATGTTTGTGAGAACCGGGATTTTTTTGGTTTGGGGTTCTTTTTTAATATTTATTTATTTGGCTACATCAGGTCTTGGTTGCGGCATGCAGGATCTAGTTCTCTAAGCAGGGATACAACCTGGGTGTCCTGCATTGGGAACATGGAGTCTTAGCCACTGGACCACCAGGGAAGTCCTAAGAAGTATTTTTTAAATAGACTATAAGAGTCAGAAATATTCTTCCCATGAGAAAGGGGGATACCTGTTTCCTGTCATGTAACTCGTAAACTCTTACTTTATTAAGCAGCATGTTAATTTCCCAAATTAATTCAACCTATTGATTCAGTGACAATATGAGGGTGACTTAAATTTAGTCTTTCTGCAAATATATCTGATTCCATAGGTTTGTTTGTAAATTATCTATTTGAACATACAATTGTTGAAAGATAAGGCTCAATAATTAAAATTATATTTTATATGCCTTAATTTCTTCTAACAATAACTTGCATAGAAAGTCACTTGCTTCATGTTCACAGACTGGATCCAAACTGAAAAATTAATCAGTTGTTTAGGAAAAGTGCCAGGAGTATATATATTGATCTTTAATATGGAAAATTGTGAGAATTAGCTTCAGTAATCAAATCAAATCAAACTTGGTAACTAGCCTAAGAGATGAAAAAGAAAAAAAAAAAAGAAGAGGGTCTAATGGAATAGTCATCTTTTCTCTGAAGTAAGTATAAGGATAAATCCTTATAAAATTTTATTTCCTTGATTTTTATCCAGGACTTTCTGCCAAGTGGCCTACAAGAGTGCCTTCTTTGTTAAGGTTATAAAGGCCAGTCAATTTTCTCTTGCCTGTGTGCCTATAGGCAATTTTGTGAGATGTACTGTGAAGAAAAATGGGTAACCTATGTTGTATATCCAAAGACTATTTTAGCTTCCCCTTAGAATACAACTTTAAAGGAAAAAACTTGTTAAATGTAATAATTAGGAAATTAGGATTTATTTGAAAACCTTTTTTGTGGGATAGGAAAGTTTTTAATAAAGATAAACTTTTGCTGGGTTTTAAAAGCTTTTTTCTTTGTTTCTTTTTTTCTTTTAAACAATTATGAAACATCTCTGAGCGTTCATATGCTAGAATTTTTCTGGTACTAATTTTTGAGTCATATTTAAGATACTTATCAAAAGTTAGTGACTTTATAGCCACTCAATTTGAATATATCTGATCATAATATTATATAATTAATAATTCTAAGAGGCTTTAAATACTTACCTTTCTGGCATGTTAAATTTTCATAAATATTTACAATGTAGAATTTTATTTAAATTCATGTTCCTTTTAAAATTTGTCCACATTAGCTTATTAGGCACTATCCATTAGGTGCCTACCTTTTGAGAAACACTAGGCTAATTTTACTTCAGTGATATAGTTTTTATCAGAAATCACCCTGGCACTGGAATGGGCTATTGTCTGGCTATTCAGAGAGCCTAGAATAAACCATCCTGACTCAGCCATCAGTCAGGAGAGCTAATTTGGGCTGATCATCTGCCTTTAAACTTTCTCCCTTTAACCCCAGGGTAAGAATTCATCAACTAAAGAATAGTAGAGAGCATTCTTAATTACTGGGATCTCATTTTATGTCTGCGATATTAGAATGTTAAATATAAATTTAGTTTCTTTTCCTACCTGTGTCATTATGTCATCATTAAGGTTCACCAGTTGAGTGGGATGGGGATCTGTTCGTTTCATTTAATATCTGTATGCCTCCCAAAACAAGAGCACACACGTGAGCATTTAATTAACAGCCCTTCTGATTTTAAAGGCAAAGCCTCTCTCAATATCCTCATAGAGATGTGAGGAGATATTTCTATGACTTAAGATAACAGACAGTCAACTGACATTTAGAAATGATTATTCCCATTTGGAAATAACTCCAAGAGCAACTTAGAAATAGAACTGCAAATCATTGCTAGCTTTCAGTGCTGAGCAGAGCAGGGTACCCACTCCCCAGCTCACTTGGCACCATGTGTACTGTGAACCCCTGCTTTTGTGGCATACTTAGCTCATCTGATTAATTGTGCAAAAAGGATGCTGCATTTTGTCTTGCTTGCATTGTGACTATTTCTCAGAATCGTTGTTCAATCCTATTACCTTCCTTTTAAAGTGAGACCAGTTGATTTTTTTCAGAACACTTAGTTTAGTTTGTATTTTCTCTTAAGAGTGGCTTCCCAGGTGGCCCTTCTGCCAATGCAGAAGACATAAGAGATGCAGGTTCAATCCCTGGGTTGGGAAGATCCCCTGGAGGAGGGCATCGCAACCCACTCCAGTATCCTTGCCTGGAGAATCCCCTCGACAGAGGAGCCTGGGGGGCTGCAGTCTGTAGGTTTGCATAGAGTCAGACATAACTGAAGTGACTTGGCACGCCACAGACAGAGTGTGGACCATCTCAGAATCTCTCTTTCTCTCATGAGTAAGCTGTAATCTTGGTTGTGCTGTATAATGATTTTAATCTGCTCTGTCCAGTTCTGTCAGTTCTTTTGTTTGGGAAAAGTTGATTGCCAAGTTCTTGTTCTGTTTTTCACGTGTGATTGTAGTTAAATATCCAGAAGTACATATCTCAATGTCTCCTTAAAGTGCATCAAAACACCATCAAAAAGCAACTCTCACCACTCAACCTAGCTGGTTATAGGAGTCAAGTATCTTCATGCACACCATCATCTTAGAGCTTGACATCTGCTACCAGCATCTTAAACTCCTCCAGTTGGTTTGGTGTGCTCCCTAGATCTGCCAGTGAAAACTGTATCTTTACTCTTTGAATTTGGATGGGCTGGCTCATTGCAGTGTCTGAGCTATGCAGTCCTGCCTTTCTGTTTCCTCCACAAAATCTGCAATTTGCATATTTAGCTTCTTTGTAGGATCCCCACAGAGGACAATCAAACGAGGAAAACAACAAAAACAATAAACACAGACATTTATTGAACCTTTACTAATTATCATGCATAACTGTAAATACTCTGTGTTTTCTTAATTAATCCAAACACCAAACCTATGGGATATCTCTATATTACAAATAAGGAAACTGAGGCACTGAGAAGAAAAAAGCCTTGCCCTGGGTTACATAGCTGTAGGAACGGAACTAGGGGTGGACTCCAGTCATAGTTTATGGTTTAATTTACCAGCAATTTTTATTTTTAACTTCTACCCTAGATTATCTTTTGTTGAGATAAAACTTATACCAGAGGATATTTAAAGGATAAAAGGGAATCTGAAACACAAATAGTCCTCAACCCTTTTGAATTTATGGATTCATCTTAACTGTGAAAATTTTACTATTGTCACATGATTTAGACACCACACAGAGAAGACAGCCCTGTATCATGGGATCGACTCTGTTCCACATTGTGCTGTGCTTAGTCGCTCAGTCATGTCCTACTCTCTGCAACCCTATGGACTGTAGCCCACCAGGCTCCTCTGTCCATGGGGATTCTCCAGGCAAGAATACTGGAGTGGGTTGCCATGCCCTCCTCCAGGAGATCTTCCCAACCCAGGGATCAATCCCTGGTCTCCTGCATTGCAGGTGGATTCTTTACCATCTGAGCCACCAGGTGCTGGGTGCTAAGTCAATTCAGTTGTGTCCCACTCTTTGTGACCCCATGGACTATAGCCCACCAGGCTCCTCTGCCCAAGGGATTTTCCAGACAAGAATACTGGAGTGGGTTGCCATTCCCTTCTCCAAGCCATTCCACATTGCATGGATTCAAATCCTTCTAACACTATTTATTACTTGGAACTTCCTTCATTGTCTTAGTTACCAAGTCTGTGTAAAAAGTATGTAGACTTACCTTATAGACTTTTGTGAAAATTAAATAACATAATATGTTTAGTTTGAGAACATCAGTATCAGATTCAAAGTAAATACTCAGGTGATTTTATTACTTTTTGTATTTCTGAGAGAGAAAATGCATGATACCTAAAAGTCACAATGACTTCACTAACACTTTTTAATTGAATGTATAGTTTTGTTAATTACAGTACAACTCACATTTTAAATAGCAGAACCTTTTTATATATTTTGTAGTACATCATGTATCTAGTCTATCCATCATGATGATGCATATGGATTTCCTAGTCTTATGGCAATTCCAAATTCCCAAAGAACCCATATCCTATAGGTTAGCAACCAGAGCAATCTCATAAAACCTACAGGTTGCAACTCAGGGCAATCTTATGCAACGCTCTCATTTTTCATGTAAGGGAAAAAAAAAAGGCCAGATATTTTAAGTGAATTTACCAAAGGCACATACCTAGAATGAGAGAAAGTCAGGTGTAAACCCCAAATCCCATGACTCCAGTGCAGAAATCTTTCTTTCTTCCAAAAATGCCTCACACCATCAAAGCTTATTTCAGGTTCGTTTCACAATCAAAGACATAGCTTGGTCAAAATTTGTGTCATCCTTAAACAATATTTCAAGCTCTCTTAGTTTCCATTATCCATGTTATATTTACTCCTTCTCCTTGCTAAGCAGTAGAAAAGCTTCCCTTTGTATCTTCTTGTATGAAGCTGAAGGGAAATTTGGAGAAAAGACAGAACAGTTTCTCTCCTGTGTAACTGTTACCATTGTTAGTCTCAGGACTCCTAGGAGTTGATGACTGAATCCTCAGTGTTAAGATCTTGCCTTCTTACATGTTCTCTGTGAACAAGTGGTACAAAAAGAGAATTCTGACTGGAACTCAAAAATCTTTTTCTAAAGAGAAGAGATAAAATTTATTTTTTTAATTGGAGCCCAAGTAATTTAAGTGTCCGTAAGCAACAGAAATAAAATATAGCTCTGACCCATTTGATTTAACACATTCACATTGGAAGCTAGGAAAGTCCTTCATTGCATGCCAGCTGAAGGTCAACTAATTGAATTAATACAATAAACAAGTGAGAGAAATAAGCATTCTTATAAATTTCCCAGAAGATATGTTGTTGAAATATAATGTGGTATAAAACAAATATAAGCTGTTTCAATAATTCCCAGAGCCTTAAACAGATGGTCTCAAAAAAGACAGCAAACCTATCTAGAAGCAGAGGACTAGAGTCCTACAGGGTAACTAAAATAAATGTATTACTCTTGCTTATAATAGAGTATTAACTGCTGAAAAAATAATTGACAGAAGAAATCTTTATATCACCTCAGGTAATGTGAAAGGAAAAGAATCAAAGAAAGCAGGGTAAAGCAGCAGGACAACTTGTTTAATATGAATTTATTCTGAAAATAAAAAATATAATATTGTTAGGGAAATAAATAGAAGACATAATATTGAATTAGAAGTTGAAGGAATGAAGCTCAGTATCATTCTCAGTGAAAAAGGATCAGTGAACATTTATGTCAAACAGATTAAAATTTCTAGATATATTTATTCTTGACTTTGATCAAGGCCAGATCTAATACTCTTATACTGCAGATCTGCATATTTGCTTCTTGGAAACAAACAAACAAACAAACAAACATTTCATCATACCAGCTGAAGAATAGCTTACATGATTGCTGCTGTTTCTTTTCAAAAGGAAACCTCTCTCCTTTATTAGAAACATTTTGCAATGGAATGTTTGAAAGAGTGAGCAGGTGGTGGTTTTGTTTTGCATTTCTTTGTATTGTTTCCGTTAAATATATTGAGCCACAAAAAGGGTCAGTTGCTCTTAAAGCTTTTATTATAATTGTTTCTTGTTTGAAAAAAGTGAAAGGGAAGAAATTAATTAAAATAGTAAACATAAAATTTACTACGTTTTGGAGACAATTGTCAGTAGTACCACTAGCGGCGGACTTCAGAGATTGCAGGTTTAGTCCAGACCACAATAAGCAAATCCTGCAGTAAGGTGAATCCCATGATGTTTTTGTCTTTCCAGTACATATAAAAGATTCGTTTATACTAGACTGTAGTTTATTGAGTGTGAAATAACTTTATTTTTTGAAATGAGTGTCTTAACCTTAATTAAAAATTATTGCAGGGAGTTCCCTAGTGGCCCAGTGGTTACAACCTAGGGCTTTCGTTCCGCGAACTCAGGTTTAGTCCCTGATTGTTGAGCTAAGATCCAATGAGCTGAGCAGTGTGGCCAAAAATAAATACATAAATAAATACCTTATTGCTAAAAAATTCTAACCAATCTATGAGGCTTCAGGGAGCTGCAGTCTTTTGGCTGGTGAAGGACTTGCCTTGGTGTTGATGCCTCCTGACTGATCAGGGTGGTGGTTGGTGGAGGCTGGTATGACTGCAGCAATTTCTTAAAATAAGACAACAACGATGTTTGCCTCATCAATGGGCTTTTCCTTTCAAGGATGATTTTTTGTAGCAGTCAGTACTGTTTGATAGCATTTTACCCACAGTAGAACCTTCAGGATTAGAGAATCTTCTGAAATCTTCTGAAAAGGCAAAGTTCTCAAATATTACATATTAAAGTATGTAATATTCTAAATCTTTTATTGTTGTTTTAACAAACTTTACAGCATCTTTACCATGAGTAGGTTTTGTCTCAAGAAATGACTTTCTTTTCTTGGCCATAAGAAGCAACTCTTCATTTGTTAAAGTTTTATCACGAGATTGCAGCAACTCAGTCACATCTTCAAGCCCCACTTCTAATTCTAGTTCTCTTACTGTTTCTACCACATCTGCAATTACTTCCTTTACTGAAGTCTTGAACCCTCAAAGTCATTCATGAAGGTAGGAATTCACTTCTTCCAAATTCCTGTTTGTGTTGATATTTTGACCTCTTCTCAGGAATCATAAATGTTCATAATGACATCTAGAATGGTGAATTCTTTCCAGAAGATTTTCAATTGACTTTGCCCAGATCCGTCAGAGGAATCACTATTATGGCAGCTGTAGCCTTACAGAATGTATTTCTGAAATAATACGTCTTGAAATTTGAAATGACTCCTTGATCCATGGGCTGCAGAATGGACATTGTATTAGCAGGCATGGAAACAGCAAGACTCTCATACATCTCCATCAGAGTTCTTGGGTGCCTTGTCAAGGAGCAGTAATATTTTGAAAGGAGTCTTTGTTTCTCAGCAGTAGGTCTCAGAAAGTATTAAAGTATTGTCAACCCTGTTGTCAATAGATGTGCTCCCATCTAGGCTTTGTTGTTCTGTTTATAGAGCACAGACATAGTAGATGGAGCATAATTCTTAAGGGCCATAAGATTTTCAGAATCATCAATGATTATTGGCTTCAACCTAAAGTCATCAGCTGCATTAATCCCCAACAACAGAGTCAGCCTATCCTTTGAGATTTGAAGCTGGGCATTGAGTTCTCTCTAACTATCAAAGTCTTAGATGGCATCTTCTTCTAACATAAAGCTGTTTCACCTACAGTGAAAACCTGTTGTTGAGTGTAGGCAGTTTCAATTATTATCTTAGTTAGATCCCCTGGATAACTTGCTGCAGCTTCCACGTCAGTCCTTGCAGCTTCATCTTGTGCTTTTATGTTTTGGAGATAGCTTCTTTCCTTAAATCTCATGAAACAAGCTCTTTTAGCTTCCAGCTTTTCTTTCTGCATCTTCCTACTTCACTCAGCCTTCTTGGAAAGAAAAGAAGTTAGGGCCTTGCTCTTGGTTATGCTTTGGCTTAAAGGAATGTTGTGGCTGGTTGATCTTCTATCTAGACCACAAAAGCTTTCTCCATATCAGCAAATAGACTGTTGGGCTTTTTTTTTTTTTTTTGATAATCCATGTCTTCAGTGGAGTGGCACTTGTAATTTCCTTCAAGAACCTCTCCTTTGCCTTCACAACTTCCTAACCGGCACAAGAAGCCTAGCTCTCTGCCTGTCTAAGCTTTCCACAAGCCTTCCTCGTTGTTGTGTGTGTGTTAGTTGCTCCGTCTTGTCTGACTCTTAGTGACTCAATGCACTGGAGCCTGCCAGGCTCCTCTGTCCATGGAATTCTCCAGGCAAGAACACTAGTGACTTGCCATTTCCTTCTCCAGGGAATCTTCCCCAGCCAGGTGTCGAACCCTGCGTCCTGCATTGACAGGCAGATTCTTTACTGCTGAGACACCTGGGAAGCCCTCTTGTGGCTTGACTAATAATTAAATTGGCACAAGATAGATTAACCAGAGGAAAAGAAACACATTTTAATTCATGTGCACAGAAAGTGAATTCAGAAGTGGCCAAACAGGCTGCTGTTATACTTTTTAGAAAAAGAAACAGTACATTTGTGAAGATTTGACAGGACAAAGAAACTGAAGCTTTGGGTTCTTAATAAGTGAAGAATTTAAACAAAGTATGGGCTCTGGGTAGTAAAATAAGGAAATAACAAGGTTTGTTTATATGAGCTTCTTGGCCCCAGATTCCTATCTGTGGTGATAAGGATGTCCTTCTACCTCCAGACACAGGAGCACACCTTTCTCAGGAGACATTTATTTCTTTCTTTCAGAGAGACAGAAACGAGGGTCAGAGTGTATCTCCTGCATTGGCCATTTGAGTAACTTTAATTCAAAGTAATCAATATGCCATTGAGTCGTATTTTGGGTAGCCTTTCCTGGCCCCCAGCAATTTGCTGTCTTAAGTGGATGCTGTGAACACTTACAGCAGTAATATGAAAGGTCAGTGATCACAGTTCCCCATAATAAATATAATAATAATGAAAAGTTTGAAATAATGATTGCAAGAGTTACCAAAATGTAACACAGAGACAGAATGTGAGGAAATGCTGTTGGAAAAATGGCCCCAATAGACTCATGTACGGAGAAGGCAATGGCACCCCACTCCAGTACTCTTGCCTGGAAAATCCCATGGACGGAGAAGCCTGGTAGGTTGCAGTCCATGGGGTCGCTGAGGGTCGGACACGACTGAGCGACTTCACTTTGACTTTTCACTTTCATGCATTGGAGAAGGAAATGGCAACCCACTCCAGTGTTCTTGCCTGGAGAATCCCAGGGACGGGGGAGCCTGGTGGGCTGCCGTCTGTGGGGTCGCACAGAGTCAGACACGACTGAAGCGACTTAGCAGCAGCAGCAGCAGCAGCAGCAGACTCATGTAACACAGGGTTGCTGCAAACTCTCAGTTTGGAAAATAATAGGGTATCTGCAAAGCAAAATAAAGTGAAACTCAATAAAGTGATGTATGCCTTTATACATGTGTTAGGGAGCATGGGAGGCAGGGAAATGTGAGGTGGTCTAAAAGCTATTTTTCTGACTCTGTGATCTATCACTTTTCTGAAAACCTGCAAACTTCTGTCTATATTTGACTTGAACCTGAGGCTGCTATGAAATCTCCAGAGCATATCCTTTAGTGCCTAAAGAAATTGGCGTTTATAGAGCCCTGCAGATTTGAAGGAAGGGAATTACTTTTGGTGATTGATTTCTTTGGGTCTTGTTTTTTTTGTTATCATGTTTATTTCACTTATTCAGGCATAATTGCACATCCTGCCATAATCAAATATTTATTTGATTTGGATTCATTTGATTTTCATTTATTTTTTAATGAGATGACTTAGAATTATTTTAGTAGTATAATTTATCATGGAGCCACTACTTTTTAAAATCTGTCATTCAGAAAAGCTAGACCAGGAAGGGTGAAGATCCATTTTAAAATAAGTTTTTTTAAATGGTATTCAACCCTATTTTGATGAACAGTTTGATGTGTTACTAATGGTAAGTAGTTGTACTGTGTGTGTGTGTGTGTGTGAGAAAGAGAGAGAGAAACATTAATGTCTTTACCTTCCTAAGAACTCATTTTTTGTCTTCTGTACGAAGACCCTTGTGATTTGGCAGAATGACTTCATCTCCTACTAATAACCTGATTTCTATTTAACAGTGAGAATGAACGTTTATTCTGCTTAAAAAATCACCTACCATGGTAAGAAGAGAAATATCAAGTCCTCAACACATTCCTTAAGAAAATCATTTTAATTTTCATAAAAGAAAATGAGACTTGATGAGGAATGGACAGAGTTATTGTGATGCTGCTCCTTTATTAACTAGCCCTTAATTATTTCATTTATTTTATTGCACATTTTCCTCCTCCATAGACTTCTTTTGTATCATTTGCAATCCCATGAAATCCCTGTCTGGAATTAGCTTCTGAGGTTTGATGTGGGAATTACAGCCCCAAAACACCACCTTTAGATTCATTAAAAGGCAGCCTTCCCATAGATAGCTTGTACTAAAGACAGTTTCCATTTTGCAAGGCAGTGTAAATTTTGCATATCATTTTAATAAGCAAGGCAGGTCAATCAAATTATAATTGGCTCCAATTAGCACTCCCATGAGCTGTAGGACTCTTTACCTTCTCTTGGGCTGCACTTAAAAAGAAAATGTTATTTACTGTCACTGAAGTCATTAAAAATATCCATTATTCAGTGTAAGTGATGAAGCAAGTGCAAACCTGGAAAAAAGGATATGGCATATATTTAAGATCTGTGCACCAAATGCACAATATGTCAAGCATGTGTGTGTGCGTGCACGCTAAGTTGCTTCAGTTGTGTCTGATTCGTTGTGACCCCATGGACTGTAGCCCACCTGGCTCCTCTGTCCATGGTAGTCTCCAGGCGAGAATACTGGAGTGGGTTGCCATGCCCTCCTCCAGGGGATCTTCCCGACCTAGGGATTGAATCTTGTCTCTTATGTCTCCTGCACTGGCAGCAGGGGTTCTTGACCACCAGCACCACCTGGGTTCTTGACCACCAGCACTACCTGGGAAGCCCATGTCAAGTGTAGCAGTGTACAAAAACGTGTTCGTTACAAAGCATTTTCTTTTAGCTGCACAAGCAAGTCATGGCAATGAAACTTCCAATGTTGTAGCATTTGAGCTAATCATAAAATCACTTTTTAACATTTTCAGGATATCTACACTCTTTGAAAAGGTACATTTTTATAATAAAGATGAGGAAGTCAAGAAGAAATGAATTATATTCCCCAAAGTCTCTTTTTTCTTAACTTCTAACTACCATTTTGTGGCTCTCTTCCTGAGTGTCATTGTAATACCAGCAATTCTCATACAAGCTGGGGGATGAGTAACTGCTGATTGGGTCTGTGGCATGAGAAGTCTTGTCATATCCTCATAAAGCATCATGATGACTCCATCCTGTCCTTGTTAGATCTCATCTTCTATGAAAGTCTGAACCACTTGCTGTAGCAATATCCTTTTTCTTTAGCACCCTTGCAAAGGAAGTATGTCAGTAAATACCTTGCCAGTGTTTTTGCAAATCCATCTCTAAATCTGTCTCCTCTTTTACCCCAGATCATTTCTGGGCATTAAGTATTGAATGTCACTGCAGTGGACTCCCACTTGTATTTCCTCTTGAGATTGCCTTGTAGCAAGGAGACAGTCTCACCAGAATAACTTGAACTAAGGATGAGAGAGAGGAGGTTAATTGGAAAAATAAATAAATAAATGTTCTTGAGAAAGAGGAAGAATGCATACATGGAAGCAGGCTTCCCTGGTGGCTCAGATAGCAAAGAATCTACCTACAGTGCAGGAGACCCGAGTTCATTCTCTGGGTCAGGAAGAACCTCTGGAGAAGAGAATGACCACTCACTCCAGTCTTCTTTCCTGGTGAAGTCCATGGACAGAGGAGCCTGAAGGACTGAAGTCCACGGGGTCGCAAAGAGCCAGCTGTCACTGAGCACCTAGGCACACACGTGTATATAGAAACAAAAATAAAAAAATAGCCTCTAGAGAGGGCAGTGCACATTTCTGCCTCAACAAATATGGAAGAAAGAGTGTCACTTTGGCACCAAATCAATTTTAGCAGCCATGATACCCAGAAGGCATTTGTTAGGAGATGAGCTTCCCTCAGTTCAGTTCAGTCGCTCAGTCATGTCCGACTCTTTGCGACCCCATGAATTGCAGCATGCCAGGATTCCCTGTCCATCACCAACTCCTGGAGTTCACTCAGACTCATGTCCATCAAGTCGGTGAGGCCATCCAGCCATCTCATCCTCTGTCATCCCCTTCTCCTCCTGCCCCCAATCCCCCCCAGCATCAGAGTCTTTTCCAATGAGTCAGTTCTTCTCATGAGGTGGCCAAAGTACTGGAGTTTCAGCTTTAGCATCATTCCTTCCAAAGAAATCCCAGGGCTGATCTCCTTCAGAATGGACTGATTGGATCTCCTTGCAGTCCAAGGGATTCTCAAGAGTCTTCTCCAACACCACAGTTCAAAAGCATCAATTCTTCGGTGCTCAGCTTTCTTCACAGTCCAACTCTCACATCCATACATGACCACAGGAAAAACCATAGCCTTGACTAGACGGACCTTTGTTGGCAAAGTAATGATGTCTCTGCCTTTCAGTATGCTATCTAGGTTGGTCATAACTTTCCTTCCAAGGAGTAAGTGTCTTTTAATTTCATGGCTTCCCTAGCAGAAGCAATAAAAATAAAGACAAGGATGGCAATGCCTAGTCAAGTCAGAATGTGATGGAAGATGCAGGTACCCACTGAAAATACTCCCTGTTCCTAAAAGAAAATAGTAGAGTCAAAAGTAGTGGTCACAGAACTACATTATTTCTTGGAAGTTATTACACAATAGAATGGCTGGTATATGCTTCCTCATGGTACTCACTAAAGCAAGAGAGAGAAACAAAGAAGGTGAAGTACAGGGGACTAACGGGCTAGCATGAGCTCCATGATTTTTTTTTTTTTTCCACTAAAGAAGAAAACATGACAGCCCTATAAAGAAGGGAGGAGTAAAAATAAATAAGGCAACTAAGAGGTCATCAAACTCATAAATTTGGTCTAGAGATAATATTAACCTAAAACAAGAGTCGACAAATTAAAAAAAAAAAAAAAAGATCAGCTAAATCTTTGAAGCTTCACGAGCCATATAGTCTTTGTGTCAGCTACTCACTCTGCTCTCACAGCCCGAAAGTGGCCCTTGCACAACGATTGAAGAGGTGTGAGTACGTTCCGAAAGATGTAGTTTACAAAGCAGGTAGCAGTCTGGGTTTGACCTCCTGGGCGTTTCTTGCTGACCTGTGGCCACCTGGTATGAAAGGAGAAAAGAAGGTCACCTTTAGTGTTTTCCCTCCCCGATCGTTGTTCTAACCCTAGGACCTTCGCAAGCCAAGCCTGTAAGCATGTAAATCAGAATGCATTGGAAACCTGCATAGGTAATATTGTCACCAAAAGTTATTACAAAACAACTTTTGAAAGACAAGACATCGGAATGTTAGAAGTGGCCGTAGATGCCTTCTGCTTCAAGGTGCAGACTTTTCTATCCTAATCCTCGATCCTTCTTTGAAACTCAAAGTTTCAATTGTCTACCATTGCTTTAGTTTTTGTATATGTTATTTGTTCTAGATCCTCTGTCATTGTGGTGTCATGTGTAAACTAGCAAAATTTCCTTCTCAACTGTATGAATCAGTGTTAAAAATCTTGAGTGACATCAAGCAAGCTCTCAGACCCTTTTAAATATGTCTTATTTTAAAGTAGGTCACACTTTCCACTTGGCACCACAGAAAATCGCCTGTTACTTGCACAGATTTGCTCAACTGCAATTCTGTTTGACAGAATTTCTTCTAGAAAATGCCTATACAAAGGATTGGATATCCCTCATAATAGAATTTTATAATGGAACCTGAAATAAACCCTTAAATATCAGTAATATGCATATTAATGTATCTCCAGGTAAACACTGAGGTGACATATTTCATGTTAAGTTGACTGGCCTTACGCTTAAGTGACTCAGGAAGGCAGGTGATTGGAGGAATGATGTCATTCATCAAGTATTACTTTTTAGAAAGCTGAGGTTCAGTACTGCATTTTGTTAATTTATGGCTTCGATTGGTAAAACCTCTTTGTTCTCTAATAAGAAATATTTCTCATTCCCAATATTCATGTAACATTGTTAATAGAAAGCCCAGCGGCCAAGAAGTTTTGGCATAATGTGCTTGTGATTTATACAAGAGGTTGGGAAAGGTTTCATAAAGCCTAGCTTGTTTGAGTATATAAAATTATCATTTTTATTATAGCTTTGTATTTATCATCATGCATAAAATGATGTTGAAAAGTCTCCAAAGAATGCTGATTTGATATACATTTTACTTTGCAGTATGCAATTAACATTTATTGCAAATGCAGATTTTTGTGATGAATAAAACTCTGATAGTATTATGCCAGGTATTTTTTTTCTTTTTTCAGAATACAGTGAATTGCATAATTTTCTAACATTTTTAATCAGAGTGGCACCATATATATTTTAACATAGACATGCAGTCAATAAATGAAATAGTGCAGATCTTCTTTCTCTTCACTGTAAGACAGAAAAGTTATATTTCATTCCATTTCAATGAGAAAGTCTGTAAAGAAAGGAAGGTTGGTGCTAGAAAATTCTGTGTACCACTCATGAACAGTATATACTGTAACTATAGGTTTGATTTCTTTCCATAAATCTTTGAGGATCTGAATCTTTATATAGAACACTCACTAATTCATTTGCCTTGTGATTTCATTGTAGCTTAATATCTCTTTTGGAATTACCCCTCCCTACTTGTATTGATCTTATAAATAGATTGTGTAAAAGCTAATTCTTCCTTAGTCATTAGCCGGGTATGCTTTCTCCACTCTTTGTCCCTGGTTGTTTGCTTTTCTTTGAAAATTGTATCTGTAGCATTTAGTGTGCCTAACATATAGTGACCACTTCATTGGAACTGTCATCGTCATTTGTATTAGTTTTCTGTTGCCACTGTTAGGAATTATCACAAATTTCATAGCTCAAAACGTCACAAATTTATTATCTCACAGTGCTGCAAGTCAGAAACCTGTGGAGGAGGAAAAATAGTTTTCCTTCTAGCCTTCTAGTCTCTTGGCTTAGACACCCCCCACCCATAATAAGAGACAAATGAACAGAAGAAAAGCAAGCAGAATTTGAATATAAAACATACATATTATATATGAACACGCTAAATATGATAGCCCAGGTGGTGCTAGTGGTAAAGAATCCGCATGCCGATGCAGGAGACATAGGTTAGATCCCTGGGTCGGGAAGATGCCCTGGAGAAGGAAATGGCAACCCACTCCAGTATTCTTGCTGAAAAAATTCCATGGACAGACGAGCCTGCTGAGCTACAGTCCATATGTTTCAAAAAGTCAGACACGACTGAGTATACATGCATATGTCTCATATGTACATTGAAGAGACCCAAGAAAAATGAATAACTCCCTGTAATGGCCAGAGTCACCACCTTAACAAACATTTCCAGATAAAAGACAGAAAAAAATGTGGTCGGGGAGGAGGACAGCTGTTATAGGAGGTGGTTAGGAAAAGTATGGTCAGCAAGATGAAGACAGTTATATAGATTTCAATTCTTAAATTCCACATTGATTAGAGCTTAGTCATCCTTTTTTTTCCTGGTACACAGATAGAGATTCCCCTTATAAATGTAAACATCTCTTACAAAACGATAATTTCTACTCAGTTTTCAGAGCTTTCCCTAAGTACTGCTTCTTAAAAATAACCAACTTAACGTGATCCTTATGCCAAACAGGCATATTTTGAGGTGCTATATTCTTCTGTCCTTCAAGTCCAACACAGGTCTCACTGGGCTAAAATAAAGGGCTACGTTCACTTGCTTCTGCAGTTTCTAAGGCTACCCACATTTGTTGGCTCTTGGTCTCAGACAGCAATCCCATAACTCTGTTCTCTGCTTTCCTGGTTGCAGTTCTGACCCTCCTGTCTCCCCATTTTGTTCCTTAGGACGTTTGGGATTACATTTCATAATTCCAGATCCATCTAAGAGTCTCAACTTGATCACATCTGCAGACTTCCTTTGTTGTTTGTATTATTTCCCCTAATGCTGCTGTAATGAAATCACCATGAATTTAGTGGCTTAAAACACACACATTTCTTCTTTCTTAGTTCTGAAGGTCCAAAGGCCAAAACCAGTTTCATTTGACTAAAAGTCAAGATGTTGGCAGATGTGCTTTCCTTCCAGAGGTCCAAAGGAAAAATCTGACTTCTTGCCTTTTCCTGCTTCTAGAAGTCATTGCATTCCTGGACTTGTGGTCCCTTTCTTCATTTTCAAACCCCAAATTTAGCATCTTGAAGTAATCTTTCTCTGACTACAACTTCTGCCTCTGACATCACACATCCTTTCAATGACTCTGACCCTCCTGCTTCACTCTTATAAGGACCCTTGAGGTGACAGTGGGCCCACCCAGATAATCTGGAATAATTGTCCCATTGCAAAACCCTCAATGTATTAACATCTTCAAAGTCCCTCCTGCCTTACCAGCTAGCATAATCAGAATTTAGGAATTAGGATGTAGACATGTTCTAAAGTAAAAGTATGTAAACTCAAAGAATGTATACTATTCTGTCTACCATTATTAAGCCCGGGCTCTCTTTTAAACTTTTGTTTGCCAGGTTTCTGCCCATGTGTTAGGCATTTGCTTCTAAGTTATCTTCCTAGTGTCTCAAAATCTTTTTTCAGGACAACCTTTTTCCCATCTCCACAGTGGTATTTCTTTCTGATTTTCCTATTTCCTCTGCTTATTCCAGCTCAAAACCTTAGAGTTAGTATTTTGTGTTGTTAGATTTTTTTTTTATCCCTCTTGATTTTCTGAGGATGTCTTTGGAGGAAGCAGTGGAGGAAAACCACTGTATTATTCTGATTATATCATATTCCAATAGGTGGGTTATTGTACAGTGGTTTAAGGCTACCAAAATCAGATTGATTATGTTCTTTGCAGCCAAAGATGGAGATACTCTATACAGTCAGTAAAAACAAGACCTGGAGCTGCTGGTGGCTCAGATCCTGAGCTTCTTATTGCAAAATTCAGGCTTAAATTGAAGAAAGTAGGGAAAACCACTAGGCCATTCACATATGACCTAAATCAAATCCCTTATGATTATATGGTGGAGATGAAGAATAGAATCAATGGATTAGATCTGGGAGACAGAGTTCCTGAAGAACTATGAGTGAAGGTTTGTAATATTGTACAGGAGATGGTGACCAAAACCATCCCAAAGAAAAAGAACTGCAAGAAGGTGAAGTGGTTGTCTGAGGAGGTTTTACAAATAGATGAGGAAAGGAGAGAAGTGCAAAGCAAGGGAGAAAGGGAATGATATATGCAGCTGAATGCAGAGTTACAGAGAATAGCAAGGCGAGACAAGAAGGCCTTCTTCAATGAACAATGCAGAGAAATAGAGGAAAGCAATAGAATGGGAAAGACTATAGAAATTTCATCAGGAACATTGGAGATATCAAGGAAATATTTCATGCAAGGGTGGGCACAATAAAAGACAGAAATTGCAAGGACCTAACAGAAGCAGAAGGGATTAAGAAAACTAGCAAGAATACACAGAAGAACTATACAAGAAAGGTATTAATGACCCAGATAACCGAGATGGTTTGGTCACTCACCTAGAGCCAGACATCCTGGAGTGTGAAGTCAAGTGAGCCTTAGGAAACATTTCTACAAACATAGCTAGTGGAGGGGATGTAATTCCAGCTGAGCTACTTAAAATCCTAAAAGATGATGCTGTTAAAGTGCTGCACTCAATATGCCAGCAAATCTGGAAAACTCAGCAGTGGCCACAGGACTGGAAAAGGTCAGTTTTCATTCTAATCCCAAAGAAAGGCAATGCCAAAGAATGCTAGAGCTACCGCACAATT
The DNA here is from genome assembly GCF_027580195.1 of Bos mutus. Taxonomy (NCBI): domain Eukaryota; kingdom Metazoa; phylum Chordata; class Mammalia; order Artiodactyla; family Bovidae; genus Bos; species Bos mutus. The sequence goes on from NC_091638.1 coordinate 27,550,547, forward strand.
GCACTAATCTCACATGCTAGCAAAATAATGCTCAAAATTCTCCAAGCCAGGCTTGAACAGTAGGTGAACCATGAACTGTTGCACTCATATGTAAGAAAATTTGGAAAACTCAGCAGTGGCCACAGGACTGGAAAAAGTCAGTTTTCATTCCAATCCCAAATAAAGCAATACCAGAGAGTATTCAGACTACCATACAATTGCACTCATTCCACATGCTGGCAAGGTTATACTCAAAAGCCTTCAAGCTAGGCTTCCGCAGAGTGTGAACCAAGAAATTCCAGTGTACAAGCTGTGTTTCAAAGAGGCAGAGGAACCAACATCCATTGGATCATCAAAAAAGCAAGAAGATTCCAGAAAAACATCTACTTTGCTTCATTGACTATGCTAAAGCCTTTGACTGTGTGTATCACAATAAAATTGTGGAAAATTCTTAAAGAGATGGGAGCACCAGACCACATTACCTGTCTCCTTAGAAACCTGCATGCAGGTCAAGAAGGAACAGTTAGAACCGGACATGGAACAGCAGACTGGTTCCAAATTGGGAAAGCAGTACATCACGGCTATATGTTGTCATCCTGCCTATTTAACTTATATGTAGAGTACATCATGTGAAATGCCAGGCTTGATGAACCACAAGCTGGAATCAAGATTTCTGGGAGAAACATCAACAACCACAAATATGCAGATAATACCGTTCTAACAGCAGAAAGTGAAAAGGAGCTAACGAGCCTCTTGATGAAAGTGAAAGATGAGAGTGAAAAAGCTGGCTTAAAACTCAACACTCAAAAAACTAAGATCATGGCATCTGGTCCTATCACTTTATGGAAAGTAGAAGGAGAAAAGTGGAAGCAGTGACCGGTTTTATTTCCTTGTGCTCCAAAATCATTGCGGACAGTGACTGCAGCCATGAAATTAAAAGACACTTACTCCTTGGAAGGAAAGCTATGACAAAGTTAGACAGTGTATTAAAAACCTGAGGTATCGGTTGCCAACAACAACAGCAAAAAAAGATCCGTATAATCAAAGCTATAGTTTTTCTAGTAATCACACACATGTGTGAGAATCAGACCATAAAGAAGGCTGAGAGCCAGAGAATCAATGCTTTCAAACTGTGGTGCTGGAGAAGACTCTAGAGTCCCTTCTACAGCAGGGGGATCAAACCAGTCATTTCTAAAGGAAATCAACCCTGAATATTCATTACTTCTGAAGGACTGTTGCTAAAGCTGAAACTCCAGTACTTTGGCCACCTGGTGTGAAGAGCTGACTCATTGGAACAGACCCTGATTCTGGCAAAGATTGAAGGCAAATGGAAAAGGGGGCAGCATGGGATGAGATGGTTAGATAGCATCAGTGGACATGAATTTGAGCAAACTCAGGGAGACAATGGAGGACAGAGGAGCCTGGCATTATGCAGTCCACGGGGTTGCAAAGAATTGGACACAGCTTAGTGACTGAACAAGAAATCAGTAACTAAGCCCAGAAAGATTGCATAAATGGTGGAAATTTTTCTACTTTGAGGGGGCATGAGTTAGGTATCAAGATAGGCTTACACTGACTCTGGGATGCTGATTTGTCTGGGCTTCTCTAGAGGACAGGTACTAAGAATAAAAGTGAAAAAGTGAGAGAGAAAGTCACTCAGTTGTGTCAGACTCTTTGCAACCCCATGGACTATACTCTCCTTGGAATTCTCCAGGCCAGAATACTGAAGTGGGTATCCTTTCCCTTCTCCAGGGGATCTTCCCAACCCAGGAATTGAACCCAGTCTCCCACATTGCAGGTGGATTCTTTCCCAGCTGAGCCACTAAGAATAAACCAAAGATCAATTTGTAAATTTGAAGAGCTTGGGGGATGAGGGGCAGGACTCTCTTGATGGAAGTTGTAGAGAGGGGCAGTTGCCTGAAAGAAAGTGAGTGAAAGGCAATGTTTCCTCCAGGTCTGAAGGGAGAGGCAGTTTTTAAATATCCCTCAATGAAGGAAGATAGTGTGTTGCTCAATTTCAGCAACATCGTGTGAGTTCAGGTTTCCTAAGAGACAGACTACAAGACAGGATCAGAGAATCAGACATTAAAAACACACACATAAACAAGCAAACAAAACAGAAAAAGTGCCTGTGAAGGATAAGGAGGAAGGGAGCAGCAATGGGTCAAGGGAGATTCAGACTGAGATTCAGCTCTGAAAGCTTTGAACAAAGATAGGGGAGGAAAACTTGGGCAGGCAGAATGCCAGAGCACAGTTCTGAAAACACCGTGGCCATTCTGGTGGAGTCTGCAAGCGTTAGTTGCCCTTGTGAGGAATCCTGCAGGAATGGCAGCATTAACACCCTAGGGGAACTTCGTTAGCTGGAAGCAGCCTGTTCTGTCAGGGAGCAGCAGAAGTTTTACTCTCCCTGGATTAAAGAGAGAGGTACAATCATATCAATTTCATGAATAAAATATTTCAAAAAGCAGAATAAGATTGCTTTGCTTTGCTTTCTTTAAAACAAAGAAAGCCGGATTAGTCATTCTGTCATGTCCTGACTCTTTGAGCCCCCATGGTCTGTAGCCTGCCAGGCTCCTCTGTCCATGGGATTCTCCAGGCAAGAATACTGGAGTGGGTTCCCATTCCCTTCTCCAGGGGATCTTCCCAACCCAGAGACTGAAACCAGATCTCCTGCATTGCAGTGGATTCTTTACCCACTGAGCCATTTAGGGGAGCCTACAACATTCTTCAGCTCTGTAGTTTATTTAGTACTAGTGCAAGAGAAAGCACCATCAGGATAGGCAGGAGACCAACTGTGGAGTGGATGTTGGAGATACATTTTTGTTTTCATACAATTTAACAAACAAATCACATGACTGAGTAGAATTTCATGAAACACTCTGCTGATATGATAGCCCGATGTAAAGCTCAGTTCAGGATTACAGATCAATGTTTCTGAACATCTGCACAGTATGACATTGACTTGCTAAGCTTTAGAATCATCCAGCATTCCCAGCTGCTTTGAAGGTAGAAGAGAGACAGTCATTTTTCATTTTCACCAGGTGCTTGCTCTTCACCCAGTTCCCCTTTTACATGCTCTTTTCCCTCCGTCAGGAGCACTTTTATCCCTTCGTGTCAGAATGTTCTCCTGTTTTTTAAGACCCGTTCTTCAGTTATAAGAATGTCATCTCTCTTTCCTCTGAAACCCACAGTAACTCTCACCCAGTGACACTGTGTCACTGTTATTTGTGTAATGACTAATTGTCTCCCTCTAACAAGTAGAAAGACCCTACGCCTTTGGAATTGTGCCTTAAATATATTTCTTTGAGTTTGTTATTCATTAAAATTGATTTTTATTGCATCTGGTTTTTGAAGATGCTTTTGGAAAAGCATTACAGTATGAACCAGTGCTACAAGGTTAGTAAAATTGTAAAAGAAAATACAGCCACAGAAAGAAAAAATTAAATAGGCCAACTACAATAACTATATTACATAATGACTTGCTTCTGAAAAATATGAGCATCTAGAGCAAAGCAACCTAATATTTAGCCCTTATTATCACAGAGGAGGAGAACAACAGTTCCTTTAAAAGGGAGGAACTTGTTTGCCTTGTTCCCAAAGTTCAGGAAAACTCTAATGTTGGACTTGATTTGGACATTAGTAACATAATTTTATCTTAATTAACTCAATAAATATTTATCGAGGGCAGTTAGACGTTTTTGGATGTTTCCATTTTCTAATTTAGAAGAGGAAGGCAAGCAGGATAAAAATTGACATCTCTTTTTGTTTACCAAGTGGTGGGAAGACAGATAAGTAAATAGATCATTATATAAAAGTGACAAGTAATTTAAGTAATATCAGCATAGAGTTGCTCTGTATAGAAGCACTTACTCAGAGAATGAAAGATAAGGAAGACTTTTCTGAGTAGGTGATTCATGATATTAGAACCAATCTTTGAAAAATATAACTTTATAAGTTATTTCGACAGAATGAGCTTTGGTGTTGAAAGGGGAGGAAAGCCTTGAACAGAGCAAAAGGACAGTACAGCCTCTGAGAGCAGCATATATAAAGACCTACAAACAAGAGACAGTAGTAGGCTTCTCAGTTTCTAAGGCAGTAAGTAGGGGCTTAATCATGCATGGTCTCATTTTCAAGTTAAGCAATTTTTCATTATTCCAAAGAGTACCGAGTAATTGCCGAAAGTGTTATAGCAGGAGGTGGCATGATGAGATTGATAATTTTGAGAGATCATAGAGCATGTAGTGTGGAGACACAAATTAAAAGGGAGCAAGACAAGCCAGAGAAACTGGTTAGGAGGTGTCTAAAGTAGTGATAATGATAGCAGTGATAATATCGCTCCCACAAGAATGCGGATCGACAGTGGCCTCCGTAGAACGCAGAATAAACAGCATCATGTCACGTAATGGTTTCTCTCCATGACCTGCAAGAAAACCCTAAGTGTTGCTTTGCAGTAAAGGTGATTTCAGATATTTTTAATATATTGTAGAAATTTTTCCTTCAAGATAGAATTTCTTTTCTTTAAAAATTTTACTAGAACTGTCATATGCTTGGATCTTCAATGAATATCCATCATTTGTCGAAGAAGATAGTCGGAGATTTGTCTCTCAAGAGACAGGCCACCTCTACATAGCCAAAGTGGAACCATCGGACGTGGGCAATTATACGTGTGTGGTGACTAGTACAGTGACAAATGCCAGAGTGCTGGGTTCCCCAACTCCTTTGGTGCTTCGTTCTGACGGTAGGAAATATTTCAAGGGGCAATTCTAAGTGGAAATGCTGTTGTGAATACTAGACAAAACAAATTAGGAGAAATGAAAAGTGTATCCTGTAGAATTATTTTTTTTTTCCAGAACAAAAAATATTTATGAGTACAGTGGCTAAAATGATTCCATCAACTATAAGTCCCTGTAAAGTAATTCTTACTCAGAACTGACTTCCTAATTTTCAGGGACCAATACTGAGTAAAGATGAGGAACTGCTTGTTAAAATGTTTTAAAGAATTTCAAGATGGTGGCACTATGCCTTTAAACCAAATATGAACCCTTCAAGCCTGGGGGTCACCTTGCTTTCTCATGACGTCACCCGTCTTGACTTTTGCCAGCCTGACATTATTAAAGTTCTAGATATTTTGTTATAGGTTAAAAAGCATCTATAAATAAAATCAAAGAAAAAATTGTACATTAGATCCCTAGAATTTATTCATCTTATAATTGAAAGTTTGTACACTCTGACCAACATCACCTCATTTCCCCTACCCCTACCACCATAACGATTATAGTAATGCCGTGTTGCAAACTTGAAATTGGCTGAGAGAGTAGATCTTAAGTGTTCTCACTAGAGAAAAAAAAAATTATTTTTAAAAATTGAAAATAGTAAATATGTGAGGTGTTAAATATGTTGACTTGCCTGGTGTAATTATTTCACAATCTATATATGTATGAACTCATCACATTGTACACCCTAAAAAATGACATTATGCAGTTTTTATTTGTCAGTCATACCTCACTAAAACTGGAGGGGGAAAAAGGAAAACATGTTTCTTTAGCCCCTCAGTGACTGTTTCAAGGGAGCCCATGAACTGCAAAGCAGATTTATAAGCCTGGGTCCTGTCCCAGTTACACAAAACAATATCTGATACAGCACAATGCCATGAACACGAAGTATCTAAGTACTTCTTTCCAGTCAAGTATAATTGAATTTGACCATTCTTGTTTATTACATTACCGTTTCTTGACTTCAGGGAGCTATTTAATAAGTTTAAGGTTGTGTCTATGCTACCAGGGTACCATTAAGTAAATTTCCTCCCATAATTTTTGCTCTTTAGGAAATTTTAAGAAGTCATTATATATTGTATATTGAAGTTTGACTAGAAATTTCCAAACTGAATACAGAATAAAAAAGCCTCCCATTTTATATAATGTAAAAAAGGTCTAGTTGTTTTCTTGAAATTCCTCTGTAAGCTATAACTTATGAATCATGGAATCCAAAGTTTCCACATATTTAATGATATTGCATATTTGGACCAAGGTAACACTGCTTCTAAAAGTACCTACTAGATGGCAAGTCAGTAATTTAATTCATTAGGAAGAAGTACTTCAAAATAGAGCAAAAAAAAATTTATTTAAGAAAAATGGGAGAATTCCGAAAGGAAAGATTGAAACCATTAACTTTGTATTGTGCATTTACAGGTGTGATGGGTGAATATGAGCCGAAAATAGAAGTTCAGTTTCCAGAAACTCTTCCAGCAGCTAAAGGTTCAACTGTGAAATTGGAATGTTTTGCCCTTGGAAAGTAAGTTTTATAACATTTACACCGATATGCGGAAACATTTGGTTGCTGTGAGAGATCAAGATAGCTTTAGACAGACTCTTCTTTTCCTTACTTTCTAAAAATTTCTTTCATTTAGAAGTAAAGGAAAATTAAAATAGAGGGGAAATTCACATATATAATTTAGTTTGAGATTTTAAAGGCAATTTGCAGTAAATGACTGTGCCTGCCTAATTTCATAAACTAAATTGGTGTTATTTTTCTTTTGCTTGTTCATTTGTTGTATTATAATACTGTGGGTATGCATTTTCTCTAAATTATTAATTAACTCGAGAAAATGCACAGTTTATTTTATTAAAATATCAAGTTAAAGAGATAAATCTTTGCATTTGCAGGTTTAGTAATTGACAGCTGACTGTTTCTGCATTTGAAAAATGTGTACCATTTTTATTCTATCCTAACAAAAGTTTTATTTTGTCAAGCCTAAAAGGCTTCCAGACATGGCTTAAAATAGCAAATAACTTGATAAATTTCTTCATAGTCCTGTACCTCAGATTAATTGGAGAAGAAGTGATGGACTGCCTTTTTCCAGTAAAATTAAGTTAAGGAAGTTCAGTGGTGTGCTTGAAATTCCCAACTTCCAACAAGAAGATTCAGGTTCCTACGAATGCATTGCTGAGAATTCACGAGGGAAAAATGTTGCCAGGGGGCGTCTCACTTACTATGGTAAGCCTTCACTTTTGGCATATTGGATTTTTACCTTTTGCTCTCTCTATAAATTATTGGTATTTGGATTGGAGGCTGGGTAGGAGATTTTAGCAGAATCCCAATGTCCAGCTTGTCCTGTTCTATACTTTGTTAAATGAGGATAAATATTTATCATAAAAGGAATTAAAAAGAAAGAAAATTTTGCAATGAAGTTGGAGACGTAATATATTCGTACTGCATTTTAAACTGATTTATATGATAATGAAATATTCACTTTTTTTGGGGGGGGTTAAGAATAGCAATTTACTCACTTAACCGAATCAAGGAGAGATCTCCTTTCTGTCTGCTATTACCTCTAGAAAATGGGATTTTATATCTTTCTCTGTGATCTTTACTAAGCAGAAAGAAACTGTCTACTTGGAAAACCTGAAATTACTGCATTAGTCCAACCACATAAACTCAGGCTCGCTTGACCTCTTCAGTGTTATTCTATGCTTTCCAATAATAAAAATGTACCATGTTTGCCGCCTTTAATTTGTAGTCACATTTATTTTATGTACTATTAAATTTGGGTAAGAAAGGTTAATACAATTACCTTTGTTTAGAGTCTGTTTTTAGGAAAATTCAGTTCAGTTCAGTCACTCAGTTGTGTCCGACCCTTTGTGACCCCATGAATTGCAGCACGCCAGGCCTCCCTGTCCATCACCAACTCCCAGAGTTCACTCAGACTCATACCCATTGAGTGGGTGATACCATCCAACCATCTCATCCTCTCTCGTCCTCTTCTCCTCCTGCCTTCAATCTCCCAGCATCAGGGTCTTAGGAAAATTAGATTATCTTTTTTGCCCAAACTTCTTTTCAAATCACTTTTATTAAGAAAAATAATATTAAGTATTTTTATGAAAGTATGATTTAGAAACTAGAAATAAATCATCTACTATAAAATATGTGAAGATGTAAACTCAGTGAATGTATTTTTGCAGTTTAACCATTAAAAACATTGTAAAATGAATGAGAATTGATCACTTTTGTGAACGGCAAATGACAATATATTCTATTTATTTTAAAAACTGAAAATTGAAATAATTTGCAATGCAAACTTGTATAGTGTACATAAATATTACAGAGAGGAAAAATTTTGCAAAGACAAGTAAAGCCTCTTCAAAGGAACGTGAAGTTTGCAAGTGCATTACATCTGATTAGACTGACACTTGTTTTATTGTAAGTTTATAGGATCTGCCAGGAACAAAACGGAGGTGTGGATTGATAGCATGAGCCATTCTGTGTTGTACTTCTCCCTTCTTATTACAAGATTTGGTTAGAATACACAGCGCTAAGTTGCAGTTTCCCAGACACCACGTTCTACATGTTGGCAGGATGATACGGATATGTGCGGGGGACCCCTAAACCATGCGCTTGTATGGCTCTAAGTTGACCACAAACAAGTCCAAGCTCATTTTCTCCTTTCTAAACAGCCAGTACCTGACCCAGGGTAAGAAGTGACCAGGACCGGAAAATACAAGATATTCCAACTGTCTTAATGTTTTAGTAGGAATGTTTTTAGCTGTATGGAACGGCAGCCCTGCACCAATAATAAACCCTTGTTTGCTTGTTTGGCAAGACATTCAAAGCTAAGCTGACGTTTAAGCGCCTTATAATCAGGCCCTGGATCAGTTTCTCTGGCGTTTCTTTCTGCCCTTATCTTTTCCCTTTCTCTGCATATTGACTTCCCTGACAGTCATAGAATGGCTACCAGCAGTGACCAGCACATTCGTTCTTGTGCATGCTTCCTTTCTCTAAAACATCTTGCAGTTCACTTTTCAGATCTCATTGGCTGCATGTTCATTCCTAAACCAATCACTAACAAGACAAATTGGCTTCAACAACTTATGAGCCTTTTTTGGAATACAAAATATGGTCAGGTTTCCCTGGATTTTGTAGAAGAGAAGATAATTCAATAAAAAATGAGGGCATCTTAGGAATAAAGAAGAGAGAAAATGGATACACAATAGACAACAAACATCATCTGCTATACTTAGTAAATGAGGCAGATGGTTGCTTTAGTCCATTTTTATATGTACCTAAGAAATAAATTAGAGGGAACTCCCTGGTGGTCCAGTGGTTAGGACTCTGCACTTTCATTGCAGGGGTCACAGGTTTGATCCCTCATCAGAAAATTAAGATACCATATGCAGTGCAGTGCAGCCAAAAAATAAAATGAAAAAAAAAATCTCAATTTAAAAAAAGAAATCAGAAATCAATTAGAGAGTTTGATGAAAGTTACTTTAAAATTCTGTCTGAAGTCTAGTATATTCAATAAATGCCTTGCAGTTCTTGATTATCTGCTCTGATATTTCATGTAAAAAATGGTCCAGTAGAATATTTGAATTTCATATGATGGAATAAGGGGATAAATCACATTATGCGGCAATTGTAGTCTTAGGATTCACTTAGTCCAGCAAATTATCTTTCCATTTGGAGAACAGTAGTATGAGAAGCCAGTGGAAATTTTTGCTAGAAACTTGAGCCTCAGTCAAGGGATCATATGTGAGTCTACTGTAGTCTCATCCCACCTAGGCTGATTAATTCCTGAAAGAAGACAGTGTGTTTCAATATAGAGTAGAGAGGAGTGATCTGGGACTGAATTATACTTCAGATTGGGCAAGCTGTTTATATTTTATAAAAGGACAAAATAAGGTAAAACTTCGATGGGTACATTTTCTCTAAAAGCTGAATAGCTATAGTTTCAGTTTCATTTATAGAAAAGGCAATTTTATGAGATATAAACAGAAAGACAAATCTTCCCATGGTTGAAATTAAATAGCAATAGATAAAATCTTTCTTCATATGGAGGATGCAAATGTGAACCCCGAAGTACATATCACATGTATAATGCAATGTGAAATCGGGAAGAAATCTCACCTCCTAGTCTCAGATCGAAAACACAGACTGAGATTTGGCTGTATATACTTTGAATGTTGAGTGACTTTCATTGTGAGTGGTATGTTGCTTTCATCTGTAAAAGGACTTCCCAAGTGTCTTCTAAAATGCAAGTAAAAATGATAAATCCACTTGATGCAACTGATTTGCATACCTAATTTAAGGTTGCACGAGTTACTTCTTTTTCATAAAAAATCATTTGATTCAAATTGAATGAATTTATCCATCTTTCCCTGCTTTCATTTTAATTTGCACAAAGGTTCATAAGATGTTCACTGGTTTGTATTTAATTAAGAGTTATTTCTAACCTGAAGGAAATATTTTTTTTCTTCTGCTGTACAAGTTTCTCTTCTATTGATGCTGATTTTTAGTGCATAATTAAGACTGGTATCTGCTGTCATTCACATATTAAGTTGCCATCAGTTGTGAGCTCGTAATTCAAAAATGTACTTGGACAAGAAAATCTATATAGTTTGTGTACCTGCATTTTTCTGCTGATATCTGAAGAACGTAATACAGTGCCCAGAATTTTGAAAACAGAGAAAGCATAATGAATTTGACTTAGGAAAGGGCAGGTTGTAACATCCGTTCTCAAATCTATAAATGTTTCACATACCACTTAATAAATACCTAGTGAATTAAATACAGTTTTAGCCACTTACATTACATTAGCTTACATTAATCTATTATTGCCCATAGTCATATCCACTTATATTTATGTGGATAAAGTATTTGTTTTTTATCGTGGAGTGGTTTGAATTTTTTTTTTTTCGTTGCAGCAAAGCCTCATTGGGTTCAACTCATAAAAGATGTAGAATTAGCAGTGGAGGACAGTCTTTACTGGGAATGTCGGGCTAGTGGTAAGCCCAAACCCTCCTACCGATGGTTGAAAAATGGAGAAGCCCTTGTGCTTGAGGTAAGGTCATGTGCCTGGTTAATACACATTTTTCCCGCTTTGTATAAATGCCTTTTCTGGTACCAACTGCCAGAGTAAACTGGTGAGTTTGCACACATTCATCTGAAGAGTTTTTATCACATTCATCTGAGAAGTGGTGCAAGGGAAAAAAGGATAAAATCAAGTACCCAGTCTTCCAAGGAGGAAATATTTTCAGTATTGAATTTCATTGGAGAAAGATTATATTATCAATTTAGTTCATGATATAAAGTCAACCTATGAACAGTGCAAGTGTTAGCTCTTGTATAATTTATAATCAGTTCCCTGTGTCCCTGATCCATGGATGCAACCAACCAGGGACTATGAGGTCCTGTAGTATTTGCAGTTTTCAATGAAAAAGTATGAAATAAGTGGACTCCCCATAGTTCAAACTTTGGTCCACTGCACTATTGTTTTTTTTCATTTTGAAATTAGAGAAGGCTTTATTTTAATCATTCATAGAATGCGATTTCTATTTTTCCTGTTTAATGACATGGATGGCCTCTGGAAAATAAATGTATCAATTATATGTTTACCTTGTTACATGAGTATTTTCTCAATCACTTCTCAAGCCATGTAATTTTTGCTCTTTTTAAAAATTGTTGTACTAAGTCACTTATGTTCCTTCAGATTTTTCCACATAACCATTCATAATACTACAAATCTTAAATAGATATATGTTTTCCAGCACCCTTTTTAATACACAGAATTTATTACGTCTTCAATTTGCATGATTTTAAAAACTGGTGAAAACCTTTCCAGTTCATGGGTTGGGAACCTGGTACATTTCTTAAAATCTGCAACTTTATCCATAGGGAAAAATGAAATAGTTGCAATATTTTCCATTTATGCTTTGTTATTTATTTGACTGATATACTTTTTGACTGCAGTATATTTATTAGTATTTTTAATGTCTAGCTGTTAAGTCACTCTCAGCATTTCAAATAAGGGAATCATTTAAATTTCAGGTCAGATTGCCTAATACTATGAGGGAAGAAATTAAGGACACTTTTGCATGATTGAAATAATATTCAGTGGTTATCATTTTTCATCTAAAATGGTATATACATTTATATGCAAGGCATTTTTATTATTGTCTAGGAGAGAATACAGATAGAAAATGGTGCCCTTACAATATCAAACCTAAATGTGACCGATTCTGGCATGTTCCAGTGCATAGCAGAGAACAAACATGGTCTCGTCTATTCTAGTGCTGAGCTCAAGGTCATGGGTAAGACCAACTTTCTCATCTTAATTTATTTTTCTTAAATCCTCCATTTTTGCCAGAAGCAGAAATATTTACCTTTCATATTAGATTCCTACATCTAATAACATTTTCAGTATTGCAGCAGAATCATGCAGAGTTTTTAATCGAGGCGTACACTTTAATGATTTCTAAGGAAAGGCAACAATTATGGCCAGAATTAAACCCAAAGTTGGAAGTAGAGAAACAATAGGGAGAGAGTGTTGAGCTAAAACATCCTTATCCAGCACCAATAGTGTGAAATAAGTAGTACCTTTTAGGAGAATAAGTGACTCTGGTGTTCTCAGTTGCTGGTCCATAAAAGTAAATATCAAAATTCCAATCAATAGTTTATTGATCCAAAAGGAGTTGTTGTCCTTGTCTTTAATAACTCTGCTGGAAGGTTTAAGTTTTGGGCACACCAGAGCTTTAACTAACCGAGGCTCAACTACTTGAAATTATGAATTGTTTCTCTTGTACTTCAGGTATAAGAGAAGAAAGGAAATGTTATGTTTAGGCCCATTGTCCAGAAAAGACACTGTAAGGTGCAAATGACTTCAAGTCCAACCGAAATTGTCAGACCATAACATAATATGTATAGATAAGAAAGAAAGAGAGGAGGAAGAAAGGAAGGGTAAGAGGGAAGGAGGGAAGAGAGCAAGCAAGAGGGTGGGAAGAAGGAAAGAGAAGGGGAGTGGGGAAATGTATTGTTCATTGTAATTAAAATAGAGAATTTGGATTTCAGTTTGATTTGACTCAGGGTTCTAACATCATCACCACTCTCAGGTCTCATATGATGATCCCCAGGACATTCAATTTTCATTATCAATCTAGTGAAAGAAGGATAGCTTTCTTAATTGCTTAAGTGCAAGTCACAGTCCTGATTGATCTAACTCAGTGCTTCCCTACTGGGGACGGTTTTGCACCCTGGAAATAGTGGGAAATGTCTGGAGACATTTTGGGCTGCCATAGTGAAAGGGATGGAGCCTGCATATGCTCCTGGCATCTTGCAGACAGATACCAGAGAGACTGCTTAATGTCCTTCAGTGCCCAAGATAGCCAAAATGTTATGTGTTTCATGGAAAAACACTGGTTTAAGGAAAACAGGTGTCTCTTGGTGCCTGGAAGTTAGAAACACTTCATCTGTACCAAGAAGACTAAAGCTTGGAAACAGCAGATCATCACCTGAAAATCTGGCTGGTGTTATCCATGACAGAGACATATGGTATTACAACAGAAAGGAGGTGAAATGTGCACATATCTGAAGTGGAAGCCTGCTGTACTCTCAATCAGTCTTATAAACCATAGTTTATTCATCTTAAACCAAATGAATCTCTGCCTAGTGTTGCATGGGTTTTTTTAATGGGAAAAAAATATGACCTATGTTTGAAAAGAGATTATACTAATATATAAAGATATTTTTGGCTTGTTTTAGTAAAAATTATTCTCTTAGACTCAGAGAAGGCAATGGCACCCCACTCCAGTACTCTTGCCTGGAAAATCCCATGGACGGAGGAGCCTGGTAGGCTGCAGTCCATGAGGTTCCTAAGAGTTGGACATGACTGAGCGACTTCACTTTCACTTTTCACTTTCCTGCATTGGAGAAGGAAATGGCAGCCCACTCCAGTGTTCTTGGCTGGAGAATCCCAGGGACGGGGGAGCCTGGTGGGCTGCCGTCTATGGGGTCTCACAGAGTCGGACACGACTGAAGCGACTTAGCAGCAGCAGCAGCAGCAGCATTCTCTTAGAATTTTAATTTTTAAGGCCAGCAACCTCCAAGATAACATGTCTTCTTTATCTGCAATCACATATATGTATCATATAATTCATTGTATGATATCCAGTTATTAAAAAATAAATTATATTCATTGGGATATGCCATAGGAAAGTAGATTAGATATTTATAGAAATGCACTGAGTTCTTAACTTTTTTCCACATTTGCAGTAAAAGGAAGATGATTTTCTGATTAACATATGCTTTCCTTCAAATGATAGATTGTCTCTTGAATGTTCAGGTATTGTTTCAAGATCAGCATTCCATGCATTATTAGCAAACGTGTTTTCTACATATTATTTAATTGAATATTGTAACATAGTGTAATGATGCATGTTATTCTTCTCCAACTTTGAAGTTAAAGCTAACCACATGAACATTTTATAATAGATCTTAATAATGTTTATGATAGATCTTGATAATGTTTATCCAGGAGACTAAGTGTTCAGCACTCAGCCTTTATTCAGTAAACATTGCTGAGTACCTACTGACTATCAGGCACTGTGCTATGCACTGTGTCTTTGAAGTCACGAGAGAGAGACTGACCCTGTTATCTTTATGGAACTTTCAAGAACATTCTGTGATAAGTATTTTTAGTGTTATTAAATTTGTGACTGAGCTATTTTAAAAGTTCATGGTAAACTTAAAATTTTCATATAAAGTAACTGTCTCAAGAATTAGTACTTGCCATAAAACACAATAGTAGGAATTAGCTTTTGAGCATCGAAAACATCTTGTAAGTGGTCCCCAGTCAGTCAAACAAATCAAGAAGTCATAGCTCACCTGTCAAGAACCTTTAAAAAAATCATTATAAAGTAAACCTTTGGAATTGATAGGAATTTAAAGAAATAAAATCAAATTCATATTCTTTCCTCTTTTTCAGCTTCTGCTCCAGATTTTTCAAAGACTCCAATGAAGAAGTTGATTCAGGTGCAGGTGGGCAGTGAGGTCAACTTGGATTGTAAACCCAGAGCTTCCCCCAGGGCACTCTCCTCCTGGAAGAAAGGAGAGGTGATCGTTCAGGAAAATGAAAGGTATTCTATTGCCCATAAAGGTGGTGATTTACCTGCTTCTTGCTTTCCATAGCAATGCTGAAGTAGGCTTTCAATATGAAATGAAAAACAGTAGCATTTCAATAAAATGTGAGGTGTTCGGGAACCATAATAGCAGTATTTTTGTTCGCAATACTCTTGAGATGATACTAATCAGGTTGTGAAATCTAAATACTCTTCCAACATAGAGTATTTTAGAAATGAGTTTCTTCCACATTTGACTGGTAAGACTCAAAACTGGAATGACAAAGGAATGCCGGCCCTGGCCCAAGGCTCTCTCTCAGGTGGCCCAACGTCTCAGGGCAAAGAAAATAGAAGATGGCAGCCTATGCTAGATGAATATCAATCTTGTTGGCCTATATTGAAGTAATTTTATGGGTATTAGTTTAAGCAAAGGCTCTCTTGATTTCCTGACTGCTATGATAACATTTAAAATGAAGAAGCAGAATAGGGCTTAGTTTAAAGCACAGATTTTGGAGCAAGACTGTCGGGTTCCAATCTGTATTCTTTTACCAGATCAAGGAAGTGACTTACTCTTTGTGTGTTTTGAGTCCTCATTTGTTAATTAATAGGATTAGCAAATACATCACATTATGAGGGTTGGTATGTGGATAAAACCCATAAATATCTATACAGCACTTAGGTCAGAACCTGGCAGAGAGTAAACATAAGTATTGGGTATTGTTCTAATTGATTGAGTACTTACTACCTCTTGGAACCTTGTGCTGAAAGCTTCTGATAAGTGGACTGATGGCCACAAACATGTCCATGTCCTTCTTCTGGAGAATTTGATTATATTATGTCACATGACAAAAGATAATGAAAGTTAAAGGTGAAATTAAGGTTGCCAACAACTTGATCTTAAAATAGGGAGATTATCTTGGATCCTCTAGATGGGCACTTGAAAGGGGAAGAAGACGCAGAAGTGTTTGAAAGAAATGTATGATAATGAAGGAAGGGCAAGAGAGATTTCCAGCATGAGGGAGACCCTAATTGGGACTGCTGACTTTGAAGATGGTGGGAGGGGGCCAAGGAACAAAGGAATTCCAGATTCCTCTATCAAATGGGAAAATCCTCAGTTGACAGTGAGCAAGGAGATAGGGATATCAGTCCCACAACTTAAATGAAGTGAATTCTTCCAACAATGTGAAAGAGTAGAAAATGATTCCAGAACCTTCCAGAGTAACACAGGGCTTCCCAAGTGGCTCAGTGGTAAAGAATCCACCTCCCAAGGCAGAAGACATTCATTTGATATGTCGGGGATGGCAGTGGCTGGGAGTGGAGATCCCCTGGAGGAGGAAAGGGCAACCACTTCAGTATTCTTGCCTTCGGATATCCCAGGAACAGAGGAGCCTGGCCGGCTGCAGTCCGTGGGGTCGCAAGAGTCTGACATGACTTATCGATTGAACACCAGTGATGACAACAAAAACTAGCACAACACTAACAACACCTTGATTTTAGCCCGTTGTGACCCATACTGGACCTCTGACCTCCAGAACTGTAATATAATACATTTGTGTTGCTTTAGGCCACCAAGTTTATAGTAACTTGTAATTGGAAAAAAAGGAAACTGATACAGAGTGCCACACATCTTATTTCCTTTCAATATTTCTGCAGCTCTGTGCTGTTTATATCATATTATTATCCCCATTTCACTAATGAAAAACTAAAGCTTAGAGGAATTATATAATTTGCCTAAGTCACATAGCCAGAGTGAATCCATAGCTAGGGCATAACCATGAAGCGTTTTCAGGGCAACATTTTGTATAGAGAACACAGAATCTGAGAGGTGGTCTCAGCCTTTGAAATCAGGGGGTCCGAATTATTCTTTTTGGAGATGGAGGGAAACAAGGAAACAAGTTCTTAGACCAAGAAATGTAAATTTACTTTTCCAAAACTGCTAAGGCCTACTGCAGACAGACAACCAGGTTGAACTGCATTTAGATTGTTGTCCCAAAGTTATTTTTGTGAGTTGGTTAGGATAACACAATCTGCTATTCCTATGATACTTTGTGGGGGACTATAGGATACTTTATGCCTCAGGCAGCCACAGCGGGATGACAAGGCAAAATTGTGAACTGAGCGGTTACGAAACACAGTCTAACCAAGTGCTAGGCAGTACAGAATAGATTTCTGGAACAGAAAAGTAATTAGTGATTTCGAATTTAGTTGTCCAAGCCAGTTTAAACAGGTCAAGATACAAACCATTTAATTTTTACAATGCTGCAAGTTAAACCTTTCTGTATAAACGGTGACAGTTTTGTTGTTGAAAACATTTTAAAGACTTTTAATTGTACACACAAATTAAATAGTAATTATGTTCCAAGGACTTAAATGCTTTGCACAATAATAAACATACTTGTCCTCACAATAGTGCCTATAGTAGGCAGAGGTTTTAATCTTAACTTTAAAAGAGGACAGAAGATTAGCGGGTTTAGCTGAAGGCACACAGGAGAGATTTACTCCCACTTTAGAGAATGGTGGGCTTCCCTTGTGGCTGAACTGGCAAAGAATCCAACTACAATGAGGGAGACCTGGGTTTGATCCCTGGGTTGGGAAGATCCCCCAGAAAAGGGAGTGGGTACCCACTGCAGTATTCTGGCCTGGAGAATTCCATGAACCGTATAGTCCATGGGGTCCCAGGAGTTGGAGATGACGGAGCAACTTTCACTTTACATAATGATGGGATGATGCACTAAAAAATTTAAGGTCTAGAATCTCACCTGGTGTTTCTCACTTGGCTACTTGCTACATTAGTATCATTAGGTCACTTCTCTAACACCTATAAACATTAATGCTGCTAAGTCGCTTCAGTCGTGTCCGACTCTGTGCAACCCCATGGACTGCAGCCTACCAGGCTTCTCCGTCCATGGGATTCTCCAGGCAAGAACACTGGAGTGGGTTGCCATTTCCTTCTCCAATGCATGAAAGTGGAAAGTGAAAGTGAAGTCGCTCAGTCGTGTCTGACTCTTAGCGACCTCATGGACTGCAGCCTACCACGCTCCTCCACCCATGGGATTTTCCGGGCAACAGTACTGGAGTGGGGTGCCATTGCCTTCTCCCATAAACATTAATATCCTCATCCATAAGAGAGAGATAATAATTCTTACCTCCAGTTCAGTTACTCAGTCATGTCTGAGTCTTCATGACTGCAGTATTCCAGGCTTCCCTGTCCATCACCAACTCCCAGAGCTTGCTCAAACTCATGTCCATTGAGTTGATGATGCCATCCAATATCTTATCCTCTGTCATCCCCTCCTGTTCCTGCCTTCAATCTTTCCCAGCATCAGGGTATTTTGCAATCAGTCAGTTCTTCCCATCAGGTGGCCAAAATATTGGAGTTTAAGCTTCAGCATCAGTCCTTCCAATGAATATTCAGAGTTGATTTCCTTTAGGATTGACTGGTTTGATCTCCTTGCGGTCCAAGGGACTCTCCAACACCACAGTTCGGAAGCATCCATTCTTCAGTGCTCAGCTTTCTTTATAGTCCAGCTCTCACATACATACATGACTACTGGCAGAAACATAGCTTTGACTAGATGGATCTTTGTCAGCAAAGTAAGGTCTCTGATTTTTAATATGCTTTCAAGGTTGGTCATAGCTTTACTTTTAAGGAGCAAGTGTCTTTTAATTTCATGGCAGCAGTTATCATCTGCAGTAATTTGGGAGCCCAGTGTTTCCATTGTTTCCCATCTATTTGCCATGAAGTGATGGGACCAGATGCCATGATCTTCGTTTTCTGAATGTTGAGCTTTAAGCCAGTTTTTTCACTCTCTTCTTTCACCTTCATCAAGAGGCACTTTAGTTCTTCTCTGCTTTCTGCCATAAGGGTGGTGTCATCTGCATATCTGAGGTTATTGATATTTCTCCCAACAATCTTGATTCCAGCTTGTGCTTCATCCAGCCTGGATCTCACATGATGTACTCTGCATATAAGTTAAATAAGCAGGGTGATGATATACAGCCTTGATGCACTCCTTTCACAATATGGAAGCAGTCTGTTGTTCCATCTCTGGTTCTAATTGTTGTTTCTTGACCTACATACAAATTTCTCAAGAGGAAGGTAAGGTGATCTGGTATTCCCATCTCGTGAAAAATTTTCTACAGTTTGTTGTGATCCACACAGTCAAAGGCTTTGGCATAGTTAATAAAGCAGAAATAGGATGTTTTTCTGGAACTTTCTTGCTTTTTTGAAGCTCCAGTGGATGTTGGCAATTTGATCTCTGGTTCCTCTGCCTTTTCTAAATCCAGCTTGAACATCTGGAAGTTCTCAGTTCATGAACTGTTGAAGCCTGGCTTGGAGAATTTTGAGTATTACTTTGCTAGTGTGGGAGATGAGTGCAATTGTGAGGTAGTTTGAGCATCCTTTGGCGTTGCCTTTCTTTGGGATTGGAATGAAAACTGACCTTTTCCAGTCCTATGGCCATGGCTGAGTTTTCCAAATTTGCTGGCATATTGAGTGTAGCACTTTCACAGCAACATCTTTTAGGATTTGAAATAGCTCAACTGGAATTCCATCACCTCCACTAGCTTTGTTTGTAGTGATGATTACCTAAGGCCCACTTGACTTCCCATTCTAAGATGTCTGGCTCTAGGTGAGTGATCACACCATCATGGTTATCTGGGTCACGAAGAACTTTTTTGTATAGTTCTTCTGTGTATTCTTGCCACCTCTTCTTAATATCTTCTGCTTCTGTTAGGTCCAACAATTTCTGTCCTTAATTGTCCCCATCTTTGCATGAAATGTCCCCTTGGTATCTCTAATTTTCTTGAAGAGATCTCTAGTCTTTCCCATTCTAATGCTTTTCTCTATTTCTTTGCACTTATCACTGAGGAAAGCTTTCTTATCTCTCCATGTTATTCTTTGAAACTTGCATTCAGATGGCTATATCTTCTCTTTTCTCCTTTCCCTTAGCTTCTGTTCTTTTCTCAGCTATTTGTAAGGCCTCCTCAGGCAACCATTTTGCCTTTTTGCAGTTATTTTTCTTGAGGATGGTCTTGATCACTGCCTCCCGTAGAATGTCACGAACCTCCATCCATAGTTCTTCAGGCACTCTATCAGATCTAATCCCTTGAATGTATTTGTCACTTCCACTGTATAATCATTAGGGATTTGATTTAGGTCATACCTGAATGGTCTAGTGGTTTTCCCTACTTTCTTCAATTTAAGTCTGAATCAGGCAATAAGGACTTCATGATCTGAGCCACAGTCAGCTCCTGGTCTTGTTTTTGCTGATTATGTGGAGCCTCTCCATCTTTGGTTGCAAAGAATATGATCAGTCTGATTTCAGTATTGACCATCTGGTGATGTCCATATGTAGAGTCTTCTCCTGTGTTGTTGAAAGAGGGTTGCTATGACCAGAGCATTCTCTTGGCAAAACTCTGTTATCCTTGGTCCTGATTCATTCTGTAGTCTAAGGCCAAGTTTGCCTGTTACTCCAGGTATCTCTTGACTTCCTACTTTTGCATTCCAGTCCCCTATGATGAAAAGGACTTCTCTTTTGAGTGTTAGTTTTGAAGGTCTTGTAGGTGTTTATAGAACGTTTCAACTTTAGCTTCTTGGGCATTAGTGGTTGGGGCATAGACTTGGATTACTATGATATTGAATACTTTGCCTTGGAAACAAGCAGAGATCATTCTGTCGTTTTTGAGATTGTACCAAGTACTGCATTTTGGACTCTTTTGTTGACTATGAAAGCTACTCCATTTTTTCTAAGAGATTCTTGCCCACAGTAGTAGATAAAATGGTCATCTCAAGTAAATTCACCCATCCCAATCCATTTTAGTTCACTGATTCCTAAAACGTTGACGTTCACTCTTGCCCTCTCCTGTTTGACCGCTTCCGATTTGCCTTGATTATGGACCTAACATTCCAGGTTCCTATGCAGTATCGTTCTTTACAGCACTGGAATTTATTTCCATCACCAGTCATATCCACAACTGGGTCTTGTTTTCACTTTGGATCTCTCTGTCTCTTCCTTCTTTCTGGAGTTATTTCTCCACTCTTCTCCAGTAGCATATTGGGCACCTACCCAGTTGGGAAGTTCATCTTTCAGTGTCATATTTTTTTGCCTTTTCATACTGGGAACAAGATGGCATAATAGAAAGACATATGTTAATCTTCTCCTGTGAGAACTCCAAAATTGCAACTCGCTGCTGAACAACCATCAACAGGAGAATGTTGGATACCATAAAAAAATAAAATACCGTATGTCCACAGGCAAAGGAGAAGCCCCACGAGATGATAGGAGGGGCACAATCACATTTAGAATCAAACCCCATACCCGCCAGATATGCTTGGAGGGCTCAAACAAAACCTTGTGTGCACCAGGACCCAAAGACCCCACAGAGACTGAGCTAGACCTGCCTTTGAGTGTGTCAGTATCTCCTACGGAGGCATGGTTCAACAGTGGCCTGTCCTAGGGTCAGGGACTCTGGGTGCTGCAGACTTGGGTCACACAGCATGTGGCATAGGCCTTCTTGGAGGAGGTCACCATTAACCCCACCATAGAGCCACTGAGCAGATGACCCACAAATTGCAGAACAATTATACCAAATAAATTCTCACACTGTTAAGAAAGTTCTAGGACCCACAACAGATTTCCCATCCTGAAGATCTCGCAAAGGGACTCAGAATTCCCCCAGGGTATTTGACTTTGGAGGCCAGTGGGATTTGATTACAGAACTTACACAGGACTGAGGAGACAGAGTTGGAGGACACAAACAAAACCTTGTGTGCACCAGGACCCAGAAAAAAAGGAGCAATGACCCCACAAGAGACTCACCCAGACTGCCTTTGAGTGTCCAGGTGTCTCCAGTGGAGGCATGGGTTGACTGTGGCTTCCTGCAGGGTCAGGAGCGCTGAATATAACAGTGGATGCACAAGACCTTTTGAAGGAGGTGGCCATTATCTTCATTACTCCTTCCATAGTTCGGTCTCACATCAAACAAAAGGGTGGGACTATAGCCCTGCACATAAATAGAAAATTGGATTAAAGATTTACTGAGCATGGCCCCACCTATCAGAACAAGACCCAGTTCCCCCACAGTCAGTCTCTCCCATCAGGAAGCTTCCATAAAGCCTCTTATCCTTATCTTTCAGAGGGCAGACAGAATGAAAACCACAATCTCAGAAAACTAATCAAATTAGAACCACAGCCTTGTCTAACTCAATGAAACTACAAGCCATACCATGTAGGGCCACCCAAGACTGACGGGTCATGGTGTAGAGTTCTGACAAAATGTGGTCCACTGGAGAAGGGAATGGCAAACCACTTCAGTATTCTTGCCTTGAGAACCCCATGAACAGTATGAAAAGGCAAAAAGATATGACACTGAAAGATAAACTCCTACCTTATACAGTTGCTGTAAAGTAAGCATTTACCCACTGTCTGTAGATACACTGATCAATAAGAATGAGGTAGTGGTGGTTGCTGTTAGCATTGTTCAGTTGCTAAGTCATGTCTGACTCTTTGCAACCCCGTGAGCTGCAGCACACCAGGCTTCCCTGTCTTTGACTGTCTCCCTGACTTTGCTCAAACTCACATCCATTGAATCAGTGATGCCATCCAACCATCTCATCCTCTGTCACCCCCTGCCCCTGCCCTCATACTCTCCCAGCATCAGGGTCTTTTCCAAACAGACGGTTCTCCTCATCAAGTAGCCAAAGGGTATTATTGGAGCTCCAGCTTCAACATCAGTCCTTCCAATGAATATTCAGGGTTGATTTCCTTTAGGATTGACTGGTTTGATCTCTTCACTGACTAAGGGACTCTCAAAAGTCTTCTCCAGCAGCAGAGTTCAAAAAACCTCAATTCTTGGGTGCCAGCCTCCTTTATGGTCCAACTCTGACGTCTGTACATAACTACTGGAAAAACTATAGCTTTTACTATACAGGCCAGAGAGGTTACATTATAAATAAAACATTGGAAGAAGCAGTGGCTGCGAGACGAAGTTTTTTGTTGGTAGGTTGGGCTACTCATTGATAGGTTGGTCTCTTGAAAGGTTGGCAGTTAAGGCTACCCAGAGTCCACACACATCAAAGATACATACCTTTTTTATCTTGCTGCTTCCAGCTTCCCATCATGAACCAGGCCGGCTGCTAGACGGCTTCAGCCTCTCAAAGACATTCTTCCCAGTGTCATCCCCATGTCATCCCCTGATGACAGGAGAGAGGAAGGTAGAAACCAAAGTCTACTTACTTCCTTTTAAGAAACTTCCCAGAAGTTCCATCCAACAATTTTCCTTATGGAAAATTAGTTCCCTGACCCAGTTTGTCAGAAGTTAGTTCCCTAGCCAAATGTAGCTACCATAGAGATTGGGAAATACAGATTTGTTTCCTGGATGGGAATATGCCCAGTGAGAAATTGAGATTATGATTTAAGAGGAAAGGGGAAAGTGGTGGTCACTCCAGCCCTGTCTCATGTTTAATGTTGTTTCTCTGACCTCTGTATCAAACCTGGCTTTCCTGCATTGCAGGTGGATTCTTCACCATCTGAGCCACCAGGGAAGCCCCTTTAAGCCTTCTGACCTTCTACTTTGTATGATGTATTTCTTTTTTTTTTTATTGTTTTATTAAGTACCTTTATGTTTAACTGGAGGATAATTGTTCTACAATATCGTGCTGCTTTCTGCCATACATCAACATGAATCAGCCGTAGGTATGCATATGTCTTCTCCCTCCTGAACCTCCCATTTGAAGTATTTCTAACATCTCCTCAGTGAATAAGGAAACTTTCAGGTATAAAAATGAGGTTAAAAAGAGTAAACATGTTTAAGGCAAGGGTCACAGTGCTGCAGGTTCTCCACAGGTATCTTAGTTTGAGATTTTACAACAAAACACTGTAAACTGGACGGCTTAAACACTGGAGATTTCTTTCTCACAGTTCTGTAGGATGGGAGCCCAGAATCAGGGTGCCAGCATGGTTGACTCCTGGTAAGGACATCTGCCTTCTCATTATATCCTTGACAAGGCAGAAAGAGCCAGAGAGCTCTCTGAGGTCTTGTCTATAAGGGCACTAATCCTGTTCATCAAGGTTCTACCCTCATGACCAAATCCCCTCCTAGAGGCCCTGCCTCTGAACACATTGGAGACTAGGATTTAACATAAAAATTTGGGGGAAACACTAATACTCAGTATATGGCACCAGAGCTGGTGGTTTGGATTTTGCTTTTATCTCTTTGGACAGCAACAGCACTGATAAGCCAGGGCCTTGATGCTTAGGGGAAAAGCTGCTCGAAGCAATTATGGAACAAGTTGCAGAGTTGAATCTTCTCCAAGTTCATGTGAAATTGGAGTGGGTCTCAGCCATCACTTGGCAACAGAAACCCCATATCTATCCCTCTTGGTCTGCAGCCTTAAGCCAAATTGAGGAAGCACTTTAAATGATAGATTTATTGTGGTTGTTCAATCATGGGCTGTTCCAGCATAATACATGCAGATTCAGATCTCATCTTGGGGACAAATGAATTCACTGGTGAATTTAAAAATATAAGATAAGGCAAAATTTTTTTTGGTAACATATTTATGGCAAGATTTTCAATCCATTTCTTACTTAATTACTTTGGTTGTACTTTGTTTTTTTGTTTTGTTTGGTGTTTTTAGGTAAATCAAGAGGGGTTTGTCAATGAATAAGAAACTTGGGATAAATAGGAAAGCTTTCCCTAGCCTAGCTTAGGGGTTGCTGACAGTTTCTTTCATTAAACCTGTATATACATTCTCAGGTGATGCTAGCGGTAAAGAACCTGCCTGCCAATACAGGAGACATAAGAGACACAGCTTCAATTCCTGGGTCAGAAAGATCCCCTGGAGAAGGGAAAGGCTACCCACTCCAGTTTTCTTGCCTGGAGAATCCAATAGGAAGAGGAGCCTGGTGGGCTACAATCTGTGGGGTTGCAAAGAGCCAGACATGACTGAAGTGACCACGTACACACACACATGTATAAACGCATGTCTATATTTATATCTAGTATGCGATAGAGACATAAATGTAGATATCTGTGTATTTATATAGATATATAGTATCATTCAAACCCTAACCAGAAAAACAAATTCAAGGATTAAATGTGTCTTTTAAAAATTGGATAAAGTGATAGATATACCCGATGTAAACCACACAATATGTTTAAATAATTAGAGTTTACGTGGTGTGAAGGTTTTGTATTAGCACAGTAAGAACTTTGCAGTTTTGCATCAGCCATGGTATTGTGGATCTAAGTGAGTGAGACACCTGAATTACAGAAAAGTTTTAAAGAAACCAGTGTTAGTGCTTAGAAGTAGAGAGAACCTTTCAAGCTAAGGTAATAAAAAGATTATTTTGTAACAGAGGTCTTAGTGAAGCTGGTCTGAATAGATAATAAGGGCTTATAATGGAAATAGTGGTTCCTGAGCCCTTAAAATTAAGTGCTCATTCATTCACTTGAAATATTTTGAATACCTACTATGTGCTAGGCACTAAGTTTACATTTCATTAGAGAAGTCCATCCCATTATTTGTAGCTTTATAGGGTATGAAGACAGATATCAGAGGACAGTTATAGTAAAACTCAAATGGCAAAGTACAGAGTATTCAGTGATTAGCGGAACAGGCCCCATCTTCTAATTAGAGAGTAGAGCAGGCTTTCTGGCAGATGTAATATGTATAGCAAGACTTGAACGATGACTGGGATCCACTGGAGAAGAGTGTTCTGGGCAGGAGGAACAGCATGTGCGAAGGCACAAAGGCTATAACAGCATAGGCATCTGATGTTCAGTGAATCTGTTCAAGTGTAAAGTGATTTAGGAGAGAAGGCTGTGGAGAGAGGCCGTGGAGGTGAGCAAGGACTTTATTGTGAGTGGCACAGGAAACCAAATGAAATAAACAGTTCCAACTTTATTTCTGATGAAAGCAACAAAATAAAATGGCAATAAAACAATACATAAACTATCACGTTTATTTATTTTTAAAATTTTTATTGAAATATAGTTGATCTACCATATAGTGTTAATATCTGTTGCACAGCAAGGTGATTCAGTTTGCATATATACACATTCTGTTCATGTTCTTTTCCATATGGTTTATCATAAGATATTGAATTTAATTCCCTGTGCTATATAGTAGGACCTTGTTTTTTACCCATTCTATTTGTAATAGTTTGTGTCTGCTAATCCCAAACTCCCACTCCATCCCTCTGCCACTCTCCTCTACCTTGGCAAGCACAGGTTTGACTCTTTGAGTCAGTTTATATTTTGTAGATAAGTTCATTTGTGTAATATTTTAAAGTCCACATATGTATGTTATGGTATGTATCTTTCTCTGTCTGACTTACTTTGCTTCATAAGATAATCTCTAGGTCCGTCCATGCTCCTGCCAATGGCATTATTTCATTCTTTTTGAATGGCTGAGTAGCGTTGCATTGTGTGTGTTTGTGTGTGTGTATGTATGTATATATATGTGTGTGTGTGTGTGTGTGTGTGTGTTAGGAATTCTTCTATTGATGGACATTTACATAGTCCCATGTCTTGGCTATTGTAAATAATGCTGCAGTCAACATTGGGGTACATATATCTTTGAGAATTACAGTTTTCTCTGGATATATGAGGGCTTTCCAGATGGCACTTGTGGTAAAGAACCCATCTGCCAATGTAGAAGATGTAAGAGACTTAGATTTGATCCCTGGGTTGGGAAGATCCCCTGGAGGAGGGCATGGCAACCCACTGCAATGTTCTTGCCTGGGGAATCCCATGGACAGAGGAGCTGGAGGGCAACAGTCCATAATGTCAGAAAGAGTCAGACACAACTGAAGTGCTTAACACACACGCACCCATTAACTGGATTTATGCCCAGGAGAAAGAGAAAATTTATGTTCTTAAAAAATCACAGAAAGCATGAATTGAAATCACTGCAACCTAAGGCAACAATCCCAGTTAGCAACAATTCAGCAGTCTGAGCAAGAGAGAATTAGAGCCCAAAGTAAAGAAATAGCAAAGAGAATAGAGAGGGTTGTGAAACAGTTAAATTAACAGGACACAGGATTTGATTCAATTAAAGATGAGGAGGGAAGAAGCTAGTAAAAGTCAAATCCTAAATTCCCATTTCAGATATCAGGATTGTGTTAGACCTAGTTAGTAAGACAGGGACCAATACAGAAAGAGTGGAGGTGAGGGCAAATGTGATACATTCAATTTGGAATTGTTTCAGTTTGATCTGCTTGTTGACAAACCAACTGGATATATCTATGTGGGTTTGGAGATTGACTATTTGAATCTGGAACTCAGGAATGAGGCCGGAGGTATAGATAGAAATTTAGGTGTTGTGTGTATATAAATGGTAGCTGAAAGCATGGCAGTGGATCAAAGTTTTTGGCAGGTACATATCATTAAGTAGTAAATCATTTCCTTAAAAGAGAGCCTGTATCTTTAATTCTGAAGCTGATGGAAATTTAAATGTAAGTAGAAGATGCCTATTTTTACATCATTTAAATGACCAACAGTCACAATTGATTTATATAGTAATTGATTTGTTAAGTAAAGGTCTGCTTGTTGCTTGGAATGCAGATATTCTAAACTTTTAAATTACTACTATTAATTCTGATAAAGTTTTTCCCCTTCTTTTTGTTTTATATTTGTATCATCCAGTACTAAGAAGAACTGTTCTGCTTTTTACCCTGTAAAATGGAGGTTTTCTTTATAAACAGAAATGCTGTACCCTTTCGAGCATACAATGGTATTTCACTAAATGTCAAAATTTTAGTGCTTTTATATTCATTTACTTAAATTCACATATTTTCAAAAGACTTGAATTAAAACAGGGTGTGTTGTCTTTTTTCGGCCAAGGAGAATTGTAGAAGATGCTTGAGAATGTGAATAGGCATGGTATGCAAGAAGAGAAAGCCAGCTGGCATATTTTAGAGAATGTTTAGCTTTTTTGTATCACTTAGTGGTACTTAAAACACATTAGCCAATTATCTTTAAAAATGGGGTTTTCTCTTGAATGCTATTGCTTATAACAGTAAATATTTTATTACAATAGCCTCAATTCAGCAGAGAGTCTAAGAATGACCCATTACTTCTAATTAAACACATTAAAGTTGTCTCAAAGGTTTTAGGCAGCATTTAATACTATAGAAATTTAAATGCTTTCTAAAGAAAGAAATAAAGATTTCCCCAAATATTAATAGCCATAATCCAGTGTTTTAAAATATATTAGCCAATTTTAATGTATTTTTTCACATGTAGTTAGGAGCTGGCTTTAAAAGTCAGTTAGCTTTGTATGCTGTATAATTCCATGTATACGTAATACCTGAAAAAGTCTGCTTTACAGACATAAAACAGTGATCACTGCTTGTCCAGAGCTCAGAGTGGGAGGAGAGATTGTCTCTTTGGGGTCATGGTAGAATTTGGAGGGTAAGGGAATTGTTCTAGACCTTGATTATAACAATGGTTACATGACTGCATTGCTTCTTTAGAAGTCACCTAACTCTGTGCCAAAAAGGTTATTTTGTCTATAAATTATACCTAAATATATTAAGCAAACTTTTGCATGCAATTTTAAATATATCTGATTTCATGAGTAGCTTAATATAGGAGTTTCAGAGCTCAAGAAATGCCCCCAACTGGTCACTTTGCCCCTTTGAGGACTCTGAGTAGTTTGATGACGTTACTTGGAAGTAGCATCTAAACTTTTGCCAGTAAACAAGATAATTCATCAGAGCAAGAACCACTTGGCATCTCTGCCATTGCTGCTAGTAGTCGCCACAGTCTTATTTTGTAAAGATGTGTCTGGGGACTCTGTTACTATCCAGCAAATCTGTTAGATGGTATTTCCCTTGGCTGGAGCTTTTAGATGAAGATGAAGAATTTTTTTGCCAAATCGTTTCTGTCTCCATTCCTTCCCTATTTCCTCACATTTCTTGGCTCCTCTGTCTCTTATCACACTGGAGTCGATTTTTCTTCATACTATTCAAAAATGCTGTTCTCTCTCTGCCTGCCATTGCTCCTTTCACAAAAATCCAGACTGGATTATCTTCCTCATCATCCTTGGTGTCCCCATCTCAACAGCTGTCCCCTCACACTGATCAGATAGGTAATGAAGCTCAGAGAGTTTCAGTTCATCTACCCCTGGGCACATAAGCCAAGATCTCAAGGAACCTTTACTCCTGTACCCTTCAGTTCAGTCTCTCAGTTGTGTCTGACTCTGTTATGCCATGGACTGCAACATGCCAGGCTTCCTGTCCATCACCAACTCCCAGAGCTTGCTCAAACTCATGTCCATCAAGTTGGTGATGCCATCCAACCATCTCATCCTCTGCCATCCCCTTCTCCTCCTGCCCTCAATCTTTCCCAGCATCAGGGTCTTTTCCAATGAGTCAGCTCTTCGTATCAAGTGGCCAAAGGACTGTACCCTTAACTCCAGATTAATCTCTTACTGGTAAATTTACAGTAACAGAGGAGAATTTTATTTATTTAACACATGTGATGTTGCCAGCTTTCAGGACCTGGATATTAGTCATTTTGAGATTGCTGTCTCTGCTTCATGTCTGCAGGGAAGGTACTAGGCTGTCCACTAGTTTCTCTTATCTTTTCAACACTAGGGACTATGCACTGGGCTGGGAATATAGAGATAAACCCTCAGAGAGTCCACACACATTCTGTTTAGAATGTGGAGAATTTACCCATAAGTTAATTTGGGAGGGACTGTATGATTAAGGTGACCATACGTACTTTATTGTACAGTCTGGGGCATTCTGGTGAGAAAGGGGACCCTGTTGGTAATTCCTGCCAAGACAACACATAGAAACCGAGACTTGCCCAAGGAAATGGGACATTTCCACCCTATCATGGAGATGTTTGTAAGACAGTAAGAAGCACAGAGAAGAGTTGTTGTCTCAGCCAGCATCTTGGGGGAGTGGGCAAGCAACTCCATACATAGAGGTATCTCAAAGGAAGTGATGATGAAGCTCCATTATGAAGGATCTATGAAACCAAGCAAAGGAAAAATAGTAGGGAAAACACCATCTGAACAAAACCATTGCATGGACAGGAAGTAAAACTGCTTATGTATTACAATTATGTCCAAAGTAAAGTTCTCATGTAACTAGGAAAATAAGAAAGCCTAACCTGAGTTCCTTCCCATATAGGGAACCATCTTTCTCCTTCAGAGGATGTGAACCCTGGAGGAAGATAATTTTTCCTGAAGGGGAGGTTGATACACCTGGGTAAATACACAAGAATCTCAGAAAAGAGAGAACATTCCTCTCCTGTCACTGGGTTACCCAACCCATACCTCTGTTTCTCTTATGCTTCCAGCTGGGAAAAGAAGAGGAAAAGGATGCATTTGCCACATAATCCCCACACCGTAAGAGCATCAACTACTATTTAAGAAAAGAGAGGAGTCCATGCAGCCCAAGACTGGGTTTTGAATGGGACTCATGGGAAGGGATCATAATCACTTCTCTCCTCCTTCCCATTCTCCAGCCACAAACAAGACCTACAGATGATCTCCTCTTAACTGCAGTCAGCTTAATTTTCTGCCTATTTGTATCATTATTTACATGCATACTAATTCTGTGCATATTACTCATTGTGTCAGATGAAGTTAAGTATATATTTTATTTGCTTCTTGATTTAATTTTAGTAAGTGGAAAGAGCAGAGGATTGAAGTCAAAAAGATACTGGTCAAATTGTGACTCTGCCATTTACCACACAGGTGTGATGTTAGTCAAGTTACTTAACCCCTGAGCCTTGGTTTCCTTATTTTGTGTATTAAGCCCAGAAATTCTTACTGTGCAGAGATAGTCAGTATATTAGATGACATTTGCTTCGTGGCATAGCCAACTCTTAGCAAGAGGTTGGCTAAAAAGACTCGTCTTGGTTGACAGGTAGAGAGAGGACAACTTACTTCCAGCTCTGTCCTGCCCCATTTCTCTTACATTCTTTTTTTTTTTTTTTTTAGTTTTTTTTTTCTTTTTTTTTCTTTTTTTTATTTTATTTTATTTTTAACTTTACAATATTGTATTGGTTTTGCCATATATCAACATGAATCCGCCACAGGTATACACGTGTTCCCCAACCTGAACCCTCCTCCCTCCCCGTACCATCCCTCTGGGTCGTCCCAGTGCACCAGCCCCAAGCATCCAGTATTGTACATCGAACCTGGACTGGTGACTCATTTCATATATGATATTATACATGTTTCAGTGCCATTCTCCCAAATCATCCCACCCTCTCCCTCTCTCACAGAGTCCAAAAGACTGTTCTATACATCAGTGTCTCTTTTGCTGTCTCGTACACAGGGTTATTGTTACCATCTTTCTAAATTCCATATATATGCGTTAGTATACTGTATTGGTGTTTTCCTTTCTGGCTTACTTCACTCTGTATAATAGGCTCCAATTTCGTCCATCTCATTAGAACTGATTCAAATGTATTCTTTTTAATGGCTGAAGACGCTTACTTCTTGGAAGAAAACTTATGACTAACCTAGATAGCATATTCAAAAGCAGAGACATTACTTTGCCAACAAAGGTCTGTCTAGTCAAGGCTATGGTTTTTCCTGTGGTCATGTATGGATGTGAGAGTTGGACTGTGAAGAAGGCTGAGCGCCGAAGAATTGATGCTTTTGAACTGTGGTGTTGGAGAAGACTCTTGAGAGTCCCTTGGACTGCAAGGAGATCCAACCAGTCCCTTCTGAAGGAGATCAGCCCTGGGATTTCTTTGGAAGGAATGATGCTAAAGCTGAAACTCCAGTACTTTGGCCACCTCATGCGAAGAGTTGACTCATTGGAAAAGACTCTGATGCTGGGGGGGATTGGGGGCAGGAGAAGAAGGGGACGACAGAGGATGAGATGGCTGGATGGCATCACTGACTCGATGGATGTGAGTCTGGGTGAACTCTGGGAGTTGGTGATGGACAGGGAGGCCTGGCATGGTGCGATTCATGGGGTTGCAAAGAGTCGGACACGACTGAGCGACTGAACTGAACTGAATACTCCATTGTGAATACGTACCATAACTTTCTTATCCATTCATCTGCCGACGGACATCTAGGTTGCTTCCATGTCCTGGCTATTATAAACAGTGTTACGATGAACATTGGGGTACATATGTCTCTTTCAATTCTGGTTTCCTCCGTGTGTATGCCCAGCAGTGGGATTGCTGGGTCATAAGGCAGTTATATTTCCAGTTTTTTAAGGAATCTCCACACTGTTCTCCATAGTGGCTGTACTAGTTTGCATTCCCACCAACAGTGTAAGAGGGTTCCCTTTTCTCCACACCCTCTCCAGCATTTATTTCTTGTAGACTTTTGGATTGTAGCCTATCTGATTGGCGTGAAATGGTACCTCATTGTGGTTTTAATTTGCATTTCTCTGATAATGAGTGATGTTGAACATCTTTTCATGTGTTTGTTAGCCATCTGTATGTCTTCTTTGGAGAAATGTCTGTTTAGTTCTTTGGCCCATTTTTTGATTGGGTCGTTTATTTTTCTGGGATTGAGCTGCAGGAGTTGCTTGTATATTTTTGAGATTAGTTGTTTGTCAGTTGCTTCATTTGCTGTTATTTTCTCCCATTCTGAAGGCTGTCTTTTCACCTTGCTTATAGTTTCCTCTGTTGTGCAGAAGCTTTTAATTTTAATTAGGTCCCATTTGTTTATTTTTGCTTTTATTTCCAATATTCTGGGAGGTGGGTCATAGAGGATCCTGCTGTGATGTATGTCAGAGAGTGTTTTGCCTATGTTCTCCTCTAAGAGTTTTATAGTTTCTGGTCTTACATTTAGATCTTTAATCCATTTTGAGTTTATTTTTCTGTATGGTATTAGAAAGTGTTCTAGTTTCATTCTTTTACAAGTGGTTGACCAGTTTTCCCAGCACCACTTGTTAAAGAAATTGTCTTTTCTCCATTGTATATTCTTGCCTCCTTTGTCAAAGATAAGGTGTCCATAGGTGTGTGGATTTATCTCTGGGCTTTCTATTTTGTTCCATTGATCTATATTTCTGTCTTTGTGCCAGTACCATACTGTCTTGATGAACTGTGGCTTTGTAGTAGAGCCTGAAGTCAGGCAGGTTGATTCCTCCAGTTCCATTCTTCTTTCTCAAGATTGCTTTGGCTATTCAAGGTTTTTTGTATTTCCATACAAATTCTGAAATTATTTGTTCTAGCTCTGTGAAAAATACCTTTGGTAGCTTCATAGGGGGAAATATACCGTGTTCATGGATTGGAAGAATCAATATAGTGAAAATGGGTATACTACCCAAAGTAATTTCTTACATTCTTTTTTTGTCTCAGTAGACTCTAGTTGCAATAATAAAAATAATAAAATGAAATATATGAAGCATCCACTATGGTGGTGGCTTCTACATAGGCTCTCAAAAAAATGTACCTGCTGCTGTTGATACAGTTTTTTCAAATTTATTTGATTAAAGTACGTTTGATTTACAATTTTTTGTTAATTTAAGCTGTACAGCAAAATGATTCATTTCCTATTGTTCTTTAGTTGCTAAGTCAAGTTCAACTCTTTTGCAATCCCACAGACTGATGCCTGCCAGGCTCCTCTGTCCATGGGATTTTCCAGACGAGGATACTAGAGTGGGTTGCCATTTATTCTCCAGGAGACCTTCCTGATCCAGGGATCAAACCCACATCTCCAGAATTGCAGGAGGATTTCTTACCACTGAGCCATCAGGGAAGACTGACTCAGTTACACATATACTACACACACACACACACACACACACACACACGTGTGTGTGGGGGTATATATATACATATGTACGTTCTTTATATATATTCTTTTTCATATTCTTTTCTGTTTTGGTTTATCACAGGGTATTGAATATAGTTCCCTGGGCTATACAGTAGGACCTTGTTGTTTATCTACCCTGTATATAACAGTTTGCATCTGTTAATCCCCACATCTATGTTTTTAATATTATTTTTTTCATCATGTTACTCATATACATTAAAAGTAATAAGACTGGGTTAAAAAGAAAGATGGGCAAAGAGCTTTCTTAAAGCAAAACAAAAAAGACCTTTCTTTTTTACAGCAACCAGTTTTGAGTTTTATGTTATTTAACCTCAAGTGAATAAATTCCACCCACATATTATTAAAGAATTGGCAGCTTTCAAATGTTTTCCTAAAAGTATATCATCTAAATTTTGCCCATGACTGTGTGGTTCTTAAATCCATATTTTAAATTTGATTTTTATGGATGTAAAAGTTAAGGCCCCTTTAAAAATATTTTGTCAGTTTATGATTTTGGTAGGGGAAAGCTGGTTAATGAATTTGAATGTGCTGGGCATTGGAATTTACTTCTAGCCAGTTCTGTGTTAGAACTGGGTACATTAATTCATAACAATGCTCAGCATAGATGTTTTATTTACTGGGTGCGTCTCCCCATACCACATCCATATGGTCATATATATTTTCTCACTCAAGCCCCAAAATCCCATGTGCATTTGCCTACAGCCTAATCATGTTCTATATCCCTGCTTTCACTGAAAACTTAAAGAAAAATTATTTTGTCATAGAATCCTGTCATATCATTATGTACTACCTTTGCACATTTTCTGATAAAAATGTTTAAGATAGAAAAAAAGAGGAACTTTCTCTCAGAATAAGAATATTGATTTTAACATTATCAAGAGTGTATACCATTGCCTTTTTCATAATTCTTTTTTTTTTTTTAAAGACAAAGCAGAACTCTTATTGCAGTCTGCATATATATTCCTGCATTTATAACTCTGTATTTCCTGGGCTGGAATGTCTTTTCCTTTCAGCCCAGCAAACCTCTACTTATCAAGCAAGGCCCATCTTATTATTACTCACTATGGGAACCCTTTCCCGAGCCCAGTAGGTGAGATTCATAGCTCTTCTGCTTTACGCTTGAGACTTCTTTAGGCCCAACTGTGTCATTTAACACAGCTCTTCGTGCAGGAGGCGATCTCGGCTGGGTTCTCACCTTCTCTATCTTTGTAGCCTAGATCACTGTTCCATACATGTTTATTCATTTTAGCATTCATTTACTTATCAAATATTCATTCCGTTCCTGCTTTATTGACTATGCCAAAGCCTTTGACTCTGTGGATCACAGTAAACTGTGGAAAATTCTGAAAGAGATGGAAATACCAGAACACCTGACCTGCCTCTTGAGAAACCTGTATGCAGGTTAGGAAGCAACAGTAAGAACTGGACATGGAACAACAGACTTGTTCCAAATAGGAAAAGGAGTACGTCAAGGCTGTATATTGTCACCCTGCTTATTTAACTTATATGCAGTCCATGGGGTCGCTGGGAGTCGGACACGACTGAGCGACTTCACTTTCACTTTTCACTTTCATGCATTGGAGAAGGAAATGGCAACCCACTCCAGTGTTCTTGCCTGGAGAATCCCAGGGACGGGGGAGCCTGGTGGGCTGCAGTCTATGGAGTCGCACAGAGTCGGACATGACTGAAGCGACTTAGCAGCAGCAGCAGAGTACATCATGAGAAACGCTGGTCTGGAGCAAGCACAAGCTGGAATCAAAATTGCCAGGAGAAATATCAATAACCTCAGATATGCAGATGACACCACCCTTATGGCAGAAAGTGAAGAGGAACTCAAAAGCCTCTTGAGGAAAGTGAAAGAGGAAAGTGAAAAATTTGGCTTAAAGCTCAACATTCAGAAAACGAAGATCATGGCATCTGGTTCCATCACTTCATGGCAAATAAATGTGGAAACAGTGGACACAGTGTCAGACTTTATTTTTCTGGGCTCCAGATGGTGACTGCAGCCATGAAATTAAAAGACGCTTGCTCCTTGGAAGGAAAGCTATGACCAACCTAGGCAGCATATTAAAAAGCAGAGACATTACTTTGCCAACAAAGGTCTGTCTAGTCAAGGCTATGGTTTTTCCAGTGGTCATGTATGGATGTGAGAGTGGGACTATAAAGAAAGCTGAGCGCTAAAGAACTGATGCTTTTGAACTGTGGTGTTGGAGAAGACTCTTGAAAGTCCCTTGGACTGCAAGGAGATCCAACCAGTGCATTCTAAAGGAGATCAGTTCCTGGGTGTTCATTGGAAGGACTGATGTTGAAGCTGAAACTCCAACACTTTGGCCACCTGATGAGAAGAGGTGACTCATTGGGAAAGACCCTGATGCTGGGAAAGATTAGGGGCAGGAGGAGAAGGGGATGACAGAGGATGAGATGGTTGGATGGCATCACCGACTCTATGAACATGGGTTTGGGTGGACTCTGGGGGTTGGTGATGGACAGGGAAGCCTGGCGTGCTGCAGTTCATTGGGTTGCAAAGAGTCGGACGTGACAGCGACGAACTGAACTAAACTGTTCGCTTTAACTATTGCTGCATAACAAATCACCTTCAAACTTAACAATATAAAACAGCAATCATTTTATTATCTCTTGCAGTTTCCATGGGTCAGGAATTGGGGAAAGGCTTGGCTGGGCATTGTTTATTCAGAGCATCTCACATGGTTGTAGTCAGGCTTGTGCTGGGGCTCCAGTAGCTGAGGGCTGGCTGTGCACTGCTCTCTCTCTGGCCAGCCCATGGCTTCTCTGTGGGCTAGTTTGGGTTCCCTCAAAACATAGCAGCCTCAGGGGAAGCTGAAATATTTAAGGCCAGCAAGAGCTTCAAGAGTGAATTTTTAAGCAAGCAAAAAGTGGAAATCTGATCGCCTAGGCTTCAAAGACACGGAACCTTATTTTCCTTGCATTCCATTGGTTACCAGTGAATTCCCAACCTAACCAAATTCAGAAAGAGGGGAGTTGGACCTTCTATCTTCGTGAGAGAATGGCGAGATTCTAGGAGAGCATTTAGGACGGGAAGTCCTTCTGTGGCCACTTTTAAGAAATGCAGTCTAGCACACCCACCACATGCCTTGCATTGTGCTGGAATGGGAGGAAATAGCAGTGAACCAGACAGATATGGTCCCTTCCTCGTGGTACTTGGAGAAGGAGAGACCACATTTAATAGGGTAAAAATGCAATTATATTAGCCACCAAGGGGGAAAGTTATTTAATTATATAGGAGGTTTCAAGAAAGGCCTCTTTAAGGAAGTAACTATTGGACAAGAACTAAATAGTAAGAAGCAGTGGGTCATGCCAAGATGTGCCATTCATGGAGAGGCACTGATAAAAACAAAAGCCAGGAGATGGGAATGAAATTGAGTTATTTGAGACTGTGTGACTGAAGTGTCATGCACAGAGAGGAAGAATAATGAAATATGAGGTCCCAGAGGTGGGCCAACTCGTTGTAAAAGCCCCCGATGCTGGGAAAGGTTGAAGGCAAAAGGAGAAGGGAGCAGCAGATGATAAAATGGTTAGATAGCATCACCAATTCAATGGATATGAATTTGAGCAAACTCCAGGAGATAGTGGGGGACCAAGGAGCCTGGCGTGCTGCAGTCCATGGGTCACAAAGAGTTGGACACAACTTAGCAACTGAACAACAATAGCACCAGAGATGGGCGGAATCCAGAAATGGGATCCTTGAAGACTGTGATAAAACTGTTAGGAATAATAAGTCATTGGAGATTTTAACCCAGAGGTGTGTCATGCTCTGGTTAAGACCACGCTGGCTATAGTGTGGAGAGTGGGTTGAGGAGAGAAAGAGGGAAAGCACAATGACTCTGGTTAGGAGGCAACGTGGAGTTGTCCAGGCAGTATTTACTAGAGGCTTGATTTCAAATAAAGTGTAGGAATTGGAGAAAAGGTTACTGTGCATATTGTGATCGAGCTGGATACATTTGTACCTCAGATACAAAATTTCTTACCAGACCCTCAGGTTTTACTGGTAGTTGTGCATGAACTAAATGCACCCCCTGCAACCATTAGATTGTAAGCCTCTAAAGAGTGGGGGCCAGTCCTTACTCCTCGGTGAGTTTTTCAGAAAACTGTGTTGTAAGTGCTCAACAAGTATTTGTTGAAATTAATTTTATTCTTTTTTTTTGGATAGTTTCCCATATCTTAAAAGAACCTATAAGTTTCTTATTTAATTTATTGCAACAATTTCTTAGAAATGGATAAAATTGATTTTTTTATAGATTTATACTTGAAGCTTCCTATTAAAATATGAAAAGTGCTGTATTTTAGTTTATTCTTCCCCCTCTTGAAGCCCATAATAGAAAGAGGGGTGGAATGGATAGGATGGTTGAATGAATGATTAGGTGAGCTGGCATTGCACGTCTATAGAAAAAGGAATAAGCATGTGGACTGGCACTGATGGTTGCTGCCTCCTACATTCTTATGCTGGAAAGGAGTTATTCATAATTTATAATCTATTATATAAATTCTTTATAATCTGTTATATAAGTTCTAATCAGTTGGTACCCAGAGTTACATTTCTTACTGCCTAACAAATTTTTTAAAATTTTGAAAAATCATTTTGTACTTTTACCTGTTTCTCATTTACTGGTATTATTTGCAATGTTTTATCTTAATGTAGACCACATTAATATCTTAATGTAGACTTAATTGCTAAAGCAGTTTTTGTTTTGGGGCACGAGAGTGTTTGACCCTTTGTGAGTCTTGTAATTCTGAGAAAAAAATCTGTAATTGAGGTTGAATATATATAATCTGTCTTGTTTTGAAGAAATCATTTTCTTACCTTTTACATTCAAATGCTAAAGAAGGAAGCCCCTTTAACTTGAAGATTGTACTATGTACTTAATTTTCTGCAGTATTTCTCAATTCACATAATTGGTAAAATTGTTTTTAAAGCTTGATATAAAGTATGTTTTTCTAGTTTAGGTTCTTGAAACACCTTATATCTCACTAAATTTATTATTTGCTTATGACTCTACTGATTTAATAACTTTATATTTTCTAGTTAATTTCATTTCCTGACATCATGCCTCATTCTGAAGAGTTTGAGGATAGTTTATCAAAGTAGTCACAAAGTGAACATTGAGGAGAAAAATCATGCCAGAGTTCCAATTTTCTAGAACACAGGTTTCATCAAGACAGGATAAATTCTTCCCAGTAAATCCTTTTTGCTTATCACAGAGCATGGTCCATAGTCCACATTCATTAAATACTTACAGAATGAATGTCTGAGGTTGGTGTACAAAACATATGCCAGCAGATTAATTCATTTAGTTGAGATCCACAGTGTTGACTCAGAGCTTTTAACAAATGAGCAAAGAATAGTACTGCTAATAACAGAATCCATGCTGTCTGTAATATTGAATGAAGCCATTTGATGAGGAGATATGCAGCTATTCCTAGGCAAAAATATGCAAATGGATATGTCCAAAGTCAGTGGATTGTGATGGAGATAACATTGAGTAATATATAAATTAATGTCCTTAAGATGAAATATGACTTGAAAAGTTTTTTTTGTTCTTTCCCAAAATCCAAGGGTAACCTTGAGTTTTAAGGCTTAATACTCTTAAGGAATAGATAGCCATTATTTTTAGCTAATTTTCCATGAAGCTTATTTCTCACATGTATGTTTTAATAAGCTTGAAAACAGAAGGTTATGTTCAGTGTCAAGAGTCTTGGAGAAAGAGAAGGTGCTGCTGTGAAAATGCAGTCAAATGCTGAGTCAGTTGGACTAACATTAAAGTTTATATCATCTCATCAAGGGTTGGTGGATTACCAGATACTGTGTCGAAATAGATGATGATGATTAAACCTCTGTGTGAAGGAGGGAAAAGCAAGTTCAGGTTATTGGGGCTGAGATTCTTCTCTCAGAAAACTTTGCAACCCACTCCAGTGTGTGGATGAACGTGGGATCTAAGACTCTCCCTTCTGTGTAATATCAGTACTCTCTTTTGTGCAAAATAATTTATAAGTAGCCAGTAATCAAATGTACATAGTCATTATAAAAAGAAAAGCTCAATAAGGCACAGCGTAAAAGACTCACACAGAAACATCTAAAGCAGAGACATTCTAAATACACCCGTCTCATCAGATGAGCTGAATTTCTACCAAGAGTTGCTAACCTGGTGTCCACAGAAGCATAAATGATGCATCCTGAATTGTATCAGATCTGTTGTTATTACTATAGTTGTTTATGTGTGTGTGTTTTCTGCAGATGGAGTCCTCAGATTTTTCAAATATTCAAAGAACTTTGTGTCCCAGGTAAACACTGCATAAAGTTCTAAATGAGCCACTTAAACTTTAATGGACATCTCTAAAACAGGATGACTTTAGAATTGGAATAGTAGGGTCACTCAATTTGTGGAAAAACCTCATCCTCTCTATGTAGAAAACTGTCTCTGAACCCTTCACATTGGTTAAGACAAAATTTTATTCAACAGGTACTACGTGCATAGCACTGACTTTTAGTAACTTGTACGTTTTAGGGATTTGGGCACTCTAGCTGAGAAGCAATTCAAAGATATTGAACAAATTGTTAAATAAGCTGTAAGAACTGATTTAGGAATGGACAGGAATTGAATGGCTCCAGGAATCCTGCATTGCAACATCTTGTCATAGCAAGTGCTGAAATGAGTGAACTAATCATTATTTTCATCCTTATGTTACAAATCAAAGTCTGAAGTGGGTGAGTCCAAAGGACAGAGCCTACATTACTGTTTTTCAAAGTGTATCCCCAAATTAGTAGCACCAGAACCATCTGGGAAATTAGAAATGTAACTCCTTGGCCCTTAATCTGGCAGTGGGCTCAGGAGGGATTACTTGAAAGACCAAGTCCTCCAGGTGAATGGTACAAAATTAAGTTTGATATGGGCACAATAAAGGACAGAAACAGTATGGATCTAATAGAAGCAGAAGATATTAAAAAGAAGTGGCAAGAATACACAGAACTGTACAAAAAAGATCTTCATGACTCAGATAATCATGATGGTGTGATCACTCACCTAGAGCCAGACATTGTGGCATGTGACGTCAAGTGGGCCTTAGGAAGCATCACTACAAACAAAGCTAGTGGAAGTGATGGAATTCCACTTGAGCTGTTTCAAATCCTGAAAGATGATGCTGTGAAAGGGCTGCACTCAATATGCCAGCAAGTTTGGAAAACTCAGCAGTGGGCACAGGACTGGAAAAGGTCAGTTTTCATTCCAATCCCAAAGAATGCTCAAACTACCACACAATTGCACTCATCTCATACACTAGCAAAGTAATGCTCAAAATTCTGTAAGCTAGGCTTCAACAGTACACAAACCAAGAACTTCCAGATGTTCAAGCTAGATTTAGAAAAAGCAGAAGAACCAGAGATGAAATTCCAAAATCTGTCAGATCATAGAAAAAGCGAGAGAATTCCAAAAAAACATCTACTTCTGCTTAATTGACTCTGCTAAAACCTTTTACTGTGTGGATCACAGGAAACTGTGGAAAAATCTTAAGGAGACAGGAATACCAGAAACCTCTGCCTCATGAGAAACCTGTATGCAGGTCAAGAAGTGACAGTTAGAACCGGACATGGAACATCAGACTGGTTCCAAATTGGGAATGAGTATGTCAAGGCTCTCTATTGTCACCCTGCTTATTTAACTTATGTGCAGAGTACATCATGCAAAATCACAGGCTGGATGATGTACATACTGGAATCAAGATTGCCAGAAGATGTATCAGTAACCTCAGATATGCAGATGACACCATCCTTATGGCAGAAAACAGAGAGGAACTTTTCATCAAACAAAGACCTCTTGATGAAAGTGAAAGAGGAGAGTGACAAACGAAGATCATGACATCCAGTCCCATCACTGCATGGAAAATAGATAGGGAAATAATGGAAACAGTGACAGACTTTATTTTCTTGGGCTCCAAAACTTCTGTAGATGGTGACTGCAGTCATGAAATTAAAAGACACTTGCTCCTTGGAAGAAAAGCTATGACAAACCTAGACAGCATATTAAAAAGAAGAGACATTACTTTGCAAACAAATGTCTCTATAGTCAAAGCTATGATTTTTCCAGTAGTCATGTATGGATGTGAGAGTTGGATCATAAAGAAAGCTGAGGGCCAAAGAATTGATGCTTTTGAATTATGGTGTTGGAGAAGACTCTTGACAGTCCCTTGGACTGGGGTTTCCTAAAGGAAATCAGTCCTGAATATTCATTGGAAAGACTGATGTTGAAGCTGAAGCTCCCATTTTTTTGCCACCTGGTGTAAAGAACTGACTCATTGGAAAAGATCCTGATGCTTGGAAAGATTGAAGGCAGGAAGGAAAGGAGAAAACAGATTATAAGATGGCTGTATGGCATCACTGACTCAATGGCCTTAGTTTGAGCAAGCTCCAGGAGACTGTGAAGGCAGGGAGCCTGGCATGCTGCAGTCCATGGGGTCAAAAAGAGTCAGACATGACTGAACAACTGAACAACAACAAAAGTTTGAGAAGGTGAAACTTTTCCTGGGTGACTCGGTGATAAGGAATCTACCATTGTAGGAAACACGTTCGATCCGTGGTTTGAGAAGATACCCTGGATTAGGAAATGGCAACCCACTCCATTATTCTTGCCTGGAAAATCCCATGGACAGGGAAGTCTGGCAGGCTGCAGTTCACAGGGTGGCAAAAAGTCTGACACGACTGAGCATGCACACAAAGTTTGAGAAACGCTGTAGCCCTGTGTTCCATATTTCCCCTTTGGCTAGGATAGGATGAGGACCTTAACTCATATTCCTACCAAGACCGCATACAACAGTGGAAGAGAATTCTCCGAAGAAAGATCAATGTTGGCTACTTAGGAAAGCGAAATAGACTCTGGGCAACCAAAAATGCCCAGTACCTTCCACATTCCTTGAGTCAATGACATTTCTCTTTTGCATACACGGTATCTTGCTTCTATAGTTATTGTTGAAAGTGGGCTCCATTCCAGGACTGCTCATCTCTAGAAAAAGAGCATTCATTTGGATAACACTTGTGTCTCTCCTCAACACCTCCCCAGAGAAACCATCTGACTCCTAAAATTGGGTGGAAGACCTTGAGATTGTAGCTAAGACATCTTCCTTCTTTCTCTGTTGGTCCGCTGCCTGTAGAGAATAAATA
The DNA here is from genome assembly GCF_027580195.1 of Bos mutus. NCBI lineage: Eukaryota > Metazoa > Chordata > Mammalia > Artiodactyla > Bovidae > Bos > Bos mutus. The sequence goes on from NC_091638.1 coordinate 27,593,370, forward strand.
TATTCTGCTGTTCTCTTTACTGTACAGGAATGGGGATTGCCCTCACAGGGAGGATCTGTGCTCATGTACCTGTGCCAGGAAGTCTCACTTCTGTTCAGTTGCTCAGTCGTGTCCGACTCTTTGCGATCCCATGAATCGCAGCACACCAGGCCTTCCTGTCCATCACCAACTCCCAGAGTTCATTCAAACTCATGTCCATCGAGTCGGTGATGCCATCCAGACATCTCATCCTCTGTCGTCCCCTTCTCCTCCTGCCCCCAATCCCTCCCAGCATCAGAGTCTTTTCCAATGAGTCAACTCTTCACATGAGGTGGCCAAAGTATTGGAGTTTCAACTTTAGCATCAGACCGTCCAAAGAATACCCAGGACTGAACTCCTTTAGAATGGACTGGTTGGATCTCCTTGCAGTCCAAGGGACTCTCAAGAGTCTTCTCCAACACCACAGTTCAGTATACTAACGCATATATATGGAATTTAGGAAGATGGTAACAATAACCCAGTGTACGAGACAGCAAAAGAGACACTGATGTATAGAACAGTCTTATGGACTCTGTGGGAGAGGGAGAGGGTGGGAAGATTTGGGAGAATGACATTGAAACATGTAAAATATCATGTAAGAAATGAGTTGCCAGTCCAGGTTCGATACACGATACTGGATGCTTGGGGCTAGTGCACTGGGACGACCCAGAGGGATGGTATGGGGAGGGAGGAGGGAGGAGGGTTCAGGATGGGGAACACATGTATACCTGTGGTGGATTCATTTTGATATTTGGCAAAACTAATACAATTATGTAAAGTTTAAAAATAAAATAAAATTAAGAAAAATAAAAAATAAAAAACATTAAATAAAAATGCTGGTAAGAAAAGCATGGGCTAGCATGATAAGCGTGAAAAAATAAAGCTGTTGTTTCTTAAAAAAAAAAAAAAACACCACAGCTCAAAAGCATCAATTCTTCGGCGCTCAGCTTTCTTCACAGTCCAACTCTCACATCCATACATGACCACTGGAAAAACCATAGCCTTTACTAGACGGACCTTTGTTGGCAAAGTAATGTCTCTGCTTTTTAATATGCTATCTAGGTTGGTCATAACTTTTCTTCCAAGGAGTAAGTGTCTTTTAATTTCATGGCTGCAATCATCATCTGCAGTGATTTTGGAGCCCAAATAAATAAAGTCAACCACAGTGTCCACTGTTTCCGCATTTATTTGCCATGAAGTGATGGGACCAGATGCCATGATCTTCATTTCTGAATGTTGAGCTTTAAGCCAACTTTTTCACTCTCCTCTTTCACTTTCATCAAGAGCCTTTTTAGTTCCTCTTCACTTTCTGCCATAAGGGTGGTGTCACCTGCATATCAGGTTATTGATATTTCTCCCAGCAATCTTGATTCCAGCTTGTGCTTCATCCAGTCCACCGTTTCTCATGATATACTCTGCATATAAGTTAAATAAGCAGGGTGACAATATACAGCCTTGACATACTCCTTTTCCTATTTGGAACCAGTCTGTTGTTCCATGTCCAGTTCTAACTGTTGCTTCCTGATCTGCATATAGGTTTCCCAAGAGGCAGGTCAGGTGGTCTGGTATTTCCATCTCTTTCAGAATTTTCCACAGTTTATTGTGATCCACAGAGTCGAAGGCTTTGGCATAGTCAATAAAGCAGGAATAGATGTTTTTCTGGAACTCTTCCTTTTCCCATGATCCAGCGGATGTTGGCATCCAGCTGCTTCCTCTGCCTTTTCTAAAACCAGCTTGAACATCTGGAAGTTCATGGTTCACATATTGCTGAAGCCTGGTTTGGAGAATTTTGAGCATTACTTTACTAGTGTGTGAGATGAGTGCAATTGTGCGTAGTTTGAGCATTCTTTGGCATTGCCTTTCTTTGGGATTGGAATGAAAACTGACCTTTTCCAGTCCTGTGGCCACTGCTGAGTTTTCCAAATTTGCTGGCATATTGAGTGCAGCACTTTCACAGCATCATTGTTGAGGATTTGAAATAGCTCCACTGGAATTCCATCACCTCCACTAGCTTTGTTCGTAGTGATGCTTTCTAAGGCCCACTTGACTTCACATTCCAGGATGTCTGGCTCTAGGTCAGTGATCACACCATCATGATTATCTGGGTCATGAAAATCTTTTTTGTACATTTCTCCTGTGTATTCTTGCCACCTCTTCTTAATATCTTCTGCTTCTGTTAGGTCCATACCATTTTTGTTAATTCTGGGGTGAGGTGTCAAGAAACCACAGCCACTCACTTAAGCAGTTTTGAACTACCTTTTCCTGTAATACAGCTGACATTGTGATTTGCATTGATTTGATTCATGACTCTCTGTTTCAGGCAGAGAGGAACAGTGTCAAGTATGAGGCCCCTTTGAATGTTATTAAATATTCTTTATGAGGTTTTCTTTAAATACATGAGCCATCAGAGAATTGTTGATTTGTCATGTTTGTTTGTTTTACTAACTCATTCATCTGAGTATTTGTAATTTTTGCAGATTTATTGTATGAGAATTTAAATGTTTCAAATGGGTTGTTGCTGAGGCTTCATGAATTACTTAAATAGTTTTATATATTCATTCAAACTGGAAATCTCTTTTTAGGGGCCTTTTGTTCTATAGATGTGAGTCTACTTTAGGAGTAAAACCGTTGTCTGTGTCATAACAATAAATTTAGCTCCAGATATATTTGTTATGATAGATACACATTTGGAAAAGTTTTATAAATGTAATGAAAATGTTCTTTTTTTGTTGGTTCTCTTCTTATGACTATGGGTAAGTATTAATGTGAGAAATGCATATTTATTTTGGCTACAGAGTCGGGCCACACTGTATTATTTCTTTAGGACTTCAGGTGCCTGTTCCATGTAACCTGTGTATCCAACAGAGTAACAGAGCTGCATATTATTAGCCTGGTACTTACTCAAAGAATGGATAATTAACTGCTGAGTCTTCTCTACTCTGTCTCTCTTTTCCTTGGAGACTTTCTCATCAATAAATCACTAAACTAACACTGTTGAATTCATAAGATGAAAGCTCCAAATGGTATAGCTAAAAGGATGAAAATGCTAATATTATTTTCCTAAATACTATTTGTAGGTTATCTTTGAACTCAGTGGAGAGACGTTATTTACCAAGCATACGGGAGTGAGATTGGTTGTAAATGAAAACATACGCTATATGCTCTTTGTCTTTGACATTTATTTTCTCATGCATTTTCATCAATTTATATTTGCTTTTCTTAAATGTCATTATTTATCCTGTAGTATATGCATCATGAGTACTTTTTTCTTATTGCTAATTGTAAGCATCCGTCTCTTACAATATGTACTCAGAAAGTGAAGTCCAAAATAGCCTTGTTATTTTCTATAGAGCGGTTTAATCATTACAGTCTCATGTGATCTCATCTCCACTGAGATGAGGTTCCTGAGAAAACATAGAGTTGCCGTGTGTTTGTTAAAATTCAAGTTGAATAAATTACTGTAATATTCAGAACATAGGCGGGGGGAAAACAATGTTTTCCTGCCTTGCATACATAATGCTCCATACTTCTTCCATTCTGATACATAGTGTGTTTTTATGCTAAAATGTCGTCATATAGTACAGGTCAGTGTTGCATAGACAGCAGTCTACTTTCTGAGCAAACAGAGTTTCTTAACAGCCATAAATTTAATGCTATCACTGAATTACAGAATGGACCCATTAGAGCAGTGTAGAGCCATTAAGTTTCCTTATTCCAAACTAACCATCGACTGCATGAAGTTAAGTGAAATACTTAACCTCTTTTACTACAAAAGGAAAAACCAGTAAAAGGTTTCATATAAAGGTATATCGTAAAACTGATCGAGGGGATAAAATTCCACAGTGATTAAAATTACACATTTCTCAAATCAGCCCAGAGTACCACATTTCTGAATTTCAGTCTCATAAATCTTCATTAAACTTTTTGTGCCAAGACTAGAGTCACTCATGGTTATCTACCTTTTCAGCTCTACCCATTTGCAGAAAATCGTGTTCCCAGAAAGCACAGAAAGCAATTTCATTTATAGTGAAGTGGTATAAAATTTTCACTTCGAATCTCTGTAGGGAAGCACGGGTTATTGAAGGTTTTCTGTTGAGAAACAATTACTTTATCCATTTACTGAATATTGTTTATTTTTATGTTGTGTGAAATGCCCTGTGGGCCTCTTAGAATTGACTGGAAGAACCAATTGACGAAGAAAATATCCAATTAGCTCAAAATTTTACAATGTACAGAGTTTGCATTCTTTGAGCGTCAGTATGTTTGTTTTGGAGTTTTTGTGCAATTCCCGAGGTACCAGCCTTGCCTTTTAAACTGTTACTTATCTTAACGTAGCCATGAGTCTAGGCCTGCTTGTTTAGAGTTATTAAACCTCATGCACTAAAGGATTTCTAGTTCTTCCAACAGTAAATAGTTCTTTATTTGTGGTCAAAGGTTGACAGTTACACTAGTTTATAGCTTGAGAAGATATCTGAAATTGCCTATCTCTGCTCTGTGGTACCCAAATGGAGAAGTGCTATGCTTAAGTTGAATATTTGTTCAGGCGACAGTAGACATCTTTACTTTGTTTTATCGCTTACAAATCTCAGAAGTTGATTGCCCACCTCCTGGAGATTCCAGTTCTATTTCTATCCTCCAACTCAGAACAGATAAGGTTGCCTCAGCCTTTCAATGTCTTCAGGACCTTCTGATACCATATTTCTGACATCAACTTGTTTTTTTTTGCTTGCCTGTTTGTTTTGTTTTGTTTTAAATATGAAAATGTCCAGCAAACCTCCACTTTCTTTTTAAAGCAGTGGGAGGGAAAATTTAATGAGTGAAGCTGTGGATCAAGGACTGTCTTCTTTGGGGATCTTGGTCAAAAGTTTAACAAGTACATTAGTAACCAGAATCAGTCAGGAACATTGCCCGGGTTTATTCATTTATTCTCATTCCTTCTTCCTCTGAGACATTTCTCCATCAGTGTTCTCTCTTTCCCCACCCCCCGCCCCATTTCTCTTCCCCTTATTTTCAGTCCTTCCCCCTTGATTAGCATCTTGCTTAATAGTACAAATGCATTTTCAGTCCTCTTAACTTAGGAGTTGTTGAATTCTCTTCACCCAGCCCTCTACTGCTTCATCTTTCCTTTTCCACATATATATGTATGTACATATGTATAGTTGTGTATATATACCCACGCACATTTAAGAGAGCGTCAGAAGATGAGATGGTTGAATGGTATAAGCAATGCAAAGAACATACTCCACGAGATAGTGAGGGACAGGGAGGCCTGGCATGCTGCAGTCCATGGGGTCGCAAAGAGTCGGAGATGACTGGGCAACAGAGCAACAACAATATAACATATATATTTATATAGAGAAAAAACATGCATATGTGCATATATACATAAATATATGTGTGTATAAAAGTGCACACTTTCTGAACTTCAGTTCAGTCGATCAGTCGTGTCCGACTCTTTGCGGACCATGAATCGCAGCACGCCAGGCCTCCCTGTCCATCACCAACTCCAAGAGTTCACCCAAACTCATGTCCATCAAGTCGGTGATGCCATCCAGACATCTCATCCTCCGTCGTCCCCTTCTCCTCCTGCCCCCAATCCCTCCCAGCATCAGAGTCTTTTCCAATGAGTCAACTCTTCACATGAGGTGGCCAAAGGACTGGAGTTTCAGCTTTAGCATCAGTCCTTCCAAAGAAATCCCAGGGCTGATCTCCTTCAGAATGGACTTGTTGGATCTCCTTGCGGTCCAAGGGACTCTCAAGAGTCTTCTCCAACACCACAGTTCAAAAGCATCAATTCTTTGGCGCTCAGCCTTCTTCACAGTCCAACTCTCACATCCATACATGACCACAGGAAAAACCATACCCTTGACTAGATGGACCTTTGTTGGCAAAGTAATGTCTCTGCTTTTGAATATGCTATCTAGGTTGGTCATAACTTTCCTTCCAAGGAGTAAGCGTCTTTTAATTTCATGGCTGCAGTCACCATCTGCAGTGATTTTGGAGCCCCCAAAAATAAAGTCTGACACTGTTTCCACTGTTTCCCCCTCTATTTCTCATGAAGTGTTGGGACCAGATGCCATGATCTTCATTTTCTGAATGTTGAGCTTTAAGCCAACTTTTTCACTCTCCTCTTTCACTTTCATCAAGAGGCTTTTGAGTTCCTCTTCACTTTCTGCCATAAGGGTGGTGTCATCTGCATATCTGAGGTTATTGATATTTCTCCTGGCTGTCTTGATTCCAGCTTATGCTTCCTCCAGCCCAGCGTTTCTCATGATGTACTCTGCATACAAGTTAAATAAGCAGGGTGACAATATACAGCCTTGACAAACTCCTTTTCCTATTTGGAACCAGTCTGTTGTTCCATGTCCAGTTCTAACTGTTGCTTCCTGGCATGCATACAGGTTTCTCAAGAGGCATGTCAGGTGGTCTGGTATTCCCATCTCAGAATTTTCAACAGTTTATTGTGATCCACACAGTCAAAGGCTTTGGCATAGTCAATAAAGCAGAAATAGATGCTTTTCTGGAACTCTCTTCCTTTTTCCATTTTCCAGCAGATGTTGGCAATTTGATCTCTGAACTTACTTCCTTGTAATTTGTAAACTTCTCAGTGCCTTGAATCCTGCCTTCACTAATCCTCTCCTCTACACTGACTCTCTAAAAGAACATAATCATTTATTCATTCAGCAAGCTTTATATTTGAGCATCTCTCTATACCAGAAATAATTCAAGGCTCTAGGAATTTAGTGATGAAAAATCCTGATACTATCCACTCTGTGCTTCAAAAGACCTTAGCATCTCTAAACTCACAAGAGGAGGAAAATATTAGCCAGATAAGTACACAGGTATATATTTGGCCAGTTTCCCATTGCTATGACAAAGGCACAGATGATGTATAATCAGTAGAGAAAGATGTAATCCAACCGGTTTAGGGAAATGACCAAAATCTGATTATTGAGTACACATTTATCAAACATAGGGAACAGGTTTTATAAAGGCCCCAAGACAGGAAGCACAAAAGCAGTTAAAAGAAGGCTTGGGTGATGAGAAAAGCAAAGCATAGAATTCCTGAGGCCTTTTGTAGTTAGAGGGGCAGGGTCCTGATGGGACACATGGCTAATTTAGGGCTTAGGATGTCATCTTTTTCCTGCAGGTAATAAGATGCCAGGAAGGAGGTCTAAGCCAGAATTGGGCAGAAGGGAGTAAGGCAGGATTAGTGGTCAGATTTCTATTTCTCTAAGCTTACTCCCCATGTTTTTCCAAAGAATCTTTGTATCTTAAGCTTTCATTCATGTGTACCTCCCTGCAGGCTTTTCTCTTTCAGTTATTATTGCACACTATTTAAGAAAATATCTGTTCTATGATAAGGTATAAAGAGATTTTTTTTTTTTTTATCATCCCTTTGCAAAAAGTGATCAGATTACATTTCACACCCAGCAAAGAGGGCAGGGCCTCTGGAAGGAAATCAGACATAGTGCCTTTTTATACAGGATCTTAGAATTTTTAACCCTTCACTGTAGTTCTTCAAATTGAGATAAAATAGTGCTGTGTGTTCTGTGGTTAGCTGCCCAAGCCATTGCTTTTAAACCTTTGTATTTGGAATATACCTGGACATGTCAAAAAAAAAAAAAAAATCATATGAGCAACTAACAGTCATGGGTATCTGTACCCAGAATCACGAACAGGTCCCTGTGTGTGAGCTCTGATTCCACTGCAACCTTCCCACCAAGAAAATATAACCAAGTTGCAGGTGAAGGTGAATCATAAGCTATGAAAAATACATACAAATTATATATATACACACACATATATACATACACACACATATATATGTACATATACAGCATGAAATCTGTATCTTGTGTATTGTGATACATAAACTTGTCCTAATAGTCACATTTTTTGACACACACCTAAATATCTTCCCACAAATAGGATAGTATTTAGAGATTGAATTGAGATCCTCCAACTCTAGTCTAAGGTCCTCAGCATCTTTCCTGTCTACTGTACTATGTCACCCAGAAGTTGGAGCATTGTTTCTCCCAGGATTTACACTTATCATGCATTGCTGATGCTGGAGTTGCAGATCTTTTAAGAAATTTACCACTCATTTGGATACGACACTCAGGTAACAGAGATGTGAACCATAAACAATAAAAAGTATTCAAAGCATTAAATGTATAATATAGATAGTAAAGATTTTAGGGATTCAAAGAAAAGGAAAATAATTCTGGGTAGACAAGATGGGCAGTAAAGATTCATGAATCGGACTAATGACAGGTCAGCTCTTTCTCATTCTTCTTTCTCAGTTCAAATGGCACCTTTTCTAAGAGGCTTTTCGGAAGCGCTCTCTCATGGAAATATTCCCTGTGGCCATTGCCTTTATTGTATCACCCCATCTGAATCTTTTTGATTACTTCTCAAAAATCTGAACTTACCACATTTACCTGTTTAATCATTTACTGCATGTGCCACTCACTAGACTGTTATTTCCACGAGGTAGGAATTTTCTCTCTTGCGCACTCTGTGATCCCAGAGACTCTGATAGTGTCTAGCACATGTAAGGTACTCAGTTCTGTGTCCTTAGTTAATTAGTTAGATGCAAAAGCCTTAAGTACTTTAAGCGTACCCTCAGAAATTCAAATGTGATTTTCATTTACGTTGTCCCAATTCTCTGCAGTATTTCGTGAGTGACCATATGCATGTTCTTTTGCAAAATTTGGATTTATACTGGGTTAGATATGACTTTCCCAAGTTCATCACTAAAGGCCAGGGAGTTTCTTATTTCTCATAAGCTATTTCACACTTAAGGAAAATGGTGTCCTGTCTTTTTGTTTTCTCCAAATTGAGAAGGCAAAACCTTGAGTAATCTCCTTCACCGTATAGTTTTAGAAAATATACCACACTTATATGATAAAGGCATCCTTGAAATCAGGTAAAATATTTGGTATTGCTGTTAGGTAAATTTGTGTAAAAATATCGAGAAATACTCAAATTGGTAGAATGTCTCTTTTTAGTCATCTGTGTGCATGTGTATGTTAATTTTGTTTTAATTTTGTTTTAATTTTATTTTATTTTAACTTTACAACATTGTATTGGTTTTGCCATATATCAACATGAATCCGCCACAGGTATACACGTGTTGCCCATCCTGAACCCTCCTCCCTCCTCCCTAAAGAGACACATGTACCCCAATGTTCATCACAGCACTGTTTATAATAGCCAGGACATGGAAGCAACCTAGATGTCCATCAGCAGATGAATGGATAAGAAAGCTGTGGTACATATACACAATGGAGTATTACTCAGCCATTAAAAAGAATACATTTGAATCAGTTCTAATGAGGTGGATGAAACTGGAGCCTATTATACAGAGTGAAGTAAGCCAGAAAGAAAAACACCAATACAGTATACTAATGCATATATATGGAATTTAAAAAGATGGTAACTATAACCCTGTATATGAGACAGCAAAAGAGACACTGATGTATAGAACAGTCTTTTGTTTTAATTTTTTTTAATACCCAAGAAAGCTAAGGGGCTGCTTTATCTTGCTTTAAATATAGTAGCTAAAGGTGATACTTCTGTTAAAAAACTCTGTTTACTTTGGGGAAAAAAGTGACTTCTAGACATTTATTTGTTTCATTTGTATTTCCTTTAGAACTTCTTTCCTAAATGATGGAGGACTCAAAATTGTCAATGTAACTAAAGCTGATGCTGGAATTTATACCTGCATAGCTGAAAACCAGTTTGGGAAAGCAAATGGCACAACACACTTGGTTGTTACAGGTAGGTGCCTTTCTTAAAGACTTCTTTACATAGGGATATGCTGTGTGCCTTCTTACTAAGATCAAAGGGAAAAAATGTTTCTCATGATATGCAGTGCGCTATAAAGGTCGGCCTTGTGTTTGGCTCAGATGGGAGAGAATCTACCTGCAATGCGGGAGACCCCGGTTCGATCCATGGGTCAGGGAGATCCCTTGGAGAAAGAAATGGCTACCCACTCCAATATTCTTGCATGGAGAATTCCATGGACAGAGGAGCCTGGTGAGCTACAGTCCATGGGTTTGTAAAGAGTTGGAGATGACTAAGTGACTAACAGTTCCACACTTTCACTATCTTTAACAAGTGACAGTCAGAGAACAGTTCTTAATATTTCCTTAGACATCACAGTGTGTACCGGGAATCTACGAGTTACCAGTTGGAGTAATGGTCAATAGAACTGCAAGTCGCGTGTTTTGCTCCTATACTTTTATGTTATGCTATTCTATTATGTCAAATCTTTTGTACACTTTTTCCCTTTTCAATATCTTTAATATTTTCTGCAGATGTTTAAATCTCTGAAATAATCCTTGCTATCAGTCAGAGTTACTTAGAGTTGTGATTGTATTTTTGTTCATTTATTCACCGAAGAAAAACATTGAGTACCTACCATGCTTGCGTTATCCTTCCCAGCTGGTGCAGTGGTAAAGAATCTGCCTGCCAATGCAGGAGACTCAAGAGATACAGTTTTAATCCCTGTGTTGGGAAAGATCCCCTGGAAAAGGCAATGGCAACCCACTACAATATTCTTACCTAGAGAATTCCATGGACAGAGGACCCTGGCAGGCTACAGTCCATGGGGTTGCAAAGAGTCAGACACAACTGAGCAGCTAACACAGCACAACAACACGCTTGGGTTATTCAGTAAACAAACTGACAAAGATGCTGCCCACATGCACTGTACCTTCTTCCAGAGGTACAAAGAAAATAGGCAGTATATAAGTATACTGCAAGGAATATAAAGCAAGGAAATCCACTGAAAACAAAATTCACACAAGCAGAAAATACCAGAGGAGTGTCTGAGAAACATAAGCTGGAGCATGAAACCAGGGGATCGGAGAAGGAGAGATGTGAACCAAGATTTCATGGAGAAGAAGGAATTCAGTTGGTTTCTTAGGGACAATCCTGTAGAGGTTCTGTAACCCTTGTTAGCACTTAGTTGGACTAAGGTTTTAGTTGGAGTGAAAAGTAGAGACCGGTGCAGAGTTTTGAGCAGAGAAATGAAATGATGGAAAGTGTATATTTAAAGGTTTACTCTTCACTGCTCAGTAGAGAACAGACTATGGAGAGTCAAGGGCCGAAATGGGAGGAGTCCCAGGAGACACTGCAGTAATCCAGGCGGGAGTGATAATGACCACAGTGAGATGGCGGCAGCAGCTGATGGACGGAAGGCATTCAAATCTAAATATATTCTGAGTGTGGAGTCACTGGCATGGCTGGCAGACTGGATATGAGTGCTCAGAGAAGCATTCCTGCAGGGTATGTGGTGAACAGCAGGAAGAACACCAGCCAAAACAACCGAGATGAGAAAGGCTGAGGTCCTACCGGGTGGGGTAGGAGGAGCATCAGGAGATTGCTGTTGTAGAAAACATAGTAAATGACTCTTTTGAAGACTTTTGCTGTGACGTGGAACAAGAAACGGGAGTAGCAATGGAAAAGTGGAGTCAGAGAACTTTGAATTCATAAAAGTTGGAAGGACTATGATGACAGAAATGCGCATGTGGATATTTGCATTTAGGAAGAAACAAATTAATTAGCATTTTAACTAAGTATCCTACCTATTCTAAACATCATTTTTTTTTTTTTTTGTAGTATCTCAAAAGTTTTGAGTCTATTTAAATCTTGGTAGTAGTATATTTTCCAATCATTGAAAATGCAGTGATTTCTATTTCTACTCTTATATTTCATGAAGCAATAAAACTAAAATGAAATTGATTTTGTAATAGTATTATAACTCTTGTTTACAGGTGACTTTAATTTTTAAACTTCTATAGCCTATAGGTTTAGATATCCTAATTCTTTTAACAAGAATTTGTGTGTGCAGTGAAATATATTATGGATCTTCATCAAAATGTCTGTTTTAATCCTGAAGACTTTTCATTATATAGAGGTATATTTACACACACACACACACATACACATATATATACCTACACAAACATGCATACTGTAAGTGAGATTAACAATCTGCCTCTGAAAATTGCTTTTATTGAAATAAAAATGCTGAAGCTTTGCTGAACACTTTATTGTTTCCCCAATAGAACCAACGAGGATAACCTTGGCACCGTCCAACATGGATGTCTCCGTGGGTGAGAGCGTCATTTTGCCCTGCCAGGTGCAACACGACCCCCTGTTAGCTACCATGTTTACCTGGTATTTCAATGGGGCCCTCACAGATTTTAGGAAAGACGGATCTCACTTTGAGAAAGTTGGTGGGGTAAGTCGTGACAGTTTCCTCCTGCTTTTTACACGTCTCTGATGTTTTATCCCCATAGAAACATCAGGGACATATGTGTTGCGCCAGTAATGTTTGTTCTTTGAGACAACTAGGGTTTCAATTCTGTAGTGATCTGTGATCTAACTTTATCATTGTAATTACCAGAAAGTGATCACATTTACTTCAATCTGTAAATTATAATTTTATTTAAAATTAATGTTTGTTGTGTTTATGTTAAATATTACTTTAACATGAACATAAATTTGTATTTGTGTTAACAGTACTTTGTGATACTTTTGTCATGAGTATTCCCTTCCAGAAGGGAAGGTGTTCTTATGCAAGTGTTTATTTTCAACATAAAATGTTATGAAATTGAATGAAGTTCACATTTATGAAGTGCTTCCAATGTATCAGGTCAGGTTCTTCATCCCAGTTAATTCTTGCAGTGGTGCTGGATGTTAGTGGTAAGAATTGTCATTTTGCAGGTGTTTTAACCAAGGATTTGTAAACTTATTAATCTGTCCAACGTCACTGAGCTGGTTAGTGGTGGAACTTAGATCCAAGTTTAAATATGTGAGTCCCCAAATTACACATATATTTTCTTCTGGTCCATTTTTTCACCTCATGTGTGATGGTTCTACTTGAGGAAGAATTATAAATTTCAAGGGAAAATAGACACATTGAGGAGAACTGCTGAGAAGGGACTCAGTGTTGTGAACCACTCAGAGTTAAACCTCATACCTGGCCACATGTCTGTGAATCCAGAATCACAAGGCCAGCTTTCCTTGCCAGCAAGTTTGCATCGACACAAGATTATCTTCACTCATTTTGGCTAAGATGTCAGTGGTGCATCATTATGAAATCTGGGTTTTCTCCTTATGGACAAAACAGTATAATGGTTAATTCATCTATATTCATTTGAAAGTATTTATTAAAAGTACATATGTATATACATGGGCCTAGTAATGTGTCAGGATTGTGTGCAACTTCAAAGGATGGTGTTAAAACTTGAATGTGTGTGTGTATGCTCAGTCGTTTCTGACTCTTTGCAACCCCATGGACTGTAGTCTGCCAGGCTCCTCTGTCCGTGGAATTTTCCTGGCAAAAGTCCTGGAGAGGATTGTCATTTTCTTCTCCAGGGGATCTTCCCAACCCAAAGTCGAACCTGTGTCTCTTGTGTCTCCTGCACTGGCCGGCAGATTCCTTACAGTTGAGCCACCTGAATGGTGTTCCCTTAAAAGATCTGTTCTAATCCTAATGCCTAGCTGTGAAATAGAATTATTAGTCTCTGTCCCTGGTTCCTAGCAAAGAGCTTCTAAAATCTTTAGAGTTTCCAGGGTGATGAAACCTCTTTTGCCATAATGAAGTGAATCTGTGGGCTCCTGGATAGCTTCAGGATGGTCATGAGAAAGACCAAGCCATGATTAGAAGCCTGGAATTTCAGCACTCCCTACCCCATCCCCATCCTTCAGGAAGGAGGGAAGGGTTGGGGATTGAACTTATGATTGACCAGGCCTATGTGATGATGCTCCCAGAAGCATCCCAAAAGTAAAATACTTTTCACCACAGAGAGCTTCTGAGTTGGTGAACATAGCTACATGCTTCGTGGGTGACACACCCCACATCCATGGGATAGAAATTCTCTCACTTGAAACCCCTCAGGATCTCACCCTGTATCTCTTCCTCTGGATGTTTAGGTGCATTCTTAATGATCCTTTATGGCATTAATGTTTAAAGCATCATAAAATAAATAAGTACTACCCTGAGCTCTGTGAGTCATTCTAGCACATTATTGAGCCCAAGGAGCATGTCATGGGAACATCAGTTTATAAGTGATTGGTGAGGAGTACAAATGGCAATCTGAGACTCAATCTGATGCTATCTCCAGGCAGTTAATACCAGAATTGAATTATAGGACTGCCTGTCATTGAATTACCAGACCTAGTGTTGGAAATTTGCCTGATATGGAAGACACACACGTTTGGTGTTCTAAGTGTGTGTAGAGTAGTTGACCGTAAAGGTGACACAGAAAGAGTTTGTCCTTTACACTAGTACCTCAGAATGTGACCTTATTTGGAAAGGATTGTTGCAGAAATAGTAAGTGAAGTTATGGTGATGTCATACTAGAATAGGATGGACCCTAATCCAGTATGACTGTTGTCCTTATAAGACAGGGGAAATTTGTACACAGACAAACACACAGAGAGAAGATCACCTTGTAAAGTCATAGACACAAGGAAAATGGCCCTGTGAAGATGGAGGCAGGCACTGTGAAGTTATGCTTCCACAAGTCCTAGAGTGCCTGGAGTTGCCAGAACCTGGAAGAGGCAGGGAAGGGTCTTATCCTAGAAATTTTGGAGAGAGATCTTGATTTCAGATTTCTGGCTCCAAAACTCTAAGAGGACAAAGTTCTGTTGTTTGAAGCCCCCCAGCTTATGTTACTGTGTTATAGCAGCCCTACTGACCCTCTACAAATGGTCTTCAAGAAATTGAAGATGTTTAGATATCTAGCCACAGTTAAGTGCAATTTCAATGCTGTTTCTATTTTCTGTCATCTGGCTTTTGTTTTCAAAGTTCTAGTTAACTTTCCAAATTATTCTGACCAATTCAAGGCTTTTAAGAACTTCATCAGTTGCTACAAAGCATTACCATTTCTTTCACTATTGCTTTAAATGCTTTTTTAAAAAATCACCAATCTCTTCTATCACAACAGGAAAAGGCATATGCCAGTATCCTCTGCCAGCTCTTTACTCCATGCTTAGGGTTTATCATTTGCATTTTCTTGGAGAGGAGGCAATGGGGAGGGAAAAAAAAAAAAAAAGGCAAGAATGTTACCTTCACAATAACTGCTTATCCAATCAGAAAAATGCTTCTCCTGTAACCCAGCTCTTACTCTAATTCATAAAGAATTTGATTTAAAACTTTTGCTTTTCTGCATATTGTAGATAACAGTATTTGTGATTTATCCTCTGGATTTTTTTTTTTTATCCTCTGGATTTTAAACTGTTGATAATATTTTATCCAATACAATGTCCTCCATCTGAGCTAATGCTAAAGAAATATATGTTGATATACTAAAAATTCAAAGTATTTTGATTTTATATGCATCAAACATCCTCAAAGAAACATTTGCTAAGACTGAAGTAGACAGCTGCTTTCTTAAGAGGATCTTAGAATTGAGAATATTCAAGATAATAATGTTACTTAACTGCTGCTGTGCTGCTGATAGGTTCTACATAAAAAGTATTAAGTCAGCCATCTCTCTACAAGAGTCGGGTATCTGAACCATGCAATTTCATGAATTAACCCTATCACTTGCCAATTCTGTTCTTTTTCTAACATCCTTGATCACAGCCTATGAATTTTTTATTGACTTGTCACATTAGTTAAGTTAATATTCTCCCATCAATGTAAAATGGTAAGCCCTACAAGATGACATTACCCTCAAGTACAGGCTATTAAATAAATTGGTTTTCTGTTGCATGAGAAGGGAGTCACATAACAACACTTTATCCTCTGATTGTGTGTTCATTGCAGCATCCACGTTAATATCTAGAAAGTCTGCTTTTCTTTTATCGCATTGTGTTCATAGATAGATTCCCTGTTTTCAAAAGCAATGGAATGTGAGGGAGGAGTTGCCAAGTGGGAAAGTAGTCTAGAAAGCTGGATAGTCTAAGAACCATTTTTTTTTTTTAAGAAAAAGAGAGAAAGAATTTTAAAAATGGAAAATCAAGCATACAGCTTTAAACTATTTCAGCCACTTGTCCTTGAGACTACTCTGAGTACTCAGTATTCATTTGTTATAAAAAGCACACACTTTTCGAGAAAAACCCAGAAGCTCAAAACAACCTCTAACAATTTAGATTAAATCTGTTGTATAGACTTGTACATCATGCCAAAGGAGTGTGATGACTGTTGGAGGAGAGGAAATTGTCATGTCCAATACAGGTCACCAAGTGAGGGTCATTGGCTTCATGAAGAAAAGAATTCAAGAGCAAGCCAGAGTAAATTGAAAGCAAATTTATTTAGAGAGACAGATATTCCATAGGCAGAACGGGACCTCCTCAGAAAGTGAGAGGGGCCCCAGGGCATGGGATTGTTGGTTTTTATGGACTGAGTAATTGCATGCTGTAAGGGTTCGGAAGAATATTCTAACTATTCCAGGGAAGGATGCAGATCCCCAGGAACTGGGCTACTGCCCACTTTTTGATCTTTTATGGTCCACCTCGGAATTCTCATGGTGCACAAGAGACTGGTTTTGAGTATTGTAATGAAGATACAATGAGCTAAAAGTCAGTGACCAGACTGTTCTCCGTTCCACCTTGCATTCAGCCAGTTCCATCCAGTTTTTATCACATCCTAAAGGCTGCACCCCTGCTTCATTAATCTTATTGTTGTGCCCCGCCTACTTACCTCCTGTCTCAACTGCAGTTCAGGTTTCTGCTCTGTCAGAATGTATAACATTCAGAAAAGCTCGTTAAGCTAATTGTGTAAAGCAAATTGACACATCACCAAGGAGAAATATAGGTCAAATACAGGCTTTGTTCCACACGACAAATCAAAGTTGTATAACTAAGTCAACAGTAAAAGGCTTCCACTTAAGTCCACTGTTGGCCAAGCAAATCTTGTTTGCAGGCGCCGTGTGGTATAAATAGAGAAGCAGGGAGTTTGTGTTCAGGTACAGGTGAGGTCTAGATCCTCTTGCTCACTAGATGATACCCTTGCCTGGGGTCCTTTATGTTCCCCATTTTCTGGTTGCTTTTCCCAAAACTTTTTAGTATTTGCCATGTTCCCTCCCGCCACAAGATTTTGCACACATTGATCCCTCTTCCAAGAATACTGTTCTCTCTCCTTTTGCCTGTTTAGATATCTTCATATGTAGTTGTGTATATGTAGGTAAGAATGTATGTGGGTTTGTGTATACACTTAAATTTCATATATGCACAGTAATAGGATGAGACACAGTCCTAACAGTATGTTTACAGTAGCATTCTATCATACCCATGTTTAATCAACAGAACTCTATGCCATTCACTCCCCCTCCAAAAAAAAAAAGAAAGAAATAAAAGAAAAAGAGAAAAGGAGAAAGAAAAAAGAGGAATTGCATCATTCACCCAGTACCCAGTATAGCATCTTTCTTTCTCTGCTTTTAAATATATCTAAGCTTCTACTGTGGAGAAGGCAATGGCACCCCACTCCAGTACTCTTGCCTGGAAAATCCCATGGACAGAGGAGCCTGGTAGGCTGCAGTCCATGGGGTCGCTAAGAGTCGGACACGACTGAGCGACTTCACTTTCACTTTTCACTTTCCTGCATTGGAGAGGGAAATGGAAACCCACTCCAGTGTTCTTGCCTGGAGAATCCCAGGGACGGGGGAGCCTGGTGAGCTGCTGTCTATGGGGTCACACAGAGTCGGACAGGACTGAAGCGACTTATCAGCAGTAGCAGCAGCAAGCTTCTACTGACAAGAAAAAGGGGATAATAGCCCCAAGCACAGGAGAAATGAAAGAACATTATTGGCTGGTACCTAAGGATTTAAAGGGCCTGACAACTTAAGTATGCTTTTAAGAACGTTCAAAAATAATTTGGCTTGCTGTGATAAGTTAACTTTTGGACTTAGATATATTACATAATGGAGACTGACTATAGCTTGAAACTTTCAAACCTAAACATCTCATGAGTCCCCTGTATATTTGATAAACCTGATGTGGGGCAGATAGTTTAGAAATGAGGAATGTATAGAGCCAAGCTGTAGAGCTTTATACACGGTTTGTGGAATTGGATCTGTGATGGATTAGAATGTGTGTGGATAAAAGTCACTGGAAGCAATAAGAGGTTTAGCAGTGACAACCAATCTGCCATTCATTGAACTGACTGCCTTCAGTGTGATTTATCTCCCACGGGCCACAATCACAGTCGAGTGACAGCCACTCCTTGTGAGCCTGAGTCTTGATGTATTTCCCAGCCCTCGATGGCAGGAAAGAGTATCTTTGAAAGAAATCCTTTCTGTGTAATAACACAATATGGTCACTTTGACTTGATTAATTTCATAGAATTATTTGGGTATGATGACTAAGGGTTTGAAAATACCAGTTATTTTATGATACGAAATTCTGTAAGAGGTTTTATGTGCATTTGAAATACAGAACCGAGGCAAAGCACTCATTCCAAACAGTACCAGTGGTAATACACTGTGTTTTTAAACATCTTCCACTTAGAGTGTCATATAAATGTTATACCTTGTCCAAATTCAAAATATTAACTGACTTGGAAAGATCATTAGGAGACTGTATTTAGCAATGAGCCCATAAAAGTTGGTGATTCCACCAGAAGAATTATTTTTATTCATCTTGAGCATAGTACAATAGCCCCTCACAATTCCTCCCACAAAACTATTTGGGGATGAAAAAATAAGAATTCTCCAATGCCTGTTGGAAAAAGGGAATTGCACAAAATAGCTGAAGTTGAGCTTGTTTTACTAGCTCATCATTTGCCCACCCAGGCATATAGACTCAGTTCCTTATTAAGGTGTGATTAGTATCCCAGGAATGTGTTTATTATATACAGTGTTTATTAAGCTCCACCCCAGTAGAAACCCTGCAAGATTTAAATTTATAAGAAGATGAGCAGAAGTCAGACCAAGTAACTTATAACTTGAGCTAAAATCCATAAAAACAGCCAGAGTTAAAACAAAACCAACACTATGAGTGAAAAGATGTGCAAATACTTATCAGTCATATTTAACAGAAGAAAAAAAAAGGCTAACAAGTGTTAATTTCAGAAACAACAATAACCCTGTGTACGAGACAGCAAAAGAGACACTGAAGTATAGAACAGTCTTATGGACTCTGTTGCAGAGGGAGAGGGTGGGAAGATTTGGGAGAATGGCATTGAAACATGTATAATATCATGTATGAAACGAGTCGCCAGTCCAGGTTCGATGCACGATACTGGATGCTTGGGGCTGGTGCACTGGGACGACCCAGAGGGATGGTATGGGGAGGGAGGAGGGAGGAGGGTTCAGGATGGGGAACACATGTATACCTGTGGCGGATTCATTTTGATATTTGGCAAAACTAATACAATTTGTAAAGTTTAAAAATAAAATTAAAAAAAAAACAAAAACAAAAAAATAAAATTAAAAAAAAACAATAGTAATTCAAGGCAAACCTTTAATGTAAAAAAGGAAATTTATTTTGTAAAAAGTTTGCTCTGCCATAAAGATAGTAATCATGAATCATAATAGTCTAATTAATATGCCATTAAAATGTATCAAGTCAGGAACAAAGAGAAAAGTGAGAAACAAAATTATCATGTAGTCTGAGAATTCCTCTTTTAATCATCAACAGATAGTTTGCCAAAAATTAGAAAAAAACTATTTCGTAATGGAAGTAACATACATATAAAACATTGATCCTAAAATTAAAAAATATACCTTCTTTTTCATCCTTTTCACACCTTTGTGAATTTTAGAAAATAAAAATAACAAAACAATTATATAGAAAGGAGATAGATAGAGGAAGAAATGGAAGGATGGAGGAATGGCCAAGAGCAATGGTTGAGCTCTGAAAGATACTAATGAAGAATACAGCTGTTAAAACAGCTAAAATTAGAAATGAGAAAGAGAATGTGATAGGTAAGAAAGAATTAATAAACAGCATTCCATGTTCAAGTCATATGTATGAAAACTCAATTAAATATAAACTTTTGGGAAGAATATAAATGATCAATATTAATAAGAATTCCTTTGTAAATCCATAATCATAAAAAAAACTGTGTAACCCCCTGCCCCCACAAAAAAAGGATTCTAAAACTAGAGTTTTACTGGTAATTTTTTTCAATTCTTTGGCAGTAGATAAATTGTTATATAAGCTATTTGAAAATATAAAAAGTTTTAAATCTTTCTAATTTATTTTGTTAGGCTAGTATATTCCTGAGGACAAAACCTGGCAAGATTACAAAAAATTAGTAAATTTGAATCAATTTCATGATTATAGTGTGAAAACCTAAATAAGATTTTAGCAAAAAAATTTGAAAAGTTTAGTTGCTCAGTCATGTCCGACTCTCTGCAACCCCATGGACTGTAGCCTACCAGGCTCCTCTGTCCATGGGATTTTCTAGGCAAGAGTACTGGAGTGGGTTGCCATTTCCTTCTCCAGAAGATCTTCCTGACCCAGGGATTGAACCTGGGTCTCCACTTTGTAGGCAGATGCTTTACCATCTGAGCTACCAGGGAAGTCCTAATAAAATCTGAAGTACTCAGTGATGGTTTCAGAAATGTGCATGCTTCATATCAATAAATATAATAAAATAGACCACTGTATCCTCAATGGACATTTATAAGACATTCAATAAAATTAATGACCAATATAGGAAGAAATAATTGCTTCTTCACACCTCAAAAATACCACTGATAGCTCAGTTGGTAAAGAATCCGCCTGCAATGCAGGAGACCCTAGTTCGATTCCTGGGTCAGGAACATCTGCTGGAGAAGGGATAGACTACCCACTCAAGTATTCTCAGGCTTCCCTTGTGACTCAGCTGGTAAAGAATCTGCCCACAATGCGGGAAACCTGGGTTCGATCCCTGGGTTGGGAAGATCCCCCGGAGAAGGGAAAGGCTACCCACTCCAGTATTCTGGTCTAGAGAATTCCATGGACTGTATAGTCCATGAGGTTGTGAAGAGTTGGACGTGACTGAGCGACTTTCACATAGACCATTACCTTAAATCCCTTTGGAGGGTTTTGGGCCAATACAGTTGATATGAACAAGAATAAATGTCTAATTTGTGAAATAAGGAGACAGAATTATCATTATTGGAGAACAAAATGATACTGCTGCCGCTGCTGCTGCTAAGCCACTTCAGTCGTGTCCGACTTACTAGGGCTTCTCAAAACCGAATAGTATCAACTCTAAAAATTTTTAAAACTAACCAGAGTTCAGTCAACTACTGTGATACAAAATAAATTCACAAAAAGCAATAGACTTATTTATGTGTCAACAATAGCCAATGAAAAGTATACAAAAATGTCCCTCAAAAGATAGATTAAAATATATGTTAATAATTTGCACAAGTGCAGAAGGTCTAAATAAAGCCAGCTACAGTACTTTCTTAGGATGAATGGGTGGATGTAGAGAAACACAGGGAAAGAATAATAAAAACCATCAGTGCTCCTAGATGAAATATAAGAGCCATATATCGTAAGGCTTTTCATTTTTCTTAGATTTTTCCATGGTTCCAAAATGACTATCAGTCAGATTCCACTTGGGACAATTCTGAGGTAAAGAAAAGAAAAGTTTAGAGTATTCTGAAAGAAGAGTAATGACACTTTGTCAGCAATTCCCAGGTTGTTTTCTGGAGGATATGTGTTCAGGTATGAATTACTGGATAGGATTGGAATTATACATATAGTTACATCACTGAATCATCTGCACTCAAAATTCCAACTCTTGTAACCTGTTTCATTCTCCTGTGAACTGCTGTTTATCTTTCTTTGCCTCATCTATAAAACTTTTATCTACTCATCTATAAACCTAACATGATAATAGTAATTTATTCTAAGGTATGCATAAAACACTTGGACCAACTTGTGTTAGCTCTTGCTGCTGCTGTTGTTGTGGTTACTACAACTAGCACCACTGGTAGGACTGTTTCTAAAGAATTCTCTAGGAAAACTGCAACAATTTACAGCTTCCTTAGCAGAGCAGGAGGGTGTCTGTTTCCCCAGTCGTTTCCACACATCTTTTCCCTTGAGGTTTTTAAATAAAAAAATTCCCAAGCAGATGGTTGAGAAGTGTTATCTCTTTATGAACAGTTTCTCATTTCTCAGAATAAACAGTAAAATTGAGAATCTTTCCATTTTGCTTATTAGTAACTTGGATACTTAAGGAAGATTCAGAATTATAACAGACTCCTCCAAATCAAGAAAATTTGGGGCTTAATACTGACTTATGAAATGCATGAAACTTCTGCAGAAAACAAAAAAATTTTGCCTAATTTCTAGCTCAAGAAATTTACAAAAGCCCAGCTGCCTGAATTATTATACAGAAGAATATTCAAAAAATTATTTTAAATCTAGCAATAGAGAATGACTTCCCCAGATCGCAAAAGCAGAACACGTTGCTTCAAGACAACCATCAGCTAAATCAGACCTATTTTATTTCTGCTAGAAACAAAGTAATGATGTTGATATTTTCATATAATAGATTTTTAATCTCACGTATTTTTTGTGTCCTTTAGACAGTGTTCTCCTTAGGTCATAGCAGGAAATATTACACACAAATTCACAGTATGTACTGGCCATTTCCTGTTCCTCTTCCATACCTTGCAGATTTGTATCCTCCGTTCATTTCTTCCATTAGAAGTCAGGTCTTTTGTTTTACAGGTTTACAGTAGGTCTTTATATAGTCAGACTCTTAATTATATCTTATCTTAGTGTGATTCACTGGAAATGTCTTCTTTTAGTATGCCACTTTTGTGTTAAACTTGTCTATTATTATATCACTCAGAATAAAACTTTTCATTTTCATGTAGTCAAAAAAATCTGTATTGTTCTTTTCCTAATAGTTCTCATAACTTTTCTTGGATTGAATGGAAAATTCAAACTGTAGCAATTTGAAAAGGAATATGAAGATTTTAAAACTAGTATTCATGGAGAGTAACATTAGAAAATTTGGAGAAGTTAGGCTAATGCTATGGGAGAGGAACTTTGGGAGATATGCAGATATTTACAGAATATTTCAGGGAGATTTTGCTGTTAATTTCATATTGTTCCCCACATAACTTCTATAAAATGTCACCACTCCAATTTTTAGGAATTGAATTTTTCTTAGGGGTGGGGGTATCTATTGTTTACTGTTGATCTTAGGACATACTGAGATTCCACCACGGGACCCATCCTCCAGTTAGCCAGTTGAAAACCATAAGCTACCACCAAAGAGATACTAATGTGTATGTTTGTGTATCTATAAATATGTTTGTATATATCCCAGCACATGAAAATCTAAATGCAGCTATGTACAGATACTTTTAAAAAATCTCCAAAGGAAGTTCTGAGTCAGTAATAATTCATTCAGTATTGCTTATAATTCTTTCAGATCCACCATTGTAAATAACAGGTGTTTGCTTGTATCTATGATTTGCAAATTTAAAATATCTCATCTCTGGAGGTGGAGGAACAAACTAGCAGTTTGTAATTTTGGTTTTATTTTTGGGGTGAGCCAAAGGTTCATGAATACATTCTGAAAAATGTCAAAAATAGGCTTAAAACTAACAAATCCAATAAATGAACAAATCAGTCAAACCAAATGAGGAGGTAAATGGTATCTGCTAATCACAGCATTATCTTTTATTCCTGATGACTTATTATTTTAAAAGCTTTTTTAGGAAATAATTCTCATAATTCAACTATTTAAAGTGTACCATTAAACAGCTTTGGTATGTTCAAAGAGATCTACATCTATCATCATCATCAACTTTAGAGTGTCCTAAAAACCCTTGGCATCCTATAATCTTTACTATCTCCATGCTGCTGCTGCTGCTGCTAAGTCACTTCAGTCGTGTCCGACTGTGTGCAACCCCATAGACGGCAGCCCACCAGACTCCACTGTCCATGGGATTCTCCAGGCAAGAACACTGGAGTGGGTTGCCATTTCCTTCTCCAATGCATGAAAGTGAAAAGTGAAAGGGAAGTTGTTCAGTCGTGTCCGACTCTTCGTGACCCCATGGATTGCAGCCACCAGGCTCCTCCGTCCATGGGACTTGCCAGGCAAGAGTACTGGAGTGGGGTGCCATTGCCTTTTCCTTACTATCTCCATAGTTTTGCCTTTTTCCAGAATGTCCTGTAGTTGGAATCACGTGGTATATAGCCATTTTGGATTGACTTACTTCACTTAGTACTGTACATTTTTATTTCCTCCCTATCTTTTAGTGGCTTAAGAAGTGGTTTTCTTTTCTTTTTTTTTGTACTGGATATAATAGTGTACCACTCACCTCCTGAAGGCCTGCTTGGTCACTTCCAAGTTTTTGAAATTATGAATAAAGCTGTGTGCAGGTTTTGTATGGACATAAGTTTTCAATCTGGTTAAACATCAAAGAGTAAGATTTCTAGGTCCTTTTTGTTGTTGTTGTTGTTGTTCAGTCACTCCGTCGTGTCCAACTCTTTGCAACCCCACGGACTGCAGCAGGCCAGGCTTCACTGTCCTTCACTATCTCACGAAGCTTGCTCAAACTCATATCCATTGAGTCGATGATGCCACCCAACCATCTCCTCCTTTGTTGTCCCTTTCTCTTCTTGCCCTCAATATTTCCCAGCATAAGGGTCTTTTCCAAAGAGTTGGCTCTTTGCATCAAGTGGCCAAAGTATTGGAGCTTCAGCTTCAGCATCAGTCCTCCCAGTGAATATTTAGGGTTGATTTCCTTTAGGATTGACTGGTTGATCTCCAGGGGAGATCTCCAGGGAAATCTCAAGAGTCTTCCAGCACCACAATTCAAAAGCATCAATGCTTCAGCACTCAGCCTTCTTTATGGTCCAACTCTCACACCTATACATGACTACTGGGAAAACCATAGCTTTGACTAGACAGACCTTTATCAGCAAAGTAATGTCTCTGCTTTTGAATATGCTAAGTTGGTCATAACTTTCCTTCCAAGGAGTAAGCATCTTTTAATTTCATGGCTGCAGTCACCATTCACAGTGATTTTGGAGCCCAGGGATATAAATCTGTCACTGTTTCCACTTTTCCCCCATTTATTTCCCATGAAGTGCTGAGACCTGATGCCGTGATCTTGGTTTTTTAAATGTTGAGTTTTAAGCCAGCTTTTTCACTCTCCTCTTTCACTTTCATCAAGAGGTCTTTGGCTGATGAAAAATTCCTCTTTGATTTCTGTCATAAGCATGGTGTCATCTGCATATCTGAGGTTATTGATATTTCCTCCTGGCAATCTTGATTCCAGCTTGTGCTTCATCCAGCCTGGAATTTTGCCTGATGTACTCTTTATATAAGTTAAATAAGCAGGGTGATAATATACAGCCTGAGGTACTCCTTTCCCAATTTGAACCAGTCCATTGTTCCATGTCAAGTTCTAACTGTTGCTTCTTGACGTGCATACAGATTTCTTAGGAAGCAGGTATGGTGGTATGGTATTTCTATCTCTTGAAAAATTTCCCATAGTTTGTTGTGATCCACACAGTCCAGGGTTTTAGCATAGTCAATGAAGCAGATGTTTTTTCTGGAATTCTCTTGTTTTTCCTATGGTCCTACATAATGGCAAGAATATGTTTAGTTTCACTTTCCTCCTAGCAGTGAATTGTTATTTTGAAAAAAACTATGAGATCAATTAGGAATATTTTACTTATTTATTTTCTGATGTTCTTCTTTTCTTATTTAGGCCTGTGTTTCTGGCCTTTATCACTTTCGTACTCTCTGGAGAGAGACCTGTGGTTTGATTTCAGATATAAATCTGGGAAATTCTTCATCACCACTGCTTCACATGTTATTTCTGTTCCTTTTTTTCTTTCTTCTCCTTCTGTTACCACCATTATACAGTTCTTAAGTATTTTCTTCTTTATTTTCAGTTGTTTCATCTTTTAAGTTTTGGAACATTTGATTGTCACACACATACACACTTTATCCTCAAGCTTAGAGATTGTTTTCTCAACCATGTTTAGTCTACTAATGAGCCCATCAAAGTCATTACTTATCTCTTTACAGTATTTTTGATCACTGGCTTTCTTTTTTAAGAATTTTTAAGGAGATTTAAGAATTTTTCTTAATTAAAAATTAAATTAATTTATTTAAATTAAATTAAATTAAATTTTCTTAATTAAAACTAAAATTAAATTTTTAATTTTAAATTTAAAATTTTTTAAGGAGACTTTCTTCTCTACAGATCCTTAAGAAAACAGGTGCCTTGTCTTATACTGCTTCCTATAGATGATAGGAACTTGCCCTTCAACTCACATATTTCTTTTTTAGTTTTTTTGTGTGTTTTTTTTTTTTTTAGAATCTCCATTCCTCTGCTTACATTATCCATTTTTTGCATACTACCTATTTTTTTTCCATTAAATACCTTAGCATATTAATCATAGTTCTTTAAAATTTCTGGTCTGATAACTCATGCCATGTCTGATGCCTGTTCCGATGTGTATTCAACCTCTTAATACTGTTGTGGTTTGCATTTTAACATGCTGTGTAAGTTTTCTCTTGAAACCCATGAATGATGTACTGGCTAAAAGAAGTGCAGTGAATAGGGCTTTACAAATATAGTGGGAAAGTATGGGAGTGAGAGGGAGTATTCTCTAGTTATGTGTCTTGGTCCCATTGTTTTGGTGAACCTGTCCTCCTGAATTATCAACTTCACCAGTTCTTTGTCTCCTCCTCACCCATTTGGTGAGATAGGATGGCTGAGGGACTGGAGCTGTGTGTTTCTTTTCCCCCGTGTGGAAAGCTATATTTGGGTATTTTTCTTAGAAAGAGGTGGTGGTGCTGTGTTCCTGTCATGTGTGATGCTATGCGACCCCATGGACAAGATTTACTAGGCTATTACAAAACCCCAGCAGGTTAGGCTCTGGTAAAATAGTTTCTTCTGAAGGCAAAATTTGTTTTTTAAGAAGAATATAGTGCTGTGGCTTGTTGCAGAATGGTTCATTTTACCTCCCCCTCCCAGAAGTATGAGAAGATCTTCAATCATTATTCACTATGATGATCCAGTTGAGTTCCTGGAGGTAAAACTCAGAAAAATGTGGGGAACCACCTATGTCCTGGGTTCCCAGGAGTGTTAGCTCTTAGACTTGTTCTGCTGACCCTCCAGAAATTCATCAATCACAGTTCAGATTTTTCTACTCCAGTACTGGCTTCCAGGGAAAATTCTGCTGTTGGATTTCTGCTCCGGAAAGTTGTGGTTCTCTGTATTTGCCTATTGTCTCTCCATTTTAGAGGTAGTGGTTTTATTCTTGACCTCACTTCTCTGTCAGATTTAACAGGAGTTGCTTAGCTTCTTACTTGTTGTCAGAACAGAGTGATGACTGCTAAACTGTTTATATGCCAGTTGAAAATCAGAAGTCAGGGTGATTGTCCTGTTTTTTAATTAGGTTATTTGACTTTTTATTATTGAGTTGTAATTGTCCATAGTGGCTTGATTTTTATGTCTCAATTTCAGAAAGAAAATTACTCTACTTTACAAGACATAATATTTAATTATACCATATAGTTGATCTGGACATGAAAAAGAAAGTGAAGAATAAATGGCTCATTTTGGGCAATTGAAAATTTTAGACACAAAACCCAGGAATTTCAGCCATTTTTTATTACAGTAAATACTCTAATTTTGAAAACCATTTATTAATACTGACTTGAAAATTTTAGATGATGCTTTTTACTAGAAAAATAGTCTAATGATAATATTTGACGTCCAACCTTCTGTCTTTGATAGCTTACAGTGAATGATGTTGGATTCATGATCTCCAAAGAAGAAGAAGATTTAGCTTTGGGATCACGCAAGAGCTTTTGTGTAGCAGAGTTTTATTAAAGTAAGAAAAGGGGCAGAGAAAGCTTCTGACATAGACATCAAAAGGGGGATGGAGAGTGCCCCCCTCGCTAGTGTTAGTAAGGGAGTTATATGCTTTTTAATTGGTTATTACAGTAGATCAAAAGAATGTCTCAAGGTTGTAAAGATCTTACTAGACCCACTCCCATAATATACATTTTAAGATAACAGGATTAGTCAGGTTTTCAAGAAGGAGAAACTGTCCTCAAGCAAGATATATTATATAATCCTTAGTACAAAGTTTAAACAGAGTTGTTTGTTGCGTAATCATCAGTTATGGAAAACATTTTATGTGACTAATTTATATAACATTTTAAAACATTTTATGTGACTAAGACTAAGGAATGTAGAGAAAAAAAAAAGACATTTGTCCTTTCCTCCTTCTTGAGACCTCCTTGGGGACCCTGGACTTCTTATCAACCTGCCTAGGAATTGACTCTCTCAGTCTCTCATCTTTTTTGTTATATTTTTAAATAAGACTTTGAGATTTTGGAGAAGGAAATGACAACCCACTCCAGTACTCTTGCCTGGAAAATCCTATGGATGGAGGAGCATGGCAGACTACAGTCCATGGGGTTGCAAAGAGCCAGACACGACTGAGCAACTTCACTTTCACTTTTCTTTCTTTCACTTTGAGATTTTAAAAATCTATATTTCTGGAGTATCAGGAAAACTGTTGGAATATTTTGGTCTGAAGTCGTAATAAAGCTAGCATGATCACTTTGTGAACAACTCTCCTAGGAGAGAGTATGATTTTATTCTCTCTGACTGTGGGTATCTTTTCTCTGGCTTATCACACAGGCTACTGACATGCAAGGACATCTAGCTCAGGGTTGTTGGAGTTTTTCACATCTATTTTGGTTTCTTGGCACAGTCAGCTTAAAACAACCCTGCAAGGATGAATTTTGAACAAAAACTATAAACTCACCATTCTCCCTCTCTCAGAACTGCTGATGGGAGGAAGCCGAGGAAAAGACAGAAAGTAAGAGGACCATTTTGTATAGTCTTTGTAGGTCACCTACCCTCAAAAGAGGCAGTATGGCAGCTACAGAATGGATCTGAAGGGACGTGGCTCATGGTGTTTTCCAAAAATGGCTACACAAGCACACTTTGCCCAACTTGCTCTTCTTTCACTATGACTTTGACACTGTTTCTCATCAAGTGGTGAAATGAATGCGTCTCTGCTTAAACCCAGGTAGACCTTTGTCACTGCCTTAACTGATAAAGAAAATATGATAAACTGATAAAGAAAACTTAACTGATAAAGAAAATATGATAAACTGATAAAGAAAAGTGAAGCTCTGTGATTGCTGAGGCTAGCTCATAAAAATGCATGCACTTCCACCTTGTTGTATTGGTACAGTTTTGCTTGGAATCCAGCCAGCATAATATGAGGAAGTACAAACAGGTAGACAGAGAGGTCTACCTTAAGAGCAGGGCTGTGCTTCCACTCACTAGCCAACACCACTCAACAGTCATGTAAGCTGGTACTGTCCCCATTCAAGCTGCCCCAGCTGATAAGGTTTACAACTGAGATGAGCTGATGATCTCTGCTCAGATTACACATTGTTGAGTGGTGTGAATGATCATCATTTTTTTAAGCCACTAAATTTTGGGAGTAATTTATTACACACCAAAATTAATTGGAACTAGGAAGTCAACGCAAGACATTTGGCACAAATTGCTTGCTCAAGTTTCCATGAAACAGTGGCTTTTTGTACCTTTGTATCAGTGGATTTCATTTTTTTATGTGCTACTTTATAATTCTACAAAGGACAGATCTACTCCCAGTATATTTTAAACCTCTTGTATCAGGGTAAAAACAACAAAAAGAAAAAAGACATTTGATCTGTGAGATGTGATTGCCACTCAAGATATGCTCTTAGATATTATGACTTGAAACACCTTCATTCTTTGTCAGAATTGTCACATCAGTTCAGAGTAATCTTAGGGTGATTCACATTGACTAACAGTTTCTGTAGAAACCTATCACTGTGTTGAATTATTTCAATGACTATTGTTTTTAAAATGACTACAGGTACGTCAGTGCAACTAATGTCAAGGAAATGAGCCTTGTGCTTGACCTATAGTTCCTGTTTCACAAATATTACTTTCTCACCCATCCTCCAGAATGAAAATATGTACCGGGATACTTTCCTCTGCTTATAAATCCAGCACTAAACAACCTAACTTGATGATTATTTTTTGCATTTATTGACTGTGGAGCTTTAAACCTAGGGAGAAGATGTTGGTGACTGTCTTGAGCCTTTTCGTTCCAGGAGGAGTGAAGATGAAGAATATAAAATCTCAGGAGTTTAACGAGTTTTGATACTAGCTGATCATTAGAATTAGCTAAAAGCTCTCCATTTCTTATCCATCCTAATTTAACTGTTCTGAGATGTAGCTTCATGAGTTCTGGTATGTTTATAAAGACTGTCCAGGTGAATTTATTGTACAGCCAGTGTTGAGAACTACTGGCTTAATGATCTGAGTAGCCAAGTGTTTTGCAAAGCAAAGATAAGGTACCATAGACAACAAAGCAGAGTAAGATCCATGCTGTTTTCAATTTTGTTTCAATCATTTAGGTTAAATCAATGAGAGTAATTCAGTATGATGTTAGGTTGGTCACAAATGATTTTCCAATTCTTGTTAATCTGCCTTTTTAATTAAAAGAGCAAAGGTCACATTCTCAGAGACTTTGAAAATGTACAGCTAGTGTCCATTTACATTATTGTGGACCATGTCTGTTTGCATTATTTTCTATTTCTACACTTTTCATTTTATCAGTTAACTATTATTTTGGTCAGCAGTGTTCCATGTTAGATAAAAGTACACATATTTCTGTGTTGACTTCTATATAATTTAAGTTTAAGAAAGTTAAATAGTTTAAGAAAAAATTAAGTAAATAATAGAGCATTTTGTCCTGAGATGTGGCTTACCAAAAATGCAGAGGTGTCCTTCTAATGGCTGAAGTTTAGGAAGCATTGAGGAAACAATCACTCTGGGAACAGACACTTGGGATCTTGAGATCACCAGCTTCCAGTAAGATACTCCATGAACACTACCCTGACCAGAAAAAAAAAAAAATCCCCAGGTCGTTAATATGAGCTTGATGTTGAAATAGAAGCTGATACCTCAAAGGTAACTTGGATATTAGATACAATTAAATATATGTCTGAAGAGTCTTTGACCAAGCTTTTATCTTCTATATGTCACTCTCGCAATAGTTAGGATAAAAGAAGCTGATATCTAAATCCTGTAAAGGATCAGTTCAGTTCAGTTGCTCAGTCGTGTCCAACTCGTTGTTTCCCCATGGACTGCAGCATGCCAGGCCTCTCTGTCTATCACCAAACTTATACTCAAAAGCTTACTTTTGGGTTTACTCAAACTCATGTCCATTGAGTTGGTGATACCATCCAACCATCTCATCCTTTGTCATCCCTTTCTCCTCCTTCCTTCAATCTTTCCCAGCATCAGAGTCTTTTCAAATGAGTCAGTTCTTTGCATCAGGTGGCTGTGGCCAAAGTACTGGAATTTCAGCTTCAACATCAACCCTTCCAATGAATATTCAGGACTGATTTCCTTTAGGATGGACTGGTTGGATCTCTTTGCAGTACAAGGGACTCTCAAGAGTCTTCTCCAACACCACAGTTTGAAAGTATCAATTCTTTGGTGCTCAGCTTTCTTTGTAGTCCAGCTCTCATATCCATACATGACTACTGGAAAAACCATAATTTTGACTAGATAGACCCTTGTTGCCAAAGTAATGTCTCTACTTTTTAATATGCTGTCTAGGTTGGTCATAACTTTTCTTCCAAGGAGCAAGTGTCTTTTAATTTCATGGCTGCAGTCACCATCTGCAGTGATTTTCGAGCCCAGTCTGTCAATGTCTCCACTGTTTCCCCATTTATTTGCAAAGAAGTGATGGGACCAGATGCCATGATCTTAGTTTTCTGAATGTTGACTTTTAAGCCAAATTTTTCACTCTCCTCTTTCACTTTCATCAAGAGGCTCTTTAGTTCTTCTTCACTTTCTGCCATAGGGTGGTGTCATCTGCATGTCTGAAGTTATTGACAATCTTCATTCTAGCTTGTGCTTCATCCAGTCCAACATTTCTCATGATGTACTCTGCATTTAAGTTAAATAAGCAGGGTGACAATATACAGCCTTGACACACTCCTTTCAAATTTGGAACCAGTCTGTTTTCCCATGCCCAGTTCTAACTGTTGCTTCTTGACCTGCATCCAGGTTTCTCAGGAGGCAGATAAGATAGTCTGGTACTCCCATCACTTTTAAGAATTTTCCACAGTTTGTTGTGGTCCACACAGTCAAAGGCTTTGGCATAGTCATTAAAGCAGAAATAGATGTTTTTCTGGAACTCTATTGGTTTTTCAATGTCCCAACAGATGTTGGCAATTTGATTTCTGGTTCTTTTGCCTTTTCTAAATCCAGCTTAAACATCTGGGAGTTCACAGTTTACATACTGTTGAAGCCTGGCTTGGAGAATTTTGAGCATTACTTTGTTAGTGTGTGAGATGAGTGCAATTGTGCATAGTTTGATTATTCTTTGGCATTGCCTTTCTTTGGGTTTGGAATGAAAACTGATCTTTTCCAGGCCTGTGGCCACTGCTGAATTTTCCAAATTGGCTGGCATAGTGAGTGCAGCACTTTCACAGCATCATCTTTCAGAATTTGAACTAGCTCCACTGGAATTCCATCACCTCCACTAGCTTTGTTTGTAGTGATGCTTCCTAAGGCCCACTTGACTTCACATTCCAGGATGTCTAGCTCTAGGTCAGCGATCACACCATCGTGATTATCTGGGTCGTGAAGATCTTTTTGTACAGTTCTTCTGTGTATTCTTGCCATATCTTCTTAATATCTTCTGCTTCTGTTAGGTCCATACCATTTCTGTCCTTTATCGAGCCCATCTTTGCATGAAATGTTCCCTTGGTATCTCTAATTTTCTTGAAGAGATCTCTAGTCCTTCCCATTCTGTTGTTTTTCTCTATTTCTTTGCATTGATCACTGAGGAAGGCTTTCTTATCTCTTCTTGCTGTTCTTTGGAACTCTGCATTCAGATGCTTATATCTTTCCTTTTCTCCTTTGCTTTTTGCTTCTCTTCTTTTCACAGCTATTTGTAAGGCCTCCCCAGACAGCCATTTTGCTTTTTTGCATTTCTTTTCCACGGGGATGGTCTTGATCCCTATCTCCTGTACAATGTCACAAACCTTATTCCATAGTTCATCAGGCACTCTATCTATCAGATCTAGGCCCTTTAATCTATTTCTCACTTCCACTGTATAATCATAAGGGATTTGATTTAGGTCATACCTGAATGGTCTAGTGGTTTTCCCTACTTTCTTCAATTTAAGTCTGAATTTGGCAATAAGGAGTTCATGGTCTGAGCCACAGTCAGCTCCTGGTCTTGTTTTTGCTGACTGTATAGAGCTTCTCCAACTTTGGCTGCAAAGAATATAATCAATCTGATTTCAGTGTTGACCATCTGGTGATGTCCATGTGTAAAGTCTTCTCTTGTGTTGTTTGAAGAGGGTGTTTGTTATTACCAGTGCATTTTCTTGGCAAAACTCTATTAGTCTTTGCCCTGCTTCATTCTGTATTCCAAGGCCAAATTTGCCTGTTACTCCAGGTGTTTCTTGACTTCCTACTTTTGCATTCCAGTCCCCTATAATGAAAAGGACATCTTTTTTGGGTGTTAGTTCTAAAAGGTCTTGTAGGTCTTCATAGAACCGTTCAACTTCAGCTTCCTCAGCTTTACTGGTTGGGGCATAGACTTGGATTACTATGATATTGAATGGTTTGATAGCCATTATTTGAATCAATGATCATATTTAAAAAGATAGTGCTTTCTAGAAAGAGCTAAAATTCATATGACTTAGTTAAATGTCTCCCTCATCTTAAAACCCTGTTTAACCTGTAGGAACAGGGCTCTTCTATTACTGAAAAGCTTCGTTTTCAAGTAATACTGTTATCAGCAGCGTAGAAAAAGGACTTGCTTTCTGAAAGACTGAAATTATACTGCTGAAGTTTGAGGGAGATGTTTTAAGGGAAATAGGGATAGGGAAATGAAGATTTGCTTCTGTATTGTTCTAATTCTAGTCCATTGTTTTTGAGGTGAGGGGAAGGAAAATTTAGGAAAACTGTATAAAGAAAGACTAAAATACTAATTTAAGAGATAATAAAGTAGAAGCTATTTTTATTCAAAGAATTATTGTGCTTCTAAGAATTTATTCAAAGAGTATTAATGTTTGTAATGTTTATAAGTTGCTTTATGTGAATTATGTTTACACTCAAGGGATTACAAGCTTGTTTCTAAATATTTCTAAATGATAGATGTAATTTTCCTGATGACTATATTGAAAAATAATCTATCAAGTGCTATTATACCACAAACAGACTAATTCTACTTGGATTTTTTTTTACACTCTTCTATTATCTTTATTGTAATCAGTAATTAATTGCATGTATTTTAACCATTAACAGTGAAAACTAATGGGGACAAGATTGGTTTGGTCAAAGTGAAACTTTCTTTTGGAATTCCCTTGTCCTTTTTTATCTTTTTTTTTTTTTAATGTCTGGGAATAGTCATTTTCATAAGAAAGTATCAAATGGTTTAATTAATAGTATTTTATTATTATTAAGCATTTTATTCTTGTGAAAGAAATTGAAGTTTAGAATTACAGCCATGTTTTTTTGACAATTTCAACTATGGTCCTATTTAGAGTGGTGCTTTTAGAGCCGTAGTTACACATTAGAATAACTACATCTTGAGAGCTATTATGTTCTCACCAAAAATACACAAGCTATAAATGTATAGCCTGATGAATTTTCATAAAATGAACCCATTCAAGTAAACAACAGTGAAACCCAGAAGCAATGGAAGCCCTATTCCAGAAGTCTAGTGATTGCTTCATTGCAGTGCTAAATAGCCCACCAAAGATAGTCACAATCCAGATTTATAATATGATAGGTCAGTATCATTTTACTCTTTTCTATCTGATTTATATCTTTTATTTATGTGAGTCTTGGCTCTGCATGATCTGTGTAGTTATAGTTCATTGATTTTCATGGTCTATTAGTATTTCATTAAATGAATATTTCACTGCTTATTAAGCTGCTTTATTGTGATGGACATTAGATTGTTTTCATCCTTTAGCTATTATGGTTAGTACTACCACAGACGTTCTTATAAATGTCTTTGGGGAGCATATGTACACATATCTGTAAAGTATGTAATAGGGGTGGAATTGCCGGATTGTAGATTATGCTTATATCCTGCCTTAGTAGATATTTCTAAACAGAGTTCCAGGGTAATTGCACCAGTCTGCACTCCCATAAGTAATAATAAAAGTTCCAGTTGCTCCATATCCTCAGCGGGACTGGAAATTTCTTTCCTCTTTCATTCTGAGGTTGTGTATATATGGTATGTGCCATGTGATTTATTGAACCTTTATTAAGTAAACTTCCATAAATTTGTAAACATAAATTCTTTCATACACACACACATAAAACCCTGACTTAGGTTTCTATCCTAGGGAGCAGAGGTTATGTATAAGGCACTTCTCTAACCTCAAGTGAGTCATATATGGCAAGCATTTAATGAAATTTTGTTAAGATCAATCTTGACTCTTTATATTGCTTCATTAAAAGACAACAGATAGGGTGAGAGAGAAAAAGTGCTAGAAGAGGAATAACATAAATTTTGTCTACTGAGAAAGACAAAAATTAAGGACAGGATCCTTCTTTGTTTTTGCTGCATTTTGTTTTTCATTAATGTATTCATCCACTCAATTTCATGTTGGTTCTGAAAGAAAAACTCAATTGTTCCTTGTGTGCATGTTCATTGTTTCTGTTTTCACTCTCAGTGTAAAAAATAATTAAAAGTTATATTTCTCTTGATCGTGAGTGAGCCTAGCTATATTTCTTCAGGAAGATGGTTTGGGTATTACATAAACTAGCTAAGTTATGTCTCTCTTCACCCATCAATACCGAAATGAACAGAAATGACAAACCCAACATCAGTCTTTTTTTTTTTTTTTTTAACTTCTTCAAGAAACAAAACCAGCTTATATGCCTAGAAACTGTATTCATGAATCTATGGACATAAAGAAAATCCTGCTTTCAGCCCCTTTTTACCCAACTGCTTTCAAAATAAGCAAATAAACACAGGAAATAATAACAGCTTACCCTAATGCCTTAATGGAATTTAATCGTTAAAAAGTTCTTACTTCACTGAAAATAAGAGATTTCTATAGAAATGATAATCAACCTCCTGTGAGGATATGGAGCTCATAAAACCTGAGAGTTTCTAAAGGTCAACAAGCATTGAAGGTTTTGTCCTAGGGATAAATTTCTAAATAACCCTGAGGAGAAAGAGAGAGAGGGAGAGAAAGGAAAGAGTTTAACTTGATCAAAGTAAAATGTGCAAACTTAACAGTTTCTGGATTATTATTTAATTACAGCCATCAATCACCTCACATCTGTCTATTCCCAGTACTCAAGAAAATCATGCTGAAGCCACTGTCCAAACCGTCAGAGAATGTATAGACCATTAAGAGTCCTGAGGATTTGAAGCAATATTTAAGAAATCAACCTAGAGAAGATCTCGGGAAATTACCTAAAAACAAGATAGTGGAATCCATCTTTCAACAAATACTAGGAAAACCCAAAAGTAAAACTATCCTTTTAATGTATAATACAAACCACTCATTGCTTCCTTGTCTGTACAGTTTAGAGATTTTCCCAGTAAGTGATCCTTTTCAAAAGGCTTTGCTTTCCAAATCATTTTATTTCAATCCATACTTTTACTAATGCGTGAAACTGGCCTGCAGTTAGTCATTTTATGAACATGATTTTACATTCTTTTAAAATGAAGACTATTTGAAGTTGAGCTTTTAGAAATACATTTGCTTCATTAATTGGCACTGGGAAACGCCAGCCAGTGTCTTTATGGGCAGCTATTATTTTTTGGTTTAAAATGTTTAATTTCTTCTTACTGAGGGGTTCATACTGACTGTCCCTAAATTCTGTAGCAAAGGAATTAAACAGCATTAGGCTTTTTAAGCTTCAAAGAGCTCAGAAAAGTGTCTCAACCGTGGTAATCCCCTTGTCGTGCTGCATTTATCTCTCACCAGATACCTAAATGCTTCCCTCTTCTTCTCAGGCAGATAATTGCAGAGAGGCTGGAACAAGAGAAAAGAGTTGAGCTGGTGCTGAGCAGTGGATATAAAAAGAAGTGTCACCCTAGTGGAAGTAAATAGACTCTGAGACTGTAATCTCTGCCCTTATTTATCTGTGAAACCATAAACGCTCAGGGGAAAGCTTGTCATTTATTTAGCTACAGAAACCTATGTCTGCAGTCATGTGTGGTTTTTAACTTGTTTTTATTTCCATACTTTCCATTGGAGCAATTTTCTGTTTTGTAACCAGCTAGGTCTTCTTTCTAAATATGGGTTTTGTCCCAATGGTGTTGCATATGGCCTTTAAGATTCTCTGTGTTTTCTGAATAATAATATGTTCATTACCTGTGTTTTCCAACAGAGTTCATCAGGTGATTTAATGATCAGAAACATTCAACTGAAGCACAGTGGAAAATATGTTTGTATGGTGCAGACGGGGGTGGACAGCGTTTCATCTGCTGCTGACCTCATAGTAAGAGGTAAGCGTTAATGGCTCAGTGTTTTGTTTTGTTTTGTTTTTAAACATGTTAACTGAGCCTTCCTTGCTGAAGAAAAAACCATGATGAGATAGCAATGCTATGCTAAGTCACTTCAGTCGTGTCCAACTCTATGCAACCCTATGGACAGCAGCCCACAAGGCTCCTCTGTCCACAGGATTCTCTAAGCAAGAATACTGGAGTAGGTTGCCATTTCCTTCTCCAGAGATAGCAGTATGAGCATGCAAGTTATAATATTGATTTGATACCCACCCCACCCAAATAGACCAGAAGTTGTACCAATGAGGACAGATGCTAATTCAAAGAAATAAAAATCTCAATTCTGTCATTCCAATAGCTCTCACAGTAATAAGCATTCCACAGCTGCTGCCAAGCTGATGTGTTTTTGAATATGTCATTAATTCAGTGATAGTGTTTAATGTGAAAATGTGAAAGATAATAGTGATAGAGTGTGCGTGTGTGTGTGTGTGTGTACTTCCAAAAAACCAGGATCATCCAGAATGCCTGAGAAAATTTGCCAATCTGAACTACTGTCCAAAGTACTGACTTTCTACTGGGCTGAAAAATGACCCAGAGTGCGTTGTAGAATAAAACAACTCTAGATAACAAACTGGAAACTACAGAGATGTCCCAAGAGGTTAAAAAAAAAAAAAAAAAAGGCTTCACACAAAAGTGAAGGTTATTGAATTTGGAAAGAGACAGGAATCCTGCCAAACAGAGGACTCAAAAAGCAGATGTACATTTGCAGTCATGGAGTGTTACGCCTTTGGAATTCATGGCTCAAAATCCAGATTAAATATCTAACAACAGGAATGCAAAAGAAAATGGCTGTTTTATAGCCAGGGAAATTTCCTTTTTCCATAAGTGCTTTTGAAATTGGGATCCATTGGAGTGTCATGAGGTGTCACATGTCATGAGGCAGGTTCTTCACTTTGGTTTATGGAATTGCTAACTAGAGTCAGACGTGACTGAGTGACTGAA
The DNA here is from genome assembly GCF_027580195.1 of Bos mutus. Classification (NCBI taxonomy): domain Eukaryota; kingdom Metazoa; phylum Chordata; class Mammalia; order Artiodactyla; family Bovidae; genus Bos; species Bos mutus. The sequence continues at coordinate 27,631,869 of NC_091638.1, forward strand.
CTGAACTGAACTGTTCTTTGCATTTTTGCTTTCCATAGGTTCACCTGGGCCACCAGAGAGCGTGAAGGTAGATGAAATTACAGACACAACTGCCCAGCTCTCTTGGAAAGAAGGTACAGACAACCACAGCCCAGTTATAGCCTATTCTGTCCAGGCGAGGACGCCCTTCTCCGTGGGTTGGCAAACGGCCACAACAGGTAAAGGGGGTGAGGCAGATGCCACTGGTACAAATGAATGGATTTCAGATCAACCCTAAGATGCGCAAACGTTCACCTCTCTGAAATATTCCTTTGTAGTGCCTGAGGTCATTGATGGGAAAACACACACAGCTACGGTAGTCGAGTTAAATCCATGGGTGGAGTACGAATTTCGGGTTGTAGCCAGTAACAAAATCGGAGGTGGAGAACCCAGTTTACCCTCAGAAAAAGTAAGAACTGAAGAGGCAGGTTAGTGTTTTGTTTTCTGAGTCTTGGCTTCATAGGTCTTCCTCGGGGTGTGTTTCCACTTCTCTTGCCCTTGATCCCCAGGCCAGCAGGGGTTCAGCCTCAATAATGCCTCGTTGCAATTATCTGACCTATCTCACGGCAGACTGGCCATATGGCGTTTGTCAAAAGACACACGTGTAAGTGAATCTGATGTAGTGTGACATTTGCAAGAGTTCAGTCCAGTGCCAGCCTTCATTAGTGCATGTAGAGTGACTATGTTTTTGTCACTTAAGGTTATAATTACTATCTGACATCGTCACCTTGTTAACAGGGGAAGTGCTGTTTTCATTTATAACAAGCATTGACAAATTGGTAGGATAATGACTTTTGGGAGATCAGCTGCTAGGAAATCTCATTCTGCCCTCCAAGCTCAGTGAATGAGCTTAAGTGATTGATGAATAGGTATATTTTGGCTCCTTGAGTATTAAATTAAGGGAGAATTATTTTTAAAATTTTCATGAAGGGTAACTATTAATATTAACCATAAGACCCCTTTGTAATGCTAAAAACAGCCTAACATTGAAACCGCAGAACAGAAAGTGTGTATGGTATCACGTTATTGAGGCATCAGACAGGATTTAAGACTTTCCTTTTCAGAATCTGTAGTGTTAAGACTAAAATTATGTTTGAAATACAGCCGATGTATCACTTTGGAACAAAGCCAAGATAGAAGTCATGGAATGTATTTCAGTAATTTTAATGATGCTTTTTCACTTAGGACAATGCATAGAATGTTCGTGCCAGGGATTATGAGAAATTGGGGAGCACATCCATCTTGAGACTCAGTTCACTTATTCACAGAAATATGTTTAGAAAGTATCTGCTGTGTGCTGAGCACTTTCTAGGTACAGTGGGTACAGCTGTGAACACAACAAGGACCTACCTTTAGGTATCTTATGCTCTAGGTGTGTCGTGAGATTTATAAAACAAATTTCTGTTAGTGAGAAATCTAATGCCTGTGTGAGATTCATAAAAGAGCAGGATTTGAAGATTTCAGTGTGAGTCATTTTTATATAAAACCAGTGTTGTGGGAACTCTACTTAGAGTAGTCACAAGTTAAATGTTCATGCTTACATGGATAGGCCTAGAGATTATCACACCAAGTAAAATTAAATCATATGATATTACTTATATGTGGACTCTAAAAACATGGTACAAATGAACTGATTTATAAAACAGAAATAGATTCACAGACGTAGAAAAGAAATGTTCCCAAAGGGAGAATGAAAGGGGCAGGATACATTAGAAATTTGGGATTAACAGATACACTACTATATATAAAATAGATAAGCAACCAGGACCTACTCTATAGCACAGGGAACTGTATTCAATATCTTGCAATAACTGTAAGGGAAAAGAATCTGAAAAATATATATATGTGTGTGTTCATATGTATGTATATATGTCTATAACTGAGTCACTTTGCTGTACACCTAAAACATTGTTAATCAACTATATTTCAATTTTAAAAAAAGTAACTTTGACACTTGGGGAAAAAAATTTCCATGCTGGATTGATTTATCATAATCCCTCGTGAAACGCTTTTTCTCATTTTATTAACCTTCATACTGAGTAATTTTTTCTTACTGTTTGAAATATTTGAATCTTTAATAATTTTATGCAAATGTAAATCATGTGACTATCTCCTCAAAAGATAAATATATTTAGATATACACACATGTATATTGCATGTATATATGCACACGCACACATGCACACACACACATGTAATATGCCAATCGTAGAATTATTCAGATATTAAAAGTAAACAATGTTGAGTCTTCCTTCAGATAAATATTACCAAATGTGAATAGGGTTTCATTTCTTCTCTCTAACCTGTGTAGTACCAGAAGTGCCTCCTTCAGAAGTCAGTGGAGGAGGTGGGAGCCGGTCTGAACTGGTGATCACCTGGGATGTAAGTGTCTGGGCCGCGTCTGCCCCCTTAGGGTGATGGTCTTCCCATAGCCATGGCTTCCTGGGTGATGCTGATGGTGCTGATGGTGGTAGAACTATTAATACTGGCTCATATTTTTTAATGTTCACTTTGTGTTATTCTCTGTTCCTAGCATTTTGCTTTTTTTTTTTTCACTTTATCCTCACAACATTTTTTAGGTTAAAAACACTAAGGCATAGAGATATGAAATACTTTGCCCAAGGTCATCTGGCTGGGGATGAGTCAAGTCTTGACTGTTGGCTCTGGAGCTGTTCCCCCACTGAGGATGCACACGCCACGGCTCCAGGCAGTGCTGCCTTCTGGCCATTCTCTCAGCCCTTGCTTTATGTCATAATTGGGAAAAATGTTAACTAACAAAGCAGAAGGCGCTAAAGTTATCTTTATTTTTTGAAGATGTTGATGGAGAAATAAGAAGTCAAGAGATCATGGAGTATCAGTAGAAATTTTTGACATGATGCAAATACAGCTTTGAGTTTAAAACCTTGTTTTTACTTCCTTTTTTAAAGTTTTACTCTTGCAGTGAATTATCATGTCAATATATAATTTTTTCTGTAAGATCAACATTAGGGAGGAGATGATTTTTATTTAATTTAGAGATACAGTATTTCAACTGAAAGTATATCTTTATTACTCAGAACTCAAATTGGGGCTACAGGATGCTCAAAAATCTAAATTATTTTGGAAAATTGTAGTTAGTTATCTAGATGGCTATGAAAGAGTGGCGTGTGTCTGTTTTAAAGCAGCTCACTCTCTCCTTGTCCCTTTTCTCCTTTCCTAATCCAGCCACTTCGTACAATGAAGATTATTATTTGATGACTTTTAGTTTTAGAAAAGACTCCGCATTATAGCTGAAATTATTTTTGCCTTGCCCTCATGTGAAAGTGTGATTTAATATGTCTTCCCTTTATAGCCAGTCCCTGAAGAACTACAGAATGGTGAAGGTTTTGGGTATGTTGTTGCTTTCCGCCCTCTTGGAGTAACCAACTGGATCCAGACAGTGGTCACGTCTCCTGATACCCCAAGATACGTCTTTAGGAATGAAAGCATCCTGCCATTTTCACTGTATGAAGTTAAAGTGGGTGTTTATAATAACAAAGGTGAAGGGCCGTTTAGCCCAGTGACAACGGTTTTCTCTGCAGAAGAAGGTATGGAAAGGCTATTAATGATTTGTCAACTTCACAGTGGTGTGAAGTGGGCCACATATTCAGTGGAAATTTTACTTTGGTTCAGTCTTTTCCTGGGCTGGTCATGTGGAGTCAAATAATGTATCAGGGTGTTGGGCAGCAGTAGACACATCTAGTTTTGGCTACTTTCAGTACAGTAGCCAATAAATTACATGAGATGTTCAACACTTTATTGTAAAATAGGCCTTGTATTAAATGATTTTGCCCAACTGGAGGCTAATGTAAGTGTCCAGGGCCTGTTTAAGATAGACTAAGCTAAGCTAGAGCTTCCCTGGTAGCTCAGCTGGTAAAGAATCCGCCTGCCTGCAATGCAGAAGACCGTGGTTTGATTCTTGGGTTGGGAAGATCCCCTGGAGAAGGGTCAGGCTACCCACTCCAATATTCTTGGGCTTCATTGGTGGTTCAGACAGTAAAGAATGTGCCTGCAATGTGGGAGACCTGGGTTGGGAAGATCCCCTGGAGGAGGGCATAGTAGCCTAGTCTAGTATTCTAGACTGGAGAATCCCCATGGCCAGAGGAGCCTGGGCAGGCTACAATCCATGGGGTCGCAAAGGGTAGGACATGACTAAGCAACTAAGCACATAGCACAGGCTAAGCTATGCTCTTCATATATTGGGTGTATTAAATGCATTTTCAACTTATATTTTTGACTGACAATGTGTTTGTTGATATATAAGTGAAGTCACTCAGTCATGTCTGACTCTTTGTGACCCCATGGACTGTAGCCTACCAGGGTCCTCCATCCATGGAATTTTCCAGGCAAGAGTACTGGAGTGGGTTGCCATTTCCTTCTCCAGGGGATCTTTCTGACCCAGGGATCGAACACAGGTCTCCCACATTGCAGGCAGATGCTTTACCATCTGAGCCACCAGGGAAGCCTCATCATAAATAGAGGAAGCTCTTTTTATCAGTTCCAAACTTAATAATCCAATTATGATCCAAAACCCCAATTTGGAAGTTCTTTGTGAGTTCAGATATATTTCTTCAAAAGAAGAATGTTTGAAGTCACAGTTAGAGTCCTCATCCAGGTAATAAAGATCAACCATGCTTACCTGAAGTGTGAAATTCAGTGAATAGTCAGAGGGATTCACAATTAGTTAAACATCTCTTTAGGGGGAAATACATTGAATCCTAGTCTGTGAAGCAGGGAGCAGCTCTGCCTTCCAGAGCTTTCTTCTTTTGGGGGTAAGATTAAGATACTCTCTTTGAAGTGCCCTAGTCTCAAGTTATAAAGTGGTTCCTAATTGCTGAAAGAGAGGTTTTAGCAGATTGGAGAGGGAAGACCACAAGTATGGCTTTGGTGAAGCACAGAATGTGCAGGTTCGAGGATGGGGTTCACCAGTTCCAGTTAGTATAGACTCACACACACTCCACTCTGGACTCATTCCCTTTGTCTGCCTTTCTGTCCCAGTTATTGCATCTCTTTACAAAATAATAGTAGTGTTAGGAGAAGTCTATAAAGCCATTTTATAGGTTAAAAGCAGCTGAATATTTTGCTAGCTCACGTGGTTCTACCTAATTAGAATGGCAGGAGTAACAAGTATTGAATGCTTACTATGAGCCAGACATTACCTAATTTGAATTTTCCAAAGAGGAGTGATGTGTTGGTACTATTGTCATTTCCCATTTACATAGGAGAAAATGGAAGCTTGGTGAAAAATTAATGAATTTGCCAAAATCCATACAGACCTATTGAGCTAGTATTTTAACTTAGGCTTTTGCTCTTGAGTAGTCTGAGCTCATGAAATAAGATTTAACAGCATCTCCTCTATCCACCAAGCCTTACAGTAAATTGCAGAAGTGGGTCCACAGTTGTCATTCATAAAAACAAATAAGGAAAGCTCACTTTTTCATCATACCATCACCCTCTAGTTTTATTCTTTTTCCACCAAGTTCTGAGAGAAAAAGGAAAAGGCATTATCCGAATTTTTGCAGCAGAAAGAGCTTTTAAATTCATAGCCAGAACTCTTCTCCAAGAGTTACTGAGAAGGATTATCATTACAAAGGCAGGTCAGGGGTCTGGGGAGTGATGGGGAGGGACCAGGGAGTTTTGGGGTGCTGTCCACCCTGGGCATCCTGGACAGGAGTGGAGCTGGTAGCTAGGAGGGAGGCAGCAGCCGGAGGCTCTTGCCTCCTGCACGTTCCTTCTCCTGTTACCTTCCCTGCAACCACTGATGAGTCAGTTAAAGGTCTTTCTGTCTGTTCCAGATGTCAGAATCTGACTTGACTGGTCTTTGAAAAAAGCAAGAGTTATTGGAAATATCCTCAGACATTTCACTGAATCAAAGGGGGAGGTTTTGAATAGCAGACCTCATGAAGAGTCTTAATCAAGGAAGCTCTGAGCCCTCAGAAACCTAAGGCTTCTCTAGGGTTCTAGGGCTGATTGACTGGCCTCAAGTCCTCCTTGTTTCTCCAAACCCACGTTCTCAAGAGAAAGTTTTTTTTTTTTTTTTTTTTTTAACAAAATAAAAGTTTATTTTATTAGAATTAGGAATGTTCTTTCCCTCTGGGCAACCTGAACAGTCCAGTTACAATGAAAATCTAAGAACAGTTATTTCCACAGCACAGTGTGCTCTACGCACAAAATTACAGGGTTAGGAGCATTTAATCAATTTACCGATCTGATTGTCTCACCAACCCGCCCCCACCCATCCCCCAAGTGCTCTATACCGGGATTTTTGTACATCAAGTCCTTTTCTCTCTTATGCTAAATTTCAGTTCCTAATCATGGCTGATCCACATTTTACACTGCAGATTCAACCATTTCAAATCAAGTCAGTCAGTCTTGGATCTGCTATATTTGTGTGTATGTATACACGTGTATTTAATGTATTTATTTAAACACACATAAAACATACAATCTGGGTTGCAGCGGATTACATAGAATTTAGAGTCTGATGATATATGCTACTCAATTTTACCACTGTGGTTTGTAGTCCTGCGCTTTGGATCAACAATTTTATTGTAAATTATTTAAGTCCATCTACTGCTCAATGAAGGAGAAAGTTATCTAATAGGCCCATCCTTGGACCAGGCTGTCAGTATCCATCAGCCATGGCCAGGGAGCAGGATCCTTTAACATAGAAATGAATGTTGGGGGAGGAGACAGGTCTACTCAGAGCTGTGTCCTGAGATGGGAGAATCACTGCGGAGGGCCTGTGAAACCCCAGGAGTTCTCCATTAGCAAGGGGATCTCTGTACTGTGTAATAGCTCTGTGCAGGTTTATCTCCTTCTTCAGCAGAGTACAGGATCTCATTGAACTTTGCCCCTCTTGTGAGCCTGGTTGGACAAGACACTCACTAAATGCTTATTGAGTAAATGAATTCTGTAGACCTTGACTTTTGTTTGGCAAGGCCAAAAATAAAAATAGGTAGCATTTATGGACATAGGATTTCCCACCAGGGCTGAAGGATGAAAAAGAGAGAAATAATGATATAGTGGAAAGAACAAAGGGGGAAAAAAGGGAGAAAAGTAGAATACCCAGAAAGGAGTGCCAGAGAGGAGGGTAGCATTGTTCTGGTTGTTCAGCAAGAAGCCTGTGGTTCTGATGCCATCTTTTCCTAGGAAATGGGACATGACCAAGACATGATTCATATTTTCAAATATTTTTAAAGAGTATTTTATAGTATTTTCAAATATGTTGAAATGTTTTTTTTTAAATAAAGACTTCAGTAGATTTTTTAAATTAACTATCAAAATTATAACTGGATTTCACATTCTGTTCCCAAACAGAGCCTACAATAGCTCCATCTCAAGTTTCTGCAAATAGCCTATCTTCCTCAGAAATTGAAGTTTCATGGAATGCCATTCCTTGGAAATTGAGCAATGGACACTTACTCGGTTATGAGGTAATATCTTTTAAAATTAATTAGCTCGTGTATGAATGTTGGCAGGCTACTTTGCTTTCGTTTACAAGTCTTTATAGTAATGAAATCTTAGCTAAAGTCTGACTTTGGATATTGTTCCCTGTGACTATCAACAAATATTGGTTTTAATTCAACCAATTGAATGAAAATAACTTTAGCATGGTAGAAAAGAAAATAATAATAAAATGAAAGGAAATAATGTATCCCATGGGCCTAATCTTTTAGCTGTATTGACAAAAAATAAGATTGAACTCTAGTGTTTAAGTTCATAGGATGACTTTGACGACAATTAACTCAATCTCCAGTGCTTTGGCTTATTTTCTTGGTGGACTTGTTGCTTCTGGGCTCTGAAGAAGCCATCTGTGTAGAATATAATTCTTGCCTTCAAATAATTGCCTTTGGTGAAAGAAGATGAATGGTGTGAAATAGGATAACACACAACCAAATGTCATGAAGATCAGACTAGGTCACACAGAGTGGCTGAGGGCTGAGAGACCTTGAAAGACTTCATAAGGGCATTCAGGCTTAACAGAAAAAGTAAGGAAACACAGAGAAAGTGGAAACATTCCAGACTGAGCATGGCACTTTGGAGGAATGGAAGGAGTAGCGGTCTGCCTGTGGAAGCTGGTTTCAGGTGAAGAAAAGAAAAATACAGTGGGGCCACGTCACAGATGGCCATAACTGTTAAGAAGAACCATTCTGACTGGGCCCCATGTTTAGGAGGGAGCCGTTAGGGAGAACTGAAAACAAATGGGCAAAGAATGGACAAGATAAAAAGTCCAGTCTTCAGATTTCTCTACCACTTTGTAGTAGCCGTCGTTGTGATTTACCTCCACCCCCAGCCATCTGCTTAGGAAGCTTCCCTCATGCTTCTAATTCCTGATTCTGTGGCAGGTTTACATGCAGCACATGTTTGCAGTACAGGACCATGTACCCTGCCACCTGCCAACATACCCTCAAATGATTACACCAGGGTGGCCAAAAGGTGGATCAAAGGCCACTGCCCATGGACAGGTCAGCTGAACTAAGTCAGATTCTTGTATGATGTCTTGAAGCAAGCAACACAGAGGTTGTGTTTAGTAAGAGTGATACCATGATATGTCAAATTTAGGACCCACGTCAGACTTGCCAAGTGAAAGTGAGAAAGAGTTATTCTCTCAGTTATGTCCAACTCTCTTTGAGATGCTGCGGACCATAGGGTCCCAAGCCCCTCTGTCCGTGGGATTCTCCAAGCAAGAATATTGGAGTGGGTTGCCATTTCCTTCTCCAGGGGATTTTTCTGACTCAGGGATTGAACCCAGGTCTCCTGCCTTGTAAATGGATTCTTTACCATCTCAGCCCCCTGGAAGCCCAGTGATGGCCATTGGGAAATAGAACAAAGAAGCTCTACCAGGACAAGATGGAGCAGACATACTCTGCTGCTGCTGCTAAGTCACTTCGGTCATGTCCGACTCTGTGCAGCCCCATAGACGGCAGCCCACCAGGCTCCCCCGTCCCTGGGATTCTCCAGGCAAGAACACGGATGCAACCCTAAAAAAAATGCAGGAGACAAGGACCCACGGAGCCTTAAAGAACAGAACAGAATAGCTCTTTGACAGCACCCAGTACTCAAGTTGGCTGTGTTCTTTCTCATAATGTCGCCTTGTCCTTCTTTTCAGTCAACTTTCTTTACAAGTGAACTTCCAAGAGTTCCAGGTCCTTGTAACCAAACAAGCAGTGACTTGAGTAAGCACTAATGACAAAGCCAAGAAAGGATAAGCTAGAGCAGAGGTGTTCAGAGGAGGCCCCATAGGCCATCTTGCCTGCAATTACCTGAATTTTTGCTGAAGATGAGCCCCCAGAATCATCCCTGGACCCACTGAACCCACTCATCTAGAGACAGATGTCATGAATGTGAATTTTTAGTGAGTACCCATAGGGAAATATCTTCCTGCACATGTGTGTATAGGAGGCCCTGGTCTTGGCACAGTGACCCTTGATCAGAGACAGAGCTGTTCAGCTTAAGGAAGGTAAAATGATATTGAAGAAGCAAAACACCACATACATATAGAAGAGCAACTTGGTTAGCATATTAAAGGGAGCCAGGAACATTTGGATGAAAAATTCCTGTAATTCCCTAGCAGTGAATGGAAGCAGTGAAAGACAGTGGGCAACCAATAGTAGGTCCCCCATAATTAGAGAAGTGGCATTGACAGGGAAGGTAGGTGGGATAGACGGAACACAGATGTACTAGTATAGTTCTGAGGTCAAATCTGTGCCAGATCCCAACCCTGCCTTTCCCTTTGCTGCAAAAGTGATGTAAATTCTATGAGCCTTACTTTTATCACCTGCAGAGTGGGAACAATGGACCTAACCTAACTAGGATTTTGAGAACATAAACTGTGATTAGATACTTGTGCATCTCACAGTTTCTGGCTCATATTAGTAACCAATGAAGAAGCATGAGCCATATTCCCAAAGAATTTTGAGATATAAATTTATAGATTTCTTCCCAGTAAATATTCTCAAACAATTCTTCAACTCTAAGCGCTTTTGCCTCAGGAGAGTTTGTGACAGCTATTAAGATGGGATGACCTGTGAGATTCCTTCCTTCCTGGCTTTGTTTCCAAAGCTCAGGCCTTTAAGCCGATTATTTCATGTATCCTAGAGAGTGGGGAGAGAGAAAATGCCACAGCGGAAAAAAATGCAAGAGAAATTTCAGGTGATTTTGGAAGAAACAAAGATCTTAGGCTTACGAAGTCCTGTGAGTCCTATCACTTTCTCCCTGGCAGTGCCCAGGGTGATGGTGAGACCACAGAAGGGAACAGATGCGCTTCCTATACTCAACAAGGACTTTTTATTTCCCCAGCATGGCAGAATTGCTGGGCCTACAGGGATCAAACAGTTTAAGAGTAAGTTATCTTGGCAAGGCTTTGGGAAGGGAACCCCAGGAGTGATTGAAGTCAAGCAGGATATGAAATTCAATGTTAAATCAGATTTACTTAGAGAAAATAAATGAGCTCATCGTACATCCCTCCAACAGGAGACTGAGGTACACCTCCCCCATTCAATAACTTTGTCCTTTACAAACTCTGTGTGTGTTTCAGTGTGTGTTAGTCATTCAGTCATGCCCGACTCTTTGCAACCCCATGGACTGCAGCCCACCAGTCTCCTCTGTCCATGGGATTTTCTAGGCAAGGATAATGGATTGGCTTGCCATTTCCTTCTCCAGGGTACACTCTATGACAGGGGCATAATTCTCGACCTGGTTGTAGCTTGTGAAATACTTAAGAGAAATAAATAAGAGACTATATATAAATGAGCTTTGTAGGCTTCCAAGGGCCACAGGAGTGTTATCAGTCACTGGTGATTGTCTGACAGCTTGAAGGCAGGTAGATGTTGATGTTAGAATATGTCAGTTTAAGCAGATCAGGAGTCATCCAGATAAGCAACTCTATAAGAAAAGAGAATTATACTGCTGTGGCTCAGGTCAGGAAAGAGAGGTTGATTGAACAAGAGAGAAAACCAAAGCATCCATGTAGTTCCACAATAGTTATCTTGTTAAGTTCACACCATTTTTGAATTAGACAAACCTGCATTCAGATCCACTAGAGCAGAATACAGTCTCCATCAGGGACAAGAAACCCTGCCTGTTTGCTCACTTACGTATCCCAGGTGCCAGCAGTTGTATCCAGCACAGAGGAAGTTTGCAGAAAGCTCATGGTGACTGATGAAATACAATTTCAGCTCCATTATCTTATTGCTCTTTGGCCTTGAGCACGTGATGAATGTTCTCCAAGGCCCTGTTAAAATAAAGATAATAGTAAGTAACTCACAGCATCATTGGAGAAGTTTTAAATGAGATAAAGCAGCCATTGCGAAAATGGGCCAAAGAGACTTTGGGAGCTTCTGCTTTTCTGTTTTTGCATATTGGGCTTTGGGATAAGATTTCACTGGAAGGAAAATTTTGAAAACCAGTGAAGTAGTATTGAAACACATAGCACAGTCTTGAGCATGGGACTCAGTACTATTTTTTGTGTTGCTACTGGTGTTGCCATTGGCGAGGAGAGCAAAAAAGATGAGGAGCTGATGAGCAAATGGAAATTGCCTTGAATTAATTATAGCATCTTCCCTATGAGAGTAGCGAACTTAACATCCACATAAAGCCTGAGTACAGTATTGAAAGGAAACAGCTAGTGAAAATTTCCCCCGCAAGGGCTTGCGTGTGCTGGGTGTGCTCGGTGGTGTCTGACTCTTTGTGACCCAATGGACTATGGCCACCAGGCTTCTCTGTCCATGGGATTTCCCAGGCAAGAATACTGGACTGGGTTGTCATTTCCTCCTCCAGGGGATCATCCCGACCCAGGGATTGAACCCTCATCTCTTGAATCTCGTGCATTGGCAGGTGGATTCTTTATCACTAATGCCCCCTGGGAACTCCCCAAGGGTTTGGTGTGTATGAAAAGAAAGAAACAAGAAAGAAGGAAACACTCTGTGCGACAACTTAAGAAATAGTGTATATAATTGTGCCAAGATAGAAATACGTATTTTCATAGTCTCAGTAATGATTTAAACAGTAACCTGGAAGAATAAATGACTTAGCTGAGTATTTAATTAGCAGTCGTGTGGCTAACTTTCTGGGTTGCAGTTTCCCCAATATATCTTCGCAATTGTTAATAGCTCCTGCCTTCCTCTCATCTCAGTGGGGGTTGATCATGTGCCATGGGGCGTGCTGAGCACACATCATCATTAGCAGCTAGACTAATTTTTTTTTTTTTCTGATTTGACCAAGAAGTCGTTGAGGAGCTCATTTCCCTGGGCTCCAATTTATTTCATCTTCTAACCACAACACTCAGGCTCAGATCTCTTCTTGTGCCCCTTTTTGTAGAAACAACAGATAAGAACAAGATAAAGAGGAGACAGATGGTTTAAATTCATGGGTAGTAGGTGCCTGAGAAACAAAAGCTCCAAAGTTCTATTTTGGTACATACGGTCCATTTCTTTACAGTCATTTTGTGACTTGAGAAAATAAAACTTGGAAGAATAATCTTGACAAGCAATGGGAAAAGCTATATTGTGAAATAGTGTGTGTGTGCATGTGTGCGTGCACACACACACGCTCAGCTGTGTTGGACTCCTTGTTACCCCATGGACAGGATACTGGAGTAGGTTGCCATTTCCTACTCCAGGGAATCTTTTCGACCCAGAGATTGAACCCAAGTCTCCTGAATTGGCAGGCAGATTCTTTACCACTGAGGCACCTGGGAAGCATTTTGAAATATTACAGGTAAGTATATTTTGAGAGGGGAGCTAGTAGATTTTTTTTTTTTAATATTTGACAGAGGAACATAACTTGGGCAGTGAAGGGGTGGGGGACCTAGTAGATTTTTGTTGTTGTTGCCAGGAGAATATAACTAAAAAATGTATACAGAAGACCAAACTGAAACTTCACTGATATCTCTGTTCAGCCTCCTGTTGTAAACAGCTATATGGAATATATTTAGCTCCCACTATTTTAATTAGAATAGGAAAAGATGTTAAATACTTTGAATTCTTTTTGAATATAAAATTTCTACTGGCAAAAATGAAAACATATAGACAGAGTCTGATTCCTTACAATCAGGCAAAGAATTAACTTCATTCTAGAACGAAGAGTCACAGGTACATAGGAAAATTGGATAGAGACAATTCAAACCCTTTTAAATAAATAGAAAGCTGGCAAAAAATGAAGTGAGTAAATAAAAAGCAGACTATTGGGAGGTAATGGAAGGATTTGTTATGCTGGAGAGAGCAGTAAGTATGTGTGTGAGTGAGGGTTGCCCAAACAAAGCAGGGTTTGTTATTAGGCACATATTGTCCTTACCAAACTGTGACTCACTCAGCACTGAGAGAGTAAATACCCAGCCTCTCTTACCTTGCACCGGCCCATCTCCTGGCTTCTCTGTTTCTAAACTCAGGTTTGGCTGCTCACCTCTCAAAAGGTCAAGAGACAAGTGCTGATAGGAATGGAAAGGTTGCTTTATTCAGGAGGCCAGCAACCTGGGGAGATGGCAAACCGATTCTGAAGATTCTGCTCGACAGTCAAGTTTTTAAAGGGAGAATCATTTGGGGAGTGGGCCAGAACCTTCATCTATCTTTGTCATGTGCAGACTATTTTCTTATTGGTTGGTGGGGAGGTAACAGGAAAGTACTCCAGGAATCTTGTGCTCCTCCTTCACCTGGGTGAGGGGAAGGGTGGTGCTAAGTTCCTGCAGAAGAACTCAGAGGTATTGTTAAGTATATTTCTTGAGGACCCTGCACCTCCACTCCACTTCCATGCACTATTAGTTTTTTACTGCTTCTCCTTAGTTTCTGCATTTCCTCTCTTTCCTGATAAGCAACTATTTGAATCTGCCCTTTGGAAATCAGGGAAGGTCAAGGAGGTTAAATGAAACTATTTTCTGCAAACAAGAAATAGGGGACACAGAAAGGATTTGTACCTGGAGGGTTCCACAGCGTCCTGCTCCATCTCGTCTCCATCCAGTGAGAAGCCAGAGAGAGGGTCAGAGAGCCTGGCATGCAGTTCTCACAAGTCAGCCCCCCAGGGACTGAGTGCCAAGCAGGGAAGGGCTGTCAGGGAACCCCTAAAGAAGAGCAGAAGATAGATCTGGATTTGTCTTCTTAAACACCATCGAATGCATTTGCCTGCCTGATATTTATCGAAATGTGTTTTGTCTGGCAGCTAAGAGAAAATATGTCTCCCTGAAAATCTAGAAGTATGCACAAAATTATTTTGGTCTATTAAAACTGCATTTCTGACAATACCTGTACTTTAATGGCTTAAAAAGGTGCCATTTTTCAATACATTATTTTCATAAACTGCATTTGGTTTAAGGTTAAGTGAAATCTGTGATGCCATAATATGAAGGACTCCTCACTGCAAGGACATTAGTTTTCGGAATAACCACATTACTTGCAGGAATAGAGATAGCATTTAAAATGCTGATATTCCTCAAGTTTGCTTCTGTTTACCTACCCAGATCAAAATATATTGGTTTGTGAACTGGTGTTACGGTTCTAAAGAAAAAATTATTATCTCATCAAGAAATTGGAGTCCCAGTGTTTTATAGGCACATACAGTATTAGGACTTGAGTAACTAGCTTGGTGAATTAAAGGAGAAAAAATATCCGTCTCTGTTCTATCCACAGAACAGTTCTGACATGAAAAATGTGTTGTTGTTGTTGTTGTTGTTTTTCTTTTTTCTCTACACCAGCCTGTTCTCTGATACCAGCAGCTATGCTGTGCTTAGTCACTCAGTCATGTACAACTCTTTGCGACCCCATGAACTGTATGTAGCGACCAGGCTCATCTGTCCATGGGATTCTCCAGGCAAGAGTACTACAGTGGGTTGCCATGCCTTCCTCCAGGGGATCATCCCAACCCAGAGATTGAACCCAGGTCTCCCACATTGCAGGCAGATTGTTAACTGTCTGAGTCACCAGGGAAGCCCCTGATACCAGCTAGGTGCCCCAAAATACAATTCAATTCTGACACTGTATGAGGAGTTAGCTTCAGATACTACAAGGCTTACTGGGTTGGGAAGATTTCCTGGAGAAGAGAATGGCTACCCACTCCGATATTCTTGCCTGGAGAATTCTGTGGACAGAGGAGCCTGGCTGGCTACAGTCCATGGGATCGAAAAGAGTAGGACATGACTGAATGACTGACACTTTCACTTTCCTACAGGTTAAGGGTTCAGTCCCACAAGACTGGTACCCACCACACACAAACATAGATGCCGTCAGTCCAGGTCTCCTCTGGTCAACTAGGGGGGTTACCACAACCCCCTCCTTGGGTTTGAGAACTTGCTAGAATGGCTCACAAAACTCAGGATAGCACTTTGCTTACCATTATCCATTTATCATAAAGGATACAACTCAGGAACAGCTAAGTAGAAGAGATGCCTAGGGTGAGGTTCGTGAGAAGGGGCACAGGGCTTCCATGCCCTTCCCATGCCCTCCACTCTCCCAGCGCCTCAATATGTTCAGTTACTAGGAAGCCCTCAAACCTTGTCAGTTAGGGTCTTTTATGGAGGCTTGGTAGCGCTAGGGGTAAAGAACCTGCCTGCCAGTGCAGGAGACGTGAGATGTGGGTTCGATCCCTGGGTTGGGAAGATCCCCTGGGGGAGAAAATGGCAACCCACTCCAGTTTGCCTGGGAAACCCCATGAACAGAGGAGCCTGGCAGGCTACAGTCAACAGAGTTGCAAAGAGTCAGAGACAACTAAAGCAACTTAGCACTTCATTGAAAGGAAGGAAGGATTGAATCATTTACCATTCAGTTTAGTTCAGTTCAGTTGGTCAGTCGTGTCTGACTCTTTGCGACCCCATGAATCGCAGCACTCCAGGCCTCCCTGTCCATCACCAACTCCCAGAGTTCACTCAGACTCACGTCCATCGAGTCAGTGATGCCATCCAGCCGTCTCATCCTCTATTGTCCCCTTCTCCTCCTGCCCCTAATCCCTCACAGCATCAGAGTCTTTTCTAATGAGTCAATTAATGGAGAAGGCAATGGCAGCCCACTCCAGTACTTCTGCTTGGAAAATCCTATGGATGGAGGAGCCTGGTAGGCTGAAGTCCATGGGGTCACGAAGAGTCGGACACAACTGAGCGACTTCACTTTCACTTTTCACTTTCATGCATTGGAGAAGGAAATGGCAACCCACTCCAGTGTTCTTTCCTGGAGAATCCCAGGGACCAGGGAGCCTGGTGGGCTGCCGTCTATGGGGTCTCACAGAGTCAGACACGACCGAAGTGACTTAGCAGCAGCAGCAGCAACCAAATTAAATTAACCTCCAGCCTTGTGTCAGGAGGTGGGCCTCTAAGTTCCAACCCTGTAATTACAAGGTTGATGACCAATTTCCATCCTGAAGGTAACCAGGAAGGCACAATCACCAGATATATCATTGGCATACAATGACACTTATCACTTCTGACATCCTAAGGATTTGGAGGGAGGGGTGTGTCAGGAAACTCCAGCAAAGGCCAGATACATATTTCCGCTGTATCTCTGTGATGGGAAGGAGGGAGGGATTTGTAAACTGCATGTGTTTAAGTTATTTACAAATTAAACAATATTGGGTACTTGATGTGTACAAGCTTTGTACTGAGTGGCAGAGCTATGGTGATGACTAAGACAAATCTGCCTCCTATGCTTGATTCTACTTTAGCATCCTCCCTTCCTGCTATCTGCTGTGCCAAGGAATGCAGTTGCTACCCCTGGGGCACACTCCCTCTAGCAAAAACCAAGGCAGCGTCATCCTCTACTGATGAAAGGAGTGCCCTGTACCTCTCAGGTGATGAAACAGTGTTGAGAGCCACAGTTCAGTCTTAATCACCTCTTTCTTTGGAGTAGCTTTGCCTTTTATTTTTGCTGGCTCTGAACTCATAGTGAAGCTACCACATGAAAATGTCTGTGTTTCTTCAGGTCTGGAAAATTCTCAGGACATTTTCTCTTTAATTGGTGCCTTTAATTGTTGGACTTTTCCTTCCGGAACTCTGGTTGGAACATTTCATTTTATTCTCAGTGTTTCTTAATTTGGCTTTCATAATTTTTGTTTCTTTCTTCATGTTCTGGAATTATCCATTCTTCTATACCTTCCAGCCTTCAGCTCAGTTCTAGGACTGATTTCTTTCTTAACACTGTATTCTTCAGGGGTCGGAATCCTACTTGATATTTTTCAGATTTGCCCCATCTTTTTTCTTTGTCTCCTCTTCTCATATCATAAATTTAGTCTCTTCTTTAGTAAATGTGAACATTTTAAGTATACTTCTTTCAAGGTCATTTCAGATAAGTGTGTTATAGCTCGTCTCCTGTCATCCAGTCTGCTGACTCTGTTTCTTGTGGGCAGAGCTCTTCCTGAGCTTTGTAGTATTTCTTTCTCTGCTCATCCTTTGTAGCTGCTGCCTTCATGTTCTGTCAGTGTTACACTAACTCTTTTTACACAGTTGTGTTCCTGGGACCCATTTCCTTTCTTCATCCCTGTATTGCTGTTGTGCCTAGGAAATCCAAATTAGTGTGGAGTTACATTCTGTCCTCTCGGGTGTAGAACTTTTGGTCTCTTTTCATGCTTGGCTTTTCCCTCTTTAAAAATAGTCTATCCTCATATAAATATTTTGAACAAAATTTTATAGAATATAAGTAATTTATTACTTATATAATAAAAGTATCTATCCTCTTATACATATTTTTGACCAAAATGTAACTGATTTATTACCTGGAAATATATATGTCATTGCTTTATTTCTTTATGCTTTAGTTATATGCATTTTTATTCAACTTTTAAAGTAAAGCTATTTGAGAAGATCATATAATCAATTCGAACTAATACCATGCTCAATTTTTGCACTAATTTTCTCTATGATTAAATATTGATAATACTTGTCAGCAACTGAGATCTAAAAATAAATCTCTCATTCTAATACATGGAGATTGCTTCAAGTGCTTCAGAAACTGCTGTTAAGAGCCTTCAAGCACCTTTTAGGAATTGATTTATAAAAGATAATCCGTATGCCAATCGAAAATTGTTTTTATCTCTTCTTTAAATCAGTCTTCTAAGGAGAGATTTCTTAGGCAATTTATATTGAGGTAATTTGAATACAAGAAGAACGGTGCAAGGATTGCAGCCTAACAAGAGGCCGGTATGTAAGGATCCTGATTGATTACTTAATTTCAACTGACCTCTGCCCTTCCACCTGTTGAGTGACCTTTACTAAAGCTCATAATTATGTGATCTTTTCCCCAATCTGTGCTATATCTCAGGCCACAAGTTTTGAGGTTGCCCATGATGTTTTATTAAAATCATCAATTATGTGTCATTCTTGGTTAATAACTAGACAATGCTTTCAAGGGCAGGGAGAGCATTTTATGTTTGGAGTCATCTAAACCTAGCAATACCTCTAGTGCTTACAGTTGGTGAATTTAGAATGTACTGGGCTGTCAGAAACGTTTATTTGCATTTTTCTGTAAGACATTATAGAAAAACCCAAATGCAGTTTCTGGCTAACCCAGAGTATGAGTTTTCAGTGGCCGTTAGCCGTTTGTTGCGTGTGTGAGTGTGCGTGCTCAGTTGTGGGTTGCCGCTTCCTACTCCAGGGGATTTTCCCACCCCAGGGATCGAACTCATCTCTTAAACCTTCTGCACTGGCAGTTGGATTCTTTACCGCTGCACCACCTGGGAAGCCCCAGTTTATTGGGTGTGACTTTATAAAAGACAATTTGGCATGTTATTTCTAATTAATAAAAACAATATGTAGTTTTGTTTGAGAACAGTAAATGGTGTCAGATATATGGATTTTTTTTTCCTACAATTTTATCATCAAGTTTTAGTATGTGCTGTGCTGTGCTTAGTCGCTCAGTCATGTCCGACTCTTTGTGACCCCGTGGACTATAGCCTGCCAGTCTTCTCTGTCCATGGGCATTCCCCAGGCAAGAATACTGGAATGGGTTTCAATGCCCTTCTCTAGGGGATCTTCCCAACCCAGGGATCAAACCCAGGTCTTCCGCATTGCAGGGCAATTCTTCCCCATCTGAGCCACCAGGGAAGCCCAAAAATACTGGAGTAGGTAGCCCATCCCTTCTCCAGGGAAACTTCCTGACTTGGGAATCAAACCAGGGTCTCATGCATTGCAGGCAGATTCTTTACCAACTGAGCTACCGGGAAGCCCAAGTTTTAGTAGATCTAATGCTTTAAAGCTGTAGGAACTACATGTTAAGTTTAATCCTAATCACTTGGGCTTGCATCTTCCTTTCAAGGTTTTTTCTGAATATTGACAACTGCTTTCCAGGAAAAATGCACATACACCTATCCATGAGCCCAGTATTTTACATGAATTTAAGGGGTCATTGATATAAATATAAAAATATATAAATATACATGCATATATACATGCACATATATGGGGAGAATATCTAGCATAATATTACTGTGGCATTTTGTGATTATTATTGGAAAACATGAGATTTTATATTTTACTACTAATTTTTTAAAGAAATAATTTTATAGTTGATCATTTAAAATAAAAAACAAAGCAAAATGTAGCTTTAGGTGTATTTTTCTCAGAGAACTGAAATGGGTTTGCCCTATGCAGCCTATAAACACATTTTGTTTGTCCACACATTATTTTTAAAAGATTGAGCCAACTCTTCACTTAGGACAATTTGACATTTAAAGCAGGATTTCTGCTTTCTTTTATATAAAGACCTGAAAACACTGGGTCCACCTTCTCCCCATCAGTCAGAGCTGAGCAGAGGTTCCATTACAAAGATGAGACTTGCCTGTCTTTTTTCCACAGACCCCACAAGTCTGTATTGCCTTCATGACTCTGATGGCTAGGGTTTGATTGCCGTTTTCATGGTGCTCAAGAAACCGTTTACTTACTCAAATTATAGAAATGGTTTCTTGTTTTCATATTTTGCTGTCAAAGTAGAACAATGAAAATCAGACCAAAGGGCACATATCACAGGAAAACCTGAGGAATAGTTTGGTAACTGTCTTGCTGCTGTTGGTTTTGTCTCTTTTTTTACTTAGGAAGGGTACAAACTGTCTACCAAATATAGCCAAACTTCATTGCATAAATTGGAGTTCACTGGGGAACATGTCTTATTATGGTTATCTCTTCTACCCTTATTTCTTTAATTTATCAAATACTCTCATAACTTACTTTTATATTTTTATACTGTGAATGTAAATATATACATTTATAAGAAGTTTCAGATCATATTACACAATTCAGTATGCTATGCTATGCTAAGTCACTTCAGTCGTGTCCGACTCTGTGTGACCCCATAGACGGCAGCCCCCCAGGCTCCCCCGTCCCTGGGATTCTCCAGGCAAGAACACTGGAGTGGGTTGCCATTTCCTTCTCCAATGCATGAAAGTGGAAAGTGAAAGTGAAGTCGCTCAGTTGTGTCCGACTCTTAGCGACACCATGGACTGCAGCCTACCAGGCTCCTCCGCCCATGGGATTTTCCAGGCAAGAGTACTGGAGTGGAGTGCCATTGCCTTCTCCACACAATTCAGTATAATGAAATACAAATAAAATATTGCAATATATCCATAAATTTACCTACTACATGCATTCCTGTTTTCTGCAGCAGCTCTGCCTGCACAGGGGGACTTGGTGATACTTAGCTATCACTGTAGGACAAGCCAGTGGACAGTACTGGCTTTTTGATCCTCTTTGCTCTGACAAGTCGGTTTCCTCATAGAAGGAATCTTCACAATCCTTTAGAGTTTAAGCATAGCTGTCAGCCTTCTGGAGTAGAACTTGGGCCAGGTTGATTAGGGTCTAAGAAAGAGGAGCAGCTCACTCTATTAGAAATGCAGATTTCCCTTCATTTTCCCATTTATAAGGCTATGGTCTAGCAGCATGTAGCACTTACTCTTTGAATTTATATGCTTTATTTGCATACTTAATATGTCTCCTCTGGGGTCCCTTTTCTTTCACCTCTGTGAGCCTAAAGCAGCACCCAGCACACTGCCTGCATGCTAAGTCACATCCAGCTTCTTGCGAAGACCCATGGACTGTAGCCTGCCAGGATCCTCTGTCCATGGGATTTTCCTGGCAAGGATACTAGAATGGGTTGCCATTTCTTCCTACAGGGGATCTTCCCAACCCAGGGATTGAACCCTCCTCTCCTGTATTCGCAGGGAGATTCTTTATCACTGAGCCACCTAGCACGTAGTAGGTCCTTAATAACTCCTGTGGAATAACTGATGAAGTACATAAATTACAGTGCCTGTGTTGGTGAAAATCATTTAATGTAAGGATGCTGTTTTGTCAACCCTCCGCATCTTTTATGTTTTCTTTCTACCAGGTGAGGTACTGGAATAATGGAGGAGAAGAGGACTCATCAAGCAAACTGAAAGTGGCAGGAAATGTGACATCAGCCAGACTCCGTGGCTTGAAGAGCAACCTGGCATATTACACGGCTGTCCGGGCTTTCAACAGCGCTGGTACCGGTCCCTTTAGTGCCACAGTTAATGCAACCACCAAGAAAACTCGTACGTACATTCTGATATTTTAAATGGCAAAAAACATACTTTTCACTTAAAAATAATAGTCTTCTTTATTATTCTAGATGGACAACCCAAGTCAATAAGCCCACTGGATTTTTTAAAGCCAGCTCAAACTCAGAGGCACACATACATGTCTTCCTGACTCCCCTAAATCTTTGGTTAAAAATTCCATGTGAATATGAATGTGCACTTTTTGAAAAGTCTTAGTGTGGGATGTTCTGTCAAGGCTATCCACTTTTCTTTTAAAAATGTGATCACATGAATTGGGTTGTTTCATGTATTTTTAGGTCTCCAAAGCTTGAGGATATTTGATAAGCATGAATAACTTAAAGTGAAGTCTCTCAGTCGTGTCCGCCTCTTTGTGACCCCGTGGACTGTGGCCTGTCAGGCTCCTCCGTCCATGGGATTTTCCAGGCAAGAGTGCTGGAGTAGATTGCCATTTTCTTCTCCAGGGGATCTTCCCAACCCAGGGATCAAACTTGGGTCTCCTGCATTGCAGGCAGACGCTTTACCATCTAAGCCACCAGGGAGCTTAGGCCAAACAATCAAAAGTGATTTTTTTCTTTCCTACATTATTGCAAAGAAGGAAGTGTACAATAAAAGGTTACCATCCAAAGATGTTGGTCCACATGAATATATTGATATATTTAGAAATCTGACCAGAGATGTCAGTCAGTGATTCCTTCAAAGCTGAGTCTTTGGTAACTGTATTCACAGATACATTCACAAACACCAATTATGAGCTATACATTAACCTGGCTTTAAGTTAGGCTACTGGAGAAGGCAATGGGACCCCACTCTAATACTCTTGCCTGGAAAATCTCATGGATGGAGGAGCCTGGAAAGCTGAAGTCCATGGGGTCACTAAGAGTTGGACACAACTGAGTGACTTCACTTTCACTTTTCACTTTCATGCATGGAGATGGAAATGGCAACCCACTCCAGTGTTCTTGCCTGCAGAATCCCAGGGATGGGGGAGCCTGGTGGGCTGCCGTCTCTAGGGTCGCACAGAGTCAGACACAACTAAAGCGACTTAGCAGCAGCAGCAGCAGCAAGTTAGGCTACAAGAAAATCAGTGATTTGCAGTCTGATTGCTGTTCACATATATTTCCACGAAACTGATAGCAGCCAGTATCTATGTAGTCACTGTATGCAATGCAGCCACTCGAGTCACATTGTCATCATCACAGCGACTGAGAACATTTTATGTCCGCTTGTTTGACATGTATTTCCACATCTACACTTCAGACCTACCACATTAAGATAGGTGTCATTTTTCTTTCTTTTTTAAAGGTGAGGAATGTGAGGCATGAAGGGATTAATTTAATTTTACCATAATGATGTATCACTTTGACTTGGAGAAAACAATTTTTTCTTCTAAGTTTATTCCCAAAATTAACTCAGTAAAAATGTTTTTAAACTTTCTGTATATGGGAATGAAATAGTTATTTTGCTTGATCGCCAACTTCATTTAATCCTATTTCCATATATAATTCCCAGATTTTCATTGGCTGGCCAAAAGTGCTAAGAACAAAGATAGTATAAAATTTAATTGTATTGGCTAGTGTTGTGGGTAAATTAAAACATATGTTAGTCACTCAGTCTTGTCTGACTCTTTTGGGACCCCATGGACTATAGCCCACCAGGCTTATGTGTCCATGGTATTCTCCATTCAAGAATACTGGAGTGCCATGCCCTTCTCCAGAGGATCTTCCTGACCCAGGGATCTCCCACATGCAGGCAGATTCCTTACCATCTGAGCCACCAGGGAAGATCTAAGTTAAAACATATATATAAAGATAATTCTAGAGATTTCCCTGGTGGTCCAGCAGTTAAGATAGTCCCACTACAGAGAGCCACGGGTTCAGTCCTGGGTCAGGAAACTAAGATCCTGCATGCCATACAGTGTGACCAAAAAGTGAAAAACAAACAACATAATTCTACTACTTTGGATTTTTTTTTAACCAGTGTTAATTTGATTAGGAAAGTCCATATGGTTACTTTTGTATCAATATTATCTATAAAAAAGAGAGTTTGGAGTAGAAGTTTAGCAATAAAACACTTTAATCCCTTTAAGCAGCATGTATTTACAAGCAGCCATCTAATGTGATAATTAATTGTCCTTCACTAATTATTAGGAGAAGCCTGACCCAATCTCTTATTTATAGCACATGGTTGGGGTTTAGACCATGGAACATATAGGTGTGACAACAAGCTAAAAATATTCTGCATTTAGAACTTCTCACTAAGTATGTTTGGTATTCCCAATAACACTTGTGAATTAGTAAGATTTAAATACACATCATTATTTATATATTCAAAGGCACAGTATTAATCAAAATTTCTGATTGCACAAATATATGCAAACAGATTTATCTGGTTCTTTCATCTGACTTAATAATTGATGTGATTACTCACTAAGAAATTATGATTGTAAAAGACAGTGTGACATCATCATAGAATCAGTGAAGAGTTTCGTGAATTGGTTAGACAGAAGAGATTGATTATAAATCAATAGGAATATCATGGTAATGCACAGTGAGTGAAATAAAATTTTAAAAGGAAGCACAACCCCTTTGAAATTTAAAGATAGCTTATAAATACCCCATCTAAAGTAGAAATTTGCAGGTTACAATAATGATGATGATGATTTTAATGACTAGCAATTTAGAGAGCAATTTCCAGTCACTGTTCTAAGTGTGTTTCATGTATTGATTCTTAATACTCACAGCAACACCATGACTTGGAAATTATTAGTAGTCTCACACTTTGGAGACGAGTTTGCTGAAACATCATATAACTATATTTATAATTATATGAGAGGTTATATAACTCCATGAGATCACAAAGTAGCCAGAGAGCCATACAAATTAGTCTTAATCACTGTACTATCTTTTCTTTCAACCATATAATTAGAATGTTCATGTCATACATAGCACCAATATTTATCGGGACTTTACTTTGTGTTTAGGAACCAGGTAAGGTGATCAGAGATAAACAGAACTTCTGTGCTCATGGAGCTGGAGCGTGATAGAACTTCCAACAATTGAATAATATCTGCCTGAAAATGATACATTCCTACTGCCATTAACTGGAATTTGTCTGTGGGGCTGTCAGTGTTATTAAAGAAAGTTTTCTTATGCTGAGTGGGAAATTCATAGAGATAATTAAAATCCCATAACTATTCAAAGATTGTATATAAAGATCATTGTTAATTTTGAAATTTTATGGTAATAATTTTTCAAATTTATCAAAATAACAAAATCTTTTAAAAGTTTTTCTGACAGCTCTTAATAGTCATCCTAACCTTTAATGTGGTATTAGCTTGAAATTCTAGTTAAGAACTTTGATAAGGCTTTTGTGATTATCATTATAAGAATTATTGTCATGCGTCAGGCATAAAGAATGAAAATAGCATCTTTGAGTCCTTCCTTTCTATCTGTCTTCTCCTCTGGATTGTAAACTTTATGGGGAAAGAGTCCTTCTGTGTCTTGTTTACCCAGCCCCAGTGCCCAGCATGGCTCTGAGGGTCGCTCGTTAAATATTGAGTGGGTGACTAGATGGATGAATGAAATCTAAAGAAGCCCATAAGTGTGAAGTACTGAACATGATGAATTCAAAACTCCAAAATGTCTGGAGTCCTTCACCATCTTGCTTAGAATGTGCAAGTTCCATGTACTTGTAATCAGGGAATTCTGTATGCAAGGCTTTATATTCATACAGATCTTGGGTGATATTTTTGATTAATGTAAATAATATGAGGATTCTCAAGTACTGCACGTGTAGCTTCCATTAAGCACTTTATTTCTGATATCCAAATACTTGTATTTTTTAAAGCATTTCTAAGTTAAACACTAATTAGCATCTTTAAATAAGATGGGTTTTTTTTTAACTGGAAACCCAAAGAGAGCTAACTCTTAAGAACAACTTTTATCTAAAGGTGCTGATGAGGAAAAATTTCAGATGGCATATAAATGATGAAATGATGTGGCTTCTGAAAGGAGACATGTATATTAAGAAGTTTATGTTTGGAGATTGCAAGAAAGAATGTGGAGGCCACATATTCTGCTTTGTATGACTGAAAATTCAGGTGTTAATTCTGGCTTTCATTGTGGGTAGATTCAGCTCTTTGCATCCTTGAGAATCATCCATTATCTCAAATTGACTCTCAGTCATATCTGACTCTTTGTGACTCCATGGATTGCAGCCCGCCAGGCTCCTCTGTCCATGAAATTCTCCAGGCAAGAATACTGGAGTGGGTAGCTGTTCCCTTCTCCAGGTAATCTTCCCAACCCAGGGATCAAACCCAGGTTTCCCACGTTGCAGGGAGATTCTTTATCATCTAAGCCACCAGGGAAGCCCAAGAATACTGGAATGGATAGCCTATCCCTTCTCCAGGGGAACTTCCTGACCCAGGAGTTAAACCAGGGTCTCCTGCATTGCAGGCAAAATTCTTTACCAACTGAGCTACCAGGGAAACCCATTTCTAAAGCTAAATTATTTAAATTATTTACCCCATTTCAAACCTGGCCCTTCTACAGTATTCCCCCATCTTGGTGAATTCAATCCCATTATCTCATTTGCTCAGGCACAAAGTTTGGGTGGGGATCACTCTCAACTTTTCTCTTTCTCTTATACCCTACACCTGATCCAAAACCTGACTTCTACAAGAATCCACCACTTCTTAAGGCATTCACTGCAGCCGCCCTGGTACCCACTGGTACAGCCCTCACAGGGATCAGAGCAGTGGCCCTGGTCATTCAGCCCAGCTGCCTTTGCCTCCCTTAGCCAGAGTGGGAGTGATGGTGTCAATTCTCTGCTCTGATCCTTCCAGTCACTTCCCATCCCACTCCAGATGAATGCTAAATCCTTAAAACATTGGACAAGGCCTGTATAATCCAACTTCAAATCCTACTTAGACTTGCTTCCTGCTATCTTCCACCTGACTCATTCCACTTTCCTTTCAGGGCCACTGCATTTGCTTTTTCCTCTACTGGGAAAGCTCTTCCTCTAGATGCCCATGTGGCACCCTCCCCCAGGCTCACATGTCACCTCAGTGCCCCCTGACTGCCATATTTAAAAGCACTGCACCTCATCTCCCAGCCTTCCCTCATCTTCCTTGCTGCTTTATTCCTGCCCATCACGCTTAGAGCCATCATACATACTGTGGCATGTTCGTATTTATTTTATTGTTTCAGCAGTCTTCCTTGACTGAAGGGCAGACTCCTGCAGGGCAGAGATTTTCCCTGTTTTGATCATTGCTCTATCATTACTGTCTAAGTAATCGTAGTTGGTGCCCTATACGTATTTATTAAACCAACAAGACTATCTCTTGGCTCTGTTCCATGGTGGCATCATTCTCACCAGACACCCTCTTCAGAGTAACAGAATTTCCAGTAAGCACCTCCAAGCCCATTTCTATCAACTCAACATGCTGGGAAATTGGGCAACTCCTTCCTGATTCCTGCACTCAGAGCCAAATTGTGGCCAGTAGGGAGAAAACCTCGATTGGCCTGGCCTCTGTCACATGCCCAGATTCTCCCCTTGAGAAAACAATGAAATTAAATGGTGAAATCAGTTTTTCACTTGAGTGTTCACATGTCCAAATGGAAAGCTCATCCGTGTAAGTTGAGCCAAAATTAATTGCCTGGATTTAAGGAAGCCAATTAAGTGTGTCCTCAGGAAGTAAAAAGGAAATGTGAATAAAACCAGCATAGAAAGAGTATGAGTCAGAATATTTCAGAGTCTGTTGATAAAATGAATATTCCTGCTTCAAATACCTAATTTGAAAATTCTAGAGTTTTTATAGGTACAATTTAATTATATAAGCAACCACTCTAAGACTCAGGATCCATATATATATATCAGTGCAAGGCTTCTCATTTTAGATGATCCGCTTTCTCAATTTTTGCCATTTCTGTAGGCCTTCTCTACTAATGTGTACCTAGTATTTTTTCTTAAAAACTAACTAACTTCTCTTTTTACTTAAATAAACTTAAAGAAAATGAAAACTAACTTCCTGTGTAAGGAAACCAATATCATTGGATGTTAAAAAATAATAAATAACAATGACAAAATAAATATAATGAAAAATAAGCTATTCTCCATTTTAAATACTAGCAACATGGTCTTGTCTGTTCAGACATCTGAACCTGCTTCCTCTTTGTTTGTGATGTAGCACTAAAGGAATATGAAGGACCTGTTGTTGTTTAAGTTGCTAAGTCATATCCAACTCTTTTTTGACCCCATGGACTATATAGCATGCCAGTTTCCTCTGTCCATGGGATTTCCCAGGCAAGAATACTGGAATGGCTTTTCATTTCCTTTTCCAGGGGATCTTCCCAGACCAGGGATTGAACCCATGTCTCCTGCAATGGAGGAAGGATTCTTTACCACTGAGCTACCAGGGAAGCCCATAAAGGACCTATGCATGCATTTGTGCTTATGGCCCCCAAATCCAGCTTTCTCTTGAAACCAATAAGACTAAAAGACACTTCCTCTCCCAATGACTAAATATTATTTGTTGGCTTTTGTGTGTATCACATACCATGTATATATGTTTGTTTATGACATGCCAGAGATCACACATACAGCATTAGAATATACTGTTTACTAACAATGCACATGCCTCGGATTTAGACTTTTTTCCCCCCAATCTGTGGACTTCAGGAAATTGATTCCTGATTTTGTAAGCACTGAAGCAAGATAGCAATATAACAGTGAATTTAATCAGGATTCCATTAGGAAGTTTCAGCTAATACAGAGTCAAATCCTCCCTTTGGAAAAATGTATAAATCTTATGAACTTTACTTGGTAGGAGATTTGGTACTTTTTTTTTGAAAATTGGCCTACCTTGCCCATGAATTCTCTAAAAATGTGTAAATGTTCTAATTATAGACTACAAATTTTCATGTTGATATTATTCTAAAGGAGAGATTTTGGTTAAGGAAATCCCTGGTCATTTAAAAATGAAGAAAGAATTTCTTCCCTGACTTTCTAGATTAGACCCCAAGTAACGTCTTTTCTAGCCTTCCCAGGTGGTGCTAGTGGTAAAGAACCCGCTAGCCAGCGCTGGAGACATAAAATACGCAGATTTGATTCCTGGCTTGGGCAAATCCCCTGGAGAAGGTCATGGCTACCCGTTCTAGTATTCTTGCCTGGAGGACACAATGGACAGAGGAGCCTGGTTGTCCGTTGCAGAGAGTTGGACATGACCGAAGTGACTTAGCATGCACACATGCAGAGGCTTTTCTGGGTTTATGCTAAGTTAAGAAGCAGGTGTTTTTGTTGGGTTTTTAAAAAATGGTGTCAATTTCCTATGGTAAATAAATTTATAATTCAGTGATTTCAGGACAAATATATCTTATTATTTGGGAAAAAATGGCTTTTGGTGATTTGTTTTCTGCACCATGTCATATATTTTAGCAGTTTAATTACAAATGCTGATGTTTAACTCAAGTGAAATCCGAGTGGAAAGTATATCCTCAAGCTACCACTTATCATGTAAGTCAGCTCGTTACCATCAGATAGTCAAGAAATCTATTGAGTTTTGCCTTAAGTCACAGCAAACATATGTTCTTAAAATTCCATGTTTTGAAAGTCAGTGCCAACTTCCCTATCCACACTATGAAGATATCACTACTGAAAATTCTTGACAGCAATATTCTTTAACAACCTCTACTTTTTATAAATAAGGGAAAACATTCATTGCTAGAAATTGGAGGAAAGTAGAAGAAAGTAATCACCCATAAGCCTATCACTCAGAAAGACCATTTTAAAATTGTTCTTTCTTTCCAGACTTATGTTCTATGGTATTTCTCGTAGACAGTGCCAGTTTTGCCATGTATTTAGCTACCTGGTATCAGAACTTTCACTAGGTCATTAATAATTTTCGTAAATATGTTAGTGTATGTATAACATTCCATTGTGATAATGCGCCACAGTTTAACCATTTTCCTATTGGTAGACATGTCTTATATTTCCAGCTTCATCCAATCAACAGCCTTGTAATCACCTGTATGCAGTCAAGTGGCTGCAGACTTAGTAAAACTTACAGAGATGGTGTTGAGGAGTCTGATAAGCATATATATGGAGGATATCATTATAGGTGCTAAAAAATGATAATAATAAAAGCCTTCGACATAATATTATTCTTGTCACATAACATTTGAAATTACTGAAATAATGCTGCAGCCTATCAATTAGTGTTGTCACTGTGCCACATTTCTACTAGAATTAGATTAGTTTTTATTATTTTCTTTCTATTTTACTGTACTGCCAATACAGTAGAGATTGAGTTGACAAAGGAAAAATCTACAGGTTATGAAAGTTGCGATATGATTACACAAATTTCAAAATGTAGATCGTATATCAAGTTAGTTTTAATAAAGTGTGAAATTCAGCCAGCCTTCTGGGTTGGGTTTCTAACCAGATGGAACTGAAAAATAAAACTGGAATTCCTAAGAGAGATGCCATCGACTCTCCTGCCCATTTTCGCTTCAGTACCTAACTCCATGCAGGTACAAAAATGCACTGTGTTTCATCAGAGCTGCTTCAGTTCAGTTCAGTTTAGTCACTGAGTCATGTCAACTCTTAGCAACCACGTGGACTACAGCACGCCAGACCTCCCTGTCCATCACCAAATCCTGGAGTTTACTCAAACTCATGTCCATTGAGTCATTGATGTCATCCAACCATCTCATCCTCTGTCATCCCCTTTTCTCCCGCCTCCAATCTTTCCCAGCATCAGGGTCTTTTCAAATGAGTCAGCTCTTCACATCAGGTGGCCAAAGTATTTGAATTTCAGCTTCAGCATCAGTCCTTTCAATGAATATTCAGGATTTATTTCCATTAGAATGGACTGGTTGGATCTCCTTGCTGTCCAAGGGACTCTCAAGAGTCTTCTCCAACACCACAGTTCAAAAGCATCCATTCTTCCACGCTCAGCTTTCTTTATAGTCCATCTCTCACATCCATACATGACTACTAGAAAAACCATAGCTTTGACTAGACAGACAATTTTTGGCAAAATAATGTCTCTGCTTTTTAATATGCTGTCTAGGTTGGTAATAGATTTTCTTCCAAGGCGCAAGCATCTTTTAATTTCATGGCTGAAGTCACCATCTGCAGTGATTTTGGAGCCCAAAAAAATAAAATCTGTCACTGTTTCTATTGTTTCCCCATCTATTTGCCATGAAGTAATGGGACCGGATGCCGTGATCTTAGTTTTCTAAATGTTGAGTTGTAAGCCAGATTTTTCACTCTCCTCTTTCACTTTCATCAAGAGGCTCTTTAGGTCTTCTTTGCTTTCTGTTGTAAGGGTGGTTTCATCTGTGTCTCTGAGGTTACTGATATTTCTCCTGGCAATCTTGATTCCAGCTTGTCCTTCATCCACCCCGGCATCTCGCATGATGTATTCTGCATATGACTTAAATAAGTAGGGTAACAATACACAGCCTTGATATACTCCTTTCAAATTTGGACCTAGTCTGTTGTTCCATGTCCAGTTCTAACTGTTGCTTCTTGACTGCATATGGATTTCTCAGGAGGAAGGTCAGGTGGTCTGGTATTCCCATCTCTTTCAGAGTTTTCCACAGTTTGTTGTGATCCACATAGTCAAAGGTATTAGCATAGTCAATAAAGCCTGAGTAGATGTTTTTCTGAAACTCTCTTGCTTTTTCCATGATGCAACCAATGTTGGCAATTTGACCTCTGGTTCCTCTGCCTTTTCTAAACCCAGCTTGAACATCTGGAAGTTCACAGTTCACATACTGCTTAAGCCTGGCTTAGAAATTTTGACTTTACCTGCTAATGTGTGAGATGAGTGCCATTGTAGTTTGAACATTCTTTGGCATTGCCTTTCTTTGGGATTGGAATGAAAACTGATCTTTTCCAGTCCTGTGGCCACTGCTGAATTTTCCAAATTTGCTGGCATATTGCATGTGGCACTTTGACAGCATCATCTTTTAAGATTTGAAATAGCTCAACTGGAATTCCATCACCTCCACTAGCTTTGTTCGTAGTGATGTTTCCTAACCCCCACTTGACTTCTCATTAGGATGTCTGGCTCTAGGTGAGTGATCACACCATCATGATTATTTGGGTCATGAAGGTCTTTTTTGTACAGTTCTTCTGTGTATTCTTGCCACCTCTTCTTAGTATCTTTTGCTTCTGTTAAGTCCTTACCACTTCTGTCCTTTATTGTGCCCATCTTTGCATGAAATGTTCCCTTGGTATCTCTAATTTTCTTGAAGAGATCTCTAGTCTTTCCATTCTATTGTTTTCCTCTATTTCTTTGCATTGATTGCTGAGGAAGGCTTTCTTATCTCTCCTTGCTATTCTTTGGAACTCTGCATTCAGCTGGGTATATCTTTCCTTTTCTCCTTTGCCTTTCGCTTCTCTTCTTTTCTCAGCTATGTAAGGCGTCCTCAGACAATCATTTTGCTTTTTTGCATTTCTTTTTCTTGGGGATGGTCTTGATCACTACCTCCTGTACAGTGTCATGAACCTTCTTCCATAGTTCTTCAGGCACTCTTGTCTATCAGATCTAAAATCTAATCCCTTGAATCTATTTGTCATTTCCACTGTATAATCATAAGGGTTATAACCCATATAATCATAGCCCCATGGACTATAGAGTCCATGGAATTCTCCAGGCCAGAATACTGGAGTGGGTAGCCTTTCCCTTCTCCAGGGGATCTTCCCAACCTGGGAATCGAACCCAGGTCTCCCACATTGCAGGCAGATTCTTTACCAGTTGAGCCACAATAGAAGTCCAAGAATACTGGAGTGGGTAGCCTATCCTTTCTCCATCAGATCATCCTGATCCATAAATCCTGTATTGCAGGCAGATTCTTTACCTACTGAGCTATCAGGGAAGCCTAAAAAATGAAAAAAAAAAAAATTGCTCAGTCGTGTAATACCCTTTGCAATCCCTTGGACTGTAGCCTACCAGGCTCCTCCTGGAGCATGCAAAATCCTTGGCATTTTCCAGGCAAGAGTACTGAAGTGGGTTGCTATTTCCTTCTCCAGGGGATCTTGCCAACCAGGGGATTGAACCCACATCTCCCACATTACGGGCAGACGCTTCACCCTCTGCGCCACCAAGGGAAGCCAGAACTGCTTAGGCTACTGCTTCATAGCTCTGTCAGACTGGGCTAGCATAGCTCAAGTATCGAAAATTTCCACACCTCAGATGCTTTAAACTTACAAGAGTTTCTTTCCCATTCATACTACATATCCATCACTGGTGTAGCTCAGATCCAGTCTATTCCGTCTTCATTGCAGGATCCAGACTGGAGGAGCAGCCACTTTCCAGGTCGTGCTGGTCTCACGGCAGAGGGAAAATGATGGACCATGCTCTTCAGTGCCTCCTAAAGGGGTCATTCCACATTTGCTTTCCTTCCCCTGCCTGAAGAAAGCCATATGACAAAGCCTGATGTCTGTGAGATGCCAGTGAGAAGGGGATGCATGTCTTCCTAAGAGCAGGGGACCACAAGTACTGTAGCCAAGCTGCTTGTCAGTGACAGAGAGGCAGGGGAGCTTGATCTTCTCACAGAGGGTGAGGAACAGAGGATTGCAGAGACTTTAAATAATAATACAGTCTACCCCAAAACATTTTTAGACACTGATAATCAATCCTACCAACCAATAATAAGGATCATTAAAAATGTTTCTGGAGGAGCTAAGAATAAATTGCAGGTATCAAGAGATGCCTAGGGATCCCTGAGTTGCTCTTTCATCTGCCTATACTGCCTGTGCCTTCGTCCTTCATATCCTTCCTTCAGCATCTTCAACCTCAAGCCTTTATAGGTATAACAAGTTAATTTATTCCAGCCAGATGGATTACTTACATAAATATGTCAATTAAATATCCCCAAGACATATAAAAATTACCCCAAATGACTCTTGATTTAGAAAGAAGAATGATAACCTCAAATGCCTTCAATAGACAGGCAGGTTTAACTAAGCAATGGGAGGTGAGTGGGGCAATCTCTTCTTCCTTCACCCCATCCTTTATATCCATCACTGTAGGACCAGTGTTTCTCATTGTTTGGTTTTGCAAAAGAAACCAGAAGTCTAGAACTTAAATGAAACTTCCCAAATTTAAATGTTGGCACCTACCCCAAATTAAAATACAGTATTTGGATTAGACAAGAAATATTTGTTAGCTGGGTCTGGCTTTCAGGAACTCTCAGGTTGCGGTGTCTGATTTGAAGCTTTATAGTTTCAGATGTTTCACTGTCTTGTGTTTTTAACTTCAGCAATAGCTCTGCCGGCCGTTTTCCTTCTTTTGCAGTTGAGACACTGGCGTCTATCAGGTCAGGGGAGTAGACTCATTACAGCTGACTTGTGAATGGCCACAGTGCATCTAGAAAGTCTGAAGTGTATTAGGTAGATCTGGTCTGTGATGTTTCAGGCTTGCTGTTTGTTGGTGCACAAAGGTAAATTCTTAGCGAAGTGGCAGCACATCAACCTCCTAATCTGAAGGGTCTGAGCTCATGTCTCAGAGAAGGCATAGTGTTAGGACTTCCCAGGTGGCTCAGTGGTAAAGAATCTGCCTGCAAAGCAGGAGACCCGACTTCGATACCTGGGTCAGGAAGATCCCCTGGAGGAGGCATGGCAACCCACTCCAGTATTATTGCCGGGAGAATTCCGTGAACAGAGGAGCCTGGCAGGCTACAGTCCATGGGGTCCCAAGGAGTTGGACATGACTGAGTGACTAACACTTTCACTTAAAGGTAAATAGTTTTGCTAGTTTGTGGAAGGAAAGGGTTAATATTTGAAGTTTGACATTAGTAAGCTAGAAAAGAAGAGCAGTTAAGACTTAATACAAGGTACATGCGTGCTCAGTCACTTCAGTCGTGCCCAACTCTTTGCCACCCTCTAGACTGTAGCCTGCCATACTCCTCTGGCCATGGGATTCTCCAGGCAAGAATACTGGAGTAGGTTGCCATGCCTTCCTCCAGGGGAGCTTCCTGACCCAGGGATTGGACTCAGGGATGAAACCCATGTCTCCTGCATTGCAGGCGGATTCTTTACCACTGAACCATCACAGAATCCCCTAATACAGGGTAACTAAAGATTACTAAGGGTGGAAGTCAAAAGTAGGAATGAAGATAACTAAAGAGAAGTTTGGATCATACAATAATCAAACTTTGTTCATAATTTGCTTAATGTTTTACAATCTCCAGTCATTGAATGATTCTTGAAAGATTTTAGTCACATACTCAAACAATCTGATTATTATTTCCCTAATTTATTTACTTTAATACTCAAATATATTTATTTTATTATTTTGTTTTTTTGTTGTTGGAGAAGACTCTGTTGTTAGTTTATTTATTTATTTATTTATTTTATTTTATTTTATTTTTTAAATTCACAATATTGTATTGGTTTTGCCATATATCAAAATGAATCTGCCACAGGCATACATATGTTCCCCATCCTGAACCCTCCTCCCTCCTCCCTCCCCATACCATCCCTTTGGGTCATCCCAGTGCACCAGCCCCAAGCATCCAATATCGTGCATTGAACCTAGACTGGCGACTCATTTCATATATGATATTATACATGTTTCAATGCCATTCTCCCAAATCATCCCACCCTCTCCCTCTCCCACCGAGTCCAAAAGACTGTTCTATACATCAGTGTCTCTTTTGCTGTCTCGCATACAGGGTTATCGTTACCATCTTTCTAAATTCCATATATATGCGTTAGTATACTGTATTGGTGTTTTTCTTTCTGGCTTACTTCACTCTGTACAATAGGCTTCAGCTTCATCCACCTCATTAGAACTGATTCAAATGTATTGTTTTTAATGGCTGAGTAATACTCCATTGTGTATATGTACCACAGCTTTCTTACCCATTCATCTGCTGATGGACATCTAAGTTGCTTCCATGTCCTGGCTATTATAAACAGTGCTGCGATGAACATTGGGGTACACGTGTCTCTTTCAATTCTGGTTTCCTCAGTGTGTATGCCCAGCAGTGGGATTGCTGGATCATAAGGCAGTTCTAGTTCCAGTTTTTTAAGGAATCTCCACACTGTTCTCCGTAGTGGCTGTACTAGTTTGCATTCCCACCAACAGTGTAAGAGGGTTCCCTTTTCTCCACACCCTTTCCAACATTTATTGCTTGTAGACTTTTGGATCTCAGCCATTGTGACTGGCGTGAAATGGTACCTCGTTGTGGTTTTGATTTGCATTTCTCTGATAATGAGTGATGTTGAGCATCTTTTCATGTGTTTGTTAGCCATCTGTATGTCTTCTTTGGAGAAATGTCTATTTAGTTCTTTGGCCCATTTTTTGATTGGGTAATTTATTTTTCTGGAGTTGAGCTGTAGGAGTTGCTTGTAAAATATATTTATTTTAAAAGGCTTTGTATCATTGTTATTTACAGAACATGGTTAATATTCTCTCCATTACAAAGTGGTAGTCCTACATTTTTTTTTTCTATAAAAATGAAAGCAAATCAGTTATTTAAACAGAGAAAAGTTTAACAGTTAAAACTACAGTGAATAGCAAAAAGAAACATAATCATTTGCCAGAAATGTGTCCATGAAAATAAGTTTTGCAATGAGCGAATCGGAGTGTTAATGATTGTTACTAGTAGAGTGATATTCTGTTCTTGATTGCTCAATTTGAGATGAATTATTTGTAGTAAATATATCCTTAGGTCAGAGTTAATTTGAATTATGACTGTGTGTTTTGGGGTGTTTACCAGACATCTGTGTGCAACTGAAAACATCTGAGTTATTTGTTTGTATAATGCCCTTTGTTCTGTGTCATTATTTAGATCATAGTTTAATCTATGTGTTGTATTTAAAGTAGATTGCCACTGATGTGCCAATTTCAGCGTCATCAAAAAGAATCATATTTATGAATAATTGCATCCAACTAAGAGTTGGATGTAGTAGGTTTTTTTTTTTCCCTAATGTGAATATAGGCAAATAATTGCAATTAAAATGTTATCCACGTAAATCATCTTAGTGGTACAAGTACTGATCTCTGGGAACCACTAACGTGGTTTGTGGTTAGAAGTCAGAAAATATCTTTACCTTGTTCTCACTGTACTTAGGAGAATCTCTGACACAGAGCAAGTGCTTATTGAGTATGTAGTGACTGAAAGGGATTTCCAGATAGCAACCTTTTCTGCAAGGCCTGTGTCATTCATCCGGTCTGCCATGCCTTCCTTCTTATCCCACCACTCATATGACCACCATCATCATGGCCTGTTCACAGATTCCAGTTCTGCCCCATCCCTCCGACTCCACTACCATCACTTGCGTTTGGACCTTTATTGCCTTTTACACAAAATGCTACAGTGTATTCCCTACGGAGCTTCCACCAAGGTTTTCCTCCTCCCTCTGCCCCGCAGAAGATCTATGAGCATACACCTATTGGTTCCACAAATCTGATCCTTCTTCAGCCTTCTGCCAATTGCCTTCAAAGCAATATTCCTTTTCTAGTTCCTTTGACCTTCTAGACCCTTTAGAATATGGTTCCTACCTGCCTCTCCAACTGCCTTTGCTCTGATCCCTTCCCCTCATCCTTACCTGTATTGTCAGGACTCAGCTCCCCATGGCACCGTGTTAGTTCTTGGCCTCTGCACCCTGGCCTGTGTCATTCCTTCGCCTTGGATACCCCCTGCCACGCCCGGCTCAACCCCCACATGTTCAACTCTTATCATCTTTCAAAATCCACTTGAGATGTTGGCACCTCCTTATCTGCTTTTTCCCTTAACACTTAGAACTATGTTAGTTAACAAATCATTTAAGTATTTAACTAACACACCAATTGTTTAACTGTTTTTTTCTTATTTTTTCTTTCTGTTATGTTTCTTGTCTTCTTAGCCTCAACATGATCAGCTATATTCAAACTCTCAAGCTGATGGTCAGCATTAATGTCCCAGTTTGGTCTTTGTGAAATTTATAGCATTTATTGGGTTGTGTCTTAGAGGACTATAAAAACCATGGAGCTAGAAAATACATTCTAAATCCTATTATGTCATATTTGAAAACACTGTCCAGCCATATGTTGTCCTGATGATACCATGGTGAATAAACTGATATTTTTTTTCCTGATTCTTTACCCAATTCATTATCTTACTTTATCATTGCATGAACCATTCCTTAGGGACACATAGGGAATAGATCAAACTTATTTTCTAATAATGCTACAAAAGTTTTTTTCTTAATCCTTGTGTTTTATTTCTTGCCTTAAAATGGCAGCCAGTTACATATAAAATCTTAAGTTGATATCTACCTTTGACAGGATACTGGATTCGTGACTAAAAACTATGGACATATGGACAAATCATTTGTCAACTCTTTCAAGAGCTGTAGTCACAGATAGTCAGCACAGTGTAATAGGGGAGGCGTAGACTTTGGAATTAACAAGAGCTTGTTTGAATCCACATGGTATCTCTTACCAGTTGTGCATCTTAGCAAGTTCTTTGCTTTTAATTTTTGTGATAAAAATACACATGACATAAAATTTCCATCTCACTTGTTTTTAAATGTATAGTTCCTGAGTGTTAGGCTTGGTTGCTGTTAGGCTTGGTTAGCTAATCTCCAGAACTCTTTTCACCTTAGGAAAGAGAAAATCTGTACCTATTAAACATCTCCTCTTCTCCTCTCCTTCACCCCTGGCAAACGCAATTCTACATTATGCCTTTATGGATTAACTGCTCCAGCTGCCTTGTATATGTGGATTCACATACAGAATTTGTCTTCTTGTGACTGGTTTATTTCATAATTTCCTCAAGGCTCATCCATATTATAACATGTGTCAGGATTTCCTTCCTATTTAGGGCTAAATAGTATTCCATTCTATGGATAAGCCTCATTTTGATTACTCATTCATTTGTTGATGGACACTTAGGTTGCTCAACCTTTCATCTACTGGGGATGATGCTGCTATCAACATGAATGTAGAATCTGTTTTTATAAACTCTCTGGGTCCAGATTACCCATGTACAGAAAATGGGCATTATTATAATGCAATATAATGAGAATTGAGTAAATTACTAAAAAGTATATTCTACCATTCCTAACATAGTTTAGGTTTTAATAAACGTTAGTTGCTAACAGTAATAGAATGTTAAATATGAAGAGAAAGTTGGTCTGATCAAGTATTTTCCAGATGTTATTCTTACCAGTAGTGATAAGAGATGATTTTAAAATAGCTTATAAATATGTTTTAAATTTTAATAATGCTTCATTTATTAAATAGAATACCATAGGAATGTAACTAGCATAACAGGCTCATGATTATGTGACTATTAGTGTTTAGGAAAAGGCTAAACTGTGTGGATCACCACAAACTGTGGAAAATTCTGAATGAGATGGGAATACCAGACCACCTGACCTGCCTCTTGAGAAACCTGTATGCAGGTCAGGAAGCAACAGTTAGAACTGGACATAAATAGGGAAAGGAGTATGTCAAGGCTGTATCTTGTTACCCTGCTTATTTAACTTATATGCAGAGTACATCATGAGAATCGCTGGGCTGGATGAAGCACAAGCTGAAATCAAGATTGCCGGGAGAAATATCAATAACCTCAGATATGCAGATGACACCACACTTATGGCGTTGGTGAAAGCAAAGAAGAACTAACAAGCCTCTTGATGAAAGTGAAAGAGGAGAGTGGAAAAGTTGGCTTAAAGCTCAACATTCAAAAAGCTAGGATCATGGCATCCGGTCCCATCACTTCATGGAAAATAGATGGGGAAACGGTGGGAATAGTGGCAGACTTTATTTTTTGGGGCTCCAAAATCACTGCAGATGGTGACTGCAGCCATGAAATTAAAAGACGCTTACTCCTTGGAAGGAAAGTTGTGACCAACCTAGATGGCATATTAAAAAGCAGAGAGATGACCGTGCCAACAAAGGTCCGTCTAGTCAAGGCTATGGTTTTTCCATTAGTCATGTATTGATGTAAGAGTTGGACTATAAAGAATGCTGAGCACAAAGAATTGATGCTTTTGAACTGTGGTGTTGGAGAAGACTCTTGAGAGTCCCTTGGACTGCAAGGAGATCCAACCAGTCCATTCTGAAGGAAATAAGTCCTGAATATTCATTGGAAGGACTGATGCTGAAGTAAAAACTCTAATACTTTGGCTACCTGATGCGAAGAACTGACTCATTTGAAAAGACCCTGATGCTGGGAAAGATTGAAGGTGGGAGGAGAAGGGGACAACAAAGGATGAGGTGGTTGGATGGCATCACCCACTCAATGGACATGAGTTTGTGATGGACAGAGAGGCCTGACTTGCTGCAGTCCATAGGGTCACAAAGAGTGGGAAACAACTGAGCAACTGAACTAAACTGAACTGAAAGTCAATGTTTATGTGTTTTTTTGTTCAATCAAGTTCATTTTTTAAAAAATAGCAAAAATGATGGAAATGGAACATGACTATCTGATGCTTAGAAACACCAATATGGAAAATGAGTAATCAGACCCAGCATGAAGCTTTTATTTTCCCCCCTTTCCCATTTCCTGGTTTGTTATTATTTTTTTTTCTTTTTGTCCATTCAAAAAGTATTGAGTTTAGGATGCACTCATTCAGCTCGTCTGTTGATATTCTGGGACTCATACAAAATAAGACTGAATGCTAAACATGAAGTCACTTCTTCTGTAAGACTAGTGATGGAATAAATCACTCCAAAATAAATTCCACCAAAATCACTCAACTTTTGTATACTCTGCAAGCACATATCTCTTGACAGGACACATCATGATGAAGTATATTATCTGAACTGCATCAAATGGAGCCTGTCCTTTTCTGGTGCTGCTAGGCCATGGGGAATCACAGACTTTGGTAACTTCTCACAACAGTGCATTCATAACATTTGGATGGAGCCCCCAGAACATAGTCATTAGGAACCCTAGGCAACTGCCATTATGTATGTTTTGTTATATAAGCTTTGCAACTTGAATGCTCTG
Organism: Bos mutus; assembly: GCF_027580195.1. Taxonomy (NCBI): domain Eukaryota; kingdom Metazoa; phylum Chordata; class Mammalia; order Artiodactyla; family Bovidae; genus Bos; species Bos mutus. The sequence continues at coordinate 27,672,347 of NC_091638.1, forward strand.
AGCTGACCTGAACTCCTTGTGAATATCAGATCACAGATTTTAAATGCAATGTGGAATAGTATGAAAGAACAGACAGGAAGCCAAAGAATCTGCAGGGAATAGTCTTGTTTAGCATCATTAGTCACTTCAGTGTATCTGTGCAGTCTTCACATGTGTAAGTCCAGCCACCTCTCCCTCATGGCATGAATCAGCGATATCTAGAAATGTCTCAGCATGGCCAATCTTTTATATCATTTTCCCGTAACAAATTCAGTTAACCAAGTTACATTTTGTGGCTAAATCTACAAGTACAATGTATTTCAGCACTGTTTTGGGCAATTGTGATGTTGTTGCCAAATGGATAATATTATGTTTGCTGTTTTGTGATTAAGAAACTGACTTTTCAGTGCCCTATGTTGCTCTTGACAAATGCTACCAAACCCCCCTCCTCCTGCATCTAGTGTTCATGCTGCTGCTGCTGCTAAGTTGCTTCAGTCGTGTCCGACTCTGTGCGACCCCATAGACGGCAGCCCACCAGGCTTCCCCATCCCTGGGATTCTCCAGGCAAGAACACTGGAGTGGGTTGCCATTTCCTTCTCCAATGCGTGAAAGTGAAAAGTGAAAGTTACGTCACTCAGTGTGTCAGACTCTTAGCGACCCCATGGACTGCAGCCCACCAGGCTCCTCCATCCCTGGGATTTTCCAGGCAAGAGTACTGGAGTGGGGCGCCATTGCCTTCTCCGCTAGTGTTCATGAGAGGAAACTAAATTATAAATCCACGTTTTTAAACCTCAGAGAGTTTCATTAATTATGTAATGGAATTCTCATTAACGTTTTAGTGTTTTGCCTTATTTTTCTCAAAAATTGATTTAAACTTGGAAAACGAAGACTAAAATATAGACTGTTTGCTGCAATTTTTCATGTGTATAGCTATTACTTCATGGGAATAAATCTAAGTAATCTTTATTTTTGATTGCCTCCCATTTTGCTCGTCTCATCATACATGGCTGGCTTAAAAATCATCTGCACTTCATTTCCTACAACTTTAATCTGCTCAGTTGGCAATTTCTCTCAGCCTCTGGATGTATGAAACAGGACACACTGCCTGCCTTTCCTGGCCCATCAACAGGCAACCCTCTAGTGGTGGATAAAAGAATTTCTTTATCTCCAGTATCAACAAGTTTTCCAAGACATCACTGTGGTGATGGTGGTTTAGTTGCTAAGTTGTCTCCAACTTTTTGCGATCCCATGGACTATATAACCTACCAGGCTCCTCTGTCCATGGGGTTCTCCAGGAATGGGTTGTCATTTCCTTCTCCAGGGGATCTTCCCAACCCAGGAATCAAACCCATGTCTCCTGCATTGCAGATGGATTCTTTACTGCTGAGCCACCTGGGAAGAAATGCCCTAAAGTGTATCATGAATATGCTAAAATGAATTGTCTCACAGTGTTCTGGAAATGACTTTGTAAAAGGAAATTTAGCTATTCTGTTATTTTTTCTGATTCTGCCTATGCACTATGAGTTACCAAAGAGATTCTGCCTTACTTCTGCCGCCTCCTTTATCTATGTGTCGTATGTAAAATATCACTCCATGCTCAAATCTATTTTGCTTTTCTCATTCTGCATTTCAAGCTCCCAGTCAGCCACCAGGAAATGTTGTTTGGAATGCTACAGACACGAAAGTGTTGCTTAATTGGGAACAAGTGAAAGCCATGGAGAATGAATCAGAAGTAACAGGATATAAAGTAAGTGGTATAATTTGCAATGCTTTCTTTTCCCACTTCTGGTAGTACTTTTCAAAGAAAGCTAGATTTGAACAGTTTTTGTTTGTTTGTTTGTTTGTTTTTTCCCCTAAATGTTGATGGTGTGGTCTTTATAAACTACTTTTGACATACAGATATCAAGCTGTTTGTGAAAAGAATATTTTTCCAAAATGCCTGATTTCTTAAATATAAATTTAAGTGAAATAATTGTGCTCATATGGGAATTTTAGGCCAAATGTTGGTAAAGTGTTTGTTGTTTCCTATTTCTGATACTCATCTATATACTACTTAAAATGAATCCATAGTTTTGGCTCTGATTCCTTGGTCTGGTGTTCAGGTCCTTGCCCCGTCTCTGAAGCCTTAGAAATACCCAACCAACTGAATGTTTCATGGAAGAAGTTCAGTCTCCCCACCTCATTGATTTTGAGGATTTGATGAGTCTTACCATGTGCTGACCCTTCATCTAAGATCTATGATAGATCTATGAATGCAGCAGATACTGTAGTGGGTATAGAAAAACAACTGATATAAATGAAGTAACATCAGGGGAATAATTCTGATGAAAAAATAAAAGCAGGCAGTAAAAAAGATTATGTTTGTTCATGCATTTTAGGTTTTCTATAGGACTAGCAGTCAAAATAATGTGCAAGTGCTGAACACAAATAAAACTTCAGCTGAACTTTTGCTGCCCATTAAAGAGGACTACATTATTGAAGTTAAGGCCACAACGGATGGCGGGGATGGGACCAGTAGTGAACAGATCAGGATTCCAAGAATAACCAGTAAGTCGGTCGAAGTCAGTGTCTCAATTCCCAGCATCAGTTATGAGCCTGCAAGAGAGAGTCTGTTTGCGCACACCCCACCCCGTCTTTTTTCTTTTTTTTTCCTACTGTGTCTTTTGTCTGAATGCTGAGAAGGTTTTAGAATATGAGAAGTGAGGGAAGGAGGAATTCCTCAAGAGTGCTGCTAAGTAAGGAGAATGATAAGAGCCGAAAGACAGGAAAAAAAAAAAAAAAAAAAAACCCTTGAGAAATGTTTAGCAAATGTTATTAGTTTAACTTTTGTATTCTGAGCTTTGCATAAATTTGCCTTTGGAGTTCCATAAAAATAGAATTCTTTTTCTCAAGGGCAATGTTGAACCCACAAAACAATTTTAAGATCTTTAATATTCCAGTTGTTTGCCTCCTAGAAATTATAGATATGTCTTATCAGTTCTTTACCAAGTAGAAATTTTAACATTTTTAAGGTCATAACCCACTTTTGGCCAAACTGAAAGACACTTTCTAAACAAATTCTTGGTTTCTGATTTCAAAGGAAGTTCATACTTACTTTTTCTTTCAAAATCCACATGAAGCCTACTTTATTACAATATAAAGTTACACTTTCAGAGTTGAGGGAAACAGACTTTTCATACATATTTTATCAGTGACAGCGGTAGAACACATTTTATCTTTTCTTTTAAATCTCAAGTGTGGAGTTTCAGGGCCTCATTTAAGTACCGCAGAAGCCATCCTGTCTTCATACTTTATTCTCTGGTCCTTAGTAACCTAAATTACTTTGTTTCCTTTCACTGAACTCTACCTAATCTATAGTCTTGGACATTCAAAATTAAAACCCTTATCTGTAATCTTGGAAAACAAAATGGGACATCTTTAGCAAATATAGAGAAAGGGAGATGCGGAAATTTGGAAGAATTTTATCTTTTCATGAAAGCATAAAGACTGCAATACTTAGACCAAAAACAAACAAGTAGCCATGTGAAGAAAATGCGAAATGTTTATCTCAGAACTGAGTTCTGCAACATAAAAATCTGTAGAAACCATTTAGGACTACAGACATTTTTAAAAGTGTATGCACTTCAGTAGAGCAAAACCAGAAATTAATTTAAGCTTATTATTGGTAATATTAGTGTTAATATTTAAGTTTTAAAATTAAGATTAAGATATTCTGTCCTATTTCTATGATAGCTCAAGGTTCAGAGTTAAAATTACAATATGGCCAGGTACTTTTGTGGTAGTCAAGTGGCTAAGACACCACAGTCCCAATGCTGGGGGCCTGGGGTTCGATCCCTAGTCAGGGAACTAGATCCCACATGCCACAGCTAAGAGTTTGCATGCTACAACTAAAAATCCCGCGTGGGGATGTCCTTGGTTTGCATGCCGCAACTGAGAGTTTGCATGCCACAACTAAAGATGCCGCATGCCATAACTAAAAGACCCTGCATGACGCCACTGAAAATTCTGCATACTGCAACTAAAGACGCCACAGGCCGAAATGAAAAAGATGCTGCATGCTACAGCTAAAAGACCCAGCATGGGGACTTCCCTGGTGGTTAGCATGCTGCAGCTAAGAGTTCGCATGCCGCAACTGCTGATCCTGCATGCCACAACTAATGAACCCATGTGCCGCAACAAAGACCGAAGGCCCCGTGTGCCCTCAACTAAGATCCGGTGCACAGCGTGGCCAAAGAGGAACTGTCAACAGGAATGGGTTCTGTGTGTTTGCAGGAACAGACATGATTTTAGCATTTGAGGGCTGCCATCTCAAGAGTAGCCTTTTCCTCTGACATCTGCCATCTTGCTGAGCATGCATAGGTTGCCGGTCTTAAGTGCAGACAAAACCATCTCTAGGAAAATGGAGCTTGTTACTGATTGCTTTTTTAAGATGTTGTTTTATATTATACATAACAATTTATGTACAAATGCACAAAAGAGAAATAAACACAGATTTTTCAGAACCCTTCTCTGATGAAGCTTTAATTAAACCATTGAATTAGCTCAAAATTGTCTGTAATAGAGTATAGTTGTTTTCAAAATGATTAAGTTGCTTTTCCACTTTCAATTAAAGTTAAATAATACTAGATAAACAAAACCCAGAATCATTTAAGAAAACTTAAGTACGTCAGGGTGTTTATAGATACCCATGGCAAATAAAATCGGCTACATTGATAAATAAACTGAAAACTAATGTTAACTTGTGGTAGTAAATTAGGTCCCTGATATGATTTGCTTATGATTGGAAAGACTTTGCTTTTGTCCTGGTTGCTTAAATTGGTGCAGTTCTCATTAATGAGCTGTTTATCGTCTTTGACAGATATGGATGCAAGAGGTTGTACGTCAGCCATCTCCACTGTCTACCCTGTGTCAAGTTATGTCTCTGTAATAATGTTCTTTATTGTAAACACCTTGTGGTGATAGTCACTTTTTAATTATTTATTGGAAACTGAATTGGTTACAAAAGAAGTGCTTTCATGAAATCCAGTGATGATGCATGGTTTTTTTTCAACTGTATTTTTAAATTTCTACATAGGTAAAATATGAATATAATAGAAAAAAACAGTAAATCCCTTTAGGGGACTCTGAAATGCCTTAATATTTACTTGATAAACCAAAGGAATTTATATATTACATCTACCCGATTTTTGATAGAGACATTCTTAAGCTATGATTAGAGGCCTGCCTGTGGATAAAGACTCACATGCCACCATGTGTACGCACATGCAGACACATGCATGGCTGTGGTGCTTTTGGGGTTTTTTTTTAATTAATAGAGAAAAACTCATGTAATCCAAATGCTTTCTTCCCATTGTAATAGCACTATTTGGAAGATATAATTAATATTATTTTGAAATGCTCATTTGAAATACTCAAGGATGAAAAATTACATTTTAAAATTTACCCTGTTTGGAAAAGGGTGCATGTGATTCAAAAGAACGTTGTTAGAGATGCTCCGCTAGAATGTGGAAGTGTGCTATTTGTTCAGGTAAACTAGTGAGTGTTTGTGAGATTGTTTACAAATCACTTTTCTCGCTCTGCTTCTCAATTACTCATCCCTAAAATGTGGAGATAGTAATACCCATCTTATCTGCCTCTGCCCCGTACATTACTTACTAAAAGATAAAGAAGGAAATCTGAAAGTGCTTTGTTACCCCTAATGCACTAAGCCTGTACAAAATATTAGTGTGAGTTTATTTAATAATATTAAAGTCATGAGAACCTGTCATATTTTTAAAGTTTGCACTTTAAACAAAGTTTTCATTGTAGGTAATGCTTTCTCTTTCATTCCATGATATTATTTTGGCATGATCACATTCTATCCTTTTCTCAAAAGTTTTAAAAAGTGAAATAAAATTAAAAGGAATAGTTTCCTTCATACCTATGAACAAGCTTTCAGGTTTTATTAAAACCTGGTGGAGGAAATAAGAAATGACCTGAATCTTAACCCATATATTATACAAAATTCACATGATCCTTCATTTCCAATTTTTTATTCCATTACGGGACTCTTTTTTGGATGGTGGAGATGGTTTTTTAATGAAGTCCAACAGTCTATCAGAGTGAGTCTGGCAGAATTTTTAGCTCCTGAGCTAAATTTGTAATAGAACCATGGCCATGCTGCTGACTTTGATATGTATGACTCAGTCTCTCAATGCATTGTGTTCAAAGGATTGTCAAAGACATGACTTCATAGCAATATGTTAAAAATATAAGAAAATCAGCAGATTGAGTGTTAAACATTGCAAAATCAATTTTTTACCTATTTCCAACAGTTTCACATTTTGCAGGAACTTGTTCTTTGCAAAGATACCTGAATTTGAAACCAACAGATATCAAAAGAGAATACATATTAGCAAAATTCTGATATCACCATAAAGCATTACTTTACATTTAGAGATTCCTTTTAAGATAACATCATTATACACAAAGAAAAAAATATTTATAACTTTTCTCTGGAAGTTCTGTATATAGTGTATATATCTAGAAAAAAATCTGAACAAGTAGATTTCATATGACCATTGTTATTTCAGGTCAAAAAGTGGGGGAACACTTCCTCCAATACCTGTATTTTATGCAACATGTAATGGAGTTGTACCTTTTTATTACTTAGTAATTCCTAGAATATGTTCCTATAGTTTTCATTTTCAAGATGATTAATCTCTTGTTTCATGGTGTTTCTAGAAATATATCTCCATGAGATATGTACTTTGTTTCATATTGAAAAGTATGACATTTACCTTTAAATTCCTGTGTGTGTATCCTATGGTTATCTGTATGTATTATTTTTTATTATTCTAATAAAATTTATAAAAAGCAAATGCCTATGTGTGATTAATTGTGTTATGGTCAAAAAGAACATTTTAAGGGAGAAATAAGAGGGCATCATAATAGTTGTTCTGATGCTATCATTTCTTATATTTTTCAGTCTACTTTTTGTCTTTCTATCTTTTAAACTTTTATCTTTTTATAATCTCATGACAGTAGTTTGAGACAATGCCCTCTCTATTAAAGGCATTTCAGCTTTGGGTAGATGGGAGAAAAGAGAAGCAGAAAATTCTCTTATTGAATTATAGTATTTAGTTTCTTCTGATTTTATTTGGTTGATACAGCTACTCCCACTTTTTTGACAAGTATCTTCTTAATATTGGTGTCAATTTATCAACTCATTCATTAATTTTCTCCTTGGTATCAGGGTTAGAGACTTGCTTCTAAACAATCCTTGTGCTATAATATACACTAAGTATTTGAATACATGCAGTAGGAAAAGATTGATTTTTAATTAGTAAAGAGTTTTAAATGTTATCATCGATGTAAGGAAAATTAGACGTGAAATAATAATTCAATCATTTTCTTACATGAAAACCTAAGGTATATTTAGAGGCAGGAGAATTCAGTGGAAAAAGTATGTGTAGGGCTTCTGCCAGGGTGTGAGAATACATGTGTGTATGCACACATATGTGTGTGGCTCTGATTTTAAGTCTAGTTGTACTGGTTGTATTAGTGTAACTTCAGCTTCCCTGGTGGCTCAGTGGTAAAGAATCCACCTGCCAATGCAGAAAAAATGAGTTTGATCCCTGGGTCAGGAGGATCCCCTGGAGGAGGGCATGACAACCCACTCCAGTATTCTTGCCTGGAGAATCTCATGGACAGAGGAGCCTGGCGGGCTCCCATCCACGGGGTTGCAAAGAGTCAGACATGACTGAGAGACTGAACATGCAAATAAAGGTCAAAGAACTGGGGAATGTGCAGAAACAGATTAGACCATCCAAACCAGCCCCAGTGGTATTATCTTCTCAGGGGTGTCAAATCTTCAGTGACTGCTCTTTGTGGAAGTTTCTACTCTTAAGAAAATGGCGGTTATTGGTGTTACTTGTTGAGAGTTAGGAAACAAAATGATGTGTGTGAGTGCCTAGAATCATGCCCTTATTATTCTTCGTATCAGTAGCTAACTATATGACACTGGAAGACAAAAGACAATGTTCGAAGGTGGCCTTATGTATGTTCAGAGCTCTCCTTTGGTCTCATTCTGCTGAGAAGAAAGGTACATGATTCCAGGAGTTCCTAGAAGAGAGAGTAAAGTGATTCTAGTATCAGATTAGCTTTTCATCATCATGTAATATTGATGCTGTTAACTTGTCTTCACTCTCTAGGTGCCAGATTCTGCGGTAAGCTCTTTATCTTTTCTCAATTCATCCACACAGCCATCTTCTTAACTAGATACCGTTATCCAGCCCTTTCTACAAATGAGGAAACCAAGGTTCAGGAAGATTAAGGACACTGTACTAGATCATCCCAGCAGGGACACCGTTAAAAGGGATTCTAGCCCAGGCAATCTGGCTGCAACCCCTGAGGCTGAGGCATGATTAGGTTTTTAATCTCTCTGAAAATCAGATCCATTAGATTTAGAGATCCCAAATAAGTATCTCTAATGCCAATTTGTGGTATACTTTGTTCTGCTGCTATTATTGATAATTCAAGTTGGAGAACCAAACACCTAGGAAGACTTCTTTTAGGTATTGTGGATTTTGATAGTCTCTAATTCTTACATGGAAGGCTATCCAATCTAAAATTGACCAAGTGTCAGAATTCTTTTAGTAAAAATTACGAAAATATTTTTCTGTTTTAAAAATATTTTTCAAGCTGTATGTTTAATTTTCTTCAGACATTTTTAAAATGAAAATGTTTTGTGTTGATTTTCAGTAGTATTACCATTTTCAATGAAAACCTAGGAGTATAGTTCAATTAAATAAAGAAAAATTATTAGAGTGTTACAAGTTTTATTTCCTAATTAAAATCACCCCTGCTGTTTCATATTCTTATAATAACATCTCTTTTTAAATTTAAAATTAATCTTAACTGGTTTCATTTTTTTCCAAAGTATTTTACCCTTTTTAAAAATGAAAATTGCGCTGATATTCATTATCATTTGGATACACTTCAGTAAATATTGGAGGTAAAATCACCAGAACAGCAATTACAAATTTAGCAATTAGTAAATTGTACCACTCTTTTGAAAGAAAATATGTAAACAGATAGGACTATAATTCTTTTGAATGGTCAGGTTTTCTGCTGTTGTTTTTATTTGAACCCTATCCTGATTTAATGTCTTGGTTTACATATAGGTGATAATTACCTCTTGAACTTGCACCAGAATAATACAGAATTAAATTTGTAAGAAAGGGTTGTTTCTATTGATTGTCAGCATTCATTCTTATTCTTGAATCTTACTTTGCCTGCCGAAATTATCTTGCAGGCTGATGATTCTACCTTGATCAGTAATACCATGGGGAAGGAAAAGAATTAAATCCTGTATAATTGGATGTTACCTGGGAAAACTCAGGAAAAAAAAACAGAGACAAGTGATAAGAATAGCAAATTAGTAGAATTATTTTACCATCCATCAGACAGTGGAATGGGACAGACTAATGTAAATGCCCATGCTAATGTGAAGTGTTGGTGGAGACTGGCTATTGATGAAGTGAAGGATCCATTCAGTGTGATTGGTGTTTTGACTTTTCCAAAGCCTTCAGACAGGAATGGCTGCCCTTGCAAGAGTAAGTTTCAGATTCACATATGGAAATGCTCATTGGGATCATAAACTGTGGCACAATAAGTACACTCGTCATTGTGTGCAGCTCCTATTCAGATGCTCAGCACCTAACAGTTGAGTGAACCATTTTGTCTCACCCTTGCATATCTTACTTACTTACGTTTTTTCTCCCATGCTGCCCCTGGAGACATTAAGATATGCCAATTAGGAGACTAAAATGCATTTTAAAATGTATTTGAAATAAAAGCAATAGATCATCTCTGTTGGGAAAGTTGACCAAATTGGAAAGAAGGAAGTGTGACATAGTGGTTAAGAACATTTGTTCTCAGTAGTAGGTCTGTGTTGGAACCCTAGGCATGTCTCTAAAGAACTGTGTGACCTTGTGCAGGCAGGTTAAACTTTCTGAGATATGATGCTTATCTCTAAAAAGACAACAATGAACGGAAGGACCTGCCTTGGAGAATAGTCATGATAAGAGGACATGATCCAATCACAGTAAGCTTTCATCATGTTAGGTTAATGAGTACTCAATAAGAGAGTCTAATAATAATACTATTATGATGATTGGGTTTTAAATGCTGAATTATTCTTCAAAGTTACTTGCAAAATACACAAACAATATTAAACCTCCAATGGGAGTTCATTATTTCATCCATAATTTCAGATACTGGTCTTGGGACAAGATATCTCCTTTTATGGAGGTTCCATGTGAGTTATAAAGCAAAGAAAAGGACTAAAGAGTAATTTGAGGATGAGAAAGATATTGTAGAATACATGCTTAAGTATTTGTGAGAACTAAAGTAATATTTATAGGGCTTATGGCAAAATACTGGGTACATGTCAGGCACTCAGTCTCTGTTAGTGGTAATCCTTATTCTCTGAAAACAAGATCCAAATGGCAGGTAGCTCAGAATGTTGTCACAGGTAAGTGCAGTAATACTACTCAGAAGATGTTGTTCAGAAAGATGTTAGATCTCAGACTAAAATGTCACTGCTTCTGCCTTCAGTCAGGCAGGCCTGTTTATGACCTCATACTTGTTCCTCATGTAATTAAGTTGAAACCAGTGTCTGTGGCCTACTACAGCTTGTTTGGCTACAGAGAAGGTTCCAGATGTTATTCTGAAGAGCAAGAGGAGCTGAGAATTTTTGCAGAGCTTTGGCATAGAGGAATGTATTGAGTAAAAGGAAATCATGGGAAGACTGTCTGAGAGCCCCATTTTGAGGACAGCTCTTAGTTTGGTGTCTTACTTAGAGCAGTTTACTGTCATCTGTCAGGACCACAGCCCATGAGTGACAGGCTAAGTTCTGCTAGGACTGCAAGTGTCAAGGGATATTTTTGGGGGGATACCACATGAAGAAAAGCTTTCTTACTTCAGAAATTAAGCTCATTTATCTTAATTTGCAACACCTGACTAGACCCTTTCAGTAGGAAAGAAAGCCATTCTTTCCTTGGGTCTCCCCTCTCCTATAAGAGGAGATGCTAAGGAATGCAGAATGGGGGGAAAAATCTAGTTGCCATAGCTCTGCATATTCATTGGTATAGTAGTGAAATGATCGTGAAGAGAGAGATAAAAGAGAAAACAAAGATCTAGGCCAAGGTTTGAGTCTACAGAAAAGGCACAGGGGAGAGTAAGTCCTAGGAATATTTTCTAGGGTAATACTAACTGCCTTTTCATACTGTTCATGGGGTTCTCAAGGCAAGAATACTGAAGTGGTTTTCCATTTAGGAGATCTAACCGGTACATCCTAAAGGGAAAAAGTCCTGAATATTCATTGGAAGGACTTATGCTGAGGCTGAAACTCCAATACTTTGGCCACCGGATGCAAAGAACTGACTCATTTGAAAAGACCCTGATGCGGGGAAAGATTGAAGGCAGGAGGAAAGGGGGATGACAGAGGATGAGATGGCTGGATGGCATCATTGACTCAATGGACATGAGTTTGAGTAAACTCTGGGAGTTGGCGATGGACAGGGAGCCCTGGCGTGCTGCAGTCCATGGGGCTGCAAAGATTCGGACACGACTGAGTGACTGAACTGAACTGTATACTAATTGAAAACATTTCACTTATTTTCAGGGACATGTACCTTTCACTGAAAGGTTGTTCACTACCTTCAAAGAGAATTTTCTTTAAAATGACACATACCCATACTTCTATTCAGAGGCTTGCTAACTTCTGTGGAGATCATTCTGCAGTGAGCCCCATTGAAAAGGCAGCTAAGTGGCTACAGGTGTTTTTGAAGGTAGATGAGCCCCAGCTGCTCAGGAGAGAAGCAAGGAGGCTGAAAGGTCGTAGACAAAGCCAAAGGTGCTTCCTCCGGGGTGGTGGGGGGAAAGAATTTCCAGATCTGAGCAACACAGTGGTGGAAAAGAAGTGGTGCAGACCTGTGAGCTGAGCATCCAGTCTTGGTAGGTACACTTAAATCATGTTTTAAAAGGGTTGGTGTAGGAGGGTTTAGGAAATGATTACAATAATGTGCTTTCAAATCAGAGCCTGTAGTGCCGGAGCCTGTCTCTCACTTGCCTGGGGCTTTCAAGCTCAGTGCTTGAGCAATCAAAATCCCTTTCCTCACCTGTGAAAAGAAGGCGGGATGTGCCTGCCTCTGGTGCGTGATAAATAAGGGAAAAAATACGGAGAACGTGGTTACAGCTCTGCCTGAGAAAGGAAGCCCTCTCGGCTTTCTGAACTTAGAACCAGTTCTGTTCTTCTCCCATCTTAAATATTACAGAAAGGAGAAGGTGAGTGCTAATTTCTTAATACTTGAAGTTTCATTTTGTGTATCATTTTCATTGACCCCATGTGTACACTTGCTTGTTGCTCAGGGTGAAAATTGACACACAAAGCACCATATTGAAAAGAAATACCGACAGCTTTTTCTTGGGTTTAAAAGGGAGATCAAAAAGGAAAAGTAGCCTTCATTCTTGACTGATTCAGAACACTTTCCCAAAGTGGTCACATGTAAATAATTTTAGGGCCATGCATCCCTAACTGTTCTTTTTGAATTATTATTTTCCTTGAAACAAAATGGTATTCTTAAGGAAAAAAATGTACCAAAAATTAACTCATTTCTCCCTCTTCTCTAATAGCATATTCCCATCTGAGTCTTTTAGTTTTAAAGCTTTTCTATATCAATAAAGGTAAAACTTGACTCTTAGATACTTTCAAATTTTTATGAATAAAACAAGTATGAGCCAGCAGGAATATCTTCAGGCTTAATCTTATTTGTGAGATTTTTCTCGAGAATTTGAGTAAGACTCTAACATGAAAACCGTTTTGAACATGTATATACATGTTCAACAGCATTGAAACATGTATAATATCATGTATGAAACGAGTCGCCAGTCCAGGTTCGATGTACAGTACTGGATGCTTGGGGCTGGTGCACTGGGACGACCCAGAGGGAGGGTAGGGAAGGGAGGAGGGAGGAGGGTTCAGGATGGGGAACGCGGGTATACCTTTGGTGGATTCATTTCGATATGTGGCAAAACTAATACAATATTGTAAAGTTTAAAAATAAAATAAAATTTTAAAAAAAAATCTTTACCTGAAAACATCTATCTGAAAAAAAAAAAAGAAAAGAAAACAGTTTAATCATGCTGCTGCTGCTGCTAAGTCACTTCAGTCGTGTCCGACTCTGTGCAACCCCATAGACGGCAGCCCACCAGGCTCCCCCGTCTCTGGGATTCCCCAGGCAGGAACACTGGAGTGGGTTGCCATTTCCTTCTCCAGTTTAATCATGACATCCTGATTTTAAGGAGTTCGGTTCAGTTCAGTTACTTAGTCGTGTCCGACTCTTTGCGACCCCATGGACCGCAGCACTCCAGGTTTCCCTGTCCATCACCAACTCCCAGAGTTTATTCACACTCACGTCCATTGAGTTGGTGATGCCATCCAACCATCTCATCTTCTGTCGTCCCCTTCTCCTCCCGCCTTCAATCTTTCCCACATCAGGTGGCCAAAATTTTGGAGTTTCAGCTTCAGTATCCATCCTTCCAATGAATATTAAGGACTGATTTCCTTTAGGATGGACTGGTTGGATCTCCTTGCAGTCCAAGAGACTGTCAGGAGTCTTCTCCAATACCACAGTTCAAAAGCATCGATTCTGTGGTGCTCAGCTTTCTTTATAGACCAACACTCACATCCGTACATGACTACTGGAAAAACCATAGCTTTGACTAGACAGATCTTTGTTGGCAAATTAATGTCTCTGCTTTTTAATATGCTGTCTAGGAGAGTGGTACCTTAACTAAACGTATGGATCTGGATATTTTTCTTTTACTTGAACAAACCTAAGATCTCTTTTCCAACAGCAGGAAAAAAAAAAAAAAAGGAAGCTTTCCAGCCACTAACTTTGAGATAGAAAATCTTTGAATGCCTTCCTACCAGCATATACTATGGATTTTCTTCTTGACTCTTCGTTGAAAATCCCATGTTTCCCAGGCCAAACCTAGGCCCTGTGCAGAGCTATTTGTGATGTATAGATGATATCAGTGGTTAGAAATACCAGCAAGTCCCACAGTTTTCTGTGTCAGGACATCAGAGGTTACTATCTAGATACTGCTGCCATGGCACAGCATAGCATATGCATGAAAATAACTTACCCTGAGAATTTTCTTTAAGAAAATGTTTACAGAAGGACGAGTGTGTCTTTAGGTCTTTTTTCTCTATTATGGTCTTTGAAACCAAAGTATCAGAATTGGGCTCCTCCCCAAGTGTATTGAATCAGAGTCTCTCAGGATAAGGGAAGGAATCTACAAATTTTTGTCTAATGAGCCGATTAAAATGATTTGGTATCCAATGTTCTAAAATACAAATGAGTAAAGAATATCTGAGACAAGGCAAAAACATTTCTTAATAAGACAAATAATGTGTAAAGTAAAATCAGACATCATGATTAAGATCTATGAAAGAATGAATCTAATTAAAGTATTTATCTTTTAGCCTTAAGAATTTATAAACTGAGATTTATATCAAAATGCTTTCTTAATAGTATAAGAAGGATATTCATTGTCTGTGAAAAAAAAAAGAACAATTTAGAAATCCACAAGAAGGAAAACTATTAACTATGATATGATAAATAGATGCTGAGGATTAGCGTGGAGTACTTAAAAAGGAATCTGCAAGTAAAAAATATGCAAGAGAGATTGCTGCTTCATAACCTCCTCAGGAGCTTCCTGGGTTTAATCTGAAACAGGTGGAGGGTGTGAGAGACCAAAGGAAAAGGCATATCATCCAGATTCCTAGGTGGCAGGTTTGTAATAATAATAAGCAGGAGAGCATGGAAGAAGGCTCATCTTGATGGTTGCAAGAAGAGACTATCTCCTTGCCCACCAGACAGAGGTTAAATGTTTATATAGAGCACCTAAGTGGATTTGTCACTCTTTTGAGGCTGTATCCCTGGAGCAGCTTCTAGGAACAGAGAAGGCAAATTGAACACACATACCAAGACAAGGTAGGTGGGATGGAAGCCTCCAGCTGCCTGGGTCTAGCTTGTGGGTCAACCAGCAGTCAAGTTTTCCTAACTGCCTCCCCCAGTGCAAGTTTCGGGAGTTACAGGCAAATATAAAGATGAAAAAAATGAATGGTTCTAATCATGTGAAAATGTAAGTGATATTTTCAATGGATATACTTTCATTATAATACCATAGGTCTGAAAGAAAACATATTATATCAAAAATAGTTATCTCTGGAATGAAGTGGCAGTATTGAGATTAGGAGTTGAAATATAAGATGTATTTAGCCTTACCCATGATAATTTTGTTAAAATATTCACCTTAATTAAAATAATGCATTCCATGCTTCATGATTTACTTCCGTTCAGTTCAGTCGCTCAGTCATGTCCAACCCTTTGCGACCCCATTAACTACAGCACACCCGGCTTCCCTGTCCATCACCAACTTCCAGAGTTCACCCAGACTCGTGTACATCGAGTCGGTGATGCCATCCAGCCATCTCATCCTCTGTTGTCCCCTTATCTTCCTGCCCTCAATCTTTCCCAGCATCAAGGTCTTTTCCAATGAGTCAACTCTTCGCATAAGATGGCCAAAGTATTGGAGTTTCAGCTTCAACATCAGTCCTTCCAATGAACACCCAGGAGTGATCTCCTTTAGGATGGACGGGTTGGATCTCCTTGCAGTCCAAGGGACTCTCAAGAGTCTTCTCCAACACCACAGTTCAAAAGCATCAATTCTTCAGTGCTCAGCTTTCTTCACAGTCCAACTCTCACATCCATACATAACCACTGGAAAAACCATAGCCTTGACTAGACGGGCCTTTGTTGGCAAAGTAATATCTTTGCTTTTCAATATGCTATCTAGGTTGGTCATAACTTTCCTTCCAAGGAGTAGTTCAGTTCAGTTGCTCAGTCATGTCCGACTCTCTGCGACCCCATGAATCGCAGCACACCGGGCCTCCCTGTCTATCACCAACTCCTAGAGTTGACTCAGACTCACGTCCATCGAGTCAGTGATGCCATCCAGCCATCTCATCCTCTGTCATCCCCATCTTCTGCCCCCAATCCCTCCCAGCATCAGAGTCTTTTGCATTGAGTCAACTCTTCGCATGAGGTGGCCAAAGTACTAGAGTTTCAGCTTTAGCATCATTCCTTCCAAAGAAATCCCAGGGCTGATCTCCTTCAGAATGGACTGGTTGTATCTCCTTGCAGTCCAAGGGACTCTCAAGAGTCTTCTCCAACACCACAGTTCAAAAACATCAATTCTTCGGGGCTCAGCCTTCTTCACAGTCCAACTCTCACATCCATACGTGACCACTGGGAAAACCATAGCCTTGACTAGACGAACCTTTGTTGGCAAAGTAATGTCTGCTTTTGAATATTCTATCTAGGTTGGTCATAACTTTCCTTCCAAGGAGTAAGCGTCTTTTAATTTCATGCCTGCAGTCACCATCTGCAGTGATTTTGGAGCCCAAAAAAATAAAGTCTGATAGTTTCCATTGTTTCCCCATCTATTTCCCATGAAGTGATGGGACCAGATGCCATGATCTTTGTTTTCTGAATGTTGAGCTTTAAGCCAACTTTTTCACTCTCCACTTTCACTTTCATCAGGAGGCTTTTGAGTTCCTCTTCACTTTCTGCCATAAGGGTGGTGTCATCTGCATATCTGAGGTTATTGATATTTCTCCTGGCAATCTTGATTCCAGCTTGTGCTTCTTCCAGCCCATCGTTTCTCATGATGTACTCTGCATAGAAGTTAAATAAGCAGGGTGACACTATACAGCCTTGACGTATTCCTTTTCCTATATGGAACCAATCTGTTGTTCCATGTCCAGTTTTAACTGTTGCTTCCTGACCTGCATAAAGATTTCTCAACAGGCAGGTCAGGTGGTCTGGTATTCCCATCTCTTTCAGAATTTTCCAGAGTTGATTGTGATCCACACAGTCAAAGGCTTTGGCATAGTCAATAAGGCAGAAATAGATGTTTTTCTGGAACTCTCTTGCTTTTTCCATGATCCAGCAGATGTTGGCAATTTGATCTCTGGTTCCTCTGCCTTTTTGAAAACCATCTGGAAGTTCCTGGTTCACGTATTTCTGAAGCCTGGCTTGGAGAATTCTGAGCATTACTAGCATGTGAGATGAGTGTAATTGTGCGGTAGTTTGAGCATTCTTTGGCATTGCCTTTCTTTGGGAATGGAATGAAAACTGACCTTTTACAGTCCTGTGGCCACTGCTGAGTTTTCCAAATTTGCTGGCATATTGAGTGCAGCACTTTCACAGCATCATCTTTCAGGATTTGAAATAGCTCAACTGGAATTCCATCACCTCCACTAGCTTTGTTTGTAGTGATACTTTCTAAGGCCCACTTGACTTTGCATTTTAGGATGTCTGGCTCTAGGTGAGTGATCACGCTATCATGAGTATCTTGTTTGTGAAGCTCTTTTTTGTACAGTTCTTCTGTGTATTGTTGCCACCTCTTCTTAATATCTATTGCTTCTGTTAGGTCCATACCATTTCTGACCTTTATCAAGCCCATCTTTGCATGAAATGTTCCCTTGGTATGTCTAATTTTCTTGGAGCAGCCGAGAGGAGCTACCCCCTGTCCGAGGTCAGGGGCGGTGGCCGGGAGGAGCTATCCCCCACCTGAGGCCAGGGGCAGCAGCCGAGATGAGCAACCCCATGTCCAAGGAGTGGTAGCTGCACTGGCGCAGGAGGGCCTAAAGGAGGTATTCCAAGGAGCAGCTCTTAATTTCATGGCTGCAATCACCATCTGCAGTCATTTTGGAGCCCAGAAAAATAAAGTGTGACACTGTTTCCACTGTTTCCCCATCTATTTTCCATGATTGATGGGACCAGATTTACTTGGGTATATATTTTAAAACGGAGAAGACAATGGCACCCCACTCCAGTACTCTTGCCTGGAAAATCCCATGGGCAGAGTAGCCTGGTGGGCTGCAGTCCATGGGGTCCAGAAGAATCGGACACGACTGAGCAACTTCACTTTCACTTTTCACTTCCATTCACTGGAGAAGGAAATGGCAACCCCCTCCAGTGTTCTTGCCTGGAGAATCCCAGGGACGGGGGAGCCTGGTGGGCTGCCGTCTCTGGAGTCGCACAGAGTTGGACACGACTGAAGCAACTTAGCAGCAGCAGCAGCATATTTAAAAAGTGGTATAAACTTTTATATCAAAAAACAAACAAGCAAGGCTCTTGGGATATAACTATAAAGCATCTTATTTTTGACTTATCACCTTGTTATTTTTGTATTTTTCTGGATTTTTTGAGATATAATTGATACATAGTAGTATAAGTTTTGGGGCTTTGCTGATAAAGCTTACCTCAGTTGGTAAAAAATCTGCCTGCAATGCAGGAGACCCTGGTTTGATTCCTGGCTTGGGAAGATCCACTGGAGAAGGGAAAGGCTACCCACTCCAGTATTCTTGGGCTTCCCTTGTGGCTCAGCTAGTAAAGAATCTGCCTGCGATGTGGGAGACCTGGGTTCGATCCCTGGGTTGGGAAGATCCCCTGGAGAAGGGAAAGGAGTCGGACATGACTGAGTGACTTGTACTTCACATCAGTATAAGTTTAAGGTGTACAACATGATGACTTTTCTTACATGTATCATTAAATGATGACCACAAGTGTAGTAAACATTCATCATCTCATAAAAATAAGGGGAAATCTTTTTCTTATGGCGAGAACTCAGAATTTAAGAACATTCATATATACTATATGTCATTGTTAACTCTAGTCATTATGTTGTATATTGCAGCTCAGAATGCAGGCTGAACACCTTGTCCTCAGATAATCCCATGTGGGAAACAGGTTACTGAACCAAACTTGGGTCCACTTGCCCTCATGTGGTAAAGCCAATCTACTAACTCCTTGTGGTAAAGGAAAGTGTATCATTTATTGTAGGTGTTGTACAACGAGTCCAGGCAGCACATGCTCTAAAAACCCAAACTATCTACTGGATTTCAGAGAAGCATTTTTAAAGGCAAAGTGAGGGAGGGAAGTTACAGATATGTGATCAGCCCTGCACAGTTCTCTGACTGGTTGACAGTGTGGTAACAGGGTGCTGTCACAGGATTAGCATTGTCAGTCCTCAAGCTTCAGCCAGTCTGGGGACTGTGTGTTCATGGTCATCAAGCAGTTGACTTCTTCCATTTGATGGGAGCTTCAGCATCTGTAAAACAACTCAGGGACTGTGCATCAAATAGTGTTACCTGTGTACTTCAGGGAGGAACTAAATATTCTGTGATTTCCATGTGACTGGTACACTATTTAAATTTTCACCAATTAGGCTGGGCTAACTGCTATCCTTTAGTAAAAAATTATTTATTTATGGCTGAGTCTTTGTTGCTGCTCTTGGGCTTTATCTTGTTGCAGTGAGCAGGGGCTGCTCTCTAGTTGCGGCATGCAGACTTCTCACTGTGGTGGCTTCACTTGTAGAGCCTGAACTCTAAGCACGTGGCTCTGTAGCTGTACTCTCGGTTCTAGAGGGCTGGCTCAGGGTTGTGCTGCGTGGGCATAGTTGCCCCTCGGCATGTGAGATCATCCTGGACCAGCAAGCAATCGAACCTGTGACCCCTGCATTGGCAGGCGATTCTTTGGCAGGACCACCAGAGAAGCCGCTGACAGATATCTTTGTCACTTCATGTTCACATCCTTTCAGTCATTAATTCTTCAGCCAGACTTTTGTGATTCAGAAGAGGCCTGCTGCTGCTGCTAAGTCGCTTCAGTCGTGTCTGACTCTGTGCGACCCCATGGACGGCAGCCCACCAGGCTCCCCCGTCCCTGGGATTCTCCAGGCAAGAACACTGGAGTGGGTTGCCATTTCCTTCTCCAATGCATGAAAGTGCAAAGTGAAAGTGAAGTCGCTCAGTCGTGTCCCACTCTTAGCGACCCCATGGACTGCAGCCCACCAGGCTCCTCCGTCCATGGGATTTTCCAGGCAAGAGTACTGGAGTGGGGTGCCATTGCCTTCTCCACAGAAGAGCCCTAGGAGACTACAAGTCTTCTATAAATAAGAGGCAGGCAGAGAACACAGCAGCAGGAGTCTGTCCTGGAAAGGCCCCATGGGGTCCTGCTCAGTCACACACACATCAGTCCATTATGTTCTCAAAATACAGATGATACATAAAGTGAACTCCTTGAAGCCTCTCTCTAAAACTGAGTTAAAGAGGAAGAAACATTATCTTTCCAATGCAAGGGAATGAGTATTTGTAATTTTAACAAACAAAACCTTCCTCAAAATTCTTATAATAACTTTGTATGGAGTGTATTCTATATAAATATTGAGTCATTATGGACTTACCCTGTAAGAGAATTATACTTCAATAAAATTCAATATTTTAAGAAAATGTTTCCTCATAAATTTCTTACATTTGTTTAGCATGAATGAGGGCTTTGACTCCTAAAATTTGTTTTTCCTCACGTTGATTTTTATTATTTAGTTTTTTTTTTTTAATTGAAGTATAGTTTGTAAGTATCACATGGAGGTTGAGCTCCACACTCTTAAAATGTGGACCCTGTTGTCTTCAGGCTTCATCTCAGATTTAAGTCTCAGATTCAGTTATCATAGCATTGTCTTCTCAGGGGTGGTCTGAGTATGTTTTCCTTTATGGGCTCATAGCCATGGCAGTGAGTGAAATAAGGCTAATCCAAGCAAGAGAGAAAATACTTTGTTTTCCCCAGTCCTTAGAGCCAGCAAGGTGGATTTCAAATGAAGGTTTTCTTGATTCACACAGAAAAGCTTCTGGTTATGAGTAAAAAGTTTTCCTTTACTAATCTTAAATCAATATACCAGGAAATTTGGAAAACTCAGCAGTGGCCACAGGGCTGAAAAAGGTCAGTTTCATTCCAATCCCAAAGAAAAGCAATGCCAAAGAATGCTCACACTACCGCACAATTGCACTCATCTCACACGCTAGTAAAGTAATGCTCAAAATTCTCCAAGCCAGGCTTCAGAAATACGTGAACCGGGAACCTCCAGATGTTCAAGCTGGTTTTAGAAAAGGCAGAAGAACCAGAGATCAAATTACCAACATCCACTGGATCATCAAAAAAGCAAGAGAGTTCCAGAAAAACATCTATTTCTGCTTTATTGACTATGCCAAAGCCTTTGACTGTGTGGATCACAATCAACTCTGGAAAATTCTGAAAGAGATAGGAATACCAGACCACCTGATCTATCTCTTGAGCAATCTGTATGCAGGTCAGGAAACAACAGTTAGAACTGGACATGGAACAACAGACTGGTTCCAAATAGGAAAAGGAGTACATCAAGGCTGTATATTGTCACCCTGCTTATTTAACTTCTATGCAGAGTACATCATGAGAAACACTTGGCTAAAGGAAGCACAAGCTGGAATCAAGATTGCTGGGAGAAATATCAATAACCTCAGATATGCAAATAACACCACCCTAATGGCAGGAAGTGAAAAATAACTGAAGAGTCTTTTGATGAAAGTGAAAAAGGAGAGTGAAAAAGTTGGCTTAAATCTCAACATCAGAAAACTAAAACCATGGCATCTGGTCCCATCACTTCATGGGAAATAGATGGGGAAACAGTGGAAAACAGTGTCAGACTTTATTTTTTGAGGCTCCAAAATCACTGCAGATGGTGTCTGCAGCCATGAAATTAAAAGATGCTTGCTCCTTAGGAGAAAATCTGTCACCAACCTAGATGGCATATTAAAAAGCAGAGACATTGCCAACAAAGTAAAGGCTAGTCAAGTCCATCTAGTCAAGGCTGTGTTTTTTCCAGTAGTCATGTATGGATGTGAAAGTTGGACTATAAAGAAAGCTGAGTGCCGAAGAGTTAATGGTTTTGAACTGTGGTGGTGGAGAAGACTCTTGAGAGTCCGTTGGACTGCAGGGAGATCCAACCAGTCCATTCTAAAGGTCAGTCTTGAGTGTTCATTGGAAGGACTGATACTGAAGCTGAAACTCCAGTACTTTGGCTACCTGATTCGAAGAACTGACTCATTTGAAAAGACCTTCATGCTGGGAAAGATTGAAGGCAGGAGGAGAAGGGGATGACAGAGGATGAAATGGTTGGATGGCATCACCAACTCAGTGGACATGAGTTTGAGTAAACTCTGGGAGTTGATGATGCACAGGGAGGTCTGGCATGCTGCAGTCCATGGGGTCACAAAGAATCAGACACGACTAAGCAATTGAACTGAACTGAATCTTAAGTCATCGTTCTTGGAGCCAAGTAAAACAGGAAAAGAATGGGCTCATAATTTGAATAATACAATAAAGCACAGGGTAAATTTGCAGTTTAGACAAAGGAGCAGGGGTGTGAAAGGAGGAGTTCCTTATAGAAAGATTGGGTGATTAATCAGAAGAGGTCAAAGGAATTTCTGAAATGCTTGCTTGGCTTGGAGGCCGTGAAATCATGTTAAGGTTACTAGCTGGGGCCTGAGGGAAATCTTGTTTTGCAAAATCTTGGTGTTGTATATATTGTACTGTTTCATTTTTATTTTCCTAAATATATATATGTATATAATTTGATATAATTAATATGGTGCAAATAAATCATGCATTCATTATGGAATATTTATATTCTTTATATTCCTTAACTTTTTAAACTTTAATCTCTAAAAATCTGGTATGACATAAAACAAGCATGAAAAAGAGAAGAGAATGTTGCAAACTGAACATAGAAATTATATTGTTATTTAAAAATAGTTTTTAAGCATGGGAGTATATAATAATCAGTGTTATACAAATACCAACAAAGAGAAATATATTTGAATCAAGTGTAAGAAAGAAAATAAATTTTTAAAGTCTTATAAATAAACCTTTCAGGAATAGAAATGCTTTTGTCAAGTATTTGTGTTTACAATAATGTGTTTATATTCCCAGCAACATTAATTTGAAAAGATGCTTTAAATTTGACTTGTCAGTACAAAAATATCGCTTGGTTTATAAGACAATAGACTGTCAAGTATTTTGCATAGATATGCTGGACATTTTATAGATATGTAGTCACTAATTTATCCTTAAGAATTATTGGAAATCAAATTTAGATTGTTTTCCTGAGAAGGGTAAACTTGTCTATTGTGAGAATAGAAAAGTTGAAACCATCTGTCAGGCAGTGGCACTTAGGAATTAAATTCAGACAATCAAGGATAAAGTTTTGCATGAAAGCATGCATTAATCTGACAGCTTTATGTCTAAAATAAATAGCAATATGGTATGAATTTGGTGAGTGGGATAAGTAAGTAAACAGTCAAACAGTAATAAAGTAGATTTTCTTATTTCACAGCAATTTTTCTATTTCCTTCTGGAAACTGTTTTTTGATTATATATCTATTAATATATACTGTGTATAATTATTTCATGAGTTGTGTTTTCAATGTTTCCCTACTTTCTTATAAGAGAGCATTTGACGCCAACTGGTTTTGCACTGTTTCCTTTACTCAGAAGCTAAGTATATTTAACTCCTAAAGTTTTCCGTAAACACCATGTATTATAGAAGTTATTTGGTGTACTTTTATCATTGGTTTACTTGTCTCTGCTCAAATGACAGTCACTGAGTCTAGGGCAGGGAATACATTTTGTTCATCTTTGTAACTCAGAGGTAGGCACTCTTCTTGATAACTGGTAGAGAATCAATAAATAAAATAATTAAATGAATTAATAAGAGTTCTGGAATCTTCTCTCCCATCCGTTAGTCTGATTTCATCTTCTCAGTCCTGTTGCTTCTGATGCCAGTCTCTAATAACTGACATTTCTGTGTGAATTATGGGGAAAGACATGAAATGTCCTTTCCCTTAATTAACTAGGGATTCCACAGTGTCTCCAGTCTCTAGCAAGAGATGGAATTTAAACTAAGATTCATAAATGGTTAGACACAGCAGTGAAATCTGCAGTGTCTTCATTTCTATAAGCCTCGCCAATGATTTGCTGAAGTATTATTTCTATAGCCTGTTGAGATAAGAGACTCAAGATTCCCTAATCTGCAAAATGACGACAATGGTCATAGCACCTCAGTCAAGCTGTTGTAAGAATTAATGTGGAACCCAAGTAAAGCAAAGTGCATAGTCTGGTGTAGCTAGGAGTGCACTGAATTTACTGAGATGCATTTTGATAGAGGAATGTTTATAATCAGGCTCCTGTTGAATCTGGGGACATAAAATCAGTTACATAAACAAAATCATTCTGATTTTAAGCTTTCTTATGTTTTTTCAGCATAAAAGAGTTTTTGAATTTTTGCTATTATAATATTTTCCCTCCCTTGTCTGTCTACATTTAATAGCTGATTATAATTATGCCATTTTCAAAAAATGCCTAATTAAGACTTGAGGCTTTAATTATAAAATATCTGGTTCTGTGTGTGCATGCTTTTCTTATATTGCCATTATTTTATCCTTGGATCTGCAGAACTTCCATCCTTTGTGTGTATCTCATTCATTCCTTAATGCCTGATAATCTGTTGTCATTGAGAAATTAATCATTTGTGGCAAAGAGATAGAAAACTTTATTTGAGCCAAATTTGATGATTATAACCCAGGAACAGCATCTCAGAAAACTCATGAGTACTGGGCTTCCCCGGTGGCTGAGTGATAAAGAATCTGCCTGCAATGAGGGAGACATGGGTTCAATCCCTGGGCTGGGAAGATCTCCTAGAAGAGGAGCATGGCAACTCACTCTATTATTCTTGGCTGGAGAATCCCCATGGACAGAGGAGCCTGGTGGGCTACAGTCCATAGGATCACAAAGAGTCAGACGTGACTGAAGCGACTGAGCAGGCAGGCACTCTGTTTTACCAATTAGAAATCAAGGCACAGTTATATAAGTTTTTTGAGGCAGAGGAGACTATGTCAAATGACATATTATTGACAGTTTATGTAATCCTGATCTAAGTGTCCTTCCGGTGGGTCATGTGACCCCTTACAAGATCAAGAAGGAGTGTTAGTTTTTTGCAGAGTTGTCTGGTTGATTCTTGTTGATGCTAGAGAATATTGGTTTTTATGGTTGAGCAGGTGTTTCTGCCAGTGGAGGAGGTTCGGTTCATGTGTAATTCAGATACACAGTGCACAGCCAGGGGGAAAGGGCACAGAAAAAAATTTTATGTATAATTTTTTCTTGTCTTGCCAAACAATATGAATTTTACTTCACATTTCCAAACAGAGAAAGCATTTAAAGACTTTGAGCAAGAATAGAGTTTGAACAAGAGAAAATAATACCACATGAAATATGCAAACATCTTGTAGACTTGTCATGATAAAGTTGGATTTTATAGTCAGTAAAATGGAAAACAATATTTAAGCATAAGAGTGGTATGATCTAGATAGTTTTAGAAGAATCAAATTGGCCAATGTGTGTTAAATTGTTTAACTGGGGAGGGCAGTTGGGAGGTCAGTGTGATTGTAACAATAAGACTTTCGGTTGTGCAGACTGGAGTAAAAACTGGAAAGGGTGATAAAGAGTAATGGAAATGAAATGCCTGTGAGATTCTGGGGACAAGATCAATAATAGTGTTAATGAATTCAATAGGGGAGGATATGGGAAAACTAGAAATACAGGATGATGTCTTATTTTGTTTTTGTTTTTGGTGTCAAAGTAAAACTCACAGGGCATTTCATTTTTTAAAAGTCTCTAGGAGAATGCATAAGGATAATTTTCTTTTCCTGTGTATTTGGTATTCTCGTTTATACCACATGTTATAAATGTTGTCTTCTCTTCAGATAGATTGTAGGTCACTGTCAATAAAAATCGGGAAATCCATCCTACCCTAATACTAAGTTACTATTTTTGGTCTAAAGTTAATTTCTATCTTTATCAAATTAATACACCTCTAGAGCTTAACTTTGTAAATTGATTTTATTTGAAAAGAGAATGTTGAATTATTTTCCAAATAAAGCAACTCAAGAAATCCAGATCAGGTCCTATAGGTATAATGTTCTGAGGATGGTAGGATTTATTTTTTATTGCAATGTTTATTTGGTGATCTTTAAAAAATATGGAAAACTTTGCAGATCCCTGTTTTCCTTAGACCCTTTTTTTTTTTATTCTAGAAAAGTAGGTTCAATCAAATTTATTGTAAGGCTTAATGGCTTAGGTAAAATACCACTCATGGAAATATTTTAGACATTTGCAATCACAGAATGAGTAAATTGGAGGAGAACTTTGTTTTCTAAGATAGACACCTATGTCTCTATCAGTGAGTTGGTTTTCCAATTTTTGACAATAAATCTACACTGGTAAATAGTTGAACTGCCATTAATATAACAATTTTGGATGATACTTGACATTTTTAATGAACACTTGATAAGAAATACATCCATGGCATTGTTATTTTAGCAAAGTGTTATTTGATGGTGTGTAGAAAAAAGGTCAGGGTTACATTGCACCACATTCAGTTTTAACTTTACTGTATGAAGTACCACAAAACTTCCCCAGCGAGCATTACAATCAAAGTCAGCTTGCTGCCCTTTTACTTCTATATAACACAGTATCAAAAACATTTTATCTGCCAATATGTGATTCTAGTGACCTCTGACATTTTTGAGCATATATTCTCATACATCATTAGAGGTTTTATGCCAAACCAATAACAAACTTCTCTGCTGTTGTCAAATGCCTCCTAAAGCAAAAGGTTAATGATCAATAAAATGCACTGACATAGTTCTTTTTGCTGCCATACCTCATCTATTTCTTTTTTCACTTAATCTGCACATGCTTTTAATATATTTTCTGAGTAGTTTTTGTTCTTTTCATTTAATGAAGAATAAATGATGTGCCATTTTCTCTTTATAAAGTAACAGTCTACTGGGATTCTCTCCACGTGGGCCAGTTATATTCAAGATGCCTTTTATTTGCCCTGTGATAGTGTTTTACTCATCATTTGACAATTGTGTGCCTTTAGAAATTAAAAGTCTCTGTGAAATCTCTAGTTTCCATGAGTTTGCACAAGGATATAAAGTTCATGTAAATGCTGTCTAGCTTAGGGGACTAGGAACTAGTGTTCGATACTGAAAAGTGATCTAAAATAAGGCTCAGCAAACAGAAACCTTAGGTGAAGTTGACCCACAACCGGTTTTTTGTAAATAAAGTTTTATTGGAACACATCCATTCCTATGGATTTACATATTGCCTTTGGCCGCTTTCATGCTACATTGACAGAGTTGAGTAGTTGCTGCAAAGACTCTCTGACCCTCAAAGTTGAAGATATCATCTGGCCCTTTACAGGGAAAAAAAAGATTGCTGACTCTCGGTTTAAATAAAATCAAACCTGTTTCTTTTTGAAGCTACAAAATCACAAGAATATATATTATTGACATGACATAGATTGTCAGATTTGAGCTGTTTGAGGGTCTATAGAAACTAGAATTTGCAAAGAAAAACGTGGACTGTTGTCCCTTTTTAAAATATAGAGCCCAGTGTTAGTCAGTGGTTATACATGCTTCAAAAAATATACCAGCCTCAATAAATGGTTATTCTTTAGGAGGAAAAGAAGGAATTTTGGCTTTTTTACTGCATATACTATTATACTTGCAGAATTTCTGTATAGTAGGCACATGGCATATCAGGGTACTTTTACTTTAAATAGATTTCTATATTACTAGACTTCTTTCATAGCTCTGTCACAACCTCTGTAATTATTATATGAGACATATACCTCAATTAAGAATTCTTAGGATTTCTGTTAAAATATAATTTTTAATAATACTACTTTAAAATTATGTGAAATGTAAAGGATATTGTAGTCAGCATTTCCCTTGAGCTCCAATGCAACCCAGTAAAATGGAGCCAGTATTTTAACCACTTCCAAGACAACAAAAATGATACTTCCGGTATATAATGCCTGTGCATGTATACAGAGGATGATGATGATGGCCATTCAAAGTGGCTCTGATGTTAGGATAATTGCTTAGAACTGCCTAATGAAGTTAGTGCTATTACCCCTGCTTTATAGAAACAAACAAAAGGAAAACAGGTTTTGAGTGTCTAAGTGTTTCCAGTCTAGATAAGTATCTAGGTGTTTGACACCAATCATGAGATACCTCCTAGTAGGTTGAGTGAGTACATTTAGGGTAGAATGAGTTGATCAGGAACATTCATGGAAGTTCTCTGTATAAGAGGGGTCAGTTTCTGTGCTTTTGAGGAATTAGTTAGTTAAGATGAATTTGATAGTCCACATTCGACCCTCAAAGAAATGAATTTGAACTTCTGGGAGCCACTTACACGTGGATATTTTTCAATAGTAGATTCTATTGTGCTACATAATTTATGATTGGTGGAACAGGTGGATTTAGAGGAACAGAGGACACAGAAGTACCTCCAGGATCTACAGGGCTGACAATACATGAATATTTGTGGAGAGTGGGTGCCCCAACCCTGATATTGTTCAAAGGTTAAGTATGTATCGTACCGATTCTAGATGCTGGGACTAAAATTTTCAGATACTTTTTAAATAGTCACTTCACTGTAATCCTACAAATTTGAACAGAGCTAGCCATGTGCCTTTTTTCTTTCCTATTACACGTTACTTTTATAAGTATCCTGGCCAACGTGTATGCAAGTCTTTAGGCCTACCTTCTAGAAACAAGATGGCAAGGTCAAAAGATAAGCAATAGTGTTAATAGATATTGCCAAATGCCCCTCCAATATGGTGTACCAGAATGTAACCATCAATGTTTCACCAGGATAGCCATTACCTACAGTTTAATTTTTTACTAAGGGAGCTCTTAGACTCTTAGATTAGAACCACTAGCATACCAGCTAATAAATAATCACCTGTCAGTACACAAAGGGCCTACTCTTAGTTCTTGACTATGCTGAGTTTTTTAGCATGCTATTATGTGTCTGTTTATATGGGAAATAAAATGTATCTAATATATTCAACTAACAGACTGGCTATATTAGGGGACAAGTGTATTCTCATTTTATGAGGAAGTACCTTCTGAGATAGCCATTAGAAAACATGGTTGTCTATCCTAACTTCTGATTTCTTGCTTTATTTCTTTTAATCCTGCATAAGCCAAGTCACCTCTTTGCTCTTCTGTATTCCATCTGTCAAATGAGTGTAGGATTGGATCATCCCTAAATATTCTTCTAGGTTTAACTTGTCATTAATGTGTAAATGTGGATATAATGAATAATGTATTACTACTCAATGTTAGTTCTTGATTTTTTTTTTTTTTTTTTTTTTTTTCTTTTGTTTATCTAGTAATTTGTGATTTAATCTTTTCAAACAGAAAACACAAATCAAAGACCTGGATCTCTCAGTTTTCACCTGCATGAGTTTAAGTGCTGTCGTATCTAGCTGGTTCATTAACACATTGTGCTTATAGGGCACACTGGGCTTTTGATGGATGAATGAAATAACTGGGACCCCTTTAGGTTGACTGGGATAGGGGAAACCATTCAATAGAGCAAAACCATTTTTTTTTTTTTTACCATACTCTAGGAAGGTTTTCAAAAATTATGGTAGGTTATTTAAACAACAGCTTCTTAAATTTCATTTTTTTGGCCACTCAGGGAGGCGGGTCTTCCTTGCAGCATGTGGAATCTTTTCATTGTGGCTGACACTCCGGATCTTGTCCTGGCTGCGCCCGGGCTCCAGAGCACATGCGCTATGTAGTTGCAGCGTAGGTTTCTCTCTTGCTGAGACGCGGGGATTCCAGAGCTCCTGGGCTCAGTAGGTGTGACACGCAGGCTTAGTTGCCCTGTGTCACGTGGCATCTTAGTTCCCCAACCGTGGATGGAACCCACGCCCCCTGAATTGGAAGGTGAATTCTTACACACTGGACCGTGAGGGAAGTCCGTGCTTCAGGTATTTCTGAAGTTGATAATTAAGGGCTTTCCAGAATCTAAGCACATAAAATATCTGTATATAATATTTCATATTTATGTAACTTGATATTTTTGAGGATACACCCTCTGCTTTGAGCTTATTAATATTTACAGTGATAGTTCACTAAGTTGTTGAAATATCACCAATGTCTAATACTTTATTTGAATTTTGATTGATTTTATTCAACAAAATCTGACGAACTTTTATAAGCTAAGTGCCACTCTAGGTGCTGGGAAACACATCCAATAAACAAGAGAACAACAACAAAAAAAGCCCTGCCCTTGTGAAATTTACATTCATGAGATTTTATGTCAGGAAGTGCAGTGATTAAACTTAATACTGTTTTGTTCTTTTAAAATCCCAAGACTTGACTACATCAGAGTATTTTTTTTTTCTTTTTTGTTCTGGTAAAAGAGAATCATGTTGATTAGAAAAATAACTTGATCCCAAACAGTGAGTCCATCTTTGCTTAAGATTGTGATATTTGACCTTTATTCACCTCAGCCACTTAAAGGATCTTTTGGGAGCCGTGATCATTCAGCAGGGGGGAACAATACATTTAGGCCTGTAAATCATAATTTTGTACATACTTTACAAAAGCATAAGACCTTCCCTAGTCCATCCATAGAGCTAAAAGCTCTGACCTAGAATACCTATTTGATAAGTTAATGGATGGGGAACACATGTATACCTGTGGCGGATTCATTTTGATATTTGGCAAAACTAATACAATTATGTAAAGTTTAAAAATAAAATTAAAAAAAAAAGAATAATGTGCTATTTGATTTGAGCTATTTTAAATGTGTAAATCCGTTACACATTTTATTCATTCAGTGGTTGATTTATTCCACATATATTTTACTAAATACAGATGCTCTTAGGTGCCAGACACTGTCAGGCAATACTATTATTCTCAAAACATTTTAATATGATTACTTAACATGTGGGTTTTGTCATAAAACCAATCAGTGAAGTATCTTGACTGAACCAAGTTTTGTGTAAAATTTACAAGGAAACATTCGTGCATTTACTAAGCATTACTCCTTCTAGTTTTTATCAGAACTTAACAAGAGGAAATTTTCATCTTATTTTTTATCAGGACTTAAGCAACATAATTTGACTATGTAGTTGTTAGAAACCTATATTTCATATAAAATAAATAGAAGTGAAAATAAACTGTTGGTTTTCTCTCGGTACATTCCAGTGTGTTTCCTTTGTGAAGTCCAAGATTATGCATAAGATGAAAAGAAGCAGCTTCACTCACTGAATTCTAAAAGATGAGTCATTGAAGCCCTTATACGTCTGTCAAGTATCTGTACTGATTTGAAGTATCATATTAAATACTGCATATTTTAATTATCTAACACAGTTTAATTTGTCCAAGTGGCATTGGTAAGTTTTAATGTAATAAGCATTACCAACTTTAGATTAGGTCTTGTGAGACCAAATGACACCAGAATTATAAGTAGAAAGTGTCTGCTATGCAATTATGCATCAATTTAAAATCAACATGCTCGAAGATCTTATGGTTAGAAATGAGATTTAGGTCCAAACCGGCCTCTTTGTGATTTACTCTTTACATCTGTGTATTATTCTTGTCCATGATTAAATGCTATAGGAAACACAAAACTTTCCACTTGAGATTACTAACTTCTTAAAGTTGTAGTCTAGAGAGATTGTCACTTACCAAGTGATACAGTTTTTTAGTATAGAAGCTAGCATAGAACGCAAGTGTCTGTGTGGGCCTGTCAATAAATCATTATCCCTTAGAATATTGAGAGAAAATTATTGAGCTTCTATAAAAAGAATAGAAATCCATTAACAGGGGAAGATTAAAATAGCTTAAATTTCTTATTTGAATTTAAAGTTATGAGACAATCCATGCCATCTATAATAGTTTCTCCCCAGGTAAATAATAATGCATATCATTGAACTTTTAACTATAAAGTTTGAATAACTGAATGGAAATTAGTGAAAAACTTACCCTCTGGTTCCATTTCTAGCAATGTAGCAGGTGAGGATCTAGGACCAGTCTTTCTTCTGAAAACAGTAAATAAAATAGAGAAATGTACATGTAGTCTAGCAAGAAAGCAAAAAATTTAAAGCAATAATTAAGTGAAGGCAAGAACTGGAGAATAATTGGAAAACTGCCACCCGCTTTCACCTTGAGGGCACATGTGAATCAGATTTGCTGAGTATCATTTCTTGTTATACTTTTTCACAGGACTGGAAAAGGTACTGGTACAGAAGGGAAAAAAAATTCTAAAGCTAATTCAAAATGAGAAAGGGAAACAGGGATCCTCTTTTATGATAGCTGGGTCTCAAAAGGGCTACAGTCTCCATCTAAACTTGAATTAAAAGTAACTGTGTATTCACATGAAAATGGGGGAATTGCCTGTAACTAGAAGCTGATATTTGAACCAGTCTATGACATAAATTCATACTATGTGGTCAACACAGAACCACTTCAAGCCAGAAATTTAGATATAAGTGTTTCCCAAGTAATAGTGCATTTAAGACCCATGCCAGGACCAGATGACAAATCCCCTCAGGAGGTACCCACCTGCATCCCACAACTCAAAAGGTGTTTCACATGTAAGTCTACGAACAAAATGAGCAGCAAACAGTTAAAAATTGATAAACACATAAGGAAATAAGGTACCACGAGTGAAAGTCAGTAGAAACAAGAAAAAGCAAACTCAGCTTTCTTATAAAGTGTAAATTTTCTTATAAAGGGATAAAAGTAGTAACTCATTACCTTAGAAAACACTTGATTATCTTAGAGCCATAAACGTTTCATCACTGGTTTTTTCCTTAGAATACGCAATGCTAATGTATCCTGGTAAGAGAGTATTTATTGTAACATACTTAGTGAAAGTTGGCAATGCTACATTATTAGAAAGTCTACTGTACCTGAGAGACTACTTTTCTTTCTTTCTTAGGAAAGAAGTAAAAAGACTGAAAATATGGGCTCAAAATCATACGAAGGTCTTTTACCCAATAATACATGCGTATTCAAAGGCCCAATTGTGGCACTTGGGATGGGTTCTCCGATCTTTGTTGCGGCATGTGAGATCTTTAGTTGTTAATGAGGAACTCTTAGTTGTGGCATGTGGGATCTAGTTCCCCAATCATGAATCTGCTCCCAACCCCTTACATTGGGAGCACAGAGTCTTAGCCACTGGACCATCAGAAGTCCCTGGCAATGTATTTAACTTTGAACCTTTGCACTATTCATCTGAAAAATAGTCTTACTATATCCATATTCCCAATACCCACAATGCGTTGCTGTGAGAATTGAGAAAACACCTGTAAAGCATGTATCGTAGTGCAGCACATTAATCTGTTGATTGTTAGCAGTCTTACCCATTCCTCCTTTTCCGGGGTTAGTCCCATGAGACCGAGTAAGTTACTCTTCTACGTCCTTCAGAGGAGAAGGATCATCTGTCCCCACGTTTATCAGGTTTAAGGCTCTTCAGTTTTTAGGTGGCTGAATTGGGCCTTTAATCTGTACCTTTAAGTCTATGATGTGTAATTATGTGCTAAGTCTCAGGAAAATCTAAGGATTCATCTGAGACTCATCTGTTGGCTAGCAATGTAGTTTCACGGACTTGAATAATCAGATATTAGAACTTTCCAAGTGCTTCCTCAATGCCCTCTCATAAAAGGGATTCAGTGGGCACCAGCTTAGTTTCTGTGGCATTTTGGTTTCTGCATTTTCTGACAATGAGAATCCCAGCCTCTACATCCTTTGAAGCGTTGGGTTGACCAAAAAGTTTGTTTGAACCTTTCCATGTTATAGAAAAATCCAAGCAAACTTTTTGACCAACCCAGTATTTACTTATTTGCTCACTCTGCTTATGTGTAACCAAGATAGAATTGCCACCACCACCTGCTAAAACCCTTACCACCTCTCCTTTCCCTGTCCACATCCCAGTTCCTCATACCAAGAACTGCACCCTCAAACATCCCCTAACTATATTCTCCTCATGCAGGGATGCCTTCATCATCTAGATAAGTCCTGACACCCTGAATCAAGTTGCTTTCCCGTGTGGATGACAACTTTAGTCTGCTCGGGCTCAGGTACCCCATGGCAGACCGTCTTCCGCATGCCTGCCCTCTGACCCCTCTGGGGCTCTAACACCCCACACTGGATAGCACTCTGTAGCCTGCTAGGACTCTGACACTACCTCCAGGCTATCTGCCAGGCTGCCTCCTCCACCCCATTCCATACTTGCTCTAGAACACCCCTCTTCATCTCTGATCTCTGGTTCCCCTTGTACGTCCCCGCCCCAGAACCCCACCTGGACACTTACTTTGCTCACCTCCACCTAATGACTTTAGGCCTGAACTCTCTGAGGAGGGAATACCATGCTAAATTGAGTCCTGAGAAAAGTGAGGCTGTCAGCTACTACTGAAAACAAAGAGGCCTTTGTTTCTTGAATTCTGGAATATACCATCTTCTACTTGCTGAAGTCTCCCAGATATTGTCCAAGTATTGAAGTCTCCTTTGTCTTGGAGAATGTTAGGATAAGACAGAATTTTAAAAAGCAAATACAATGTAATACGCAGAGTTCATTTCTATAAATACATGTATACACCACTCTCAAAGAACCCCAGATTTTTGAAAATTAATTTCTATTTCCATGATGTATACAATTTCTTATTAGAAATAACTGCAAGATAAAATTACAGGGTTGCCTTAAGAGGACTTAATATTTGAGATTTGCTAGCTATCAGAGAGACGGTTTAACCTCATAACACTTTTTGTCAGACACTCTGAGATCTAAAGATTATGTAAGTAATAAAGACATTGTATTCCATGTCCCTAGAAGAAGCTTTTGAGGATGAATCTCCTTAGAAGTTAATTGGACAGTATTCTCCTGAATGCTTGGAGAAGGCAATGGCACCCCACTCCAGTACTCTTGCCTGGAAAATCCCATGAACAGAGGAGCCTGGTGGGCTGCAGTCCATGGGGTCGCTAGGAGTCGGACTTGATTGAGCGATGTCACTTTCACTTTTCACTTTCATGCATTGGAGAAGGAAATGGCAACCCATGCCAGTGTTCTTGCCTGGAGAATCCCAGGGACGGGGGAGCCTGGCAGGCTGCGGTCTATGGGGTTGCACAGAGTCGGACACGACTGAAGCGACTTAACAGCAGCAGCAGCTCCTGAATGCTGTAAGGAAGGACTTAAGACATTTCAGTGTGCTTGCTTTGGGATGTAAGGATTATGATTGAGTAAAGAAGGGTGAAGACTCCCAAGAAGAAGTAGAAATCACTGTGTGTCAGGTAAAATGAGTGATGCCCCTTGGGCATATTCTGGTGTTTTACATAACACAGAAAAAGTCAAACCATTCTTAGCTTGTCCTCCTAAGGTAAGGAATAAATATAAGTAAAAATATTACATTCTTCCTCTCCCAACTTCTTCTGAGAACAACGTTTTAAACTTGGCTATATTTCTATGAAATTTTCATTTGTAGCTAAGGCTGTTCAGCCCAGATATAGGAGCTGTTAATACCCAGGGTTTTAGTGAATTACACACTGCATCTCCTGGGTAGAAAAGAAACCATTTGCAAAGACTGTTCATTGCATTACATAATTCCACATGAAATTCCTAGAATAATTCTCTTTTTATTACTCAGAACTCATTAAGGAAGACATGTGCATTAAAACAATATGCATGTGGTGAGTGGTATGTTTTCACCTTAAAATAAGTTAGACACCTACTTGAAACCTTTTATACCATCAGTTTGACACCTCCATTGGCTCACAAGTATGTTAGGCTCTTAATCAGTTTCACTCACATACAAAAAAAAAAATTTCTATTTGAATATTTCCTGACTATTTTTGGAAACATAATTCCAGGGCTTTACTGTAAGTTTTCAGCAGCTTTGCTATATTTTATTTTGGTTCAAAAGAAGAAGATGATGGAGATTTTTCACATTCTCATATAAATATGATATCATGAGAAACAGTCCATAGGATTTATTAGAACTGCATAGATGATACCTTTTCTAAATAATTTACAGCTGGAAAATGAACTGAATATCTAGGAGAGCCGATTATTTTTAAAGACATTTCACTGCAAGTAGATACTGCTGCTGAACAAGTGGCTATAATTCTCAGTAGTTGCATTTAGTCTGAGAAAATGATTCTTTCTTTGGCAACTCAGTTACATTTGTCTCAAAACACCAAAGATCATGCACATAAGCTTTTATGAAGGTGGTATTTCATATACAGGTATTTAATGCAAATATTTAATTTCATTGAGACATATGATGTCACAAATATTATGGAATCTTACAGATAAGAATGATTCTGAAAATACCACCTTTATGCAGCCAAGAGCTCTGGTTGGAAATCACGCAGTCTAGAGTTCACGGAGAAGGCAATGGCACCCCACTCCAGTACTCTTGCCTGGAAAATCCCATGGACAGAGGAGCCTGGTAGGCTGCAGTCTATGGGGTCGCTAGGAGTCGGACACAACTGAGTGACTTCACTTTCACTTTTCACTTTCATGCATTGGAGAAGGAAATGGCAACCCACTCCAGTATTCTTGCCTGGAGAGTCCCAGGGACGGGGGAGCCTGGTGGGCTGCCGTCTATGGGGTCCCACAGAGTCGGACACGACTGAAGTGACTTAGCAGCAGCAGCAGCATACTAACCTTCAACTTGTTTGACTATAATTAACAAACAAAGTATATTTATATGTTTATAATATGAAAGTAAGTGAAGTCGCTCAGTCTTGACTATTTGCGACCCCATGGACTGTAGCCTACCAGGTTCCTCTGTCCATGGAATTTTCCAGGCAATAGTACTGGAGTGGATTGCCATTTCCTTCTCCAGCGGATCTTCCCGACGCAGGGATCGAACCCAGGTCTCCCGCATTGTAGACAGATGCTTTACTGTCTGAGCTACCAGGGAAGTCCTATATGAAAGTAAAATATATCTATTTATAGGCATAGGTAAATATGTAGATAGATAAATACAGCTTAGTCATAAACACAGATATATATAATAAAACATAGATATGTCTTGCCTCTTAAAGTGGTTAAATTGTAATGCATTTTAAAGAATTTACCCAAATTACCCAAGTATACAGTAATTTCTCAATCAAGTGTAGGTCTTATAAGTGACAAGGCAGAAGCCAGAGTGAGTTTGTCCAATCAGGGATTAAAAGAGAAGGAAAATGATCATGTTAGAGAAACATTATGACTAATCATAGCCAATTTAGCAATTTATATTAAGATACTCCCTTCCAAATGTGACTTTGTTATGAAACAGAGGGAAAGAATATCTCCCAGGCTGGCACAGGGAAGAGCAAGGTATATATAAAAGATGAAAAAGGTAATGATTTTCTTTGTATAGAGTGGGTACTTTTGGTGCTGAGTTAATATCCTGAGAATTTTGCTTACTGCTTCACACTGAAATGTGCAGGTAGATTTCATAGGTAGGACTCACTGGCTCTGCTGATGACATCTAAACAGACAGGGGCAGGAATGGTTACAGAGCTGATTCTTGCTAGAATCAGTACTATTTGTCATAGAGTTTAATCCCACAGAAATCATTAACTAGAGTGCCAAGCAATTAGAGTGAAAAAGCAAAATGTATAAAGAAGTCTCCAGAGCAAGACGGAGCTACTGTGTGTTTTGATTATTGATCCCTTTGAGTTTAGCCTCCTTATCCAGCCTCCAGTCAGTTAGTCATCTGAGCAGAGCCAAATGAAAATCCATTATGTTTATTTCTTTGCTTTCAAGATACAGACCAAGGCAACCATAAGGTCAAGTTTACTATTATGTGAACACTTGTGGATTGGAACTGGAAAACCATGTAAACAATAAAAGTAGTTCCTAGGCTAGCTCAGAGTCTTTCTCTGGTGATTCACAATCTCTTTGGTTCTGCCTCCCAGGCCTTTGAATACAAAGCCTAAACTCTCCTCTATGCTATACTGCTCCTGCAAATGTTAGTGACCAACATGATTAAGTTTAATTTTTATGAACTCTAGACTTGCATAGTGAGAGCTGAGTCCCTATGGCCTCTCCTTATGAATGCTGATAGACCTTGAGAAAAACTGAAAATGAACCTTTGATCTTGTTACCAAATCCAAGCTTGCCCTGCTCACCACACGACAGGCCAACAATTGGGAGATGAGGTGTTGTGGCAGGAAATAGAAACTTTATTCGGAAAGCTGGGTGTCTAAGATGATGACAGGCTAGCGTCCTAGAGTACTGTCTTATTGGGGCCCGGATGCCAGTTCTCTTACAGAACAGAGAAGGAGAAGAAGTGAGCAAGTAAAGTAAAAAGGCCATAAATCTTGCAAAATGTCTCCTGGCTTGGCCAACATCAGGGAGGAGATGTGTCGATTTCTGCTTTTCTGCAGACTTTAACAGGTGAGCAGGGTCAGAATGTCTCCCTTGAGCTGAACAAAGGATTTTAGTTTAACATTCAGGCCAAAGGGAAGGGTTCCCTAAGATAGGCCATTTTGTATGTTTACAGCTATAGACAGCATGCTTTCAGTGATGACCCTATCAAAAGCAACAGAGAGCAAAGGTTAAAGGAAAAGAAAAAGATCCAACATGGATAGATTCTGTTCTTCCCTAGTACAGTCTCCCCTGACTCTGAATATGGAGGAGATGACACCACTACTTCAATCCTTATTTACCCCAATCCCTTGTATTCATGTCACCACCAAATTATCTTGATTATTTTACCTCCTGAATGTATATCAGATCTGTCCATGTTTTTCCATGTTCACTACCATTATTTTTGTTCAAGCCACCCTTTGTCTGGCATGAAATATTTACGAGGATCGTTTGTTTCCTTGTTAGTCCTATCCAAGACAGTATTCACACTGTGACCCAAGAGATCTTTATAAAAATGGAATCCGCTGTATGACATTTAATTTGTACGTCTTCAGATCTTTTCTGTTGTTCTTTAAATCTTCAATGAGGTCACAAATGCCGTACCTCTTTGCCCTCCTCCCACTATGTCAGGGCCACCGTGTAGGGCTTCTCTGGTGGCTCAGCTGGTAAAGAATCCACCTGCAATGTGGGAGACCTGAGTTTGATCCCTGGGTTGGGAAGATCCCCTGGAGAAGGGAACGGCTACCCACCCCAGTATTCTGGCCTGGAGAATTCCAGGGACTGTCGCAAAGAGTCAGACATGACTGAGCGACTTTCACCATGTCCACATAGTGAGTTCTTTTTCCTGCTGCGCAGAGTAGCTTTTCCAAGTCAAGGCCTTCTCATCCTTTTCTTCTTTCCTTGCTATCCCCCGTTCATATCTGACCCTCATGACATAGGTCATGGGGACAAGAATTATATATAATATTATATGTTGTTCATCTATAGCCCCGGTACCTAGCATAGTACGTGGTACTTAATGATTTGACTAAAGGAGAATGAAAAGAGAAGGTGACAGAAAATTTTAAACCATTTGTTTCACATTGAAGGAGCTTTTTATGAGGTACAACAATTGTTTAAAGACCAAATGGAGAAAAGTGATTCAATTTAAACTGGCATAATTTACACATGAAGAACTTAGCCAACAGGGACGGGAGGAAAATCTGTCCAAGATGTGACTAAGACATTCCCCTGGATATCTGTATTAGTGCTGCTTTAGAACATCTTTAAACCCAATGATTATCTAAAAACATATGGTGATGACAAATTCTCATGCATTCATTATTATGTCATATGGTTATATATGAAACAACTTTCAGATTGTTGTTGACATTTTCGTCTCATTGAATCGTTGAGATGGCTATGTCCCAAATCTAAATCCGCATCTGCCTGTCAACACTCCGAGTCTCTAAAAGTAAAGAGAGCACCCTGAAATTTGGTGCATTCGTATTAATGCAGGAATTTCCCTCTTAGATTCCTTTTGATCTTTGACACAATTGGACAAGTCTGGGAGATTTGAGAGCCTCAGGAATTCATAGAAACTTCAGGTTGTTCCATGGTGGGGGAAAAAAAAATCCACCATGACTGCAGCAGACATAAACAAACTTGTCAACTCTTTAATTAAAAAGAAGCCTTAGTATGTCTTCCATTTCCCTTACTCTCTGGATAAGCTGGGCTCTGATTGATCTTGGACAATTATATTCTTTGAGTTTTAAAACAAGAGTGATGATGGATTGAAAAGTTGGGAGGTCCCCTCCCAGGCTAGGTATTAGCATCTGACTGCTGAGTTCATGGGTCAGTTGAAGGGAGTTGTGTGGGTAAGGAAGGGAAGGGAAGGATTTACTTCTTTCAATGAAGGGCTCCAGAAAATGACAAATTACTACATGTCATAGACATTTATAGGTTCCCAGGTGGCGATAGTGGTAGAGAACCCCGCCTGCCAAAGCAGGAGGCCCAGGAGATGCTGGTTTGATCCCTGGGTCAGAAAGATCCCCTGGAGAAGGGCATGGCAACCCATTCCAGTATTCTTGCCTGGGAAACCCCATGGACAGAGGAGCCTGGTGGGCAAATGTCCATGGGATCACAAAGAGTCGGACACAACTGAAATGACTTAGCATACATTCATAGTCACTGCCAGTTGTCAAAATCATGAGGTTTAAATCTCTGAATGATGGTGATCTACTGTAGACTGTAAAAGTGTTCAATTTAAGAGGATGAGAATGGTTTTTTGAAGGTGTAATAATAAGAGGATCTGAGGTTACATTCACATTGACTTTTTAAAAGTAGCTAAAATGGTACTATCATACTTAAAGGCACTTTAGAAATCAAGTGATCATTGTACCTGGGAAGGACATACATTTAAAAAAAAACAAAAAAGTCACCACCTCCAGGTCATTATGTTGTCCTCAAAATGTGCTTGCTTGAAAAAGATTATACT
The DNA here is from genome assembly GCF_027580195.1 of Bos mutus. Lineage (NCBI taxonomy): Eukaryota > Metazoa > Chordata > Mammalia > Artiodactyla > Bovidae > Bos > Bos mutus. The sequence continues at coordinate 27,713,024 of NC_091638.1, forward strand.
TTGAGGGTAAAGATTAGATTCCAAATCCTTTTCAAAGGAAAAAGATAGATGTAGTTTTTTCAGGTCACTTTTGAATTCATTAAGAGTTCAATCATCTCTATCCAATAAAGGGTCCCCAATTCAAACATCACCACATGCATCAGCGAAACACTGAGAGTATTTGGTGAGTTTCGTTGCTCAAGCTCAAACTTTGTTTTGACATGCTCCTATTAGGTATTCGTTTCTCTTCTTGAAAGGTATATTCTAATTACATTTCATCTGCTCTTTAGTTTGTGCATAGAAATTATAGTTTAGCAATAGAAATAGAAAGTTCGAGGCTAGAGATCCAAGCTTTTAACAGTTCATAAAAACAAACATTGACAAAGGACTGGATAAATATGCTCATCTCAAGGTATTAATCATGGGTCTAGCGACACAATGGGTGTGAGAACGTTTGGGTATTTATTTGAAGTGCCTTTGTTTCTTTCCGCGATTTTCTTCTCAGTTATGAGTGTGTTCGTCTCCCCTGTGTTGTGGGGAGATGAACTGTCCGCAGGCCTCTGTGTACTCACTGCCTTCTGAAGGGCGACAAAGGACCCTGCGTTCTCCACTTTGCACAGATTCCATCATTGTTATAACGAAAGGCCCGATTCCAGTCCTCACTATAGTCGCTGCTGCACGCAGCCTAGGGTGTTGGCTCTGTCTGTTGTCTGCCCAGAGCCTTACTCTCCATAGAGAAATCACCCCTTCCCCCTTCCATGTCTTTTGCTAGGGCCTGGGCCTCTGCTGTGACTGCGCAGGTGGACGAGGATGAAATAAAGGCTTGAGCTTCTAGCTCCAAGCCCTGGCCCCACAGGCCTGGAGGAGGAACAGCCTCTTGATTGTGCCCCATAGAGAAGGCCTTGCTTATTATTTCCTTAAAGGAATTGGCAAGGCCATGTTTCCTGTTAAAAACCACAGACAAAAATGAAAGCCTTAAGCCTCTTCACCAATTTATGTGACGGTAACAGTAGGAGTTTAAAACCAGAGAAGGAGCCCTCTGCCCTGTCCCATTTCTTCCCACGGAGCTGTACCCCCATGCAGGGTTGGGGGGAGGGCTGGGCCTTCCCCTGCTGATGAAGCTGCAGACCGAGGGCTCTGGCAGCTTTGTGGACCCTGAAGTTGAGGGCAATAGGAAAGGGAAGACCTCAGAATAGTAAAATGCTGGGTGTGGAGTCACTGGGAGCTGACCCCTCCTTAACAGGGGGCCTCGGCTGAGGTACCTGAAGGAGACATCGGCCTGAGAACTGAGATAAAGAGTCCGGGGGATGAGGACTCTGGAGCTGGAAATGGAAGTGTGTGAAGAGCATGACCTGACCAGGGGCCTGTGCCCTCGACTGCGGCCCCTTGCAGAGACTGCATGCCTGCATCTGATGCACAGCTCTGCACTGGACCTGCCGGTTGAAGCCTTTGCAAACTGCCATGGTCAGGCCTGAAAACACACTACTCAGGACTTTCACCAGGAACCAGACTCCTCAGTAACCCTGTCCTCTTCCTGACGCTTTTATATTCAGGCTTGTATCCTGAAAACTACAGTCTAATACAAAAGATCTTGAATTTTCATCTTATTTTTTCCATTATTTTATGTGTTTTTTTTACAGAATCCCATCATTCCCTTTGGAAAGATGGTCTTTTTTTGTCATTTACCACCAAAACAACACCTTTTTTTTTTCTTTTTTAACTCTTGTTGTTTAGTTATGATCCTGGTCTCTGCCACTGATATTTTGTAAGAATAAACTCAGTGTACACCTGCTGGGAAGTGTCCAACACAGAAGTGGGCCCTTCCTCTTTATAAACTACTGAGACGTAGTTTCTGTCCATTCTCCTTAGTTGCCGGTAGGTTTCTTTTTCTCTTGTCAAGTTGGGCATGTATTATATGCTTCAAAAATACATATCAACTTAAATCAAGATGACTCTTTTTTTGAAAAAAAGAAGCTGCCATTTCAGAGTGAAGTAAAGGAAAGCTTGATGAAATACTGAGCTGTACAGAAAAGTGCTGTAAGTTCGGAATCCAGAGAAGAAACAAGAATGTCCTCAAGAACTTGGTAGCAGTGAAACAGCTTATGACACTGTCTCTAAGGAGGAAACACAGACTGGTTTGAATTGTCCACTGACTTTGCTTGCTTTTGTACGTGACTAGGGAAGGCAACGGAGAAGGCAACGGCACCCCACTCCAGTACTCTTGCCTGGAAAATCCCATGGACGGAGGAGCCTGGTAGGCTGCAGTCCATGGGGTCACTAAGAGTCGGGCATGACTGAGCAAGTTCACTTTCACTTTTCACTTTCATGCATTGGAGAAGGAAATGGCAACCCACTCCAGTATTCTTGCCTGGAGAATCCCAGGGACAGAGGAGCCTAGCGGGCTGCCATCTGTGGGGTCGCACAGAGTCGGACACAACTGAAGTGACTTAGCAGCAGGGAAGGCATAGAAAGAAAACCACATAAACTAGATAACTGGATGTGAGGAGGGAGAAGGGTAGAGAAGGAAGCAAAGATGATGAAGGGTTTCAAGCCTCGTCTTAATTAGACATTGACTCTGTTAGTGTCAAATTCTGACTCTGCTAACAATCATTGCTATGCATAATGGAGATAAGGAAAGGAAAACAGCAAACGAAGGCATTTGTTTGTGTCCTGGAGACAGACTGCGCAGTTGGCCAGCATGCTAGATTTTAGGTAACAGTGAGAAGGAGAGGAAGTACCCAGCAGGCAGTGTGAGGTGTGAATTCAAATTAAGAAGAAGGTTCGGAGATGCTGATTTGGGTGAACATCCATATAATGAGCATCTTTAAGTTGGCGAACACATACATACACACACATACATAACCACCACCACTAACAGTAAAAGATGAGATGACTAAGGGGAATATCCGCATACGCCGATTTTGCTGCTGTTGTTCAGTTGCTAAGTCATGTCTAACTCTTTGTGACCCTGTGGTCTGCAGCACACCAGGCCTCTGTGTCTCTCACCATCTCTCAGACTTTGCCCAGTTTCATGACCATTGAATGGGTGATGCCATCCAACCATCCCATCCTCTGTCACCCTCGTCTCCTCCTGCCCTCAGTTTTTCCCAGCATCAGGGTCTTTTCCAATGAATTGCCTCTTTGTATTAGGTGGCCGAAGAATTGGAGGTTCAGCTTCTCCATCAGGGGAGAGTCTCTGGACAACAAGGAGATCAAACCCATCAATTCTGAAGGGAATCAACCCTGAATATTAATAGTCCAATTTAACTGACGTGTAAAAACCAAAAGAATATACCATTTATAAATAATGGTGAATATCATAGAGATGCTGTTTCATAAGAATTCCACCTAGTACGTAATTTGCAGAGAAGGGCACTTAGATAAAGACCATAAACATACTTCTGATTTTGGCTTTAAGACATGTGAAAATAGGAGTCAATTTCCAAGGAAGGACAATGTAAATGAGAAAATATATCTTATTTGAAAGTAAACACAATCAGCTAGAGAGGGGTAAAGGCAAGGGATTATATTCCAGACTGACTGTGTTTCCCTTTCTTGTAAATATATATATTGCATTGGGTTGGAAAACGCTTGAAATTCATTGGTTTATGAGGGAAAAAATAGAATTGAAAAGTACTCTCGGGCTCTTTGTAAAAGAAAATATCTTCCCTTGATGATTCTGTTACATAAGGGTAAATGTAGTCTTATGTATTTCTTTGAATAAAACACACATTTTTTTGTTGTTGTTGTTGAAGGTGTTTTAATCTTTTACCTGTGTGTTCAACTGATAGACCCAGCTTCTATCAATCTAGGTCATTGTGTCTCTTGGAAGGGTTATCTCTTGTCTCTAGGTACACACCAAAACTATGATGTTGTCTAACCAGTGAATCATCGCATCCCTTTATGTCAGGAGAACTTGTCACCTGTATAACCGAAATGTTGTCTGTGCCCTCCCTGAAATTATAAGCTTTGTCCACTCTGATTGTAGGAACAGTATTTTTTCTCTGTTTAGAATTTAGGTTGTTCCTCATATAGTGCAGGTGTGATTTATTTGTGTTTGTGGTACATCATGGTGTCTTGTGTTTATGAGTCTCCTTGTTTATCTCCTCTTTCTCATCAACCTATGATTTAGAGTTTTCATCAGAAAGGTCAAATGAAATGTACAGCCTAGAGAATTTCCTTGCTTTCTCTAAATGGACCCACTTGCCTGTCTTCAAGAGAAGGATATGCTAGATTGTACTTAGGATATGATTGCCTTTCTAGAAATGGAGGATGTAGTGAGACTAGTGATAGAAACATCTATTTTTCATATTCTCTGGTTAACTTTTCTTCTCCAGCGGGTCCTATTTGGCTCGAGATTCTGCAGCAGCTCATCAGTATCTGTCCTCAGGGTTGGACCCTGTCAGTATCACACCTAAAGTTCACTAAAGACAAGATATAAACTCTTCTAAGGTTATTTACAGTTTTAAGTCTCATCTTCAAAGTAAAAATGAAAAGTTTTGCCCCTGTCATGGAATTTCAAGATCATTTCAATATCGTGTGCACCATAATTTTGTCTTCACTGTAATAAAATTATGTTTCCAGCACCAGAATGGGCCACAGAAGTGCCTGTAGAACAATTTAAAAGTTTAAATTCTCTTTCCTACGCATCCTATTAATATATATATATGTATCTATATATATATAGAGAGAGGCATATATATATATATATATTTATAAAATGGGGATCTTGTTTCTTTCTTTGATTTGTCAAAGCATATCTCTTTCTGAGAAAATAAATATTTCCAGCTATAGAGACTTAAAGTTGCTTGTTGTCATTTTTTGACTGGTCAACTATAACAAAGAGATTCTATGTGCACAAAAATATCCTGTTTTTGTAATTTTTATAACATGAAGGGGACAATTCAAATATATTAGTACAGATGTATTTGTTTTTAGAATAAACAGTACTTGACTCCTTTCAGGAAAAAAACTAAATTGAGAGTTCTGCTTCACAAAATGCATCTAAATAAGCTCTAAATGGAAAAATGCCAAGTCCAAAAATATGTGAAAATGAAAGTCACTCGATGGATTCCGACTCCTTGTGACGCCATGGACTGTAGCCCACCAGGCTCTTCTGTCAATGGAATTTCCTAGGCGCATTGACAGTGGGTAGCTGTTCTCTTCTCCAGGGGATCTTCCTAACCCAGGGATTACCCAGGCCTCCTGCATTGCAGGCAGATTCTTTACTGTCTGATTATATATACAATATTTAATAATATATGAATAAGAAGAAAAATATATATAAATAGGTAACAGAAATGGAGAGTTTTTTCTAAGTAGAAATGCAAAGAAAGAAAGCATAAAGGAAAAATTATATACATAAATATATAAAGTATATACAGATATTAATAAAGGCTATCATCTATATATGATAAATAGTAGACAAAACAGAAAAAATTTGGCACATGTATTCTACAGTAAAGTTAATACCTGCAATATATAAAGAGTTCCTTGTAATAATAACATAATGAATAACTCTATTGAAAAATGAGCCAAAAATAAGAAAGAAGTTTTTCACAGGACTGATAAATGTAGAAAGTAACAAGGCCACTTCACTAGTGTTCTGAGAAACACAAACTAAAGAAGAAAAACGTAAATATTTTGCCTGTCAAATTGGTGAGCCCTTTGTATCAAATTCACCTACAATGAAGGAGACCCTGGTTCAATTCCTGGATTGGGAAGATCCGCTGGAGAAGGGATAGGCTACCCACTCCAGTATTCTTGGGTTTTCCATGTGGCTCAACTGGTAAAGAATCTGCCTGCAACGCAGGAGACCTGGGTTCAATCCCTGGATTAGGAAGATCCCCTGGAGAAGGGAAAGGCTACCCACTCCAGTATTCTAGCCCAGAAAATTCCATGGACTGTCTCTAAGAGTCAGACACTATTGAGAAACTTTTACTTTTCTATAACATGTTGCTTAACCAAAGAAAAAGATGCTCTATATCAACCCAGTTGGAAAGGCTAACTGGGTTTGGACTTACAGAAAGATTGCATGTTAGACTTTCCTAACATCCTTCCTTTCTAGAAGAGATTTGGAAGAGCAGCCGTGTGTGTGTGTGTGTGTGTGTGTGTGTGTGTGCTTATAATTTTATTCCTTCTTTAAGCCTGTATATTTTTAAACTACTCCATTGAGGTATTCTTGGTAAATAGAAAGCTGTACATACTTAATGTATATAAGTTTTTGAGTTTGGAGATATTTTAATAAAAGTATAAGAAATATAGAGAAGAATATAGTAAACCACCATATACCCATTAAATAGATTAAACATTTATCAAGATTCAAAGGCAATTTTTATCAAAAACCTTTTTAATTGTTTTATGACCTATTCTTAGATATGACACCAGCAAATGGTAACTATCAAAAGACTTTATAATGTGCAAAAATTTGACTCTGCACGTCAACCAGTAGGATATTATTCTAAAACAATTATCTAGGACTTGAATATAACCTATTTTTCAGATGTTCAGAATGATAGAAAATGACTTACACATTTACTTTTCCTAAATGAACCTTTATGCTATTTATGAAATCAGGCAGAAAATAGTCACTCTTCTTAAATTATCTGGACTTAGGCTAAACCATTAGACTCCATAAGCTCTGCTCTTGTCACCGCTTCTAGAAACTAATGGGTCTTCACCCCATGTATGGATCAGCCTCAGTGATTTAATATGAACACTTGCATCCTTATGAAAGCCATGAGGTTGTTGTTATAGTTACTCCTGTTTCCCAGATGAGGACGAGTAAATGGCCTATTGTTCACACATTGAGGTCATGCTAGCATTGGGGCATCCAGGATCCAGAGATTCTTGTTAAAGCCCTGGATGATTACTGCAATGCTGAGATAAGAAGATGTAACTGCTTTAAGAAATGAGTCAAAAACAGCTGAATCCAGAATGCTGAGTCCTGAAAACATGCATGGTATTTGTTCTGTTTTTTTTTAAAGGGTATTCATTTTTCTTTTTAATGTGATTTTAATATTGCTCCAGTAAAGTAGATGCCTTAGACATATTTGTAAAGAGCCCAATGTGTAGAAAAGGTAATATTTATTCTCTTGCGTAGAACCACACTGTCCTACCAGATGTGTTAATATATTTTTTATAATAAAATAAAGTATACATTAAAGAAAAACCACACAAAGCAAATGTATGCCCTAATAAATCTTGCATGGCAACTATGACCAGGATGAGAAATAGAACTTGGCCACCTACCCCAGTACCTTCCATGGACTCCATCTCAATCACACCCCCTCCCCCTTCCATAAGTAGTAAGTAGTCATTACCTTGGTTTATAGTAAACATTATTATTGTGTGTGTGTGTGTGTGTTTTTTTTATCACCCAGATGTGCAGCAGAGACACTTACATTTTGTCTTGCCTCTTTATTTTAATCCTTTAAGTCTCTTAATCTATGGGTTCTCTCTCCATCCTTTTTCTTTTCCTTATAATTTGTTAGCATAATGTTATTTTTAAAAATCATCCATTATAGGTGGTGACATGCTTTTCCTGCAGATAAATCCAGCCATTGAACATGAGTAGTTATTCTGTGTTCAAAGAAGCTGAAGCTAAATCACTCTTTAAACCTCAACAGATGATTCTTCCAGATCCTCCAATGTTATTTTTTCTCAGTGTTTATTTTCATGCTGCTTTAGTATAGTGTTAGTCGCTCGTCATGTCCAGCTCTTTGTGACCCCATGGGCTGTAGCCCACCAGCCTCCTGTGTCATGGGATTCTCCAGGCAAGAATACTGGTGTGGGTTGCCATTCATGTTGCTTTGGGGAGGGAAATTGTTTACAAATTAAATGTAAAATTTGTTTTAAGAAATGAAATTGATTGAATAGGTAAAGTGGAGCTTTCTAGGTTCTGCTAGTTGCAGGTAGCCAAAGCCTACTGAACTAGAGGACAAAGGGTGTAGATGACAATGACTTCAAAGTATTGCAAAGAGTCAAAAGCTTGGACTGATCAACTATCAGTAACAAAGTACGTCAGGTATTCACATGCCTGCAGATCATCAGAGGATTTTCTGAAGATGCAAATTTTGATTTAGTCAGTTTACGGTGGGGTGAGAGATTTTGTACTTTTAGTGAACTCTTAAGTGAGGTCGATACTGCTGGCCCGTGGAATATTCCAGTAGAAGAGACCAGTCATCAGTTGTGGCCAACGGGGTGTTGTCATGCTTACGACTATAGAATCTCCCATTGTATTCATGTGTCAAAATCTAGGGGAATAAATGCATATGCAAAGGAGTTGCAATGGCATGTGTAAAATAGCAGGTACACGCTGCAGGACCCCAGGATGGAAACGTCAGAGGCAAATGCATATGCAAAGGAGTTGGAATGGCATGTGTAACATAGCAGGTACCTGCTGCAGGACCCCAGGATGGAAACGTCAGAGACATTTTGTTTTCTTTGAGCACAGGGACATGGGCTACCAGACCCTGTGGAGAAATCCTAGAAGTTATCAGCCTTCCCCTCCTGGCTCCGTGTAACATCTTTCCAATATCCCTGTACACACCTTCATCCCTAAATCTGCCCTGTCATTCTACAAAATGAAGTTCCTAAGAGCCATTGGACACTGCCTTGTGGGAGCTGATACATCTATCCTATCGCTTCCCCTGTAAATGAATAATCGTTATTTAAATTTTGTGGATGAGATAGAAAGTTAATGTCATAGAGCATGTTGGGCTGTCCTGAGTTTATTATTTAATCCTTACTTGGTCTCCTAATTAAGCATGTATTGTTAAATGAGGTAACACCCAGGCTTCAAAATTACCAAGCAGGTGTTTAAAAGACATCAGTAAGCATTTCTGCAATAGTCTAATTAGTGTTCTAATACATTTTACAGTGCACGGTCATCATATTTCTTCTTCATTAGTTGCTGATATATTGCATAATGCATCTTATGGAAATGTTTCAGACAAGTTTCAGAAGATAGGAGTGCACCCAAGGTAAAAATGTCTGTTCCTTTAAACACCACACACACACCACACACACACCAACAGCATGTAATCTAGGCTTAATATTTATTTATATACAATAAAATAAACTTGTAAATATTTATATTGTGCTGCTGCTGCTGCTGCTAAGTTGCTTCAGTGTGTCCAACTCTGTGCAACCCCATAGATGGCAGCCCACCAGGCTTCCCCATCCCTGGGATTCTCCAGGCAAGAATACTGGAGTGGGTTGCCATTTCCTCCTCCAATGCATGAAAGTGAAAAGTGAAAGTGAAGTCGCTCAGTCATGTCCGACTCTTAGCGACCCCATGGACTTCAGCCCACCAGGCTCCTCCATCCATGGGATTTTCCAGGCAGGAGTACTGGAGTGGGGTGCCATTGCCTTCTCTGTTATATTGTGCAGTTCTGTTTATTCTGTATTGAAGAAAAGTACTCTATATAGTTAGAAGAATGAGCCACAGTCATTGTCATTTTTATGCTGAAAACTACTTAGCAAATAAATGACGTTACACTATCTCCACACCCCATCCTACCACATACATACACACACACCCACTACCCACCCACCTACCACACACACTGGGTAAAAATGCTCGGTGCTGTGTAAAAATTCAACCATGATAACATATCCTCTGTTACATGTATTCTTTTTTTTAATGGAGATTTCACTTATAAATATATAACACTGTGTAAATTGAAAGTTTACAGTGTAGTGATTTGATACACGTATATTGCTAAATGATTACCACAATAAGCTTAATTAACACTTCCATCACCTCACCTGATTACCACATATGTGTGTATATATATATCGTGTGCATGTGTGTGAGTTGAAACCATTTAAGATTTACTCTTTCAGCAATTTTCAAGTTTTTAGTACAATTTTGTCAATCCTGGTAACCATGCTGTTTCTTAGATCCCTAGAACTTACTCCTCTCATAACTGGGAATTTGTAGTCTTTGACAAATGTCTCCCCATTTCATCCCTCGCCTCCCAGTCCCTGACAGCCTCTATTCTACAGTTTCAATGAGCTTGTTTTGTTTAGATTCTGCATATAAGTGAGGTCGTAACAAGATTTGTCTGACTTATTTTATTTCACATAATGCCTTCAAGGCCCCTATATGTTGTCACAAGTAACAAGATTTCATTCATTATTTATGGCTCAATAATATTCCATTGTCTCTGTACACTCTGTTTCTTTATTCATTCATCCATCACTGGACACACAGATCATTTCGAAGTCTTGGCTATCGTGAATACTGCTGCAGTGAACATGGGGGCTAGCACAAACCTGTATGTTTAATGGATATGTGGGCTGTATTGCACTCTTCTTAAGGAGAAATTAAAGTTTAGGTTAAATCAATTGTATTAATCCATTTTACATAAATTTAAATGTCATTTAATTTTTCTGCTGAGGTGAAGGGAGGAGTTGATAAGGAAAAAAATTTAGAAACACTGCTGTAGCCTATATAGATTTAAAGAACTGAAATTGCAAATTAATTCAAATTGAAAATTCAGGAAATATTTATCTGTCAAGTTTGGGGCACTGTATTGAATACCTAGGGAAGTGTTAGAATAGATTGGTCCCCCTAGATTACTGAGGATGTAACATCCTTAGGATGTTTTATTTTTCCTTATATAACTTCAATTAAAAATTGGTTAAATAAGCACATGTATTATCGCATCTTCTGCCCGGTGATACGGCAGCTGTAGGTGAGGCGGTATGAATAGATCAGTAACATCATCAAGGACTTGGGTTGTTCCATTGTCTTTTCCTTCATGATGGCTTATTATTCTAACTCTGTAAATTCTGTTCTGTGGTACAGATTAAGTCAGTTGTAAAAACCTGAATAGTCACAAGTTTACGTATCAAAGTTAAGTAAAGGTTGTGAGTTTTGCCTTCTGTTGGTTGCTCTCATATTAGCTGTTACTCCCCAGATCCTGTAGTAAAGACAGGAATCCTGCATCTTTCCTAGTGCCTCTTTCTGAGCAAAAGGAAAAAAAAAAACTTTCCCCAAGCCCCACCACCCTCCCCTCACGTTACCTCAAGCAGAAGTGAGATCACAAAAGATTAGAAATCTTCTACATCAATTGTTAGCAAAGAATGAAATTTCCAAAATGGAATTAAATCATCTTGGGTGTGCTCTCTGCTTTTAGTAGCTTTTAATTTTGTGTTTGTAAACTTAGTTCAATTGACAGCTTTACACACACAAAAACTATATAATGAACGTGTTTGAGAATTTGCCAAGTAAATTCTGTAATGCATGGTTTATATTTATCATCCAAAGAAATAATGGTCAATAAAAATAGCAAATGTTTCAGAAGATTCAGAGGGAAAGTGTGTGAAAAGAAATAGATAATATAAGCAATAAAAATGAAAAACATCTAAGTTGTATATATATATTTTTATTTTTTAGTTTGCCCATTGCCTAACTCAAGAAAGGAAGTACTCAAATGCTCAAACTGTTAAAATTTTGATATATTTTCATTTTTTTGAAGTATTTATTTCCAAATTTTTATTTGGCTTACTGTTTTAATTATAATATTTTTACATAAAGGTAAAATCAAGTGAAACAAAAGTTTTAGTTTCTCTAAAAAGACTTTAGAGGAAAAAGGAAATTAATTTTACTGGAAATCTGGGGTTATTTTTCAGGAGCTGATACTTTATTTTTAAACTTTCTTGCAACTGATTTTAGCTATGTCTCATAATGGTCATTGATGTTCGTGTGAGGGGAAAAATTGAAAAATTAGTGAATTTTCAAATTGGAAATAGTCGAAATTCCAAAATTGTTAGGATTTAAAAGATGGCCAAAGGTTTTAATTTTAAAAATATTTTTAAAGTATTATAGCACACATAATGTACACAGATTATCAGCTCTGGTTCATTTCAATTCATTTGCCACAACATGAGCCCATTCATATAACAAGCACCTAGAACATCATCAGCTATTAGTGATCTTGCTTCCAGAGTACTTCTACCTGTTTCTGTCAACTTGCTGATGTATAGCCTTTGGCTTAAACTTATCATCTTATCAAAATGGGCTTCCCTAGTGGCTCAGATGGTAAAGCGTCTGTCTGCAATGCAGGAGACCTGGGTTTGATCCCTGGGTTGGGAAGATACCCTAGAGAATGAAATGGCAGCCTACTCCAGTATTCTTGCCTGGAAAATCCCATGGACCGTGGAGCCTGGTAGATTACCGTCCGTGGGGTCGCAAAGAGTTGGACACCACTGAGCAACTTCACTTTATCATCTTTTTAAAATGAGCTAAAGTTTTCATTCAGTAAAACTAAAGGAAAATAATTAATTCCACCAAAAAAAAATAGTACACAGTAAATTCTAAAGGAGAATTTTAAAAACCTTTCCCTGAAATGATGCTTTTCACATTGTACTTGTGAAGACATACACCCAACACATACCTAAAACCTAACAGTCCAGTAATAAACTGTTTTTTTAACCTCAGCAAACCTGCCTCCTCTCTTCAATTTCTCAACTACATCTCTCTATTTCCTGAGGTAGACGGTTCAGACAAGTATAATTGTCTTGTCCTGTGACTCCTTTGAACTTTACACTTGAACAGCCCGAGTTTCTTTCAGGAAATTTCTTTTGAGTCTGTCCACTGTTCTCTGCACCTTGAATCACTGCCTTCATTCGAGGGTTTTTTCCACTTTACTTAGATTTACCTAAGTTCATTGTCTTTTCTTCTTACCATGGCTTTGTCCCTACTTCAGTGTCTTTTCCATAATACTGTTAAGAATAGTAGTATATTAATTGAAGAATCTGGGGGTGCTTAGTGGTAGGTACATAGGCTATGCTGGAGGGGCCCAGGCTGGAGATATAGTGGGTGATGACATTGTATGTCTCTGTTCATCACAGTGTCTGAAGCTGCTGGGATCTCATTTCACTCAGTATATTATACATTTCCTTATTATTGGCTGAATGTGTTCTCCATGCCCTCAACACACCCCTTTCCTGCCCACCACCCTCGACCTTCTCATTTTCTGTTCTACTCCTATGTACTGTCTCCATCAACACTAGGTTTGTCATAACATGTTTTTTTCAGATAAATTATGCTTTTGCTATTGTTATTGATATCCCCTCTGATATTGACATGGCTCACTTGTTCATTACTTTTCAGAATCTGCTGAAATGTTACCTTGAGAAAAAGGACTTCTCAAGAAAAATGATTTTTTCAATTAATTTTTCTTGAAGTGTAGTTGTTTTATAATATTGTGTTAGTTTCTGTTTTACTGATATAACCACTATGGAGAACAGAATGAAGTTTCCTTAGAGAACTAAAAATAGAACTACCATATGACCCAGTAATCCCACTACTGGCCATATTATATTAAATAGATCTTTTTGTGTGTGTGTGTACAGTTCTTCTGTGTATTCTTGCCACCTCTTCTTAATATCTTCTGCTTCTGTTAGGTCCATACGATTTCTGTCCTTTATTGAGCCCAACCTTGCATGAAATGTTCCCTTGGTATCTCTAATTTTCTTGAAGAGATCTCTAGTCTTTCCCATTCTATTGTTTTCCTCTATTTCTTTGCACTGATTGCTAAGGAAGGCTTTCTTATCTCTCCTTGCTATTCTTTGGAACTCTGCATTCAGATGTTTATATCTTTCCTTTTCTCCTTTGCTTTTCGTTTCTCTTCTTTTCACAGCTATTTGTAAGGCCTCCTCAGACAGCCATTTTGCTTTTTTGCATTTCTTTTTCTTGGGGATGGTCTTGATTCCTGTCTCCTGTACAATGTAATGAACCTTCATCCATAGTTTATCAGGCACTCTGTCTATCAGATCTAGTCCCTTAAATCTATTTCTCACTTCCACTGTATAGTCATAAGGGATTTAGGCCTGGTGTGCTGCGGTTCATGGGGTCACAAAGAGTCGGACATGACTGAGCAACTGAACTGAACTGAAATAAATGTTAGGTCCCGTTCACTCCTCTTCACTTTGCATTCTTAGCTGTCATAAGCAAGTACCTGGTATATTATGTCTGCTGTCTGTTTTCTCCTTCTTCCCATTAAAAACAGAGGCTTTGCTGTGTTATGTACACTTATATTTCAAAGCACTTTTAAAAGGTATTGTCACATAGTAGTTTTCAGGTATATGAATCTGTGAATGTATTGGGAACTGATGGTAAGGAGGAGACGACAGGTGCTCATTATAGTGTTGCTTACAAGAAGGTGAGGAGATAAAAGGCAGAATAAATGAACAAAGTTCTCATATTCTAACTAAATATTTAATAGTGTCTCACATTGATAAATCTAGGAATATCAATGTAAGTGTACTAATCAGGATTTAGAGGTAATCTTTAAAAGACCTAATATCAAACGTTTACAAGTAGTTGATTCTGTTTTGGGGGATAGGGTGAGGAATACATTAGAGCTGGGCATGATGGCTTCATTTCTAGTGCTTTGACTTCATAATACGTGAGTAGTTTTGATGTTATTCTTTAGTCTAAGTGTTCTCCAAGATTCATATATACACCTTATCTCTTCTCACCACCATGATCCACTTGCAAAAAATAATATATCAAAAATATGGGGAAGGCAAAGACATTACTTAAAATATCTAAAAGACTCCACATTACAAAGAATTTTAGTCCCTCAGTCATGTCCGACTCTTTGCAACCCCATGGACTGTAGCCGGTCAGTCTCCTTTCCCATGGAATTCTCCAGGCAAGAATACTGGAGCTATTCTCTTCTACAGGAAATCTTGAATGACCCACAGATTGAACCCAAGTCTCTTGCATTGCAGGCAGATTCTTTATAGCCTGAGATACAATATATAAAAAATATGGGGAAGAGAAAGATATTACTTGAAATACCTAAAAGACTCCACATTACAAAGGGAAAGAACAAAATACTTAAAAGAAAAAAAGGAAATTTTTGATGTAACTGGGTATCTGTCATAGTAACCATTACAGAATACACTGATAGAGAGAATAAATGAACACACAAATTCAGACTAAACTGGTAAGGTAGTTTTGAATTATCCTTGGTAAGATGTTGGCATTGAAGTGGAGTGCCTGGCATAGTTCCAGTTAATTCAGTTTTTTAGTCTCTTCCTTTATAAGCCTCTGCAATGTCTATAAAGCACTTTGCAAAGATAACTTTTAAATAATCCCAATTATTTAAGATTATATCCCCAGACATAATCTTGTCAATGTGCATTAACAATTCAGAAACCTATATCTATGTGGAGGAAAAAAGCTATATAGAAACCGAGGTTCATGAAATCAGAAACTTGAAGACAGGGTCTAGTGAGAGTACCAGTGGTACAGAAGATAATAAAGCAGTTTAGTAGATGAGGCATGACAATTTGTTTTTTGAAATTGTTTGCAATGGATCCCTGGATTTGACAACTTGTTAAAAATAGGCTGGGGAACAACAGAGCTAATATTTGGTCTTGAGACTCATCATTCCAGGAAGCTAAGGTCGATAAGTAGAAGCATGACACCACATAGAAATGTCACTCAGTGAAAACCAGAACTGAAATAGCCATTTATTTTGACGTATGTTAGACACTAAAGAGTAACACTTGTTTGTTCAGTTTGCAACACATTATTGAATGATGTCAAACAGTGTAATATCAGAGTCGAATGCCAGCAAACCTCCTGACAGGCTTTTGATTATCAGAGGAGGAATGCAAGTCCATTTATGACATGTAACACATCTTTTAAGAAAAGAGCCATGTTGACTGACACTAAAATATGCTTGTGCAGTGGGCAAGAGGGCAAACGATACAGAATAATGAGTGTGGCATATGGAGAATCAGTTCCCATTGTGAACATATTTGAGAGGACGGTGTAACTTGCAGGATATGCAAAACTATGACTTCTTACCCTCTCTATCTCTCAAAACGGCAGAAAGTGTCACAACATTCTTAATGGGAACATTGTGGCATATAAACAGTAAACTGAAAAGGCAGTCTCACATAGTTGATAATAGTTTAATGCGTGGAAATCATTTCTGTATTGACATTTGGGACATCCCATATACAATTAGTTGTGTGTGAGTTTCAATCTGTGCTTGTCTGGAATGTTGTTGACTCTGTAAAGTAAGCTGATTGACCTATTTATCAACTAAGTGTAGGAAAGCTATTGTGCTTTATGACCTCTGAAATTATGTCCATCCATGTTAATGAACCATGAAGGAGGGTTTAAAAACCCATTAAAGTAGCACTGCATTGCACACCTGATTGTTCCTGAATGACAAGGCCTATTCTGCAATAAATGACCAAGACCCCGAATATTGAAAATTCCTTTCCAGTACACCGGCTAAAATAGCTTGAAGATATACTTTGGCTGTCAGAACACCCAAGTGAATATCCGAAGCTCATTACTTAATGACTTAATCTTACAAGCTATTTAGAGTGCATGTTTTCAGAGTTTTAGATCACCTGGTTCAGGCCTATTCATTTTGCAAAATTAAGAATCAGTTGAGTGTGATTAACTTCAAAAAGGTGGGACAGACTTAAAGGTGGGCATGAATGGTACATCGCATCATGCTGCTTCTCTTTTTCATACTCATATCCTTTTAGGCATCAGATGAAGCTGGGAACTTCAAGACCCTTAGCTCTTTGGCCCCAGACTGAGCTTTCCCTCTCCCATGGGATATTTTACCTTCGGGATCTTTGAAACCTGGAGGTGCAAAGAGAGTAGTAATGAAAGAAGGTTTGTATCAAGTTCCTAGCCAAAATGTCCCCTACATTTTATGAAAGTCTTATCAGGGTATGAATAGCCCATGACTCTACTGCCCACCTGGGAAGACTCACCTGGTCTATTCAACCTAATAGACATCTTTTTCTCCCCTCATTAGTACAAAAGATGCATGCTTTCACTTTCAAAATCCAGAAAAAAAAATAATAAAAAATAAAAATGCAGAAACAAGGATGTACTGACAGTTTTCCTCTTACAGAAAAAAAATGTTAGCATAGCATCCCAGACCTTGACTTCCCTCTCCCAATCCCTGGAGTTGGCACTAAAAGCTCAGGTTCCTAATGTGTGACCTGTTCCCCTTGGTTACCATGTATTGAGCCAGGATTGATACTGTGACCCATGTTAGGTGAATGAGAGACTCACCTGAGTTTTCTAGTTGCTTAAAGTGAGACTGTGTGAGCGTGGACACAGTGGGATGTTCAGTTTCTGCCACACACACCCAGAAGCAAAGAAAGCCAGTCTGGAGAGCAGAAGGAGATAGGTGTTCAAAGGAGCAGAAGATACTGTCCGAAAAGTCCTGAGGAAAAAGAGATTCCATGCGTGTTACCATCTCTCTAGTTAGTTTCCACTGCCATCTCTCCTGAAGCCCAATTCTACTTCCATCCTTGACTGCATTTACAGACCTTTGGATCCTCATGATAAATTCACTTTTTATGCTTAAGCTAAATATAATACATTTCTCCTTGCAATCACAACAGTCTTTGCAAAGAAATTCCCATAATCCTTTTATTCAGCAATAACCAAAAACATCTCTCTATATATTGAAATAGAACTATAGAGTTGTATTATACATATATTATACATAATATTTAGTGTCTTGCTCCATTTTATATACTGTAAATATTTTTCATGGTATATATTGCTCTATGAAAACATTTTAAATGGCTTCAGAATATTCATTGTTTAAATAATAATTGATTTACCCACTTTCTTTTGGATATTTAATTGCATTCCAATTTTTTACTATTCTAAACTGCATTGAAATGTAACAAGCTGATCACATTCAGCCATTTAGAAAATAGTTTTAAAATTAATCTTGCTGTTTGAAACAGCGCAAGAACTTTTAAACTTTGGCAACATGCTGTCACATGTTTTAGAAAAATTGTACAATCCCAACAACCCTATTTTTATTTGTTGGGGAGGGACCTGATATGAGAGAGATCAATAATAAATGGAGCTCTAACTATGTGAAGGGGATTCAGTTTGAGCTTACAGATTAAAAAATAGCTCAGTATGGAAATTATAATATTGTGAATAAAATCAAAAGATATCTACAAATAGGACAAGGACTGGCAGTAGGAAAAAAAAAAAAAAAAAATGTTGGCTTAATTCAGATTCAGATTCGAATCCCAGCCTGGCACGTTATCACTGTACCCCTGCCTCTCAACTGGAAAGTAATATTAATTGTGCCTACCTGAAAAAGTCATTGTGGAGGTTTAATGAGAGAAGTATGAAATATACCTAGCACTGAGACTGGGGCATTGTTAAAGTTCAATTTAGAACAGTCTACTTTTGGATATATGACTGATGTTTTGTTTAGGGATTTAAATCTGTTTTAATAATTCCTGGGCTTTAGAACTCAACTGATTACTTCAATTCCAGTTTAATTCATCATCCCTACATTTAATTACACATGGAAAGTTTGTTAAGGATAAAGAATTAAGTGGCTTAATAGGGACTCTCTCCAGAGGCTCACCAAGATCTTAATGAAAGTAGAGGCCTCCAGTTAGCTGCTTAGGGTTTGGTCTTAAGTGAAGACCTTTTGTGCATTTATTCTCTGAGCAGTGTCAGGCATCATTTACTGAGCGTTCACTCTCTTAAAAATTGTATTAGTTTTGAGGCTTATGAGCAAATATCTGCTTGGTTTTGCTACATTAGTTACTTTATCATATAATGGTTTTGTTGTCCATATGTATTTTTTTTTCCTCCAAGTTTTTGCTAAATTTCAGTGATTTGTTTTCAATAATAATAACTTATTATAGTAACCCTGAAAATATAACCTCTGGGGTCTAAAAATGAGGTGGCAGAAATAAAAGTATTATTTAGAAATCTTAGATGTTATTTGTTGGGTTACATGTGTGTGCATGGACAGTTACCAAGGCTAAGAAAATAACGACACTCTGATTGGCTTAGGCTAAGCTCACATGATCCACTTTTGAGCTAAGCGAGAAAAGAGTCGGTTACTGAGAGAAAAATCTAGGTACTTTTATCAGAAAAAAGTCAGATTAATGCTGGATAGGGAAAACATATGCCCTGAGTTGATGCTACCTGGAAACCCAGAATGACCCTGATTCATCTTTTTTTAGAAGACTATTCTTGTTTTGATTATGAGAATTATCCTATTTTCTCCCAATTGACTTGTATGCGTGTGTGTGTGTGTGTGTGTGTATACATGCTCATGTGCTTATTAGAGGAAGTTTCTCTGTGTGGCCTGAAGTCAAGAAAGTCACATGAATTTGCTTTCTTTCTGGTGATTCTTTTAATTCTTAAATTCTTCCTTATGATCAACAATGTTCATTTTTGCTCTTCACCTAGATTTCAGCCAGAAACCAAAGGCAATGGAAAGAGCTGATACTATATACAAGAACCCATCAAAATGACCTGTTGTATTATATGTGTTCTTTGGTTTCTCAAAATTTGCGATTCATTGTTTAAAACACAAGTGGCCTATCTAGCTCATCTCTAATTTCCTGTGTGTGACTTTTGAGTGTTAAATTTTAGAGCATCTGAAGCTTTTCTTTCTATCACTGTCAAGATACTATTCAGACTTTGAAAGGCAAGTGCAGGATATTTAAAACTTTCTATGAAGTTGTTGATTTAAATCCTATTTCAAAAATAATATTTGAGGTGAGAAAATTCTCAGCTACACAAAGATTATATCTTGTGATTTCTAAAATTCTGTTTCAAACACTAACCTAAAAATGCATTTATCAGAAAGTAACAGAACACTACCCAGTGTGGAAAATGTGGTGTTTTGTTACTATGGTTTGGGGCCAGTGATGCTCTAACAAGTTCTAGGCTTCATATCCTTCTCATAGTGTGGCCAGCTTTCCTGAGAATCAATTATCAAATGTCCTTCAGCTTCTTTTGAAACAATAATTAAAGAGGCATTTTTAACCTTAAAGACAGATTTAACTTTTTGTTTTTGTTGTTTTTGACTCATAATTTTGTTGAAATACCCCTTTTGCTGGGTGAGTTGTTTAACTTGAAAAACCAGTACCATCAGTATAATCCTTGGAATCTAATAAAGATTGCATCAGTGTAAAATTGTCATCCGTAGGCAGAAAGAGAACCAGTTCAATTATGATGTTGGTTGAAAAATTGAAAGGCTTTTTACCTTGAGGGTGGAAAAGTTGTAGTACATATTAAAATGGTTAGTACAAAATTCGTGCATCTAGGCTAACAAATGCTAATATGTTCTTTTGTTACCCTCTAATTTATATGATTCATGTAAGCCTCCAGCCAGGGAAACTTGTACTAAATTTCATGTGCATTAAAAAATAGCAAAGCAATGAATTGTAAAGTTATTAACATTCGTGTCTACTTGCATTATTAAGCCATACACATCAAATCTGGTAGTACAAGGAGGGAAATGTCATAATGAAGTACAACAGCATTTAATCAGAAGAATTTCTAAAGGTCGTCAAAGCATCCTATGTTACCCAATCATGCATAACTGCAATCTGAAACAAATATCCAGTATAACATAAAAAGGATTAGTTTAATAACTGTCCTATGGCCTGCTTCTGTTAATGAAGGGATTTACCATTGTGATGTTGGGAGATAAAACAGATTCTAGTCCCCAATCATATGTGCTGCTCCCTAAATAAATTGTAGATTAACAAGGAGATAAGAGAGCACAAACACGAAGGAGATTAATCTGCTTATTTACCTTCTACCAATGAGTAGATGCCTGGCTAGCCCAACCAAAGAGCTATTTCATCATTTGGGGGGCCGCAGGCTGCACAATTTAAGTGTGCAACAATTTATTAATATTTTCCAACTTGTAATGGTATTTTATGTGCTTCAGGACAGCTATTCACATTTTCATACTTAACAGCTGCAAACATTTGACCCCTCTAAATATTTTACATGAACATTCCATGGGAAGGACTAAAACAATTTCTCACTTTGTTAGGAGGCTTTAATGGGAAAAGAATAACAAAGTCAATGCCCATATAACTGCTTGGTTCTAGATATAGTCATATATCTAATTTTTAAGATTTGGAGATTTTTCCAATGGCTTTAAAGGCAGTTATAGTTTGTGCAGTTGAAAACACCAACAGAGGAATGGAACATAGTTTAAGACGGTTACCGTGGATTTGTGGCTGGAACTGCTGTTTATGGCAGCTGTCACTTTTTATCGTGGCCCTTCACACTTGACTTTGACCCTGCAGTCATAGCCAGAGAAAGCCTCCTCCACTTCTTTATAGACTCATGCCTGGCTAGACTGTCTCTACTATATCTGCAGTCTGGTTCCACAATGTGATGAGTAACTGGGCTCCAGCATTTTTATTTAAAGGCTTTGATTTACTTCCCCTGTTTCCTGCTCACCTGCTGCTCCCATCCCACAAATATTTGCCCTGTTTTACTGATAAGACTGTCTCATGTGTGTGTATTACCCTTTTCCCAGATGCAAATCAGAAGAGTGAAATTCTTAGCTTATATTACTTAAAGACTATAAAATGTCTGCTTAAATAAGCTTACAATTGGATGGCTGAATATATAAAGTTGTATATCCAAATTAATGTTTCTGGTTAAATAAGGCTATTTTTAATTGTTAGTATTTCCTCCATGAAATATATGTTTGTTATATATAGTTATTCTGTTCAGTAATCAATGCATTATGTCATTAGCGTTTTAAAATTTTTTTTCAAAATATAATACACACACAGAAGAGTATACATATCATAAATGAGGAACACAATAAGTTTTCTCAAAGTACAAGTATCCATGTAATCAACAGCTATAGATTTTTTAAAAAGAACCTCATTGGTGTCCTTAAAAGCCCTGACTTGAACAGCTTAGATTGGTTTGCCTCTTATTCTACATTATCTACGTGGATTCATTTGGTAGATACTCTTTTGTGTCTGATTTATTTTACAGACCTTACATGGAAGATTCATCCATGATGTGTGTAGTTGTAAGCCCTTTATTCCCTTGCTGTATAACATTCCATTACATAAGTCTACCACAGATGATATATCCATTTTAGTACTGAAGGACATCTTGCTATTTTATAGTATGGCAGTATTATGAATGATGCTGCCGTAGGCCTTTGAGGATCCTTTTGTTAAATGTACTAACACATGGATGTAATGGGTTTAAACTGAAAAGTGGAATTGCTGGGTCATGGGCTATGTAGTAGATAAAAAAGTAGAGATCATTTTCACAGGAGGAAATAGGCTAAGTCCCCTTAATAGCAGTGTGATATGTGAACTCAAATACAATGGCAACTGGGAAAACACCAAAGTAGATGTTAGTTACATTATTAATTAAATTTTATTACTTTAATTCAGATTCTGGTGAAAACTAGGACTAGAATTAGACTGACTGGGTTTAAATCTTGGCCCCATGAATTTCAGAAAGCTGTTGATCACACTGTGCTTCATTTCCTTATTTACAAAATGGGGGCAATTTCAGTTTACCTTGTGAGTATATCATGGAATTAAATCAGATAATGCATGTAAATTGCTTGAAATAATTCCCAAGTTATTAAAAATGTGAATTTCAAAAGATTGTTCCCACAACTTCAAACTCAAAACAAAATGGAGTTTAGTTATAATAACTTGTACTTATGATGTGATATAATCAAATTACCAGATTCTCTGAGAAAGGCTAGAATTACAAGTGAGTTCATCAGGTATTATAGGAAGGAGTAAAATCATACCTTTTGTCTTTTCGATTAAATCTCCCAAATATGCCCTATATATGTGACCTCCTTTATGCATCTTGGAAATCTTTTTCTCCTCCATGAAGTCCCTGTTAAGCCCCAAACTCCCATCCCCACTTCCTCTTCCCCTCCCTACATAATCTGTAACTTGTATTCAGTCTATTGTTATTCTTATCTCACTTTATTGCTGTTATTTATAGTTACATTTGCTTCCTGTTTTCATCTATGATCATGCAGACTGCAGGATACAAAGTTCAAAGTAGAATCGGTATTTAATAAGCTTGAACTGAATTAAAAAGGTAACAGAACTTTTCAGTAGCCAGCAGCTTGATCTTTGTTTACACTATATTGCTGCTGAAGGAACTTAGGTTTGTTTTCCAAAAATTTTTTAATATGTTGCTCAATAAAAGTTATATAGTTAATGGTTGATTATTGTTGAAATAATGCCATGTATTTCAGTTGATTAATTGTAGATATAACCTGTAATTATGAAGTGAAAAATGTGTTCCAACATAGAAACGATTGCCTTCAAATTGAACGTCTAATACTTATTTATAACCAAGTTCTCATTGACTGTATGCAACAGAAAATAATATATAATTGAATGGAATTTGGACACAACTTATATAATTTAGTGTTTTCTTTTTTTTTTTGTTGGGAAGACTATTTTTTTTCGTTTTTTTTTTTTTTTTTATTTTTATTTTATTTTTAACTTTACAATATTGTATTGGTTTTGCCATATATCAAAATGAATCCGCCACAGGTATACATGTGTTCCCCATCCCGAACCCTCCTCCCTCCCTAATTTAGTGTTTTCTGTTTCTTGGTTAGTTTTGCTTTTTATACCACTCTTTCAACCTGAACATCTTAATATAAAACTAGACCAAGATAAACTGTTTTCCTTACTAATTCTGAATTACTATAAATGTAGAAGTCCTGCTAGCAGTTCTTAATTAGATTAAATCATCTCTCACACATGGTAGATTTCATATAATGAAAATATTGAAAACAATACAATATCTAAACTGATCACAATAAAGTGAACTTTGGGAAATAAGCCTGCAAGATTATTTCTAACATGTTGTGATTCTTACATTATGAATTATTGGTATACTTTTATTATGATTCTAGCTAGGCTAGGAACAACTGAATCCCCTTCCTTTCAAAGGGGGAGAGAATAAAAAAAATCTATTTTAGTAACTGTACATTTTATATAATTTTAAGGAAATCTTTAAAAATGTATTTTGTTTATCTTTTATTGAAGTATACTTGATTTGCATTGTTATATTAAGCACCTCTTAAATGCTACTGAAAAGCAACAAACACATGCAGTTCTTTATTTACAGCACAATTGAAGATTGAACTTTACCAAATTTGAATGTACATAATTGTTAGTGCATCGCCTAAGGTATTATATTTGAAGAGAGCAAAAGCCACCTTGCTGTCCCCAAAGAACAGACCCTATGTAATGGCCAGTAGCCATTAAAAAGATATGCCAGTCACCTGGTTTGTTTCACAAACCGAAGAGCTCACACGTTTGAAGGTAATGCTATCCATTAAGATGCATTGATCAACCTAGAAGCTGTTACAGAGTGAAGTAAGTTAGAAAGAGAAAGACAAATAACGTGTATTAATGCACATATGGAATCTAGAAAAAATGGTGCTGATGAACCTATTTGCAGGGCAGGAACAGAGACACAGATATAGAGGGTAGGCTTGTGACACAATGGGGGAAGGAGAGGGTGGGATGGATTGAAAGACTAGCATTGAAATATATGCATTATCATGGGTAAAATAGGTAGCTAGTGGGAAGTTGCTATATAAGATCGGAGCTCAACCTGGTGCTCTGTGATAACCTAGAAGGGTGGGATGGGGTTGGGAGTGGGAGAGAGGTTCAAGAGGGAGGGGATATATGTATACTTATGGCTGATTTACATATGAAACTAACACAACATTGTAAACCAACTGTCCTCTAATTCAAAATATATATTTTTTAAAAGGATGCAGTGATCAGTCTTCATATTCCTAAAAGGAGATGGGGTGATTTTTTACACAGGATTTTTTTTTTTTATTCTATATTTAAAATAACAGGGCTGGCTCTAATTTATGAAGGTATGGTGTGATCTGAGAGAAGTGGTAAATCATGATTAAGTAGTCTTTAATTTTTTGAGATGGGACTTTCCTGGCACATGTGCATTTGCAGACACACTCAGCACAAGGATGAGCACGCTCAGATCTCAGTCCATTTGGGCTGACCGTATTAAAGACAACTGAACAGGCAGATTCAGCATGTTTGTGGTTTATTTGCTCTGTGGCACCGAGTATTGATTAATGACATAATAAATCTTTGAGACTACTTTCCGCTGTGAACACGCCATCCTGCAATGAGAGCTACAAGCATGAGTAGAGGTGATGAGATGTATGTCAAATAAGATAAGTTGGTCTGGGCTCGTGACTGATGAATAAATGCTTTGGGGAAGTTACCTGCTTGCTTTTCCTCAACCTTACAGTGTAAAAGTGCCTTTCAAAGCCATCCTCAGATGCTTTCATTGGTTTCTATAGCATTTGTTTGGATATAAAACTTTCTACCATGTTTGTATACTCTTAGGGAACACATTCAAAAGGTGGATACTGTAAATAGATGATTCTATTCATTCAAGGACTGTTAAAGTTAACTCAATTATATCTAAAGGATAAATAAGTCTAGATGAAGGTTTGGAAAAATTTGCACTGAAAACGGGCTTCTGTCTTACTAGTTGTGTGACTCTGAACTAAACCTTGGTTTATCTACAAACTCTGATTCTGCCACAATGTGGCAGCTAGAGTAATTGTGTGTAAGGCGTATATTATAGTGCCTCATACACGATAAAGATTCAGTACATAGGGGATACATTTCACCCTTCTCAACAAAGGTCACAGTTTCTCCCACCAACATTCATTCATTTAGCCATCATTAATGAAATCTCTCTAATATGTCAACCACTGAGGTAGCTTTTAATATCAGATAAAGGTTTTAATGGGAGAGCGGGAGTGGGAAAACCCTTTATTTTAGGCTCTAATATTCTAAACATGCTATACTTATTAAATAATACAACCAGTTATAAAATACCGTGTTTATAGAAGGGCACGAGGCCAAGTAGGTGGTACTTTAAAAAGTGATGTAAGAGCTACTCCAAGCCCTCAAAAAACATAAGGCTAGAGTAGTAGTTCTAAATCAGAGATACTGTCCCCCTGGGGGTGTTTAGCAATGTTTGGTGACATTTTGGTTGTTATACAAAGAAAGCAACGTATGCTACTGGCATATAGTGACTTGGAGTGCCACTACCACAATGCCAAGGGGAGCCACCATCAACCAAAAATTAACCATCCCCAAATGTCAGTAGTGCTTAGGTAGAGTAACCTTGTGCTCCATGAAGCAGGAAAGCGAGCACATGCAGAATTAGGCCACAAAATACATGACCAGCAGCTATTTACGAAAGTACAGGCAACATTTGGCTATAATCATAGTAGCCACCAACATTCTTCATGCCTTATTATCTGCCTATATGTCTTAACTCATTCTCTAGGGGGTTGTAATTATTACATTCACTCCACAGATAAAGAAACTGAGTTCTGGGGAAACTGCATTAATTGTTGAAGTTGCAAAGTTAGTATATGGTACAGTCAAAATTTGAACCTAGGAAGTCAGCTTTCAAAAGCCTTCCATCTTAACCCATTATGCCAATTATGCAAAGCATGTTGGGATCTCTTCTAATAAGAACAGGACTTTTTGTGTTAGGTGGAAGTTGAGAATATGGACTGTAGTTTCATTGTGGCTATAAACTCTCTGAGCCTCAATACCCAGAAGGGAAGGGTTATATTCTGTCAGTTGTACTGTCGCCTTAAAGTTCTTCTTCAGCTCTAAAATAGTATTATTCTGGTATTGAGCAGATAGCATCATTTAAACAAACTTTTGAAAGCCTCATATGATATAGGCAACATCTGGGTGCTTGGAAAACTCAGGAAAGATACTATTCTATGTGAAATAAAAGATGATGAAATAATATTCCTGGACTCAAAGATTTTATTTTTTTTTTTCCAAAGATTTTAAATAGTCACTAACAGTCTAAATTCCATCAGAGGAATTTAGACAAACTTCTGTGCACATGTAAAAAAATGGCTGTAATTGATGAGGCTGCAAAATCCCATTTTCCCAATGAAAAAGTTGAAGGTCAGAGCATTTGAATGATATCACTAGTAATACAGATCAGATTTTAGTACTTAATATACATTATGTTTTAAATAGTTTCCAAAGAAATTATGCATTTACAGTTATGAAATTCTTTGTACTGTAGAATTATATAAGTGATGTGAGGGGGTGGTTTTAAGATGAAAGTGAAAGAGGAGAGTAAAAATGTTGGCTTAAAGCTCAACATTCAGAAAACTAAGATCATGGCATCAGATCCCATCACTTCATGGCAAATAGATAGGTAAACAGTGGAAACAGTATCAGACTTTATTTTTCTGGGCTCCAAAATCACTGCAGATGGTGACTGCAGCCGTGAAATTAAAAGACGCTTACTCCTCGGAAGTAAAGTTATGACCAACCTAGAAAGCAGAGACATTACTTTGCCAACAAAGGCCTGTCTAGTCAAGGCTATGGTTTTTCCAGTGGTCACGTATGGATGTGAGAGTTGGACTGTGAAGAAAGCTGAGCGCTGAAGAATTGATGCTTTTGAAGTGTGGTGTTGGAGAAGACTCTTGAGAGTCCCTTGGACTGCAAGGAGATCCAACCAGTCCATGGTAAAGGAGACCAGTCCTGGGTGGTCATTGGAAGGACTGATGCTGAGGCTGAAACTCCAATACTTTGGCCACCTCATGCGAAGAGTTGACTCATTGGAAAAGACCCTGATGCTGAGAGGGATTGGGGGCAGGAGGAGAAGGGGACAACAGAGGATGAGATGGCTGGATGGCATCACCGACTCGACAGACATGAGTTTGAGTAAGCTCTGGGAGTTGCTGATGGACAGGGAGGCCTGGTATGCTGCGATTCATGGGGTCGCAAAGAGTCGGACACAACTGAGTGACTGAACTGAACTGAAGGTGAAAATAAAGCTGAATTGTGCCTAATTAAATTTACCCTTGAAAATTCCTTATATTTCCTCTCAAATATGGGATACTTGGTATAATAGTTTCCTAAGGCTAAATGTCACAAACAGTGGCTTAAACCAACAGAAATGTATTCTTTCACAGTTCTCGAGGGCAGAAGTCCAAAATCAAGGTATTATCAGACCATGCTTCCTCCGAACATTGTAGAGAAAAACCTTTCCTTGCCTTTTCCAGGTGTCCAGCAAGCTGTGGTGTTTCTTAGGTAGCTGCACCACTGCAGTCTCTGGCGGCCTTCCTGGGACTTCCTGTCTGTATGCATCTCTGTGAGGCCCCTCCTCTTCTTAGGAGGACCCTAGTCATTGGATTTAGGACCCACCCTCATTAGTATGACTCATCTTAACCAGTTACACTGGCAAACACTATTTCCAAATAAGTTCACCTTCTAAGGTTTCTGATGAATGAGACTTTTGCGGGGATTTCTCTTCAATCCACTATGCGTGATAGCACATATATGTATACACACAATGCTGCGTGAGAAAAGGGATGCTTACATGTACAATGCCTACCCAGGACAAAATGTTTTTGCAAAAAGAAGTTCTCCAGCAATGTGTCTTTAAACACTAGAATCAGATGCAACATAATGAGACACTTAAAGTATTAGTAGCTGTAAGAACTAACTTCTGTTAACGACCCCAACCCATGCATGGTAAGGAGCAGTGCCCACGCATTTTTTTCTTCTCATGCTCTCTTTGGTGCATGGTTAATTCCATTTAACTACTATGACATTTGATGTGTATTTCCCCAAGAAAAAAATGATGAATCACTGTAATTATTCTACCTTTTTGTGATTTTCCTATGCATCTAAATTATCTTATTAAAATAAGTATATATTTTAGATAGATCAGAATGTCTTAACCTTTATTTTTTTTTTTGCATGTTTCAAAATTATTAACCCTATTGTCTATCATTTTTATAAAGTTCTATTTTGGATATTTGACATTATCACTATAAAAAAAGTTTATTATAAACTCTACCAGAGTCATAGAAAATCTCCCAATATTCATATACATGGCTGTTTTTTAATAGTTTGAATTCACTAAATTCCGTCAAGCCGTTAAAAAAAATTGAGAAAACTTACACACATGTAACTAAGGGAAAGAAGCCAATCTGAAAAGGCTTCATTCCAGTTCTGTGACATTCTAGAAAAAGCAAAACTATGGAGATAATAATAAGGTCACTGGTTACCATGGGTTGGGGATGGGCAGAGGATTGCATACACAAAGTACAGAGCTGTGAAAATACTGTGTAAGATATTTTAAAAATGGGTACATGTCATTATACCCCCAAAAGTGTGTACCATCAATGAATGAGCACAAAGGTCAACTTGGACTCTGTGGGAGAGAGAGAGGGAGAGGATGGGATGATTTGGGAGAATGACATTGAAACATGTAAAATATCATGTATGAAACGAGATGCCAGTCCAGGTTCAATGCACAATACTGGATGCTTGGGGCTAGTGCACTGGGACGACCCAGAGGGATGGTATGGGGAGGGAGGAGGGTTCAGGATGGGGAACACATGTATGCCTGTGGTGGATTCATTTTAATATTTGGCAAAACTAACACAATTATGTAAAGTTTAAAAATAAAATAAAATTTTTAAAAAAATGGGTACATGTCATTATACCCCCAAAAGTGTGTACCATCAATGAATGAGCACAAAGGTCAACTCTGGGGTTTGAGTAATCATGATGTGTCAGTGTAAGTTCAACTGTAACAAATATACCATCTGAAGGGTGATAATGGGCGAGCCTCTGCATGTGTATAAAAATCCTTGTACCTTCCTTTTAATTTTGCTGTGAACCTAAAACTGCTCTAAAAAACTGAAGTCTTAAAAAACTCAAAATGAAACAAGTCAAAGAAGCAAGGAGGAGTGACTCATGAAGTATTGAATTGGCCACAAGTTTCATTTGGGTTTTTCTATAAAATGTTACAGAAAAACCTGAATGAACCTTTTGGCCAACCCTAGTACAAGGGATTCTCAATAATTTTAATATTGAGAGTCTCATCAGTAACCAAGGAAGTTAAAATTGCTTCTTATATTACTAGGAAGTATAGAAATAAAAAATGGGGTAAAAGTCAGCTTTCTGGCTGAAATTAAGAGAAGAATTGGTTTTGACTATGACCTTGTGATTGGAATTGCTTGTAGTGGTGAGAGCAAGATTAATATACCATCTAAAGAAATGAATCACCTAAAATAATATTTCACTTCTGAATTTTATCATTTCATAAATCATCTCCCAAATGCCTCATTGGACTGAAATTAGGCCTAATCACTCATATCACATGCTTATTCTTAATAGGACAAGTCAAATTAAGGCAAATAGCCTACACATGACAGATTTTATTTTAGTGGGCTCCAGAATCACTGTGGACGGTGACTGCAGCCATGAAATTAAAAGCCACTTGCTCCTTAGAAGGAAAGCTATGAAAAATCTAGACAGCATATTAAAAAAGCAGAGACATCACTTTGCTGACAAAAATCCATATAATCAAAGCCACAGTTTTTCCAGTAATCATGTACGGATATGAGAGTTGGGCCATAAAGAAGGCTGAGTGCCGAGGAATTGACACTTTTGGATTGCGGTGCTGGAGAAGACTCTTGATAGTCCCTTGGACTACAGGTAGATCAAGCCAGTCAATCCTAAAGGAAATCAACCCTGAATATCATTGGAAGGACTGATGCTGAAGCTCTAATACTTTGGCCACTTGATGTGAAGAGCCAACTCATTGGAAAAGACCTTGATGCTGGGAAGGATTGAAGGCAAAAGGAGAAGGGGTTGGCAGAGGATGAGATGGTTAGATAGCATCACAGACTCAATCAATGGACATAAATTTGAGCAAACTCTGAAAGATAGTGGCAGAAATGAGCCTGGCATGCTGCAGTCCATGGAATTGCAAAGTGACAGACATGACTTACGACTGAACAACAGCAGCAGATGGCTGCTGTGTTGGAATACATGTGTATTAAGCATTTGACACAAGCTGTATAGATTATTACAACTTCAGAGTTTTATTTTTTAGAACTCTCATGCTTCAAACTCTTTTAATTGGTCATTTGTTTTAGTACATTATTGATATATGTGAAAACAGAAAAAAAAAATCCAAAAAAGAATTTCATAACTTAGGAAGTCCTGTAATTAAAGAACTTTTCTAAGGTCAAGAATGGAGAATAGATATAAACCATAACTAGTCAAGTTCGACCTGTTGAAAACCTGGCTTGACTTCAGTTGATTAATTCCACCGACATGACAGAGGAGTAACTGTCTTTTTGTATGTATGTGGTCAGCCCAACTCTTATTTATAAGGCAATAAAGCATCAATGGTTTTCTTAACAATACAAAGTCTTTTCATAAATCTTGGTCTGGGTCTCATAATGACCCCCATCATCTTAGCTTTTATGCAGTTGAGAATGGATTCCTATTTCATTTGGAAGTCTGATTTAACTTCTGTAATTCCCATTTGAGCCTTTGATCGGTTTTGTTTTAAATGGTTTCCTATTTGTAAGTTTGGGTTATGACCCCTCAGACACTGCGTGAGCACATGAGTGGTTCTTCACCTCCCTCCTATTTCTTCTCATCTTATACACAGTATACACTTCCTGTTATTTTGACTGCGAGTCACAGCTGTTTGAGGCTAGGAGCTATCCTTCATCTCCTAATTCTTCCTAGGAGCTAATACAATTTAAGGTGGAAAGGTACTCAAAATTTTCCTGAGTAAATGAATAGCTGGACTTTGTATATAAAGAAAATCTAATTTGCTTTTGGAAAGTTGGCTGTCTATTTTCTGGGCTGTAGTTTCTTATTTTCCATATATATATTAGAGCTTATTTCCAGCAACCAGTCAATATCCTGTTTGAATGTGGAAATAAATGTATCAATTCCTCATCAGTAAAATGGAATCAAAATAGCATTTACTTGTTAGGACTACTAAATGGATTAAATAATTCAGTGTATGGGAAGTGCCTGTTATATTCATTCGGTTATTCTACAGATTTGAGTGAGCACCTACTACTAGAGATACATCAGTGAAAAAAGCAGCAAAAAAATTTCAACTCTTGTGTGGTTTACGGTCTCATAAGAATATGAGTATAGTGTCCTGAATATACAAGTGGACTTTGTTGCTGCTGCTGCTGCTAAGTCGCTTCAGTCGTGTCCAACTCTGTGCGACTCCATAGACGGCAGCCCACCAGGTTCCCCCGTCCCTGGGATTCTCCAGGCAAGAACACTGGAGTGTGTTGCCATTTCCCTCTCCAATGCATGAAAGTGAAAAGTGAAAGTGAAGTCGCTCAGTTGTGTCCGACTCTTAGCGACCCCATGGACTGCAGCTCACCAGGCTCCTCCGTCCATGGGATTTTCCAGGCAAGAGTACTGGAGTGGGTTGCCATTGCCTTCTCCGAGTGGACTTGCTATCAGGCCAGAAAAATCCAAAGTAACATTATGGAAGTCTGACTCCTGAGTACATAGAAAAGGTAGTGATGATTGCTTAAAGTGACTGTATATTCAGTAAAAAATTTCCCTGTAGACCCAATCATTCCATTATATTTTTGAGGTCAATAAACTGTAAAAGCGACAAATATAATGACCTGCTCTCAAGTCTAAAATATTCCAGCTGTACAGTTATAGAAATGGTATTGTCATTTAAAACACCTTGTGTGGAAAGCCTTCAGGAGTTTAACTGACCACAAGATCAATAAGAGGAAACAGTATGATATGGATAGAAAAAAAGAAGTAACTTGTTTTTAATTCTAAGGCTATTATATGTGTGTGCTTAGCTGCTCAGTCACATTCGACTCTGCGACCCTGTAGACTATAGTCCCCCAGGCTCCCCTATCCATGGGATTCTCCAGGCAAGAATATTGGAGTGGGTTGCCATGCCCTTCTCCAGGGGATCTTCTCAACCCAGGGATCGAACCCAGGTCTCCTGTATTGCAGACGGATTCTTTACCATCTGAGCCACTAGGGAAGCCCAAGGCTATTATAGAAATGTACATTCCAGAACAAGTGCTATAATACTCTGGCTCAATTCTGCACTTAATATATTATGACTCTTACAACTCTGAAAGAAGTATGGATAAACCAGAAGGCTTCTAGCGAAGAACAATCAGTACGTATATGAATGGGTGAATAATAATGCTGTATGGTGAAAGAGGAATTTTTAATAAAACAACAGATGTCAGATGCAGAGATTTGAGAGGAAAATAAGAACTGAAAGATCACACGGAGAAAAGGAATTTAGACAGAATTCACATCAGATGAGTGAATCTAAGAAAAAGAATATTTGAACTAAATATGATTAAGAGCACAAAGAAAGTTCACACACCTGTGACATTTATAGATTTAATGCCTATAGAAGCGTTCCCTTTATTTAGCAACTATAAAAGAGTTCTCCTTCATTTTCCTGGGCTCCAAAATCATGGCAGATGGTTACTGCAGCCATGAAATTAAATGACCCTTGCTTCTTGGAAGAAAAGCTATGACAAAGCTAGATAGCATATTAAAAAGCAAAGAGGTCTGTATAGTCAAAGTCATGATTTTCCCAGTAGTCATGTATGGATGTGAGAGTTGGACCATAAAGAAAGCTGAGTGCCGAAGAATTGATGCTTTTGAACTGTGGTGTTGGAGAAGATTCTTGAGAGTCCCTTGGACAGCAAGGAGATCCAACCAGTCAATCCTAAAGAAAATTGGTCCTGAGTATTCTTTGGAAAGGCTGAAGCTGAAGCTCTAGTACTTTGGCCGCCTGATGCAAAGGACTGACTCATTGGGAAAGACCTTTATTCTGGGAAAGACTAAAGGCAGGAGGAGAAGGGGATTACAGAGGATGAGATGGTTGGATGGCATCACTGACTCGATGGACACGAGTTTGAGCAAGCTCCGGGAGTTGGTGATGGACAAGGAAGTCTGGTCTGCTGCAGTCCATAGGATGACAAAGAGTGGGACACGACTGAATGACTAAACTGAACTGAGAATAGTTCCCACAGACAGTGAATGAAGACAGTGGCCAGCTCCAACCAGTCTGGTTTTTTATTTTGAAAGCATGTCCCCTTTTGACTTTTGTCCCATTGTTAAGATCTAGGGGCTAATTTTCTGAGCAAGTTCAGATAGACTCAAAGAATTTTAAGTTTAGAACAAAGAAAAATAAATGTAGATAGATAGCTCAGTTGGTAAAGAATCCTCCTGCAATGCAGGAGACCCTGGTCCATTCCTGGTCAGGAAGATCCCCTGAAGAAGGGATAGGCTACCCACTCCAGTATTCTTGGGCTTCTCCTGTGGCTCAGCTGGTAAAAAATCTACCTGCAATGCAGGAGACCTGAGTTTGATCCCTGGGTTGGGAAGATCTCCTGGAAAGGCTAACCACACTAGTATTCTGGCCTGGAGAATTCCATGGGCTGGATAGTCCATGGGGTTGCAAAGAGTTGAGGGATACAACTGAGGGACTTTCACTTTCAGTCTTCATAAGAGCAGGTTTTATTATTACTACTTCTAATAAAATATTTTCTCTTGATAATCAATCAAACATAGCATTCATAAGTTGGTTGGTGAAGCTTGAAATTCATTTTTCCCTTAAAAAGTAATGTCTTAAATCTTGATTAATTACCTCACAGCCTCTTTAAATCATAAAATCGATAAAGATTGAGATCAAGAGATTAAGAAAATCCTATAAAAGGGCAACCCTTTATTGAATGCTGTGTTGACATTAGCAATCGTCTCTGCAATCAATTCCACTGAATTGGAAATGACTGCCTAGTTATCTGTGTTTAGAAGGATTCTGAAGCAGATTGTTTCATCACTGGGGAAACAGTGCCGTGATAAGCATTGTCTGTCATTTGCACTGTTATTATCTTGTTACACACATGTCACATGGCATGAAATGAAGAGATCTTTGGTCTTGGTGGGTTATAGTTCATCCTCTCAGGTTTCTGTTTGTGCTTGACACCACATCTCATATCCAGCCTACCCTTGTGGAGGCCAGCCTATCTGATTGCAACAAGTGAAACCCAAAACCAGGTACAGAAACCATAGCCTTGCAGGGACCTAACCCCTAGCTCTTGCATTTGCATAATGTCCTATTCTCATACATGGCTCATAGTGGTCCTCTTTTGATCAAACCCTCCCTGATACACTTGACAAATATCTCACATAAGATGGGATTCAATGTGAAAAGTTGAACCAAGTGTACAGTATTTTCTTTTGGTTAATAGTCCCTAATAAGGATAAACACTTAATGGTTCCATATATCAAATAAGCCATTGACAGAACCCAGGAGCCTTAGTAGGTTCTTGCTTCTGCCAAATGCTGAATCAGACCTTACTGTTAAAGACCAGTGTGTGACTAGGAATGGGAAATACCAACACAGCACTTAAGGTGTTCCGGGTTGCTTATTTCTTGGGATTAAGTGGAATGAAATGCTCTGTGCAGCTTTATTGCCAAGAGTTTATTTGGAGGTGCGTTTTAAGGAAATACATGTGAGCTGTACAGTGTTAAAGGTGACTTTATTATTGTTATTTTTTTAATGCCTCTATTTTGGGGGAAATGTAATCAAATCTCTTTGTCTTATTATTGTGACATGTGAAAAACATTTATTATAATAAAATCTGTAAGCATTAACTTTTTAAAACTTCTATGAAAACAAATGAAAATAGTACCTTAAAGGATTTTTTCTCTTCAAATTTCTTAATTAAGGAAATAATAGATAACGTATAAAAAATACTGTGGTTTGTTGTTTTTTTTTTTTGGATTCCTAATAGATATGGAGGTGACTGATTAAACAAATCAAATCTCTCTCTCTCTTTCCCAGTGTCTAATTTGTATTTATGCAGAAAAAAAAAATTGAGGAAAGCCCCTAAATTAACAAATTAAGGCAACTCTGTCTATTTGATAGAATGAAAAACTTTATAAATGCAGTCCCTCCTCTTCTTCCCAAGATCTTACAACATAGAAGCATTCTCATTTCTATCTAAAGCCATTGTTAAAAAAAAAAAAAAAACATAAGAAACTGCATTTCTTCTTGCCTATATGCAGCTCAATTTCTACAGCTGTTTTGAAGGAGATGCCAAAACCCATATCTGAAAAAGAGGCAAATAATGGTTTTCCTCTTCCTGAAGTATGTGCATAACCCAAACTCAATTTTAACTGAGGGACAAAATGGAATTCAGAGCTCACAGTGAGTTTATTTGATGAATGCAGCAGCATTTTTACATTTTCATTGTATGCTCAATTTCCTACTTTAAAAATATCCTAAAATTCATCAAGCATTAAGCCCTGCTGGGTAGTGACAAGGTGTGGGCACAGCAGTGTCTGTAAGCCTGCCTGAGTTTTTCCCTTAGGGATATTTCTAATTAAAAACTGGCTGGGGCCTGCAAGTGGCTTGCATTGCTGTATATAGAGATCACCATGAATTTCAAAGTTCTACAGAGGTGAAGCTGTGGTATGCTGAAAAAGGAAAAACCTATTCCAGGTGGATAAAAGCAAATGTGTCTCCTAGATAGACCAGGTAAAAAGGGAATTCAAAAATTTCAGATTTAATAGTCTTTCTCCTCTGCTTAGAATTCAGTTTTTTCTTGATCTTTACAGTTCAATGTCTTTTAAATATCAGGATGCATCAGTGTTACCTAGGAAACTTGTAAAAATGTACAGATTTTGTAGGGCTCCCTCCATTCATTCTTAACTGAATCCAGAATAAGTCCCGGGAATCTGCTTTGATACCAATGTCTTTGGAAATTACGGCACATGGTACCGTTTGAGCACAACATATCACAGTGCAAAACTTCCAGGCTGTAATAAGAAACTGTAAGGTGAAAAATACAAAAGACATCTGGTGAAGACTTAGTCCAGTGCTGCACCACAAACCCACACTTTCCATATACTCTGTAGGCTTAGTAACCATGAAGGAAGAAGGTCCTCATCCACTTCTGTGTGTGACCAGTGCCAGCTGTCTAAGAAAAATGCAGATTATCTGGCCTCACCATTTTCCCTAGAAATCTTAACACATCTGGCCTTGAACCCAGGAATGTCTACTCTTGGCCCACACTCCACGTGGCCCTGTTGTACGTGGTTCTCAGAGTACGCTTGCCAAAATTCGGTTTAAGAAATGTGGTCAACACAATACGGGAACCAAAGATGTGATTACAACAGCGGTAACTTTATACAATCACAAATTGAGAAGCAATGAATCCACATTACTCTATGAACTACATAGAATTTTCTCACAAAGTACATGAGCATTGGGTATTTCTGTTAGCATCTTTTCTATCTAGTAATAATTTTATGTCACTCTGGGTTTATTTGTATTAATAAAAAAGAGAACCAGTGGCTTTTGAATTTAAAAAGTGCAGAGTTAGCTTTGCCTTCAGGCATCGAATTGTTCCCACAGAACTGTTTATCCCTAGGTGTTTGCTCTGCTGTCCACATGCTATCTTCTTCCTCTAATGCCAGCCTCTTTACTTTGGTGGACAGTTGGTTGCAGGAGCTCCAGTCTCACAGCCCCTTCAGTTCATATCCAGTGGGAACAGCTAGAATCTTGTCAGCGAGCTCTGCAAAATCTTGAGATTTGCTATTGGGCAAATGTAGCTCATGTGGCTGGTGGAATGTGATTTGTTTAGCCTTGGTATACGTGTTCATGGGATAAAAACCTCCAAGACTGTACTTATTGAGAGAGATTAAGGCAGTGGTGGGGGGGGGAGGGGCGGTGCCCACTAACTGACTGCACTTGCCAGGAGTGGGGTGGATCTGGGAAGAAATCTCTGGTAAACATCCACTGTGACACTGTGCATGTATAGATGCAATCAGAAATAACATACAGAGTTAGTGCCTGGAAGGTTGCCTGATGTCTGGTATTGCAAGAGGCAATCTAATATTTTGAGCTCTCTTGCTAGAAAACACAGTAAAGAGAAGTACAAGTGCAGTCAGTATTTGTGGTTTCTAATTAAGCCAGTTTGTTACCTTGTTGGGATCTTTAGTTTGTATTGATGCTTCAACTCTTGGCTACTGCCCTGCATATGGCAGGAATTACCTTTCAGAATCTCTGTATATATGTGTGGAATCCTTCTTTGGGGGAGGCTCTTAGCTTGTTTAATCTTCACAGAAACTGTACCGCTACCGTCACTAGCCCTGTTTTGAGGAAATTGAAGCTTAGAGAAGTTGAAAAACTTGCCCCACATCACATAGAAGCTAAGGGTTTTGAGGCCAGAAGATAAGGTTTCAGGTCTCTCATTCTTACGGCATAATATACTGTTGATTTTGATCAATAAATTACCCTATCACATATGCATATAATGGAAGTATAGGCATTTGTGCCTAATGTACATGTCCACACAGAGTTTTCTTGCATGCATCATTCTTATTTTTCTGGTTGAATATCCTGACTGCAGATTTGATGTTCATGTTTCTCTTCTAGGAGAAAGTAAAATTTTAGAAATAGCTGATGAAGTAAATATTCTGAGTTATACCTGAGATCTTTACCATTTTCCTGCTCATACTGATTCTGTGACATCAGTTATTTTCCAATATATCATCTGGAACTAGTGCTAGGGTAACACAGTTTGGAAGTAGCAGACCTGTGTTCAACTTTAACTCAGTTCTTTGTACTTTGAAATTAAGCTACTTACTTACTCCAGACCTCAAGCTCCTCATTGGGAAAAAGGGATGATCCCTGCTCAGATTTAAACCTAACAAACTTAGGTATATTTTGAGTTTTCTAACTGTATCCACTGCTATTTGATTAAATTTTTGAAATATGAGATATGAGCACCTTAATACAACAGGTATTGTGTCTCTTTTCGTCTTTTGAAACATGGCTTCTTCTCAACACTCCTAAGAAAGGAGAGGCTTATATATGACAATTTTTCAGGTGTCATTACTTCTATCCCACCTTGATAGTTCTTATCAGATCCAAGTATCATCTAATTAAAAAATATTATTTAGTTGATCCACT
The DNA here is from genome assembly GCF_027580195.1 of Bos mutus. Taxonomy (NCBI): domain Eukaryota; kingdom Metazoa; phylum Chordata; class Mammalia; order Artiodactyla; family Bovidae; genus Bos; species Bos mutus. The sequence goes on from NC_091638.1 coordinate 27,751,689, forward strand.
TTTTCTTAAGAGATTAATTTATAAAGAAAGCATCATTTCTGTAAACTTACTAGGTAGATATAATTTTTTCTTTACTACATTAAGATAAATAAAAAAGCAAAATGCAAGTCAATAGGAATGGGCACTCATGTTACATCATCTGGAAAACCAAGGGTAGTGTTTGTACTTCCTTTTGGGAAATGCTGGCTTAAGATTGGGCTCTGAATTGGCCCTCTATCAAACCTCCCGTAATTAAAGTTCCTGGCATGTAAAGGCGTCATCTGCTCACTCACTGTAATTTACTCTGATTACAGCCCTCTCCAATTAAGGGCTTCCCAACGGCAAGGACTCCGGCTGCCAATGTAGGAGACACAAGGGACATGAGTTTGATCCCTGGGTTGGGAAGATCCCCTGGAGAAGAAAATGGCAACCCACTCCAGTATCCTTGCCTGGAGAGTCCCATGGACAAAGGAGCCTTGCAGGCTAAGTCCATGGGGTCATAAAGAGTCAGACATGACTGAGCACACATGAATGCTCTCCAGTTATACTCATGGCTTTGACCATATGGCATTAAATGTGTAGTTTTGACCATGGGTAGGAGCTAAGGGCAAAGCAGGCCATTGGCAAAACTGTACAACAAAAATTTATCTAACTTCAGAATTGCCTCTTCCTTCTCCATTTTTCTTACCTCTTCAAGAATTCTAGCCACCCATATGCTTTCGGTGTCCTCCCCATACTGAAAATCTATTGATGGTTTGTCCTCTAGAAGCAGAGATCTTGGAAGAAAGCATTTTCTTCTATCTATATTCATTTCCTCTGTGTTGACTCAGAACTTCAGAACACAACTTTCCTGGGTAATTTCTCAAATACATGGTTGATAACTCTCTGATGTAATATACTGATTCTTGATGAGCTTTCTAATTTATAATAATGTGGCCAGATTTCTTAGTCTGTGCTAGAGAAGAGGGCTTCCCTCATAGCTCAGTCAGAAAAGAATCTGCCTGCTGTGCAGGAGAACTGGGTTCAATTCCTGAGTTGGGAAGATCCCCTGGAGAAGGAAATGGCAACCCAGTCCAGTATTCTTGCCTGGAGAATCCCCTGATAGAGGAGAAGAGATTTGAATTTTAATGGAGAAGTAGCCTTGACTCATTCTCTTTTATTCTAAAATGATTGAGAGAGAAGTTTAATCTTCTTCCTGGGTTGATTTTTCTTGAGCAGAGAGCTTTCCAACATCATCCTGCAGATCATACTATCTAGCATAGAAATTCTAAATCTTTGGGAACTGAAGTCCCATTAGTCTTGCTGTAAAAGAGTCTGGAATCTTCAAAGAAATAAGCAAGAAAACCTTTTCTTTAAATATTTCAAAGTACCTGTTACTGTTCTTATTTTCAGTAAGCTTTATAAGCATAAAGAAGCAGAGTAGTTAGAAGCAGATTATGTAGCAACTTGCTCATCATTATTGTGAAAATCTAGTGTGTGGCTGGTCTGTGTAAGTCGCAGCCTACGATAGAGATGCTATTGGCTAGGAAAGCCTGAGGCATCACCTGGGCTCCTGCTATTGGGCGTGAGGCTCACACACATTTCCCAACAGGAGCCAGGGCTGTGGCTGGACCAGCCCTTATGATTCTTACTATGATTGCCAGATCCACCTCAGCAACAACCCTCCTGGAACTTTAAAAAAGTGAGAGTTACTACTCTATCTTATGTACTTATTTTTATTAAAAAAATTTGTATTGTACTTTGATTATACTTGATTCACAGTGTTTTGTTGTTTTCAGGTGTGCAACAAAGTGAGCTGGTTCTATATAAACATGTATATATTCTTTTTCTAATTCTTTTTCTATTTAGGTTATTTACAGAATATTGAGCAGAGTTCCCTGAACTATGCAATAGGTCCTTTTTGGTCATGTATTTTAAATATAACAGTATGTACATATCAGTCCTTAACTCTCAGTCTGTCCCTAAGTCCTAGAGGGTACACGAGATGCCTGAGGGTCACACAGTGTGGTTGTGGGTTGGGAAGGTATGGTGGGGAAGAGGGAGAGAGGGGGCGAGAGAGAGAAAGTGGGCACGCCTGGGGTTCTGTCTCTTTATTGGAGTGAACTATGGATGGAGGTTCATGACGTTGTACAGGAGACAGGTTTGAAGACCCTCCCCGTGGAAAAGAAATGCAAAAAAGCAAAGTGGCTGTCTGGGGAGGCCTTACAAATAGTTGTGAAAAGAAGAGAAGTGAAAAGCAAAGGAGAAAAGGAAAGATATTCCTATTTGAATGCAGAGTTCCAAAGAATAGCAAGGAGAGATAAGAAAGACTTCCAAAAGAGACACTGATGTATAGATCAGTCTTATGGACTCTGTGGGAGAGGGAGAGGATGGGGAGATTTGGGAGAATGGCATTGAAACATGTATGATATCATGTATGAAACGAGTCACCAGTCCAGGTTTGATGCACGATACTGGACGCTTGGGGCTGGTGCACTGGGACGACCCAGAGGGAGGGTATGGGGAGGCAGGAGGGGGGAGGGTTCAGGATGGGGAACACAGGTATACCTGTGGTGGATTCATTTTGATATTTGGCAAAACTAATACAATATTGTAAAGTTTAAAAATAAAATAAAATTAAAAAAAAAAAAAAAAAAGCCACCTTCAACTAAAAAAAAAAAAAAAAAAACTTCCTCAGCGATCAATGCAAAGAAATAGAGGAAAACAACAGAATGGGAAAGACTAGAGATCTCTTCAAGAAAATTAGAGATACCAAGGGAACATTTCATGCAAAGATGAGCTCGATAAAGAAGAGAAATGGTATGGACCTAACAGAAGCAGAAGATATTAAGAAGAGGTGGCAAGAATACACAGAACTGTACAAAAAAGATCTTCATGACCAAGATAATCACGATGGTGTGATCACTCACCTAGAGCCAGACATCCTGGAATGTGAAGTCAAGTGGGCCTTAGAAAGCATCACTATGAACAAAGCTAGTGGAGGTGATAGAATTCCAGTTGAGCTATTCCAAATCCTGAAAGCTGATGCTGTGAAAGTGCTGCACTCACTATGCCAGCAAATTTGGAAAACTCAGCAGTGGCCACAGGACTGGAAAAGGTCAGTTTTCATTCCAATCCCAAAGAATGGCAATGCCAAAAAATGCTCAAACAACCGCACAATTGCACTCATCTCACACGCTAGTAAAGTAATGCTCAAAATTCTCCAATCCAGGCTTCAGCAATGCATGAACCATGAACTTTCAGATGTTCAAGCTGGTTTTAGAAAAGGCAGAGGAACCAGAGATCAAATTGCCAACATCCGCTGGATCATGGAAAAAGCAAGAGAGTTACAGAAAAATATTTATTTCTGCTTTATTGACTATGCCAAAGGCTTTGACTGTGTGGATCACAATAAACTGTGGAAAATTCTAAAAGAGCTGGGATTACCAGCCCAGCTCACCTGCCTCTTAAGAAACCTATATGCAGGTCAGGAAGCAACAGTTAGGACTGGACATGGAACAACAGACTGGTTCCAACTATAAAAAGGAGTACATCAAAGCTGTATATTGTCACCCTGCTTATTTAACTTCTATGCAGAGTACATCATGAAAAACGCTGGGCTGGAAGAAGCACAAGATGGAATCAAGATTGCCAGGAGAAATATCAATAACCTCAGATATGCAGATGACACCACCCTTATGGCAGAAAGTGAAGAGGAACTCAAAAGCCTCTTGATGAAAGTGAAAGTGGAGAGTGAAAAAGTTGGCTTAAAGCTCAATATTCAGTAAACTAAGATCATGGCATCCGGTCCTGTCACTTCATGGGAAATAGATAGGGAAACAGTGGAAACAGTGACAGAGTTTATTTTGGGAGGCTCCAAAATCACTGCAGATGGTGATTGCAGCCATGAAATTAAAAGACACTTACTCCTTGGAAGGAAAGTTATGACCAACCTAGATAGCATATTCAAAAGCAGAGACATTACTTTGCCAACAAAAGTCCGTCTAGTCAAGGCTATGGTTTTTCCAGTGGTCATGTACGGATGTGAGAGTTGGACTGTGAAGAAAGCTGAGCGCCAAAGAATTGATGCTTTTGAACTGTGGTGTTGGAGAAGACTCTTGAGAGTCCCTTGGACTGCAAGGAGATCCAACCAGTCCATTCTAAAGGAGATCAGCCCTGGGTGTTCTTTGGAAGGACTGATGCTAAAGTTGAAACTCTAATACTTTGGCCACCTCATGTGCAGAGTTGACTCATTGGAAAAGACTCTGATGCTGGGTGGGATTGGGGGCAGTAGGAAAAGGGGACGACAGAGGATGAGATGGCTGGATGGCATCACTGACTCGATGGATGTGAGTTTGAGTGAACTCTGGGAGTTGGTGATGGACAGGGAGACCTGGCATGATGCACTTTATGGGCTCGCAAAGAGTTGGACACGACTGAGTGATGGAACTGAACTGAACATTGGGGTGCCTCATATTTTGTGGGTTCACTCTTTATTGATTAATTTAAAATGCAAGAGAGAAAATTGGGATACAAAGTGGGAAAAGCAGGATCACTCAAATGGCAGTTATGTAGGGCACTCAGGCCCTCCTAAATGGGGAAATTTGTGAGTATGGGTGCCCTGTTCCTTATCTGGCTGATTGCTAGTAAGAGTGTTGTACAGTTGGCTATACCTTTAATTGAGATGGACTGTTTTTGCAATGGACACTTCAGCAGTTAAAACCGTACTGCTCGGCACTCACACACATTGGCCCACACTAGTTTTGTCTTGACAAAGTGTGGCCACCAGGGTTCAGTTGAGAAGCACAGAGGCTGAGCAGAGGCACTTGCTGTGAAAACTAGTGAAGCTGAGCGAAGCTACAGGGCTCCTTGTGTACACGGCCTCCTGCCAGATTGTAGCAAGAGCCCAGCAAAGTGTACACTATGGGTTGACCATGATGTGTTCTTGTAAAATTTGCAAAAATAGGATATTGTGATTTCAATTGTTTAGGATCACTTTTGCCCACCTCTGAAATGCCTTTCATCTCGTATCTTCTGTGAAGTGACTTCGGCCAGTTATACATAAACTTTGCTGAAGGAGGTGTAGTTGAGGTGTACACTCAGCTTCACTTTGGGATGTGGGGGAGGTTACATGAAATGCGGGGCTCGAAGTCACTTCCATGTCTCTAATGAAAGTATAGCCAACCATCCTGGATTCTGAATATGCCTCCCTGGTATCCTACTGCCAGTTTCCCTGACATCTTGACCAAAAGGTGCAGGGTCAGGTTTATGTTAAGATACGAATTAAATGCTGTGAAGGTTTTCTCTGAATTTGGGGCTGTTTGTGGCATATGTTAGGTTTTTAACATTCTTAATCAGTTACGGTTTCTTTTGTCACTCCAGATAAACATTCCTTGTTAGTTTTCATTAGCAATTTTTTTTTTTTTTTTTTAAATCACTTGGTGAAAGGCCCCAAGTTGTCCATGCTTCAAGCCCTACAATTCTACCTTCAGGGCATGAGCTCTACAGGTTGTCCTCCAGCTGTGACTAGTAAGACCACTTCAGCAGACTGCGCCCCTTGTGAGATGAGTACCGTCACTGTATTTGGTTTCTGGAATATCAGTGACTCCATTATGATGTTAGTAATTCTTAGCAGAAATGTGCCATGTTATTCACAGCTTCTACTACCACCTGTTTCAGCAAGAATGTGGCCCACAGTAAGGGCTCTTTGTTTTCCTTTTTTTTCCTCCAAGAAGTTTTCATTTTGCTTTATTTCCTTCATCCTTAGGGCAGTCCTCTTACACGAGTCCCTTTGATATTCGCTCTCCATCTTCCATGCCTTGAAACAATTTCCTCAAGATTTAATTAGCTCTCGCCTCAGTGAAGCCGTTCTTTGCTCTGGTGCCTCTGTTTGTAAACAGGAACGTCTTTCATCTTTGGCTGCCCAGAGAATTTGCTACTCAAAATCCATTTCCTGATCCAGTTTATTACTTCTTGAGTTCAGAATTATGCATACTTACATTTTTGCTCGTGGCTACCTTACCTCAGGGTGTAAGACTCAATGACATATATGGCATCTTCCACTTCAATATTGGATTTGTTGTTGGAAAAATACCCAAAAGACTTCACATCTTATCTCCAGCTTTCATTACTTTGTGGATTTTGTAGCTCAAGGATCTTTAAAAGAGTGAGGAATTTTTCAGTTTTTCTAGATGGTTCAAATGCCATGATAAGTGTCCATTTCACCAATTACTGATCAATGTGCTTAAATATATTTTTTTAAAATAGTGAGTACGTTATTGCATCATGTTGATTTGTTTGTCTTCTTATCTCAAAATGTTTCCATCTCTTACTTAACTATTTCAGCAATTATAAAGCTTGAGAGGGTGTAATACAAAAATCTTTTATATTTACCTTCAATAAATCTCAATCTATATTTAATGAAAATAGATTGTTTAGTTTAACTTGCTTAACATGAAGTTTCTTTTAACGTTAAGATTTATTGTTGAAGGTGATTTTAAAATAGATGTTTCTATTTTCTTTTTTGATCATGTTTACATGATCTAATTAAATTTTACTTTGTGTTTGAGGATTCTGTTGCACTTAAAGTCATTATTCTGATCCTCATCAATTTCAATTGAACAATACTTAACAGAGACAGTAAATGTCAAAAGGACAGGGTCCAGAGTTGAATCGGAAATGAGTTGGAAAGTAAAAACAAAAAAAAAAAGGATAAAAGGAAATCATATTTCTTATCTCAGTTTTTCTAGTATATTAGTAGATTTAAGAAAACAATAACTACGAATTATTAAAAGTGTGAGTTCCAGTTAGACCTTGATTTTCATATACTAATTTTTAATACACAATATTTGCCTTCTAAATTACTTGAAGCCTAGTACTGATATGGAATTTGTTTCTGTTTAAGCACACGGAAGGGTGAAAGGAAAAGGAAACTGAAAATATTCTGGTTGATCTTTAACAGTCTGACTCTGATGCATGAGATCTTAACAGCTAAGCTGTTCTTCCTTCCCCAAAGTTTCAGTTATAAAATAATGAAAATAGCCCTGTACATTTAGGTGGTACTTTAGATTTTTATATAGCACTTTTACATCCAGTATTTGATTTCCTTTTTACCATGGCCCTATTGAAGAAGGAGAGGAGATAAAGTATCCTCTTTACACAGATGATAAAGTGGATGCCTTGGCAAGTTGATTGCTATTAATAGATCGCAATAATGATTATTTCCAAAGGTAAATGCAACTATGGATTTAATGTGGTGCATTGTACAGAATTCACGATTATAGAAAGTTATACAATAGAAAGTAAATCTCTGTTTCTTGAACTTCATATATCTAATTTATTTTCCCCGGAGGCAGCAGTTGCTTCTGGGTCAGGAGCCTGTCTTTACCAGAGGTTGAAAAGCTGCAACCCTCAGGCCAAATCAGCTGCCTATTTATGTGATAAAGCTTTACTGAAACACAACCCCACCCATCCATGTATGCATTGCCTATGGCTGCTTTGGTGCTAGGGCAGATTTGAGAAGTTACAACGGAAAGGATCAGCCACAGAAAATGTTAGCCGGTTTCAACTTTCAAGTGGTAAGTGTAAGATAGGGAGTTTGAACCCCCATGCCTGTCTTACTCTAAGGCTTGCATGCTGGTAGGGGGCAGTTTGTAAGCTATTTGTTGAACATTGACTGAATCAGAGAATAATGCTCGTTTTGATGTGTATACTTCATCCAGGCAGAGAAGAAAGTGTCTTGTAAGCTGGTTATGGACTTGCTTTTCTAAGACGATGCCCAGGTCTTGACCACTGTGGGTTTTAAATGCACTCAGTCAGTTGATTTCAACCTTTTCAGTTTAATCTCTAGCTTACAATTTTCACATTGTTGGTTGTTTTACTCCAGAGAAAGCCTCAGAAGTTTGCCAGCTCTCCACAAAATACTTTTACCCTTACTCCACAACCCGCTCCCCCCTGCCCCGGAGGGAATGGATGAATCTGATGGCTAGGCTATGGATCTGATTAGGATAATTAAATTAAAACTTCTCAAATGCTCAAAGTCTTAAATTAGATGATAAAGTAAGAAGTACACATTGCTAAAATTACCTTTGAAAATCCATTCAATTTCCCATAAAGTATAGTGTACAGGCATACTATTTCCCAATAGGGCCAACAGGGTAAGTTCTTCCTTTCGTGCTGTTTTCTTGGTTGAGGAATAGATGAAGATATTTAGGGGAAATATTGTATGCAGATACTTAACCTTCTTCATTAGAATCATTGTTAAGGTAGAGAGATGCTCACACTCTTAGAAGTCACTGAAATGTAAGGTCAGGGACGAGCATCTTCATTTCTTTAATCTTATGACCATTTTAGCACATGATTTACTGAGTAGAAAGAGTGAAAATGATTACTGATTCTAACTAAAATGCTTTTCTCCTTCACTTTCTCATGCTTTTCATTCTTTATTTTGTATAAGTACACTGCATGTATGATTCAACTGTACCCACAACTTCCTTTACAATTTTTTTTTGTATTTGAAAAACTCGCTGTTAAACTTTTTTGCAGCCATTTAATGCTAAGCTCACCTAAATATTTAGAACTTCAAAGAAGGGAGAATTCTCCATGCTGAGTGCCACTTGCACTCACGGACTGTTTCAAATGTCTTAAAAAAAAAAAAAAAAAGAAATTCTGCTCATTTTCTAGCTTGCTTAAACTAGACAGAATCCCCCTTTTAGGCATAAATAAAACAAGACATCAGAATTCCTAAAACCTCTTCCTAAAGTCTAGGGAATACAGACTTCAAATAGCATACAAACAGAATTATTTTTGAGGTCATTTTGTGACTATTAATATCATCATCTGGTATTTCAAATTCAGGGAAAACAAGCATTAGTTAAGGTACAGTGTAATATCATTCTAATGAAATTACTGATTAAATTATTTTACAATAAGGAATGCTTGCAATAATCTGCTATAGGTGAATGATGACAATATTTTCTCCATATCTCATAATGTAGGTTAAAATACCTCTCTTGTCCACTAGTCCATATGAAGAATAGGCTGTGTTTCATCATAATGAAAAGGAGTTAACATACAAGAACACTTGGAAGAGTTTCAAAACTCCCTTAGGCACATCTTTGCTAATCAATGTGAGCAGAGTAGGAAGAAATCTGTTTGCTTTGCTAAAATCATAATTTGCTTACAAAATACTTGAGATACTGATGAATAATAAATTTAAATTATTATGAAATATGGTACATCACACTTTTAGGAACAAGACTAGAAAAATACCAATCTAACTTGCATGGCATTAATTTTTAAAACTTTTGACGCTGTCAAAAAATTATTTTCCTCATTTTATTATAACACTTTTTACATGATCCATGTTATCAAAGGAAAGAAAAAAATATCTGGCTATGTTATTTTTATTCTGTGTTGCTTTTAGCACTTAAAAATAATGCTGCAGTTTTTACATATACATGCAGAAAGAGTTTGGTGCAAGATACTTTGGTTTTGTTAAAGAATCTGAGAAACAGAATTCATATCCAATGAGAAAAAAATATTTTTCTTTATGAGAAGGACCCTACTAAATCATACCCATGCCTGCTACTATGCATGTCTGCTTCTACTCCTATACAGGCCTACTGAATCAAGTTTCAGGTAACCTGGTTTCAAGCCATGAATCATTTGAAGCTTATCAAATAAATCCCTTGGTCAACATGCAGAAATTCAAAATCTGAGTTACAAGGTTGAGAATGTTACGATAGTATGTTCCACTACAATTCTACCAGAAATATCTTTTTATGTGAAGGATAGCTGTGATGAACGCAGCTAACAAGTACAGTTTGCTGGAGCAGTAAGATCCATGGAAAAAAGCCTGGACCAGCTCTCGGGAAAGTTGTGTGCTTGGTTTTGCTGTAGATGTAGCAGACAGAGGGTCATCAAATAATCCCATGTGTCTCTATATTTCCCAGTCTGCCTTGTAGTTTGGTCAAGGTCACATGACTACTTCTGGTCAATGGACTACGGTTAGAAGACACATGTGTCACTTAGGAGCCAAGACAGTTAGGAGATGTGCTTCCTGCCTCTCTTCTTCCCTGTCTTTGCAGCCTTAGAAACCACAGGCAGCATATATATAAGATGGAGGAAGGCCATCCAACCCTCAGTAGGCTTTATGTCAGAGACAAAAGGATGTAGAAGCCACTGGGTTTTGTAGGTTTGCCTGATGTGGTAGCTAATACAAGTTTCCTCTGATACAAACAACATAAATCATAGATTCTATTTTTATTTAATTTTTATATGAAGGTAGCTACTTGCTTATTTAAAACATAGAATAATTCCTGTAAAAGTATTTGGCAAAATTGAATGCTAGTAATTTGCTAGCCCAAAAACTTTGGGATAAGTTGGTTTAAACTGTCACAGGTAAAGGAATATATCTGCACAGTGTGATCTCACAAAGAATTTAGTATGGAATTCTCATTGTTTGGCAATTTACTTTGTATTTCTCCAGTCACAAATTAAGACCTTCATAATTTGGCTGCTGCTGCTGCTGCTGCTAAGTCACTTCAGTCGTGTCTGACTCTGTGTGGACACATAGACGGCAACCCACTAGGCTATGCCATCCCTGGGATTCTCCAGGCAAGAACACTGGAGTGGGTTGCCATTTCCTTCCCCAATGCATGAAAGTGAAAAGTGAAAGTGGAGTTGCTCAGTCGTGTCCGACTCTAGAGACCCCCATGGACTGCAGCCCACCAGGCTCCTCCACCCATGAGATTTTCCAGGCAAGAGTACTGGAGTGGGGTGCCATTGCCTTCTCCTCATAATTTATCTAGCTTCTACTAAATGATAGGAAAATCTATTCACTAACCTCAACATTTAAAAAAAAAATCTTTAGATGTTTGAAATAAATACTTTTAATTAAATAAAAATAATTTATCACTTTTACTTTTATCAAAATAATTCTATAGGGATATTATGTTTCTCAGTCTTTTCACAGTTTGCTCTGCTCTCCTCAGCCCTGGAACTCAGAATAAAATGCACAATTTATTAGTGATGGATTCAGTCAGAACCTATGGTTTTGATCTTTAAGGTATATCTTCAGATCATAATTAAGATGGCTCTAAATTAATGGTTCATTTTTGGTTTATAACCCTGGAACAATTCAATCTGTTTCTTTTTAAAAAAACAGAACTGAAATCTTATCTGAATTTATATTTTTCTTTATTTTTTCAAACCTTAATTTGAAACCAGACAGTAGAGCAGTAAAATTGGTGAGAATCTGGTTTGGTTTAACAGTATTTACTTATGGTTATACATAGATATATCACACACACACACACACACACACACACATATATACACATAGTAAGCTTACTGTTATGTATATGCATACTGTTATACATACCTCGGATGTACTAAAATAGACTCAATTTGCAGCATGAAACAAATTATTCAACTTTTATTTTCCTATGTTTCAATATAAATTACTATAAGGTGAAATGTATGCTAGCTGTGAGGAAGGTGGGGGTACAGGGAAAAAAAATAATTAAAGACTGAGATTGTGTCCTCCAAGAGCCTGCAGTAACTGGTACAGGTTTCTATACATGGAAAATGTTTAATTACAGATCATGTGATTGAGCTAAAACTGTGAAAAAGTCACTAAATGCCTCTGAAAGTTTCAGTTATAGAGTCAGACTTAAGCTTGAGTTTTGATTTCAACACTTAGCAAAAGAGGGGGATATTGGTATATTTATTTTAAACAGTGAGTTAATGAGCTTAGCCATTAGCCTAGAGCCCTTACTCGATGAAAACCAATTGAGGCAATAATAACATCTGTATCAACATTACAAGACAAAAATGGGTACATGTGTTTGTATCATTCACTAATTTAATTATTCTACCAATATGTACTGAGCATTTGCTATGGTGAAGGCTTGTGCTGGTCTCTCTGGGCAAAGCACAGTCGTATCAGCAGGGCAGGGATGGCTACTTCCCCTCCTAAAATGTGCGCTCCCACTTCTGCTAGGCTGCCATATAGCCTGAAACTACACGTCCTCACCTCTGTGTCCGTGTGACTAGTTCTTGTCAATAGAAAATCAGAGCAAGTGTGACTTCTGATCCTTTAAAGAAGCATGTATGCTTTCTTCTTTATTTCCTTGGCATTAGCTAGTTGCAGAGGGCTCTAGGGCCCTGAAAGTATGCAACCACAAGAAAGACAAAGTTTGGGTGTTTGAAGATTGACAAGGACAAAAGGCTCCCATATTGGACTATTAGATAAACAAATCAACATTTGCTGTTTTAAGCCATTGACATTTGGGGATTAATTTGTTATAGTAGATAGTACTAATCCTCACATAATCAGATAGAACTTGACCTAACTGAATTTAGGATCTGAAAGAAAATACCTGTTGGAGCAGGTTGCCTTATTCTTGTGAGTTGGTGGGTGTGTGCAAGCCATTCAAGCCCTTTGGAAATTCAGGATTTCGTGGCCATAACAGGACAGTTTCTGCTTCCTTTTCCCTATGTCTTGCCTTTATTTTCCCTCTGGTTAGACAGACATGAAATGAGATGAAGGCATGGATTTTTGTGTTTGACTTTTATCTTTTCTCCTATTTTTCACCCTCCTGTTGGTGAACTCAGTGCCAATCTGAGAATACTTTGACAACCGCTTACCACCCTCGCAGTTCACTGTTCACTCTGCCATGCCATTTTGTTCTACACTGAAACTGGTCTAAGATTTAAATAAAAATTTAATTGATAGAGTATAACCAGGGAGTCTAGATTTCCGAAGACTGTGAATATAAAATGACATCAAATTAACTTTTAATGTTTTACTTAGAATGACTCAAGTTATATCTTAAAACGGCCCTTACAAAATATGTCTTATGTTTTGGTTTTAACTGATGCAAAAAAAATCCTTTGAGACTTTAAATGCCATTTCCAGGATGTGCCTGGCATCTGCTTCCAGTCAGCTATAAGTGCTTTGTATTGTTACAAACACTCCTCACAGTGACTTGGCAAATGGTCCCCTGTAATTTGCCTCCATGACTTTTTAGATGACTTTCATTAACAGTCAGGTGGCATTCAAAAATAAACATTGATTTCTCCTGTATCAGTCCTGGTCTTGGTGTGGTTCACTCAGATATGTGAGAGTTGGCATGAGGCCAGCTGCTCCAGATGGGGCTTGGATGGGAACACTCATTTCTGCCCCGTGTCTCCCATCCCTTCCCTTGGAGCAGTGGGCCAGCCCAGGCACATCCTTTCCTTGGCCATGATAGAAGCATGAGAGCAGAAACCCAGTCTCACAAAGAATTTTCAAGCTTCTGGTTACATCATGACAAGCTGTGCATCAAAGAAAGTCAGTGATCAAATCCAGATTCAGTGGGTTGAGCAATATACTCATCCTCTTGTTGGGAGGGCATGCACAGTTATGTGGCAAAGGCATGTCCTTAAAAACATGAAGTATTGGTATCATTAGGGTAACTTACCATAATCACCCTACCATCAGAAGACAGTAATTTTCTAATTCTCACTCCCTTCTTAAACACAGTCATTTTCCATTTGAAGCTAAGACTTATTTTATTAATTCATTAAGTTAAAAAGTCTATGTACTTAACCAGAACAGATAACATAAGAGGCAGCAAAGCAGTATTTTAAAAGGAATTTTGAGTAAAAAATTGCAGCCAATAGCAAAATTTATCTTTCAAAGAGCATATGTAAATATGTGTTCATAAATTTATTCATTCATTCAACAAATCTTTGTGGCACTGATAATTTACAGAAAGTCGAAGTGCTTCAAGGAACAAAATACTAATAAGACAATATCTCTACCTTTTACAATGATTCATATCAGAAAACTGACCCCTCCCTGGACACATCAAATAACTCATAATAGTACATAAGTCCAATAAGGTAATTGACTTTTTATCTTTCGTATTATCTAATACCTTTCTCATCACAACTTCCACTAAAAAAGTGCGTATTATTAGTTATGTTACTACATATGCTAACAATCAATGATACTGGGTAAATGACATTCCCCACAGGGCTGTGTTAAAATGGAAGAGGGGAATCAGATAGAAATTGTGAGCAGCACTGTGTTTACCTGAGAAGTTGAAACGAGTCTTCTGTAGAAAACTGTAACATAATAGTCCTGAGATCGCTATCCATCAAGAGGGCCACTTCTATCGTAAACCCTTGGGTGATGTCTAGGAACCCAGATTTTAAAAGAGTTCCCACCATGCCTAGAGATAACAATGACTCACTGTGCCTAAACTGTTGATGCAAACAGTATGATATATGCAGAATATCTGTTTTCCTTCAAGGAGTCTACAGTTTTGGTATGGGAAGGAAAGTTATGACCAATATAGATAGCATAATCAAAAGCAGAGACATTACTTTGTCAACAAAGGTCTGTCTAGTGAAGACAATGGTTTTTCCAGTGGTCATGTATGGATGTGAGAGTTGGACTATGAAGAAGGCTGAGCGCCGAAGAATTGATGCTTTTGAACTGTGGTGTTGGAGAAGACTCTTGAGAGTCCCTTGGACTGCAAGGAGATCCAACCAGTCCATTCTGAAGGAGATCAGCCCTGAGGTTTCTTTGGAAGGAATGATGCTAAAGCTGAAACTCCAGTACTTTGGCCACCTCATGTGAAGAATTGACTCATTGGGAAAGACCCTGATGCTGGGAGTGATTGAGGGCAGGAGGAGAAGGGGATGACAGAGGATGAGATGGCTGGATGGCATCACCGACTCGATGGACGTGAGTTTGTGTGAAATCCCGGAGTTGGTGATGGACAGGGAGGCCTGGAGTGCTGCAATTCATGGGGTCACAAAGAGTCAGACACGACTGAGAGACTGAACTGAACTGAACTGAGGCAGCAGGTGCATATGGGACAAGCCCTCAGTAAAACTGTGAGTCCAATGAGCTTCCCTGGAAGACAGTGTTTCATATATGTTGTCACATCTGCTGGAGAATTGAGCATGTCTTCATGACTCCATTGGGAGCCGGTTCTTGGAAGCTTGCATTCATTTTCCTAATATCCTGAATGCATGACTGATTTTGCTCTGTGGCCCTTTGCTGTAATAAATCATAGCTGAGAGTACAGTTGAGTCCTGGGAGTCCTCCTAGGAACTCATCAAACCTCAGTGGGATCTTGAGGACTCTTGACCAAAAGGCAATCTTCTGTTCCTTTGTTCCTGGATATCAAAGGTGACCTTGTATGACAAATGCACTCATCCTTTCCATGGAAATTTACTGAGCACTTACTATGCAGTAAGTGTCATGCTAGATAGAATCTAAGAGTAAATTTGTGAATAAGGTCTTCATGGTCCCTACATTCATGGAATTTGGGTTCATCAGGGATTGAAACAATAGACTAAGACAAAGATAACATTATTTTCAGCTTATCCTTCCTCTTTTATTTTTTTTCCTAAAATGGAAAACATGCCCATAAGTTGTTAAATAGTAAACAAAGGACCTAATTCTTTAATAGAACACTTCACTAAAATGTAGTGCTTGGTTTCTCTGTTTTTCTTAGGAAAAAAATGGATTATGTTGTTAAGAGTAGCATATGATTTTAAAACTCAGTAAAGATATAAAGATAATTGTTAGATAAGTACTGTCCAGTTATGCACAGTTATGTAGGATGATGTACAGTTATGTAGGATGATGCTAAAATGGTTACTGTATATTTTCTTAACAGAATTTGCCAAAGTACTTCAAGGGCTTCACTTCCAAGAGAAAATAGCAGATGTCATACATGTGTTATAACTGGAAACTCTATTGCTATGAATTCTGACAGCAAGTTCAAATAATGAATTTGTAAGTGGAAACAAAACATACTGGGTATTGTAATTGATTTTTTTTAAGTGACTTCAGCATCCTTGCAATAATTAGGTCAGATGTAATATTTGAAATATGTGTGGATTTCAAAAGGAATCAGATGAAGTGGAAATGGCAGCATTATTATCCCTTTGAAAATTAAAAAATTGCAGTGACATATTGGAAATTTAAATTCCTTGCTTCTTCAGTTTTATGCACAGTTTTTCTTGGTGCAGATCAGCCTCCAGTTTTTATTTTAAGATGTGCTTAGAACATATGAACCAGATAAAGCTAGCTTCCATCTGCACAGAAGTGGGAAGGTTTTACTGCCTGGTGTATCGACTGCAAATATTTTCTCTTCTTATATCAACTTCTGCTGGGAGATTGAAAAAAGAAGATGGAATTGAAAAAAGTAGCATCATGATCTAATTTCTTGCAATCACTTTGAGTCTTACCAGAGAATATGTCTTATATTTTATGGACACTCATTTATCTCCTGTGCTTTGATGCTTTTGTAATCGCATCATTAACAATATATGAGCAGAATAGTTCTTCAGATTTACGTGTAACTGTGACTTGTTCATGGCTGCCAGCACACAGCAGGTGGATTAGCTTTTGTTGTGAATCATTTGTGTGCATGATTTAATATATGTTTGGGCCATAAGTCTGGCTTTGATTTTTAAACATTTGGCAGGTTGAGTCAATCTTGTGTGAATGTAAGTAAAATGCAGTGTGCACTCAACATTATCTCCCTAAGCATCAGTTTTTCAGGCGGGTAATCATTTGAGGTCATGGCTGTTGTGAATTCACAATCATTTAAAATTATACTTCAGCCTGTTTTTGGTGCTCCAAATCTTGAACAGAATTGTTGAGAGAGTTTGAAAAAAAACATTGACCTAAGAAGCAATGAAAGCATTACATTTAGTGATAAAAGAAAATGCATTTGTCAAACAGAAGGATCTGGGTTGAAATTTCTTGACTCTTTGTATCACACATACTTGGATTGTTTCATCAGCTTTCAAGAACTTATTTCTTTATTTGTAAAATGAAGTTAAAAACAGAATCTGCCTTATGAAATTGTTTTGAATATTAAATGGTACGTGCTTGAAATGTGGTTATTTCCATGCCTCAATAAATATTACCTATGACATTTAATGTAAACATTTGTAGTTTCACATACATAAAGAAAAAAGTGCATAAAAACCTAATTGTATTAGCTCAGTAAATTTTTCAAAAAGGAAGCATATCAGTCTAGATAGCACTGGGATCAAGAAGTGGAGTATTCTTACATGTTCCTTGCAGAAACTACTTCTTTCCATTACCCAGGAGCTATTGTTAATGTGACTTTCTTCATTTGAGATGAGTTTAGCTTATTTTTAAACTTCATTTATGATTCTTTCAGATTTTTCTCCAGATACTCTCATGTGTCTGTGAACAAAGATGTATTTTTCTTGGCTAACTTTTCTTTCACCGTTCCTTCCGTGTATTGGAGAGGAGTTTCAGTACAGTGGTGACCAGAAATGGTAAGAGCAGCCATCTTTTTCTTAACTCTCTATCTCAAGCAGAAAGTATTTCGTAATTCATCATTGTGTATAATTTCTGCTTCATTTAAAACTGATAGCATATTCAGAAAACTCTTATCTATTCCACCTTGGCCAAGAACATTTGTATTTTGAGGATTCCCTGGTAGCTCAGTTGGTAGAATCCGCCTGCAATGCAAACCTCGGTTTGATTCCTGAGTCGGAAAGATCCACTGGAGAAGGGACAGGCTACATAGTCCAGCATTCTTGGGCTTCCTTGGTGGCTCATTTGTTTTGCTTTTAGTAAAGAATGTGGAATTTAATCACAGACTTTATCAACATTCATAGAATTTGCCTTTCTTTTCGTGGTTAATGTGTTATATTACATTTTTTCCCCAAATGTTAACCGAGTTTGCATTTAAAAAACAAACCTCACTTGATTGTGGTGTATTATCCTTTCTATATATAAGTGAATTTGATATAATACTTTATGAAGATTTTACATCTATGTTGATGAATAAGAACTGCCTATAATTTTTCTTTCTTGTAATGCCCTTATCAGGTTTTGTATCAAAGATGTGCCTCATTAACCACAGGAGAAGCAGCCCTCCTTTTTTTAGAAATTCACATTTTCTTCCTTAAATATTTGGAAATGTTCATTGCTAGAACCATCTGGACTTAGGGTTTCATGTGTTGGGTTTCATAATCAGTAGTTTTCAAGAATGATACACTTTTCACTGAATTACCAAATTTATCTTTTGTTCTTTATTACTTCCTTCCTTTACTTTCTTAGGATTAATTTGCACTAGAATCTTTTAGTTTCTTTAGATAGATGCTTGGTTTGTTCTCAATCTTTATTATTTTCTGATATATGCATTTTATTAGACATGCCTCTAAATACTGTGTCAGATGTGTATCTCTAGAGATTTCATATATTATACTTTGTTAGCATTTAATTCCAAAGATTACTTGATTTTCTTTCTGATTTCTTTCTTGACCTATTTTTTTTTTAATTTATGGCTTAATTTCTAAGAATCTGGGAAATATTCTGATTATTTTTTATTGGCCTAATTAATTATCATATGTCCCCAAAACATAATTTGAATGAATTAAATTCTGTGCAAATTGTTTAGGCTTATTTGATGACTTATCATATATTCTATTTTGGCAAATGTTGTCTGCAGACTCACAAAGATTGTCTATTTTCTCATTGTTGGGTACAGTTTTCAAATTAGGTTAAAAGTGATGTTCAGATCATCTACATCACTGATTCTAGTTGTTTTGGGTGGAAGTGATGATATCCTGACAGTGATTTCATCCTATTTTTGAGAAGGAGTCACTAGTCTATAGTTATCTTATTTCTGCTACTTAATTTTGATGAAAGATGTCTTAACTTTGGCAAAAATTGTCTTCATATGCATGTTGATGCTTGAATATTGAATCTTAATATCAATGGATATGATTTAGTGTTCTCATTCAGAGCATCACTTTACTTAGTTGAAAAGCCATCTGAATTCTTATTTTTTATTAGGTTATTAATTTAATTTTTATAGAAAACATTGTCATAGTCAGAACAGTTTCTTTCTTAGACACCTAAAGAATCTTAAGAATAAAGTGCTAAATCTTAATTTATAGTTCATTGAGTCAGTGGGTAATACTAATGATGTCTAATTGTCCTAAAGTTGACAAAGTTAAGTAGACCTTCTGCTTTGCTGTTGTTCAGTTGCTAAGTCATGTCCAACTCTTTGTGACCCCATGGACTGCAGCATGCCAGGCTTCCCTGTCCTTCATTATCTCCCAGAGTTTGCGCAAACTCATGTCCATTGAGTCAGTGATGCCATCCATCTAGCTCATCCTCTGTTGCTGGCTTACACTGTAACAATTAGGTGACTTGGCAGCCAGCTTTCCTGAGTAGAACCCTCAGAGGATTTTGAAATGATAAATGAGTGAACTATTATCCTAGAATCTCCAATTGGTAATGATTTTTCATGAAAACAAGTTACATATTTCAGACTAAAATATTCAAACATTTGTTGTCAATCAACAAGTTAAATTGTATCTGATATTCTAATACTCTAAACATAAGGCTATGCTTCACCTTTGGTAGCTCAGCTGGTAAAGAATCCGCCTGCAATGCAGGAGACCCCGCTTCGATTCCTGGGTCAGTAAGATCCCCTGGAGAGGGAATGGCTACCCACTACAGCATTCTGCCCTGGAGAATTCCATGGATAGAGGAGCCTCGCGGGCTACAGCCCTTGGGGTCACAAAGAGTTGGGTACGACTGAGCGACTTTCACTTTCACCTTTAAACAAGAGATGGGATTCTATGGATGAGCAGATAGGACAGGTTTTCAGTTTCAGTTGTCCGACAATAAATAGTTGTCAAACAAGTTGCTTTGTTAGTAAATTTGGTCTGACCCATCATATCTATGACTAAATGCATGGGGACTAATACAGCTGCCTCAGTGCTGGAAATTATATTTAACATTTTAATGCATGTACTTGGTACAATAATAGTTTGGGAGTTTAAAATTTGTTATTATGTACTGTAAAACTATCCATTGACTGAAAGGATATAAGTCATGCCAAAATGTTGCAATATTTATTTGCCAAGTTTTCTTTTTTGTAATTATCTTGTCTTTCAAAGTCAAGAGCTAGAATGAATGAAATAGGTTTCTATTAGAATATTCTAAACATTTCCTGTTGAATATTGACCAAAGCCAGTGGTCTAATACTTTTGAAAAAGTAAATGATTGCTATTTTGCTCTAATCCTAAAAGCAAACATACTTTATTTTTCACAAAGTGTTAAATGCTCACTTTCACTTTTAACTTCTAAGAGCTGAAGTTGAAGCTGCTTGGGAAAAGTTGGCTGAATCACTGACTGAGGCGCCATGCTATAGACCTGAAACTAACTCAAGGAACACAGCACTGTAAATCATCTGTCCTTTAATTAAAGAACAAAGAACCATTGGCTGTTGGGTACTGCTGTTCTCCTGAGGCAGTATGAGAAAGGAAAATTATACACAACAGAATAGATGTTGATTATAAAGAGAATTTGGAATATTAGAGAAGTAATATTTTGAGGCTATTCATTTCCTTTCTGAATTTCGTGATTAAACATCCTTGTTTTACTTTGTGTCCTATCTTATCTGTGAAAAAAAAAAAATGTTTTGCTTCCAGTTTCTCCCAAAGCAAGGTGGGCTTCGATATTCAGAGATAAACTGCATGATTTCCATCAAAGAAAAGAAGCTTAACATTCAAAGGCATCAGAACACAGTGATCATATGCTTGATCTTTAAAGAATTATTTTGAATGCACATGATAGAATTGGCCACACACTACATTCTTAGTTCGTTTACTCTGCAAATGCCATGACTGATATTCCTCCTACGCATATTAGAAAACGTGAATGAAATAGAATGCTCTTTAGAGTTCTTTACAATATGGGTAAAGCTTGTGTTTTAAGCATTAAGCTGTTTTGCTTTTTCTTTCTTCTAAGGTAAAATGCACAAAGAAAAAAGGCAAGAAAATGTAAAATTAGGGTAAAAATCCAATGTGGGTTATTTTATTTTCAAAATAAATTTTACCTTAGCTTACAATTCTAAGGCTAGACATCACCAATCTAAGGCTAGATTCTTACATAAGATTTCATCTTTATACTGGTATTTATAAATTGAGAAACTAATATATATTAAATTGAAATCCCTCCTCTTCTAGTATTAGATTTACTGGAGTTATCTTTCACTATAGAATCTCTGTGGTTTTTGGATTCTTTACTTAATATTAAAAATGCATAAGGATGGAAGCCATGATGATAAGAATAAATTGATATCTTTCATTATAATCATTTTAAAGATTCTAGATAACCAATTACTATATTATTTTTTATAACATTATGGTTTTGTTTTCCTAGATGAGTATAATAAATATTATATATTTTAAAATTTTTAAATGTAACTTTAATAATTATACAATGAAAACTCATATATGGAATCCTTGCAGTATATTATTAAAATTGTGATAAAATATAAGTAACATAAACTTTACCAATTTTTAACATTTTAAGTGGATAATTTGGCAGCCTTCAGTAAAGTCATCACATTGTGCAATCATTACTGCTGTCCAGTTTCAGAACTTTTCATCATACCACACAGAAACTTTATTTGTAAAACAGCTCCCCCATCCTCTCTTCCCTCGGCCCTATCCCACATTTTGTCTCTCTTAATTTACCTTTTATAGATACCTCATAAAATTGGAGTCATACAATATTTATCCTTCCCTCACTTATTTCATATAATGTATTTCCAAGGTTGATCCAGGTTTTAGTATGTATAAAAATGTTTTTTCTATTTAAGGCTGAATAATATTTCATTTTAGTGATATATTGCGTTTTGTTTATTCATCTATGATAGACATTTGGGTTACTTCCATCTTTGGGCTATTTGAACCATACTGCAATGGACAGTGGACTTCCTGGTGATGCTAGTGGTAAAAAATCCACCTGCCAGTGCAGGAGAAGTAAGAGACTCGGGTTTGATCCCCGGGTCAGGAAGATCCCCTGGAGGAGGGCATGGCAACCCACTCTGGTATCTTGCTTGGTGAATCTCATGGACAGAGGAGTCTGCCAGGCTACAGTCCATGGGGTTGCAAAGAGCTGGATATGACTGAAGCTAATTATGCACTCATGCATGCATGCAATCAGCATTGGTATACATGCATCCCACTGAGTCCGTGCTTTCAGTTTTGGGGGGCTATATATAAAGAGGATTGCTGAACCATGGGGTTCAGTTCAGTTCAGTCACTCAGTCATGTCTGACTCTGCAACCCCATGGACTGCAGCATGCCAGGCTTCCCTGTCCATCATCAATTCCCAGAGTTTACCCAAACTCATGTCCAATTAGTCAGTGATGCCATCCAACCATCAGATCCTCTGTTGTCCCCTTCTCCTCCCGCCTTCAGTCTTTCCCAGCATCAGGGTCTTTTCAGATGAGTTGGCTCTTCACATCAGGTGGCCAAAGTATTGGAGTTTCAGCTTCAGCATCAGTCCTTCCAATGAACATTCAGGACTTATTTCCTTTAGGATTGACTGGTTTGATCTCCTTGCGGTCCAAGAGACTATTAAGAGTCTTCTCCAACACCACAGTTCAAAAGCATCAAGTCTTTGGCGCTCAGCTTTCTTTATAGTCCAACTCTCACATCCATACATGACTACTGGAAATACCATAGCTTTGAGCAGATAGACCTTTGTGGGCAAAGTGATGTCTCTGCTTTTTAATATGCTGTCTAGGTTGGTCATAACTTTCCTTCCAAGGAGCAAGTGTCTTTTAATTTCATGGCTGCAGTCACCATCTGCAGTGATTTTGGAGCCCCAAAAATAAAGTCTGTCACTGTTTCCATTGTTTCCCCATCTATTTGCCATGAAGTAATGGGAGCAGATGCCATGATCTTGGTTTTCTGAATGTTGAGTTTTAAGCCAACTTTTTCACTCTCCTCTTTCACTTTCCTCAAGAGGTTCTTTAGTTCTTCTTCTCTTTCTGCCATAAGGGTGGTGTCATCTGCATATCTGAGGTTATTGATATTTCTCCTGGCAAACTTGATTCCAGCTTGCGCTTCATCCAGTCCAACATTTCTCATGATGTACTCTGCATATAAGTTAAATAAGCAGAGTGACAATATACAGCCTTGACGTACTCCTTTCCCTATTTGGAACCAGTCTGTTGTTCCATGTCCAGTTCTAACTGTTGCTTCTTGACCTGCGTACAGATTTCTCAGGAGGCAGATCAAGTCATCTGGTATTCCCATCTCTTTAAGAATTTTCCACAGAACCCTGTGGTAGTTCTGTTTATCTGTTTGAAGATCCACCAAGCTGTTTTTCATAGCAGCTGCAGCATTTTATATTGCCACCAGCAACTGAAAAAGATTCCAATTTTTCCACATTCACCCCAACATTTGTTATTTTCTGTCCTTTTTTGATATTAACTATCCTAATCAATGTGAGGTGATTTATCTTTGTGGACTTGATTTGCATTTTTTAAGTGACTAGTAACATCAATCATCATTTCATGTGCTTGTTTCATACTGTGCATCTTCTTTGGATAAATGTTCTAGTGCTTTGCTCATTTTTGAATTAGGTTAGTTGGTTAATTTTTTTATGGGTGAGTTGTAGGAATTCTTTGTATGTTCTGAATATTAATGTTTTATCATATATATTATTGGGAAACATTATCTGCCATTCCTTGTAGCTTAGTGGGTAATCAATCTGCCTGCAATGCAGAGGACCTGGGTTTGATTCCTGGGTGGGAAAGATCCCCTGGAGAAGGAAATAGCAAGCTACTCCAGTATCCTTGCCTGGAGAATCCCATGGACAGGGTAGCCTGGCGGGCTTCAGTCCATGGGGTTGCAAGAGGCAGATAAGTCTTAGCTACTAAACCACCACCACCATCTGCCATTCAGTAGGCAGGTTGCCTTTCATTTTCTAGACAGTTTTCTTTCTATGCATGAAAGTTTTAAAATTTTGATAAAATCCAGTTCATTAGTTCATCTGACATTTCTGTTCAAACAACATTTCTGTTGTTGTCCCCTGGGTGTCTGGTGTTATATTCAAGCAGTTATTGCCCAGTTCAATAATATGAAGGCTTTCCCTATGTCTTCTTCTATGGTTTCTTTAGTTTTAGCACTTAAGGTCTCTGATCTATTTTGAATTAAATTTTTTACACGGTGTTAGGTAAGGGTCCAGCTACCTATTTTTTGCATATGGATATACAATTTTTCCAGCACTATTAAAAGAGTACATTTTTCCACCTACTGTCCTTGACACTTATTTTGTATTAATAAATAAATTGACGATATATGTGAAAGTTTATTTCTGTGATCTTTTCTATTCCCTTGGTCTGTAAATCTGTCATTATGCCAGAACCACACTATTTTGATTAATATAACTTTGTAGTAAGTTTTGAAACTAGGAATCATGAGTCCTCCAACTGTGTTACTCTTTTCAAAATTGTTTGGCTGTTTGGAGTCCCTTGATATACTATATGAACTTTTAGGTGGGCTTTTCTGCTTTTGAAAATAAATCTTGGAATTTTCATAAAGATTGTGTTGAATTTATATATTTTTTGGATTGTATTGCCATTTTAACAATATTAAGTCTTCTAATCCATGAATACTGGTTATCTTTGCATGTATTTAGATCTTTAATTTCTTCTAGCAGTGTTTTGTAGTTTTCACTGTACAAATATTTTGCCTCTGTAATTAAATTTATTTCTAGTTATTTTATTCTTCTTGATGTTACTATGAATAGAATTTTCTTTATTTCCTTTTGCATTGGTTCTTGTTAGTGCAAAAAAAAATGCAACTGATTTTTGTGCATTCAGTTTTTACTTGCTACTTTGTTGAATTTGTCTATGAACTCTGATAGACTTTGCCTGTGTGTATGTGCCCAGAAATGTGTACTCTTTAAGTCTTTCTGCATACAAGATAGTGTCTTCTGAGATCAGAGAAAATCTTGCTTTTGGCTTTTAATTACTTTCTCTTGCCTAAATGCGCTGAGTAAAATTTCAGTACCAGCTGATAGAAGTGGTAAAAGTGAGCATCCTTGTCTTGTTCCTAATCTTAAGGGAAAAACCTTTCGTGTTTATTCAGTATAATGTTAGCCATAGGTTTTCTTCACATATGCAATATAAGAAATGACTTTTGGGGACCTACATTCCTGAATTCATTTTACTAATGAATTGTATAAATCAGTTAACTTCTATAAATTCAGTAGGGAGTATACTGAGTTGTATACTCCCTTCTGAATTCATTTTATTAATGAATTGTATAAGTTATTTAAGTTCTGTAAATTCAGTATACTGAGGTGTATACTCCCTACTGAATTCATTTTATTAATGCACTGTATGTTAAATAAGTTCTGTAAATTCTGTGTACTCCCTACTGAATTTATAGAACTTAAATAACTTATACAATGCATTAGTATAATGATTTTGGGAATATAAGTCCCCAAACATCATTTCTATAGTGGCTTTATGTATTCATTACAGAAGACTCAAACAAGAATGGATTAAATAAGACTTGGGTTTCTTTTTCTCTTATGTCACGTCAGAGTCTGAAGTCTTATATAGTAATAGTTTTACCAAAACTTTAGGAGGCAAGTTTCCTGATATTTGGTTCTCTGTATTTTTAGGACAGCATTGTACTTATAGAATGTAGGTACCAAGACTATTTGGGTCAAGGGGCTAAGATCTTTTCATGATAAATTCCTTTGGAAACCCCATCTAATTACTTCTTTTTTATTGATAAAATAGACTTATTTTTTGTTCATTGAAGAATTTGCTAATATAGTTATGAGAACATGTACACGTGTGGTTTACTTTTTTTTTTTAATTGGAGTGTAGTTTCTTTACAATGATAGTTTCTACTGTATCTTGAAGTGAGTCATCTACGTACATAGACATACACACACACATATATCCCCTCCCTCTTGGATCTCTCTCCCACCACCCACGTATCCCACCCAGCTCGGTCACCACTGAGCACCAAGTTGAGCCCCTGTACTAAAGAGCAGGTTCCCACTAGCTCTCTGTTTTACACAGGGTAGTGTATATATGCCAATGCAAATCTCCCAGTTCATTCCACACCCTCTCCCCCAACCGGTATCCACACATCTGTTCTCTACATCTGCATCTGTATTCCTGCCCTACAGGTAGATTCATCTGTACCCTTTTCCTAGATTACACATATATGTATTAATATACAATATTTGTTTTTCTCTTTCTGACTAACTTCCCTCTGTATGACAGTCTTTAAGTTTGCTTACATCTCACAGGCTAGAATCTATTTTCATGGACACCTATATAGGCAAAGAATGCAAGACAGTGCAGTTTTTAAGGTGGTTAGTTCTTCAAATCAAAGAGGAATGATAAAATGGTTCATGTGAGGATAACATTTATTCTGTGTCATTTTGCTTCTTCATAAAACAGAGAAGAAATATTAGTATCAAATTAATGTGTGCATATGCCTGATATAAAATAAATATTTATGCAAAAAATGAATAACTGCATTGAAGTTCTTGAAGTGAAAATATCAGAAAGTTGCTTTCAGCCATACGTTCCATTTCGCTTTAAGAGTAATATTAACCATAACAGAATTAACAATTCTTTCAGTTCAGTTCAATTCAGAAGCTCGGTTGTATCCGACTCTTTGCAACCCCATGAATCGCAGCACGCCAGGCCTCCCTGTCCATCACCAACTCCCAGAGTTCACTCAGACTCACCTCCATCGAGTCAGTGATGTCATTCAGCCATCTCATCCTCTGTCGTCCCCTTCTCCTCTTGCCCCCAATCCTTCCCAGCATCAGGTTCTTTTCCAATGAGTCAACTCTTTGCATGAGGTGGCCAAAGTATTGGAGTTTTCAGCTTCAGCATCAGTCCTTCCAATGAACACCCAGGACTGATCTTTAGGATGGACTGGTTGGATCTCCTTGCAGTCCAAGGGACTCTCAAGAGTCGTCTCCAACACCACAGTTCAAAAGCCTCAATTCTTCGGTGCTCAGCTTTCTTCACACTCCAACTCTCACATCCATACATGACCACTGGAAAAACCATAGCCTTGACTAGATGCAGAGTAATATCTCTGCTTTTGAATATGCTATCTAGGTTGTTCATAACTTTCCTTCCAAGGAGTAAGTGTCTTTTAATTTCATGGCTGCAATCACCATCTGCAGTGATTTTGGAGCCCCCCAAAATAAAGTCAGCCACTGTTTCCCCATCTGTTTGCCATGAAGTGATGGGACCAGATGCCATGATCTTCGTTTTCTGAATGTTGAGCTTTAAGCCAACTTTTTCACTCTCCACTTTCACTTTCATCAAGTGGATTTCTAGTTCGTCTTCACTTTCTGCCATAAGGGTGGTGTCATCTGCATATCTGAGGTTATTGACATTTCTCCCAGAAATCTTGATTCTAGCTTGTGTTTCTTCCAGTCCAGCATTTCTCATGATGTACTCTGCATATAAGTTAAATAAGCAGGGTGACAATATACAGCCTTGACGTACTCCTTTTCCTATTCGGAACCAGTCTGTTGTTTCATGTCCAGTTCTAACTGTTGCTTCCTGACCTGCATACAAATTTCTCAAGAGGCAGGTCAGCTGGGCTGGTATTCCCATCTCTTTCAGAATTTTCCACAATTTATTGTGATCCACACAGTCAAAGGCTTTGGCACAGTCAATAAAGCAGAAATAGATGTTTTTCTGGAAGTCTCTTGTTTTTTTCAATGATCCAGCAGATGTTGGTAATTTGATCTCTGGTTCCTCTGCCTTTTCTAAAACCAGCTTGAACATCAGGAAGTTCACGGTTCACATACTGCTGAAGCCTGGCTTGGAGAATTTTGAATATTACTTTACTAGCATGTGAGATGAGTGCAATTGTGCGGTCGTTTGAGCATTCTTTGGCATTGCCTTTCTTTGGGATTGGAAGGAAGACTGACCTTTTCCAGTCCTGTGGCCACTGCTGAGTTTTCCAAATTTGCTGGCATATTGAGTGCAGCATTTTCACAGCATCATCTTTCAGGATTTGAAATAACTCAACTGGAATTCCATCACCTCCACTAGCTTTGTTCATAGTGATGCTTTCTAAGGCCCACTTGACTTCACATTCCAGGATGTCTGGCTCTAGGTGAGTGATCATACCATCGTGATTATCTTGGTCATGAAGCTCTTTTTGTACAATTCTTCCGTGTATTCTTGCCACCTCTTCTTAATATCTTCTGCTTCTGTTAGGTCCATACCATTTCTGTCCTTTATTGAGCCCATCTTTGCATGAAATTTTCCCTTGGTATCTCTAATTTTCTTGAAGAGATCTCTAATCTTTCCCATTCTGTTGTTTTTCTCCATTTCTTTGCATTGATTGCTGAGGAAGGCTTTCTTATCTCTTCTTGCTATTCTTTGGAACTCTGCATTCAGATGCTTATATCTTTCCTTTTCTCCTTTGCTTTTTACTTCTCTTCTTTTCACAGCTATTTGTAAGGCTTCATGACAGCCATTTTGCTTTTTTTTTGCATTTCTTTTCCATGGGGATGGTCTTGCTCTCTGACTCCTATACAATGTCACAAACCTCCGTCCATAGTTCATCAGGCACTCTGTCTATCAGATCTAGTCCCTTAAATCTATTTCTCACTTCCACTGTATAATCATAAGGGATTTGATTTAGGTCATACCTGAATGGTCTAGTGGTTTTCCCAACCCAAGATGGATGGGTCGTGGTGGAGAGGTCTGACAGAATGTGGTCCACTGGAGAAGGGATTGGCAAACCACTTCAGTATTCTTGCCTTGAGAACCCCATGAACAGTATGAAAAGGCAAAATGATAGGATACTGAAAGGGGAACTCCCCAGGTCGGTAGGTGCCCAATATGCTACTGGAGATGAATGGAGAAATAACTCCAGAAAGAATGAAGGGATGGAGCCACAGTAAAAATAATACCCAGTTGTGGATGTGACTGGTGATAGAAGCAAGGTCCAATGCTGTAAAGAGAAATGGCAAGAGTGAACTTCGACATTCTGGGAATCAGCAAACTAAAATGGACTGGCATGGATGAATTTAACTCAGATGACTATTATATCTACTGCTGTGGGCAGGAATCCCTAATGGAATAGCCATCATGGTCAACAGAAGAGTCCGAAATGCAGTACTTGGATACAATCTCAAAAATGACGGAATGATCTCTGTTTGTTTCCAATGTAAACCATTTAATATCATGGTAATCCAAGCCTATGCCCCAACCAGTAATGCCGAAGACTCTGAAGTTGAATGGTTCTATGAAGACCTAAAACCTTTTAGAACTAACACCCAAAAAAGATGTTCTTTTCATTTTAGGAGACAGGAATGCAAAAGTAGGAAGTCAAGAAACACCTGGAGTAACAGGCAAATTTGGCCTTGGAGTATGGAATGAAGCAGGGCAAAGGCTAGTAGAGTTTTGCCAAGAGAACGTGCTGGTCATAGCAAACACCCTCTTCCAACAACACAAGAGAAGACTCTACACATGGACATCACCAGATGGTCAACACCGAAATCAGATTGATTTTCTTCTTTGCAGCCAAAGATGGAGAAGCTCTATACAGTCAGCAAAAACAAGACTGAGAGCTGACTGTGGCTCAGATCATAAACTCCTTATTGCCAAATTCAGACTTAAATTGAAGAACAATTCTTTACATTATTCAAATGAAAATGTTGCATTTGCCTGGTTCAAGTGAGTGGAAAAATTTAATAAACCTCCCAGTGTCACTCTATAATCCCATTATTGTTTCATTCAACATTAAACAATTAAGCTTAATAGAAAAAAATAAATTGAAGGAGGTATATTTAAGAATATACACATACACAAATATTCATTGAAGGTTTTTGTATCACAGAGTTTTTTTATTTATATAGTCTATTGAAAACTTACCCCAGTTTCTCATTTCCCCTACAATTTCATTAATATACTCTAAGTCAGGAAGATTCTTGGAAGGCAGTGCCTTCGAGTAGCCAATCATTTTTCACTTCAAAAATTAAAACACTATTTACTCTTGCTTTCTACATGCAGTCATTGAGGAATGCAAATTACACAATTAGATGCATTTTGTTGCTCAAATGAAAATTCCATATACCAAAATCTCAGCTCAAGAGTGCCAATGGTAAAACCCAACCTCAGACCCTGCACTGCATACTAATTTGTATTTTTGCTTAAATCTTTCCTACTTGAAGGCTTAAAATATCACACTTCATCGTTAAAGTATTGTTTTCTTAGAATGCTTTTGATTTCTAACTAAGTGGTGAGTGATGAATTGAGGTGAGATAGTTAGATTCACTGAGTGTTGAAATGTTGCTTCCTACTGTTTTCCTTTTACATCACAAGATAAAAATGAATCAAAATGAGAGATACAGTATAACATGAGAAATAGTGCTACTTTAAATGAATCTCTCAGTACAAATCAGAAAATCTCTTTATAAATATATCAAAATTTTTTCAAATCCTATAGAATGACAGAATTTAAATCTTTTCACTTATTATTTCTGAAGTTCTGTCATAACAAGCTCAGATATTTTATAATTGTATTGCAATGGCAAATATTTATTGAACATAAACTTAGAATATTTCCTCTGTTAAAAGTTTATCTTATCACATTTAATCTTTATAAAAACTCTATAAGATAGGCAATTTAATCTCCATTTTATAAATGAATTTACTCAGCCATAGAACTAAAAAGTTAATAGATGATTTGGATCCAGGACTGGACTGCAGATGATCTTTATTTAAAACTCATTATCTTAACTGTTAGGTTATATGTATCATTGGAATACACATTGTATTAGCTGAAATACATATATACATATTTGCACATGTAGTTGTTCCTATGTATCTGTATACCAAAAATAGGAAAACTCTTCTTAGCATATATTAAGATGCAAAATTAATTAACAGAGAAAGGTTTAAAACAGTAATTTATTGACATTTAGGTCACTTAGACCAGTGTATAAATTATATCATTCAAGAGACAAGTTGATGCACTTATTAAAAGTTAATACTTAGAGACCCAAAAAATATTGATTAGGATTGGTTTAACTCAAATTGAATCTGACCATGTCTTCCTTCATTCTCTAGTGATATAAAAAGTGTTGCCCAAGTAACAGTAAGAATAAGATTTAGTAGAGGATAATTCTATCTATAAAATTCTAGATTCATGTATATCAGACAGAAAAACCTGGTTTGGAATGAAACAGTTATTCCAAGGAACTGTATTAAAAATAAAATTATGTCTTACCATAATATTCTTTATTAAAAAGTCAAATCTTCAAGTAGTTGTATTTAACAAGACCCATCTGGTGTAATTTACTAAACTACCAACAGATATTTTTCTTTCTAAATTGATGCCATTATTTTAGGCCTTAAATCTTGCCATGCAGTGTAAAATATAACATAATTGTACAAGAAACATTAATCCTTTCA
The DNA here is from genome assembly GCF_027580195.1 of Bos mutus. NCBI lineage: Eukaryota > Metazoa > Chordata > Mammalia > Artiodactyla > Bovidae > Bos > Bos mutus. The sequence goes on from NC_091638.1 coordinate 27,782,948, forward strand.
AAAATTTAAATCACTAACAGAGTTTAAAAAAACTGAAAACAATGGGATGGTTACTGATCTCAAAGTTTTCACATGATAGAGGATATATTTTAACCTAGTTTATCCCCATACAAAGGTAACCATTGTGGGCCCTATAGTGTGTCTTATTGTAGTCAAAGTCTAAATTCCTTCTTACTATTGATTAGATCAGTGGTCTCCAACCTTTGTGGCACCAGGGACCAGTTTTGTGGAAGAATTTTTCCTCTGAGTGGGTTCCAGGAGCAGGGATATTTTGGGGATGATTCAGCTACATTCAGAGAAGGCAATGGCACCCCACTCCAGTATTCTTGCCTGAAAAATCCCATGGATGGAGGAGCCTGGTAGGCTGCAGACCATGCGGTCTCTAAGGGTCGGACACGACTGAGTGACTTCACTTTCACTTTTCACTTTCATGCATTGGAGAAGGAAATAGCAACCCACTCCAGTGTTCTTGCCTAGAGAATCCCAGGGATAGGGGAGCCTAGTGGGCTGCCATCTATGGGGTTGCACAGAGTCGGACATGACTGAAGCAACTTAACAGTAGCAGTCAAAAACCCTACAGTAGAAATGTAAGCTGTTTCTGTGTATCTTGGTACAAAGATGTCTTCATCTTATGAAGATGAAACATCAAAAGGATTTTAAAATCATGTTAGATTGGATCTTTGCTGAAAGTACTTAATTATTTGTTCATGCATGCATACATTAATTCACTTATTCAATGAAGACCTTTTGAGTGACATTCACCAAAGACAAGGTATTTCATAAGATCAGCATGGTTTCTACTCTCATAGAGTTTAATATCCCAAAAGCAGAGACATTACTTTGCCAACAAACGTCCGTCTAGTCAAGGCTATGGTTTTTCCAGTGGTCATGTATGGGTGTGAGAGTTGGACTGTGAAGAAGGCTTAGCACTGAAGAATGGACGCTTTTGAACTGTGGTGTTGGAGAAGACTCTTGAGAGTCCCTTGGACTGCAAGGAGATCCAACCAGTCCATTCTGAAGGAGATCAGTCCTGGGTGTTCATTGGAAGGACTGATGCTGAAGCTGAAACTCCAATACTTTGGCCACCTCATGTGAAGAGTCGACTCATTGGAAAAGACAGGATTGGGAGCTGGAGGAGAAGGGGATGACAGAGGATGAGATGGCTGGATGGCATCACCGACTCAATGGACATGAGTTTGGGTAAACTCCGGGAGTTGGTGATAGACAGGGAGGCCTGGTGTGCTGCGATTCATGGGGTCGCAAAGAGTTGGACACAACTGAGTGACTGAACTGAACTGAATGGAGACAGATATTACACATTGATCGCACATGTTGGAAATCAGGAGACAGCCTACAAATCATAAGGAACTAGTGAGGGATTTTAACAAAGAATCACAACTGAGATTGAAGGGGATATTTTTCTGAGGAAGTGACATCTAAGATGTCATCTAAAGGATGAGTGAGAATTTGCCCAATAAAATTATTTCTAGAGGCAGGAACAGCATGCTCAGGAGTTATAAGGCAGCAAATCAAAGTGGGGCAGTGTGAACGGAGCATTACAATACACACAGAGGAGAGTGTGGATGGATTTGTTGGGAGTCTAGACAAGGCCAAGTTTTGCAGGCCTCATAGGGTGAGTTAAAAACATAAAATTTTCCCCCTGTTCACATTAGGAAGTTGCTGCAAGGCTTTAAGCGGGAAAAAGATTGGACAGGCTTTGCCTTTTAAAAAGACATCTGGCTGCTTTATGAAGAATGAGTTGCAGGCATCAGAGTGCAATCCAACAGGAGGCCATGACAGTTGCTGGATAAAAGACAGAGTCTTGGATGCTTAGCTGGAGGTACTGGCATTGTAGATGGAATATGAGACAGAAAAGAGACATAGTTTGGAGCATGTTATTGGCGGTGGAATAAATGTATGACAGACCATTGTACAGAGTGTAACGGGTGTGTCTGTTTCCCACATTCTCTGTCTCCTTCTCTTCTCTCTTTGATACAGAGAGTTCATTGCATGCTCTTGCCTTTCTGTACCACTAGCAGTGATTCTTAAATCTTTGCCTCCTTGCAGAGATTTTTTTAATGCTACTTTTTTCCCATGAAATCTGCTCTCAGAAGTAACTCAGTCCAGTAGGCTCTGCTTTTTGCTGCATCTTAGGGTTAGCATTATGTTACAGTGTGGCATTGCCATGTGTACGGGAGCCTACCTCCTCCTTCTGCCCTACTTGTAAGCATCTCAAATGCCACAGCTCTATCTTGGTCACACTAGGCAGCACATCATATTACTTAGTATTCAATAAATATTTCATCAATTGATTTTTGTCAAAAGGTTGGAAAAAGAACTTTGAAGGATGGAAACCCAGATTCTGTATTTTGGAGGAAGAATTTTTAAAATAGCATTAAAACCAGTGCATAGTATAAGGATCAGTATATATTTGATTATCTTCTATCTAGCTCAAGTTTTACAAATCAATCATCCAGAGACACTCTTTAAACATTTCTTATATTTTAAGTTCTGCTCATTTTAGTTCAGTCCTGCTCCCTCCCACATTCCCACATTATTGTTTCTTTTTTTTATTTTTATTTTTAAACTTTACAATATTGTGTTAGTTTTGCCAAATATCGAAATGAATCTGCCACAGGTATACATGTGTTCCCCATCCTGAACCCTCCTCCCTCCTCCCTCCCCATACCCTCCCTCTGGGTCGTCCCAGTGCACCAACCCCAAGCATCCAGTATCGTGCATCGAACCTGGACTGGCGACTCGTTTCATACATGATATTATACATGCTTCAATGCCATTCTCCCAAATCTTCCCACCCTCTCCCTCTCCCACAGAGTCCATAAGACTGTTCTATACATCAGTGTCTCTTTTGCTGTCTCGTACACAGGGTTATTTTTACCATCTTTCTAAATTCCATATATATGCGTTAGTATACTGTATTGGTGTTTTTCTTTCTGGCTTACTTCACTCTGTATAATAGGCTCCAGTTTCATCCACCTCATTAGAACTGATTCAAATGTATTCTTTTTAATGGCTGAGTAATACACCATTGTGTATATGTACCACAGCTTTCTTATCCATTCATCTGCTGATTGCAGCCCAAGAGAGACATTATCTATTGTTTAATTCTTTTACCAGAGTTAATTCTGTGAATGACAATGAGACTGTATATATTTTTAAGAACAGAACACTTATTTTTCTCTGCATCTTCCAAGAGGCCAATCCAAATTCCTGATGGTATTTTCTGTTTTCCTGAGTCATACTGTGTTACTACAGCACTAGGCAATCTTTCTGTACCCTCCCCCAATTCCCAAATTTCTTTTTGGAGCCCCGCACCCTGGCCTGACTGGAAGAATGTACATTCTCTATCCTGTGTCCTCATACCAGTTTTCTTTGACTCTGCCCATATTCTTTGAATCAACAATTTTTGGCTTAGTTGTTTCATATTCACCAGTTTCTGTTGGAGCCATTCAATGATTAGTTTTTATACTGCAACCTTGCCACATGCCCTGGCAGCTGAGTACATCTGCCTTGGGCTGTCCTCATGGGGATTTTACATCTTAACTATCTCATGTGTGATACAGTTCTCAGCATATGCATGTAATTTTATGGCTCAGTGATCTAGAAAGAAAGATAATGGAGAAATATCAAACAGTCAATTGATACAAAATTTACATTTCCACCTCCATTAATGTTTGTGCCAGAAATGTTGATTACCTCTCGTATCCTTTCCTTTCTTCTTTAGTAATAGGTCTTCTCAGTTGTTATTGGGCACATGGCCAAAAAGTTAAAAATTGTATTCACTAGCTGTGCTCTTTCAAACTGACATGGTCATACAAAGAAATACTCCCTCTGGCCTGCAAAGGAAAGTGCTCTGAATGTTTGTGTCCTCCTAAAATTTCTATATTGAAATCCTAACACCCGAAGATGGTGGTATTCTAGGAGCTGGGGCCTTTGGGAGGTGCTTAAGTCATGAGAGTGGAGACTTCACGACTAGGATTAACGTTCTTGCAGAAGACACCCCAGAGAGGTCCCTGGTCCCTTCCACAATGTGAGGACACAACAGAAGGACCAACCAGGAAGAAGCTCCTCACCACCTTGATCTTGAACTTCCCAGCCTCTAGACCTGTGAGATAAAAGTTTCTGTTGTTGATGAGCTCCCAGCCTGTGGTATGTTTTATAGCAGCCAAAGTGGGCTGAGAAAGAAAGTTACGTGTGCAACTTCTCAGCGATGACGTCACAGCACAGAAACACGGCCACTTCTTGAATTACCGGAAAAGTGAACTTAGCAGTAGGACCTGGGCGACCATTTCAGAACACAAAACGAAGCCATCCCTCGACGCTCTCAATGCAAAAAGAAGCCGATTCGACCCTCAAGACCGAGGTGCTGCCCCTGCAGCCCTGAATTACTTAGGCTAATATCCAAAATATATTTTAAAAACTCAAAAAAACTCATAAAACTCAGTAGTAAAGAAACAACCTTACCCAGTTAAAAATTGGGCAAGAGACCTGAATAAACATTTTTCCAGGAAGACATTCAGATGGCCAACAGACATGTGAAAAAATGATTAACATCATTAATTATCAGTTCAGTTCAGTCACTCAGTCGTGTCCGACTCTTTGTGACCCCATGAATCACAGCATGCCAGGCCTCCCTGTCCATCACCATCTCCCGGGGTTCACCCAAACTCACATCCATTGAGTTGGTGATGCCATCCAGCCATCTCATCCTCTGTCATCCCCTTCTCCTCCTGCCCCCAATCCCTCCCAGCATCAGGGTCTTTTCAAGTGAGTCAGCTCTTCGCATCAGGTGGCCAAAGTATTGGAGTTTCAGCTTCAGCATCAGTCCTTTCAATGAACACCCAGGACTGATCTCCTTTGGGATGGACTGGTTGGATCTCCTTGCAATCCAAGGGACTCTCAAGAGTCTTCTCCAACACCACAGTTCAAAAACATCAATTCTTCAGTGCTCAGCTTTCTTCACAGTCCAACTCTCACATCCATACATGACCACTGGAAAAACCATAGTCTTGACTAGACGGACCTTTGTTGGCAAAGTAATGTCTCTGCTTTTCAATATGCTATCTAGGTTGGTCATAACTTTTGCAAATCAGAGCCATAATGACATGTTACCTCACGCCTGTTGTGATGGCTGTTCTCAAAAAGATGAGAGATACCAAGTGTTGGTGAACATGTGGGGAAAAGTAAACCCTCGTACACTGTTGGTGAGAATGTGAATTGGTATAAGCACTATGGAAAATAGTAGAAGTGTCTTTAAAAATTAGAAATAGAGCTACTGTATGACCCAGCAATACATTTGGGTTTTTACTCAAAGAAAATGAAAATACTAACCTCCAATGATATAGGTACCTCCATGTTCATTGGTACATTCTTTGTAATAGGCAAGATATGGAAAAAAGTATCCATTGATGGATGAATGAATAAAAAACTGTGTTAACTGCCCCCCATATAATGGCTGAATTATGTATACATATATAATTATTTAATATATATATTCATACATGTAGTAAATATAACAAATACATGTATGTGTGTTTGTGTGTATATATACACACATTTATATATGGCTAATATATATATTAGCCATTAAAAATAATGAAATATTGTTATTAGTGACAATATGGATGGACCTTGAGGGTATTGTGCTGAGTGAAATAGAGAAAGACAAATACTATATGATTTCTCTTATATGTATAATCTGGGAAAGAAAAAACATAGCTTGCTCATGGATAGTACATATTGGTAGTTGCCAGAGGTGGGGATTGGGGGATGGGAGAAATGGGTGAATGCAGTATAAATATAAATATATATATAACTTTGATGTAATAATATTTTTCCCCAAGTAACAAGCAGAGGCAATGTCTTTGGAAAAGTATAAAATGCTAAGGTAGAGCATATCTTTCCATGAATTGGATATATAATTTATTTCTTCTTAGTTTCTATGTATAAACAAAAAAATTTAAGAAAAAAAAGAAAATCAGGAAGACCTCTACTATAGGATAAGTGTTTTTTGCTTTTGAGAATCTCAAGAAACATTTTAAGCTAAGTCATCTAGAAATATGATGGGGATGTTACATTTTGGCTTAAGTAAATATAGTGGTGAATTAAAATTAAAAACTGGGGATGCATATATTCTCTGATTTCTTTCAAAGTAGCTTCCTTTGAATTTTTAAAAAAGCATGCCTGTAATTCACATTTATTAAATAACCATTAAAACAAACCTAGACAGAGTATTAAAAAACAGGGACATTATTTTGCCTACAAAGGTCTGTATAGTCAAAAACCAGTCCAAATACTGATTTTTCCAGTAGTCGTGTACAGATGTGAGAGCTGGACAACAAAAAAAGCTGAGTGCCGAAGAATTGATGCTTTCGAACTATAGTGCTGGAGAAGACTTTTTTGAGTCCCTTGGACTATAAGGAGATCAAACCAGTCAATCCTAAAATAAATCAGTCCTGAATATTCTTTGGAAGGACTGATGCTGAAACTGAAGCTCCAATACTTTGGCCACCTGACGTGTAGAACTGACTCATTGGAAAAGACCCTGATGCTGGGAAGGACTGAGGGCAGGAGAAGAAGGGATAACAGAGGATGAGATGGTTGGATGGCATCACCGCCTCAATGGATGTGAATTTGAGCCAATTCTGGGAGATGGTGAAGGACAGGGAAGCCTGGCATGCTGCAGTCCATGGGGTCGCAAAAAGTTGGACACTACTGAGCAACTGAACAACAAGAAGAACAACAAAACAAAAGGAGAAGAAATAAATAATAATAATTTTTACCATCCAGTTAGTTGTAGACCACCATTGTTAACATATTCAGATATATATATATATATATATATATATATAATATATAAAATGCTCTGTAGCCAACTTCAAGAAAATGGAAAGAGGATAAGCTTTAAGTACACAACTGGGATTATCAAAGAAAAAGATTGAAAGTGGACACAGCCAGAGCTGTTACCTTAACTTTCAGTTGAATCAATATTTATTGGGCACCTAGTGTGTAAGGCATAATTACAGTACTGGGTCTTGAGTATGTGTTCAGGGAAGAGTGGGTGCTCGGGGTGACTCCCACTCCTAACATCCAAAGTGAACTATCAGGGAGCAGTATACTTATAAGGCAACATACTCAGCTGCATATTGTGATAACGATGAGCATGAAGTGAAAATATTTCTTAGTTAACCATGAAATAATAGCATAAAGACCAAATAAAAAAGGAATAGTCATTTCCCTTTTCTCAAAATGTGGAATAGAAAAGAGTGAATCTTGAAAATCTTTAAAAACGAAAAATTTTGACATAGCAAGTGGCAAGCTGCTGTTCCCAGTAATAAATTGGAATCAATACAGATTCGTTCTTTTTAAAAAATGTGGTATTTGTGGTTCTGTGTATTTCTGTATTCATTTTAATCTTTAGAACTAGTGCATTAAAAGCACTGTTTGTCTTGATCACTGATAATTTTGGTGTCTCAAACTTTCAGCTTGAGGCAGGTTCTTCACTTGCCTTACGGAAGAGATGACTCTTCCTGACTTAACCTTGAGGGAAAGTCATTTATCCCCCAATAAACATCTAATGTCATTTTACCTAATAGCTTCAACCTGGGCCTCATGCCCAACCCTGTACATCAATATCAAATTGGTTCTCTATAAGATAAAATAAATTAGCTAATCTCTGATTGAAAATTATTTTTCCCACAAATGATGCAATAGTTTTCATGGAGGAATTTTACAAACAGGGTGTTTGACCTAGGATGTAGTTTTCTCTGAAATAAGGGTGTGTCTGCATATTCTGGATCACTAATTTCAGTTGTTTTCAAAATAAATTGTTTTGACCTTACATGCTTTGTAAGACCCTAGAATTGTGTTTGTTTCCTTTTTAATTATATTATCACTTTAAGCTATTGAAACCCTCTAAATCTTCAAAATATGTGCATCTAAGCCAATTGTTAGTTTTTTGGATTTATTGGCACTTCCACAGTTAACATAAAGTTAATAGGAAGCCAGATGTACATAAAATATATATTTGGCTTTTAAAAAATCATCTAAATATGTCTTGGAATTTGACAAGAAAATATCATTTTCCATTTAACTTAATGTTCAGAAATTTTACTGTCTACATAACTAAATTTTATATAAAAGGGAATATATTAGCAAACTCAAGTACTCTTCTATTTTTCTCATTTGTTTTCATTCTCTACATGGACAAATTAACTTTAAACGTCTATAAATTTATCTTTACCAAGCCCTCATGGGAACAGATTGTTGTCCTGTGGTTAATGCTGCACATTTCTTACTCTTCATCAAGGACCTTTCTTTAATGTCTTATGGTCCAGTGTGATTATCCATCATCACATTTAAACCTCAGAAACTGAACTCTAGCAAATTCCCTATATCATTGTTCGTCTTGGGCCTGGTGGGGTTTGTCAATTTTATCACATATGAAGGATAACTAACTTGCCATTTATCTCAGAGTAGAGAAGATAATTTAAAGAAAAACTATGGATTAAATTCCAAAGACTCTAAGCTCATTTAGAAAATAGCCAGTCTTTCATCACTTAAACCCTGGCTAGTTTTTAAATACATATGTATTTTAGTATACACATTTTCATATGTGTATTATATATTATGTATATATATGGACTATATCTTATATATATGTGTGTGTGTGTATATATATATGTATATATATATATATGCCCTTAAGTAATAAAATACCAAGATTATATGAATATGGATTTAAAAGGTTTTATTTGCTCTGCATTTTATTAAACTCCATTCCTTTTCAGTACATAGGTACAGCCTCATTTACAAAGTTACTCTGAATCAAAAGAGAGACCCAAAGTGGTTAAAAAATTAAAGCTGAAAACCAATTCCAAGAACTACTTTTAGAGTTAGAAAAGCTAACCTAAAGAATAAGAAATAGAAATAGAAATCCAATACCTCTCAAGAATGTTTGAAGGGCAACCACACAGCAGAGCAGGCATAGTTACAAATTCTGTCAGTTGCTGGGAAAGAGTGGTGTTTAGAGGCGTGTATGTGGCGTTCAGTTGTGTCTGACTCTTTGTGATGCCATGGACTGTAGCCCGACAGGCTCCTTCTGACCATGGAATTTCCCAGGCAAGAATACTGGAGTGGGTTGCCATTCCTCTTCCAGGGGATCTTCCCAACCCAGGGGTTGAGCCTGGTTCTCTTGCATCTCCTGCATTGGCAGGTGGATTATTTGCCACTGAGCCACCTGGACAGCTCTTTAGATGCATATGAGGAATTAAATTGAGTATAAGTATAAACTGCCTTCTTGAATGATTGAGTTATAAATTTTATCTAATTTTTCTAGGAGATTTATTAAAATTATAGCATGGGTTTTTAAAAATATCTTAAATTTGGTTCTACACAAAAACTAATCCATAGTGAGATATATTGAAGTCACCTTTAGAAGTTTGAGTTTATGAGAGTAAGAAATTCAGTCCCCAAGCTCCTTAAACTGAAGTATTGCTATAGCAGTGTCTAAGAAAAGAAAGCTCTAAACATCATTTTAAGAATTTGCAGTGATAAAAATCAGGAAATAACATATCCTAAATAATGACTTTTAATCCCACTAGGAAATAACTCATTGTTTCTCTTTGGCACTTTGCAATTTCAATTTGGAAATAAATCTCTGCCTGTAAACATTATTCTAACTTTATTTTTAAAACTTTGATAGGACATGAAATTAAAAAATTCCATTGGAGAATAGATTTCCCCCTCCACCCTCTTTGGTGATTCTGTGCTCATTCCTTACTTGGAATATATGAGTATTCTTGCATGATTTAAATACTCAAAATTCTGTTCACTCACTATTATTGGTGACATCACCACTCTATCTTATGGGCAAAAAAATATCCAAGTGCTAAAAAAGAACACTATATTAAACCTGCCTGAGATTTGAAGGCTCCAAAACGCCCAGGAGGGATTTGAAAAAGTGATGCCTTAATGAAAATGTTTGAAGTTTTTCCTACTCTTAATCCCGAAGTTTTTGGGGTTTTTTGTTCGTTTGTTTTTTAAACCAGTGTCATTCTTGGAATGCCACAGCAAAGTATGGTGATGTTCTGATGGTGTATGTGTATTCATTATGCTCCTGAGTTTTGAGGGGTTTATTTCTTTTTTCTATTTTGGGGGGTTACATTGCTGATCTAGATTTAAATTGAACTTGTCATGCTGGAGTGCATATGTCCTGGTTCTGAATCTCCCCTGTTCTTGTTGCTATAGTGACCAGCAGACATCAGAAGCAAAGTGGGAAAGAGGAATCTTCATTTAAACAAGCATGTCCATCTGGTACCACTTTAAACAGCAGTTCTCTTTACTGTAACTTTCAAGGTTAATGTGGCCAGGGGAGCCCTATTTTGCAGTTTCAGATTTTATTCTCACAACTTTTAAAAAATAGTTTCGTGGGTAATTTCAACAAGATTATTGTAACAATGCCAGAATTTAAGGGATGACACAAGCCAAGATATTTATATTATGGTGTTTGGGGAAGGAACATATTTTCCGCTGCCCTGTCTAGGTTCTTCTGGCTGTTCTAAGAATTAAATTAAACTAAGAACAAGTTTAATCTTATGCCTACAAGGGCCCCCATAAGAGAAATGAGACCAAGGAAAAGTTAGGCAATTGAAGCTTGTATGTCTTTTGAATGAAAGGGAGAGGGGTAGGGTTTTGAGACTTCAAAAAGGAGGAAGGTAATTCACATGGAGATGGGAAACTAGATGTTTGGTAAACAGATGTTTGCTGTGCCCCAGAGACAAAAAGGAACACAGAGATGCCTGTGGTCTCCAGCCCCTTCTGAGCTTGCTCTCCCATGCTTAGCCCACATTCTTTGTAGACATCTCTTATGATAGTGCTTTCCTAGACCAGGGTCTTCAACTAAAATGTTTTAGGCAGTTAAGGTGGGGGGGCGGGGGGAGGGTAAAAAGAACAAATTCCCGAGTCTTCTGTTTCTTGGAAAAAGCCTAAAATAACCCTCATGCCAAGGAGACACATTTAGGCGTGGCAAATTTTGCCCCGCCCCCAGAGGCTTACAGTTTTCACATTATGTTGGTAAAATGTGTTCCACATATTTCACTGTTTTTATTTCAGATTTTAAAGCAGTGGTTCTCAGCCAGAATGGATTTTGCGCCCCAGGGGACATTTGGAAATGTCAGAGACATTTTTGTTTCTTACAAAATGGGGGGCTGGTGCTGGCACCTTGGGTAGAATCTAGCGTGTTGTTGAATATACTGCAGCGCGTGAGAGTGTCCTCTGCAGCTGTGAATTATTTGGCTCAAAATATTAATAGTGCTGAGGTTGTGAGAGAGTACTTTAAAGCAACTGTGTTCATTTTTAAAAATGATACCACGCTGTGAATCTTCTAGGTTGACACATTGACAAGTCTGAATAAGGGCTGATATTCTAATTCTTGGTGTGGGATGGGCAGAAGATAGACAAGATGCTGAGGCCGCTACCTAGCATATTTCTCTGTATACCCATAATTCACTGAAAGGCATAGCTTCCACAAAAATATTTGAGCATTTCTTAACTATTTCATTCATCAATTCTCTTTCTTTAATTCACTTAGTCTTGTAAATGTTTTCTCTTTACTTAAAACCCAATACAAGACTTAAAAGTAGATGAGATTTCACTTTTAGTCATGTGACTGCTGTCTCTGGGATGTGAAAAGAAAATGAAAATAGAGGCAGTATTGTTAAGAGAGCTCTCTAAAATGGAGCTGGGGGCCACTGTGAAAGGAAGACTTAGGCGTCTCCTGCTGATGGAATATGAGTTCTGACCACTTGCTGTCTTAGTGCAGGTGCTCAGGACATCTGCACAATGTTCCAGAAACTCAAGCTGTTTATTGGGTCCCTACCCTAAATAACTCATGATAGCCTGTCCCCTAAGGACAAATATTCATTTGTGCTTCAGAGCCAATCCTAATTCTTGCAAGATAGCTTTAAAAACTTCATGGCTTTGCTTTAAAAATCCCTAACCCTTTCTGGTCTCCAAAACATCCTTTTAGTTTTTTGAATTTGTCTCTAGAATTGCCATCCCTAAGTCCCCAAATCATGCTTTTTGTTCCTCGTAGCCGTGATACTAGCTACTGTTTGACAGGACCCACCCTGAATTTCTGGCAGCTAGAGGTTATGCTAATACAGAACTGTTCAGTTCAGTCACTCAGTTGTGTCCGACTCTTTGCGACCCCATGAATCACAGCATGCCAGGCCTCACTGTCCATCACCAACTCCCACAGTTCACCCAAACTGGTGATGCCATCCAGCCATTTCCTCCTCTGATATCCCCTTCTCCTCTTGCCCCCAATCCCTCCCAGCATCAGAGTCTTTTCCAATGAGTCAACCCTTCGCATGAGGTGGCCAAAGTATTGGAGTTTCAGCCTCACCATCAGTCCTTCCAATGAACACCCAAGACTGGTCTCCTTTAGGATGGGTTGGTTGGATATCCTTGCAGTCCCAGGGACTCTCAAGAGTCTTCTCCAACACCACAGTTCAAAAGCATCAATTCTTCGGCACTCAGCTTTCCTCACAGTCCAACTCTCACATCCATACATGACCACTGGAAAAACCATAGCCTTGACTAGATGGACCTTTGTTGGCAAAGTAATATCTCTGCTTTTGAATATACTATCTAGGTTGGTCATAACTTTTCCTTCCAAGGAGTAACCATCTTTTAATTTCATGGCTGCAGTCACCATCTGCAGTGATTTTGGAGCCCCAAAAAATAAAGTCTGACACTGTTTCCACTGTTTCCCCGTCTATTTGCCCTGAAGTGATGGGACCAGATGTCATGATCTTCGTTTTCTGAATGTTGAGCTTTAAGCCAACTTTTTCACTATCCTCTTTCAGTTTCATCAAGAAGTTTTTTAGTTCCTCTTCACTTTCTGCCATAGGGTGGTGTCATCTGCATGTCTGAGGTTATTGATATTTCTCCCAGCAATCTTGATTCCAGCTTGTGCTTCTTCCAGCCAAGGGTTTCTCATGATGTACTCTGCATATAAGTTAAATAAGCAGGGTGACAATATACAGCCTTGACGTACTTCTTTTCCTATTTGGAACCAGTCTGTTGTTCCATGTCCAGTTCTAACTGTCACTTCCTGACCTGCATACAGGTTTCTCAAGAGGCAGGTCAGTTGGGCTGGTATTCCCATCTCTTTCAGAATTTTCCACAATTTATTGTGATCCACACAGTCAAAGCCTTTGGCATAGTCAATAAAGCAGAAATAGATCTTTTTCTGGAACTCTCTTGCTTTTTCGATGATCCAGCGGATGCTGGCAGTTTGATCTCTGGATCCTCTGCCTTTCCTAAAACCAGCTTGAACATCTGGAAGTTCACGGTTCACATATTGCTGAAGCCTGGCTTGGAGAATTTTGAGCATTACTTTACTAGTATGTGAGATGAGTGCAATTGTGCGGTAGTTTGAGCATTCTTTGGCATTGCCTTTCTTTGGGATTGGAATGAAAACTGACCTTTCCCAGTCCTGTGGCCACTGCTGAGTTTTCCAAATTTGCTGGCATACTGAGTGCAGCACTTTCACAGCATCATCTTTCAGGATTTGAAATAGCTCAACTGGAATTCCATCACCTCCACTAGCTTTGTATGTAGTGATGCTTTCTAAGGCCCACTTGACTTCACATTCCAGGATGTCTGGCTCTAGGTGAGTAATCAGACCATCATGATTATCTGGGTCGTGAAGCTCTTTTTTGTACAGTTCTTCTGTATATTCTTGCCACCTCTTCTTCATATCTTCTGCTTCTGTTAGGTCCATACCACTTCTGTCCTTTATTGAGTCCATCTTTGCATGAAATATTCCCTTGGTAGCTCTAATTTTCTTGAAGAGATCTCTGGTCTTTCACATTCTGTTGTTTTTCTCTATTTCTTTGCATTGATTGCTGAGGAAGGCTTTCTTATCTCTCTTTGCTATTCTTTGGAACTCTGTATTCAAAAGGGAATATCTTTCCTTTTCTCCTTTGCTTTTTCCTTGTCTTCTTTTCACAGTTATTTGTAAAGCCTCCTCAAACAGCCAGTTTACTTTTTTGCATTTTTTTCCATGGGGATGGTTTTGATCCCTGTCTCCTGTCCATAGTTCATCAGGCACTCTGTCTATCAGATCTAGTCCCTTAAATCTGTTTCTCACTTCCACTGTATAATCATGGTCTAGATCATCATAACCATGGTCTAGTGGTTTTCCCTACTTTCTTCAATTTAAGTCTAAATTTCACAATAAGGAGCTCATGATCTGAGCCACAGTCAGCTTCCAGTCTTGTTTTTGCTGATTGTATAGAGCTTCTCCATCTTTGGCTGCAAAGAATATAATCAATCTGATTTCAGTGTTGACCATCTGGTGATGTCCATGGGTAGAGTCTTTTCTTGTGTTGTTGGAAGAGGGTGTTAGCTATGACCAGTGTGTTCTCTTGGCAAAACTCTGTTAGCCTTTGCCCTGCTTCATTCTGTACTCCAAAGTCAAATTTGCCTGTTACTCCAGGTGTTTCTTGACTTCCTACTTTCGCATTCCAGTCCCGTTTAATGAAAAGGACATCTTTTTGTGGTGTTAGTTCTAAAAGGTCTTGTATGTATTCATAGAACCATTCAACTTCAGCTTCTTCAGCATTACTGGTCGGGGCATAGGCTCAGATCACCGTGATACTGAATGGTTTGCCTTGGAAATGAACAGAGATAATTCTGTCATTTTTGAGATTGCATCCAAGTACTGCATTTTGGACTCTTATGTTGCCCATGATGGCTACTCCATTCCTTCTAAGGGATTCCTGCCCACAGTAGTAGATATAATGGTCATCTGAGTTAAATTCACCCATTCCGGTCCAATTTAGTTAGCTGATTCCTAAATTGTCGATGTTCACTCTTGCCATCTCCTGTTTGACCACTTCCAATTTGCCTTGATTCATGGACCTAACATTCCAGGTTCCTATGCAATATTGCTCTTTACAGCATTGGACCTTGCTTCTATCACCAGTCACATCCACAGCTGGGTATTGTTTTTCCTTTGGCTCCATCTCTTCATTCTTTCTGGAGTTATTTCTCCACTGATCTCCAGTAGCATATTGGGCACCCACTGACCTGGGGAGTTCCTCTTTCAGTATCTTATCATTTTGCCTTTTCATACTGTTCATGGGGTTCTCAAGGCAAGAATACTGAAGTGGTTTACCTGTCCTTTCTCCAGTGGACCACATTCTGTCAGACCTGTCCACCATGACCTGTCTGTCTTGGGTGGCCCCACACGGCATGGCTTAATTTCATTGAGTTAGACAAGGCCGTGGTCCATGTGATCAGATTGGCTAGTTTTCTGTGTTTATGGTTTCAGTGTGTCTGCCTTTTGATGCCCTCTCGCAACACCTACCATCCTACTTGGGTTTCCCTTTCTTTGGGCGTGGGATATCTCTTAATGGCCGCTCCAGCAAAGCACAGCTGCTGCTCCTTACCTTGGACGAGATCGCCCCTCCTGCCTTTAAATGTGGAGTAGCTCCTCTTGGCCCTCCTGAGCCCATGCAGCCTCCGCTCCTTTACATGGGGTTGCTCCTCCCAGCCGCCACCCCACACAGATAGCTATTAATCTCAGGATTCCACCTTGAAATCCTGAATGCATTGCATTTTGGAAAACAGAGTCTTTGTCCTTTGAGAGCTTCTTTTCATTGTTCTAGTTACTTAGAAACAGTGAGTGTAAGCATCTTTATGTCAACAATAGGTGGATAAAGGAGATAGTACTTACAAAAATTAGCACTTGGCCATGCTCAAAAGAGATGGATTTCACAATGCAACAAAGCATCCAACAAAATAAACACTTAACAAGTAAGGCTTCCCACAGTGTGCCTGAACACCTAACCCTTCCTTGTCCCTAGTTTCCTCTTTAAGAACCATACTTTTGAGATTTCTGATTGAGAACATCAGACAGTTTCTGTTTTCTCAAATGGAATTGATACACCCTCTATGTGTTGGTAGCCCACACCACAAGATTAAAAAAAAAAAAAAAGGAATAAAATTGATGATGCTCCAAGCTGGTTTCTCCTGAACTTCTCAAAGATGATTGTAATATCACACATTTGTTTTCAAAACAAATAATTTAGGAGCCTTTATGGAGTATTATTTTGCCTCTGCAGAATTTGTATTTTCTTTTCTGACATCACACCTTCGTTTATCCTTTGGGGAAATCTTATTCCCCTCTTCTCACTGTATGTAGTTTTAACAAAGTTGGCTCCATCTTCCACTGCAACCCAGATGTTTGTTGATTTTCCAACAAACATCTCCTTCAGCAAGGAATTTGATTAAGGAGATGGGCAATTGAAACAAGACAAGTCAGTGCAACATATACAGGAAATTTATTGAATATAATGACCCATTATGAAGTGAAAATTTAACTAAAAATTAAGGCAGCAAGAGAAAAAGTTTGGCCTGGAAGGGAGAAAGACCATTTCTAGCATAATCTGGGCATCTGGATACGGCCATACTTGAAGCCAGACACACCTGAATATTTTAGTTATGTGCACCAATAAATTTGTCCTCTTTTCTTTCAAAGTCAGTTTGGTTTTATTTTCTGCTGCTCATAACCAAAAGTGCTAAAATGTAAGAAGAGAGAAAACTGAAATGTGAAACAGTTGAAAATCAGTAGATACTTGTGTGCTAGAAAATGATGATCTTATTTCTTTTATCTCCTCTTTAGTATGTAAACAATTTTAAAGAGATGTTTCAACCAATTTAGCCAATTTGTTTCTCATCTGACACTTTTTTTTTTTTTTTTTCCTGCTAATGGATGTGTTACATTTTGGAAGATTGACTCTGGTTCCCTGGAGAATTGATTTTCTTTGTTCTTAATATCATGAAATAGCCTTCCAATGAATAAAAGAAAATTTATTTCAGTGCTACCCATTGTGTAGTGAAAATGATTGACTTACTAAACACCAACCACAAGACCAGTCTATCTTGTTGATTCAACAAAAATATCACCTGCCACTGAGAAATCTTTTCAGCTCCTGAAGCTAACTTGCAAAACATTTGCAATCATCATGCCTAGAAATATTGAGCGTAGTTAAGATTCTTTATTTTCCTTATTGAGTAATGATTTGAGAAATAAGAAACAAGAAATTATTGCATCTAAAAAACAAACTTGAACTACAAACAGCATTTAAGAACAAAGAATTGTTGACATTTCTGGGTGAAGAGACTTAGCAGTCTTTCTGGATTTCTCAGACCATTTGTCAGTTACAGATCTGTTGCAAATTAAAATGAGTATCATTGGAATTTGAGAAATTGTTTAAGTCATCAGAATTTGGAAATTTAACCATGAATTTTTTGCGGTAGGACTTATTGAGATTTTCAATACCTAAGTTACCGGGAAAACCTCAGTGGTAATCAGTAATGCAAAGTTTGGGGGCATGTTCTCACTTGAATGCAAATGTGGTTATCATCTTTAAGGCTCTGATCATCAAATGTGTCTACTTATTGGAATCTCCTGAGGATTTAAAAAGTACTAGTAATAGAAATATATGATATTGAAGTACAATTTTATATTGGTATTTCAATATCATATATTTCTGTTACATTGGTACTTCAATATTATATATTTCTGTTACTAGTACTTTTTAAATCCCTAGGAGATTCCAATAAGTAGACACGTTTGATGATCAGAGCCTTAAAGATGATAACCAATTTTACATAGGGATGTTTAAAAAGCTCTCTAGGTGAGTCTAATGTGCAAAGTTCGAGAATGGTTGCTGTAAGACACTACTGCTATCATTTTAAAGGTCATGTAAATCATTGAAAGTGAAAGCATTAGTCGCTCAGTCCTGTCTCTTTGTGACCCCTGGACTGTAGCCCACTAGACTCCCCTGTCCATGGGATTTCCCAGACAAGAATACTGGAGTGGGTTGCCATTTCTTCCTTGAAGGGACGTTTCCAACCCAGGGATGGAACCTGTGTCTCCTGTGTTCCCTAAGGTGCAGGCAGATTCTTTACCATCTGAGCCACCAGGGAAGCCCCTAAGGATGTTTAAATTAGCTTGTGATGCATTAGGACTGGAGAAGGGGGGATCATTTCAAAATCTGCATTTTGAACTTTTCAGATGTTGCTGGGTAAGTTTCACACTGAGTAGCAGGGCTCTAGGGCATGGGTTGTATTTTTGGAGTAACTATGAATAAGGAAATTTTCTAGTGTTACCCACTGCCCATCTGGAATGAAGAGTGGGAATCTCTTCTACTGTGGATGTTTCTGGTAATCCAGTTTGATCCGTGGAGGACATTCTATTATTATAATGAAGACTAGTGAAGAGTTGTTATTCCCGCGGGTGGTACCACCTTTGCAGAGAGTGGGAGAAAGAACTGGGTGTACTTGAGTCTCCTGCTTTTCACAGCCTCTGGTCTCTGTTTTGGTTAAGCCTTGGGCAAAATGGCAAAGCTTGACTTTCACGCCTCCGCCCACTCTGTCTCCACTTCCCGTCTGCCTCCTCCTTGTGGTCCACTGGCCCAGCCATCCTCCTCCTCCTCATCCCTGCAGGCTGCCTGTGCTTCTGGGGCTTTGGCTTTAACTGATGAAGAACACGGTTTTGAATAAGCCAAGTCTCAAACTCTCTTCCTCTAGTCATACCACAGCATGAGCCTTTTAATGAGTCCTTTTCTGGATAATTTGGAAGTGGAAGTTTCCAATTCCACAAACTGAAATTTCCACTTCAGTTTGGAAGTGAAAATGGAACCTTCTTTCCTCACCTTCTGTTCAGTGTTCTGCTGATATTTCAACAGTGTGATGAAATACCTCCTCTTCTGAAATAAGGTGTGAGAGCAAACACACCTTAGTCCAAGAAACTAATGTCAAAAAAGACCCTGAACTCTAACTCTTAAAAACCTTAACTTCAAATCTTATTTAGTGTATTTTTGAATGTCAGCATATATAGGAAAATTTTTATTTATTTTTAGCAGCAAAACCCCAAGGGAAGGACCTGGTTTCCTTGGGTGGACATTTTAATCAGTTTGGGTCGAATAAGGGATGGAGCCTTTCCAGGGACATGCTTGAGAAAATAAGAAGTATGCTCTAAAGTTAAATAGAGAACACTTGTTTTGCCATGTGAAGTAGAGAGGTTGAAAACAAGAGCTGAGAACAATAGACAAGAATTTTGGCAGCTCAGTCAGGAAGAGGGGAAGGAGACGCTGTTACTAGCAGTAAGAATTTTTTTTTTTTTTTTTTAAGGGCAAGTGGAGACATGTTCATGGAAGGGAATTTTAATACATTTCCTCCATGTGATAGGCAGTAGGAATCCTCTTCTTGTTTCCTTATGGTGCCTCTAGCAGACTATCCATTTTTCATGAACACATTGGGATATCTTGGTGTCTATTTTATAATTTAAAAATACAAGTTAGATCATGCTACACCTACACTCAGAACTTTCTAGTAGCTTTCCGTTGCATGCAGAGTGCAAGTTGGTGGCTTCGCAGTGATCCAGAAGGTCTGACGTGAGCTCATCTTCTGGTTCTTCCTGACCTCTCCTCTTTCCTCTCCAGTCCACATCTCACTTTTCTTAGAACACGTGGCCATGTTTCCTTCCTTGTGGCCTTTGCCATTCCTCCCTCTAGAAGGATGGGTCTAGAATAGCTGCAGGGGTCATTTCTCCCCCTGCTGCCAGCCTTTGCTCAAATGCGTCTTTCTCAGCAGCTGAATTTAAAATGGAAAGCTCCCTCCCAACCTTCCAACCGTTTATTATGCTCTTTCTTTCCCAGCACTTCTCTTGGTGTGCTCAAGAATGTATTTATTCATTATTTTGGTCTCTGCTCCCAAATGTAAGCACCATGAAGATAGGGGTTCATGTCTTTTTTCCGGTGACAGAGAGTCAGCATCTAGCACATACTCACTGAAGAAATGAATGTAGAGAAATGCCCATTAGACTTCCAAGTTGCCTGTAAGAAGTTAGTCATAACCGAATTACTTGGACACTACTTGCCATGGGGCTCCTCAGTTCAGTTCAGTCGCTCAGTTGTGTCGACTCTTTGTGACCCCATGAACCGCGCAGCACACCAGGCCTCCCTGTCCATCACCACTCCCAGAGTCCACCCAAACCCATGTCCATCAAGTCGGTGATGCCCTCCAACCATCTCATCCTCCATCATCCCCTTCTCCTCCTGCCCTCAATCTTTCCCAGCATCAGGGTCTTTTCCAGTGAGTCAGCTCTTCGCATCAGGTGACCAAAGTATTGGAGTTTCAGCTTCAGTATCAGTCCTTCCAATGAATATTCAGGAGTGATTTCCTTTAGGATGGACTGGTTGGATCTCCTTTCAGTCCAAGGGACTCTCAAGAGTCTTCTCCAACACCACAGATCAAAAGCATCAATTCTTCGATGCTCAGCTTTTTTTATAGTCCAACTTTCACGTCCACACATGACCACTGGAAAAACCATAGCCTTGACTAGACCAAGCTTTGTTGACAAAGTAATGTCTCTGCTTTTCAATATGCTGTCTAGGTTGGTCATAACTTTCCTTCCAAGGAGTAAGCATCTTTTAATTTCATGCTTCTAGTTAGTGGCTAATAAATTAATTAGATGGAAATACATGAATTATTCCTCCATAATCCTCCCACCCCAGTTCTAATCTCT
Organism: Bos mutus; assembly: GCF_027580195.1. Classification (NCBI taxonomy): domain Eukaryota; kingdom Metazoa; phylum Chordata; class Mammalia; order Artiodactyla; family Bovidae; genus Bos; species Bos mutus. The sequence goes on from NC_091638.1 coordinate 27,803,577, forward strand.
TGCATCACCCAGTTTCTCTATATTCGGTTTTAGAATGGATTTACTTGGAGCAGTAACATTAAGTCCTTAGCACAAATGTGAGGCTCCCCTGGTAGGTGTTTATGCTGCACCCATACCCTCTCCCTTTTGTCCCCACACCTCCCACTGACTGCCAGCCCTTCCCTCAAAGGTAGATTCTGCAGCTCCTGCCGCTTCAGCCAAGCACCAGCTTCTGACTTCTCCTTATTTATCTCTTTCAATTTGTCTTACATTTACCCTCGACAAAGATTCTTTGCTTGACCTAACTTGATCCTGAACCTTCTCCTAGGTCCATCTCTGTGCTTCCTTGGGAAACCAAGTTTTAGCAGAAACATACTGAATTAGCTGAATCAGAACTCCTCACCCTTGATACCTGATTGGTCTCCTCATCTTCCACCGGTGGTGTGTCATTAACATGGTTGGTCTTCAGTGAGGTTCCTTTTCAGTTGGTTGAGCCCAAATCTCTCCTACCCCTGGCATTTCCTTTTAATAATTTCCCATCCACTGACCTCCACGCTTACTTCTTGAATGTCAGTCCCCACTTGCCTGTCTGTATTTAGTGTTGAGCCCAATCTCTTTCCCACACTGTAAATTCCTTTGCAGTGGTTCATGTACCTTCTATGGTGTGTGTGTGCATGCTCAGTTACTCAGTTGTGTATGACTCTTTGTGACCCCATGGACTATAGCCTGCCAGGCTCTTCTGTTCATGGGATTATCCCAGTAAGAATGTTGGAAGAGGTTGCCATTTCCTCCTGTGAGGGAATCTCCCTGAACCAGGGGTCAAACCTGAGTCTCCCACAGCTTCTGCAATTGCAGGTGGATTCTTTACCACTGAGCCACCTGGGAAGCCCCACCTACTGGGGTGATCCTGAATGAATTTAGTCTGCCTTGCCGACTATAACAAGTGTCATTGAATATTCTTTTTCTTTAACAGCTTCCTTGTCTCTTTTCCAGTAGCTCTACATCCACTGTTTTTTTCCTTCTGCTTATGAGCTTTGCTTAGAGTCAAAAAGATCAGAAGTTCAGCTGAGGGTCTGCTATTATACAACTGTGTGGTGTTAGACATATTTGTATCTTATGGCTTCCCTGGTCACACAGATGGTACAGAATCTGCCTGCAATGCAGGAGACCTAATTCGATCCGTGAATCTGGAAGATCCCCTGGAGAAGGAAATGGCAACCCATGCCAGTAATCTTGCCTGGAGAATCCCAAGGACAAAGGAGCCTGGTGGGTTACAGTCCATGGGATCACAAAGGGTTAGATATGACTGAATGACTAACACACACATACACACATATACATATTATATATACTTATAAATATGTGTGTATATATACAAACATAAATACTCTAAACCTCAGTTTTCATGTCTGCAAGATGGGCATATAATATCAGATTTTTGTTCCTTGTACATAAGGTAGAAATGGGATATTTTAACCTAATGGGCAATCTTGACCTTATGGTGAATAGTGAGATGATGCATAAATAGTGTTCTTAACTGGGTGGCCAATAAATTTTAATATTTCCCCCCTTTCTTCTCCTTCCTTTTACTAGCTTCTGTTGAATCATAAAATATTTACTTTGAAAGATATATTAAGGGTACTTGATGTACCTCTTTATCTACAAATCTATTCTTTATCACCTTTGAAAGTCATTATCATGTCTCTGGTTGAAACTTTTGTTTCCTGCCAAAGCAGCCTGTAATCTTTCTGGTGTAGATATTGTTAGGGTTTCTTGTGTATTGAGATTGAATTGTTCACCCTGAAACCTCCATTTTTAACCCTAACACCTAATGTTGGGTGTTCTATAGACAAATGTAACTTTTACTTCATGGTAACTTTTCAGAAATTTGAGAATAGTTACCCTGTCTTTCCCTGCTTTTAATCATACAGACTAATTTCCCAGAGTAATATTGGTCATTCAAAAAACAGTATTTTAATTTCTTTCTCATCCCAATTATTTCTCTGGGCAAGTCTATCTTGTGAGGCAGTAGACGAAAGTGGTTGAAGATGCAACTAGTGTTTGAATCTTTTCAGTCTAAGCTCTCCTTTATTAGCTGAGAACTTGGGGTAAATGTCTCTAAATGTTTGTATAATATGGATATTAATGAAAGGTCTTCCATGCGCTGGTTGGGGGAATCAAGTGGAGAGTGCCTTCTGTGTGCTTAACACAGTACCTGGCGTATGGCTGTTGCTCTGGAAATGGGGGTTTGCAGTTGGGGAGCTGTTTTGCTGAAAGTTTTCACTTTCATCTCAGGTTCAGAGGATTTGTTAACAAAATAAACTACTCATTATATACACATAAATAATGCAAATATTTATTAGAGAAGCATCTAGCTTATTTTCAGTATACTAACATTAAAAGAAAAAGAGAGATAGAGCAAAGAATAAGTCACTAAATTGGATTTTGACCAGCATCCAGATTTAAACAGTGCTGGGGAGTCCTGTATCACAGCACATGTAGAGTCCCCAGTTGGGAAAGGGTCCCAGGCAGCATGTCTGCTCCACAGGTAAGACTTCAGAGATTGCGGTTCAGGGTCCCTACTTATAATCCCAGGATAGACACAAACTGATATCATCATCAATCTGTGACCCAACTGCAAGCCTGGTTTCAGGTTAATGCTGTTTGTTTTCTAAAACTTGGAATGTTGCTAAGCCTGGGGCTTGGTTGGCCAGGCCCCCTTCACGGGCTCAACAATTCAACAACAAGATTCCTCCCCCATCTTATCTAAGATGCTGCAAGTCTTTCACACACAGCAGGCAGTCACTTACAGTCACTCAGTCAGGGCAATGTCCAGGCAAGTGAGAAGCAAGGTCAGAGGCCTGCTCTGCTTTGTTTTTGAAGCCTAAACAAGAATATATTTTTTTTAATTTTCCTAACAGTACCCCAGCCTGCCAGATGCAGCCTGGTGGGAGTGAGGGGCAGAGCAAAGCTAGATCAATGCTGTCCCCTTTGTTCTGGAAACTGTAGTTCTACCTGTGTAGTCTTAGACAGAATGGGGTTTTGCTGGCATCTACATCAGTCAACTCACACTCACTCCATTTAGAATCAATAATGCTAAGGATATAAGTAACATGTTCCTAATGAAGCATTACAAATGCCAAGAGAATACATGGCATTTTTCCTCTACAAAGTTGAAAAGACTACATACTAAAAATTTTACTCAACATACAAGGAGATCACATGTTAAGAAATTAATTTGGAGGTCAGTAAGAGCTCATTCATTCATTCATTCACTTTTTCATTGAATATTTATTTAGTCACAACTGTATTCCATTCACCATGCTAGGAAAGAGTATCTTTCCTCACATCCCTCACTATTATATTTTTGATACTGGTAAGTACAATTCCCCAGGTCGGTAGGTGCTTGGTATGCTACTGGAGATCAGTTGAGAAATAACAACTCCAGAAACAATGAAGAGACAGAGCCAAAGGAAAAACAACACCCAGTTGTGGATGGGACTGGTGATGGAAATAAAGTCTGATGCTGTAAAGAACAATATTGCATAGGAACCTGGAATGTTAGGTCCATGAATCAAGGCAAATTGGAAGTAGCCAAACAGGAGATGGCAAGAGTGAACATCGATATTTTAGAAATCAGCGAAGTAAAATGGACTGAAATGGGTGAATTTAACTCAGATGACCATTATATCTACTACTGTGGGCAAGAATCCCTTAGAAGGAATGGAGTAGCCATGATGGGCAACATAAGAGTCCGGAATGCAGTACTTGGATGCAATCTCAAAAATGACAGAATTATCTCTGTTCATTTCCAAGGCAAACCATTCAGTATCACAGCAACTCAAGTCTATGCCCTGAGCAGTAATGCTGAAGAAGCTGAAGTTGAATGGTTCTATGAAGACCTACAAGACCTTCTAGAACTAACACCCAAAAAAGATGCCCTTTTCATTATAAGGGACTAGAATGCAAGAGTAGGAAGTCAAGAAATACCAGGAGTAAAAGGCAAACCTGACCTTGGAGTACAGAATGAAGCAGAGTAAAGGCTAATAGAGTTTTGCCAAGAGAATGCACTGGTCATAGCAAACACCCTCTTCCAACAACACAAGAAAAGACTTTACACATGGACATCACCAGATGGTCAACACCGAAATGAGATTGATTATATTCTTTGCAACCAAAGATGGAGAAGCTCTATACAGTCAGCAAAAACAAGACTGGGGGCTGATTGTCGCTCAAATCATGAACTCTTTATTGCCGAATTCAGACTTAAATTGAAGAAAGTAGGGACAACCACTAGACTATTTGGGTATGACATAAATCAAATCCCTTACGATTATACAGTGAAAGTGACAAATAGATTCAAGGGATTAGATCTGATAGAGTGCCTGAAGAACTATGGATGAAGGTTTGTGACATTGTACAAGAGGCAGGGATCAAGACCATCTCAAAGAAAAAGAAATGCAAAAAGGCAAAATGGCTGTCTGATGAGGCCTTACAAATAGCTGTGAAAAAAAGAGAAGCAAAAGGCAAGGAGAAAAGGAAAGATACACCTATTTGAATGCAGAGTTACAAAGAATAGGAAGAGAGATAAGAAAGCCTTTCTTAGTGATCAATGCAAAGAAATGGAGGAAAATGATAGAATGGGAAAGACTATCTCTTCAAGAAAATTAGATACCAAAGGAACATTTCATGCAAAGATGGGCACAATAAAGGACAGAGGTGGCATGGACCTAACAGAAGCAGAAGATATTAAGAAGAGGTGGCAATAAGGCACAGAAAACCTATACCAGAAAGATCTTCATGACCCATCAATCATGATGGTGTGATCACTCACCTAGAGCCAGACATCCGGGAATGCAAAATCAAGTGGGCCTTAGGAAGCATCACTTCAAACAAAGCTAGTGGAGGTGATGGAATTCCAGCTGAGATATTTCAAATCCTAAAAGATGATGCTGTGAAAGTGCGGCACTCAACATGCCAGCAAAGTTGGAAAACTCAGCAGTGCCCACAGGACTGGAAAATGTCAGTTTTCATTCGAATCCCAAAGAAAGGCAATGCCAAAAATTGTACAAACTATTGCATAATTGCACTCAACTCACATGCTAGCAAGGTAATGCTCAAAATTATCCAAGCCAGGCTTCCACAGTATCTGAACCGTGCACTTTAGGTGTTCAACCTGATTTAGAAAAGGCAGAGGAACCAAAAATCAAATTGCCCACATCCATTGGATCATTGAAAAAGCAAGAGAGTTACAGGAAAACATCTACTTCTGCATTATTGACTATGCTAAAGCCTTTGACTGTGTGGATCACAACAAATTGTGGAAAATTCTTAAAGAGCAGGGAATACCAGACCACCTGACCTGCCTCCTGAGAAATCTGTATGCAGGTCAGGAAGCAACAGTTTGAACTGGACATGGAACAACAGACTGGTTCCAAATCAGGAAAGGAGTACATCAAGGCTGTATATTGTTACCCTGCTTATTTAACTTGTATTCAGAGTACATCATGAGAAATGCTGGGCAGGATGAAGCACAAGCTGGAATCAAAATTGCTAGGAGAAATATCAATAACATCAGATGTGCAGATGACAACACCCTTATGGCAGGATCAGATCAGTCGCTCAGTCGTGTCTGACTTTTGCGACCCCATGAATCACAGCACGCCAGGCCTCCCTGTCCATCACCAACTCCCGGAGTTCACTGAGACTCATGTCCATCAAGTCAGCGATGCCATCCAGCCATCTCATCCTCTGTCGTCCCCTTCTCCTCTTGCCCCCAATCCCTCCCAGCATCAGAGTCTTTTCCAATGAGTCAACTCTTCGCATGAGGTGGCCAAAGAACTGGAGTTTCAGCTTTAGCATCATTCCTTCCAAAGAAACCCCAGGGCTAATCTCCTTCAAAATGGACTGGTTGGATCTCCTTGCAGTCCAAGGGACTCTCAAGAAATCTTCTCCAACACCACAGTTCAAAAGCATCAATTCTTCGGCACTCAGCCTTCTTCACAGTCCAACTCTCACATCCATACATGACCAAAGGAAAAACCATAGCCTTGACTAGACGAACCTTTGTTGGCAAAGTAATGTCTCTGCTTTTCAATATGCTATCTAGGTTGGTCATAACTTTCCTTCCAAGGAGTAAGCGTCTTTTAATTTCATGGCTGCAGTCACCATCTGCAGTGATTTTGGAGCCCAGAAAAATAAAGTCTGACACTGTTTCCACTGTTTCCCCATCTATTTCCCATGAAGTGATGGGACCGGATGCCATGATCTTCATTTTCTGAATGTTGAGCTTTAAGCCAACTTTTTCACTCTCCACTTTCACTTTCATCAAGAGGCTTTTGAGTTCCTCTTCACTTTCTGCCATAAGGGTGGTGTCATCTGCATATCTGAGGTTACTGCTATTTCTCCCGGCAATCTTGATTCCAGCTTGTGTTTCTTCCAGTCCAGCGTTTCTCATGATGTACTCTGCATAGAAGTTAAATAAGCAGGGTGACAACATACAGCCTTTACATACTCCTTTTCCTATTTGGAACCAGTCTGTTGTTTCATGTCCAGTTCTAACTGTTGCTTCCTGACCTGCATACAAATTTCTCAAGAGGCAGATCAGGAGGTCTGGTATTCCCATCTCTTTCAGAATTGTCCACAGTTTATTGTGATCCACACAGTCAAAGGTTTTGGCATAGTCAATAAAGCAGAAATAGATGTTTTTCTGGAACTCTCTTGCTTTTTCCATGATCCAGCAGATGTTGGCAATTTGATCTCTGGTTCCTCTGCCTTTTCTAAAACCAGCTTGAACATCAGGAGTTCACAGTTCACATATTGCTGAAGCCTGGCTTGGAGAATTTTGAGCATTACTTTACTAGTGTGTGAGATGAGTGTAATTGTGCAGTAGTTTGAGCATTCTTTGGCATTGCCTTTCTTTGGGATTGGAATGAAAACTGACCTTTTCCAGTCCTCTGGCCACTGCTGAGTTTTCCAAATTTGCTGGCATATTGAGTGCAGCACTTTCACAGCATCATCTTTCAGGATTTGGAATAGCTCAACTGGAATTCCATCACCTCCACTAGCTTTGTATGTAGTGATGCTTTCTAAGGCCCACTTGACTTCACATTCCAGGATGTCTGGCTCTAGGTCAGTGATCACACCATCGTGATTATCTGGGTTGTGAAGATCTTTTTTGTACAGTTCTTCTGTGTAATCTTGCCACCTCTTCTTAATATCTTCTGCTTCTGTTAGGTCCATACCATTTCTATCCTTTATCGAGCCCATCTTTGCATGAAATGTTCCTTTGGTATCTCTGATTTTCTTGAAGAGATCTCTAATCTTTCCCATTCTGTTGTTTTCCTCTATTTCTTTGCATTGATCGCTGAAGAAGGCTTTCTTATCTCTTCTTGCTATTTTTTGGAACTCTGCATTCAGATGTTTATATCTTTCCTTTTCTCCTTTGCTTTTCGCTTCTCTTCTTTTCACAGCTATTTGTAAGGCCTCCCCAGACAGCCATTTTGCTTTTTGGCATTTCTTTTCCATGGAGATGGTCTTGATCCCTGTCTCCTGTACAATGTCATGAACCTCATTCCATAGTACATCAGGCACTCTATCTATCAGATCTAGGCCCTTAAATCTATTTCTCACTTCCACTGTATAATCATAAGGGATTTGATTTAGGTCATATCTGAATGGTCTAGTGGTTTTCCCTACTTTCTTCAATTTAAGTCTGAATTTGGCAATAAGGAGTTCATGATCTGAGCCACAGTCAGCTCCTGGTCTTGTTTTTGTGACTGTATAGAGCTTCTCCATCTTTGGTTGCAAAGAATATAATCAATCTGATTTCAGTTTTGACCATCTGGTGATGTCCATGTGTAGAGTCTTCTCTTGTGTTGTTGGAAGAGAGTGTTTGTTATGACCAGTGCATTTTCTTGGCAAAACTCTATTAGTCTTTGCCCTGCTTCATTCCGTATTCCAAGGCCAAATTTGCCTGTTACTCCAGGTGTTTCTTGACTTCCTACTTTTGCATTCCAGTCCCCTAGAATGAAAAGGACATCTCTTTTGGTGTTAGTTCTAAAAGGTCTTGTAGGTCTTCATAGAACCTTTCAACTTCATCTTCTTCAGTGTTACTGGTTGGGGCATAGACTTGGATTACTGTGATATTGAATGGTTTGCCTTGGAAACGAACAGAAATCAATCTATCATTTTTGAGATTGCATCCAAGTACTGCATTTCGGACTCTTTTGTTGACCATGATGGCCACTCTATTTCTTATGAGGGATTCCTGCCTGCAGTAGTAGATATAATGGTCATCTGAGTTAAATTCACCCATTCCAGTCCATTTCAGTTCGGTGATTCCTAGAATGTCGACATTCACTCTTGCCGTCTCTTGTTTGACCACTTCCAATTTGCCTTGATTCATGGACCTGACATTCCAGGTTCCTATGCAATATTGCTCTTTACAGCATTGGACCTTGCTTCTATCACCAGTCACATCCACAGCTGGGTATTCTTTTTGCTTTGGCTCCATCCCTTCATTCTCTGGAGTTATTTCTCCACTGATCTCCAGTAGCATATTGGGCACCTACTGACCTGGGGAGTTTCTGTTTCAGTATCCTATCATTTTGCCTTTTCATACTGTTCATGGGGTTCTCAAGGCAAGAATACTGAAGTGGTTGCCATTCCCTTCTCCAGTGGACCACATTCTGTCAGATCTCTCTACCATGACCTGCCCATCTTGGGTTGCCCCACGGGCATGGCTTAGTTTCATTGAGTTAGACAAGGCTGTGGTCCTAGTGTGGTTAGATTGGCTAGTTTTCTGTGAGTATGGTTTCAGTGTGTTTGCCCTCTGATGCCCTCTTGCAACACCTACCATTTTACTTGGGCTTCTCTTACCTTGGGTGTGGGGTATCTCTTCACGGCTGCTCCAGCAAAGCGCAGCCATTGCTCCTTACCTTGGATGAGGGGTATCTCCTCACCACTGCCCTTCCTGACCTTCAATGTGGAATAGCTCCTCTAGGCCCTCTTGCGCCCGCACAGCCACGGCTCCTTGGATGTGGGGTTGGTCCTCCTGGCCACCATCCCTGGCCTCGGGCGTGGGTTATGGCAGGAAGTGAAGAACTAAAGAGCCTCTTGATGAAAGTGAAAGAGGAGAGTGAAAAAGTTGTCTTAAAATTCAACATTCAGAAAACTAAGATCATGGCCTCCAGCCCCATCACTTCATGGCAAATAGATGGGGAAACAGTGGAAACAATGACAAACCTTATTTTGGGGGGCTTCAAAATCACTGCACATGGTGACTGCAGCCATGAAATTAAAAGACGCTTGCTTCTTAAAGCTATGACCAACCTAGACAGCATATTGAAAAGCAGAGACATTACTTTGTCAACAAAGTTCCATCTAGTCAAAGCTATTTTTTTCCGGTAGTCACATATGGATGTGAGAGTTGGACTATAAAGAAAGCTGAGCACCGAAGAATTGATGCTTTTGAACTGTGGTGTCGGAAAAGACTCTTGAAAGTCCCTGGGACTGCAAGGAGATCCAACTAGTCCATCCTAAAGGAAATTAGTCCTTAATATTCATTTGAAGGACTGATGCTGAAGCTGAAACTCCAATACTTTGGCCACCTCATGCGAAGAGCTGACTCACTGGAAAAGACCCTGATGCTAGGAAAAGTTGAAGGTGGGAGGAGAAGGGGATGACAGGATGAGATGTTTGGATGGCATCACCAACTGACATGAGTTTGAGTAAGCTCTGGGAGTTGGTGATGGACAGGAAGGCCTGGTGTGCTGCAAGTCCCAGGGGTCACAAAGAGTTGGACACTACTGAACTATTGAACTAAACTGAAGTACAACCAAAAACTAAATTTAATTTTTTAATATGTATTTTCCTCCATAACCTTAGATGAGAGGATAGAATACAGTGTGGATTTATTTGTTCTAATCTCGATTATGAAATTTAAAAGCATACAACATGATAGTGTGAATAAAGTCTGTATTTTAAAAATAGAAGAAAGATGAGTCTAAAATTTTTTAAGTTTCTCAGACTTGCAAAATGTCCATGGTAAGTGACCTCTTCACAGAAGGCACTGGCACCCCACTCCAGTACTCTTGCCTGGAAAATCCCATGGATGGAGGAGCCTGGTGGGCTACAGTCCTTGGTGTTGCTAAGAGTCGGACACGACTGAGTGACTCCACTTGCACTTTTCACCTTCATGCATCGGAGAAGGAAATGGCAACCCACTCCAGTTTCTTGCTTGGAGCATCCTAGGGACAGGAGAGCCTGGTGGGCTGCCGTCTATGGGGTCTTACAGAGTCAGACACAACTGACGCAGATTAGCAGTCAGACACGACTGAAGCAGATTAGAAGAGCAAGTGACCTCTTGACTGGGCCAGTATTGTTGCCATGCAGGAGCATTACTTCATTTGTCAGAGTGAGACTTGGATTTATGCAAGTTTTGATTTGTGGAAGGACTTTGGAATATATCCTCCACAAAAAACATGTTATCTCCCAATATGGTCATCAAACTTATTATCTAAAGAGCTTCTAAAATGTGGGATTTCTGACAGTAACAAAATATCCCATAAAGTATCAATAAGACATCAAAAGATGACCTAGAATGAAGACATTCAGTCATGAGCAGTTGATGGCAAAGCAGTACAACAATAATGTCAGCCTCATGGCAGCCAGGAGTTGCCAACATATTGTAGAATGGTGAAAGAGATAACATTTTGCAAGCATTCTGGAGACCAGGAAAAATAAATCTGTAGAGAGACACTTTCCATTCTTTAACAATGGACCAACTGGAGCAACCAAAGCATATTGAGAGATTTGTCTCCGCTGTCTGAATACTGACTGTGCTAATCACAGGAAGTACCTTGCTCTTCAATTAAAACTCAGTACTTTGACAATAAACATATGATATGCACATGAAGAAAATTTGATTAAAATATAAACTAAATGCACATAATTGTTAAAAGTACTTTGACATGAGGACTGGCAATTTCCCTCCATTGTGATGCCAAAGTGGGATCTCCTGGAGGAGAAAAAACTATTGAATGCCAACTTGGTGAAAGATCAAAGAAAGGGAAATCATTCCAAATGAGAAATTTGATTTTTAGAGTAGAAATTTTATATATGCTCTGATAGAGTTCCTGGGTTTTGCCTTTTCTGCCCTTGATATGCAGCACATGAAAACTGCCAGTTTTGTTTTTTGATGTGCAAGGAAAAGGACTCATAATAGTCATGATTCAGAAAACATGAAATCTGTGTAACTTCAGTGAAGCATACAAAGCTAGTATGGAGGTCTGGGTTTTCTTTTGTCTTTATTCTAACTTAATATTCAAATGGACAGAATGTAGACAGCAAAGAATTACATGTAAATTTATCTGTAAGCATGGAGAGTCTGGTCACAGCTTCCCCCAGCATAAAAGGAGGCAGTGATTTTAGTGATACAAGTGTGTCTCAAGGAACCAAATTTCTCAGGTGGGTATCCCAGCTATAATCTTGGGATAATAATAGCATACCTATCTTACAAGGCTATTGTAAAGCTATATTCATGCATATTTAAAGCTGAGAACAGTGCCTGACATATATTAAACAATAAATGCACTCTATTATTCCTACAGCCCCAAATGAAATAGAGCCAGGTCACATCTCTGAAAACATTATCTATCTTGCCTTCCCAGTTTCTCTCTAAAAGTTAAAAGAGGAATAAATTCTGTAATAGAATAGAATCTATTTCAAATAATCAATAGCAAACACTTTTCTGGGTAAAGACGGTAAAACGAACACAGCCAATTAAAACCTTTCCTACCCACACGCTCTCTCATTACCATCCCTAATGCTCAATGAAATCGCTGAAATAATAAGGACAAGCATTTTAGAAAATACATTGGTTTTCAGCCCACACCCCCAATTTTATGGGATGTCTAATGACCCCATGAATTGTAGCCCACCAGGCTCCTCTATCCATGGGATTTCCCATGGATAGAATACTGGAGTGGGTTGCCATTTCCTTCTCCAAAATAAGAGGGTTAAGGGCTAGTTAGATGCAATCGACAGAAGAATCAGTGGGAATCAGCAGCAGGTCCGGGCACCACTCAGTGTACAAATCTTCCTCCACCACTGAAGAGCAGAGCAGCCCAGCCTGAATGGCTGCCTAGATGAAGACCAGCACTGAAGCAGCAACAGATGGGTTGCTTTCAATGGAATCTGCTAAAACAACGTGGTAAACAACTCCCTCCAGTTCATTTGCCACCGTTGCTATCTTTGCTTCCTTTTAGGAATGACAATTATTTCCTATGCTATTTCTGACAAGACCTGTTCTCCCTTCTTTTATCTTCAACAGAAGTTTCTCTCCCTCCCCTTTGAGATCTCAGCATCCTTCTGAGACTTCTTACCTGCTCAGGCCAGCTCTCTTTGTAGTCCTCAAGGGAAAGTAGTCGATAACAGATAAACTGTCTCTTCTGGGAATGTTGGAATCTGGTAAGGGAGCCTTTAAAAGAAAGTGCTCTAGCCAATGGAATGAGACTTCTGATGTGTAATACACTCACCCTACTTTCTAGGTGCCGGAGGTCTAATGAGGATCCTAACACTCTAGCTGTAGCTGCGTTGATAATTCTAGATTGTTGGGAACCACCATGCTTTTCCTTACTTCTATGTTGATTTTCAGGCTGTTTTCCTTCTTTCCTACTCACATCTACCTAAGGAATTTTTTTTCTCCACAATAGATTTCCTCTAGCAGCAGCTCTCCCTACTGGTCTTTCTGATTCAGACCAGAGTTCAAAAATATCTTCAAATAGTCTTTTGAGAAGGAGATGGTGTTGCTGTTACCTCTGGTTTAAAATTTTTGTTTGTTTGTCAGCAACTTGTTAGAGACCCACCTGGTAAAACAAAATCCAGGTGGGTCTCTGACTTTTGCCCTTTGTGAGGAAATTTTTAATGGCATTTGAGTTTGATTGGGGGGTGGTTATTCTTAAAATGTGTGACAAGTGGTAGAGAGCTTAACTTACCTGGGTTAACCTTTGTACCAAAATTGATATTCCAGCCATGTACATTTTTTAAAGTTTTATTGATGATAAGCTGGGATGAGGTTCAGAACAATCTACCACACAGCCTGGGACTTTGGCATATTTAATATCTTAAGCTAAAAGAGCTTGAAAAAAAAATGGCAGAAGCAGGAAGATCACTCACTGTGATCACCCACCCCTACCTCAAGCCCTTCTTTCTTGAGACTAGTCATAAAGTTCCCATGTGAAAGTCACCCTCCTTGAACCAGGAGGATGGAATATATTCTTGTCACCAGAGACTGAGAACCTGGGGCTGAGAAATCTGTAAAAATAAACCTCATTAAACTAATCCTTAACTTCTGATTATCTCTTAGCCACTACTACTCCTGGCCCAAACTCTTTGGTGAACTCTTCACAAATTTATTGTTTCTCTATCTGAATGACATAAAAACTTTCTGCTCTTGTCACTTCTTCAGGCCTTCATTCTCTTACAAAAGTTCCCATGTACATGTAAAAATTCATAACAAATGTATGCTTTTCTCCTGTTCATCTGTCTTTTTCACCTTAGTTTTCATACCCAGCCAGGGACCCTTAGAGGGGTGAGGAAAACTTTTCCATCCCCTACAGTTAAAAAGTATGTCCTGTTATATTACAATTGTTAGAGAAGAAGACATTTTTATCCTTTTAGATTCTTGTGGCTGGTCGGAAAATCAAACTGACGTGGGATAGACTAACAGGAGAAAATTAAACATTTAATAACATGCATGCATGACAGAGAACTACACAACTTAGAAACTCAACAAAACCTTCACTTTAAATATCATCTTCAGCTAAAGACAGAAGAGGATGTTGGGAATAGGGATTTGAGAGTTCAAAGCAGAAAAAGGCATTTGACCTGGAGATGGAAAAGCAAATGGCTCACAAATGTTTGCTGGGCCAGGCAGAGCTGCTGGGACACACAGTGGACTCTGAGCCCTAGGCTCTGCGAAGTTTGCTCACCACATCGAGCCCGTATGCTTGGCGTATATCTCTAGTGGTAGCTCTATTCTGGCAACAGGCCCTCCATCTAGTTCTTTCAGACAGTGAAGGGGTGGGGTAGAGAAAAGGAGATTTGTATGAATCTTTTGTTTCTTAAAAATACTCAGCCTAAATTAATCCTCATGCCTAATGAACATACTGGAGGGGGTGTCGTGGCAAACTTTACTCTCCTACATAGTAATACTGCAATCACTTAGTTATTATTTTTTTTTAATCTTTGAGTAGGAAAATCTCAGTTAAAAAAAAAAAAAGCAGCCAAGAAAATGCACACATGCGCACACGCACACACACGCACACACACACACACACACACACACACCCCCCAGAGAGAGAGAGAGAGAGTCACAGAACTTAATTTGAAGGTATTTAGGTCTAATAGGATAGCTTTTTGCTCCAACATTCATTTGAACTTGAAAATAACAATAAAATGTGCCAAGTCAAAGGAATGATTTTCCTTCTCTCTCTCTTTTTAACTAGTCATCTTGGTTTTAAAACATGAGATACAAGTCATCAATTTCATTGTGACTTAGCAATTTATTTACACAGTTTTACTGCTTTGGACATAACACAGTGGAGTTTCAAGCTTGATGAAATATTGTTATCCACATAATTCATTTTTCTGCTGCTTCAACAAGGTGTTTGGATTTGTGGGAACTCCCATTTGAAGTCAAAATCAAATTGAAAATTCATGTGAAGGCTATATAGATAAGGCAAGTCTGAATATCAGGGAAGTGTCAATTAAATTTACTCTCTAGTCTCCGACATAAAAACCTGCTCCCAAGGCCTTGAAAATATCTCTCATTATCATATTGATTCAAGTCAACAAGTATAACTCATACTAAGGTGAGCATAAGTTTATTTCTAGATACTTATAATAAATTTCTTTTATATATTGGTCACATTGAGTTTAGTGTAAGTTATTAATGCTTACCATAATGATCTATTGGTTCTTTATGGGCAGTCCTCACTTATTAAAGATGTTCTTGATTGTACTGAAATTAGCAGTTCCCTATTAATTCATAATTCATCTTTCAGTGGTAGTCATAAAACAAAGGCAGCATTGATCATAAATTAATTTAGAAACAGATACAAAAGTAGAAATAAGATAGCAGCAGCTGTTTTCTCACAGGGGTACCAAGTAACATCACAGCACAAAAAAATTTGAATAGAAAAAATTACTCTTCTCCCCTCTAACTGTTTCCTTTTACTTAAAGAAATGGGAGGCAATTTTCTCTAGAGGCTGTGGGAAAAAACTCTCTCAAAAATCTGTGAAAACCCAATTCAAGTTCCTTGGAGAATCTTTAGATGGTATTTCAGCATCAAAAAGAGAAATACATTTTTTTTTCTTCAGAAAATAGGGCTGAATTAAGTCTTCTCAAAAAGGAATTTTTAAAGCTCTCCAATGGCAAATCTTTTGGTAGATCATAGCTTTAAATTAAAAATGCCAACTTCTTACACTTGTAGGAAAGAGGGATGAGTGGCTGAGGGAAGCTGGGCAGGACTGTTTTCTAATATTTTGCTGAAAATGTACTGTTGACCAAATGTACTGTGAAATGTATTCTGCTTTGGAGGTGAAACTGCTCATTCATTCAGGGCAATAAATGTAGGCAAGTGACCCATACACAAACTACAGAACAAAGATAAAGATCACAAAAAAAGGGGTTCATGTTGATTAGCAGAAAAGACAGGGATGAAAGAAAACTGCCCATTCTCCGAAGGAGCATATAACCTAGGGCTTGTATTCATTCCAATCCCAAAGAAAGGCAATGCCAAAGAATGCTCAAACGACCGCACAATTGCACTCATCTCACACACTAGTAAAGTAATGCTCAAACTCCAGGCCAGGCTTCAGCAATATGTGAACCGTGAACTTCCTGATGTTCAAGCTGGTTTTCGAAAAGGCAGAGGAACCAGAGATCAAATTGCCAACATTTGCTGGATCATCAAAAAAACAAGGGAGTTCCAGAAAAACATTCACTTCTGCTTTATTGACTATGCCAAAGCCTTTGACTGTGGATCACAATAAATTGTGGAAAATTCTGAAAGAGATGGGAATATCAGACCACCTGACCTGCCTCTTGAAAAACTTGTATGCAGATCAGGAAGCAACAGTTAGAACTGGACATGGAAAAACAGACTGGTTCCAAATAGGAAAAGGAGTACGTCAAGGCTGTATATTGTCATCCTGCTTATTTAACTTATATGCAGAGTACATCATGAGAAATGCTGGGCTGGATGAAGTACAAGCTGGAATCAAGATTGCTGGGAGAAAGATCAGTAACCTCAGATACGCAGATAACACCACTCTTCTGGCAGAAAAGGAAGAACTAAAGAGCCTCTTGATGAAACTGAAAGAGGAGAGTGAAGAACTTGGCTTAAAGCTTAACATTCAGAAAACTAAGATAATGGCATCTGGTCCCATCACTTCATGGCAAGTAGATGGGGAAACAGTGGCTGACTTTATTTTTCTGGGCTCCAAAATCACTGCAGATGGTGATTACATTCCTGAAATTAAAAGACGCTTATTCCTTGGAAGGAAAGTTATGACCGACCTATACAGCATATTAAAATGCAGAGACATTACTTTGCAAACAAAGGTCTGAATAGTCAAGGCTATGGTTTTTCCAGTAGTCATGTGTGGATGTGAGAGTTAGACTATAAAGAAAGCTGAGTGCAGATGAATCGATGCTTTTGAGCTGTGGTGTGGGAGAAGACTCTTGAGAGTCCCTTGGACTGGGAGGAGATCCAACTAGTCCATCCTAAAGGAGATCAGTCCTGGGTGTTCATTGGAAGAACTGATACTGAAGCTGAAACTCCAATACTCCGGCCACCTGACGAGAAGAGCCGACTCATTTGAAAAGACCCTGATGTTGGGAAAGATTGAGGGCATTAGGAGAAGGGGACGACAGAGGATGAGATGGTTGTATGGCATCACCGACTCAATGGACATGAGTTTGGGTAAAATCCAGGAGTTGGTGATGGACAGGGAGGCCTGGCGTGCTGCAGTCCATGGGGTCACAAAGAGTCGGACATGACTGAGAGATTGAACTGAACTGTATTCTCAATGGAGGAATTTTAACCCCCAGAGCATCTTGCATGTGTGCATGTTTAGGTACTCAGCCGTATCCAACTCTTTGCACCCTCATCAACTATAGCCCACCAGGCTCCTCTGTCTGTGGAATTCTCCAGGCAAGAATACTAGAGTGGATAGACATTCTCTTCTCCAGGGGATCTTCCCAACCCAGGTATTAAACCCGGGTCTCTCACACTACAGGCAAATTCTTTATCATCTGAGCCACCCAGGAAGCCTCCATGAAGGCTCATAAAAGAAAGAAAACAATTCAGTGATTTCTCTACATCAACTGCAAACTTGAAATATTCATATATTAACATAAAAAATGAAAGTGCAAGTAGATAAAGGTGACTGGTATAAGTATTAGGTACAAGAAAAATGAGTGAAATATCTTCATTATCCTGCCATAATTGGAAGTTCTTCAAAGAAGATCAGTTCTTTTGATGCTTATGGATAGATACAATTTTCTATAAGAAATTCCTAATATAAGAATCTACCCCACCCTTCTTTTGGTGGCAATTTCTGTTAACTCTTTTTAGCATTTTGAAATTGTAGGTTAAATACATGGGCCATGTGTCCATACCCATCCTGAGGAGTTGACAACAATACACATCTTCATGAAGTTTAAAAGTCAGTGCTGCTGCTGCTATGTCACTTCAGTCGTGTCCGACTCTGTGTGACCCCATAGGCGGCAGCCCACAAGGCTCCCCCATCCCTGGGAGTCTCCAGGCAAGAACACTGGAGCGGGTTGCCATTGCCTTCTCCAATGCATGAAAGTGAAAAGTGAAAGTGAAGTCGCTCAGTCGTGTCCAACTCTTAGTGACCCCATGGACCGCAGCCCACGGACTCTCAGCAACCCCATGGACCGCAGCAACCCCATGGACTCTCAGCAACCTCCTCTGTCCCTGGGATTCTCCAGGCAAGAACACTGGAGTGGGTTGCCATTTCCTTCTCCAGTGCATGAAAGTGAAAAGTGAAAGTGCAGTCGCTCAGTTGTGCCCGACTCTTAGCGACCCCATGGACTGCAGCCCAGCAGGCTCCTCTGTCCATGGGATTTCCAGGCAAGAGTACTGGAGTGGGGTGCCATTGTAAATTCATGCTGGCCGTAGTCCAAAAATAAGGTTAATTGGAGTATGAGATCTTCAGGCATGTTGCATGCAGAAAATCAAATCATATTAGGACTCTTTTTTTGTTGACTGAAAAGACAAATTGGTAATAGACTTATCAGCACTTTATATCAGGCTTTCTTACGTATTATGTGGAAAAGAAATCTCACAAAGGTCATGGGGAAAGTTTCTCTTCCTATCCAGTTCTAGTAAAAGTTTCCCAGCTGTAACCAGGTAACCAGTGAACGTTCTGCATCCATTTCTGAGCCAGTCATTGCAGTCAGAGGGCCAGAATTATACTGAATTACAGATTTAAAATGTCTAGTTAAAGTCTGATTCTGGCAAGGCTTCTGAACATGGCCCCCTTTCCGAGATGCTTGTAGTTTGAATAAAGTTCTGGCACTTTGAAAACTAATTGAATTTCTATGGGACTTAATAGGAGAGTAGAATATGTTACCTTTAGAGAAATCATAACTGTTTAAATGCAGTGCTTAGAAGTTTTTTTAAAACTTAGTTTCTACCATTCTTATCCTTTATTGTAGAGAGATAAAACGATATTTAAAGATGAAAGCGAGAAAGCACAAAATAAATGAAAACCTGTTAAGGTCAGTAGACCAAGAAAAGGAAGAAGCAGAATTTCTTTGAATGCTCATCTGCAAAAGGATGTTTGTTTTTCGAAGTACAAAGTTCAGTTCAGTTCAGTCGTTCAGTCCTGTCCCACTCTTTGTGACCCCATGGACTGCAGCACACCAGACTTCCCTGTCTACTCCCAGAGCTTACTAAAACTCATGTCCATCGAGTCAGTGATGCCATCCAAGCATCTCATCCTCTGTCATCCCCTTCTCCTCCTGCCTTCAATCTTTTCCAGCATCCCGGTCTTTTCCAATGAATCAGTTCTTCACATCAGGTGACCAAAGTATTGGAGTTTCAGCTTCAACATCAGTCCTTCCAATCAATATTCAGGGTTGATTTCCTTTAGGATTGACTGGTTTGATTTCCTTGCTGTTCAAGGGACTCTCAAGAGTCTTCTCCAACACCACAGTTCAAAAGCATCCATTCTTTGGCACTCAGCTTTCTTTATAGTCCAACTCTCACACCCATACATGACTACTGGAAAAACCATAGCTTTGACTAAATGGACCTTTGTTGGCAAAGTAGTATCTCTGCTTTTTAATATGCTGTCTAGGCTGGTCATAGCTTTTCTTCTAAGGAGCAAGCATCTTTTAATTTCATGGCTGCAGTCACCATCTGCAATGATTTTTGCATCGGCCCCCCCACCAAAAAAAAAAAATAATAAAGTCTGTCACTGATTCCATTGTTTCCCATCTATTTGCTATGAAGTGATGGGACCAGATGCCATGATCTTAGTTTTCTGAATGTTCAGCTTTAAGCCAACTTTTTCACTCTCCTCTTTCACCAAGAGGCTCTTTAGTTCTTCGCATATTGCCATAAGG
Source organism: Bos mutus (assembly GCF_027580195.1). Classification (NCBI taxonomy): domain Eukaryota; kingdom Metazoa; phylum Chordata; class Mammalia; order Artiodactyla; family Bovidae; genus Bos; species Bos mutus. The sequence continues at coordinate 27,823,222 of NC_091638.1, forward strand.
GTGTGATCTGCATATCTGAGGTTATTGATATTTCTCCCAGCAATCTTGATTCCAGCTTGTGCTTCATCCAGCCCAGCATTTCACATGATGTACTCTGCATAATTTAAATAAGCAGGGTGACTATATACAGCTTTGACATACTGTTTTCCCTATATGGAGCCAGTCTGTTGTTCCATATCCGGTTCTAATGGTTGCTTCTTGACCTGCATACAGATTTCTCAGAAGACAGATGGTCTGGTATTCTCATCTCTTTCAGAATTTTCCACAATTTGTTGTGATCCATACAGTCAAAGGCTTTGGCATTGTCAATAAAGCAGAAATAGGATGTTTTTCTGGAACTCTCTTGCTTTTTTGATGATCCAACGGATGTTTGGAATTTGACAACATGCTGGTTCCTCTGCCTTTTCTAAATCAGCTTGAACATCTGGAAGTTCATGTTTCACATACTGCTGAAGCCTGGCTTGGGGAATTTTGAGCATTACTTTGCTAGTGTGTGAGATGAGAGCAATTGTGTGGTAGTTTGAGCATTCTTTGGCATTGCCTTTCTTTGGGATTGGAATGAAAACAGACCTTTCCCAGGCCTGTGGCCACTGCTGAATTTTCCAGATTTGCTGGCATATTGAGTGCAGCACTTTCCCAGCATCATCTTTTAGGATTTGAAATAGCTCAACTGGAATTCCATCATCTCCACTAACTTTGTTTGCAGTTATGCTTCCTAAGGACCCCTTGACTGCATTCTAGGATGTCTGGCTCTAGGTGAGTGATCACATCATTGTGGTTATCTGGATCATGAAGATCTTTTTTGTATAGTTCTGTGTATTCTTGCCACCTCTTCTTAATATCTTCTGCTTCTGTTAGGTCCATACCATTTCTGTCCTCTATTGTGCCCGTCTTTGCATAGAATGTTCCCTTGGTATCTCTAATTTTCTTGAAGAGATCTCTAGTCTTTCCCATTCTATTGTTTTCCTCCATTTCTTTGCATTGATCACTGAGGAAGGCTTTCTTATTTCTCTTGCTATTCTTTGGAACTCTGCATTCAATAGTATATCTTTCCTTTTGTCCTTTGCCTTTTGCTTCTCTTCTTTTCTCAGCTATTTGTAACGCCTCCTCAGAGAACCGTTTTGTCTTTTTGCATTTCTCCAAGCATCTCTGGTGGGTATGGGGTTTGATTCTAAACACGATTTCATCCCTCCTACCGTCTTGCTGGGGCTTCTTCTTTGTCCTTGGACATGGGGTATCTTTTTTTTGGTGGGATCCAACATTTTCCAGTGGATGGTTGTTCAGCAGTGAGTTGTTATTTTGGAGTTCTTGCAGGAGAAGATGAGTGCATGTCCTTCTACTCTGTCATCTTGGAAGGTACCTTGATGTACAAAACGCAGCCATTAAAAAAAAAAAAATCATGCAAGTTGCCTCCTCTCGAGTCTAGAAATTTCTCCACCAGCAGTAGCTGAGACACTCATCCCTCATTTCTCAGCCTTTGACCTTTGTTGATTTCCCCAGGCTTCTGCATTCTCTGAACACCCAGACCAGCATAGTCATTTTGTTTCCTGTCTGCAGGTCATCCTTTAAGATCTTTCTAGCATTCAAATGCATTAGCAAATGCTAATGCTCAGACCTCTTTCCTCTGGTTGAATGAAGAAATGGAAAGTTTACTAGATTCAGAGTCACCTCTTGGGGCTTGAGCAAGACTGTTTTTCCATCTTAGGAATTGAAAGCTCAGTTTTTTTCTACTTGTGTAGAGAAAAAACCAGTTCTTCCCTACTTGTGTGTTTCTTCCTTGTGAGTCTCCTTTTCTACTCCCACAAAATATTCCATTTAGGATCACCAGATTTGTGGATATTTTCCCCACACCAAGCAGTCCTCTGTGACATGAGCTGGGTGTCTTCCAAGGCAACTCACGTCTGACACTGTTGACAAGGAGATAGCTTCAGATCCCAAAGGTTAAGGCCTCAGTCTCAAAAGACTACCCCTCCCCGAATCCTTACCCCCTCCACTGCATTCCTCAGCAACACATACCTCAGATAACACTCAAAAACCTAGGTTATCACTCGTGCTTCTGACCAACCAGCTCTAGGTTGGAGGTTTCATGATCCCCTCCTAGGGTTGGATTAATTTGAAAGAGTGATTCACACAATTCAGGGAAACACTCATGTTTACCTGTTTGTTAAAGGATAGAATAAAGGGTACAGATGGGCATCCACATGGTGAAGGAGCACAGAACCTCATAGGTACTAGGGGTGTGTGTGTGTGTGCGTGTGTAATCTCCATGCTGTCTCCCAGCAGCTCCACATATTCACCCACATGGCAACGTACCAAACCCCTGTTCTTTATGGATTTTCCCAGGGCTTCCTCACATTGGTATGATGGGTTATTATTGCCATTTCCAGCCCTTCTCTGTACTCAAGGGAATGGCTACCAGGGCTAAAAATGCCATACTTCTCACCATGGCTTATCTTTCTGATGATGAGCTCTAACTGAGGAGCCAACTCAGAGTCACCCCCATTAGGATGAAAGACACTCCCATCACTGAGGAACTTGCATGGCTTTTAGGAAATGTGGGCCAGGACTCAGGACAGATGCCAGTGCATTTTGTGTTATCCCATACACTTGCCCTTTTTTTTTGGAGGGGGGTGGGGCTTATAAGAACAAAATAGGCAGCCCTGTGCTCCCAAGTGCTCCATTCCCTAGGTGCTCTTGTGTTGCCTTGGATCCTCTCCCAGGACCCTCAGTATGATCCAAAATCCTGTCTCTAGAAGGTGAAGACCAGAGCCAGCCATGGACCAGCACTACCTCTAGAGTCCGTCCTGCCTGCCCTCCTGGCCCTTAAAAAATTTCCGGAAGTGAAATTGCTGAATCATGTGTAATTCTATTTTTAACTTCTTGAGGAACCTATAGACTGTTTTCTGTAGTAGTTGTACCAATTTACATTCCCACCAGCAGTGTAGAAGCGTTCCCTTTGCTCTACTTCCTTAAAGACGTATGTTATTTCCTGTCTTTTTAATAATAGCCAAGCTAACAGATGTGAGGTCATATCTCATTATGGTTTGATTTATACTTCCTTAACGATTAGTATGTTGAGCTTCTTTTATGTGCCTGTTGGCCAAATATATGCCTTCTTTGGAAAAATGTCTATTCAGATCCTCTGCTTATTTTAAAATCAGTTTTTTGTTTTGTTTTGTTTTTTTGCTGTTGAGTTGTATGCACTCTTTATATATTTTGGGTATTAATCCTTTTGCAGATATATGATTTACAAATATTTTCTCCTGTTTTGTAGTTTGCCTTTTCATTTTATTGATGGCTTGCTGTATAGAAGCTTTCTAGTTTGATGTAAGCCACTTACATATTTTTGCTTTTGTTGCCCTTGCTTTTGATATCAAATCCAAAAAGTCATCATCAAGAGACATGTCATAGAGCCTACTATCTTCTTTTCTGGGAGTTCCTGGCTTCAGGTCTTACATTCAAATCTTAACCCATTTTAAGTTAGTTTTTGTTCCTGGTGTAAGATAATGGTTTGATTTCCTTCTTTCACATGTGGCTGTCTGATTTAATTAATCTTGAAGGATATTTTATATCCAAATATTTTTTGAACCTCCACAGAAAAGGAGAAAGGCTTGTTTATTAAATTTTATTAATGAAAGAAACTCATATCTATGTTCTTATATTTATTGTTCCACCCCTAGTTCCTGAGCCAGGTTTTTCATGTCCCTGGCTTCCTTCTCCCAGCAGTGTTTGGGGCTCAGGATGAAATCCCATTGATGGATTGCTGTATCGTGTGGTCTGGCCACTGTTCCTGTTTAAGAAGAGTGAGATATAAGCTCAGTCTTGGAATATCTTGCAAACAGTACAGATTTTTGTACCAATTCTACCATTTTCAGTTTAGATTTGGGTCTCAGAGCTTTTGCAATGCTTTCTCTTCATGTCCTTTCCATTAAAGCAGAGCTGGCTTTTTTTTTTTTTTGATGTCCTGGGTCTTTGTTGCTGCGCAGGCTTTTGTCTAGTTGCAGAGAGTAGGGGCTACTCTGTAGTTGCGGCTTTGTTGCTGCGCGGGCTTTTGTCTAGTTGCAGAGAGTAGGGGCTACTCTGTAGTTGCGGTGCGCAGGTTTCTCACTGCAGTGGCTTCTCCTACTTTGGAGCACGGGCCATAGGGCACAGGGACTTCAGGAGCTGCAGCTCTCAGGCTCTAGAGCACAGGCTCAATAGTTGTGGAGCATGGGCTCATGTGCTCCATGGCCTGTAGGCTCTTCCCGGATGGGGGATCAAACCTGTGTCTCCTGCACTGGCAGGCAGATCCTTTACCACTGAGCCACCAGGGAGGCCCAGGGCTGGCTTTTGATTGATCCAACTTTCACAAGACTTTTCCATCAGAAGTTGGCCCATATCTGTCGTTACCATATCTTCCCTAAACCTACTATAGTAGAGTAGAGGTCTAAAAATGACTGATCCAGCTGATTAAAAATACAAATTCAGAAAAACTGAAAAAAAAAAAATGTTTTCTGATCAAGTTATGCCAACCTATATTCATGTGGCAGATGCTGTGTATATAAGGATGAGTAAGACCCAAAATGACATCCGCCTGAATGGATCTTAAAATATAAGTTTATATTTATAGTATGTAACTTAAATTCACGGGAGAGTTTATACAAAAAAAAAAAATTCACTCGAATGTAGTCAGTATAACTTTTCTTTTTTCCTAAGGGGAAATAATTATGACAATCTGAAAAATTCTTCAGTAGTGCTGATAAGTCATTCTCTTTTCTTCCTCTATTCCAGAGCAAGGTAGTTATACAGAAAATTTGAAATTTCATGAAAAGAAAAATCATTTATTCATCCACAAATAGTTTTTGAATGCCTATGCTATGCCAGATGCTGTTTTAGGTGCCAGAGACACAATAGTGAATAAAACATTCTATGGTTGAGTGATGGAAGTAATGAATGAATGAATCATGGTGATGAGTGTCATAAAGTAGATAAAGCAGAGAAAGGGGGTTCTGAGGGATGAGGGGATAGCTGTACAGGGTAGATGTGAAAGACCTCTCTGATAGGGTGACATTTAAGCCAAGAACCAAAAAATGTACAGACAGAGCATGAAGGAAGAAGAGCATTCTGTATAGAGGGAACAGAAACAGGGAGCCAGGACCCCTGAAGTGGGAGCGTATCTGACCTGATGGTGATGACTGTGGAACTCCAGGTGATATCTTTGGGCCAGGCCATAGTGGAGGCGGTGGGAAGGGGTTGTATTATACCTGTGTTTTGATGACATTTTGTGGGTCAATTGAATATGTGCTGAATATGTGCAGCACAATTGAATATGTGCTGAATATGTGCTTGCTTGCTAAATTCAAGACAGGAGTAAGAATGACTCCAGATTTGAGACGTAAACAACAGAAAGTATGAATCTGCCGTTTACTGAGAAGGAGAAAGCACATGAAAGTAGTTGGTTTGTTTGTGAGGTTCATTATCATTAAAAAACAACAACAACATTAAAAAAAATCTTTAAATAGTAGCATCACGATTAGTACTGCCAAACAAAGGAGGAAAGAATCATATCATGCTTCCCATTGTCCCTAACCCATGAATGGCAGGCAGGATTGCAAACACTATTCCCACCCTTGTTCTTTTTGTAGTTATTGTGATAAATGTGTAAATGAAGCAACATCTTACTAGAATGACACAGCTAGAAGTAGGAAAAAATGCAATGAGGTGTACTTGATGTACACTACAGTCTCTAACTATCTCTTGTTTGAATACATTTTATATTTACAATGTTATTCATTTGATAGTCCCTTGACATAAATCCCTTGACAGTGTCAAAATTTCTCCAAGCCCTGTGCTTCTGGAAAATCACAGTGGTCAAGAAATTGCTTTGCACTTTTGTGTTATGGGAAATAGCTTACTGCAAAGAACTACACATCCCCATGAGACTTAGATAAGATTTTCAAATGTCTTGCTCTTCCCCCTTCTTGTTTACAAGGCCAGAGACAGACCTTCCAAATTCTCATTCTTTGTCTTATTAATGATTAGATGACTTTTTGCCCCCACTATCCAATCTGGACAAAATACATGCTAACTTGACTTGAGTAAACTAATCAGAACAAGCCTTGGAAAGCAGAACAGCACCTCCTTAATGGTTCTTACTGAAACAGGCTAACATCAGGGAAGAACATTCCTGATGAACTATCCAAGGTCACCATATCCTTATTCCACCTTACCCAACAACACACACACACACACCCCCCTAGTTCTTTCTAACCTTGTTTACCCCTTCCTGTACCAGACTAATCTTTCTACATGTCCTTTGAGATGCTTACAGACCTTATAGTCAGGGTCTTCTCTCTAGAGCACCACCTTCCGTTCCCCAGTTGCAATATGCTCCTTCTGCACCTGGCAATAGTATCTTTGAATCAATTCTCTCCTTATCTAATTCCAGATTTGTTTTCCACTTGACAACCTTTATTAATCAGTAGCTTATTATTGTCAGTTTATGTGCTTATTCATTTATATTCAACAACCATTTATTCGATTTGTCCTCTGTGTACATTCCTGGGGATAAAGCAGCGAACAACAACAAAAAAGAAAAACATAGTCCCTTTTCTGTTAGAGCTTGCATTCTAGTTTAGGGAGACAGATAAATAAGTGAAACATTTAACAAAGAGGATGGTCGAGTTTGTGCGCTGAATACCTTCTGTTTCCTCCTTTAGATCCACTGTCCACTCACTGCTGCCCAGTACACTGAAACTGTGCAGAGTAAGTCAATGGGCTCCTTTGCTCACCGACTTCAGCTTAAGTATGGGCGAACACCCTAGCAGGAGATTGGTGAAAGGGAGGCAGGAGAAGGCAGGTAGTAATTCCCTGGCTACCTCCCAGTAAGTTTGCCTTGGGCTAGCTATGAACCTCCTTTGAAGGTAATTCCCCTCTCAAGATGGCTTGATGAATAGGACTCTTCAGATGCTGTAATTTCTCCCTTTTCTCCCCACCCATTCAGGTCAAGGGGTGTTAACAGCCCAATAGGTTCCTGAACTACCTCTTGTCTTCCTCTATACCCCACCCAAATGTTTAAATAGTCCCCTTGTGAATAAACTTTTGTCTAATTATTCTAAAAAAAACTGAACAACAAAAAAAGAGAATGGTACTTCATGCTATAGAGAAAATTAAATCTATCAAGAGAGAGAAGAGTTGGGAGGATTACATCCCTAAGGAAAGTGATTGGAAATGCATTTAGGTTATTTCTGCATTTCAGAGCAAGAAGGAAGTAGAGAGTTTGGGTCTCTAAATCTCAAGTTTATAAATGGTAATTATTGAGGTTTCTGAACAACAGACTGGTTCCAAATAGGAAAAGGAGTACGTCAAGGCTGTATATTGTCACCCTGCTTATTTAACTTATATTCAGAGTACATCATGAGAAATGCTGGGCTGGAAGAAGCACAAGCTGGAATCAAGAATGCCAGGAGAAATATCAATAACCTCAAATATCAAATATCAATAATGCAGATGACACCACCCTTATGGCAGAAAGCAAAGAAGAACTAAAGAGGCTCTTGTTGAAAGTGAAAGAGGAGAGTGAAAAAGCTGGCTTAAAGCTCAACATTCAGAAAACTAAGATCATGGCATCTGGTCCCATCACTTCATGGCAAATAGGTAGGCAAACAGTGGAAACAGTGTCAGACTTTATTTTTTTGGCCTCCAAAATCACTGCACATGGTGATTGCAGCCATGAAATTAAAAGACACTCATTCCTTGGAAGCAAAGCTATGACCAACCTATACAGCATATTAAAAAGCAGAGACATTACTTTGTCAACAAAGGTCCGCCTAGTCAAGGCTATAGTTTTTCCAGTAGCCATGTATGGATGTGATAGTTGGACTATAAAGAAAGCTGAGCACTGAAGAATTGCTGCTTTTGAACTGTGGTGTTGGAGAAGACTCTTCAGAGTCCCTTGGACTGCAAGGAGATCCAACCAGTCCATCCTAAAGGAAATCAGTCCTGGGTTTTCATTGGAAGGACTGATGGTGAGGCTGAAACTCCAATACTTTGGCCACCTGATGCGAAGAGCTGACTCATTGGAAAAGACCCTGATGTTGGGAAAGATTGAGGGCAGGAGGAGAAGGGGAAAACAGAGGATGAGATGGTTGGATGACATCACCAACTCAATGGACATGAGTCTGGGTAAACTTCAGGAGTTGGGAATGGAGAGGAAGGCCTGGCGTGCTGCGGTTCATGGGATCTCAAAGTGTCGGACACGACTGAGTGACTGAACTGAATGGAGCATAAGTGATGCTCAAGTTGAGTAAGAAAGCCCCCTGACTCTTTGGAAAATTTTATTTAGAATTGACTGCTTTGTTTCAAATCAAGATCACGGAAGTGAGGAGAGTTAAGATGTTCAGAGTAGAGTTCTTGAGTTTATAGCATTGTTCCCAAGCTGATGTAACCAAGAGAGTTTCCCATTCCACATACTTCAGATGAGTATTGCACTAGCAATAAAAATGGATGTTAATGGATCATCTCCAGCCAGTTTTGGATTTTATCATTCCCAAAGAAAACTGTGTCCTAGTCTATTACCAACAAACCCAAAATAAAAATTAGTTGATGTTTTAGGAACTCATCTATTCTTGCATTTTCTTGAGTCACTTATTTGAAGTGAAGTGTTTCTGCAGGGTTTTGACAGTGTTTTGTAGCCTTGTAACTTACTTAAGTAAAACACTCTCCTTTAAATGTTCTGTGTTATACATCTGTCAGATTCTGAGACAGTTTAAATGTTTTAAAAAATGACACTGTGACTCAGCGCAGGTTGAAAGCTTTTTGTTTCATGAAAGCAAAATGGATGAAAATTTGAAGGCCCAGAGGCCATATTTATAACTTCATTAAGGTTATTTATAATTAGTACTTGGTATTTTCTCAAAAGACCCATTAGTCTATAACAGACAGTGTAAATCAAATGAAGATATAAAGATTGAGTATGTCCAAGGGTCCCCAAACTGAGACAATAAATCCCAAGGCAACATTAACTATTCTATATTTCTTTCATGAAGCCCAAGAAAATAGCCTGGGTAGAGCCTAGGTATTTTTTTCCATTATATCTGGCCCAACACTTTCCATCAGTGTCTAATAAATTTCTCATAACTGGCTGTAAAAATCACATTGTAGAGCTTTCAAATGGGTAACACTCAGAACAAAATGGATAAATTGGAAAGCTTATATCAAATCTAGTAGGTTGCTCCTCTTTGGTACAGATGCTCAGAGATGTAGCTACTCCAACTCCCAACACTTTTAAGGTAGCTATTTGATATTTAAACTCACTCTGCCATTATATCCCAGATCACTCAAGAAGCAATAATACAAGGTAATCACTAAGTTATTACATTTTGCTGCCCCTCCCAATAATAGTAAATTATACAAACTGCTGAAATAGTTCAATATTGTTTAAGTTGTCAATAAATGACAGATTTGTTTATAATGCCTGACACTAAAATGAAGCATTGTAGGGTAACTCCTGCCTCTTGAAATACTTGTAGCCATTATGTATAATTACTTAAGCTTATCCTGGTATTCTAGCTGTTAATAATTGGGAGCGGGGTGGAAATAATACTCACTTTAAAAAGCTAGTTTGGAGATGCGTTTTGGAATTTTCTATTTTCTTCTTATAGAAATCAGCTTCAAATACTGGGGACTTCTCATTTCCTCTCCTACTGTCTTCCTGTATTTAGAAAGTGAAAGTGAAGTTGCTCAGTTGTGTCTGACTCTGCTACCCCCATGGATGGTAGCCTTCCAGGTCCCTCCGTCCATGGGATTTTCCAGGCAAGAATACTGGAGTGGGTTGTCATTTCCTTCTCCAGGAGATGTTCCCAACCTAGGGAGTGAACCCAGGTCTCCCACATTATAGGCAGACTCTTTACCATCTGAGCCACCATATTTAGAAAGACACATAAATCATCAAATTTTTCATCTTCACTCACCACCATTGTCTGAATCTGTATGGTTACTTAAAGCAGATGTTGGTAGGTTGATGGCTGAGCAGATGAGCAGATTTTAATTGGCTAATTTGATTCAGCCTTCAAAAGACTTTTAAGAAATTCTAAAATACAATATAATTTCTAGTATTTCAATTATTTAGACAGCCAGTTGGATTATCTTCTGAGCAATTGACCAATTAAACAGTTATCATCCTGGGAAATAGAGCTTCAAGTGGCCAAGTATTGACCTTGCAACCATGGGCTTTGTTAGAGTAGAACTTGAAATTAAAAATGGATTGAATCATTCATCAATCGATGGATTGCATGGAAGTCCAGGCCATTCACATGACTTCCTGAAGGGTGGGGGTGTTTAAGAGAGAGTAGTATCTCCTACTACTTCTTCCCTGGTGGCTCAGCCGTAAAGAATCCACTTGGAATGCAGGAGACTTGGGTCCAATCCCTGGGTTGAGAAGATCCCCTGGAGAAGGAAATGGCAACCCACTCCAGTATTCTTGCCTAGAAAATCCCATGGACAGAAAAGCTTGGCAGGCTACAGTCTATGGGATCATAAAAAGTCAGACACAACTCAGCAACTAAACAACAACAACAAAAGTATCGCTTTTCATTCACTCATGCTAGTGATTATTACAGTTTCAGGACGTGATGTGTGATGCAAGACTGGAGCACAGTTGGTTGCACCTAAAGTAAACCACTTTTCTCTGAGTATTTTTCAAAGAGAATGAATTGTACTAAAAGCAGATGCCTGCAAAATTCCACCTGTTTTTTGCTAATTGCAGCAATTTTCTGCGGTTTCTCACTGGAATGGCTGTTTGCTTTGCTGATACAATCAGTTTGCCAATGGAAAATCTGCCATAACAGATTTAATTCCCAGCAGCACAAACATTTATGTGTTCATTCATTCAACAGCAATTATTGAGGACCCATTATGTAAGAACAGTGTGGTAGGTACTGGGAATAAAAACATAAATAAGACTCGATCCTAAAAGAACTTCTCTGTCTGCATGCTTAGTCGCTCAGTCGTATCCGACTCTTTTGCGACCACATGGACTGTAGCCCACCAGGCTCCTCTGCCCATGGGATTTCCTAAGCCAAGAATACTAGAGTGGGTAGCCATTCCCTTCTCCAGCGGATCTCCCCCACAACAGGGATTGAACCCAGATCTCCTGCATTGCAGATGGATTCTTTACCACACATGTAAATAAGTGAACATGTACAACTGAATGTAATATTGCTCTAATGTAATTGCTCATAGTATAATAATTGCTATCGTTAACATAAGGTCTAGATGAATGGGAGCTAACTACAGGTCGCCCAGTGAATCTTGGTTAAGGAGAACTCCTCAGGAGAAGTGGCATCTAAGCTGACTGATAACAAGAAAATAAGTAGGAGTCAGTCACGTAGAAGTGGGAGTATAGAGACGAGTGTTTTCCACCCAGGATGGCCACCATGTGCAAAGCTCTTTACCTGAGAGGGGGCACAGAGTTGTGTCAGAAAATTGCCCACCATGTCACGATCATGGAGTTTGGGGCTGGAGAGTCCCTGGGGCCACATGACAAAGAGCTTCGTCAGACATAAAAAGCACACATGAATTTTATGCAGAGTTTAGTCAGGGACTGTTGAAAGTTTGTATGCAAAACATTGGAACCGCAGAAACTTTAAGGGTGGGGATGAGAAAAGAAATTTATTAGGAAAACTTGCAAGAGAGAAAGCCCTTCAACTTTTGTTTTAATCAGATACCCGTTTACTAGCATAATAAAATACAGCCAGCTGAGGCTCAGAGCTTATCGTATGGATATTCTGCATTTTCCAGCAGCGTGAAAAAAGTTATTGTGACTAATTATAGTGCCTATTTGAATGCAGTCATGCCCCATATCGCATGAAGAGTTCTATCTCTCTTCTGCATACTCAAAGAGACAGCCAAATAACAGCTTTGTGTATATAATTTCTTCCCCATATTTAAATTTTAAAATAAGTGAGTGAAATTGCAATAGCACAGTTCTTCTCTCTTCTGCTATGGGAATGAATTTTGTGTGTAAAAATTTCAGCCAAAAATGTGATAGTGAATAATTACAGTAAGCTTGACCTTACGGTGTACATCTGGTTCTTTCCATGATTGCTTTAATTATGAAGTGAAATCCTGAGGAAACAGAAAAAATTTATTGAAACATTATATCATGACATTCTGTGAGCTTCTGAGGCTTTGTTAAGTTATTATTATTATTCTTTTGTTCATGCTTACACACTCAGATCTTTCAATGCTGAGTCTGTTGCAGCAAATTCAGGATATTCAAGACACAGGTTCTACCTCACTTTAACAAAGTTCCCAAGACATCACTTTGATGCCTTTTGTTAGAAATGTGACTCGTTAAAGCATAAATCCTCTTACTCCTATCTCAGAATAGGGCCTCATCAAAGATACTTACTCCAACAGCTAAAGTAATTTTAAAAGAATCCATTCCTTAATAGATAATATAAAGAAGGACTGACAGATTTGAGCATGGGGTAAGTACCAAATGACCCAACATTTGGGACATCCTTACATTAAAAATTATTTGTTGTTTGAAAATCACATTTAACTGAACATCAGTATTAGGAAAAACCCAGTTTTCCCTCCTGTGTCTACTTACTGCTTATTACAGAACACTTAACTTCTGACCTTTGTGGTCACCAAATGGGAGGGAGTGATTTCCACCACCAAGCAATTTTCATGACACTGACTGAATGTTCTTCAGTTCAGCTCTACTGTGACACTGCCAGCCTGCAGATAGCATCAGATCCTGCCGGTTACGGGCTCAGTTGTATGAGACCTCTCCTACCCGACTTGAAGTGACAGTTGCAATTCTGCGTTATCACTTGTGCTTCTGTTAACCTCAGGGTGCCATGACTTCCTCCTTAGGTTCATTTAATTTGCCTAAGATTCTTGCAGAACTCAGAGAAACACTAATGTCTACCAGTTTATTAAAGGATGTGAGAAGGGCACAGATAAACAGCCAGATGAAGAAATATGCAGGCAATGGTGTGGGAGTGTCATGAGCACAAGAGCCTCTGCCCCCATGAAATTGGGGGGTGTTACCCTTTCAGATTGTGTTCACCTACATGGAAGTTCTCTGAACCTTGTACGGTGGGCATTTTATGGAGACTTCCTCATGTGGGCATGATCAACCATTAAGCCTGTTTCCAACTCCTCTCCCCTCTCTGGAGAATGGGTGAAAATTCTAAGTTTGTAGTCATGGTTTTATGTCTCTGGTAACCAGTTTGCATCTAGGGGCCATCCAGAAGCCCCCCCAGAGTTGCATCATTAGAACAAAAGTTGTTCCTAGTGCTGTTATCGCTTGGGAATCTACAGGATTTGGGGGAGCCTTTTGTTAAGGGTGGGGTCAAAGACCTCATATCAGAAAAAGAGAAAACACCCATTCCAAGCCGGTGAACTCCTTTTGTGTTATCCAGCAACAGCCCTTGTATTTTTTGATAACCATACAAAAAAGGAATCTAGGACTATTTTCCATGGAGAATCTAATATCTCCTTTTCTCTTATACTCAATTCTGTCACATGGGCTAGATAGTTTCTCAGAATTTCCCCCATCCCTATACCATTTAGTCCTTTCTAGATCTTTCCATCGCTCCCTCTCAGTCCACTCCTGTATGCTATAGGTTGACCTAGCTTTTCTCTAGTGGAATGAGATATTTGCTCTTTAGAAAGGAGAAGAAGGGAGAAGATAGTTGTGCTAATTATGAGACTCGCAGAGGAGGAAGGGAGAGGGTGGAAAGACTGTGAATATTCCCCAATTAATTTGTGTCCCATTGCATACACAGAAACTCTAATACCTGTCAGTGGGACTAGATTTTTCATTTCTAAGATATCAACATCTTTTGTACAAATGTCAGTGAAATTTAAAAGTAAAATAAGTTTTGTCAAAATGAGAAACTAGTTCTATGGTTGTTAGACAGCTAAATTAGGTCTTTGGGCTTAGATTGTTTCCCAGTCTGCTTTAGATTTTATCACATTGTTTTTACTTTCACTTCATATGCTATTCGAAATCTTAGGGTAGCTCCTTTTCTTAGAAATCAAAGCTAAGCTTTGAAATTACAGTTAATTATGTTTCTAATTGTCAAACAAAAGAATTCACCTATAAATTAAAACAGAAGAAAAATGTGATCACTCAATAATATTCAGAGTTGAGAACTACAGACAATATTCATTAAAATATTGAAAAGAAGCATACCTATCATGATGCTAAATTTGGTTCTTGAGAAAAACTCAGGAACACTGTCTCTCTAATTCTTTGTGAATTAAAAAGGGGCTTTGACAGCTGATTGTGTTTATAATTCATGAAAAATTTCAGGTTTATTGTTAGAAAATTATAATACTGTGAGCAATAATGGCAAAGCCAGATGTTTACCATATAATTACCATTCTTCTAGTAAATTTGTGGTTAGAAAATTAGACAAAGAAACTCTCAAAAAAATTATACGTGTCAAAAACCTCTGTCCAAAGAGGAAATAATAATAGCATTTCAGAATAATCATTATAATTTTAAAAAGACAAAGATCTTTGCCCCCTTGTAATCATAATGAAGAGGGTTTTGTTAGTAGTTTGGGGGGACATTTTGGAAGAAGACAGGTTAATTAAAGAGTATAAAAGATATCAAAGCATAGAGGTCAGTGCTTTAAGATTTAAAATATCCATCTCAAAATATATGTTGATTTCCCTGTAGATTCCTCCTTTAGATGTTCTAGCTGCCCTGTCCATTCCAGTTACCACAAGCAAGGGAGATGTTTTCTTCATATTCTTGGATTATTGTGATAACATGGTCCCTCAGCTCAAACCTCTCCGCACCCAACTTTTACTCTACTAAAAGATGAATTTGTCTGAACGATTGCTTTCCTGGTATGTAATAATGAACTTTTATATTGTACTTCCTTGCTTCCACGTGTACTCCTCATCCTCTCTCTGCTGATGTGGAACTTATCCCTTCTGCAGAAGTGCTAGCAACTCTCCACAGAAAACACTGACAGACAGACAGAGCTTTGGACCAAGAGTTAGAAAGCCTGGTCCTATAATCTTTCTTGCTGTATGAACTTGAGTAACTCACTGTCTTTCTGCCTCACTTTCCTTATCTATAAAACAGTCATAATAACTCCAGTATCACAAAATAATTGCGAGGAACAGCAAATGAAAGCGTTCTAACAATAGTAAATATTCCAGTCAAGATTATTATTTAATGATTTTAGATCCTTTTAGAAAAGCTTTCCATGGCGCCTCATTACTTCCTAGACCCACCAGGTTCTGATTCTGGATCATGAAATTTTGAACCTCCTGATTATCTGGCCCAATCTATGTATGACTGAAGCTTTGAAATCATCATTGATAATTACCAAGTGCGTATTGTATGGCAGGCACTATGACAAACTCTTTGTACCCATTTTCACATTTTGACATCACAACCGTATTATTAAAAAGTGCCCTTTTCATCATGTCTTTTTATGGGTGAGGAAATGAGGCTCAGAGAGGTTAGATAACTTGCCCTATATTAAATGGCTGGAACTAGGCACTCCAGTATCAGAATGTGATATTTTAACCACTGAGAAATATTCCACAAAGAAATTTCTCTTTGGGCTGGGCTAATTGCTGTCATTGAACTCAACTATATATATTTCTCTACCTTTTGTTGCATCTGTTTACTCCTCAAAGCCTATCGTGTCCTCTTTCTCTTTACATCCCCAAATTGTATTATTATGATTTTGTGTATTTTCCATTTCCTGCTTTATAAGTACACTCAAATCTAAACTCTCTTGTATTCATTGAGCACTTTCATATTGTACTGACCAGAACCATACTGAGTCGTGTTAGCTTGTATGTTCTCTGATCCATTCATATGTTTGAAAACTGATAAGCTGCATCTTCCCCAGGAGGGAAGGCCATTCTTCTCCCTCTTTTGCACATCCTAATATACACTGAAAAAAAAGCAATGAACTATAGACAGCATGCAAATACATAGAAAGAATACTTGTTGAATTCTGTAATAGTCTTTTGAGACTTACAGGCTTACATTGTTCTGGAGGCTGTCTATTCAAGTCCTGGCTCTTTTCAGAAGCAACTCTTAACTTCCTGGAGTAAGTCCTGGTTATGCCAAATACCCCCTCATCTTCTTAAGCCACCATTCTGCTGGTTTGCACTGTTTCCTCCACTAGTAATGACTAACAGAGCTATAGTACATCACCTCAACAAGGTTATTAGCTTTGATGCAGTTGAGATGCAGAACATTTCCTTTGCCAAAGGATTTACAGTATAGGTCCTCAATTTAAGGCCTGATATGGTGTTGTTTTCATATCAAGAACAGAGAGGTCCTCCAGTGACCTGATCATAAGCCCTCTCCCTCTTCTGCCCCAGCAGATAAGGACCCTTAACTAAAGAACACTGCTTACTATGGGGACAAGCCCCGTTCCTACTTAGCCCTGAGCAGTGAGCTTTGGTCCCCTGGCACCTGTGGATTTATTCAAATAAGCCAATCACATCTCTGCATTGGAACCAACGGTCATCCAAAACCCTCGATACCGCAAAAGCCTCCTACAACCTTTGGTTGTTCACTCCGTTTTCCAGTGCAACCCCCGTGTGGTGGAGTGTGGTGCAGTGTCATCCTTCTCTGGGCTCTGATTGCATGAGACTGATAAGCTTCATTTGATCTCACTTGTCCAGGATTGGCCATCCCCATAGTCCCAGGGCAGGAATCTGTCCTTCACTAATGGAGTAAAGAGGAAGTGATTAAAATAGAATTCCTCATGGAGACTTTTGTAACAATACTGCTTTCCTCTCATGCCCATTTGCTTCTTAATCTCTGGTGGCCACAAGTCTGTTCTTCATTTCTATATATATATTTTTTTCATTTCAAGAACTTTAAATGAAATTATACAACGTATAATTTGTTTGGATTGGCTTTTTTCACTCAGCATAATTCTCTGGAAATTTATCCAGGTTGTTACATCCATCAATATTTCATTCCTTTTTACTGCTGAGTAACATTTCAGGGTATAGGTCTATCTGTGTTTGTTAAACCATTCATCATTGAAAGACTTCTGGATTTTTCCAGTTTGGGGCTTTTATAATAAAGTTGCTGTAAACATTCATGTACAGCATTTGTATAAGTGTAAGTTTTCATTTTCCTGGGATAAATACTGAAGAGTGCAATTACTGAGTCATAGTGCAATTGCTTGTTTAGTTTTTTAAGAAACACAACTAAACAGTTTTCCATAATGGCTGTACTACTTTACAAGGTCTTTAGCAATTTATTAGTTTTTCGGTTCTTCCTCATCCTCACCAGCCTTTGCTGTTCTCACTACTGTTTAGCCTTTCTCGTAGGACTACAGTTATGTCATTGTGGTTTTAATTTTCCTTCCCCTAATAGCTAATAGTATTGAACATCTTTTCAATGTTAGGTGTTTATCTGCCATCTCTGTGTCCACTTTGGTGAAATACCTTTTCATATATTTTATCCAGTTTTGAATTGAGTTGTGTGTATTCTTTTACTGTTGGGTTTTAAGAGGTTTTTTTTGAAAATAAATTTTAGTTACTAATCCGTGACAAGATATATGGTTCACTAATATTTTCCCACATTCTGTACATCAAATAATTTTTTGAGTCACCTTTTAAAATTTCTGGAGTCAGTTGTAAAATTCTTCTGTATCTAGTAGATTAAAAAGCAGTACCTTCAATTTTTGTTTTGTTTTTTGTTGGAGGATGTTACTTTAGTGCCATTGTCTTTAAGTATAAATTTAAGAATAGCCTTATATTTATTTTAAAAAAGAACACGCTGTACTTTTTATAGGAATTTCATTATTGTATATAAATTGGGGAAAATTGACATCTCTGGTATGTTGAATCTTCTGATCCAAGAAATGTTACATCTCAATTTATCTAAATCTTCGATTTCCTTCATTAGTGTTATAATTTTCAGCATATAAGTTTTATTAGATTTACACCTAAGCATTCTGTTTCTTTGAGCCATTGTAAATGGTGTTACACTTTTTAAAATATGGTTCCCAAGTGTTCATTGTTATCTTATTCTATATCCTGTAACCTTGCTGAATTCTCTTATTAATTTTACCTTTTTTGGAGATTTTCTTGAGATTTTTCTATATAGACAATCAACTTTAAATAAATATAAAGGAACAGTTTCACATCTCATTTCTAATTTGTGTACTTTTACTTCCTTTTCTTACCCTTTCCTTGCCTTGCTGGCTAGAATTTTCAACACTGTGATGAATCAATGTGGCGAAAGCAGACTGAATTGCATTGTTCCCAATCTTAGAGGTAAGTGAAAAGTGACAGTGAAAGCGAAAGTCGCTCAGCTGTGTCCGACTCTTTGCGACCCCATAGACTATACAGCCCATGGAGTTCTCCAGGCCAGAATACTGGAGTGGGTAGCCTTTCCCTTCTCCAGGGGATCTTCCCAACCCAGGGATTGAACACAGGTCTGCTGCATGGCAGGCGGATTCTTTACCTGCTGAGCCACAAGGGAAGCCCAAGAATACTGGAGTGGGTAGCCTATCCTTTCTCCAGTGGATCTTCCCGACCCAGGGATCAAACCAGGGTCTCCTGCATTGCAGGCGGATTCTTTACCAACTGAGCTATCAGGGAAGCAATCTTAGATGTAAAGAATTTGTTTAAAATGTTAGTTGAAGGTTTTTGCAGATGTTTTTTATTGACTCGTTATAGTCCCCCCTCTGTTTCTCCTTTTTCTGAGAGCTTGTATCATGAATGTGTATTGCATTACGTCAGATCCTTTCTCTGCAATGATTCATAATGTTAGGTAGGTAGAATAGGGAACAGGAGTCCAAAATGGCGGAGGCTAAAAGACAAGGAAGGGAAAAGCCTTCGAAAATAGAACAAAAGAAGGTCCGAGGACCGGAATGAGGACCTCACGTAAAACAAACAACACTCTTGGCTGGCCCAATGTACATAGGACAGGCCCAGGGAGAGAGAAACATATACAAAGAGGAGCCAAAGCTCTCTCTCTCTCTCCCTGCCGTGCACTGGGGTACTCTTCTCCTCGTGTCTTTGGATTGCCATGTCCTCACGCCTCGAAGATGGGTTTTCCTGCTATCTTCTAAATAAAATAGAGCTGTAACACTGAGCTGTAACACTGATTTGTCTAAGAGCTATAACATGGTCCTTTCGAGACCTGAGAGCTATAACATGGTCTATCCAAGACCTGAGAGCTATGACGCACCGAGGAGGGCTTTAATGTCCGTCACTCCAAATCTTTGTTGTGACGAGACAAAGAGCCGAGGAACATACGCTCACGTGACAATACTATCTGAAAAAATTTCTTCTTTAGTAATATAGTGAATTATACAGATTATCTTTCTAGTTTTGAAGCAGGCTTGCATCTGGAGAATAAATGCCACTATGGCACCCCACTCCAGTACTCTTACCTGGAGAATCCCATGGATGGAAGAGCCTGGTAGGTTGCAGTCCATGGGGTCGCTAAGAGTCGGACACAACTGAGCGACTGCACTCTTACTTTTCACTTTCATGCATTGGAAAAGGAAATGGCAACCCACTCCAGAATTCTTGCCTGGAGAATCCCAGGGACTGGGGAGCCTGGTGGGCTGCCGTCTATGGGGTCGCACAGAGTCAGACATGACTGAAGTGACTTAGCATTAGCAGTCATGTTTTATAATCCTTCTCATACATTGTTGAATTCTATTTGCTAACTTTTTAAAGGATTTTTTTTGTCTATATTAATGAAGATGTTTGTAGGTCATTTTCCTTTATTGTACTGTTTTTGACTGGTTTCAGTATCAGGATAATATTAGCTTCATAAAATGAACTGGGAAGGGTTTCTATCTCTTACACATCCTGGAAGAGATTATTTAGAATTGGTGTGAGCATGCGTGCTAAGTCACTCCAGTCATGTCCGACTCTTTGTGACCCCTATGGACTATAGGCCTCCAGACTCCTCTGTCCATGGGATTCTCCTGGCAAGAATACTGGAGTGGGTTGCTATGCCTTCCTCCAGGGGATCTTCCCAACCCAGGGTTCCAACCCACATGTCTTAAGTCTCCTCCCCTGGCAGGCAAGTTCTTTACCACTAGCACCACCTGGGAAGTCTTAGAATTGGTACTAATCTCTTAAACATTTTGTAGAATTCTCCAGTTAAACCACCTAGGCAAAGAGTTTTTGGATACATTTTTAATAATGAAAGAATTCGGTTTACTTAATAGGTAAAGAATTATTAAAATTATCTATTTCATGTTGCATGTGATATGGCACACTGATTTTTTAGAGGAATTGATCTATCTCACATAAATGATCAAATTTGTATGTGTGCATAGTTTTTTGTACTATTTCCTTTTTTTGATTTTGATTTTTGATCCTTAGTGATAACTACTTTTTCTCCTGATGCTGAAAATTTTGTCCTCTTAATTTTTTTCATTGCTAATCTGGTTAGTTTGCCAATTTTATTGATTTTTAAAAACAACCAGTTGTTTATTTCATCATTTTTTTTCCTGTTATTTTCCTGTTTCCAATTTCACTGAGTTTTGCTTTTCTTTTTATTAATTTCCTGTTTCTACTTGATTTGGAATTATTTTGCTATTCTTTTTAAGGGTCTTTTGATAGGATCTTGAACTATTAATTTGACGTACTTTTTTTCTTTTCCAGTGTACACAGTTAGTGCTATAAATATTCATCTCAGCACTTACTTGTCTGTATCCCACATATATTGAAATATTATATTTTCAGTTTCGTTCAATTTAATGTTTTTATTTCATTTGAGACTTTATCTTTGGTTGGTGGATTGTTAGAGGTGTGTTGCTTAGTTTCCAAATATTTGGAGATTTTTTTCCTATTATTTTTCTGTTATTATATGATATCATCAGAGTCAGAGAACATGCTTGCATATGGCAGTTCTTTAAGTTTTTTGAGGTCTGTTTTATAGTCCGTGATATGGGCAGTCCTGGTATATGTCCGTGGGCACTTGCAAACCATGTGTAGTCCGCTGTTCTTCTGCAGACTGTTCTGTATTGTTGATTAGGTTCTATTGGTTGATGGTGTTGAGTTCTTCCATATTCCTGCTAATACTTTGACTTGCTATTTCAAGAATCATTAAGGATGGTCATTTAAGTCTCTAACTATACTTACAGATTTGCCCCTTTCTCCTTTCAGTTCTACTAATATTTGCTTCACATATTTTGCATCTCTTGTTTGCTACATACTTATTTAGTGTTGGTTTATCTTTTGGGACACTTCTAACATTAGACGATGCTCTTTTCTTAATCTGGTCATATTCATTGCTCTGAAGTGTTATACAACTGATTTTAATGTAGCCGCTCCTGCATGCTTTTGCTTAACCTTTTGCATTTTCTTTCAACAACCTGTGTTACTATTTTTGAAGTGAGTTGGGTCATGTTTACAAATTCAGTCCGCCAATCTCTGCCTTTTAATGGGTGAATTCAAACTATTTGGTTTTACACTTAATATAATTATTGATATATTGGGGTTTAAATGTGCTACTTGTTTGTTGTCCTCTTTTTCATATCTTCCCATGAATTAACTTGAATATTTTGTAGTCATATTTTATATGTAGCATTTTTCAGTGTGTTTATTTGCATAATATTAAGTGGTTACTCTAGGTAGTACATTGTTATACACGGGTAACTAATGGAAGTCTACTTGTATCCTCAACTTATTATTTAGAACAAATCAAAGACATTTATTTCCCTTTATCTTCCTTTAATTTCTCGCGATTATTACATAATCGTCTTGAATATTCCTTCTAAATGTGTTCCAAACAACAGCAGATGGTTGTTATAATTTTTTTGTTGTTATAACATCAAACATGATTTAGAAAATTAAATAAAGAAAGAAAGTCTAGAATATTTACACATCTTTTGGATTACCATATTCTTTCTACCTGAGGTTCCTAGCTTCCTTCTTTTTTAATTTCCTTTTAGTTTCTGTTTAGAGAATTTCTTGTAATCATTCTTCTAGGGTAGGTCTGCAAGCGACACATTCTCTGAATTTTCTTTCATCTTTAGAATATCTTGGTTTTTTCTCCATTTCTGAAGGTACTTAGCATTCTGGGTTGATCTTTTTCTCTGCAGTTAAAAAAAAATGTGCCACTTCCTTCAGATGTCTGTGGTTTCACATGAGAAATCTGCTATCAATAAAATTGTTTTCTCTGTATGTAATGCATTTATTTCTTTCTAGCTTTTGTCATTTATGGTTTTTCTTTGGTTTTAGTTTTCAGAAGTATAATTATACATGCTTGTGTGAACATTTTTGGTTTTAACCCATTTGGCATTTGTTCAGCTTCAACAGTCTTTAGGTTTGTATTTTTTTAAATCAAATTTGGCAAGTTTTCAACCATTACTTCTCTCACTATCTTTTCATTTCTGCTTCTTTCTTCTCTTCTTTAGGGACTCCCATGGCAAGATTGTTATAGTCTCACAGGATCTAAAAGCTTCGCTTGTTTTTTTGTTGCTGTTGAATTTTCTTTTTCTTTGTTGTCCAGGTTGGCTAATTTCTATTGTTCTACCTTCAAGTTTACTAATTCTTTGCTCTTTCCCCTCCATTCTGTTGATAAGATTGTTCAGTTCAGTTCAGTTCAGTCACTCAGTCGTGTCCGACTCTTTGTGACCCCATAAATCGCAGCATGCCAGGCCTCCCTGTCCATCACTAACTCCCCGATTTCACTCAAACTCACGTCCATCGAGTCCATCATGCCATCCAGCCATCTCATCCTCTGTCGTCCCCTTCTCCTCCTGCTCCCAATCCCTCCCAGCATCAGAGTCTTTTCCAATGAGTCAGCTCTTTGCATGAGGTGGCCAAAGCACTGGAGTTTCAGCTTCAGCATCATTCCTTCCAAAGAAATCCCAGGGCTGATCTCCTTCAGAATGGACTGGTTGGATCTCCTTGCAGTCCAAGGGACTCTCAAGAGTCTTCTCCAACACCACAGTTCAAAAGCATCAATTCTTTGGCGCTCAGCTTTTTTCACAGTCCAACTCTCACATCCATACATGACCACTGGAAAAACCATAGCCTTGACGAGACGGACCTTTGTTGGCAAAGTAATGTCTCTGCTTTTGAATATGCTATCTAGGTTGGTCATAACTTTCCTTCCAAGGAATAAGCGTCTTTTAATTTCATGGCTGCAGTCACCATCTGCAGTGATTTTGGAGCCCAAAAAAATAAAGTCTGACATTGACTTAAAAAAAAAAAATCCCCATTCATATATATACTTAGTTATCAAATTTCCAGTTGGTTTCCTGTATTTCTCCCATTTCTTTACTGAAATGTTCTATATTTCCTAAGACATTCTGTTTCTTGTTTGTTTCAAATGCATAATTAATTCCTTATTGAAGCTTTTTTATGATGACTGCTTTAAATCATCTGTGTCAATATGGGATTGACAGCTATTTTCTTTTTTTCATTAAGCTTAAGATCTTTCTGGTTCCTTATATAATATTTTTTTTTATTAAATCTTAGACATCCAGGATATTATGCTTTCAGACTCTAGATCTTTATGTCTTAAATGTTGTTACTTCTTTTCACATTGCTCTGGCAGGAAGGATGTCTGCTTTTATGTTATTGCTAGGTAAAGGGAGAAGTCTGTATTTTCCACTCTGTCTCCATTAACACTTATTTCAATGGGGTGAACTCCTTACTGCTAAGTTGATCTCAGTAAACTCCAATGATAAGATAGTTACCTGGCTGGGAGGGGTAAGAAAGTCTCTTGACTATTCCCTTGTTTTTTCTACTGGCATCATGAGGAGGGACAGGGACCTTATTACCCACACTGGGTGGTGGTAAAATTCCTGACTCTTCATCAGGTCTCCTTTGACATCACCCCAGTAAAGAGCAGGAGTGTATCTCCATTCCTGCCATGTGGAGGTGGAAGTCTAAGTTTCTTATGTGGTCTTCATTGATATTACAGGGAGGAGAAAAATGGGTTTATTACTGTCACATAGAATTAAAGGGCTTTTCTAGTGGCTCAAGACGATAAAGAATCTGCCTGCAATGCAGGAGACCTAGGTTCAGTTCCTGGGTTGGGAAGATCCCTGGAGAAGGGAATGGCTACCCACTCCAGTATTATTGCCTGGAGAATTCCATGGACAGAGGAGCCTGGCAGGCTACAGTCCATGGGGTTGCAGAAAGTCCTATACAACTGAGCAACTTTCACTTTCATAGAATTAACGTCCAAACTCCCTACTCAGCCTTTTCTGACACCAGGCTGGAGGGGCAGTTGGAGGTCCCTATTACAGCCTGGAGAGGGGAGACCAGAGGGTGGGCCTTAACATTTATTGGCATCAGTTCAGCTCAGTTGCTCAGTCGTGTCTGACTCTTTATGACCCCATGAACCCCAGCACACCAGGCCTCCCTGTCCATCACATGGGTAGAGGAGATTCCACAGTTTTTTCCTGTGATGGTTGGCTACAGTACTGTTGTCTAAAAATTGTTTTGTTTTGTTTTTTTTGTCTCGGTCCGCTATCTTTTCCTTGTCCTTAGGTTGAAGATACCAGGCTTTCATTAGGATATTTTGCCTTTGCCCTTTGGTATGGCAGTAAGCTATCAGGCATACATAGAAAACTCAGGAAACCAATCACCCTGTCATTCCTTGGGCCCAGAGTATCCCAACAAGCTCAAAGATTTGTTTACTTTATATCTACTTACTATATAATTTTTAGGGTTTTGAGTTGTACTTGGTGGTGAAAACACCTGTACTCCTTCTTCTCAAAAGTGAAAGTAGTCTGTTTTTGGTTGTAGTTGGAGCTCTATGTGAGCTTCCCAGGTGGTGCTAGTGCTAAAGAACCCAACTGCCAGTGCAAGAAACAGGAGATGTGGGTTCTATCCCTGGGTTGGGAAGACCCCTGCAGAAGGGAAAGGCAAACCAATCCAGTGTTCTTGCCTGAAGAATCCCATGGAGAGAGGAGCCTGGCGGGCTACCGTCCATAGGGTCACACAGAGGCAGACCCACCCGAAGCAACATACCATGCATGTAGAGCTCTATTTACCTTAGATTTTTAAATTTTTATTTCGTATTGGAGTGCTTCCCTTGTGGCTCAGTGCCTACAATGCAGGAGATGCAGGTTCACTTTTGGGTCAAGAAGATCCCCTGGAGGAGGGCATGGTAACCCACTCCAGTATTCTTGCCTGCAGAATCCCATGGACAGAGGAGCCTAGTGGGCTGCAGTCCATAGGCTCACAAAGAGCCAGACATGACTGAAGCGACTTAGCACATACACATAGGCAATTAACAATGCTCTGTTAGTTTTAGATGTATAGTAAAGTGATTCAGTTATACATATATCTATTATTTTTCAAGTGCCTTTCCTATTTAGATTATTATAGACTAATGAGCAGAGTTCACTTGCTAGCTATATTGTAGCAAGGGAACTCTTGCTACCAATTCCTCATTGGTTATCTATTTAAAATAAAGCAATGTGTGCATGTCAACCTCAAACTCCCAATCTACTTACTTTAAATTAGTAGCATTCTTGTCACTAAACAGTTTAGATTTTGAGGAACATTTAATCAATACTATAGATTCTAGGTATCAAATTGCATTAATGATTGGGGCTTAGAGATACTTTATGCAATATTAAAACTTTTTTCCTGAAGATTAAGAGAGACAAAGCATGTAAAACTCCACATGTACTTTCTGATGCACTGAGTAAGCACTCAATAAATACATGTCACAGTCTGTTTTTTTATTTGTTTTATAAAGCACTGTAGTAATTACAACTCTGTATTTGGAGTCTGGGGTAGTCCTACAACTGAACTAGTATATGTGCTATGGAAAAGTGCTGAGCTACTATGATCCTCAGTTTCCTTATTTGTCATCTGGGGATAATATAAACAATTACCATAAAATATGCTTGTGATGATACAGTAGAATGACCCAGAGACTCATTCTTATTCGATTCCCACTGGCACATAGTAAGTGTTCAGTGAATATTAACAACTGTTATGGCCGCTGCTGCTGCTTTTATAGTAAGTTACCCCCAAATAGATACCTAAGATGCATCTCCTAAGAAACATTAGGGGGATGTTGAGAGCAGGAGGGCATTATTTTGTTTCTTAAGTTTGCTAAAGTAGAGTAAGGCTCTCAGCTCATCAAATTTGTGCTGACTGTTGCCCTGGTATAATGTGGTGGTGGTGGTGGTTTAGTCACTAAGTCATGCCCAACTCTTGCAACCCCATGGACTGTAGCCCGCCAGGCTCCTCTGTCCATGGGATTCTCCAGGCTAGAATACTGAAGTGGGTTGCCATTTCCTCCTCCAGGGAATCTTCCCAACCCAGGGATCAGACCTGTGTTTCCTGCATTGCAGGTGGATTCTTTACCACTGAGGCACCAGGGAAGCTCTGGTATAATATTTGCCTCTCACAAAAATGGCAGAGGGAGCATGTGTTCTTATCTTTTAGCCATTAATATTCTCATCATCCTTCTTATTTTCACAATCTGTCAAACTCAAATACGTTGCTCTAAAATCTTCTCCTGTCCTCATTCCAACACCCCCAACCTCTCCTTCTTAGTTTCCCTTGCAGCCTCTTCTCTCTACTCTCTAGATAAGCTCTTTATTATAAGACCCACATATCCTTGCTAATTCCCTTCTTATTTTTATTTCCACTTCCCTGTACTTTATCCTTTCAGAGGTGTTCAGGATCTGACCAGGTGAGCAAAAATGATTCCTTCTCAGAAACATCTTGATATTTCAAACACTTACCATTTAGTATCTTTTCTTTGTATCACTGATACATAAATATTAGCAATAAACAGTGGGACAGCTTGTGAAAACCTAGACTCTAGGTCTAAGCAACTTTCAACTCTAGGACATAAACAATTTTCAAACAACTCATCCTTTACAAATCTCAAAGGAAATTATTTTCTGAATTATAACAATCACTACCTGTCTTAAGGGGTGGAACCATTGGCAAGAATTGGTGTATTGATGATTTGTTAAGACTCTCATTCATTTCCCACTTGATTTCTTACATTTCCAACCTGATTGCTTTCTGTTCCAAGAATGCAGTTATTTCTCCTCTGCATGGTTGCTTTTGTTTCTTTTTACACCTGTACAATAAATGCTTCTTATAGCCAAGGGGTTAGATCATTCATTTAAAGACAACAGTACCAAATCCTATGGATTTTTCAAAACAGAAGTTTAATTTCACAGAGAGTTGTATTCTTCTTTCTTTTAATGGGATTATGCACTTTTTTCTCCCCAGAACCATGGTGGCATAGGTAATTTAATTAAACTAAGAAGCACAATTCATGTCAGTTGTTTCCCTCTTATCAGTGCAACTGGGGAAATAATTTTAATGAAAATATTAAATTTGGTTCAGGTTGTTGTTAGATGTTATTTTTATCTGTCATGTCAGAATTTCTCATCCATTGGTTACCATGAGCTGGTTTGTTTATGAAACAACCAGTACATACAGGGTGGCTTCAGAGCGTGCCTGTAATGAACAGTACACATAAGAACGAAATGCCTTCTCTCCCTGCAAGAAGCTTACCAACTGTTTGGAAACACAAGAAATATATACAAATGAAGTAGAAGAAAAGGAGTCAGTGATAATCTAGGACAAAGATAAAGAGAATCACCAGCTGTGTGTAAGTAAGTTACATAATGGGTGAAGACTAACAGAGTTATTAGAGGGAGAGAAAGAGATGCTGAAGAGTTTTTAAGGATAAAGATTATCTTTTAAAGACTGTCTATTACTTACCAGGTGTTGTGCTAGGCAGTCTATGTTGGATGTTTTTCACTTTGGAAAACTCTGTTATTTTTAATCGACTTTTTGGCCCACCCAGTACATGAGGACAATGCACAGGGACTGTTGGTAAATGCCAGTAAGGGGCCCATGTGGAACTTGAACCCAGAATTCTCTCTCTCTGAATCTTGGATTCTACTTGCTACCCAGTGCTGCCAAAATGTACCAAACAGTGAGAAGTAGGACTTGATTTGATTATTAAAACAGAAGTCAGAGTTAGAAGGAGAGTTAAGAAGGGAGGGAAAAAGAGAGGTAATAGTTAGAGGTTTTAAAAATAACAAGAATGGAGGCAAAAAAGTACAAAATGAATTTAGTGGACAACGATTATACAGAGTTGTCTGGAGCAAAAACAGATAATGCTTACAAATGTCATGAAGAGCATAGGCTCTGAATTTTGATGGATCAGTTTAAATTTAAGCTCATCCTTTTATAACTGACCTCTTTTAGACAGATCACAATATCACATAAAATAATTGTGATGATTAAAGCAAATAATGAAATTTGGGAGCAGGTTATAGAGGGGTGTTTTGTACATGAAAATTCATCAAGCTGTATAATTAATTACACACCCTGCTCTCTATGTATACGTCAGTAAAAAGATATTTCATTTGTAGAAGCAGCTAATGTTTGTAATAGTGCTGGCATAAGTAGTAACCATTCATTTGATGTTAATTTATTGTTTCAATATACTCAAGGCAGAGAGATACTAGAATCAGGACTTAGCAGAACATTGGCACAGTTGTAGAGCATTTCTGTGCCTTGTGAGGTCAAGGAAGGATTGTAAAGATGAGATATTTTCACAGTGTTGTTAAGGAAGACTGGTCTTTGTGACTGTGTAGAATGGATTGGAAGGAAGGGTATAAACCAGTAAGAGTATAAAGAGAGAATATAAATCACTGAAGGATTTGAACAAAAATATATAAACTAGTGAGACCAATTATACAATTTTGGCCATCACACAGGCATCTGGTATCATGTTTCTGAATCAGACACTGGCAAGAAAAAGTGTCTGATTCAGAATCCAAGAATTCCATGAAAGAAAAATCAATAGTTGGGCAGTGAAATGTGATTGGGGAAAACAGTAAAGATTCAAAAATGTTTTCTGTAGTTTATACAGTCAGAGTGACTTGAATAAAAAGATGATGAGGTACAATGGTAAAGAGTTGATGATAAATCAGATTCCAATTGGCAAGGTCTCTTTGGCACCTGGAAGTGTCAATCAACAATAGAGGCTATCATCCAAGAGCAAGTGTGGCTCTACAAGACCCAATTTGTAACTATGTAACATGAGTTTCTTGTGGTTATTACACAAGTGAAAAATCCAAAAAATGTGGTAATTCAAAGAAAGTACTTTTAGATTTGATTATATATGTGTTTTATAGTGCTACTTGCTGGTCCTGTAATTGAACAAGGTCTTCTGCCCTCTAAAATTATTCAGGAATAATGTACTGATCTCAACCTACAGAAATGAATAAAATTCCTTTGTCCAGTAATATTTTCGTTATAGGGAATTGGATTTCTTTAGTCATAATGGACAGAGTTTAAATTAAATGAATGTCACAGTTTTATTTAAGTGAAAGTATAGTTTTGAAGACTATATATTCTCTCCTTCAAACTATTTTTATTCTCTCCTGGACTTATCTTTGAGACATTTAGAAATAGAGGATTAATTATTTTGCATTTATGAGAACAGTTAAAAACATTCTTGAGGGCAGCCTACATATCTACCAAAATGAAGATTCAGTCATAATATATTGAAAATCTACATGCCCTACTCAAAAATTTCTAGAAACAAAGTTCACACAATACTGAACAAAAGTCATTTCTATTTATTTTAGACTAAAAATAGAGTGAGAATAAGTTTTCAATTTTTGTATTCAGGGAAAGTGCTTGTGTGTGTGTGTGTGTGTGTGTGTACAAGCACATGCATGCATGTGTAAATATGAAAGGGTGGAAGAAATATTGTAAAACCCCAGTTCTTATCCAAGGGAAATTAATTTTATAATTAAATATTTTTAAAAATTATTAATAGTTCTCTGGTGATGAAATATGTTGAGATGCATGACATTGAAAAATAGTTGTGCTGCTCAAGGCTTTAAACTTTTTTTCTGAAATCAAACATTAATATTTGATGCTAGAGTGTGCAGAGAAATGCCAGTGACACAGAGTGTATTCCTCTACTATTCCTGCCTGAAAAATAATAATATTCTTTCAGCAATCACACTTTGGGGTATCCAGTAAAAAGTGGGAATTGAGTCTAGTCATCAAAGAATGTGTCTTTGAAGTTAAGAACTTAATTGATTCTATTGGTCTTCAAACCATCTCTCCCCTCCAGCTTCTCCAGACAAAATACTGGTCATTCATTGGTGATTCCATCAATGAGTTGGCTGATTCCCACCTAGTACTGCCAGGCGTTGTATAAAACAGCAGAACTTGTAAGATATTACCCCTGTCCTCAAAGAGCCTAATTGGTTATGGGACAGAAACATTTGAAAAGCTAATAAAATATTATATATAATCTGGTGCACATGAGAACATAGAACATAAAATAATTTGGACTTTAAAAGAGAAAGAACTCAACACTAATGATCCATTTGATGCTAACACCATGTTGCATGTTTTATACTTAAAATAGGGCTGTTTCTTAACTGTTGTACCCTCAGCATCTAGAAGAGTGCTTTCAATCAGTAGATACTTAATAAATATTTGTTGAGTAAATAAAGGAATAATTCTCCCATTCAAGCCTCACAAAGTCCCTTTTCAGTAGGTATTAGTTTCCCATTTTACAGACGTTGAACTAACAGCTTGAAAGATAAATAATCATGCAGTGCTACAAATTAAGTTTTAAATTCAGGTCTACTTGTGGACCAAAGAGCTCACTTGTGCCACTGAAAGCAGGCAGAACTCGGTAGAAATGACCAAGTTCAGTGTTGATTGGAGCAAAAAACATGAAGTCTAAGCAAACTGACCAGACTTCTCTAGCAGTTTGATGAATGAATATTGTAATTGGTAATATTAAGCACTAATATTGTTAGAAATCAGGTAACTTTATTCTAAGTTAGTTGACTGCCAGCCTATCAGTACTTAATTTCCAAAGAATGCAAGCCTTGTTTTCAAAGGAATGCTTGTATTTTTCTGCAGTTAGAGATGAACAGACGGTAAGAATGACCTTCAACTTTTTACGGCATTTTTACAGCCAACTGTAGAAAGCGCCACATGTAAGAGTCACACTTGACTAGACTGGTGACAATTGCAGCTACCATCCTAACGACCTACGAGATATGCTGATACAAAGCAAGAAGACAAAAATCGTGGCATAAAGTCGTACACAAAAGTTTGGCTTTGAAAGTGAGATTTATATACAGTGCAAAGTTTCACAGTTTGATTGGAATGGTTTTCGCCCTTTCAAAAATATTTACATACTGTTAGCAAATACTCCATTGTAAATAAGGGTGTATACATTTAAGCATAACAAACTTAAGACCAATATCAAGTAAATACAAAGTCATGAAAAAATAATGTGACATCTGGTGTGTAAAAAATAGGCAGTATTTTTTGGGAACAGCAATTAATTGGGAAGTCTCCTTTATTTATTTAAAATGTATTTATCAATGTTATGTGCTTAATATGATACATTATAATGTAATATATACATTAGAGATATGATCAGACATCATCTACCTCTTTTTAACAGTATGGATTTTTGAGACTCAAATTAATATGGATCTGATTCAGACAGTAAATTGGAAAACTTCCACAAAGTGATCCACATGTGTTTTTGTCATATTGAATAAAGAGAGACAAATACATGCCATCTACACATTCCTCTCTCACTTACCTCCATGTGCCCTCCAACCCATGGACAATGCCATTACTCACTATTGAAATAGTAGTAATAATATAATTGTGCCAATATGCTCAGTGCTTTGCTAACCTGCTTTACACATTGTGTCCTGTAATCTGCCCAGGAATTCCATGACACAACCCTAGTTTATGCTCGAGTATATTAACTGTGGTTCTCCAGGGAAGCAGAACCAATGCAATATATCTCTATCTGTATCTGTGTCTTGGAGAAGGCAATGGCACCCCACTCCAGTACTCTTGCCTAGAGAATCCCATGGATGGAGGAGCCTAGTAGGCTGCAGTCCATGGGGTCGCTAAGAGTTGGACACAACTGAGCGACTTCACTTTCACTTTTCACTTTCATGCATTGGAGAAGGAAATGGCAACGCACTCCAGTGTTCTTGCCTGGAGAATCCCAGGGATGGGGGAGCCTGGTGGGCTGCCATCTCTGGGGTCACACAGAGTCGGACACAACTGAAGCAACTCAGCAGCAGCAGTATCTGTGTCTATGGCTATATCTATATCATCTCTCTATTATAAAGAATTGACTCACAGGATACATGTTGATGGAGACTGAGAAGTTCCACAATCTGCCAATAGCAAACTGGAGGCCCAGGCAAGCCAGCAGTTGGATTCTATGCCTAATCTGCAAGGTCTGAGAACCAGGAGAGCTGGCGGTCCAGCCAATGGTAAATTCTAGTCTGAGTGCAGAAGGCCATTATCTCAGCTCAAAAACAGATTTAGCAGAGAAAGCTAATTTGCCCTAACTTCTTTTTGTTCTCTTCCATCCTCAAATGGACTGGATGAGGCCCACCCACAAAGGAGTGAATCTTCTGCTTTACTCAGTCTACTGATTCAAATGTTAATCTCACTCAGAAACACCCTCACACACGCGCACCCAGAATAATATTTAGCCTATTATCTACGCACCCTGTGGCCCAGTCACATTGATGCATAAAATTAACGTAAACGTTGAGTGAACTGGATTAAAAAGGAAGGTCATTGTCATAGGACAAGCATGGAGCATGAGCGTGGTAGAATGGGTCCTGCCATCTTACTCTGAAGGCCCTGTTCTTCCCTCTGCCCTGCATCCTCTGACTTTCTCAGACAAGGACTCAGCACAGCACTTTGGATGTGATCCGAGTTGGCATTCAAGGTAGATCATGTCCTCCAGCCCTGAGCATTTCCACTGACAAGTCTCAATTTCAGAAAATAAAATGGTATATGTTGAGGCAAAGGAGAAAGCAAGGGTGGCTGGTAAGATGAGACCAAATAAAAAAGAAACTGTAGAAGACAAGCAGAGACATTTGGACTATAGATTAGGAACTGGAGACTAAGTTGGCCAACACATCCAGTGTACCTGGGACTTTCTTGGTTGTAAAAAGTGAAAGCCCTGGGTCCTGGGAACTCCCTGAGTCCTGGGCAAGTGGGATGGTTGATTACCTCCCAGGACAGAAGTGTTGCTAAAGTTATCTGGGGCAAAAGCCCTTTTTCATTTCTAATCTATTGCATATCCATACTTGTATAAAATGTGATAAAAAATTACTGTAAAAATGAAAGTAAAAGGGACATACAAAAAATCCAAATTCAAACGGTCATCACTGAGTTCGAAAGATGGAGATAACTCTGATGCATAGCTATGTGACTGAATGCGTGTTTTCCATGTCTGTGTTTCCCTTGCCATGGACCAGTTACAAGCCATTTAGAGACGGGCCCTGGGACACAGACCACACAGGAATGAGGGGCTGATTGTGCAGACGGAGAAGGAAGAGTGAGGGTGAGCACCTTTATCCTGGCACAGTGGATTGAAGTGGAAAGACTGGAGCTAAGAGTCTCGGTGGTAATACAAGAGCCAGGTGATGAGGATGGGCAGAGAGCAGGAGAGCTTGTGACCCAGATGTAAAGACTGAAGAAACAGCTAACATGCAAGTTCCTCCCTGAAGGAAGTCTTAACCTTGAAAGCTTAAGAAATTATAAATGTTTAAGAAATAATTTTTGAAAAACCTGAATCTAAATGGCTAAGAGAGTAGGCTTTGGCTGTAAACTGCCTATGCATAAGCAACTTTAGGGATTAACCTAGTTATTTAACCACTCCCTACTTTGGTTTCTTCATCAACAATATTGAATTCCTAATACCATCCCTCACACTGAGTTGTTGGGATATAAGAAAAATTGTACATACATGAATTGGTACTTACAGCTATCTAAATTTTATATATATATATATATATATATATATATATTAATTATGCATACCTAACTTATATACATAATTATATCTATCTAAATTCTCTCTATATAATTTAATTATCTAGAGTTGGCTCATAGTTAATGGTTATTGTTTGCTTACTACAGGGATTAATATAATATCTCAGTGATAATCCTCCCCACTGCCTAGCTTTTGAAAAATATTTTAATTTACAAAGTGATTTGTGGTAGGTATGAAAAAGCAGGAATCCATATTCATTAGAAGAAAACTATAGTATATGCTTCCATTGACTCACATTTTTTAACACTTGCCAACCTTGTCTATGTTCAGTTCTGTGCTTGATGTAGTTCACAGTGGTTTGACTCTCTCCAAAATACCATGCATTGCTTAAAAGAAAAGAAGTCTCATTAATGGTGATCAGTTTGCTCTTATGTGTCTTGTGGTCACTTGAAAGCCTTGTTGTAACTTTGCACCAGAGTATTTTCTTCCTCCTTAGCATTTCTCAATTTTCTCTTAGTTTCCTTTGATCTCATCTATTCACGAATCTCATTCACTGTCTAGATATTGCTTGTACCTCCTGTTCAGGGCATATGTTTCATAAAACTACTAATGTTGGTTAACAGATGTCCCGATGCAATTATTCCCCTGTAGTTCGTGTAACTTCACCTTTCTAGTCCACATTCACCACAATTTATAAAAGCCTTAGGTGGTAGGATGCCCAGCATGTCTGAGAAACAGCAAGAGAAGGGTATGGCCACAAGAAAGGGGACCAAGTGGAGAGAATTGTACACCCTTGGGTCTTGGAGAGGGAAGGAGTCAGACAATAGGTCCTTTAGGTCATGGAGAGAATGCCGAATTTGCTTGAAACGTGATGGAATCCATTAGAAGATCTGAACAGAGAATGATATGCACTGACTATCAGATGGAAAGGGTCATTCTAGATGGTGAGTATGGACTAGACTCTGGGGGCAAGGGTGGAAGCCACATTCCCAGGGAAGACTCAAGATTCTCTTTAAAGACCACTCGTTTTCTCTTTGCTGATACTAAGGACTCATGATGCAAGGGGCTCTGGTTTCATTCTGTTTCTCCTTAGGCTATTTCAACTTGGAAACCATGCCAATTCACAAAAAGGTCAACAGGAAGAGCATGAAAGCAGCAAGAGGAGTCACAAGAGGCTCTGAAATTCTAGGGTTACAGAGAGAATCATCTTGGTTGACTCTTCTCTATCTCAGGTTCCATCCCTTATGAGACCCAACTGCCAATGGTCAAAATATAGTGGTATGCCTGGAAAAACAAAAGCCAAATAATAGATCCACAGCCTTTGCTAATCCCCATGGTATAAATTATTCTATCTTGGCCAATTTTAAGCAACCAACAAGATACCACTTAACTCAAGAAGTAATAGGAATAATTTCATCCTTGTTGGAGCTGGCCCCAGCACACCACTGGTGCAGGAGATAAGTGTGGTTGCTTCCTGTGATTTCCCTGCTTTATTCACTTCTTTGAGAGGGTGTCTATTTTAACCTTGGATGCTGGATCATCAAATTCCCCCATTTTACCTCTTGTGACCCTTCAACTTACCTTTAAAGAAATTCCTGTCTTTGTTTCTGAGTTATCAGAAATACAAGACATCTGCAGAGGATATCTTTAAGTTTTAGGACATAACACTTACAGTATATTTTAATGTTAATATTAAAAAAATGTTTTATATCCTTCACATCAGTTGTATTAGGTTTATATATTCCTGAACTGGCATAGTTGTTAACAAAATGGAAAAATATAATCCTGCTTACTACACTGACATATACAGTGCAGTCAAATTACTTTTAATTAGAACATTAAAACAAGCCTACCCACATTGTCTACAAGTCAGAAAAGTTTCCGGGAAATGTTGACTTTGCAGCCACAGAACTATTCTCTGTTTTAAATATTCCCTATCTAATTATTTCCCAGAAGTAGGTGGAGGATAGCAGGTCTGTGGGTGAGCTTTCAAATTAACTTATCCTCCAAGCTCACTGAAATTCTCATCTGTGAACAGGGAAACACATCCAGCGAATGAGAAATAAGTGGTAGAACTCTCCATTATTGTTGGCAAATTAAATTATAGTCTCTATTCTCAACTCAAGAATAAATGATTCCACCTCGTTTCAGAAGTGACAGGAAAAGAGAAGCTTTCCTGGGCCAGTACCTTTGCATCATGAAACTGATCAAAGGTGAAGCCATTGAAAACATCGGGGAAACCACAGAGTTGTTTTTAGACAAGTAACATTTTGGAAAGTTGGGGATTTCACACCTCCCAGCAGCCAGGGTGGGAATGAAGAAATAGACCCATTAAATGTGTGCACACCTCAAACTGCCAACTCTGAAGTCGAGTGGTTATTAAGATATTAAGAGTAAGTTCTTAATTTGCAAAAGAATATCTGCTAATACACCTGATAATTAAATTACTAATCATGTAATAATCCCTGATGTTACATTACCTAGAAAATGGAATGACAAGGTCATCATCATCCAAAGCGTTCCTTTAAAAGACTGGGATAGAAAAGCTAAATAAGCTATGGCTGGTTGAAAAGGCAAGAGGCTATGAGGATATTCAAGTGGGCATAGTTCATTAAACCACCTTCTTGGCTATTCAGAAAATTGTGTTCTGTACTCTCTAGCTCATTTAGTACCTGGAGTGTGCCATTCAGATGGTTAAACAAATGAGATTCTTACAAGGCTTGTCACCCTGTAATTCACATCTCATTTGCTCTTTCCTTTGTGTTAACATCTGCTACATCACTCTCACTGTCTAGAGGACTCTCGAAAACTTCCCTGCTGAAAAGGTGTGAGGCAGTGTTCTGACTCATGGACATGATATATATTCTGCCATCGCTCCAAAATGGAATGTAGGCACTTTTAAAACACCATGTAGGCCTTACCATTTAGGAAATACCTATGCTTAAAAATTAAACCTAAAGAGAGCCAAATACTGCTTTCCTGAACCCAAACTCATGCTCCTGAAATGTCATGTAATAGAAGTCTAATTCAGCAAAATGTTCTTTCACAGGCACTGAACACTCTTCCTAGTCAGGATGCATCTGGTGTTTCTGATAAACCTGTGTGCTGAGTTTACAAACCCTTCCTGAGCCTATAATCAGAATCCTATGAAAGTACCAGGCCTTTCCATTGTCCAGGGAGTTGCTGACACTCAAATAGAGCTTGTTTGCGGCCTTTCGGTTTCATCTGAGATGTTTTTGGGTATCTCTGATAAGCCACCATATTTTACAGACCAGTAAAACAGATCTCCTCTGGTCCATTTTAATTAAAGCTTTCTTTTCCACAAGGACATTTTTTAAGTCCAAGTATCTGTTGAACTACGTGGTAAAAAATAAGGTGATTTAGATTACCTGGAATTCATTAGAATGTTTATCTCTATGATTATTTTGTGAAAAATAACTTGTTCCTGTCTCAGATTAAAACACTCTTCTAGCAAACTGAGCTTAAGACTCATCTCAAATACTAGTTGAAACTTTCACTTAATTTGTAAGTCATCTTTGTCTCATTTGGTTGAAAACTGTCCATTTTTGACCAAAGTATTAATTGAGGACCTATTCCAAAGAAACAGGATACAAAGATAATCAGTAAGACATTGTCATTAAGTTTAAGGAGGTGACAGTCTATTTGAGAAGGCAGATGCAAAACCACACTTTACTGTGAAATAGTAAATCCTGATGTTTCAGTGGGCCCTTCCATTTTATTCTCCACTGTGCCCCCAATGTTTATTATGATGACCCCTATGGATAAGAATTTCTCTGTTAGTATTTGTTGCAGAAAGAGAAGGTGAAAATATGAATATGTGATTCTGGAACACAAAAGGTACGTCCTTTATCTGAGCTGAATTCCAAGACTGCCCCCAAGAAGGGATTATGCCTAAATTAAGTCTTAAACTATGAATAAACATTTACTGGACACAGTAAAATAACAGACAGGCAGTCTTTCTAGGCAAAGGAAATGGCGTTAGCTTGAAGTCGTGAGCAGCATATTGTGCCAGGAAAATAGATCCAATTTTGTGTTATGATGGAATGATGTGCAGGATGAGAAGAGCTGGGAGGGGAAAGCTGGTGAGAGAGGAGGGGCCAGAGAAGCCCTGGCATACCTTACTTTACCGCTCATTCTGGCTCTGAGAAGAGTAGATGAGAAAGAGAAAGATGAAAGAAAGGAGACCTGGAGACCATTTAGGAAGCCTCTGTAAGAGTGTAGATGACAGGAATGAGAAGGAACAAAAGAACCGGAGAATTATCTAGGTGATGTAATCAATAGGATTTAATATTGGTACTAGATGGGAAATGGGGAGTGAATGAGAAGCAGCAGAGAGAGATTTCTAACGTGGTTGCCAATAAGATATAGAAAGAGTAGATTTGTGGGGAAAGGTGATGTCATTTGAATTTGGTCACTCTGAATCTGCTTGCTCTCTGTTTGGATAGAGTCCGTAGACAGCTGGATATTGTGTGTGTAATATTCTTGGGAGAGGTCAGAGCTGGAGATGTATTTCTGGGATTCATCAGCATATCAGTGGTAATTAAAACTATGTGAGTGAGTAACATTACTAATACTTCAGGACGTTATGCAGGGTGAGAGGAGATAAGCCTGAGGTAACCACAGTCGAAGGGCTGAGCATAAAACGAAAAGCTCCATGGGACAGACAGAGGCAGGAGGCAGGCCAAGGGGTCAAGGGCAATTTCTTTAAACTCTTATTCAGTGCGTCAGAATTATCAGGGAAACTTGTCAAAAGTTCTGGTCAAGGGTGGGGGTCTAGGACCCCACATTTTAACCAACTCCCCTAATTCTGCTCATCTCCACTAGAATTTGAGAATCGATAGGGTTGGGAGATTCACACACACACAAGAGAACCATCTAATACCAGTTGCTACAGAGAAATCCATTAGAGGGATATCAGTTGGTGAATTCAGTCCTTTTGGAAGAAACTTTGGCAATAGCTATTAAATATTTTGTTCTTTGGACTTGTTGATTCCATTTCTAGAAATTCATCTCAGAAAAAAGACCCCCTGCCTGTACACAGAGAGAGGTCAACAAACATCTTCATAGCAGCATCATTTTTTATGGCCAAAGACGGAAAATAAATGTCTGAAAGTAAAGGGAATCTCTTGTAGTTCTTTTATATAATAGTAGTAGAGTGAGGAAGGAAAATCTAGATAGAAGAGGCATAAGAAGAAGAGAGACAGTAGGGTAGTGGAGGCAGAGGATATAAACAGTTCGTTTAAGAGATTTAAGAAGAAAGGCTTGGTAAAGAGCAGTAATGGGATGAGGTTGTAGGATCTTATTTAAGATGGAAGAGGTTTGGTCATGGTACAGACTGAGGAAGGGAAGAAGAAAGAAAGGTAAAGAAGGTAAAGGAAAGGACAGTAAAGAGAGAGTGTTGAAATCTTCTCCCCCGGCCTCACCTGCACCCCAAGGTGATTCTTAGAATAGATTTAGTGTTCCTCCAAGGGACCCCGTATGCTCCATCATGACAGTGTGCACTTGCCATCTGTTTTTTGTGCATGTCCTTATTCTCTTATTCGACTGCAAAAGAGCTCCTGTTTCTTTTATTTTGTCGTCACGGCCAAAAGAGGAAGCATAAAAGACAAGATTATGTGTGTTCTTTCTTTAAGGTTTTAAGGCATAAACTGTTGTTTTTAGCATATCCAGGACTACACAGCACAATCATGTAACGTGATGTCAGAATAATAGATAATAGTAATAATAAAAAAGTTTTGTGTGCCACCAACAGCATTGTAGGCCCTTAGTGCCATATCCACTATGGTTGATGAAGTTAGCCCTGTGTGAAATGAAAATAAATAATCTGTATCATACATAAATGTGCACAGTGTATGCAATGGAACCATATCTAAATTTTAATTGCTAGTTGTAGAAAATTTAGTTAAATATTTGATCAATTTGTTTCTCTTTTTTAAGAATTTGTATGTCTTTTCCTGTTTGCTTTTCAATGTGTGAATCACATAACCTACATTGTGTAGGATCTAATCTTGTGTGTGGATTAGTCACTCAGTCATGTCTGACTCTATAATCCTGTGGACTATAGCCAGCCAGGCTCTTCTGTCCATGGAATTTTCCAGGCAAGAGTAGTGGAGTGGGTTGCCATTTCCTCCTTCAGGAAATCTTCCCGAACCAGGAATAGAACCTGGGTGTCCTGCACTGCAGGCAGATTCTTTACTGTCTGAGCCACCAGGGAAGCCTACGATCTAATCTTAAAAGGTTGAATCAATAATTCTTTCTTTCTCTGTGGACTGGAAATAAAGGAATTAATTGAATATGATTCTTTTACATCTCTTTATTTATTGGCTCTCTTCTTCTGCAGCTGCTATTCTCTCAACATCACGGGCACCCTCAAAAAGAAAATAAGGCCTAAGGAATAAAATGCAAATTAAGACAGAATTACGGTTTTCTCAGAGTATATGCCCAGTAGTGGCTCAGTTGGTAAAGAATCCGCATGCAGTGCAGGAGACCTGGGTTCGATCCCTGGGTCTGGGAGATCCCCTAGAGAAGGGAATGGCAACCTACTCCAGTATTCTTGCCTGGGAAATCCCATGGACAGAGGAGCCTGGCAAGTAAATAGTCCTTGGCATCACAAAAGAGTCAGACATGACTTAGCAATTTAAAAGACAAGCCAAAAAAAAAAAAAAAAAGGCAACAACAGTCTTTTCATCTGCCTCTTGCCCATTTGTATGTCTTTTTCAGAGAAATATCTATTTAGGTCTTCTGCCCATTTTTTGATTGAGTTGTTTGCTTTTTTAATATTGAGTTTCACTAGTTGTTTGTATATTTTGGAAAGTAATCCTTTGTCAGTTGCTTCATTTGTAAATATTTTCTCCCATTCTGAGGGTTGCCTTTTCATCTTGTTTATGGTTTCCTTCGGTGTGCAAAAGCTTTTAAGTTTAATTAGGTTCCATTTGTTTATTTTTGTGTATTTGCATTACTCTCAGAGGTGGATCAAAAAGATCTTTCTGTGATTTATATCAAAGATAGAAAAAAGATACCATTTCAAAATCTGTACATTTGGCAAGAATGGAAAAGTTGTGTTAATATTGAAGTACTGTGGGATCTGGAACACTCATGCAGTGATGGTGGGAAAGGAGTCCCTATTTAATGGGGGTCCATGTGGCACTGCTGAGCCTAACCAAGCATGTGAATATTGTCAGACCCAGAAGTTCACATCTAGCTTCCAGATCCACAGGAGATAATGTACTAAGATGGTCATTGCTGTGCTGTGGGGTACCAGATAGTTGGAGATTACTTTGATTGCATTAACAGGAGAAAGGATGAGGACTGGTCTTAAGTACATATGATAGAATTCTCTGCAGCCATCCTGAGTAATGAACTTTATTTACCCATGGCTGTATGAATCTCAAAAACAATACTGTGTAAAAAAAAAAAGAAAGAAGCAGAGTGAGATATGTCTTAAACTCCTGGTTGTGTAACTTAAACATACAGAACAACACTATATATTTTCAAGGATCCACAGATCTAAATAAATGTTTTTAAGGAGCCATATATCTAGACAAATCTATAAAATATGGATTGGGAGAGCATTTTTAAACCACTAGAGAGTCTGCCAATGTTAAGGGGAGGGAATTTGGGGTGGAGACATGCATACGTTGGATAAAACAAAAGAGAGAGAAATGGTCACTGTTATGCCGTGATTTGATTGATTTGATAAATAGAAGCAACTTAATTCTCTGTTAAAACTAACTGATCCCTGTAAAACACAACAACCTTTGATTGCTGGAATATGTTATTTAAAAAAAGATGTTGAACTTGACTTTTGAGTATTATCTTCCAATTTTAAAACATTGGTTACTTTAAAGTATAATTTAAGAAAGACAGTATAATCATGATTTTCATTTATGTGGAAAATGAATATGTATCAAATACTTTGCCTAACTAATGAATTAATAATAGAAACAGTCAGATGTTACAACTGGTTGAAAGAAGCATTGGAATAGCAGACACATATATAGGCAATCAGGATTACTGAAATAAATTTGCTTACTTCATGGAAATTTGGGCAATATCCATAGGGCAATAATCAATTCCTATAACTGCACTAGGAGCAATTTGCATTTCTAGGGACAAGAATCATTTGTGTTGTTATCAGTATTTTACAGCTTACAGGGCTATAAAATAACTCAAAGACAATGAAATGCCCAGGGATCCCATGGAGTCAGACAATCTAGGCAATATTCTGATGGTGGGGGCGGGGGGGGGAGGCGGGGAAAGACTGTAATGTTTTTGGTCAATTTCTAACTATTTTCCTGTGAAATGATGAATTCAATTAAAAATGTC
Source organism: Bos mutus (assembly GCF_027580195.1). Classification (NCBI taxonomy): domain Eukaryota; kingdom Metazoa; phylum Chordata; class Mammalia; order Artiodactyla; family Bovidae; genus Bos; species Bos mutus. Next base: position 27,865,361 of record NC_091638.1, read on the forward strand.
TAATAAGCACCATACAGCACAAATATATAAACTATCTGATGTGTATTCGGATGTCTAATCTCCTCTGTATTTCTGGCATAAGATGAGAAAAAGTAAATTTTGGCTTTCGTCATGGTCATACCCGAGAAGGCAATGGCACCCCACTCCAGTACTCTTGCCTGGAAAATCCTGTGAACGGAGGAGCCTGGTAGGCTGCAGTCCATGGGATCTCGAAGAGTCGGACATGACTGAGACTTCACTTTCACTTTTCACCTTCACGCATTGGAGAAGGAAATGGCAACCCACTCCAGTGTTCTTGCCTGGAGAATCCCAGGGGTAGCAGAGCCTGGTGGGCTGCTGTCTATGGGGTCGCACAGAGTCGGACACGACTGAAGCGACTTAGCAGTAGCAGCAGCAGCATGATCATATAGTTTATAAAAGCTTTTTAAATCTCCTCCTCCCCTCTTTTCTTAAGCCCTTTTTTTCTCTTGTTACCTCCATGTGGTATAGATGGTATACTGTGGCACCTGCCTTGTATTTCCAGAAACTTTCAGATAAATGAGTAAAGAAAATTGTTAATCATACTGTGTTAAAAAAGAGTGGTGAACTGGGATGAAATTCTTTAAACCAAATGAAATCTTTCCAATGAAATTCAAGTCTTTTTTTTTTTTTTTGGTCAGAAAGGTCATAGGTTGTAAAAAAAACTTTGGTAAGAGAAGCAAGTAGAGAAGTTAAGAATACTTCTTGTGGAAACATAAACTTTTGCGAAACATGAAACTTTTGCTAATTTCTAAGCTTTGGCTTTCCATTAATTTTTTAAGAGTAAGCAGAAACTGCTGGTTTCATTTTTAGTTTAACAGACACTTGATCTTTGCAAAACTTACAGCAAAATGTCATCTCATCATCTTGCCAAAATTTAACTAGATTCATGCCATTTATCCCCTTTTGATTACAGCTTGAAGAGAAGTGCTTTGTCTTTTTAGGATTAGTGTCCCCATATAGAGAATAATAAATGCAGTATGCAGTCTGATCTCAGCTTTTTCCAAAATTCTGTGTTGGTATAAATCCTGAAACATTAACTTGAGCTAACTTAATTGCAGTCTTGAATTTAAAATACCTACTTCATAAGCTTTCTTTTTATGGGCAATAATTCCTGTGGACTCCAAACCATTTTGTCACAGAGTTAGGTGGGATAGGTAGATATATGACACGAGCCCATTTTTAGAAAAGTTTCTGCTTTGCTATTTGAAATAATTTAATACTTGCATATTAGTATTATGTGGCAACAGACATAATCTCCAGTACAGAAGTTGCTATGTAAAGAATAAGTTTGATCTGACTTAATCTTTGTCATGAAACATATACCATCAGTTTCCCTCACTGTTTTTAAGTCAGAGTCCTATCTGTCTTAAAAATGGAGTGGTGTGCAGGCAGCTCAGATGTGCCCTTTCAGCAATGTTTTCACTTGGTCTAAAAATAAGGACTTTTTCTGACTTGTTTTGCTGTTCCTCTCATCACTAGTGACATTTTGGAGCTTACCCAAGGGTCCATCGTTGGTCACTATAAAAGATTTTCACCTCGTCTGGCTTTTAGCCCAGAACTGGCCTTTGCTCATGCCCTCTTTCAAGATAACAGTAAAGCTGACCATGCCACAAATTGCTTTTTCTAAGGAGCATCTTTGCCTGGAAGATTGCTGATTCCTCCCAGGATTTTAGACCAGAAGGCCACCTGCTTTGGACATGTGTTTTAAAGAGCAAAGTGAGGGGATTCTGTTCTGTGATTTCAGAAAAAAATGTCAGCTCCTCTGTTTCTGGAGATACTGACTTTGAAAGATTTAAGGTTCTTTATATATTGAAGCTCCATCAGAATCTTCTCTTTCATAAAAAGATGGAATGAACAAATTTGGAAGGCTAGGCAATGGATAATTTTTAAGGAAACATTTACTTGTTTAGTAAGTTAAGAAAAAAATCAGTGCATCTATGTAAAGGGTTTTTTCCAACCTTAGCATCATTGACATTTTGCACTGTTTATGTTTGGTCCATGTGGAGCATTGTAGGATGTTTATCAGCATCCCCACCTCCACCTACTAAATATTGTTGTTCCTGTTCAGTTGTTCAGTCATGTCTGATTCTTTGCGACTCCATGGACTGCAGTACGCTAGGCCCCTCTATCCTCTGCTATCTTCCAGAGTTTGCTCAAACTCGTGTCCACTGAGTTGGTGATATTCTCTAACCATCTCATCCTCTGCTGCCCCCTTTTCCTTTCGCCTTCAATCTTTCTCAGTTTCAGGGTTTTTTTCCAATGAGTTGGCCCTTGGCATCAGGTGGCCAAAATATTGGAGCTTCAGCTTCAGCAACAGTCCCACCAATGAATATTCACGGTTGGTTTCCTGTGCACTTGTTTGACCTCTTTGCAGTCCAAGAGGACTCTCAAGAGTCTTCTCCAGCACCACAATTTGAAAGCAACCCACTAGATGCCAGAAGCATAACCCTCTGCTGTGACAACCCTATGTTATGGCAATGAAATGTGTCTTAAGAAATTCAAATAATCCCCATCTCAATGGATCATCACTGATTGAAAATCAGGTGGAGTGGTAAAGAGCTCAAGTTGTTAACTGTTGGATTGGTAAAGAGTTGGGAACACATCATTTTGAGGAAAAGCAGACGTCATGCCATTATTTTATCACTGAGAAATCTGTTCTAATGTAACATCAATTTTATACCAGCATCACATGATATCAAGTATTCTACAAGAGCTCCGCTCTGCAGTTTGCTTCTAGATCACTGACTCCACTCTCTTAACTTGGTATGATAGGTGCGTCTACATAGATTCCTCTCTCGGATTGGATCATTTGATGCTAAGCACAAATTTTATAAGTCAATTCCATGGTGGACAGCAACACTTTTTGAAAACAATAGCAAATTGATTTTGTCTGCATTTTTTTCCTCCACTCTGTTGTAAAATTGAAGAGAGCTCTCTTAAGGCCACCGTTGTGCAGTCGTGTCAAATAATGGAGTTGAGCTGTTTGTAAGAGCTAATCAGCTCTCCTATTAGATTTGCCAATTAGTGTAAATTCTTCCTCATTATAGAAGATTTCAAGTGTGTAAACATTCTCCCTTCAGTTGAAACCCCAAAGAATGTCAAACTGAGCATTTATGATGCCTTTTTGCAAACAAGGCAGCTGTAGTGGCGGCTTAAATAGCTTTCATGCCACTCCCTTCTACAGAATACAGAGTGTGTTTATTTAAAAATTATGCTTAACTTCAACTTCACCTCTGGACCCAGGAATACACCTTAGATTTAAAGATTATTAAGGAAATGAATCAGATATGTGCCATATCTGTCGGTAGGCGGCTTTTCATCCTGAGAGAACCTTGATTTAATGGCACTTTTACCGTCCTTAATTTTATTCAATTTGTTAAGCAAAATAAAGATGGTAAACTACAATATTGAGATCCAGGGACTTAACCTTCACAGGGTGCTAAGCTTTTCTGAAACCAGCATCAAAGCATGTGTGAGTCCTTTGAAAAGGAAGGAGAAAAGCAACCCTATGTCTGGCCACACCCCCGAGACAGGAAATAATCCCTCATGGTTGTTCTTTTTTCCTGTTAAACCTTAAAGTTTTAACACTATCTCCTGTTTCCCAGATGAAAGGAGCATCCACTAAATTAAAGAGCACTTTTGAGATGAATGTTGTGATTGTTAATCTGGAAATGTGATCCAGTCTCAGGCAGCTTTAACCTTCTCAATCAGCAGTCTTTTCTTACCTAATTACAGGATTCTAAGAAAACCTAATGAGGTGCTGTCAGATGCACATCGGAATTCTTTTAAATGGTATCACAGTAGCCATGGTGATGATATATAAATGGACAAAATGCCAAAGATGTGGAGAAATGTCCCAATTACACCCACAGTCACTCTTCACCTCAGCATTAAGTCAGCATATTTTAAGCCAAAAGTTTTCAAGAAAACGAATTTTCAGTGGCTAAAGTGATATAAAATGGAAACATTTAAAATCACACTATCAAATGGGTCTTTATTTCTCTGTATGAATGCTCCGATAGCTCAAAACAGAATTCAGAGATCCTCACTGCTTCGGTATTGCTATTTGTTTTTTTAAAGGACTTGTTATACGGGCTTTCTTATGAAAATTTTAGTTATTTTAATGCTTTAATTGTGTTTTCCATGGCTCCTTAGGGAGATGAAATAACTTGCTATGTGCATTTCATATTGAAAATCTAGGAACAAAATAATTATAATACTCACAGATACTAGTTATTAATGAGGCTGCCACTGGCAAACAGAGACTACCTTTCACTTTTGTGGGGACTGCATAAGAGACCAAGAAACCGCATGCTTACTCAGACTCAGAGATAAGACAGGGTGCAAAGAAGCCATTTTGAAATTGTCTAACTCCTGAAACATCTTCTTTTTTTAAAATTTATTTATTTTAATTGGAGGCTAATTACTTTACAGTATTGTAGTGGTTTTTGCCATACATTGACATGAATCAGCCACACACAGCACGGGTGTGCATGTGTCCCCCTCCTGAAGCCCCCTCCCTCCTCCCTCCCCATCCCATCCCTCTGGGCTTTGGGTGCCCTGTTTCATGCATTGAACTTGGACTGGTCATCTGTTTCACATATGGTAACATACATGTTTCTGTGCTATTCTCTCAAGTCATCCCACCCTCGCCTTCTCACACAGAGTCCAGAAGTCTGTTCTTTATATCTGTGTCTCTTTTGCTATCTCGCATATAGGGTCATTGTTACCATCTTTCCAAATTCCATATATATGTGTTAATATACTGTATTGGTGTTTTTCTTTCTGGCTTACTTCACTCTGTATAATAGGCTCCAGTTTCATCCACCTCATTAGAACTGATTCAAATGTACTCTTTTTAATAACTGAGTAATACTCCATTGTGTATATGAACCACAGCTTTCTTATCCATTCATCTGCTGATGGACATCTAGGTTGCTTCCATGTCCTGGCTATTGTAAACAGTGCTGCCATGAACACTGGGGTACACGTGTCTCTTTCAATTCTGGTTTCCTCAGTGTGTATGCCCAGCAGTGTTATTGCTGGGTCGTTTGGCAGTTCTATTTCCAGTTTTTTAAGGAATCTCCACACTGTTCTCCATAGTGGCTGTACTAGTTTGCATTCCTACCAACAGTGTAAGAGGGTTCCCTTTTCTCTGCACCCTCTCCAACATTTATTGTTTGTAGACATTTTGATAGCAGCCATTCTGACCAACATGAGATGGTAACTCATTGTGGTTTTGATTTGCATTGCTCTGATAATGAGTCTTGTTAAGCATCTTTTAACGTGTTTGTTAGCCATCTTTATGTCTTTGGAGAAATGTATGTTTAGTTCTTTGGCCCATTTTTTGATTGGGTTGTTTATTTTTCAGGTATTGAGCTGCATGAGCTGCTTGTATATTTTTGAGATTAATTCTTTGTCAGTTGCTTCATTTGCTATTATTTTCTCCCATTCTGAAGGCTGTCTTTTCACCTTGCTGATAGTTTCCTTTGTTGTGCAAAAGCTTTTAAGTGTAATTAGGTCCCATTTGTTTGTTTTTGCTTTTATTTCCATTACTCTGGGGGGATGGGTCATAGAGGATCCTGCTGTGATTTATGTCAGAGAGTGATGAAACATCTTGAGAAATGATTATTTTCATCTGCCTTCATAACCACAACACAGACGCAGGACAGAACATGTACTAATTCCCATGTCTGTAAAGCAGCATCATTTGGTTGGCCATTTATTTTAAGATGATGATCCAGAATAGGCTTAGCAACTTATATATACGTACACACACACACACACACACACAATCACTTCCCCTTCTAAAAGCTATTGCAGACATCACAAATTGGTCTTTGAACATTTTTGTCTCATATTTTCCACTCTCCACAAACCTTTGGACTTTGCACAGTGGAAGTGAGAAATAGACTTAAGGGCCTAGATCTGATAGATAGAGTGCCTGATGAACTATGGAATGAGGTTTGTGACATTGTACAGGAGACAGGGATCAAGACCATTTCCATAGAAAAGAAATGCAAAAAAGCAAAATGGCTGTCTGGGGAGGCCTTACAAATAGCTGTGAAAAGAAGAGAAGCGAAAAGCAAAGGAGAAAAGGAAAGATATAAACATCTGAATGCAGAGTTCCAAAAAATAGCAAGAAGAGATAAGAAAACCTTCTTCAGCGATCAATGCAAAGAAATAGAGGAAAACAACAGAATGGGAAAGACTATGGATCTCTTCAAGAAAATCAGAGATACCAAAGGAACATTTCATGCAAAGATGAGCTCGATAAAGGACAGAAATGGTATGGACCTAACAGAAGCAGAAGATATTAAGAAGAGATGGCAAGAATACACAGTAGAACTGTACAAAAAAGATCTTCATGACCCAGATAATCATGATGGTGTGATCACTGACCTAGAGCCAGACATCCTGGAATGTGAAGTCAAGTGGGCCTTAGAGAGCATCAGTATGAAAAAAGCTAGTGGAGGTGATGGAATTCCAGTTGAGCTATTCCAAATCCTGAAAGATGATGCTGTGAAAGTGCTGCACTCAATATGCCAGCAAATTTGGAAAACTCAGCAGTGGCCACAGGACTGGAAAAGGTCAGTTTTCATTCCAATCCCAAAGAAAGGCAATGCCAAAGAATGCTCAAACTACTGCACGATTGCACTCATCTCACACGCTAGTAAAGTAATGCTCAAAATTCTCCAAGCCAGGCTTCAGCAATATGTGAACCATGAACTTCCTGATGTTCAAGCTGGTTTTAGAAAAGGCAGAGGAACCAGAGATCAAATTGTCAACATCTGCTGGATCATGGAAAAAGCAAGAGAGTTCCAGAAAAACATCTATTTCTGCTTTATTGACTATGCCAAAGCCTTTGACTGTGTGGATCACAATGAACTGTGGAAAATTCTGAAAGAGATGGGAATACCAGACCACCTGATCTGCCTCTTGAAAAACCTATATGCAGGTCAGGAAGCAACAGTGAGAACTGGACATGGAACAACAGACTGGTTCCAAATAGGAAAAGGAGTACGTCAAGGCTGTATATTGTCACCCTGTTTATTTAACTTATATGCAGAATACATCATGAGAAATGCTGGACTGGAAGAAACACAAGCTGGAATCAAGATTGCCGGGAGAAATATCAATAACCTCAGATATGCAGATGACACCACCCTTATGGCAGAAAGTGAAGAGGAACTAAAAAGCCTCTTGATGAAAGTGAAAGTGGAGAGTGAAAAAGTTGGCTTAAAGCTCAACATTCAGAAAACGAAGATCATGGCATCTGGTCCCATCACTTCATGGGAAATAGATGGGGAAACAGTGGAAACAGTGTCAGACTTTATTTTTCTGGGCTCCAAAATCACTACAGATGGTGACTGCAGCCATGAAATTAAAAGACGCTTACTCCTTGGAAGGAAAGTTATGACCAACCTAGATAGTATATTCAAAAGCAGAGACATTACTTTGCCAACAAAGGTTCATCTAGTCAAGGCTATGGTTTTTCCTGTGGTCATGTATGGCTGTGAGAGTTGGACTGTGAAGAAGGCTGAGCGCCAAAGAATTGATGCTTTTGAACTGTGGTGTTGGAGAAGACTCTTGAGAGTCCCTTGGACTGCAAGGAGATCCAACCAGTCCATCCTGAAGGAGATCAGCCCTGGGATTTCTTTGGAAGGAATGATTCTGAAGTTGAAAGTCCAGTACTTTGGCCACCTCATGCAAAGAGTTGACTCATTGGAAAAGACTATGATGCTGGGAGGGATTGGGGGCAGGAGGAGAAGGGGACGACAGAGGATGAGATGGCTGGATGGCATCACTGACTCGATGGACGTGAGTCTGAGTGAACTCTGGGAGTTGGTGATGGACAGGGAGGCCTAGGGTGCTGTGATTCATGGGGTCGCAAAGAGTCGGACTCGACTGAGCAACTGATCTAATCTGATCTGGCTAATAAAAAAAACAAATTTACCACCCAGAAATGGAAAATAATGGCCCATATTTTAAAAAGCACCTACTTTCTATTCTAAAACACATTCATAGGTAAAAATAAATCATTTATTTTTCTGGATGGTTGGTTCATTGTTTCCTCCAATGATGGTCGTTCATCTTGATCTGTGTCAGTTGCACCCTGTGGCCATACATATATCAGTGATGGCCAGAGTAGAATGGTCTTATTAGAGAAAAGCCTCTAATCCCATCCAGTCATTGAATTTTAGATAGAATTCTAAAAATACGGTTACCCATTTACCAAAATTTAGATGTTTGTAAGTGCTAGAGAAAGTTTTCCTTCAAGGCACACAAACATAACCAGGCGCCTCATAACAAAAGTGAGAGAAAATGCTTAGAATAGTTTTAAGATCTCGACTCAGTTAATTTAGGAAATGAAAGACTTCCAACTCTTCTGTTACTACTGAGGTTATCCTTGATAATTAGTTGCTGTTCATTGTGATATTCCCATTTATTGAGAAAAGTTTAGAGTGTGTCTGTTCTTCCTTAGCTGCTTATAGATCCAACAGTGTATCTTTAGATTTTTTAACCTAAATTCAAATCTCTCCTACGTAAAACTTCTTCACAGTCTCCCTCTCCCATTGTTTTCATTGCTTTGTCTACTGAGCACTTCTAATCTTCCTGGGCCATTCTGTTCTCCGTGTATTGATTGTTTGCTGGCTTCATTTGACCTTCCTCTCGTTCCATCAGAACAGAACTTGGAGAAAAATTAGGTTCAAGGGGAACACTAGCACCCAACATTCAGAGGAGAGTACAGAATGCTTTCTGGTATAAGACATCGCAAATCACAGAGCGACTCTCCCATTTACTACTTATGTGACCACAGACATTATTTAATGTCCTTGCTCTTTAGTGTTTTCACGTGTAAAAAGGAGAATAATAAGAATATTCACATCAACATTGCTGTGAGAATTAAATATGTTTAATGACACTTGGAACAGTTCAGTTCAGTCGCTCAGTAGTGTCCAACTGTTTGCGATCCCATGAACCGCAGCACGCCAGGCCTCCCTGTCCATCACCAACTCCCGGAGTTTACCCAAACTCATGTCCATTGAGTTAGTGATGCCATCTAACCATCTCATCCTCTGCCTTCCCCTTCTCCTCCTGCCCTCAATCCCTCCCAGCATCAGGATCTTTTCAAATGAGTCAGCTCTTCGCATCATGTGGCCAAAGTATTGGAGTTTCAGCTTCAACATCAGTCCTTCAAATGAACACTCAGGACTGATCTCCTTTAGGATGGACTGGTTGGATCTCCTTGCTGTCCAAGGGGCTCTCGAGAGTCTTCTCCAACACCACAGTTCAAAGTGCCAGGGCCCATACCAATTGCCTAAGAAATATCACCTATCAATATTATGAAGGGTTGCTATTTTGTTGCTTAGCAACAAAGTGCTTCTAAGACAAAGTACTGTAATCTTTGGATCATAAACTCCATGAATGGAAAAACCTTGTTTTTCTGGTTCAACTTCATATTCATAGTCATGTCTACAGTACATAGAAAGAACCACAAAATAAAAAAGGTAAATAAGAAGGACATGTAGAAAGAGATACCCAAAATGAGTGTATAAAGTTAAGAATTTTTCCCTTTGACTCAGCTTCAACTCCCAGCCTTGGAAGCATTTCATGTAGTCTTTCAGCCATAGCATTTATCCACACATATTTTGTTGTTGTATTCATTTCAATGTCAGTCTTTCATGGAAAGTATATTCAAGGGCAGTGAATATGTTGATATTTTTTAGAATAGCTAATTTGTGGGTTGAACAAGGGAAAGAACAATTAAACCATCCCCTTGACAGTTGTTCATTAATTTCACTTTTTGATTTTTGTGTACACCGTCTAGATCTGAGCCTTCCCAAACTTGCCTCCAGTTTGTCCATGTGGTATCGGAAGTCAGTGCAGGAATGAGGAGCCAGTGTCCCGCAGAGTGCAGGAGTCCCTGGTCGCTGTGCCAGAATGCTTCCGTGTGCGTGTCACGAAAGGGTGAGCATCAAGTTGTGTTCTGGGAATTAAACAAGGTCATATGAACAAGGATGCCTGTAAAATGAGTTCAAGTAATTACACTCGACAGAGAGTTTGATTACTCTATCTGATCCGTTTATCTTTCTCGTAATTCAGAGATATGCTTGAGAGGGCAGAACTGACATCAGCCCACATCAGTGATTCCAGAGGAGCGACTGATGAGCATAATGTGGGACATGGCCCCGTAATAAACATGCTGGGCGTCGAGCTTGAAAACCCATTTCCTCATGGCATCGTTAGGTCTTTCATTTATTTGTCCTGGTGACTTTTTCCTTCAGCAGGCTGATTGCTGATAAGGATTCACACACTATAGCAAACATATCAGTCATTGAGGCCAACACTGCCTTTTAATGATGTCCAAATCGATATCTTCACAGATTTTCTTACCTGTTCAAAAGAGGGATGTTATGAGAAAGATGTCTAACTTTGGCAAGAAGCAGCCAAAAAGTTAAAGAATGATGAAGTGTGTGTGTGTGTGTGTGTGTGTGTGTGTGTGTGTGTATGTGTTCAGGGTGGGGTGGGGATTAAAATGCACAAAGAGAAATTGAATAGAAAGCATTGTGTGCCAATGGAAAGGTTGTCAACACCAACCAGGAGAAAGTTTTCTAATAGTTAAAGTGGGAGTTCTTTTAAAATACTGGTCTTCCTTGACTTTCATGGGGTTACAGCTAGATAAGCCCATCATAAGATGAAAATATCTCAAGTTGAAAATACCTTAAACAAAAAATACATTTAATATCCCTTCCTTCCAAACATCATCATTCATCCCAGCCTCCCTTAAGCATGCTCAGAACACTTACTTTAGCCTACCATTGGGCAAAACCATCTAACCATTGGGCTATTTCATGATAAAGTCTTGAATAACTCATATAATTTGTGAGACACTGAACTGAAAAATGAAAAATAGAATTGTTTTCTGGGTACTGAATCACTTTAAGTGTGTCAGTTGTTGACCCTCCTGATTAAGCAGCTAATTGGAAGCTGAGGTTTGCTGCCACTGCCCAGCATCACGGGGTGGTAGTTGTTTGGTTTGGTTGGTGGGATAATTTTTCAAAATTCCCCAAGTGCAAAGTGCAGTGAAGTATACCTAGACCAGGTATCTCACAGAATGCACACCTAAGCCCTTGAACTTTGATGTCACTGCCTTGGCCCTCATGCCTGCCCAAAGAGAGTCTAAAGCCCTCTGCTGTATTTCAGTGGATTCCTGAGAACTTGACTTTACGTTATCAATTCTGAGTCCTTCCAAACCAGTCATAAAGATCAGTTCATTCTCAATTGATGCTGACAAATAAATGAATGGCATCACTCTGACTGTACACTTCTGAGTGTAATGTGTTGATTTTACAAAGTTGGAAGAGGAGTTTTATTACAAGTAGTCATGTTAAAAATAAACATTAGATATCCACATTCTTAAAATGCCTACTGGATATCTTTTAACCAGGACATTGTCCTTGTCCTTCAACCACACTTTGGTACAAGCCTTTTCTGTCCCCAAAGACTGTTTTGCTTGTTTCCCCCTTCTTATTTTCTCAGAAGCAACATTTCTCCTTACATGAGATGTGATTAAACTTTCTCCCATGTGCTTTAGCTTAGGGGTAAACAAAATGTGTTATATAAACTGATACACACAATGGAGTAGTATTCAGCCTTAAAAATGAATGAAATTCTGATACATGCTACATGGCCGAACCTTAAAAACATTATGCTAGTGAAATATATTGGTCCCCAAAGGACAAATATTATATAGCTCCAGTAATACGAGGTACCTAGAGTAAGCAGATCATTGGAGACAGAGAATAGCAGTGGGATAACTAGGATCTGTGAGGAGGGAGGAATAGAGAGTTATTATTTCATAGGTACAGAGTTCCTGTCGAAGGTGGTGGAAAAGTTGGGTAGTCGTGACGGTTGGCCAGCATTGCTGGCGGGTAGCAGAGTACGTCACCCTAAAAAAGGCCACTTTACCATATGGATTTTTGTTGAGCTCTAGGCACTTAATAAACAGCAAATGCAAGGAGATGCTTTCTTTGAATTTCCCTTATCTATCTAAAGACAGATCCTTCAAAAGGATTTAAGTGTTAATCCCCTCCCTGGCAGTTTCATCAACCAGGAAACTTTGACTTTTATAACAGGAAAGGAGACTAGAGGTTGACATTACACTCAGATGAATTTTGTCACGAGCTATCATGTCTCCTGCTTGTTCTTTTAAGCACCCATTCATCTTTCCTGGAAATTATCTGTGCTCCTCTAAAAGGTTTATATAGCCCCCAATCTGGCCCCCTCTTTTCCTATTAGGATAGTGTTTAAGGCTGCATTCTAAGCCACTTGAGGGAGTTACTAATTTTCCCTGGGTGTCTCCTGTGTGTGTGTGTATAATATGTTATATATTATATATATATATATAATATTACACATATATGTATGAGGTATACATGTTAACAAATTCTGTATGTTTTGTCTTATTAATCTGTTTTGTATTGCAGAAGTATCAGCCAAGAACTCAGAAGGGTAGAGGGAACTTATTTCATTGACCAATAAGTTCACTTGGATTTTTCTGTAACATCTTCTGGAAAAACCCAAACAAAACTTTTTGGCTAGTGCAATGTTTTTCTTTCTCTCCTACACTGTGAATATATTTAGTGTCACTGACCTGTACACTTAAAACGAGTTAAATGTTACGTTTTATGTTATATATATTTTACCACAATAAAAAAGTAATTATGAGTCAGGAAGTTAAAAATTCTGAACCTTACTGTTTTTCAAAAAAATGGAAATTATTCAATTAGGAAGTAGATAAAGATTTTTAAAATATAATGCTCAATACTGATGAGAGCACACTCAGATAAACACTCTAACACACTGTTAATGGAATGTAAATGCACGTTACATTTCTGGAAGCAAATATGACAACATGTGTCATGAGAATTTAAGATTGTTAATTTTCGATTCAAAGATTCAGTTCAGTTCTGTTGCTCAGTCGTGTCCGACTCTTTGTGACTCTGTGGACTGCAGCACACCAGGCCTCCCTGTCCATCACCAACTCCCGGAGCTTGCTCAAACTCATGTCCATCGAGTCAGTGAGGCCATCCAACCATCTCATCCTCTGTCATCCCCTTCTCCTCCCACCTTCAATCTTTCCCAGCATCAGTTTTTTTTTTCCAATGAGTCAGCCCTTCGCATTAGGTGGCCAGAGTATTGGAGTTTCAGCTTCAGCATCAGTCCTTCCAATGAATACCCAGGACTGATCTCCTTTAGGATGGACTGGTTGGCTCTCCTTGCAGTCCAAGGGACTCTCAAGAGTCTTCTCCAACACCACAGTTCAAAAGCATCCATTCTTCGGCGCTCAGCTTTCTTTATGGTCCAACTCTCATATCCATACATGGCTACTGGGGCTACTGGAAAAACCATAGCTTTGACTAGAAGAAATTTTGTCAGTAATGTCTCTTCTTTTTAATATGCTGCCTAGGTTGGTCACAGCTTTTCTTCCAGGAGCAAGCATCTTTTAATTTCATGGCTGCAGTCACTATCTGCAGTGATTTTTGAGCCCAAAAAAATAAAGTCTGTCACTGCTTCCATTGTTTCCCCATCTATTTGCCATGAAGTGATGGGACCAGATGCCGTGATCTTCATTTTTGAATGTTGAGTTTTAAGCCATCTTTTTCACTCTCCTCTTTCTCTTAAATCAGGAGGCTCTTTAGTTCCTCTTCACTTCAGTGATTATATTTCAGTCGATTCAATGGTTATATTTCCCTTAAGAAAACAATGGATGTAAAAACAGCTATTTTTGTATTAACTGCTCATTGAAGCTTTTTTTTTGGTCATTTATTGTGTTGTTGTTCATGTCCCACACAAAATAACTGGGTTTGCTGTATCAGCATTTAAGGAAATGGATATTTTGTGTCACTCAAATCTACTCCTGGAAAGCACAGTGAGTCTTGTTTATATGGGCAGAAAATGAAGTTGATTCCATTTGTTTTCTGCTATGGGAATATGGTGTCTATTGGAAGATTCTAGTTTCCTCAAGGTTTACATGTATGGTGTTAGAGATGTTCAGTGTTCTTTTACTCAGTTTCTGTAACTGTTTTATTTAGTAATGCTAGACAAAAATTAAGGAAGGAAAAGTTTTCATTAATGCATAAATGCCCAGAAAGGCTTGCATAGACTGTTCAAATATCTGAACTGTTCCTATAAAAATGTTCCCAAACTTTGCATCTTTTTTGAGCCATTGGTTTATAAAATCTGACCATCTATATCAAGCTCTGATCCTTTCATTAACTCTGTTTGGGTGGAGCTTAGAGCAACTCATTTGAATCACACAAAGTAACCTTTCCATTCCTGTTTGATAGCCTTGTTTAGCAGATTCTTTTCAGCAAACATTTGATGATGTGGAGTTTAAAATTGAGTTTAAAATTAGAATCAAAAGAAAAATTGAACAGAATTGGCTTTGTGGTCACAGTGAATAAGATCATATGTTATTTCAATACTCTCTTCAGTCGTTCCACAATGATATGGTGATTTGTGTCCATGAATCTGAGACTTAAATAATGCCCTGAACCATTTATTGTAATTAATATTCTGTCACGTCATAGAGCCCTTCCTTACATGATGTGTGTGCGTGAGTGTGTGTGCGTGTGTGCTTAGTTGTGTCCGACTCTTTGTCACCCCCTGAACTGTAGCCCTCCAGGCTTCTCTGTCCATGGGATTTCCCAGGGAAGAACACTGGAGTGGATTGCCATTTCCTTCTCCAGGGATTCTTCCTGACCCAGGGATTGAATCTGCATCTCTTGTATCTCTTGCATTGGCAGGCAGACTTTTTGCCACTGTGCCACCTGAGAAGCCAGAATCCTTAATTTTATAAATCTGACCTTAATTTTCATTTCTTTAACTACTTTATGAAGATATCACTCGTTAGGTTCATGAGAAGTTTGGGCATACCTACATTTCATGAATCATCAAGTTTCTTTCAGTAAAGGGAAACAAACACCTTTCAAAAATGTTGGGTTTGTCTCTTCTCATGGTGTTGAAGTGGTAGGAAAATACTTAACAAAAACTCAGTTCAGCCAATTCTGCTAAAATAAAAGGAAGTTTGTTGAAGAATATTTTTTATTCAAGTCAAGTGTTTGACCCTATCTCATAAGCAGTATGAAATATAGATTTAAAATTTATTTCCTAACTGTTCTGATAGTAACAGGCCTCTTATAAAGTGTCTTTTCTCATTCCAGTCACAATGCTATGACTTAGCCAATCAAGATTCTCAAAAGTGAACAACTGTAGTCTCTTTCTGACCTAGTAGAACTTACTCTATTAGTGTAGAGAAAAAGAAATAAATGAGCAATCAAGTAAATATATAATAGTAGGTGGTGGTATTTACTACAAAGAAAAGTAAAATATATAAAGAGTGGAGAAAGTGGCTGGCAAAGATTGCTATTCTTATGTTGAAAGTATGAAAGTAAAGTCACTCAGTCGTGTCCCACTCTTTGCGACCCCATGGACGGTAGCCTACCAGGCTCCGCTGTCCATGGGATTTTCCAGGCAAGAATACTGGAGTGGGCTGCCATTTCCTTCTCCAGGGGATCTTCCCAAACCAGGGATCAAACCCGGGTCTCCTGCATTGCTGACAGACGCTTTACCATCTGAGCCACCAGGAAAGCCCTTATGTTTGATGATCATGAATATTCCTTTCATTGATGGTATTTACTGCTACTGATAGGCATTCTGTCTCTGGTCTGGTTATCTAATGCTGTGTAACAAACCATCCTAAAACTCGATGTCTTAAAATGATGACAGTGTTTATTTTGCACATGAATCTGCAATTCATGGAGCATTTAATGGCATGGGTCCTCTTTGCTCCATTTTATGTCATCTGGGGCAGCTCATAGATGGGGGCTGGAATCATACAAAGTTCACTTATATGCTGCTAAGTCACTTCAGTCGTGTCCGACTCTGTGTGACCCCATAGACAGCAGCCACCAGGCTCCCCTGTCCCTGGGATTCTCCAGGCAAGAACACTGGAGTGGGTTGCCATTTCCTTCTCCAATGCATGAAAGTGAAAAGTGAAAGTGAAGTCGCTCAGTCGTGTCCAACTCTTAGCGACCCCATGGAATGCAGCCTACCAGGCTCCTCCATCCATGGGATTTTCCAGGCAAAGTACTGGAGTGGGGTGCCATTGCCTTCTCCTCACTTATATATTCATGTACTATATGTCTGAGCTTGGAAGCCTCTGGAATAACCAGGGCTCCTAAGGCACCTCTCTCTGGGGTCTCTTTTCATGATATGGTCTCTTTATCACAGTGTCTTGAGGGCAATGGACCATCCCATGTATCAGCCAAGGACAGGAAGTGACCAGTCTAGGAAGTCTCAGAGCATCAGCTCTGCCAGCCTTGTCTACATAGTCACAAGGTGTCCAGGTCAAGGAGAGAAAAATAAAGTAAGAAGGTTCTGGAAAGCAGCATGTTAAGCAGAGATATTGCTGTGGCCATTTTTTTTTTAAATGCCACCATATCTCTCTTTTTATTTAATATGAAAAACTGGGAAGAGGGTGTTAATTGAGCACAGAAGTCTAGATCTCTTATCCAAGGTCAGAAGTGAAGCTGGTACAGCTATGAGGAGTCAGCTCTACCTCCACATGTCTGGGCTACATCATCTTCAAATAGAAATTGCTGCTCTTACACTTAACACTTTCATGATGCTGGCATTTCATGAAATTCTTTTATAACACTTTGCTTTTAACTCCGCTTATGAGAGAAAATGACCAGGAGTAGATGTGTGTAAGCCTCACGGGGACTGTGTGTACCTCTTAAGGGTTGTGATGACTCATAGCACTTAGCTCAACTTGAAAAATATAACACACTGACACACCACCACTTTCACTGGTGAAAAATCTCTTCAACAAGAGGTTGTAAGAAGGGATGTAATAAGTAGTATCAGCCCAATACCAAAAAACCCAGAGTACAGATTCCACTCAGACTATGATTTCAGAAAAATGAGATGCTTTCCAGTCATCATTCATGTGAAATTCCAGTTCATTCAGAGGTTGGCAGCAGCACAGGGCACCCTCTGTGTTCAGAAGCTGGGATCTGCTGACCTGGCATTTGCCAGGACCCCCGTCCTTATTCAACTTTGTACCTGAAGCATAATCTCCTGTGGGTAGTTCCTATT
Source organism: Bos mutus (assembly GCF_027580195.1). NCBI lineage: Eukaryota > Metazoa > Chordata > Mammalia > Artiodactyla > Bovidae > Bos > Bos mutus. The sequence continues at coordinate 27,882,548 of NC_091638.1, forward strand.
CTTCTAACTCTCCATTCTGTAAAAGTCTTCAACAATTTGACATCAGCTCCCACAGACAGCCTTTGCTAGAGGCCATCATGAGAAATAAATGTTTTACTGAAGATCACATGGGCACATGGATAGAAGGACTGATGCATTACCCTGTACACCGTAAAGGTATTGAAAATCTCATCCTCGGTTTTCCCATCTTCCCCTTCCCCTTCTGCAGTCACACACCTCCCTTAAAAATTTCCTCTGTTCCCTAGAATAGTTCAGATTTCACTGTTTACCAACCCATTCACAGCCCAGTGAAACTGTAGGAGATGCCCAGCATTGAGCGTCTACCATTGTTTGAGCAGGACCTTGGAGAGTTCCATTTACACTGACCCAGTCCAGGCTGGCCTCCTGTGTCCCCTAGGATAGTGGTTCTCAAGCTTAGTTGCACCCAGCATCCTCTGTGCTGCTGGGGATCCAAGTCAGACAAGCTGAATCTAAAACTCGGGAGGAGTTCGCAAGCTTCAGGTGATTCTGAGACAAAGGAAGTCAAGAACTACCTTGGGTGGGGGGAACTGTGTTTCTTTTTGGTGCTTCTGCCTCATCTCCTTTCTCTTTTTCCTGTTACCTAGTTCCACCCCCAACCTGTTCCTTCACTGTTACAATCGCTCCATCTCAGGAAGCAGCCAGAAATCCTCAGCTCACATTCTGACGTATAGATTTTGAGAAACATTTCTTTCAGTGGTGGTCTGGTAATTCCTACAGTTTATAGGACTAATACAATCCAAGCATGTTTCACATACAAAATTAGGAAAGCAATACAAAAAAGGAGAACAAGTAATTCAAACACATGGAATTGTGTCTTGTGTTCTGTGGCTTTTACAAAGAGAAACCAGCATGTGGGATTTAATGGATATATGCTATCTCTCAAATATTTGGGATATTTGCATATATGCGTGTATCTTTATGTGTTTGTGTTTATTTTCAAATACACAGTTTTTCTTGCATCAAATAGGCCCGGAATATGCATACCTAACAACTTGTGTGCTTTATGGGTTGTGATGATGCCTTCAGGTACTTGATGTAAAGCTTTCAGCATAACACTAGGGTGCATTGTGTAAGGTTGAGTTTTTAACTAGATAATAATCAAGGTAGCTGACAATCAAGGTAAATATTATTTTTCTGCTATATTTTCCAAAATCAAAATTAATGCAAAAAACACCCCAAGTAACATGTCAAAATTATAAATAAAGACAGGATCAGTCATAGTGGTATACCGGAGCCTGAAACAAATGAAAAACTAAAATGGAGCCCATCTTTATTTAAAATTTTGCTATTTTCTTCCTCATGGATTTCTTACATTGATTGTAATTTTTATTGAAGTACGGTTGTTTTACAATGTTGTGTTACTTTCAGATGTACAGCAAAGTGATTCAGTATACACACACACACACACACACACATATATATATATATATAAATCTTTTTAATGTTCTTTTCCTTTATGGTTTCTCACCAGATATTAAATACAGTTCCCTGTGTTATATAGCTGGACTTTGTTGTTTATCCATCCCATATATAATAGGCCCAGCTTGCAGCTGACAGTCCCAAGTTCTCTCAGTCCTTCTCTGCATACTTGGCACCCACAAGTCTGTGCTCTGTGAGTTTACTGTGAAGGTTTAAAATGCTGCATTTTAACCCACTACTGACTAGTTGTTTAGCCCCTTTGATCTTGCAGTGGAGGCAGTAGCCTCACCCCTCTCACCTTGTCCTAGCCCTAGGACTTGGTGATGCCCCAGTAAATGTTGATGGATTGATCATAACCAGTCACAATTTCCCTTGTCTTGCTCAATCTAAGATGTGCCAAGACCTTCAGCTTTCATAAAAAGTAGCCCCCCCCCAACCCCCAGCTCAAACACATGCCCCTCTTGCCTTTCTTCCCCTGCAGGGGCACTGGGCACTCACCACATGCCCCCAGGGTTTCCATTTTCCAGTTTAGAACTCAGTGAGATTCACCCACATGATCTCTTTTACACACTTGAAGTCCCTCTTTAATTCTTGAAAAATGGTCCAAAGTTTCCCTTCACTTCCAGAAAACTCTGTCTACTTCATTCCTTTCTAATTAAAACTGATTTTCATCAAACACCAGAATATTTTAAGAAAGTGCCACTTTGTCTAAATCATATTCTGGTGACAATATCCCTGTGTTGTTGGTGAATATTTAGAGTACTTCATTCACAGTATAAGGAGCTTTGATGTCATGAGAAGAACACTGGTTTTGTGTTCCAAGTTCTGGATTCAAATCTTGACTCCCTACTCGGTGCTAATTGTATGCCCTTAAGAAGTTTCCAGAATCTATTATGTCATCTATTTGAAGCCTTTCTTGTAAACTTAAGCTTGTATGCTTTACCATCAGTACTATTATTAGAAATATAGTAAACATTCTTGTGCTAGTCTTAGAATCCAGCCATCAATATTTAAATCAATGCTATGAATAAAATACATCTTCAGGTGCATAAAAATAATTTGTGTGTTCTGGAAAATAGTTATAGCATGTAAAGATTTTTTTGTGTATATATGATAAAAAAAACAAGTGTAAAAAATATAGTTGGTAACATACTGCACGATTGTAATGCATATGATACCATGCAATTTCCTAAATACAACCTGTTCAGCCCTCACTCTAGTCTAGTGGTTGTCAAACTTTCATATGTATGCTGTTAAAATGCAGATTTCTGTGCCTCACTGCCAGATATCCTGCCTTGGGAGGTCTGCGGTCATGTCTGAGTATTAATATTAACTTCTAGCAAGTTCCTCGATGCTGCTGAATATGTACTAGGGGACTTTATTCAAGTATTCAGCAGCACCACGATTCCATGATTCAAGGAACAAGATCTGATAGAGTGCATGAAGAACTATGGACGGAGGTTTGCGACATTGTACAGGAGGCAGTGATCAAGACCATCCTCAAGAATAAGAAATGCAAAAAGGCAAAATGGTCGACTGAAGAGGCCTTACAAATAGTTGAGAAAAGACGAGAAGTGAAAGGCAAAGGAGAAAAGGAAAGATATACCCATTTGATTGCAGAGTTCCAAAGAATAGCAAGGAGAGATAAGAAAGCCTTCCTCAGTGATCAATGCAAAGAAATAGAGTAAAACAATAGAATGGGAAAGACAAGATCTCTTCAAGAAAATTAGAAATACCAAGGGAACATTTCAGGCAAAGATGGGTTCAATAAAGGACAGAAATGGTAGTGACCTAACAGAAGCAGAAGATATTAAGAAGAGCTAATAAGAATACACAGAAGAACTATACAGAAAAGACCATGACCCAGATAATCACGATGGTGCGATCACTCACCTAGAGCCAGACATCCTGGAACACGAAGTCAAATGGGCCTTAGGAAGCATCACTACGAACAAAGCTAATGGAGGTGATAGAATTCCAGTTGAACTATTTCAAATCCTAAAAGATGATGCTATGAAAGTGCTACACTCAATATGCCAGCAAATTTGGAAAACTCAGCAGTAGCCACAGGACTGGAAAAGGTCAGTTTTCATTCCAATCCCAAAGAAAGGCAATGCCAAAAAATGTTCACACTACTGCACAATTGCACTCATCTCACACACTAGCAAACTAATGTTCAAAATTCTCCAAGTGAGGCTTCAATAGTACATGAACCATGAACTTCCAGATGTTCAAGCTGGATTTAGATAAGACAAAGGAACCAGAGATCAAATTGCCAACATCCACTGGATCATCGAAAAAGCAAGAGAGTTCCTGAAAAACCTCTACCTCTGCTTTATTGACTATGCCAAAGCCTTTGACTGTGTGGATCACAGAAACCTGAAAAATCCTTCAAGAGATGGAACTATCAGACCACTCACCAACCTCATGGGAAATCTATATGCAGGTCAAGAAGCAACAGTTAGAACTGGACATGAAACAACAGACTGGTTCCAAATAGAGAAAGGAGTACATCAAGGCTGTATATTGTCACCCTACTTATTTAACTTATTTGCAGAATATATCATACAAAATGCTGGGCTGGATGAAACACGTGCTGGAATCAAGATTGCTGTGAGAAATATCAATAACATGAGATGTGCATGTGACACCACCCTTATGGCAGAAAGCAAAGAACGAAAAAGCCTCTTGATGAAAGTGAATGAGGAGAGTGAAAAAATTGGCTTAAAACTCAACATTCAGAAAGCTAAGATCATGGCATCGGGTCCCATCATTTCATGTCAAATAGATGGGGAAACAGTGGAAACAGTGTCAGACTTTATTTTTTGGGGCTCCAAAATCACTGCAGATGGTGACCACAGCCGTGAAATTAAAAGATGCTTGCTCCTGGAAGAAAAGCTATGACCAACCTAGACAGCATGTTGAAAAGCAGAGACATTACTTTGCCGACAAAGTCCATCTAGTCAAAGTTATGGTTTCTCCAGTAGTCATGTATAGATGTGAGAGTTGGACTATAGAGAAAGCTGAGCACCGAAGAATTGATGCTTTTGAACTGTGGTGTTGGAAAAGACTCTTGAGAGTCCTTTGGACTGCAAGGAGATCCAACCAGTCCATCCTAAAGGAAATCAGTCCTGAATATTCACTGGAAGGACTGATGCTGAGGCTGAAACTCCAATACTTCGGCCACCAGATGCAAAGAACTGACTCATTTGAGAAGACCCTGTTGCTGGGAAAGATTGATGGCAGGAGGAGAAGGCGACAAGAAAGGATGAGATGGTTGGATAGCATCACCAACATGATGGAAATGAGTTTGAGTAAATTCTGGGAGTTGGTGATGGACAGGGAAGCCTAGCAGCTTCAGTCCATGGGGTCGCAAAGAGTCAGATATGACAGCAACTGAAGTGATTCAGCAGCACCATGATTCCACAGCCCAAGGAGACTGCATTAGAGAGAGAAATGAAAAATAAACAGAGTTGAATCCTGTATTGTTACTACAACCACCACCACCACACCCTCACAAAATATCATCTTACAGTTTTGTGAGTTGTTATCTAGACTTTAATTAAATTAGTTTTTATGAATATGTATGAATAATTCTCACCCTCATGTAACTCCTTGAGCCCTGTTGCATCCTTTGAGATCATGAGAGCCAGTTGAGTACACAGCCTTTTTATTTCTACTGCAGATGCCAGGCTTTGATTCTGATTTCTGGTTCCAGAAACTTTCTTGGCTTTCATGTTAGCCATTATCTCCTTACTCTGCCAACCTGTTCTTTAGCTGGCCCAGCCTCAATCTGGGCAAAAAGCCCTGATAAAGCCAGGAAGCAGAGTTGATTGCTACCAAGAAAACCTCACCCTCTTTGTCCATTCCTGTAACCAGGTTGGAAGGAAAGAGCTGAAGGCTGCACCCTACTCAGGGAGGTAGAATATTCAAAGTCGCATCTGAAGCACAGTTCATTTGAAAACGATTGAGGGGCTAGTCCCTACTCACTAGTGTTTCCTTGAATCTCAGGAATATTTCTCCAGCATTGCCCTCTAGTGCTTGTGGGCATGTTTCTAATGGTGCTTGACATCTTCTAATTAGGGTGTTTAGAATTAAGTGCTTAGAAAGATGCCTCCCCATTGTTTCACAGCAATCAGAGGGAAAAAAAAAATCAAGACTCAGACAGCATGAGAAATCTTATGAGTGCTTCTTAGTTGGCAAAGAACAAAAATATATAGACTTGTTGAGATATTCCACTTTCAGTCACTTTATCCATTACGACAGACAAGATTTGTCTGTACCCTTTGCTTGTCTGAGAAGAAAGTGTGTGTAGGACAGCAGGTGATTTGAAAGAAATAATTGAAGCCATGCTTGTGTTTGTGTGTATCTGGCCTATAATGCCTTTTGTTCTGCGAACTTGTCTTGTCTGTATCGTCTAGACACAGGTTAAGATGAATTGCATCTCTGGCATGTGCTAAAAATCTCATTTAGGATCAGCTAAAAAATTTTCTGGATGAGTCTGGGCTGGGGGATGTTGTTCTTCATCTCAGAAATGTCTGAACTTTCCCTTTCTACTTGGAAAACCAAAAATGACCATAATAAAAAAGGAAAATGAAACAAAGGAATAAAAAAAAAAAACCCTCCCTAATAACCTTACATGTTTCATTTTGAGCCTTCTTAGAACTGCAGGCAGCTCCCTGCACAGCATGGCCACCAAAGGTCACAGACAGGATCTGACATCCTCACATGTTCCTATGACAAGAAAAGTGCCCTCTGCATTCTGGGCTGAAAAGCCAAAGTCAAGTGTGCAACCTTCCTGATTTCCTGTGTTGTTCTTCTGGACACAGAGCTTTTGAGTTTTTAATTGGATTAGAGGTGCAGCTGCGGCTTGTGTGCAAAGATGCAATGAGATTTTCCAGGCTGCTTGGACCAGTAGTCAGTGCTACCTAGCAATTACATCACCAAGAACTAAACCAGGTGATAGAAAGGGGTGATCATGTTCTGTCAGTAAAATTCCTAAGATATCAACCCTAATTAGTTAGCTTTTTAAATTAATACACATCAACTGAAAAAATAAACTTGACTTGCCCTGATTTTAAAATTAAAATCAGTAGGTAACAGCAAAACTGAAAGGATATGTACCAAATTATATTTTTAAGTGATGGAATAATTATTCATAAGTACTTTCTCTTTATACTTTCCTTAATAATTTCAATTTTATACAGAAAGCATGTTTTTCAGTTTTATTGATATATTAAGTTATATAAAGCAAAATCTACTTAAGGAGATAATTAAATATTTTAAAATAAATTTACTAATTTTCTACCATCATCTCTGCAGTCATTTTTAGAGCATTTCTCTCACCCCCAAAATAAGCCTTGTGTATATTTGCAGTTACTCCCAGTTCCCACCCCTAACTCCTGGGAACCAATGACTTACCTTCTGTCAATGTATATTTCCCTGTTAGGGGCAGTTCATGTAAATGGAATCACACACTGTGTGGTCCATCCTTAGGTCTGTCTGTTACTCAGCATAATGTTTTTAAGGTATGTGTATGTGTGTGTGTGTGTGTGTGTGTGTGTGTATACACATATCTCCATGTTGTAGTATGAATCAGCACCTCTTTCAGTTGTGTGGCTGAATAACATCCCATTGTATGCTGCTGCTGCTAAGTCGCTTCAGTCGTGTCTGACTCTGTGCGACCCCAGAGACAGCAGCCCAGCAGGCTCCCCCGTCCCTGGGATTCTCCAGGCATGAACACTGGAGTGGGCTGCCATTTCCTTGTCCAATGCAGGAAAGTGAAAGTGAAGTCGCTCAGTCGTGTCCGACTCTTAGCGGCCCCATGGACTGCGGCCTACCAGGCTCCTCCATCCATGGGATGTTCCAGGCAAGAGTACTGGAGTGGGGTGCCATTGCAACCCATATTTTGTGTATCCGTTCACCAGTTGATGGTCATTTGGGTTGTTTCCTTTTTTTTTTTTTTTTTGGCTGTTATGAATAATGCTGCCATTAACATATTTTTTATTTCTCTTGGATGGATAATTAGGAGTGGAGTTGCTAAGTCATATTGTAACTTTGTACTTAACATTATTAGAAACCACTTAGCAGTTTTCTGCAGGGGTTTTACTGTGTTACATTTGTACCAGCAATGTAGGAGTGATCCAGTTTCTCTGCATCCTTAAGAGCATTAGGTGTTGTCACTACTTTTTATTTTTAAATATTTATTTTTAAATTTATGTTTGGCTGTATCATGTCTTGGTTTTTCGTCAAGCCTCGTTGCAGCATGTGGAATCTTTAGTTGCAGCATGCAAACTCTTAGTTGTAGCATGCAGGATCTAGTTTTCTGACCAGGGATCAAACCCAGTACCCCTGCACTGAAACTGTCTTAGCCACTGGACTACCAGGGAAGTCCCACTATTTTTTTAGCTCTTTGATTTATGTTTGTAGTGATATCTGCTTGTGGTTTTCATTTGCATTTATGACCAACCTAGATAGCATATTGAAAAGCAGAAACATTACTTTGCCAACAAAGGTCCATCTAGTCAAGGCTATGGTTTTTCCAGTGGTCATATATGGATGCAAGAGTTGGACTGTGAAGACAGCTGAGTGCCGAAGAATTGATGCTTTTGAACTATGGTGTTGGAAAAGACTCTTGAGAGTCCTTTGGACTGCAAGGAGATCCAACCAATCCATTCTGAAGATCAGCCCCGGGATTTCTTTGGAAGGAATGATGCTGAAGCTGAAACTCCAGTACCTTGGCCACCTCATGCGAAGAGCTGACTCATTGGAAAAGACCCTGATGCTGGGAGGGATTGAGGGCAGGAGGAGAAAGGGATGACAGAGGATGAGATGGCTGGATGGCATCACTGACTTGATGGACATGAGTCTGAGTGAACTCCGGGAGTTGGTGATGGACAGGGAGGCCTGCTATGCTGTGATTCATGGGGTCGCAAAGATTCAGACACGACTGAGCGACTGAACTGAACTGAACTGAACTGAACTGAACTGAATGGCTAAATGATGCTGGATGTCTTCCCTTGCCTTAAATCACTAGTACATTTTCTGTGGTAAAGTGTTTATTCAAACATTTTACCCATTGTTTAAAAATAAGCTTTTCATTTTGGAATAATTTATATTGACAAAGAAGATTCTAAGGTAGAACAGAGAGTTCTTGTATATCTCTTAATACTTTATGTTAACATGGAATATTTGATACAAATAAGAAACTGACATTGATAAATTACTATGAACTGAAGTATGGATTTTATATGCATTTCATCAGTTTCCCCATTCACTTCCCCTTTCTATTCAGTATGCAGCCTAGGATACTACACTGCATTAGTTGTCATGTTTCTCTTCTGGTCTTTGACAGTTTCAAAGACTTTCATTGGGTTTCATGACCTTGAAAGTTTTAGAGTGTTGGCCAGTTATCCTGTAGACTCTCTCCCAATCTGTGTTTGTCTCATGATTTTTCCCATAACTAGACTAGAGTTATGAGTTTGGTAATAGAATATCATAGAGATGAAGTTTTACTTTTAAGCTGTTTTTTAAATCATTAATGAGGTATAAGTATTCTTTATATATGTACACACAAGTTCTTTATCAGATATATTACTTGCTGATGTTTTAAAAGGATATTTTAGTTATATAGTTAATATAACTAATTATATTTTTTATAGTTTTTCCAGTAGTCATGTACAGATGTGAGAGCTGGACATAAAGAAAGCTGAGCACTGAAAAATTGATACTTTGGAACTGTGGTATTGGAGAAGACTCTTGAGAGTCCCTTGGACAGCACGGAGATCCAACCAGTCCATCCTAAAGGAGATCAGTCCTGAATATTCATTGAAAGGACTGATGTTGAAGTTGAAATGCCAATACTTTGGCCACCTGATGCAAAGAACTGACTCATTGGAAAAGACCTTGATGGTGGGAAAGATTGAAGGCAAGAGGAGAAGGGGACGACAGAGGATGAGATGGTTGGATGGCATCATTGACTCAATGGACATGAGTTTGGGTAAGCTCTGGGTGTTGGTGATGGACAGGGAGGCCTGGCGTGCTGCAGTCCATGGTGTCACAAAGAGATGTACATGACTGAGCAACTGAACTGAAGTGAATTAATATAAATTCTATAAACCCACTAAAAAAGCAAATGCAGAGAACGCATTTTGGCCAACTTAATAAAATGAAGTAGACTATGATGATAGTTCTATATATATATTATATATATATAATATAGTTCTATATATAATATTCATTCTATAGCCAGTGTGGAATGTAGCCATAACTAATACATATTATTCTTGAACCAACCTTTAGAAAATAATATGTATTGTCTCTTGGCAATTCAATCCAGCTAGATTTTCCAAGCAGCATTGGAACTGTCTTTCTTTCCTTGATTGAGTATGGATGAGGTTTAATTGCTTTTGGAAGCCATTTTATACCAAAATATATAATTTAATGTAGTGTAATATTTGTGCCAAAAAAGCAAGAGAATTGGGAATTTTGGAAAGACCATAAGGTCCCATGATCCACCTCTGAAATACTCCATCCACTAACTCAGTCTTTCTCTACCCTTAAAATTGAATGCAAATACTCAAACTTACACAAGGTAAGTTTTCCATAAAATATGAGGCTGCGTGAGATGATTTGTGCTGTAGAAAATGCTGCCTGCAAACAAAGAAAGCGTTCTGACATTTCCTACGAGGTTCTGTAGGTGCACCTTCCCTGGAAGGTGAGGGGAAGAATGCTTGGAGCAGAATCTCCAGGGCAGAGACTTGACCCGTTTTGTCAAACTCAGTATTCACACCAGTGAGTGGATGGACTGTGCTATCCGGACAGTAACAGGAAGCGTGGTGTCCTAGTTCTCTGGGGAAGTTCTTTTCTTCTCCAAACAGAAGGGTCTCTTCCCTCTAGCCCCTCTTTTTCAGCCATCCTTCTTTTATCTCTTGTCTCCAAGTATACCTAAGAATGTTTTGCATCACAGTAAATGGCAACCCACTCCAGTATTCTTGCCTGGAGAATCCCATGGACAGAGGAGTCTTGCAGGCTACAGTTCTTGGGGTTGCAAAAAGTTGGGTACGACTTAGCAGCTAAACAGCCACTAAACAATAGCAACAACAGATGATTCCCATGATCCTCTTGGGAGAAATCATGTGTAGTGGGAGGGAGAGAGAGGAGAGACAAGGGCAAGGAATGCCCTTACTGTATGATTAAGAGATTTAGTAGTGACTGCGCAAGGTGAGTAAGAACAAACAGGAACATTTAAAAATAGTAGTTTACTGCATTCGACTATATGTGATTCTCTGATAGCACAAATCCATGGAAACTGTTGCAGAATTACTCTCACACAGCTTTACAGCTGTTTATCCTCCTTTTGAATGTTCCAATCATTTGTTACTTTTTATTATGTTATTACCACCAGCTAATGGAAATGTAAAAGTTAAACCCACTTAGAATATTATGACACTATATGTCAAAAACATTTGTAATACATTTGCATTTTTCCATGTAGAGTCTCCAGTGTTATACCAGTGAACCAAATCAACTTGAAAAAGAGAAGAAGATTTAAAATGTACCTGCTTTAAGGGGCCATGAGTATGACTTCCAAAAATCAGATTTCCAAAAATAAAAATAGACAGATGGCTGTTCACTCTAAGACCGAGATAGTGACATGGTGATAATGATTTTTTCCAAATATTGAGCACACAAGAATATTTAGACATTTACATTAAAACCTTATTCTGCTTTTCAGGGACAGTCCTGTTCTATAAGCCTAGAATCACCTCAGTTGGAAGTATTTTATTTTAATCATTCAACAAACAAAAAATGTATTGAGCTGACTTTGGGAATAACAATACCAGAATTGGCGTTTGGGGATCTGATGCAACAAAGATAATTACTATGCCGTTCTTGCCCAGCAGTGGTTTATTACACTGATTAGGAAAAGAAGAAGAACCAATAAGGAGAGCTAACTAGTGATGCAAGGGGAGGCTTAGTAAGTGATGGCTTGCCAGGTATAGCCCAAAAAAGTACAGAATTAAATCCAAAATTCTCGGATTGATGTTCTAACCCTATTTTTTTAATTAATTTATTGAAATGTAATTCACGTTATACAATTTTCCTATTTAAATTGTAAAATTCAGTGATTTTCAGTATATTCACAGAATTGTGCAATGATAGCCATAATCAATTGTGAATACTTTCATTGCCCTCCCCCGCAAAAGCATCCATACTCATTAGCAGTCAATCTGCATTTTCCTTCAAGTATATTCCCTCTCTTCTTAACCTAAGGTAACCCCTATTTCATTTTTTGTATTTGTAGATTTGCCTGTTCAGGACATTTCATATAAGCGGGTTCAGTTAATGTGTATTCTTTTATAACTGGCTTATATCACTTAGACGTTGTAGGCTGCATCTGTACTTCATTTCTCTTTATTGTGAATAATATCCCTGTATAAATATTCCATAGTTTGTTTATCCATTCTCAGTTGGATATGGACATGTGGGTTGTTTCTCTAGTTATTGTTATGTTCAGTCTCTCAGTTGTGTCCGGCTCTTTGCGACCCCACTGTTTGCAGCACACCAGGCTTCCCTGTCCATCACCAACTCCCGAAGCTTGCTCAAACTCATGTCCATCGAGTTGGTGATGCCACCTAACCATCTCATCCTCTGTTGTCTGCTTCTCCTCCTGCCTTCAGTCTTTCCCAGCATCAGAGTCTTTTCCAGCGTGTCAGCCTTTTGCATCAGGTAGCCAAAATATTGGAGCTTCAGCTTCAGCATCAGTCCTTCCAATGAATATTCAGGACCAATATCCTTTAGGATGGACTGGTTTGGTCTCCTTGCAGTCCAAGGGACTCTCAAGCGTCTTCTCCAACACCACAGTTCAAAAGCATCAGTTCTCTGGCTCTCAGCCTTCTTTATGGTCCAACTCTCACATCCATACGTGACTAATGGAAAAACCATAGCTTTGACTAGATGAACCTTTGTTGGCAAAGTGATGTCTCTCCTTTTTAATACACTGTCTGGTATTTTGTCATAGCTTTTCTTCCAAGCAGCAAGTGTCTTTTAATTTCATGGCTGCAGTCACCATCCGCAGTGATTTTGGAGCCCAAGAAAATAAAGTCTGTCACTGTTTCCATTGTTTCCGCATCTATTTGCCATGAAGTGATGGGACCAGATACCATGATCTTTGTTTTTTGAATGTTGAGTTTTAAGCCAGCTTTTTCACTCTCCTCCTTCTCTTTCATCAAGTGGCTCTTTAGTTCCTCTTCACTTTCTGCCACTTGGTTGATGTCATCTGCATATCTGAGGTTATTGTTATTCCTCCCGGAAATCTTCATTCTGTCTTGTGCTTCATCCAGCCTGGCATTTCTCATGATGTACTCTGCATATAAGTTAAATAAGCAGGGTGACAATATATAGCCTTGACATACTCCTATCCCAATTTTGAACTAGCTCATTGTTTCTTGTCTGGTTCTAACTGTTGCTTGTTGATCTGCATACAGGTTTCTCAGGAGGCAGGTAAGGGGGTCTGGTATTCCCATCTCTTGATGAATTTTCCACAGTTTGTTGTGATCCACACAGTCAAAGGGTTTAGCAGAGTCAATGAAGCAGATATTGACTTTTTTTCTGGAATCCCCTTCCTTTTTCTATGATCCATCGGGTGTTGGCAATTTGATCTCTGGTTTCTCTGCCTTTTCTAAGTCCAGCTTGAAAATCTGGAAGTTCATGGTTCATGTACTGTTGAAGCCTAGCTTCATGTTTCTACAAGATTGTATTTATCTACTGTGTGAACCTGGGCAAATATCATAGTGATTAAGACCTAGGTTCTGTATTCAGCTGCCTGACTTCAAGATGTAATGCTGTTACTAAGTGTCTTTTCCAGGGGATGTTTGTTGAACCCCCTGTGCCTCAGTTTTCTTATCTATGAAATGGGGATAATTGTAGTAGTGTATTATAGAATTACTGAAGAGTTTCACAAGCTAATACACAGAAAACCTATTGCACATTTTGGTCCATGGTCCAGTCTCAGTAAGCAGTGGCTTTGGTGTAGTCCTCTTAATACTATGATCCTTTCTTATTTTCTTATCTCTTCATCTTAAAACTTATAATTCTTCTTCAGCAAGTTTTTCTGAGATTAAATAAGTGAAGATATTTTAAAGCCTTTGACTCAATATGTGGCCCATAATAGATATTCAGTACATGGGGTTCAGAGGGAGAATATGTCATTGTGTGCTGGGAAGTCAAGATGTGAAACTTTAATTTGAGGAGTGAATCTTGGGTAGTATTCTTATATGCAGAGGGAAGGCGATATGAAGACCTGGGAAGAAGATGGCTTCTCAGTAGAGATCAAATGTCTCAATGATTAAAACAATTGCCAGAGTCACAAATTTAGTTTTACCGTCTTTCCCGAGTTCTAATGGTGATCTTACACATAGTACAATGACCAAGAGACAAGGAGCAGAACAGGAAGTAGAGATGAGTCAAGCAGGATTGGGCCAGCCAGTCACTAAAAGAAAGGAAGAAGGCACATTCAGACATCCTAAATCCCCAAAGAACCAAAGCAACCACAAGAATGTCGGGATCACATTTTGTTTGGAACTTAGTTAATTTCAGAGCTAGGCAAGTTTTCTGCGGCGCTTGCCTCTGCCTCACCCAGGACGATCAAAGCAGCATAATAGCAGAAGGAACTGGATAACTGGATTCCAATCCAGATGATGTTTCAAAATAAATGCAAGATCCTGTATCTTAAATCATTTTCTACTTTGTAAAAGCACAGAGTTGAAGAAGAGAATGTAAAAGGTCCTTTTTGACTCCAAGAAATTAAACTATTCGTTTATTCTTCCATCCACATCCAGTATCTGAAAGACTTTTGGAAGTAGAGTGCCAGTGTGCAGATGTGGTGGCCACTAGGACCCACAGAAGGAGTGGGAAGAAAAGATAATGGAAGGAAAGCCTCAGGCCAAGGGCTCTTAGGCAAGGTATCCAGGAATGAAGCCTAATTTCTTGCATAAAATGGTGCAGTACTACCTACCCTCTCTCTGTATTGAGCGGTTAGTCAGTTGTTAGTGCTCTGACTTATTCAGTATCATGAGCCATTGAAATGAAAAGGTCCAGATCAAGCTACCTCTTCCAGCCCACTTTCTTATCCTTTTCCTAATAGTTTAATGAGATGGAAAAGAAACATTTAAGTGTTAAACAAAAACGTGTTGATTTGTCATAAATTGAATGATGTGATATATTATTATAAGTTGCATTTTTAAATCACTCTCGAATTTTCAGGATGAATCACATTTAGCCAAAGAGGTAATTCTTTTACTTTTAACATGCTTTAATTTTATTAGCTACTGTGTTTATTTAGGTTATCCATATTGTATCAATATGCAAAGATGAAATTAATCTGTAACTTTTTCATTTTTTTTTTCGTTGTTATGGGGTGGTTCAAAGGATGAGTTAATTCCCACAGAGATGCCCAAATTTCAAAACCTATGAGTATGTTATTTTCCAGGGAAGAAGAGAGTTTGCATATGTACTTAAGATTATTTGGCTTGAGATGGAGAGATAGTTCTGGATTGTTTGTGTGGGTTCTATCTAATGGCAGACATCCTTAAAAGTAGAGACATTTCCAATTTCAGAGACTTGCGATGGACTAAAAGAGGGGAGAAATTTTAAGTATGAGAGAAACTTGACCTAGTTACCAGATTTGCATATAGAGGAACATATCCACAAGCAAAGAGGTGCAGGCAGCTTCTAGAAACTGAGAATAGCCCTCAGTTTGCAGCCAGCGAGGAAACAGGGAGCACTGGGACAAAGAACTGATTCTGCCAACCCCAAGGGAGCAAGGGAACAAATTGCTTTCTAAAACCTCCAGAAAAGAACAAAGACCTGCCAGCATCTTGATTTTGATCTCATGAAACCCATATCAGACTTCTGAGCTTTAGAACTGTGAGATAATAAATGTATGTTGCTGTAAGCCACTTGATATGACAATAACTCAGTTCTGAGAGCCCATGGCAGGTAAAACATACTAAATCTAGCAGAGGATTTGAGTAATATCATTAATAAATTAGAACTAACTAACATATTCTAAGAAAATGATCTTTGTTATATTTGAAACATATTGGGTGTTATAAAAAGAATTTGGAGTTTTATCTTCTTTTGTCGTTTTCTGCAGTAGTTTAAGAAATGAAATATTTAGGTTATGTGAAAATGCTTAAAAAGATATTAGTACAATGTCTCGGGCTCTCTGAAATGAGCTCCTAGTGTTTGCAGATTTATTTCTGTCTTTTCTATATCAGGATCCATATTGTTGGCTCATATTTACAAAAGATTAACTTCATTCAGGTTTTCAAGTGTGCTTTGTTAGAGTTTTGAAAAATTGCTATTATTCATCTTTATATGTGATCATCTCCATGTTTTTTAATTGTCCTTTTGTATTCCTGATTAGTGTAACTGGGGATTGATTGTTTTATTTGTGTATGCAAATAATAAGCCACTGATGTTTTAATCACTTTATTTTATTACTTTTTTATTTCATCAGTTTCTGCATTCATCTCTATTTCTTGTCATCTTTTTTAAAAGATTTATAAATCCTTTATATTTCTTGAATTAAATATTTAATTCACTTATTTTTGTATTTCCTTTCATAGTTACATGTTTCATGCTAAAATTTTTCTTCTGAATACAGCATAACTTTTTTTTTTTTTTTTTAACGCTTGCAGTCTTTTATTTTAACTAAGTTCTCAAGGTCACACTGACACCACATTGTGCTCGCCCACCTTCCATTGGTTTTATCAATTTGGCCCTGTATTGTATTTCCTTCCCATTAGCCTGTTTTCTAAAAACACACTGATAAGATGTACAAAAATACTGCGATGATCGCTGTTCTAAAAACACTTTAGTATTTTATTTGAAAAACTTAGGTAAAAAGATAAATATATTTTTATTTCCCCTAGAAAACAAAGGAATTCACTAGTGATAAGCAAGCAATCTTTTCTCACAATAGATATAAATTATATAAAATTTAAGCTCTTGCCTTACATCATACTTTATTTTCTTTAATATATCACATTTATTGAAGGAAAAAGATTAAAATACATATCAAACACCAAAAGAGATGATATGTAACCAATTATTCTTGATCCAAAAAAATCATATTAATACAATTGTAAATTTCAGATAGAACAGCCCCATTCTGATAATACTAATTTGTTATATATTCTGTATTTGCCAAATAAATATTATCTTACTACTTTTCAAAACATTTTAACCTAACCAAGGTTTTCCTTATATCTCATTCTCTCATTTGTAATTTGGGGACATACCTCTTTTTATAGATCTACCAGAAATTAAGATTTTGCTAATAAGAACTGTCCTCAACATCTTACCAACAAAGTCAAGTCACATCAAATACATTTAGATTTGTTTAAAAAAAAAAAAACAACTGATTTTGAATCTCATTTTTGGTCAAGTTTCAAAGTCAGAGCCCAAACAATTCTTTGCAAGGGGCATCATATGAAGAGATATGTCATCAATTAGAAGTTTGCTACTTTGGCATTTTCCCTCCAGTGATAGAATACATCAGTTTTTTGTTGATTTAAACACCAGACAAAATGAACAGACAGTTGAATTTAGAGTCCACATGGTACAACAAACACATTCCTTTAAACACCAGACTGACATGCAGCACAGGATGTCTACACACCTCACACCTACATCCTAGCTGACGCTGAATTTCACCTTGAATTCAGTCCAGGGCAGACACAGAGTGAAAGCCACCTTTAAATGACTGCTCTCTGTTTTTGCTGAATGTATATTTCTGCTCCTCCGTTTAAGCATACCTACTCACAATATCTAATAAGGAAGCAAATGAATCTTTAAGTAAAGAGATGTTTATTAATATTAGGTCATATCTTCAAACTAACTCTTAAGTTTAGATAATTTTTAATGTACAGTTAAATTTAGAACTAATCTTGTTTAAAAACAAAAATCCCTGAAACCTCTCATTCTACTTTTTCCACATATGTGTATTCCAGAATTGAGGCAAAATGGCAGAGCTAGAGACAGGGTTAGCAAAGAAGAGAGTCCTGTGTGGAGAGCAGATACAGAGCAACTGCTAATAACCCAGGTCAACATGCTGCTTACACATTACTGTGACCAGAGCAATTACTGGGATTCAAATTCTTATGATACAAAGCATAACTTATTTGTTTGATATATTTTTATTATGATTCTTTAGACTTAGTGTTTTCAGCTTTATAGTCTTCTTTAGTTTAAGAGTTGCATAAAGGAAGGTTCTTTTGAAATCCAAAGACGAATTTTTTCTTTGTTGATTTACTTTTCTGCTACTATTTTCTTACTTATTTCTATATTTATTATATTTTTGTCAAAGAATGAGATTTTTATGATTTTTGCCTTCTAGAATTTGAGATTTTTTGGTCATCAAGTTTATAGGCATTAAATGAAGATGTGTGCTCTGTCAAGATGGTATACATATAAATACTAAATATGTTTCAGTTAGTTCATATTAAAATATTAATGTATTAAGCATATGTTACTTAGTTCAAATTTTTTGATGATATTAAATAAAATCCTCTGAAAACTATGCTATGTTTGCTATGATGCCTTTGAACTGTGGTGTTGGAGAAGACTCTTGCGAGTCCCTTGGACTGCAAGGAGATCCAACCAGTCCATTCTGAAGGAGATCAGCCCTGGGATTTCTTTGGAAGGAATGATGCTAAAGCTGAAACTCCAGTACTTTGGCCACCTCATGCAAAGAGTTGACTCATTGGAAAAGACTCTGATGCTGGGAGGGATTGGGGACAGGAGGAGAAGGGGACGACAGAGGATGAGATGGCTGGATGGCATCACTGACTCGATGGACGTGAGTCTGGGTGAACTCTGGGAGTTGGTGATGGCCAGGGAGGCCTGGCGTGCTGCAATTTATGGGGTCGCAAAGAGTCAGACACGACTGAGCAACTGAACTGAACTGATCTGTTAAAGGGTCTCTGAATGGAGTTAGTAGTCTCTAATGTGATGTTTCTTTTTTCCTCCCATTTCCTTCACTGTATACTTTGATTTCTTTAATTGCTTTGTATGATTCCAAAATCATGACCTGCCAAAAAAAAGATAAGTTGGACTTTATCAAAATTAAAAACTTTTGCGTTTTAAAAGTATACCATCAAGAAAGTGAAAAATAACCCACTGAATGGGAGAAAATATTTACAAATCAAATTTATCAGTCTTCTTCTTTAGAATAAAATTTCAAGATTTTCAGAAGTCCTTTTACAGCATCCAGGAGTAGTTCTCTAACCTTATTGCCTTAAATTGTTCTGTCTTTGTATGAAATACTCCCCCGGCAAACTTCTAAATTCATTTCTCTCTTGTGCTCACCACATGTCATGGTTTAGACAAGGCTTCTCCATGGATCTCTGTGACCTGGCGCCTCTGTTGCTGGTGGCTTTGATGTGGAGTCTCAATAGCCTGATTCATTCACCCACATATCTTCAATGAGAAATCAAGGAAACCCCCTAATTGGAAAAGGAAGTCTTCTTTCATGTTTAAACAAAGATAATAAAGAAAACAAAGATAATACATAACAGAGAAATAGACACATCCTATGGGAAAAAAGACAATGAAGTATAATGAAATCAGCTCAGAACACAGAATATCAAGCCTACCTGTTGGCTGAGAAAAGGTATTTCATATTTATTCAGGAATAACTATATAATACAAAGCAAAGAAACTTTATGAGAAATTCACACATTCATATATGAGACTTGGAGCTATGTTGAAGAGTCATGTATTAATTTTCTTCAGCCAGCTCGTAGAGATTGTAGAACTAATTCAGTTTATCTTTGGTTGGGCAAAGAAACCACTTCAAGGAAGAATGTAACCTGTCTTTCTGCGTATGTCTGTGATATTAAAACTGCTGTTCAGGTTCAGCCCTCCTCTGCATATATTTTTCCCCATACCTCCCTTGCCCAAAAGGGACCAACCAACTGTTTCAGGCACTGAGAATTATTTAGGAGCAATCTTAACCTTACCACAGGGAAAACTTCCTCACTGTTGCTGCCTGAAACAATAATTACTGTGAAAAAAATTACTAGGAAGTTATTTCCTATAGAAGAAGCATTTCAATGCAAGAATGCTCATGATTTGGACTGACTGGTGTTAATATCTCATTCATATAAAGAGTTCTTTCTGAGAGAATTACTTTTCAAAATAATATTGCAAGAGACCAGGTTAATGGATAAAGTGCTGAAGTTCAAGTGAAGGAAAGTGGTGATTTTTAAACATCTGTTTTCTCCTTTGCCTGTGAACCTCTGTTGCTCTAGCAAGGTAAACAAGGCTTAATTAGTACTAGCACATGACTGCTTTGCCCCAAGGGTGAGAATATTTCCAGTTTTATACCATCTCATAAATGTTCACTTACATCTCTTTCCAATCTCAGGATTGCAAATCCCTGGGCCAAAAGAAGATCATACCTAGGGCCTGATTTCCTTTTTTTGGTAACAGGCCATTAACAGGCAGTTTTAGGTCTTTTGCTTCTATCAGACACCCATAAGGTATGACTTTTAAATTGAAGTTCCATTAGATAAAACATATGTAGGCTGGTAAAATCTCTTTTTCCTTTGTCCCCATATTTCTTCTCTCCTTCCCACCTTCCTTCTCTCCACGTTCCTTTCTTGGTTATCAATAGTAATCCATTTGGTGGCTAACACTTGTTTAGCCAAGGGTTAATACCATGTCTAGGCCCTTTAAAACCATTGTCTTCATTATTGGCCTGTGACATGTCCAGTGGGTATTAGGTCATCTCCATGTGTAACTCACGAAACAGGCTTAGCATTTAGGTAACCTACCCAAGTCACTTTGGCAGCACTGAGATTCACATAGTGTGTCTGACCCAACTCAGCTGTACCTTAGGTGCACATCAACACAGGCCACACTTCCTCAACTCTCCTGATCTCATATCATATTCTTTCTTATTCAGCATCTTCACCAAATATTATGCTATTGATGCACTGTATATGCAAAGGCTTTTGTTCCTTAACCATGTAATAAATCTACTCAGAATATAGACTGCCTAGGTTACAATTTAAATAGTGCCTCTCCGCAATTTGTGTGTTGAATCTCTAACCCTGGGTTCAGTTCCGTTCAGTCGCTCAGTTGTGTCTGACTCTTTGAGACCCCATGAATTGCAGCATGCCAGGCTTCCCTGTCCATCACCAACTCCCGGAGTTCACCCAAACTCATGTGCATTGAGTCAGTGATGCCATCCAGCCATCTCAACCTCTGTCGTCCCCTTCTCCTCCTGAACCCAATCCCTCCCAGCATCAGGGTCTTTTCCAATGAGTCAACTCTTCACACGAGGTGGCCAAAGTATTGGAGTTTCAGCTTAGCATCAGTCCTTCCAATGAACACCCAGGACTGGTCTCTTTTAGAATGGACTGGTTGGATCTCCTTGCAGTCCAAGGGACTCTCAAGAGTCTTCTCCAACACCACAGTTCAAAAGCATCAGTTCTTCGGCGCTCAGCTCTCTTCACATCCAACTCTCACATCCATACATGACCACTGGAAAAACCATAGCCTTGATTAGACGAACCTTTGTTGGCAAAGTAATGTCTCTGCTTTTGAATATGCTATCTAGATTGGTCATAACTTTTCTTCCAAGGAGTAAGCGTCTTTTAATTTTATGGCTGCAGTCACCATCTGCAGTGATTGTGGAGCCCAGAAAAATAAAGTCTGACACTGTTTCCACTGTTTTCCCATCTATTTCCCATGAAGTGATGGGACCATATGCCATGATCTTAGTTTTCTGAATGTTGAGCTTTAAGCCAACTTTTTCACTCTCCACTTTCACTTTCATCAAGAGGCTTTTGAGTTCCTCTTCACTTTTTGCCATAAGGGTGGTGTTATCTGCATATTTGAGGTTACTGAGTTAAATAAGCAGGGTGACAATATACAGCCTTGATGTACTCCTTTTCCTTTTTGGAACCAGTCTGTTGTTCCATGTCCAGTTCTAACTGTTGCTTCCTGACCTGCATATAGGTTTCTCAAGAGGCAGGTCAGGTGGGCTGGTATTCCCATCTCTTTCAGAATTTTCCACAGTTTATTGTGATCCACACAGTCAAAAGCTTAGGAATAGTCAATAAAGCAGAAATAGATGTTTTTCTGGAACTCTCTTGCTTTTTCAATGATCCAGCCAATGTTGGCAATTTGATCTCTGGTTCCTCTGCCTTTTCTAAAACCAGCTTGAACATCTGGAAGGTCATGGTTCACATACTGCTGAAGCCTGGATTGGAGAATTTTGAGCATTAGTTTACTAGCATGTGAGATGAGTGCAATTGTGTGGTAGTTTGAGCATTCTTTGGCATTGCCTTTCTTTGGGATTGGAACGAAAACTGACCTTTTCCAGTCCTCTGGCCACTGCTGAGTTTTCCAAATTTGCTGGCATACTGAGTGCAGCACTTTCACAGCATCATCTTTCAGGATTTGAAATAGCTCAACTGGAATTCCATCACCTCCACCAGCTTTGTTTGTAGAGATGCTTTCTAAGGCCCACTTGACTTCATATTCCAGGAGTCTGGCTCTAGGCGAGTGATCACACCATCATGATTATCTTGGTTATAAAGATCTTTTTTGTACAGTTCTTCTGTGTATTCTTGCCACCTCTTCTTAATATCTTTTGCTTCTGTTAGGTCCATACCATGTCTGTCCTTTATTGAGCCCATCTTTGCATGAAATGTTCCCTGGTAGCTCTAATTTTCTTGAAGAGATCTCTGGTCTTTCCCATTCTGTCGTTTTCCTCTATTTCTTTGCATTGATCACTGAGGAAGGCTTTCTTATTTCTCCTTGCTATTCTTTCAAACTCTGCATTCAGATGGGAATATCTTTCCTTTTCTCCTTTGCTTTTTGCTTCTCTTCTTTTCACAGCCATTTGTAAGGCCTCCCCAGACAGCCATTTTGCTTCTTTGCATTTCTTTTCCATGGGGATGGTCTTGATCCCTGTCTCCTGTACAGTGTCATGAACCTCCATCCATAGTTCATCAGGCACTCTATCTATCAGATCTAGTCCCTTAAATCTGTTTCTCACTTCCACTGTATAAATCATAAGGGATTTGATTTAGGACATACCTGAATGGTCTAGTGGTTTTCCCTACTTTCTTCAATTTAAGTCTGAATTTGGTAATAAGGAGTTCATGATCTGAGCTACAGTCAGCTCCTGGTCTTGGTTTTGCTGACTGTATAGAGCTTCTCCATCTTTGGCTGCAAAGAATGTAATCAGTCTGATTTCGGTGTTGACCATCTGGTGATGTCCACGTGTCGAGTCTTCTCTTGTGTTGTTGGAAGAGGGAGTTTGCTATGACCAGTGCGTTCTTTTGGCAAAACTCGATTAGCCCTTGCCCTGTTTTATTCCGTATTCCAAGGCCAAATTTGCCTGATACTCCAGGTGTTTCTTGACTTCCTACTTTTGCATTCCAGTCCCCTATAGTGAAAAGGACATCTTTGAGGGTGTTAGTTCCCTCACTAACTCCTATGGAGATAGGGCCTGTGCGGATGCTTTGATGAAATCATTTGATAGGGAAAGGCACTAGTACAATAGGACTGGTGCTCTTTTAAGAAGAGGAAGAGACACAGTCTCAGTGTCACATGAGCACATAACAAGATAGATTTCTGCAAGCCAGGAAGAGAACTCTGACCAGAAACTGAACTGGCCAACACCTCGATTTGGACCTCCCGGCCTCTATAACTGTAAAAAATAAATTTCTGTCACTTAAAGCCACCGATGGCATTTTGTTATGGCAGCCCAAGCAGACTAAGACAATGCCTTACACGTGTGAGTACCAAACCCCACCTTGTAGCATTCTTTGCATGCAGTACGTATATATATATACATAAAGAAGCTGTTGTTGCCCACCAAGGATTAGAAGGTGCATGTGAAAATAGGCAGTCATTTTACATTCTCCTGAAAATGACTAAAACTTCATGACAATAGTTTTCATAAAAAATAAATAAACAGATATGGAAAAACTAGAAGATTGCAACAAAATACATTTTGTCAGTGGAGTTGATACCTGTTTTCAAGGTTTTTGTGATAATAATGAGATCAGACCACATTGCTAAGGAAGTTCTCAGCAAGTACTACTTGAATTTGCTCTCAAAAGTTCCCCTCCCCTACTAATTCTCATTTGTTCAGTATAATGGAGTTGTTCATTATAGTTTTTATCATTTTTTATTCATTCGGTTATTTAAAATAAGAACCATAGACACAGAGTCCTTCTTTATTTTCAATATTTTGAATGTTTGGTTGTCTTTTTTTTTGCTTGTTACTAGTATTATATTTATAGCACCTAGGAAATTACTTGACTTACATTATGTTATCTAAAAAATTCCTGAATAAATAAATGAATGAATATTCAATTTCTAAGATATCTTTATGTTACTTATGAAATGAGGCCAGGACTCTTAAGTTTAAAAACAGAAGCTCTTTGCTTTTATTTATTTTTTATTTTATTTTATTTTTAAACTTTACAATATTGTATTAGTTTTGCCAAATATCGAAATGAATCCACCACAGGTATACCTGTGTTCCCCATCCTGAACCCTCCTCCCTCCTCCCTCCCCATACCCTCCCTCTGGGTCATCCCAGTGCACCAGCCCCAAGCTTCCTGTGTCCTGCATCGAACCTGGACTAGCGACTCGTTTCATACATGATATTATACATGTTTCAATGCCATTCTCCCAAATCTCCCCACTCTCTCCCTCTCCCACAGAGTCCATAAGACTGATCTATACATCAGTGTCTCTTTTGCTGTCTCGTACACAGGGTTATTGTTACCATCTTTCTAAATTCCATATATATGCGTTAGTATACTGTATTGGTGTTTTTCTTTCTGGCTTACTTCACTCTGTATAATAGGTTCCAGTTTCATCCATCTCATTAGAACTGATTCAAATGTATTATTTTTAATGGCTGAGTAATACTCCATTGTGTATATGTACCACAGCTTTCTTATCCATTCATCTGCTGATGGACATCTAGGTTGCTTCCATGTCCTGGCTATTATAAACAGTGCTGCGATGAACATTGGGGTACACATGTCTCTTTCCCTTCTGGTTTCCTCAGTGTGTATGCCCAGCAGTGGGATTGCTGGATCATAAGGCAGTTCTAGTTCCAGTTTTTTAAGGAATCTCCACACTGTTCTCCATAGTGGCTGTACTAGTTTGCATTCCCACCAACAGTGTAAGAGGGTTCCCTTTTCTCCACACCCTCTCCAGCATTTATTGCTTGTAGACTTTTGGATCGCAGCCATTCTGACTGGTGTGAAATGGTACCTCATAGTGGTTTTGATTTGCATTTCTCTGATAATGAGTGATGTTGAGCATCTTTTCATGTGTTAGCCATCTGTATGTCTTCTTTGGAGAAATGTCTATAAATGGGCCAAAGCTCTTTGCTTTTAATACATAATTGTGGAGTGTGTGTGTGTGAGTGTGTGTGTTAGTCAATCATGTCAGACTGTTTGCAACCCCACTGACTATAGTCCATCAGGCTCCTCTATCCATGGAATTCTCCTGTCAAAAACACTGGGATGGGTTGCCATTCCCTTCGCCAGGAGATCTTCCTGACCCAGGGATCAAACCCATGTCTCCTGCATTGCAGGCAGATTCTTTAGCATAAGAGCAACACAGAAGCTCCAATTTTGGAATACTTAATTACATAAAATGTAGCAAAAAGATTTTACTTTTTATAAAATTATGGGAAATTAGAAATATAACCAAGAAACCAGTGTTATATACTTCATGACATATATTTGTTTGATATTTATATAGGCACAAATTTTATGATTACATGTTTGACAAGTAATACATTATGTCTAATCTTGAAATTTATGGTACTATATATAGTACATTTTATATTTATGACTCTAGGATTCTGGTGAACTTATTATTATTTTCCAGGATTAGAGTGCTTTACTCTTTGGAAACTCAAAATCCTAAAGTATTTGTATTTGAAGAGCTAAACTAGCATGAATAAATATAAACAATTAATCATTCTTACTAATTGCTTGGCAATTTAAATGTTTACCAATAGATTTGATGAGTCTGCTAACATAGCACTATAATAATAATCCAAATATTGTGTTTTAGTGTTCAAGGGTCTTCCTTGTTGATTTGACAGAAATCATAAACACTCCTGTCTTCCCTGGTGGCTAAGTGGTTAAAAATCTGCCTGCCAATGCAGAAGACGCAGGAGATCTGGGTTCAGGACGCAGGAGATCTGGGTTCATTCCCCAGGTGGAGAATATCCCTTGGAGGAAGAAATGGCAACCCACTCCAGTATTCTTGCTGGGAAATCCCATGGACAGAGGAGCCTCATGGGTGACTGAGCATGCACACATGTATAAACATTTCTCTAATAAATGAAGGTAGTTCTCAGAGCATGATGAAAAACCTTTAGCCAAGGTAATTAGATGTGAGCATATGAAAAGTCGATTTACAGAACGCTAACGTAAAAGGGAGCTGTTTCAGAAACGTTGTGTGCAGCGCTTTCTATTATCTGAACCTTATCACCAAGAAACCAGAGGCTGCAGAAGCCATCTGATTCCAGGGCAGATACATGAGGAAAGATGGCAGAATGAGTTGAAAGATGTGCTCTTGTTTCCAGCAGTTATGACCTATGAGAATTTAATTATCAGCTCATATCTGTTACTGTTAAGATGTTAAGAGGGAGATCACCATTTGCAAACTGAAAGCTTTCTGTGTAGCCTCACCATAATTGATTTTTCTTTTCATTAAAATTCTTGAGACATGATACTCAAGAAAAGTTGGAAAGGTCTTTGTAAAGCTTTATTAGCATGTAACATATGCCCGAAGAAAAGAACCAATGTAAATTCCCTGTATATATTTATAATGATAACAAATTAGTAGAACTTGGCTGACCATAAATGATTAAAATATGCTGTGGCATTTAGGCAGCATTTCTAGGCTCTGAAAGGGTACTCACTGAAAGAGGCATGTTATTAGAAGCATTTCAGTGTATGTCAAAGGAAGGTAGATTCAAACACCTCAGCTCTGTTTTGCATGAAATTCTATAATAATCAACTTTCTAGATGCTTAAATACATGTCAAATGTTTTTGATATTTTACAATTCAAACTCAAAAAATCTCCATCTTTTTTAAAACATGTCTAAGTTCACATTCTAATGATTGCCCTTCTTAAATGTCTACATTTATAATGTATACATACAGGAAAAGCAATGCTACAGTACGGATTGCACACCATTGTTAACTGGAAAAAAATGTACTAGCTGAAAGTTGAGAGTTATATTTTATTTGGAGGACTTTCTGAATATTTCAGATGTTGGGACACAACATCTCAGATCACTCTAAGAAAACTGTTTCACCAGAATTGAAAGATAACGTGTACCCCAATGTTCATCGCAGCACTGTTTATAATAGCCAGGACATGGAAGCAACCTAGATGTCCATCAGCAGATGAATGGATAAGAAAGCTGTGGTACATATACACAATGGAGTATTACTCAGCCATTAAAAATAATACATTTGAATCAGTTCTAATGAAGAGGATGAAACTTGAACCTATTATACAGAGTGAAGCAAGCCAGAAAGAAAAACACCAATACAGTATACTAACACATATATATGGAATTTAGAAAGATGGTAACAACAACCCTGTATGTGAGACAGCAAAAGAGTCACAGATGTATAGAACAGTCTTTTGGACTCTGTGGGAGAGGGAGGGGGGGATAATTTGGGAGAATGGCATTAAAACATGTATAATATCATATAAGAAACAAATCGCCAGCCAGGTTTGATGCAGGACACAGGAAGCTTGGGGCTGGTGCACTGGGATGACCCAGAGGGATGGTACGGGGAGGGAGGTGGGAGGGGGGTTCAGGATGGGGAACATGTGTACACCCGTGGTGGATGCATGTTGATGTATGGCAAAACCCATACAATATTGTAAAGTAAAATAATAATAATAAATAAAATAAAGAAAAAAGAAAACTGTTTCAAAGAGGCAAGGGTTGGGTAAGCAGGGATGTATAGGTGTTTTTGCAACAAAAGACCTTGTAGTCAGAACATCAAAAGATTACTGTTAATAAAAGAAAACCAGATTTCTCAAGTTAAGGAATTTAGTGCTTTTGTATATATGGGTAGATGCAAGAGTTACAGTTCAGTCACTCAGTCATGTCCAACTCTTTGCGACCCCATGGACTGAAGCATGCCAGGCCTCCCTGTCCATCACCAACTCCCAGAGTTTACTCAAATGCATGTCCATTGTATTGGTGATGCCATCCAACCATCTCATCTTCTATCATCCCCTTCTTCTACTGCCTTCAGTCTTTCCCAGCATCAGGGTCTTTTCAAATGAGTCAGTTCTTTGCATCAGGTGGTCAAAGTATTGGAGTTTCCACTTCGGCATCAGTCCTTCCAATGAATATTCAGGACTGATTTCCTTTAGGATAGACTGGTTGAATCTCCTTGCAGTCCAAGAGACTCTCAAGAGTCTTCTCCAACACCACAGTTCTAAAGCATCAGTGCTTTAGCACTCAGCTTCCTTTATGTCCAGCTGTCATATCCATACATGACTACTGGAAAAATCATAGCTATGACTAGATGGACCTTTTTGGCAAACTAATGTCTCTACTTTTTTAATAAGCTGTCTAGGTTGGTCATAGCTTTTCTTCCAAGGAGCAAGCATTTTTTAATTTCATGGCTGCAGTTACCATCGGCAGTTATTTTGGAGTCCTCCAAAATAAAGTCTGTCACTGTTTCCCCATCTATTTGCCATGAAGTGATGGGACCAGATGTCATGATCTTCTTTTCTGAATGTTGAGTTTTAAGCCAACATTTTCACACTCTTCTTTCATTTTCTTCAAGTTTCTTTAGTTATTCTTTGCTTTCTGCCATAAGGGTGGTACCATTTGCATAGCTGAACTTATTGATATTTCTCCAGCAATCTTGATTCTAGCTTTTGCTCCATCCAGCCCAGCATTTCACATGATGTACTCTGAATATAAGTTAAACAAGCAGAGTGACAGTATACAGCCTCAGTGTACTCCTTTCCCGATTTGGAACCAGTCTGTTGTTCCATGTCCAGTGGAACTGTTGCTTCTTGACTGCCGGGGACCAGCCCCGGCTGATCCAGGGTATTCGAAGGAGAGACGGCGTAGGCGAGGATCAGGATACAGTAGCTTCAATTAGATATTAATTAAAGATATAAAGAGTAATAGAATAAGGATAGCTCAGTAGGAAAATTCAGTGGAGAAAAGAGGCTGAGCAGCTTGGTTTACGCGGGAGACCAATAAAACTTCAAGACAAGAAGTTTGCACCACTTACGTAGGCCGCAGGCGTCCTTCCGTTCTCCCGAAGGAGAGGAGACACTGAGGCCTCCCCGGTCGGATCTTAGAAGCCCAGGCATAATTAGTAAGCATGGTGGGTTCCGCGCTCCAGATGGAGACTCAGCCAGAGTGAGAGAGAGCGACATGGGGAGACCAGTATTTCAAGAAACTGATCCCAATTCTTTATTTTCCAGAGTCTGTTTTTATACACTAAGATGTTATACAAAAGTCACGTGGGGACAGCAGTCCTGACTTTTATCAAAGTCAGGTGCTTCATACAAATGTATACAGAGGTCTTAGGGGTGTTACATCATCTTCTGGCCAGGGGGGCCTGCTGACAATTTACGACCCTCTCCTTGTGACAGCGGTCAGTCAATCAGGACACTTATTTCTCCAGGGCTGATTATTCTCAAAACAGACGCCACCCAAATAAAGTTACATTCCTACAGGGTGAGGGTGTAGTGGGTTTTAGTTAAGGAAAGAATTTACTTAGCCTAAGGTCTAACGTGATTAATATCAAAGGTTAATTCTATATATTCATTAATGTGTGTAAGGGCAGGGGATGTGGAGACTTAGCAACAAACATTGGCTCAACAAATGAAAAACCCTTCACCAATACAATTTCTAATCAGCCCATTATACTTATACTAATAGTTTTCTAACTTTTCTAAGGAACCTGTTTTTAGAAGGTTTAAAGCATCTCGTGCCTCTCACGGTTGGGAGGCTGTGAGCAATCACATGTGGCCGGAGGAGCCTGTCAGGCAGGCTAGAGAACCTTCAGAGGAGTTTGTAGGTTAAAACACTCTTATCACGCCCAGGAATTATTATAAACTGGAGCTCTAAGTTAACTCCTTCTCCAAAAGAGGTGGTAGGGGACAGCCCCCCGTAAAGTCAGAGGTGTAGGTGAGCACAAAGTAGTAAAGTAGGCAGGCTCTGGTTATGGGGGTAGACGCTCGAGGATTTCCAGGGGGACTCCTGAGGCTCGATCCCGCCTTTGCGTATGTCGAGCCTCCTTCCTCATGACCTTTGTCACGGGCGGAGTACCTCACTCTGGCCCCCAACACTTGACCTTCATATAGATTTCTCAGGAGGCAGGTCAGGTGGTCAGGTATTCCTGTCTCTTGATAAATTTTCTACAGTTTGCTAATCCACACAGTCAAAGGCTTTGATATAGTCAATAAAGCAGAAGTAGAGGATTTTCTGGAATTCTCTTGCTTTTTCAATGATCCAACGGATGTGAGCAATTTGTTCTCTTGTTCCTCCTCCTTTTCTAAATCCAGCTTGAACATCTGGAATTTCATGGTTCACATACTGTTGAAGCCTCACTTGGAGAATTTTGAGCATTACTTTGGTAGTGTGTGAGATGAGTGCAATTGCATGGTAGTTTTAACATTTTATGGCATTGTCTTTCTTTGGAATTGGAATGAAAACTGACCTTTTCCAGTCCTGTGATCACTGCTGTTTTCCAAATTTGCTGGTATATTGAGTGCAGCACTTTCACAGCATCATCTTTTAGGATTTGAAATAGCTCAACTGAAATTCCATCACCTCCACTAGCTTTGTTCTTAGTGATGAGGCCCACTTGACTTTGCATTTTAGGATGTCAGCTCTAGGTAAGTGATCACACCATCGTGGTTGTCTGGGTCATGAAGATCTTTTTTGTACAGTTCTTCTGTGTATTGAGGCTACCTCTTCTTAATATCTTCTGCCTGTTAGGTCCATACCATTTCTGTCCTTTATTGAGCCCATCTTTGCATGAAATGTTCCCTTAGTATCTCAAGTTTCTTGAAGAGATCTCTAGTCTTTCACATTCTGTTGTTTTCCTCTATTTCTTTTCATTGATCACTGAGGAAGGCTTTCTTATCTCTCCTTGCTATTCTTTGGATCTCTGCATTCAAATGGGTATATCTTTCCTTTTCTCCTTTGCCTTTCACTTCTCTTTTCTCAACTATTTGTAAGATCTCCTTAGACAACCCTTTTGCCTTTTTGCATTTCTTTTTCTTGGGGATGGTCTTGGTCACTGCCTCCTGTACAGTGTCATGAACCTCTCTCCATAGTCCTTCAGGCACTCTGTCTATCAGATCTAATCCCTGGAATTTGTTTGTCACTTTCACTGTATAATTGTAAGGGATTTGATTTGGGTCATGCCTGAATGGTCTAGTGGTTTTCCCTGCTTTCTTCAATTTAAGCCTGAGTTTTGCAATAAGGGATTCATGATCTGAGCTACAGTCAGCTCCTGGTCTTGTTTGCTGACTGTATAGAGCTTCTTCATCTTTGACTGCAAAGAATATAGTCAATCTGATTTTGGTATTGACCATTCAATGATGTCCACATGTAGAGTCTTGTCTTATGTTGTTGGAAAAGGGTGTTTGCTATGACCAGTGCATTCTCTTGGCAAAACTATATTAGCCCTTGCCCTGCTTCATTCTGTACTCCAAGGCCAAATTTGCCTGTTACTCCAGGTGTCTCTTCACTTCCTACTTTTGCATTCCAGTCCCCTATAATGAAAAGGACATCTTTTTGGGTTGTTAGTCCTAGAAGGTCTTGTAGATCTTCATAAAACCATCCAACTTCAGCTTCTTCAGCATTACTGGTTGGGGCATAGACTTGGATTACTGTGATATTGAATGATTTGCCTTGGAAACGAACCAAGATCATTCTCTCGTTTTTGAGATTGCACCCAAGAGTCGGACATGACGAGCGACTTCACTTTCACTTTTCACTTTCATGCACTGGAGAAGGAAATGGCAACCCACTGCAGTGTTCTTGTCTGGAGAGTACCAGGGATGGGGGAGCCTGGTGGGCTGCCGTCTATGGGGTCGCACAGAGTCGGACACGATTGAAGCTACTTAGCAGCAGCAGCAACTGCATTTCAGACTCTCTTATTGACTATGATGGCTACTCCATTTCTTCTAAGGGATTCTTGCCCACAGTAGTAGATATAATGGTCATCTGAGTTTAGATGCAAGAGTTTAGGCTCACTGAATCATACCTACCTTTGATATGCACTTCAGCTATCTGGGGCCAGTATCCTGTGTTTCCTCATCCTGAGTTTGCCCAGGCAGCATTGTGGGGGTGGTAACAGTGGCTGACTATTAGATGAGCTTAACACTGGGTGGCCCCTTTGTCTCCATCCTGAGTTCCTTCAGGGCTCACCATCTGGGCAGATGTAATGTGTTTGATGGCTGTTAACATCCTTTATTTACTTCTGTGGCAGGCAATATTTTATTTCTCACCAGTGAAATTTAGCTATTGTTATAATTGGGTGATTTGTATGATTTCAGGTGTACAAAAATCCATGTTTTATAACTGAGATTCAAGCAAAAGTCACTGTACTAAAAATCTTTGTTGGGTGGGAAATAGTCTCAGCCTGTGGATATATAGAACAGACCACTAAAATTAAGACAAATGGATAGACTCTAAAGTTGCTGTTTTTCCTTCCACAAATTCCATTAGATCTCATGCATCTGTCTATGATTTAAGTTTAGCAAATCAGTATTGATGGAAGAATTTGAAATTGCTGAGCCTAATGTACAGCAGCGGTTTTGATTTTAGGGCAGTGTTTATCATTGCGACTTTTTTAGACATTGTTTTGTAGCACATATATTTAATTAAATTGGACATGCCTAAAAATGCCATAAACTTAACCAAATGGCATGTGTGTGCTAAAACATTCATGATGTAGCTAACTACATGTAGTGTTATTTAATTAAGCTCAACATCTTCCAGGTGGTCCAACACATGAATAACTTTTGAAATCACTAAACTATAAAAATATCATTATTTCACATTTGGGCTTTTAGCCCAATTGCTAAGGAAATATCAGTGGGAATGATTATTATTCCCATTGCCAGTCATTTATACAACAACATGAATTTACGAGTTCTCTTTTTATTATTCTCTAGCACCCTGTTTATTTTATGATAACTTTTATCACAAACTATAATTAATTATTACTTAAATTTTCTTCTGGCCTCTCTCCCACACTAGACAGTAAATTCTCAATTTTATCTCAGAGCCCAGCCCGTCTCAAAGCAAAAGCATAATAAATATTTGTTGATTAAATTCATCTGATAGAAATCTGTGTACCAACTTCCAGTCTGGGGGGTGTGTGTGTGTGTGTGTGTGTGTGTGTGTGTGTATGCATTCATTGGTTCTTTGACAAATTGACTAAGTAGCTATAAGATGAAACAAGTAGAGTCTGTGGATTCCTGAGTTTGAACCTGATATCAGATGTGGCGCTAACTATAAAGGGTGCTACTGGAAACCGCAGGAGACTCCCCAAGTCTAAAGCAGATATATACACAAAGATGATGCATACTTCAAAATCCGTGCTCATTTTGATGTAAGAAGATAAAGCAGAGTGTTAAAAGTGTCAAACACCAAAGCTGACCAGTAATTGAAATGGTAAAACAAATTTTATTCAGGACTATTGCAACTGGGGGCTTCCCTAGTGGCTCAGACGGTAAACAATCCACCTGCAATGCAGAAGACCTGGGTTTGATCCCTGGGTTGGGAAGATCCCTCCAAGAAGGGAATGGCAACCTACTCCAGTGTTCTTATCTGGTGAATCCCATGGACAGAGGAGCCTGGTGGGCTGACGTCCATGGAGTTGCAAACAGTTGGACACAACTGAGCAACTAACACTTTCACTCTCATATAACAGAAGTCAATTCCAAATACATCACAGGAAAAATGTGAATTTATAGCCATGGAGTAGGGTGGAAGAATAATTATTACATGGACACTTCAGAGATAACAATAGGATTCTTGCTGAAGACAGGCCAGAGTGATCAGACGTCACCTGGGAGTTGGTGGGGGATGAGGAACCTAATCAGATATGTAAAGTGGGAGGATATCAAGGGTGGGAGGTTCTGATTAAACTGACTTAGATGGCTTCCTGATGAAACTGAATTTTATATGGAAGTGCACAGGCCTCAGAGAATGTTCAGGAATTTGATAAAAGTTTGGTCAAAGAATCTTTGTCAAAAGCAGAAGTAGTAACCCTAGCTCATGATAAGTGCTGATTTGGCCTTATAACAAACTCTGTAATACAAGGGACCTTTAAAAAACTTTTTAATTGCTTTTCAGTAATACCAATATTTGTAGGTTATAGAGATAATGTACATCCTCCCATCTGTATATTGGAATTATTTCTTTCACTTTACTAAATTAGATCCCAGTTCACTTGTTGAGAACATTATTTCCATACCTTTGTTCTAAAGAACATAACTATCACAGGAAGCCATTAAGCACAGCTCTGTTCTATTTGAAAAGATAATTAAGACAAACCTTTGATATGTTGGTGCCTATGTCCCCTAGGTTCCCCATTGTACATAACTCTACTGCGAACAGATTTGGTTTTGTTTTTCCTGCTTTCAATATCAAGTACATAGCCTCCTGTGGTTTTGACCAGAGCTGCTTCCTGGAGAAGGAAATGGCAAACCACTCCAGTGTTCTTGCCTGGAGAATCCCAGGGACAGGGGAGTCTGGTGGGCTGCCATGTGTGG
The DNA here is from genome assembly GCF_027580195.1 of Bos mutus. Classification (NCBI taxonomy): domain Eukaryota; kingdom Metazoa; phylum Chordata; class Mammalia; order Artiodactyla; family Bovidae; genus Bos; species Bos mutus. Next base: position 27,916,851 of record NC_091638.1, read on the forward strand.
GGTCGCACAGAGTCAGACACGACTGAAGCAACTTAGCAGCAGCAGCAGCTTGCTGGCCACATGAGAAAATCCATGTGACATATGTTTTGGTTCTTTTTTTCTTTATCTCAGTGACTGGCACAGGCAGACACTGCCTCCATTCCCTCTCTCCAAGCATAGTAGGATGTCCATCAGCTGTGCTGGACTCCTGCCGGTCAATGTCATCCTGGAGTAGCTAGGCCTTCAACCCAGTGCTCTTAACATCTTTGTATATTACCTGTGATCATAAGTAGGAATTTTTCCGAGGCACCCTTTCTACCTTTCAACTTTGGAAGTAGAAAATCCTCAACTAGAGGAGGAGGGACCAGGAAATGAAGCCAGCTTTCCCCAAATGTGGTATTTGAACTCTGGATAATGGAAACCCTCCTCAGTAACTGATTGACTTCCACCCACAGTCTGACCGTGGACACCTTTGAGTTCCTTCATTTAAGATGCTGTCTGTTCCTCCATTTCCTGACACAATTTTTTCTTAAGCTCTTTCCGTTTTTCCACCTGTTCACTTTCTAAATAGATTTTGTTCTGAGACCATTTGCTGCATACATCATATCCCATTGTTTTATGTTTTGTTCTATTTTTTCCTTTTTCTTATCTTAGACTCTTACAGATTTTGTCACTTTTTTCCAGAACCCATTATTAGACTTCACGTTTTCTCAGTTCAGTTCAGTTCAATCACTGTTGTGTCTGACTCTTTGTTACCCATGGACTGCAGCATGCTAGGCCTCCCTGTCCATCACCAACTCCCAGAGCTTACTCAAACTCATGTCCATTGAGTTGATGATGCCATCCAACCATCTCATCCTCTGTCGTCCCCTTCTCCTCCTGCCTTCTATCTTTCCGAGCATCAGGGTCTTTTCCAATGAGTCGGTTCTTTGCATCAGGTGGCCAAAGTATTGGAGTTTCAGCTTCAGCATCAGTCCTTCCAGTGAATATTCAGGACTGATTTCCTTTATGATGGACTGGTTGGATCTCCTTGCAGTCCAAGGGACTATCAAGAGTCTTTCCCAACACCACAGTTCAAAAGCATCCATTCTTTGGCACTCAGCTTTGTTTCTAGTCCAACTCTCACATCCATACATGACTCCTGGAAAACCCATAGCTTTAACTAGATGGATCTTTGTTGGCAAAGTAATGTCTCTGCTTTTTAATATGCTGTCTAGTTTGGTGATAGCTTTTCTTCTAAGGAACAAGTGTCTTTTAATTTCATGGCTGCAGTCACCACATTTCCTACTCCCGTTTATAATTTCTATCTTCTGTATCTATGTTCTTTTAACTTCCTTCAGCTTGACAGGTGGCGCAGTGGTAAAGAATCCTGCCAATGCAGAAGACATGGGTACTATTCCTGGGTCAGGAGGATCCCCTAAAGTAGGTAATGGCAAGCCGTTCCTGTATTCTTGCCTGGAAAATTCTATGGACAGAGGGGCCTGGTGGTCTATAGGCCATGGGGTGGCAAAGAGTTGGACACAACTGAGCACATGTGCACATAACCTGACACTGGAGTATCTTCCCTTGGTATTTTGTTGGCTCATTTGACTAAATGCAATAAACCATAAGCCTGGAGACACTAACTTCAGAGGTCACTTATTTGTCCTCCACCATCCTATATCCATTTGCCCTCCAGGAAGCCATTCTTTCCCCCTTCACAGCTGTATATTTTAGATGAAGTTAACTGCATGCAATCATGTAGTAGTAAACATTGAATCAATGCTTTGGGGGCACATTCATTTATATATTATCTAAGGTAGCTTTTACACTACTTTGCAGATGAATCAATGCTTGAACCAGTGCTTTTGTGTGTAAGGAAAAAACAAAAGCCCCAATTTGTAATGCTTTCTGATGCCTATGGGGTAAATATTCCTATAGCTGATCTCAAGTTACAAGTCACTGAATATAATGTTTGAAACATGCAAACATACTATTTCATAATATTTTCATCATAAAGAAACACTCAAATAATCTCAAGAGTATCTATCAGGAGTAAACAAACTTTTTCTGTGAAAAGCTGGATAGCAAATACTCTAGGTTTGCCAGCCATAAGTTCTCAGTCACAACTACTCTACTCTGTCAATGTGGTGTGAAAGCCGCCTTAGATAATATGTAAATGAATGTGTTCCAATAATACTGTTTAAAAAAATCAGCTACAGATTGGATTTGACATGAGGGCTATAATTTACTGATCTTTGGCATAGATAATGGTCAAGTGTAGTAAAGCAGTTAAGTGATGGATTTTGAGTATTTGCTGCCTTTGTTTTTCATATTATTTATTTAATTGCACATTTATATATTTAATACTGAATAATGTCTTATCGAACCTCCATTTGGAAAGTTTTCTCCTAAATTAACAATTTAACTTTGTGAACCAGTACAAACCAGTGCTGGCTCATCACTGAATTTATACCTGCTTGAGGTGTGGTCTCTCAGTGACTGAGGTAACCAGTGTATTCAAAAACCTTAAAGATTTTTATGGGTTTGGAACATAGGGAAATGACCCAATGCAGGAGAAGAGATTCATGAAAATATTTATGTTTAGTCGAGCCTATAGAAAGTAAGATTTATTCCAGAAAAGCAACCAAAAGAAAACATCTTCTTTTAGTTCCATTAGGTAAATATAGGAGTGTGATACGAATCCTGGAACAGTGGGAACCATTTACAACCATGAGGGGAGAGCCTGGATGCTTTTACAGGGACATTCACTGTTTAAATCCTGAGAACTGAATTGTTACCATGAAGGAAAGAAGAGAGACAGGAAGGTGCACCCTTAGTAACATTACCTGAGTGGCTGGATCAAATCTTGCCTGAAAGCTGGACTACTTTTTAATCTTAAGAAAGTAAATATCCTTCATTGTTTGAGTCAGTTTAATAGCACTCCCTTTCAACCCAAAGGTTTGCCACTAAGGCATCTGTTCATTCTGCTTTTCACAAGTTTCTTTCTACTCTGGGTAACACACAAACATTACTGCCACTAAGGGAGAAGTCTTGATGCAGTTCGAATTTAAGTATCTTATTTATTTCCTAGCTATTTGCCTTTTTCTCATTCGCCCTTGTGGGCACCTTATTTCCTCTTGAATGATGGGTAAAGATGTGTTATGTGATTGTATATTTATAGGCTGTTCTCAAACTTGGTGATCCATCCAAGTCATCTAAATGCTTTAGAAAAATAGAGATATTGAGGCCTTACTGTTTAGGATTCTTCAGTAGGTCCGAGGTGGGACTTGGGTATCAAAATTCTGGATAGTTGCGAGTCTGATATATTGTTTTGATTTAGAGCCCCTGTTTGTCGTATGTGCATTTCCCTGCTGGTTTTGATAGACCTAGAGCATGTAGAGAAGAAATAATTCACTGGAAAAAATGAATCTTGTGAACTCTGTTATCCATTTATATGAGGAAAATAGCTAACAATTTATGTATATTTCCATTCAGTCATTTTTCCCATAACTATTATTTGATGTCTTCCATTTGCCAGACAAATGGAAATGAATAATTTTTGGACACTGGAGGCACAGGACCAAGGCAGAAGAGGTCCCTGCCCTCATGAAGTTTGTAGTCTAATGGCAGAGGCAGGCAATGACAAGCAAACACATGAATGGGTCATTATAGAGTCATAATGCCATGAGGAAATAAATATGATCATGCAGGTGGTTTTACTGACAGTGCCAGGACTAGGGCGAGAGAAGTCCTATGCACTTGTTTGACCCTGAGAATGCATGCCTTCTTTGGGTAAGCTAGCCATTCAAAAAACTGCTGGGGAAAGGCTAACTACTCACTCATCCATTCAGCAAATAGTGATGACCTACCAGGTGCTGGATGAAACGTGGTGAAGTCAGTTCCCTTGTAAAGGACACAGGGCCTCATGAGTACAGAAATAGAACTAATAGGATAGTGTTTAAGGTGATTTATTCCCTTTGAATGGGTTAAAAATGTGCAAAGTTCAATATTCAGAAGGTATACAGGTCAACACTGAAAACAGATTTCTTTTCTCCTATCCTCCAGCAACCCAGTTCCCTCCTGTAAAACAACACGTTACATGTTTCCTGAGGGTTCTTCTGCTGCCAAGTCGCTTCAGTCGTGTCCGACTCTGTGCGACCCCACGGACTGCAGCCTACCAGGCTTCTCCATCCATGGGATTCTCCAGGCAAGAACATTGGAGTGGGTTGCCATTTTCTTCGTCAATGCATGAAAGTGGAAAGTGAAAGTGAAGTCACTCAGTCGTGTCTGACTCTTAGCGACCCCATGGACTGCAGCCTACTAGGCTCCTCCATCCATGGGATTTTCTGGGCAACAGTACTGGAGTGGGGTGCCATTGTCTTCTCCTGAGGGTTCTTCAAGAGATCCTAAAAGCAGATCTCGGGGTATGTGGTTTTTGGTGGGAGGCAGGTGGTTCCACAAATAGTGGCATCCTGTGCATGTTACATTAAATCTGGCTTGCTTTTAGTTTGGTAATATGTACTGGACACTTTTCCACATCATGTACACATAATGGATCTTGGCTGTACCATAACTTATTTAATGAGATCCACATTGAAAAATGGATAGGGAAAAAAGATGGATAGGTTGTTTGCAATCATTTGCCATGATACTTTTGCAAGGAATTTTCTTACCTAGTCATCTTTTAAGACATCTGAAACTATCCAGAAAATACATTCTTTGAAGTGGAATTGTTGGGGTCAAAGGATATAAGCATTTGTGATCTTAAAGATATTCACAAATTGTCCTCAGTACAGATTGTGCCAATTGACATTCTCACCAAAACTTCATGAGATTATCTTTGTTGATGCAACTCACCAGCTATTGTCTCTGTCTATCTAAGTGGCAGTTATTTTAATTTGTATTTGTTTTTTTTTTAATTTTTATTTTTTAACTTTACAATATTGTATTGGTTTTGCCATATATCAACATAAATCTGCCACAGGTATACAAGTGTTCCCCATCCTGAACCCTCCTCCCTCCTCCCTCCCCGTACCATCCCTCTGGGTCGTCCCAGCGCACCAGCCCCAAGCATCCAGTATCGTGCATCAAACCTGGACTGGCGACTCGTTTCACATATGATATTATACATGTTTCAATGCCATTCTCCCAAATCATCCTACCCTCTCCCTCTCCCACAGGGTCCAAAAGACTGTTCTATATGTGTATTTGATTTTTCTTATAAGTAAAGTTAAACTTTTTTAAAAAAAAACATTATGACAGTTGATCTATAATGTTGTATTTCGGGTGTACAACAAAGTGTTTCAGATATACACATGCATGTATTCACTGTTTTTCAGATCCCTTACCCACATAGGTTATTACAGAATATTGAGTAGAGTTCCCTATGCTATATAGTAGGTACTTATTGGTTATCTATTTTATACATAGTAGTGTGTGGCACCCCACTCCAGTACTCTTGCCTGGAAAATCCCATGGATGGAAGAGCCTGGTAGGCTGCAGTCCATGGGGTCACTAAGAGTCAGACACGACTGAGCGACTTCACTTTCACTTTTCACTTTCATGCATTGGAGGAGGAAATGGCAACCCACTCCAACGTTCTTGCCTGGAGAATCCCAGGGACAGGGGAGTCTGGTGGGCTGCCATCTATGGGGTTGCAGAGTCGGACACGACTGAAGTGACTTAGCAGCACCAGTGTGTATATGTCATCCCAAACTCCTAATTTATACCCACCTCATGTTTTCTCTTTGGTAATTGTAAGTTTGTTTTTGAAATCTGTGAGTCTGTTTCTGTTTTGTAAATGTTATGCTAAGTCACTTCAGTCGTGTCCGACTCTGTGCGACCCCAGAGACGGCAGCCCACCAGGCTCCGCCGTCCCTGGGATTCTCCAGGCAAGAACACTGGAGTGGGTTGCCACTTCCCTCTCCAATGCATGAAAGTGAAAAGTGAAAGGGAAGTCGCTCAGTCGTGTCTGACTCTTAGCGATCCCATGGAGTGCAGCCCACCAAGCTCCTCCATCCATGGGATTTTCCAGGCAAAGTACTGGAGTGGGGTGCCATTGCCTTCTCTGGTTTTGTAAATAAGTGCACTTATACCATTTTAAAATTATGTTCCACATATGAGTGATTTCATATAATATTTGACTTTCTCTGACTTACGTCACTTAGTATGACAACCTGTAGGTCCGTGCATGTTGCTGCAGATGGCATTATTTTGTTATTTTTTTATTGCTGAGTAATATCCCATTGTGGGCTCCCCAGGTGGCTGAGGCTTCCCTTGTGGCTTAGCTGATAAAGAATCCGCCTGCAGTGTGGGAGACCTGGGTTCTATCCCTGGGTGGGGAAGATCCCCTGGAGAAGGGAAAGGCTACCACTCCAGTATTCTGGCATGGAGAATTCCATGGGGTCCATGGGGTCGCAAAGAGTCGGACACGACTGGGCAACTTTCACTTTCACTTTATGGTGTCTCAGTGGTAAAGAATCTGCCTACCAAGCACTAGATGTGAGTCTGATCCCTGGGTCAGGAAGATCCCCTGGAGAGAAAAATGGCAACCCACTCCAGTATTCTTGCTTGGGAAATCCTATGGACAGAGGGGCCTGGTGTGCTGCAGTCCATGGGATCACAGAGTCGGACACAATTATCAACTAAATAACAACAACAACAATGTTTCATTGTATATATGTACCTTGTCTTCCTTATCCATACCTCTGCTGATGGACATTTAGGTTGCTTTCATGTCGTGACTAGTCTTGAATCAGAGATGAATCCAAAAATGTGTTGCTGTGATTTATGTCTAAATGTGTTCTGCTTATGTTTTTCTGTAAGAGTTTTATGGTGTCCAGCCTTACCTTTAGATCTTTGACCCATTTTGAGGTTTTTTTTGTGTATGATGTTAGAGAATATTGTAATTTCTTTCTGTTAAGCATAGCTGTTCAGTTTTCCCAGCACCACCTATTGAAGAAACTCTCTTTTCTCCATTGTATATTCTTGCCTCCATTGTCATAGATAAATTGACCATAGGTGCTTGGGTTTACTTCTGGGCTTTCTATCCTGTCCCATTGAAGTATATTTCTGTTTTTGCACCAGTATCATACTATTTTGATGACCAAAGATTTGTAGTAAAATCCAAGGTCAGGAAGCCTGATTCTTCTAGTTGTTTTTCTTTCTCAGGATTCCTTTCGTTATTCAAAGCCTTTTGTTTTTCCACACAAATTTAAAAATTTGTTGCACTAGTTCCTTGAAAAATACCATTGGTAACTTGATAGGGATTGTACTGAATCTGCAAATTGCCTTGAGTGATATGAGCTTTCTAAAAATGTATGTTTAAATGTCAGTTTTATTCATCTGTGAATTTTTGCTTCATGTCTCAGGCAAAATTTTTTTTTCATTGAGTTGTTAACCTTTTAATTTTTGATTTGCAATATTTATTTTTATGTAAAGAAAAATGGAAACTCTGTTTAGTGATTTATATTGCAAATACTACTTACCAAAAATATCATTGGATTTCATTAGTCATTTTTCCTATGTAAAATATTATTTTTAAGCCAGATATAACCAATTTCTTGCGTTAAATATTCCACCATGTTTTATTCTAGAAGATGCTTGTGTTTTTTCATGTATAATTGCTGATCCTTCTGGAATTTATCTAATTAAATCCAGTAAGTTAGAGATACAACTGTTATTTCGAGGATCTCCATCTCCCCTCCCTGACATACTACACTCACTTTATCAAACTACAATCAATTTACAATATACATTTGGGTCTAATTCTAAAGTCTGATTTTTCTTCCATTGACTTAGAACAATAAGTTTTGAGGGATAGAGTAAGAAGGAACTGGAAAAATCTAGCAAATCTAGCAACAGAGCTGTCCAGATTACCAGAGTCAAGGGTCTGGGTGTACTCAGTGAGATATAAAAGATGGCAAACTACTAAACGAAGAGAAAAAGGCACCAAAATGGTCACAGAGGTCAGGGGGCAGGTTGATCTGTGAACTCTCTCTTCTAGCACAGTTTTCCCCAAGGTGAGTTGCAAGTTTGGGGTTTTTCTCCAGTTGGGGTTTTTATGTAGGCTTCAGATCATATCAGATCAGATCAGTCGCTCAGTCGTGTCCACCTCTTTGCGACCCCATGAATCGCAGCACGCCAGGCCTCCCTGTCCATCACCAACCCCCGGAGTTCATCCAGACTCACGTCCATCGAGTCAGTGATGCCATCCAGCCATCTCATCCTCTGTCGTCCCCTTCTCCTCCTGCCTCCAATCCCTCCCAGCATCAGAGTCTTTCCCAATGAGTCAACTCTTCGCATGAGGTGGCCAAAATACTGGAGTTTCAGCTTTAGCATCATTCCTTCCAAAGAAATCCCAGGGCTGATCTCCTTCAGAATGGACTGGTTGGATCTCCTTGCAGTCCAAGGGACTCTCAAGAGTCTTCTCCAACACCACAGTTCAAAAACATCAATTCTTCAGCGCTCAGCCTTCTTTACAGTCCAACTCTCACATTCATACATGACCACAGGAAAAACCATAGCCTTGACTAGATGAACCTTTGTTGGCAAAGTAACGTCTCTGCTTTTGAATATGCTATCTAGGTTGGTCATAACTTTCCTTCCAAGGAGTAAGCATCTTTTAATTTCATGGCTGCAGTCACCATCTGTAGTGATTTTGGAGCCCAGAAAAATAAAGTCTGACGCTGTTTCCACTGTTTCCCCATCTATTTCCCATGAAGTGATGGGACCAGATGCCATGATCTTCATTTTCTGAATGTTGAGCTTTAAGCCAACTTTTTCACTCTCCTCTTTCACTTTCATCAAGAGGCTTTTTAGTTCCTCTTCACTTTCTGCCATAAGGGTGGTGTCATCTGCATATCTGAGCTTATTGATATTTCTCCTGGCAATCTTGATTCCAGCTTGTGTTTCTTCCAGTCCAGCGTTTCTCATGATGTTCTCTGCATATAAGTTAAATAAGCAGGATGATAATATACAGCCTTGACGTACTCCTTTTCCTATTTGGAACCAGTCTGTTGTTCCATGTCCAGTTCTAACTGTTGCTTCCTGACCTGCATACAGATTTCTCAAGAGGCAGATCAGGTGGTCTGGTATTCCCATCTCTTTCAGAATTTTCCACAGTTCATTGTGATCCACACAGTCAAAGGCTTTGGCATAGCAATAAAGCAGAAATACATGCTTTTCTGGAACTCTCTTGCTTTTTCCATGACCCAGCAGATGTTGGCAATTTGGTCTCTGGTTCCTCTGCCTTTCCTAAAACCAGCTTGAACATCAGGAAGTTCATGGTTCACATATTGCTGAAACCTGGCTTGGAGAATTTTGAGCATTACTTTACTAGCGTGTGAGATGAGTGCAATTGTGCGGTAGTTTGAGCATTCTTATGTAGGCTTAAGTAACCCAAAGACAAGAACGCCTGAGTACAACTGGGGTCACATCCACATCTGTCCTGAATGTCCCCAGAGCTGAGCTCCTTCCCTTTTGACTGGAGGTCTTAGGCTTTTTTTTAACCTTAGAGTTGTCTATCATACTCAGGAAATCCATGCATGCACTTCCATCCAGTACAATCTGGCTGGCACTGTGTGTCTGGAGGCCACGGGTGCTGGGGAGCTGAACACACACCACTCCTGGGCCAGTCTGCCTGGCTCAGTGGGCACTGAGGCTGCTCTCCTGTTGTTCCACTGTGCTGCCCTGGGGCTGCTGCTGGGCACTCACTGAGAAATGTGTGAAATACCCTTCTTCCCACTCTTCATTGATCTTGATCACGTAGAACCTGAAGTAACCCTGCTGGTATCTCGAATCTTACAGACTTTCATGAACTTGCCTCTTGACACCTCTGCCCATAGTCTCTTTTCCCACTAGGGCTCGAAATATGTCCATCAGGAGGGACCACTGGATGAGAGACAACCAGTTCATAATATGCTTCTTATCACCGTTTCCATCTTCCGCAGGAGCCCCTGCATTGAGAAACTTAAACAAAATCCAAACAAACAAGACAAAAATCAAAAATGTTTTCTTTCTCCTGCTTATACCAAAACACCTGACAAAAACAACAAAGTGAGCTTTGTCCCTCCACTGAAATACAATGAGTGCTTGGGGGCAGGTGGGGTTGGGTGCTAGGCAGTTGATTAAATCCAAAACCCAGGCATGTGTCTAATCAGGGTGTGCCCAAGTCAGGGTGAGCTGGATGACAAATGTGACTGTGGCATTGTTCATGAAGTCCCTTCTCTTCCGTTTTTCAGAGCTGGAACAATAATTTTAAGATGCTGTAACTTAACTTTGCCTCCAAGCACACAAAATCAATGATCTAACTGTAGAGAGTCTCCAAATACTCATTTAGATTTCCTCTCTCAAATAGGAATGTAATTTAAAGTGTCTGGTTTTCTTTCCACAGGAATTGCACATATAAAGTGATTTTTAAAAATTTTAAATTGCTAACTTTATAAACAATAATAAAAGCTAAATAAGCAACAGAATCAATAATGTTTTCCATGAAATGGCAGCACTCCCTCCCCACTTCCTGCCTGATATGAAATTAGAATGCAGCCATTAATGCTGCATCTGAATTAACAGGAAAAGGCTATTAGTGTCCCCTTTTTAAAAAGAATCTATTATATTTCCTTTACTTTTGCCATGAGGCAAATATCCATAGAGTAATTCACCAGCAACTGAGTAATGATAGACGACAAACAGGAATAGATGTAAGAGCAAAGAGGAGATTTTTACTTTCTCTTTCTCTCATCTGTATATTCCATTCCTCGAGCCTACGTTGCATTCATAGGGCTATTTATTGAGGAGACTCTGGAAAGACAGAAAGTACCTTGTCCACCAAAACAAAGGAACTATTGAGAATAAACAAAGTATTGAGTTTCCAAAATAGTCAAGCAAGTTCTCTTGCTGTTATTTATTTTGGCATCCCTGTAGCATATTTTTGTCTGGCTATAAATTCTTAGGGCTTTTTCTGTCTGGGGCCTGTGACCTATCTGCTTAAGACAGGAAAGAAATAAACAACTTACCAGTCAAGGGTATGAACAAAAGTTATGCCATAAATAGGAAAATAGAACAGTTACAGGGCATGGGAGGACACAGTGGGGGTCTTTATCCAGAGTACGGAAAAGCAATGATTTGAGAAACTCTGCTCACAAGTAGATTTTGTTATCTTATAGTAGCTGTTCAGATACATTTTGAGTGTGGTAGAGAAGGAAGCCACTTAGACCGCATACACTGCTCTGCTTAAGGTCTTTTGATTGCTGAGAGAGACTCACTTGTGTCTCTCCAGAGATGATGGACTTTATTTTGAGCTTAGACCTAAGTAGAATCCGGAACTGTAAGGTATCAGGAATCTAGAGGACTCAGGGTCTACTGGCAGCCTGGGTTTTTGCCTCTTAGAGGCAGGTGTATGTGCCAGAAATTTAGAAAATCAAAACATGTAGACACTATAGGTTGAAGGCTCAAGAAAGGCCAGTCTTGGAAGTCTGCAAATATTTCTTTTTTCCATCTCAGCATTTTTGCTTTCTGATTTTATCTGCTCCTAAATAGTCTCAGCCAAGAACTGTGGGCCTTGGTCACACTGTTATCAGCCTCATTTGCTTGGTATTTTCTAGATTATGTGCTCAGAAGAGGGAAACAAATTGGTTCATGTCTCTCTCACACCATGTCATGAGCAAGACTAAAATTAGGTTACCTTTGGCTCTGTTCTCACCCTTGACCGAATTACCCATGGCAGGTTTGTAAGCATGCTTCAGAATATGGCCATTTCAGCATTTGGGGTTGTGGGCTTGTCTGTGTCCCTTTAAATGGGCATCGCTGGTCATGTCTTTGATAGCTCCAGTATACCACTCGTCCATTTCTTTGGATACATATAAGAACCTCCTGCCTCATCAGTATTCCAAGACATTTATATATTTTGACTACTCCCATTTCTTTTGTAAGAAACATGTTAAGTGCATATCATTCAATGATTCAATGAAAACCATCTGTTTTAAAGTCCCAGTATAATAGGGACAAAATTATTAAGGAGTGGAAACTCACTATATCGACTCACACTGGGCTTTCCAGGAGGACAAGCTATTGCATTTTTATTTAAACTGCTGAAAACCAAAATTCAGATGAATAAATTGTAAAGATCTTATTGGCTTTATTCAGTGATTCATGGCATCCCATCTAGCAGCTATAAAGGAGCTCTGGAAAGCTATTGACAGAATTAAAGACCTTTAGAGGTAGAACAGGACAGGAAAGTTATATCAGGCAAAAAAGCAAGTTAATTATTATAAGGTAGCTTTCTTTTAGGGGATGGCCTGGGTCTTTGGCAGGCAGATTCTCTGATTAGTGTTAATCAGGTGGTTACTGATGAACTGGTTTAAGTTTCTATTTGGGGAGAGCTAAAACTACTTTGCCAACAAAAGTCCGTTTAGTCAAGGCTATGGTTTTTCCAGTGGTCACGTATGGATGCGAGAGTTGGACTGTGAAGAAAGCTGAGCACTGAAGAATTTGATGCTTTTGAACTGTGGTGTTGGAGAAGACTCTTGAGAGTCCTTTGGACTGCAAGGAGATCCAACCAGTCCATTCTAAAGGAGATCAGCCCTGGGTGTTCTTTGGAAGGAATGATGCTAAAGCTGAAACTCCAATACTTTAGCCACCTCATGTGAAGAGTTGACTCATTGGGAAAGACTCTGATGCTGGGAGGGATTGGGGGCAGGAGGAAAAGGGGATGACAGAGGATGAGATGGCTGGATGGCATCACCAACTCGATGGATGTGAGTTTGAGTGAACTCCGGGAGTTGGTGATGGACAGGGAGGCCTGGTGTGCTGCGATTCATGGGGTCGCAAAGAGTCGGACACGACTGAGCAACTGAACTGAACTGAACTGAACTTAAAACCATTATTATGTCTCAGCTTGCTGTTGTGGGGCCTAGCATAAATGACTTCATCTTTGGCCAGTTGATCCAGTTGTCTTGTTTTTAATAAGATTTAAATCAGTAAAATTCATTATTCTTTTATTAAGTCAAATAAAATTATTTGACTTTTTCTCCCTTGAGGCTTCAGCCTAATACGTCTGCATATTTTGATGTTCTAAAGTGCTAGTATTTACTCCCAACTCCATTGATTCAAATGGCTTTACTCTAGACAAATTATAAGCACATATTTCACAAATTACAAGTAACATTTTTTCCCTTAAATATTACTTTTAGGGCTGAATGAACTTTTTGGCTAACCCAATACATCTCTAAATGTAACCCCAAATCCCATCCAGTTAACCTATTTCTATGAATCAGTATCATTATATTTCTACAATTTTAAGTGACAGGAAATTTTTTTGTCATTCAACTGAAATTTATACGATATATGCTATTTGCTGGGAACTACTTACAGGTCAGGAAATACCACTGTGAACAACAGTTACAAGAGCCCAACAGTTTTGCAGCTTCCATTTTAATGGAAGAAGAGAGGCAATAAACATTTCATTTACAATAGAGCAATATAAAAATAAAGGAAGGTGAACTTAATTTCTTGACACGCATTATGGAAAAATACACTTAATTGATGAACTGTGTGAAGCTGATCCAAATTTATTGTCAGTGGAGAGCTCAGGACCTTTTAAATGACACATATTGATGGTTTTTATTTTTCATTGCACAGTTCTGCAGTTCTGTAGCTACTTCACATCACTGACATTAAAGACAGTGACATCTGGGACTCTGGATTGCCAAAAATATATAGTAACTATTCCTCATAAGCTATGTTTGAGCCATCTCTATGTACTACATGGAGTTAATAGAAATATCTTCTTGATTCGGGGAAGAGCAGGTTGAAGCAGAGTAGGTGGGGTTGAGATGAAAGGAAGGAGAAAATATGGAAGAAAGTGAAAAGAGGAAAGTGATTAATTTTATATAAAATGTTGAAGAGACCCAATAAGATGTCTTTCCATTTTTGATAGAATGGGGGTTTTGATATGAGGTTGTAGGAAAGCGTTTTAAAGTAGTAAGTATGAATGGTGAGGCTAGGTCATTCACATACAGCATGAACTGGTTGAACTCAAGTAGAAAGGTACTTCTTTAATGATACTGAGACCAACGAGGTTAGGAAGCTGCCCTTTGTATTGGTTTGTCAGGACTGCTCTTTTGGAGTGTTTGAAGTATGTGGTTTAAACTGCAGAACTTTACCTTCTCACACTTCTGGAGGCGAGAAGTCTATGATCAAGGTGTCCGCAGAGTTGTTTCCTTCTGAGGGAACGACCTGTTCTACATCTTGTTCCTTGACTTGTAGACAGCCATCTTGGCTCTGTTTATTCGTGTCTTCTTCCTTTGGTCTGCAACAGGATCCACATTTCCTCTTCTTATAGGAACAGAATCATATTGAATTGGGCTCACCCCCATCATCTTATTTTTTTAATTTTAAATATTTTTAATTGAAGTATTTTGATTTATAATGTATTAGTTTGAGGTATACAGCAAAATAAATCTGTTGCGTATACATATATCCATTCTATTTTTTCCTTTTAGATTCTTTTTCCAGATAAGCCATTATAGATTATTGAGTAAAGTTCCCTGTGTTATACAGCAGGTTCTTCTTAGTTATCTATTTTACATATGGTGGTGTGTATATGTCAGTCCCAATCTCCCAGTTTATCCCTTCCACCCCTTATCCTCCTTGTAACCACCAGTTTTTTCTACATCTGTGATTCTACTTCTCTTTTGTAAGTTCATTTGTACCCTTCTTTTTAAATTCCACATATATGCAATACTATATTTGTCTTTCTGTCCCTGACTCGCTTCACTTGGTATGATAATTTCTAGGTCCGTCCGTGTTGCTGCAAATGGCATTATTTTGTTGTTTATTTTTTTTTTTTTGGCTAAGTAACATTCTGTTGCTTATATATACCACATCTTCTTTATCCATTTCTCCGTTGAAGGACATCATCTTATTTTGACTTAGTTACTTCTGTAATGTCTCTATCTCCAAATATGTAGGGGATTTTTTGTTTCGTTTCGCCATGCAGAATCATATTACATAGATATTTCAAAAACAGTTATTTGAGGCCTTTCAAAGTCTGACATCAATCTATACTTTCAGCTGTATGCTTCCCCCATATCCTTATCCTTTGAATAAATTATTTATCTTGAAATAGCCATAGTCTTCCTCTGCCTGTTCAAGCTCAACCTACCTTTCAAGGACTTGCACAATTTTCACTTTCTCCCTGAGGCCTCCTCAGGATCAGAAGAGAAACAGATCTTCTGGAGTGGAAAGATAATAGACATGGAGGTCAATGATGTGGGCTCTTTTTCTAGCATTTTCACTTACAGGCCATGGGTTTTTGAGCAAGCCAGTCCATCACTCAACCATAAATTAGTACAAGGTAGTATCCATCATACAATTATGCCAAATATTAGATAAAATTACACAAATTAAAAGTCTGAAACAGTGTTCAGAAATCATTAGTTTTATATGTTCCCATGCCACGCCCATCTCCTTTCTTTTCCTACGATTGCTAATTTTGTGTGAATTCCTCTGCTACAGTACTTATCATTTTGGTTTGCATTATCATGATCTGTGTGTGTGTGTGTGTGTGTGTGTGTGTGTGAGTGAGTGTGAGTAAGGTGGTGATTGAGGCAACAGTCACAGTTTACCTTGGCTTCCTAGCTGACTTCTGAAATGATGTCAAGCCAAGAACCTAGCACAGAGGGGACAAACAGAAATTGTGGTGGCCAAGTGGAAAGGCAAAGGAATTGGATTGAAAGAAAAGAGGTACGATTTCATCCTATCTCTGTTATCCTAGCTACATTCACATAAATTGCCAACGAATGGTAAAAAAACTAAAAGCCAATGAAATCTGTGAAAAATGACTGAAGAGCTGGCTCGTCCTCAGCCCCAATGATTAGTCTCCGAATAATTGAAAATAGATGTAGTCTGATTGTTTTCTTAAGTGTTTTAAACATAGTAAGATGGACGAATAACCAGGTCATAGTGTACTTTTATCACCAGGCTTTTGCCATTTAATGCCTATTTCCATTCCACACATTCTCCCCTCTGCTGTGGTAAAGAGAAGCAGTACATGCCATACTTCCTAGCTATCAATAAAATGATCCTTAAAATGTACATATTAAGACTAATTATTGAGACTGTTTATAAACCTTGACTAATTAGTTAATCAATAATACCTCAGGGGCTTGCTTTTCCCATGACAGCCCCGCCCATGACTTCATTTCATGTTTTTTGGGTTTGGTAGGATTTCTTCCACCTGTACCACTATTGTTAATGGCAGTTGCAAGTCAGAAAAAGCAAAGGGATTAACTCACAATCTCCGATACAATTAATATAGCCGTGTAGCTGTTAGACTGACAAATACACCAGAAACAGCATCCTAGTGAAATGGACCTGAAGGCATGTGTTAGGGTTTAGATTCATCCAGAAGCTTAATTTCTTTTCACTGCAAATTGGAGGGGATACTCAAATTCAGTGTTACCATATGCCAATGGAAAAGAAACATATGGAAAAATTTTAAAGCAAAAACAGATAATCATCGCTGCACTGCTTGCTTAAATTCAAAGGAGTTAATCATTTCATTTTAACAGGAACTTCCAGACAAACTGAATATTTTCTTTTGGTTCTCTTGGCTGAGCTGTTGACTAGAAACTTGGAGAACCAGTCAAGCTTGACTTTTGCTTTGGAGACAGTTCTGCAAAGTGGTTGAGATCTTACTCTGCATCAGGGAGACCATGGTTCACATTTGGATGCCAATCCTTAGTGGTTAAAAAACCCAGGGCAAGTCACAAATGTCTGTAATGCTCAGCTCTCTCCTCTGTAAAAGAAGTATGATACTGTCTACCTTACAAAATTGTGTTATGAGGCTGATGTCTGATAGGTTGACATTTGAATAAATGCATGATGCATATATAATATATTGAGCATAATTCCCAACATGGGGTAAATATCCAATAAATGTTGGCCATTTCTGTTACCAGAAGATAGTTCTTACCCTGTTTCTTATTCATCAGATTACCCTTAAGCACTCAATAGAAATGGGAGGCCTGGGACAAAAAGATAATTAAAAGCTAAAGTTGAAGGGAAAATGATTATTATGGTCCCTTATAGAATCCTAAATCCTTTTCAGGACACTTTAGGTTTGCCAGTTCAATTAATAGTTCACAATTACCCTCCACTATCGCCTGTCCTTTTCTTTTTTTTATTAAGTTGAAATTTATAACAAGCATTTGATGAGATAAAATGGAAAATTACTTTATCTCTTATCATGCTATGGCTAAGCTGATATATCTCAGGTTTTATTTCTTGAGAAAAGATAGACCAAGTTTAGAATTGGGCTTTTGTAGTGACTATCTTTTGTGTCTTTCCAGAAGTGATGGATGTGATGATCAGTGGGTTTGACCAATCAGAACAAATTAAAATGGTCATGGAAACCTAGGTTTTGCCAGGTGTAAATATTTTAGTTGATGGATCAAGTCGAGATTCTGGAGAAGTTTCCAAGTCTCACAGAGGTCTCATGGGAGGGCACTGGTGAGACTCTTCTCACTTCGAGAATTTGTAGCAGTGGTTACACAGGAATCACTACTGAAGCATTTTAATTCTTTCACACCAATTTAGCCATGCTATGATGTATCAGTTGAATGTCAGCTCTACATGTTTTTTCACATGGTTGATTATGGTCTCAGTTCCCCCAATTCATTGGAATCACATTTATCTCAGCACAGTTTCAAATGATGAAAGTTGGTATACTCTGTCCAGAGTAAAACAATATAGGACAGTCATTAAGAATTTGAGTTCTGAAATTAGTGTGACCTGGATTTGAGTTCCACCTCTGTTACTCAATAGCTATATGACCTTTATATATGAATCACTTATATTTGAATATATGAATCACCTGTATTTCCCAAAACTCGTTTATTCACTCACACATGCCTTTAATCAATGTGTTATGTACCTAAACTAAATGTCCCAGTGAGTCAGTAGAGAGTGATGAACAAGACTGATATGATACATCTGACATGAAGATTATATTCTAATCAGAGAGGTATGATATAAAAATAAATGACTTCATAAGATAGTTTCCCATGGTAATAGGTGCTATTAAGCAAAAGGTAAAAGAAAGAAAGAAATAGGGAGAAATCTTTTTGAAAGGTGATCAAGAAATATCTCTCCATGTGGGTGACATTACAGCTGAGACCTAAATAATAAAAAGCCAAATATGAACAGTCAGTCAAAGAGCATTGCATGTAAAAGTGAACAGCCAGAGAAAAGACTGTGAAGCAAGGATATACTCAGTGAGTTCAAAGAATTGAGTAAGGGAAGTCTGTTTGGAAGAGAGATCATGAGATAATGTCAGAAGCGTTGTTGTTCAGTTGCCCAGTCGTATCCAACTCTTTGCGACTGCATGTACTACAGCATGCCAGGCTTCCCCATCCTTCACTATCAGAAGAGTAGGCAGAGGCTAGATCCCGCAGGACATTACCAACCACAGAGAGAAGTTGAGGTTTTTAATTTTATTTAATTCATTAATTTGTGTCAGAGTATAATTGGTTTATGGAGAAGGAAATGCAACCCACTCCAGCATTCTTGCCTGGAGAATCCCATAGACAAAGGAGCCTGTCGAGCTACAGTCCATGGGGTCTCAAAGAGTGCGACACAACTGAGACTAACACACACACATACACACACACACACAGTTACTTTAAAATGTTCTGTTAGTTTCTGCTGTATAGCAAAGTGAATCAGCTATATGTGTACATATGTCCTCTCTTTTTTTGATTTCTTTCCCATTTAGATAACCACAGAGCTCTGAGTTGGACTATAAAAAAAGCTGAGTGCTGAAGAATTGATGCTTTTGAACCGTGTTGTTGGAGAAAACTCTTGAGAGTCCCTTGGACTCCAAGGAGATCCAACCCCAGTCCGTCCTAAAGGAGATCAGTCCTGAGTGTTCATTGGAAGGACGGATGTTGAAGCTGAAACTCCAATACTTTGGCCACCTGATGTGAAGAACTGACTCATTTGAAAAGACCCTGATGCTGGGAAAGATTGAAAGCAGGAGGAGAAGGGGATGACAGAGGATGAGATGGTTGGATGGCATCACAGACTCAATGGACGTGAGTTTGAGTAAACTCTGAGAGTTGTTGATGGACAGAGAGGCCTGGCGTGCTGCGGTTCATGGGGTCCAAAGAGTTAGACACAACTGAGCAACCGAACTGAGAACACTGAGGAGAGTTCCCTGTGCTGTATACAGTAAGTGCTCATTAGTTATCTATTTTACACATAATAGTGTATATATGTCAAGTATATATGTCAATCCCAGTCTCGCAATTCATCTTGGAGCCTATTGCTGTTTTCAGGAGAGAGATCACATGATTTCAGTGTCCCTACCTACAAATATGATAGGATTGGTGGTGGTGGAATGTTAAAAGAAATAGTGCATATAAAGTGTTCAGCGGTCTGTGGAATATGTTAGCTAGTATATTAAAAGCTAGTCAATAGCTAGTAGATTAAAAAGGTTCGGCCTCTATTGTTTAGCCAGGAGGCATCCTTTTATCGTCTATGTGAAGGAAAAGAGAACAAAAGATTAAACCAAATGGACCTTGGCACAGAACAACCAAGCATTCTGGACCCTTCAGTGCACAGAGGCTTAAGCTGGATAGCTGTTGAATGTAATTCAGGATAACAAATGTCTTTTCATTTCATAGAATCGTGGCATGCTGGGACTGTCTTGTTTATGAGCTTGATGAATCAGATGAAAGGCTTTCCCAGCGTTGTCTGATACTAATTATCCATCATTGAAACTTGTTGATTGCTGTAAAAAATACCCTGGAGTCTGCCTTCCAGGCAACCAGCCAATGGCGCACACCATCAGCACCAGCTAATGCTACTGGTGTGTTTCCATGATGTGAGATTCCTTGCTTACCTTTCCTGAAACATAGAATATCAAGTTTCATGTTCTTGTTTCCATGCTGTCCTTTGATAGACATTTTTGACATTTTCTTTGGAGACGGTGCGTGCTACCTTTGAGAGTAAGGAGAATTTATATCAAATCCTTCTCTCTGAGACCAGAGGCCTCTGACAGTATCTGTTTCCAATACATTGGCTTTTATCTTTCAACAATAGTGTGTTTTGAAACAGACCATCTCTAAGCTTGAGTTGACAGTCACCATTATTTCTTCAAGAGGCATGATTCCAACCACTTCTTGAATGACCTTCTGTGTGAGAAAATCCTCAATTTTCCAAGAAGTAATAAAAGGGCAGAGGACAGCACAATTGCATGTATCTTCCAATGCCCCTTAGTCACATGGACGTTCTTTGGGGAGATGTTGAAACTGTCAAAACCCTTCCTCCTTTAGACCCAACTCAGCCATTGTCTGACCCAGTGGCGTGGCCCTTCTGTGAATGTGTAGGGTGAGCACGCCTAGTCACAGATTAATGGGCAGAAATCCACAAGGGCTAGCAGGCAAGATGGGGCTAGTTAGGAAGGCCTGAACTGCTCTAGTTTCAAGAAAAAGTAAGCAGATTGTCCTGGCAACTGTCAGAGCAGACACTGATGCCATTTTTTTTTTTTTTTCTAGTTGCTATGACCACAAGTCCCAGAAAGTGATTTTGTATTAACCTTTCCACCTCAGTCCCTAAAGTGTCACTGAGACCTTTGAAAATCAGCAGAGGATTATAAGAGCTTCTATCTGTTATCGGTCCTCAGTGATTGATGGGGTCTCAAAGAAGGTGACTGGCCCTGCCCTCCACTTGGAGGTTCCAGAATTTAGCTCTTGTCAGTGCCCCTGAGCCATCACACTAACCATAATACAGAAGACTGAGGTGGCAAACGGGGTGCTGATTTATTAGCATACAATGGAAAGGATAATGCCCCATGAAACTGAAGCCCCTGAATTTACATGATTCTTTCCTTCTTTGTCTAAGATATAGGGAGCAAAATATAGGATATATAGATATATGAGATTTCTCTGGTGACATAGACAGTAAAGAATTTGCCTGCAATGCAGAAGACCGGGGTTCAGTCCTTGGTGTGGGAAGATCCCCTCGAAAGGAAATGGCAACCCACTCCAGTAGTCTTGCCGGGAGAATCCCATGGACAGAAGAGCCTAGTGGGCTGCAGTCCACATGGTTGCAGAGTCAGAGATAACTAAGCGACTAAGTCTAGGATACTCTTTGTCTAGGATATAGGCAGCAAAGATCACAATCAGAAGGAAACCTAGGCAAATCACTATAAAGAGATAAGCAATATTAAACAGTCTAAGTCCATAAGTTTCTATATTTACAGACTTCATTGCAGTAGTTTCTTCGGCTATTCACAACAGAAATTAACATGGACTAGCTTATATTAAAATTTAATTTAAGGTAAATCATTGACTTGATGGACATGGGTTTGGGTGGACTCTGGGAGTTGGTGATGGACAGAGAGGCCTGGTGTGCTGTAGTTCATGGGATCACAAAGAGTCGGACATGACTGAGCGACCGAACTGAACTGAACTGAAATCATATGGGCAAGCTCTATGCAAGATTCAACCCTGACAGAGAAATTTTACCATTGCTTGTGTCAAAAACCAACCCTTGGTCAGGGAGAAGAACCTTGATTCCCACCCTCCCACCATGCCTCCTCCAGTCCCCAGCAAACAACCTGAATTACGGGTGGTGATTGGACTGAGTAGACCGAAAAGCAAATGCCCTGAGAGGAAAATTCCAAAGTTGCCTGATGGGCAGGGAATCAAAATAAAAGGATACATAGGTAGATGCTGTATCCCAAGACAGATAGGTAGGTAGGTAGGTAAATAAATATCTTATGTCCTTTTATTTTGTATCTTTGACTTTTTACTTTATGGTTTAGATGCTTTGACATCTTAGGGCCTTTCTAATCCTGGAGGCACTGGCCCTCCCAAAGTTAGCTAATTCCTAGAGATGCTGCAGAACTTGCTTGAGATGTGTCTTTGCAAGCAAAGCAATTCAGAGCCCATACATCCAGCCACTTCCTTAACTGGGCACTTATTCTGGGTCATTGTCAACTACACTAAGCATCCTAGGACCAGATACCAGGCAACAAAGAAAGGTTCCTCTGCCCCACAGACCCCTGAAATTATTCAAAGTATAACAATCCTAAGCCTGCTTACCCTGTCTCATCCCCCCTTTGCCACAGAAGCCACAATAAGGACTTGCCCACGTTTGCTCCTCAGTGTCTCTGTTTCCTCTCTGACGCTGGTGCTTCCCATTGTGACCCTGTGTGGTGGGCCTTGCCTCCTGTGTCTAGGTAACTGTGGGCAAGCCTCTTCCTTCATAACAGTCATTTCTGTGTCTGCATGTCTTTTTGTTGTTGTTCAGTCGCACAGTCATTTCTGACTCTTTGTGACCCAATGGACGGCAGCATGCCCGGCTTCCCTGTCCTTCACCATCTACCAGAGCTTGCTCAAACTCACGTGCATTGAAATGGTGATGCCATCCAATCATCTCACCCTCTGTCATCCCCCTCTCCTCCTGCCTTCAATCTTTCCCAGCATCAGGGTCTTTTCTAATGAGTCAGCACTTCGCATCAGGTGGCCAAAGTATTGGAGCTTCAGCTTCAGCATCAGTCCCTCCAATGAATATTCAGGGTTGATTTCCTTTAGGATTGACTGGTTTAATATCCTTGCAGTCCAAGGGACTCTTAAGACTCTTCTCCAACACCACAGTTCAAAAGCATCAATTCTTCAGCACTCAGCCTTTTTATGGTCCAATTCTCACATCCATACATGACTACTAGAAAAATCATAGCTTTGACAACACAGACCTTTGTTGGAAAAGTAACATCTCTGCTTTTTAATATACTGTCTAGGTTTGCCATAGCTTTTCTTCCAAGGAGCAAGCATCTTACTATATGCATGTCTTACTATACCTGATTGAAAGAACTCCAGAGTACCCTTAAAAATGTACATGTGTGCTCAAAAGCTCACCTGAACTGTTTGAGAGATGGTAGGTGGATCTCCAGTATGGCATCTTTCTAAGGATTCTTCAAGTGTAATTTCGACTGGACCTTATCTGGGATTCACCTGCTGCCTTGATGACTTGACCCTGGTGTAAGATAGGACCTGGTTACATACCTCACATGATTTCAAGGTATGCTTCTTCCTTTTTCACTTCATTGCCTGGAACTGACCTCCAATCCAAAAGCAATAGCTTTTCCTTTCAGCATTCTGAGGAAAATATTTACTTTCTTACAAAGTAAACAAGTAATTTTAGAAGAAAATTAATGAGCTCCATCTCAATTGCCACTGAGAGTAACACAAATAGAAACTTGAAATGGCCTGGTGAGCTTTTGAAATCTCAGTGCTACCTACAAAAACCGACATCTGATGAAGCTAACACGGCAGCGTAGGGGTCCATGCCCCAGCCTTACCTGAAAGAGTTAATGCAATTTCCAAAGATCCTCTGCTTGTTCCCAGGGAGTGGTGAAGGCACCAGTAGTGCCTTTTGCCATGTGGTGCAATTTCTAATCCTTTTTAAAGAGACAGAAGCTGCATATGTGTGTTCTGTGGCGACCTTTTAGAGATGCTTTTTCTTTAAAATATTCCTGCTAAACATTTTAGACTGTGATCGTGTTTGGTGCCACATGAAGAATGGCAGAAGGGGCTTGAGGGGAATCTGCACATCCTGAAGTCTGAGGTTTTTTAAGTTCCTCCTGAGGGCAATTCTGAAGCAGAAGAAATAGTTAATTAAAACCAAATCAAATGGGGGTTAGGTGGACTTTTTCAAATGCTCTCTCAGTCTCTTCCTCTCTCTCACAGGTTCCAGTTTGTGTGCTATCCGGTCTAGACCCCGACTCCTTATTTTGTGTGAATGTGATAAAAGGAGACAAAGAACCAGGGGTAAATGCTACAAAAATGATCTAAATAAAAAAGCACTGTGGATACTCAGCATCCACGCCTCTGGACTCTGAGTCCTTCCACCACCAGGGCACTTAAAAAAGGGAGAGAGAGGTTTATCCCCCTCAAAGGGTTATTTATTGTTTTACATGATATTCCATTTTCTGTTCTTTGTTGTGCCCGTCTGCAGAATTCTTCTGCAGCTAAAACTGTCAGGTGAAAGCCTGTCGAACACTTGAGGTGGGCGAGAAGGAGGTCTTCACCTCTCCCTCTAGATACTGACACCAAAGTGAACCTGCCAGCTGCTCTCAGAGCTAATGCCATCACTTTCTAGAGGTCACTCCAAAGTCTGACTTAAGAGAATTTTCCTGGAGCTCTTACACTTTTGGTAAATTGTCACACGTCTAAAAGTCCTATTTGAGCACTAAGTCTTTTTTCAAAACCTAGAGTCAGAACTCAGCCAGGTTCAAAATGGAATTAATACCTATGATCATCCCAGAATCTATGAAAGGGAAATTTCTGAAATGTGGGGGAGGGAAGAAGAAGGTAAAGGCTTTGTGACTGAAAGCCATTGGTTCATTCAGTAAATATTTGTTGAGTAGAAATTAAAGGTAAATACCATGAGAAGCACCAGAAAAGGTGTCTTTGGATAAGGGACACTTTGAGGTCATTTTGTCTGACTCTTCCTTGGGATGGGAATGTTAATAAATGTACAAGCGGCTGTGCTGGTATCTGATCTAGACCCTAAACTGGGAACCAAACACAGGAGTGTGTTTCACAGACTGGTGGCCAGTCTGAAGTCAGTTTGCAGAGGAACTGGGGAATATTCTGGCTGAAACTCCTGCTAAGTTCCTGCTATACCTAGGAACTCCATGCATACTCTGACATCTATTGCTTACACTAACACTATTCAGTGAATACTATCACCTACCTGCTTGTTTTAGTTATAAATAATTGAAATCCAAAGAGCTTTGATGATTTTCACTCATTCCATTCAGTAATATGTACTGAACACCTACTAGGTTGAAGCCTTTTTCTTTGGCTGAGGGATATAGCCATGAGTAAGAGGGACCAGACCTCTGTCTCCTAAGAGCTCAAATTCTTAGATCACTTGGGACATCAGGCAGTCATATGTTTTGTTGTTTTTTTTCCAAGTCAATGAATGGGAGTTGTTTGTGTTCACAAAATCATGTAAACAAAAACTATAATTTCATCTCAGATTTCTCATATCTGTTTGCCATACTGCTGGAAATTTCTTAGACTCCAAAGCCAGACTCCTTCCAGTATGCCAGGAGAATTTACCAAGAGAATTTAGAAGAATTTGTTCATGTCTTGAATCTTCCCATTTCACATCCTTTGACATTGCCTTTGATGTTATTTTCAACTTCATGTTATCCAAGCCCAATGATGGATAAACTAGAGAGTGGAAGTCAATGTGTGACTTCCTCTAGATAAAGTTAGGTATTGAGGTTATGGAAGTTTAACCTTTTGTTACTGTCATTACTAGTCTTTGAAATCCTCAGTTCACCTTATGTCAAATTTTATTCAGCACAATTTTCTTAACTCTGCACACCCTTGAAAATATGTATTTTATAATAGGTCAGGGATGAGGGGCAGTGAAGAGAGTCATACCCCACACTTGGTAGGATGTTAGCAATTTGATTGAATTTGAAAATAGAGCTATGAAAGTGTGCTAACAATAAAAAGAAAGACTTTCACACTAAAGTACCCAAGAATAATAGGAAGTATATGTACTGGTGCATGTGGGTAAAAAGGGAGCCCATAATCCCTAGCCATAATGTCAGCTCACTTAGGACATTTTAAATATTCTTTTATAAGTCTATTTGGCTGAAATCATCACTTGAGAAGTTTTAAAGAAACTATTTTTAATATACTGTTTTAAAGATACTGTTATGAGCTGAACTATATCCCTCCCAAATACATAGGTTCAAGTCCTAAACCTCAGTACCTCAGAATGTAACTTTAAAAGAAAGAATTAAGGTAAAATGAGGTTATATGAGTGGACACTAATCCAATTTAAGTGGTGTCTTTATAAGAAGAAATTAGGGCACAGACAGAAGCGGAAGGCAGTGTGCTGACAGATAGAAAAATATGGCCATTTGCAAGCCAAAGAGAGAGGTCTTAAAAGAAACCAATCCCATAAACACCTTGATCTATGATTTCCAGTTTCCAGATCATGAGAAAAATACATTTCTGTTGTTTAAGTCTCCCCATCTGTCTACTTCATTATGGCAGCCCTGGCAAACTAGTACAGAGGTATAATCATGACTCTTGGTGAAATTTAAAGTGAACAAAAGCCATAGCTGCTTCCAGTGAAAATCCAAAAGAGAAACACTTAGGGACATCAGGATTGGCAAAATGATTTTTCAAATGTGTTCCAAACTGGGCAGTATACACTGGGCAGTAACCATCATCTCATTTAACTGGATAGCACTTGCATTTCTGTGGATAAGGAGTATTTGTGTTATTGTCAGTATTCTATGACTTGTAGACCTGTAAAATAGCTCAAGGTAGAGATAACCCAGAAGGAAGGACAAGATATCTAGAAATGTTTTGTTTGTTTGTTTAACCCACTATTATCTCCCAGAGGGCTTCTGGGCACAGAGGAAACTTAAGTTCTCAGTTCAGATCATTTCAGTTGCTCAGTCGTGTCCAACTCTTTGTGACCCCATGAATTGCAGCACACCAGGCCTCCTTGTCCATCACCCAACACCCAGAGTTTACTCAAACTCACTTCCATCAAGTTGGTGATGCCATCCAGCCATCTCATCCTCTGTCGTCCCCTTCTCCTCCTGCCCCCAATCCCTCCCAGCATCAGAGTCTTTTCCAATGAGTCAACTCTTCGCATGAGGTGGCCAAAGTACTGGAGT
This sequence comes from Bos mutus, assembly GCF_027580195.1. NCBI lineage: Eukaryota > Metazoa > Chordata > Mammalia > Artiodactyla > Bovidae > Bos > Bos mutus. The sequence goes on from NC_091638.1 coordinate 27,943,537, forward strand.
TTCAGCTTCAGCATCAGTCCTTCCAAAGAACACCCAGGACTGATCTCCTTCAGAATGGACTGGTTAGATCTCCTTGCAGTCCAAGGGACTCTCAAGAGTCTTCTCCAACACCACAGTTCAAAAACATCAATTGTTCGGTGTTCAGCTTTCTTCACAGTCCAACTTTCACATCCATACATGACCACTGGAAAAACCATAGCCTTGACTAGGCAGACCTTTGTTGGCAAAGTAATGCCTCTGCTTTTCAATATGCTACCTAGGTTGATCATAACTTTCCTTCCAAGGAGTAAGCGTCCTTTAATTTCAGGGCTGCAATCACCATCTGCAGTGATTTTGAAGCCCCAAAAAATAAAGTCTGACACTGTTTCCACTGTTTCCCCATCTATTTCCCATGAAGTGATGGGACCAGGTGCCATGGTCTTAGTTTATTTTCCCTTAAAATATAAATGGGACACAAGTCTCTGAGATTATCTTGGATTCATCCAGAATTTACAATAGTCCTTCCTCTCTTGGGACTTGGATTAGGTGCCTGGCTGGGGAAGAATGTGCTAGAGAACAGACCCTTCTTAGAGGCTATATCCCAGAACCTAAAGTTTGAGTGTTCTTCCTTCTCTCCAGTTTGGCTGATGGGGTGGAGGAAGCAAGGGGAAGGTTGTAGACACTCTCTTATCATCCAGAGACTGGCCTCAGGCCAGAGCCATTTGAAACACAAACTCTCTAAGCCTCTGAAACTCAACCACCAAGAATTGTTGTTTACTCTGCTATGTGTTCTCAGTTATAGATGGACTCTAAAAACTAAACCACAGGGGTGAAACAGTCTCACAGATATAAAAACAAATTAATGGTGACCAATGGGGACATGGATGAGGTTAGGGACAAGAGAAGGGTAGGGAATAAGAGCTATGAACTTATTTTATTACATGTAAAATAAGTAAGATACAAGCACATAATGTACAGCAAAGGGAATATAGGCAATATTTTATAATAACTTTAAATGGAGTATGAGCTATAAAAATATTGAAACACTATATATTGAAACTAATATAATATTGCAAATTAAATATACTTACAAAGAATAGTTGTTTTCTATTTCTCTATGCATTTCTTCTTTGACTCCCTTTTGAAAATACTTAAGACACTTGGGGAGGTCAAGAGGAAACTTTGGAAACAGGGCAATATTTCCAAATACCAGAGTTATCTCATGGTGGACGTAATATATGCAAATGTCTGTGCTAAGTAATTTCACATATTCCCCCAGTTAATCTTTATACTGAGTTCCTTATGTGGAGGCTAATATTAGCTCTGTGTTTTAGGTGACCTAGTCTTAGGGAAAGAAGTGTTTAAGTGCTGACACTAGGCTAGGAGCCTAGTTTTGTGTGACTTCTAAACTCAACATTTTTACCTGCTATACAACTTCTTTCCAGGTGAGAGGAGGAAATATAAGCATAATGAAGCCCAGACCATGTTCTCATTAGCCCCGGCTAAACTTACTAAACTCTAAACCAGTTTCCATGCTACTAACTCAATTAATCTTTCTTGAATTTGATTATGAGAAAAACGCTCTGTGAGATGCTATTTTGGTTTTCTATTGCTGGGCAATTATCACTGCCCCCAGCTGAATGGCTTAAAACAGCAGTGATTTGCTACTTCTCAAGATTCTGTCATAGACTGAATGATCCATCTGCTCGTCTTCTTGATCAGTTGCATTTAGCTGGCAAGAGGGCTGGACTGGGGGCCCAAGAAAACTTATCTCACGTGTTTTAAGCCCTAGGGTTGCTTGTTACCTGGGGCACCTCTGCTCTACTGTATTCCTCAGTCTATTACTTAGACTCCATCTCCACTGGCACCTCTTTCTCCAGAGCCTCTCCATATGCTCATGGAGTACATTTATTACCTTACAGCATGGCAGCTGGGCTCCAAAGCAGCAGAAGAGGAAGCTTCTAGGCTTCTCACATAGCAGCACTTCTGCATTGACCTTTTGACCAAAGCAAGTCACGGCCAATGCAGAGTCAAGGGGAGAGGAAACAGAGTCCACCTCTTGCTGGAAGGAATTGCTGGACGTCATATTTGCACTGTAAAGGGAAACGCTCTTCCTTATACAGGTCTTTCATGCAGCTTCTGCTCAAATAAATCATTTTGAGAAGTCGATGTCACTGTTACTCCTCTGATTAAAAATTTTCAGAGGCTTGTCAATGCACACAGATAAAGTTCTAACTCCATCCTCTGATATTTAGTCTCTTATGATATGTCCTGACCTTATCACTACTACTTTACTGTCTTCTTTCTAGGTGGTCCTCCTCCATTTCCATCAATATTCCAGGCTTGTCCCTGAATCTACAAACTAAAGATTTAGAATAACTTTCCAGCATACCACATAGAGAAAGATATCTTTTACTGTAATCCCATAACCACAATGATCGGTGTTTTTACAAAACTAAAACTAGTCACTTCGGTGGGAAAACCCAACCAAAGATTCAGAGCTGTGCTGTGAATTGAATAAGGTGTCAACATATTCTTTGATGGTTCTCTGCCAGATTCTGCTGATTTTAGAACATACCCTGTATTAGAGACAAACAGATCATCATCAGTCAAATACCCATGAGTGTTTGCAACATAGGATTTCCAAGCAGCCTTTTCATTTTTAGTGTAAAAGCTGATATAAATATTTATTTATGTGTCAGATCGTTTCAGTTGAAGTTATGGGGTAAAGCAGACAAAGACATTTATCACATTAAAAGTGGTATATTTCAATGTTTTGACTCATATAATGAACCTTCTCAGAATCCACTGTTCACGGACATAGCATCTGGAAAGCTATTTAATGATCATAAGTTTTGTCTAATAAATAAGTCGGCTTTGTCAAAATGATGTATGTTAATCAGTATCCTTAGGAACATAAAAAAAGAATGGAGACTATATTTCACTCTTTTCATTCTTGTCTCTACTGCCTTAGTGTTTTTAGGAAGTTTTCCCAAAACAGCCATAGAACTTCCAGAAAGGACACTTGAAATAGGGCCATTTTTCTTTTAAACTGTAAGTGTTATCATTCATCATCTCTTTGGGATATTGAATATAGAATCATATATCTGCTTCCATTGTTCTCATACAATACTTGCCAAACACTTGTGAAAAATGAGAATGTAAGAAGTTTACATTTTTAGTTATTATCAAGGGCTAAAAATTGCCTATTGTACCAATTTCAGAATATGTTGGTGTAATGCACATTTCAAGAAGAATAAAACAACTCCTAATCCAATTTTTCCTTCTTCTCAAGCAGGTTTAACACTATGACCCTTGGCATGATTTAATGAAATACTTCCTTTTTCCTGCACGAAAAAAACAAAACCTCAAATAACAGCTAGTTGAACCATTTAGGATTAGAATGTGTAAGTACCAAAATATTACAGTCACTAATGGAAGGGGTCATGAGACTTTGAAGGAAGCTAATCCTCAATTTATGATGTGTCTACCCAATATTTTAATTAAAAGCACATTAGGCCAATGCTGGATTAAAACTATAAAATTAACAGATCATGTCTTAATTCTTAGACTGCCTTGAGTCAAGACTACTGTAAAAATGCACAGATGCATAACAAAAACCAAATGTATGCTAAAAATTAAGAGTTTTGTGAATCTTTGGAATCCTTAGATCTGTAATACCAGAAATGAAGAGCTCCTAATAGAAATAAACGCACAATAATCTAACCTCTGCTTATGTTTCTACTTTCATCTTATACCACATTTTGCAACCCTCTCTCTACTTTATTCACTTTGGATTTCTTTTGATTCCTCAAGCATGCCAAACTCATGACATAGCCTCTTAACTTGTTCCTTCTCCAAACTGAAACAGCCTTTCTCCCAAATTTTTGCAGGCTGGCTTCTTCTCTTCACTAAATTTTAGTTCTAATGTCATTTTATACTCTCATAGGCAGGACATTAAACAAGTATTGTGATGTTATTTTACCCTCAGTACACACATGCATGTACACACACAGGTATATAGAGTGTATTGTATTAAGGTACTCACAGACATACACAGAGGCATATAATGTAGTGTATTAAATTGTGTTAATTTCTTTCTAACCTTATCACTCCAAAAGCAGATGCCATGCCTATCTTGCTTACCACGAGATCACTAATATCTGGCTCCTTAAAATATGTTGGATATATGTTTATTGAATAAATATATGGATGATTGGATGAAAGAACAGATAAATAAAGACTCCTTTGAATTCAAAGTGTATTTTCCACTAATTGAAACCTGTTTATGTTTCTAAACATCGCATGATGTATCAAAACTTCTGTTTAGTGAATGTTCACGTGCATTTTTAATCTCTCATCTCACCCATGACAAGCTGAAACAAAAATATGACATGAAAAAAAAAATTCACAAACAGATGTAATCAACAAAGAGATCAGATGGTTGGCAAGATTTTAAATAGCTTCTCTTTGTTCTTACCTCTCATAATCTTTCACAGGTTTTGGAGATGATCAAAGGCACAGTTTTATAAGGAGGAGATTCTTAAGAGGGAAGTGTTTTGACAAAGACCAAACTGAAAGACAAACAAAGTGAATAGAAAATGAGGAGTTTGGATTCAGGGATGAGGACATATTTTGTTAGAGGAAATTGCTCTATGGTGATGAAATGAATCATTAGAGACCTTCAGCAGGCAAGGTGTATGAATCACAAGATTTATCATTTCAGACCTGCTGTTCTCCACATGTTCGTTTTTGGCACTGTAGTAGGCATCTGGGAATTTTATGTGCTGGATACAAAATAAATGATTAACATTCCATTATTAAAATGCAACGCCCTAAGTTCAATGGTTGTTTTACCAAATTGTTGTCTGAGGAGTTTGATACCTCATGTATTTATTGAGAGTCTTTGGTCAGGAGTATCCAAAATCTTATGACCTTGATCCCTGAGAGCTGAATTTGTCTGCAAAGATTATTCTCTAAGAGAAACTTAATTTAGTCATATTATACAACCATTCTGAGCCTGTGGTTAGATGTTTTCTCAAAGTTCTTTGGGCAGTTTTTGAGGTCCCACTCACTTCTTGCCTAGTAGAATGCTTTGCAGCTAATAAACGATGAATTGAATGGGCTCCTTCAATTAATTGGAGCCTTGCACTAAGACAAATTTATTTGCTTGTCCATTCTTCATTGGGCTAATTCCTGTTGCTCTCTGATATCCACAAATCACATTTCTTGACTCAGTCATTTTTAAATGAATTTATTTAATAAAAATAGCAATCATTTTATTTTCACTCTCAGCCCTTATCACAATGACTGATTGTACATTGATTTCCCAAGACCTTTTATTTAATATCTGACTCCTGAGTAGAATGTTCACACCACAAGGACTAGGATCATGGTGTTTTCATCCCTTTTATGTATGCTGAATAGAGTACCTGGCTTATAGAAGCCTATCCGTATAAACTTGTCAAATAATTGAATGAACGTGAATGAAAAATAGACTTAGACAATGTTTGTTCTTTGATACGTCCATACATTCAACCATGTACTGAGTCAGCCCCTATTCATGAGTAGCTTATTATCTAGTGGGTGACGTACCTACTTCCTACTACAATATGATTTGGAGGGGCTATCTTAAAAGTAGATCAGGATGGGGTAGGGGTACAAAGCTAGTAAAATAAAAAGCTGTTTGAGACCAGATAGGAAGGACAACTTAAGGAGTTTGCTTTCAATCATCTTGTAGTAGGAGTCCACAGAGCTTTTTAAATAAAGAAGTGTTCAATAAACCTGGTATGTGAGAAGTATAATGTTTCTGGCACTGAAAATACGGTGGTGCCTGGGCAGCAGTTACTGCTCCAAAGCTGGTGAGAAGCAAAGTCTTCGATTCCTTGAAGTCCAGATGAGGACAGGTTTAGACCGACATTTATTGTTGCCCATCAGAAGGTGGTTTCCAGGGAGAGTCAGGCTATTGTTTCAAGAGAATATCTCTATTTATATTTTAAAATATAAAGGAACTGGCCTGTATTGAGACTGTAACATGTGTTTTCCTGAATGTACTTTGTCAATTTGGCTAAACTGGACCTGCTTTTCCCAGAATTTCCTTCCCTGTGTCCTGAAACTTAGTGTTAGCCACAAGAGAAATTATGTATGTTATTTGCAAGACAGGTGCAATGCAGCAACCGTACCTTTATACTCTGAAGGTTAGCTTGGGTGCATGAAGCTTGAATACATTATTGCCAGTGCATGCTATTGGCTAGACCACAGGTAGTCCACCAGATTCTCTCACTCTGGTCCAAGTATAGAGTGAGCCAGCTTCTTATGCATCTCAACACCAAATCAAGGTGGGAGACATGTATCCACATGGGAGAGCAAAATGGGATAGCACAGGTTCTGCTTGTCCACGTGGGTTTCATGTCATCATTTTGCTCATCCATATCTGGCCTTCCTTCCTTACTGCCAGTCTGCTTCACCTCTGGTGATGCTGAGCTCAACACTAGATGCAGAGACCACAGCCTGCCTAAGCATCCCCATCAGCTTGTACAATCATGCAAGGACTAGCTTCATAACAAATCCCTTGTTCTACAGCATTCACAGAAGCCACAGTTCTTTGATCAAACCAGTAATTATGTATGGATGTGAGAGTTGGACTACAAAGAAAGCTGAGCACAGAAGAATTGAGGTTTTTGAACTGTGGTGTTGGAGAAGACTCTTGAGAGTCCCTTGGACTGCGAGGAGATCCAACCAGTCCATCCTAAGGAAGATCAGTCTTGGGTATTCTTTGGAAGGAGTGATGTTGAAGCTGAAACTCCAATCCTTTGGTCACTTGATGAGGAGAGCTGATTCATTTGAAAAGACTCTGACGGTGGGAAAGATTGAGGTCAGGAGGAGAAGGGGATGACAGACAATGAGATGGTTGGATGGCATCACCGACACAATGAACATGGGTTTGGGTGGACTCCGGGAGTTGGTGATGAACAGGGAGGCCTGACTTGCTGTGGTTCATGGGGTTGCAAAGAGTCAGACACGACTGAGTGACTGAACTGAACTGATACACAACCTCTTTGTGCTTCATATTGTTGATATTACTAGGGGTTTCCTGAGCGTACTGGGTAGAGGTCCTCATGCCAGATAGCACCTTACATGTAACAGGCACTCTTGTTGTTCCCAAATTATTGATAAGAAAGTTGAGGTTGAAAAGGGTCCGTAAGTGATCAAAGCCATATAGTTAGCAGCACACCTTGGGTTGAACCCAAGATCATCTAGGTCTTCTCAGTCGCTGCCTACACGACCTCCTCCCAGAGATTCCATGGGCAAGAAGTAGGATCCGGACTCTTGGGATTGGTCCCCGTGGCATTGGAGACACTCTGTTGACACTGTCTGGCACCCATGGTGCCACTTCTTTCAGGTGACATTTGGTGTCTCGGTAGTTAAAATGGAGATGAGTGTTCTACTTGTATAGGTTTGTTTGAGACTAAATGAACTGATAGATGTAAAGTGGCACATGGTACTCTTGCTCCTGCCTCATCCCTGTCCCCCAGTCTGCTCTCAGCATCTCAGCAGCTTCAGATTCCTCCATCTACTGTCACTGAATATCAGACAAGTAGTGTAAGCCCATTGCATCTTTTAACTCCCAGCAAAACTAACCTATTTCATGTCTCATTTCCTTGGAGCTGTGTTGTCTGCTAGATGCTTGAAAGTGCTAAAGTGAATTAAACAAATATACCTTTGTTAATTTATTACCTAGTTGAATTGTGTGCTCAAGAAATACCTTAATCCTTAACCAGGTTTGACAGCAATTGACATCAAGAAGGTTACCTGAAGAGTAATGCTAGTAGTGAGAATTTCAAATAGGGACTCAGATAAGGGTAGCGTATCTGTGTGTGTTTGTGTGGGGTCATTTGACTGCTATCAGTCTGTGGTCCCCAGTGAGCTGAACTGGCTTATGAAGAGTACCTCAGTAATGTAAAGTAGCTTGACCCTTTGAATTTCCTCCTTCCTTCCTAGCTCTTCTAAACTCTCCCAGGTTTTCAGTAAAGCTTTTCTTGCTGCGTTTATCATAAAGCCACACCCCTAACAGGCACTCACCTTCTCCCTTCTTTCTCTCTCTCTCTCTCAGCAGGTGTGCTTTCTTTCATTTCTATTGTAATTGCATTTAATGGTCTCTTATTCATGCCCTTTTAATATCAATTTGCACTTTGAATTTTACTGCCTATTGTTATGTGAGAGCCATTAATGGTGAACCAATGGATAAAGTGCATTTCTTTTTATAAGGTGGACCAAGAATCAATAGTCATTATTCTTGGGTCTTAGACATAAGAAACCTGGGAAGACATCATCTTTCAAGATTCCATTTTGTTCAGTTCTAAATAAGTCAGCCAGTATAAATGAGAAGACATGTATGTGCATGTGTATATTTGCATATATATTTTGCATAGAAATGATCTTTGTATGATAATATCCTTTAATATTCTTGACCTTGCTGTATTATTCTAAAAGATCATAAAATTGAAGGGCAATTTGCAATTCACGAGGAGAAATATGGAATTGAATTTAAAAGAGAGAAAATTGCAGAGCAAATGTACTTGTTTCATTTTCTTTTAGAGGACAGAAGTTTCAAACGAGAACCTGAGTCATACCTCTTTACATACACAGATACTCGACTGGTTCTCTTGACCCTCTTAAAAATTATTGTGAAGAGTTATGATGCTGAGTTCCTCTGTGATCCTCATTATCCTCCCTCTATACAGTTACAGTTGTGGAAATGTAATCAGTTCCTCTCTCTTCAAAAGTCTATTTTCTCAAATCCAGGCAAATGTATTTAAGAGGAAAGTAGGGAAAGGCATTTTAATTTTCATCAACAGCAGCTACTTGTCAATTTCCTCAACTCTTGAGAATTTACTTTCTGAGGAATCAAGTTAAATGACTTTGGGTGCAATGATAGGTTTTACCTAGCAGAGACAATATAGACTCTTATTTTGCATAAATGGCCCCACAATTTCCAAGAAAGCAATTAAATGCACCACTGTGTCCACTGAACAATAAAAAATTTAAAGCACAATCACAGGGTGAAATTGTCTGGAAATATTATGAGACCTGTTTGAACCTAATATTGGAAGACACGTTTGAGCCTGTTGAAATTCAGTATTAATTTTTGTTGTCATTTCTTTTAAGAAGCCTTTCTTGCCCAGAGAAAAATGAATCATCCATAACACAGTGTTCCCTGTGGTTTTTCACAGCAGAAAGCTATACATCTGCCATGTAGTTGCTTTCATACTTCCAATCAGGATCCTCCTCAGAACAGACACTATTTCTGGATCCCAGGGCCCACCACAGTATATGGTACACGGTTGCATGGTTAATGTTGTGGTTCAGTCACACAATTGTGTCTGTTTGTGACCCCATGGACTGCAGCACACCAGGTTTCCCTGTCTTACATCATCTCCCAGAGTTTGCTCAAACTCAAGTCCATTGAGTCAGTGATGCCATCCAACCATCTCGTCCTCTGTTGTCCCCTTCCCCTGCCTTCAATCTTTCCCAGCATAAGGGTCTTTTCTAATGAGCCAGTTCTTAGCGTTAGGTGGCCAAAGTATTAGAGCTTCAGCTTCAGCATCAGTCCTTCCAATGAATATTCAGGGTTGATTTCTTTTTGGATTGACTGGTTTGATCTCCTTGCAGTCCAAGGAATTCTCAAGAGTCTTCTTCAACACCACAGTTCAAAAGCATCAATTCTTCAGCATTCAACCTTCTTTATGGTCCAACTCTAACATCCCTAAATGACTGCTGGAGAACCTGTAGCTTTTACTATACAGACCTTTGTCTGCAAAGTAATATCTCTGCTTTTTAATATACTGTTTAGGGTTGCCATAGCTTTTCTTCTAAAGAGCAAGTGTCTTTTAATTTCATGGCTATGGTCACCATCTGCAGTGATTTTGGAGCCCAAGAAAATAAAGTCTGTCACTGTTTCAATTGTTTCCATCTCACATTTCACGTGATGCATTCTGCATATAGGTTAAATAAGCAGGGTGACAATACACAGCCTTGACGTACTGCTTTCCCAATTTGTAAGCAGTGCATTGTTCCATCTCTGGTTCTAACTGTTGCTTCTTGACTTGCATACAAGTTTTGCAGGAGACAGGTAAGATGACTCTGGTCTTCCCATCTCTTCAAGAATTTTCCACAGTTTGCTTTGATCCACACAGTCAAAGGATTTTGCTTAGTCGATAAAGCAGAAGTAGAGGTTTTTCTGGAATTCTCTTGCTTTTCTATGATCCAACGGATGTTGGCAATTTGATCTCTGATTCCTATGCCTTTTCTAAATCCTGATTGAACATCTGGGAGATCTCAGTTCACATACTGTTGAAGTCTAGCTTGGAGAATTTTGAGCATTACTTTGCTAGCATGTGAAATGAGTGTAATTGTGCGGTATTTTGAAGATTCTTTGCATTGCCTTTCTTTGGGATTGGAATAAAAACTGGCCTTTTCCAGTCCTGTGGCCACTGCTAAGTTTCCAAAATTTGCTGGGATACTGAATGCAGCACTTGAACAGCATGGTACACGGTAGGAGTTTATAAAGCTTTAGTAGAGTGGATGGAAGGTTGACACTGACTTGACACTTCAAAATATGATAAAGTACTTTGCTTTGGGGGGGATTGGGTAAAAGTGAGCATGTAGGGATGAAGCACAAGCTGGAATCAAGATTGCAGGGAGAAATGTCAATAGTATCGGATATGCAGATGACGTCACACTTATGGCAGGAAGCGAAGAACTTGAGGAAAGCCTCTCAAGGAAGCCTCACGAGGAAAGTGAAAGAGGAGAGTGAAAAAGTTGGCTTAAAACTCAACATTCAGAAAACTAAGATCATGGTATCTGGTCCCATCACTTCATGGCAAATAGATGGGGAAACAATGGAAACAGTGACAGACTTTATTTTGGGGGGATCCAAAATCACTGCAGATGGTGACTGCAGCCTTGAAATTAAAAGATGCTTGCTCCTTGGAAGAAAAGCTATGACCAACCTAGACAGCATATTAAAAAGCAGAGACATTGCTTTGCCAACAAGGGTCCATTTAGTCAAAGCTATGGTTTTTCCAGTAGTCATGTATGGATGTGAGAGTTGGACTATAAAAAATGCTGAGCACCAAAGAATTGATGCTTTGAACTGTGGTGTTGGAGAAGACTTCTGAGAGTTCCTTGGCCAGCAAAGAGATCCAACCAGTCCATCCTAAAGGAAATCAGTCCTGAATATTCATTGGAAGGACTGATGCTGAAGCTGAAACTCCAATACTTTGGCCACCGGATACAAAAAACTGACTTGTGGTAAAAGACCCTGATGCTGGGAAAGGTTGAAGGTGGAAGGAGAAGGGGATGACAGAAGATGAGATGGTTGGATGGCATCACCAACTCAATGGACATAAGCCTGAGTAAACTCTGGAAGTTGGTGATAGGGAGGCCTGGAGTGCTGCAGCCCATGGGATCACAAAGAGTCAGACATGATTGAGTGACTGAACTGAACTCAACTTAACTCAAAGGAAGTGTTAGTTGCTCAGTCAAGTCTGACTCTTTGTGACTCCATGGATCATAACCCTACAGGCTCATTTGTCCATAGGATTCTCCAGGAAAGAATACTGGAGTGGGTTTCCATGCCCTTCTCCAGGGGATCTTCCCCACCCAGGGATCGAACCCACATCTCCTAATGTTTCCTGCATGGGCATGCAGGTTCTTTACCACTGGTATCTCTTGGGTAGTCCAACATGTAGAGAATAAAAAACCTATTTTCCAAATTGGAGAGTAAGCTTCTGAAATATAGATCAAGTTTCTAATTTTAATGTATTCTGTATTAGTGTTTTATTGCTATATAACAAATGACCACAGTGTAGCAGCTTAAAATAATTCTCATTTATGATCTTACATTTCCATAGGACAGAAAACCAGTGGAACGAGACTGGGATTGTTACTTAGGCAGTCAAGGTACTGACTGCATTATGCTCTTATCTGTAAACTCTAGGAAAGAACCTGCTTCAAAGTTCATTCCAGTTGAGGAGGATCTGGTTTCTGGGCATGAGAGACGATCACAGTCACCAGTCCACCACACTTAATGGGGGAAATTATAGAGTGATGAGGGTCATAGCAGGTATTTTTTATCATTTTAAAAGTGTTATGTCTGTAAGAGTTAACTGAGAAATGCTGAGGAATACATAAGTGACATGAATAACAACAGAAGCTCTGGCTCCCAATTCCTTTAGATGAAGGGCCTGTGGTTGGAGAAAAGATAGGGTCACCTGATCCCCATTGTCTTCTGGTTTTGTCCTGTCAGTTGTCAACTGCTATCATGTATCCAGTCTTGAAACATTAATGGTCAAGACTAGAACGTGTGCATTCGGATTGAGAAAGAAGAGCCACAACTGATAGATTTTATTGCAGAACATTCCATTTATAGTACAATATAGATGCAAATTGGAGAATAAAATGGCAACACTCTAGTATTCTTGCCTGGAGAATCCCATGGACAGAGGAGCCTGGTGGGCTACAGTCCATAGGGTCACAAAGAGTTGGACACGACTGAGCGACTATCACTCACTCATAGATGCAAAGTAGTTTTTGTTTTTTATTTTGAAAGTTAGTTCTTAAGATATTTTCTGGGACTAAATGTGCTTCAGTCATGTGTGACTCTGTGCGACCCCATGGACTGTAACCCGCCAGGCTTCTCTGTCCATGGGATTCTCCAGGCAAGAATACTGGAGTGGGCTGCCATGCCCTCCTCCAGGGGATCTTCCCGACCCAGGGATGGAACCCACATCTCTTACATCTCCTGCATTGGCAGACTGCTTCTTTACCACTAGCACCACCTTGGAATCCATACACACACACACACACACACACAGATACATACATAAATACATACATACATATGCATGCTAAGTCATTTCAGTCGTGTCTGACTCTGTGCGACCCCATAGATGGCAGCCCACCAGGCTCCCCCGTCCCTGGGATTCTCCAGGCGAGAACACTGGAGTGGGTTGCCATTTCCTTCTCCAATGCATGTACACACATATGTACATACATACATGTACCCAGAAACTGAGAATATATGTAAAAGTGTTTTAAGTCCACTGTCACGAGTCTTTCAGTATGTGGCACTGGAAACACACGCATATATCCCCGTTCCCGCCAGAGACAGACACACATCTTCAGATACCAGCTGAGTTTACCATCATACTCAAAAGCCACTATTAGCCTTGAAACTTTTCTGCCCTGGAGATGCTTATATTAGGTTTGACTAAGAGATTCCAAATTTTGGAAATAACTGTATAAAATGACTTAATAAAGTGGTTCATTAACTCTAAAGTGCCGAATCGATGATTCAGCTGTAATTTGTTACAAGTTTGCTCCCCACACCAACCTAGGCACTGTAGGAGCAGCCACTTATTGGTTTTTGTAGGTGATACAGTTGAACTGGGATGGTGGTCTACTCATGGCTGCAGATAAAAGGTTAATCTGTAGTTTGTGCCTGGGCCCCAGGAAAGGCAGGAACTGTTCTTGGCACCTGTACCTGCCTTTAAATATCACCCTTCCTCTCAGATCCCCGGGTCTCACAGAACCACTCATCCCCCGTATCCATAAACCCTGTAGCGTGTCTGCTACTCCAGTTTCCACTCTTCTCGTGACTGTGTTACACAGCTGGGCACCAAATTTCATCATCTTTGTCCTTTTCACCCATTTTCTGTCTCTTTTCGACACATCATGTGGAGCGCTGATAAGCTAAATTTAAAGGAGAAGGTAATTCTATTTCAAGCATAATATTAAGTGCCTTGGCCTTTAGAGATCAAAAGAAATCAGATAACCCGACTAGAGGAATTCAAGGACAAGTGTAAAATCTGTTGGGTTTGTCTTTTTTCCAACTTCATGGGAGTATCCAGTAGTTATCAGTAATTTGAGGGTTGTGCACCAGCTTTACACAAGGTGTTGGTATTACAGTTGTGAATTCAACAAAGCCCCTACTTTGATGAATGTATATTCTAGCAAGGAAAATAGAGTGAAATTAAAATGTTGCATATTTTATAACTGCAGTGTTGCAAAGCACTTTGAAGGAGAGATACAGGATGTCATGAAAGCATATAGTAATAGGAGTTCTAAGACAATATGAATGAGTCGAGAAATTTCCCTCAGAAAGTGGTATTTCAGTTAGGATCTGAAGGAAAAATAGTTGAACTAAGTCCAGAGAGAGTAGAATGGCAGTTGAGGCAGAGGAAACTTGGATTCCCAGAGCTGAACATGCAGGAAGACTTCAGGTCTAGAAAGGGTGTGGCATCCTCCAGGACCAACGACAAGGTCAGTGTGGCTAGGGAAGTGAGGCGGAGATGGGACACCATGCATGGGACCCCCTGGGGTAAGCAGGGGGCTCTTCTCCACACAGTAGTTCAGGGACCCAGGCAATGGAGGCTCTGCCATCTAGTAGCTACACCACTTAGGGCACCAGTCATCCTTAGCCACCAAGGCAGGGGAAAGAGATACTGCAGAAATTCATGTGAGATTGTCACTGTTTCCGCCAGAGAGGGACACCTGTCACTTCTCATCGTATTACCTTGCCTGATCTAGTTACCAGACTCTGCCTAATGGCAGGGGATCTCCAAAATCTAGAGAAGCACCTGGGGTATTTGATGGTCATCACTGTGTGTGCCACAGAAGACTTGGGTGGTTTTACGCAAGGGACAGTCGTTGTCTGGTTTTCTAAACAGATGCCATGTAAACCGCAAGCCTAATTAGAAGGGAGATATTCTACTTTTATACCCAGCTTCCCAGGTGGTACTAGGGGGAAAGAATCTGCCTTCCAGTACAGGACACAGAAGAGATGAGGGTTCAGTCCTTGGATAGGGAAGATCCCCTGGAGGAGGGCATGGCAACCCACTCCAGTATTCTTGCCTGGAGAATGCCATGGACATAGGAGCCTGGTGGGCTACATCCATGGGATCGCAGAGTTGGATATGACTGAAGTGACTGAGCACACAAGAAATAACTAAGATATCACAGGATGATACTGTTGTGCATCTGTTATTGAATAGAGCAAAGAACAAAAAAAATCCTCATAGTAACCTCATAGTCAGAAGGGCAAGTTAAGACTGTATCATATAACCTGTGTGAGTTATAATCGGTGAAATTATCTTATATATGGGATCTTATTAAAGCTTGGGGAGCTTTTTAGGGGTACATCAAAAGGCTCTGTTTTTAGTCCTGTGATGCTCAATATTTTAGTAACTTGAATAAGGATTTAGAAACCATCCCATTGAAATTTTCATATTAATCTAAAGTAGAATTAATACCAAAAGGTCATGATAAATTGAGGAAAGATAAGCAAAAGCTTAGGCAGTCTACTTGAGCAGGGAAGACAATAAGATCTGGTTTGGGGGTCAAATAACCATCTTACTATCCAGTCGAAAAACCAGGCACTTGCAGTCCAGAAGCAATACTGTGTGAAGTGAACTGTGAGAAATAGATGGAGACTTGGTTCAGGATGAGTAAGGGATACAAGAAAAAGCTGGGTTATTCATGTGTTAAGATCAAGACAGGGGAAACCTGATTCACAGCCCCAACTGCCTTCTGGTGAAAGCAGACCTCAGATATTAATAGTTTTTTAAAAATATGCAGTAAAGTTAACCAACTGTAGAAATTAGGGTCCTAGAATAGAATGCACAGATCCAGAATTTGCTCAGAGGTTTGCAGCTTGAGTCCTGCTCAAGGTCTGGGGCATCGCTCTGTTATTTTACCTCCTTATTTCAATCTCTTCACCTTCTCGGCAGATCATCTCAGTCAGTTACAGAGAGATAGCTATGGCTGCTGTTGACTAGTTTCATCCCTAGTAATGCTCTGTAGTAGGAGTCAGCAAGCCTTTTTTATAAAGGATCAGATAGGGACCAGTTTAGGCTTCACAGACTGTATAGGTTCCACTGCAGACCTACAGTGTGCCAAAGATTATGCTTTGGGCTGAGAAACCTGCCAGAAACAAAACAGACTGTGCTTATCATGAAGTGTACAATCTAGCAACAGGGGAGAAACGCAAACACATCATTTGTTACAAAGGTGAAAGACATTCTGTGTCAGACACTATGTTGTACAAATACAGCCGGGAAGAATTTACAGTGGTCAGGTGATAACGCAGTATGAATAAAACATGTTAGGGGAAAGGGACAAAGGGATGGGATGGAGTATGCTATTTTTTAAAAAAAGAGGAAGGGAATCATGCTTATAAGGTGAAATTTGAACATGAGATGTATAAGTAGGAAAGGCGTGCAACATAGAAATATTCCAAATTTATGGAAATAGTTCTAAAGACAGAAGTAGGGCTAAGCCAGGATGCTGAAGAACTCTGGGGATGTGAGGGTGTTCAAGGGGGATAAAGACAGCAAATAATATAATACCACATCCCCCTACTTCCCAAGCCATGTATTTCTATTCTCCCTTCTATCCTACCAGAGGTAAAATTGTTAAGTCCCCAGTGAACACCCTCTTGATCTCCTTCACCCAGATAGAGAACCCTTTGCTCTCATTTTCTTTTATGTTACCATAGCAAATTATCTGAAAGAGTAACTCATATAAAAATATGAAGTGTGAAGTGTTTCCACTCTCAGAATATTTTTACAAAAGTTATACTCCAAAGGAGGATATATCTAATGACAGAAATCTGAAATTAGCAAAGGCAAGAAACTGCAATAGGCTGATCAAAAAATATTCACACATCCGTCTTATCATACGTGCTCATTGTGGATAGTGTGAGGAACTCAGGTCTATGCTTAAATTGTGTCTCTGGGTCTGCTGTTACATCCTGGAATGACTGAAGTTTAAGTCTTTTTACCCTAATGGGCGTTAGTTTTGTCTTGTGTAAATTAACGGGTTGGGCTACAGCCAGAATGACAACTATTAATATCTGCATCAGCTCTACCCCATTTCTACACTCATGGTGGACACAGAAATTTATCATGGCTCATTTTGCTCAGAACCCAGACTTAACATGAGAATCCTACTTAACATAGTATTCCCAATGACCATGCTCAATCAATGACCCTGGAGATGAAACTTATTTGACCTCTATGAATATTAATCCCTAAGACTCGTTCTATTTTTAAAACTAAATATCTAAGTTGGACCTTTGAATATAGGCAATGAGCAACTGGTGAATAATTCCTTATATCATATGAGCAAAAAAATTTTACAAATGCATTCCAGAACTGTTCTTCTTTGCAGCCTTCCTGACCTAGGCATGCTAGCTCTAGCTAGTTCAGTCAGTTCAGTCACTCAGTCATGTCACACTCTTTGAGACCCAATGGACTGCAGCACCCAGGCCTCCCTGTCCATCACCAACTCCCGGAGTTTACTCAAACTCATGTCCATTGAGTTGGTGATGCCATCCAACCATCTCATCCTCTGTCATCCCCTTCTTCTGCATTCAATCCTTCCCAGTATCATGGTCTTTGCAAATGAGTCAGTTCTTCACAGCAGATGGCCAAAGTATTGGAGTTTCAGCTTCAGCATCAGTCCTTCCAATGAATATTCAAACTTATTTCCTTTAGGATGGACTGGTTGGATCTCCTTGCTGTCCAAGGGACTCTCAAGAGTCTTCTCCAACACCACAGTTCAAAAGCATCAATTCTTTGGCACTCAGCTTTCTTTACAGCCCAACTCTCACATCCATACATGACTACTAGAAAAACCATAGCTTTGACTAGACAGACCTTTGATGGCAAAGTAATGTCTCTGCTTTTTAATATGCTGTCTAGGTTGGCCATAGCTTTTCTTCCAAGGAGCAAGCGTCTTTTAATTTCATGGCTGCTGTCACCACCGGCAGTGATTCTGGAGACCCCCCAAAATAAAGTCTCTCACTGTTTCCACTATTTCCCCATCTATTTGCCATGAAGTGATGTGGTCAGATGCCATGATCTTAGTTTTCTGAATGTTGAGTTTTAAGCCAAATTTTTAACTCTCCTCTTTCACTTTCCTCAAGAGACTCTTTTGTTCTTCACTTCCTATGAAGTGAACTGAAGTGTGGTGTCATCTGCATACCTAAGGTTATTGATATTTCTCCTGGCAATCTTGATTCCAGTTTGTGCTTCATCCAGCCCAGCGTTTCTCATGATGTACTCTGCATATAAGTTAAATAAGCAAGGTGGCAGTATACATCCTTGACGTATTTCTTTCCCAATTTGGAACCAGTCTGTTGTTCCATGTCCAGTTCTAACTGTTGCTTCTTGACCTGCATACAGATTTCTCAGGAGGCAGATCAGGTGGTCTGGTATTTCCATCTCTTTCAGAATTTTCCAGAGTTTGTTGTGATCCACACAGTCAAAGGACTTGGCATAGTCAATAAAGCAGAAGTGGATGTTTTTCTGGAACTCTCTTGCTTTTTCCATGATCCAGCGGATGTTGGCAATTTGATCTCTGGTTCCTTTGCCTTTTCTAAATCCAGCTTGAACACCTGGAATTTCACATTTCACAAACTGTTGAAGCCTGTCTTAGAGAATTTTGTGCATTACTTTGCTAGTGTGTAAGTTGAGTGCAATTGTGCAGTAGTTTGAGCATTTTTTGGCATTGCCTTTCTTTGGGATTGGAATAAAAATGACATTTTCCAGTCCTGTGGCCACTGCTGAGTTTTCCAAATTTGCTGGCATATTGAGTGCAGCACTTTCAGAGCATCATCTTTTAGGATTTGAAATAGCTCAACTGGAATTCCATCACCTCCACTAGCTTTGTTTGAAGTGATGCTTCCTAAGCCCCACTTGACTTCACATTCCAGGATGCCTGCCTCTAGGTGAGTGATCATACACGTCATATGACATCGGTCACAGCTCTGTAGTTAATGACATAAAACTACTCTAATTTTATTTGTCGGATCTTTGAAGCCATACTTTTTAAATTGGGAGTGATTTGGAGTTAAAAAAATTAAAGTGCCTCTCTACCTGGAGGAAAAAGAAATTGCATAAAAGGTAAAAAGAAAAAAAAATAGCAACCATTCAAGTAAAAGTTGGCTGGTGAACAGGAATAATGGAAGCTATTCATGAAATGATTGATATACAAATAAAATTCAGCACCTGACATTTTCCTTATTGTCTTTTCAGAGTGGCTTGTTGGCAGCCTCTATTTCTTTCTTCTTGTATGAAGCCCCATCCCTGAGGGTCCCTTTTGACCAGCCACACAGTTCTCACAGAGGAAAGCAGGCTGTCTGAGGCACTGTTTACTGGACTGTTATGCTCCCAGGGAAAGTTAATAGATCAAGTTTAAAGGCTATCTGTAAAGCTGGTGGCCTTTTGAAGTAATCAAAACAAGGGGAAAAGAAAAAAAATAATAATGTACCTTAACAAGGTCTAAAATCGACTTTATCAGGAATTTCCAATGGGTGAAACAAACTTGCTGTGTTTTTTGAACTTTGTCTGCCTCTGAACCAATGAAGCTGAGCTCTAGAATGAATTAATTGATTCCTGGAATCTTAAGCACTCATTCTTCTCCTGCAATATTGTCAGATGCAATCCATGACAGAAAATAAACTGTTTACTTCCTAGGTCACAGATAAGAGTCTGGAGAAGGATGAGACAAATATTTTGTACTTTCTCTTCAAGTCACCCCCTGGTCCCCTCAGCACCCATCACAGGTGGCCTCATGTTACTCCTTTATCAATTTGCTCTTTTTCCGTCTTCTGTCTTCCATCTCCTTTCTACAACACTTCTGGCTTCCTGATCTATTTTGATTCTCTGTCACCCAACAGACTTAAGTCTTTCATATATTTTATAGTGAAGCAGCTACAATAGTAATGACACTTCTACAAATAATTGTCTATATTTTATAACATAACTTTGATTTGTTTGAATGAAAAACAAAGTTATTCTATTCCCTGTTTTACCAGTTAATCCCTCGGATCAGGGAAGAATGAACGGATGAGAAGATTCTGAGGGAAAAAAGATCCAATTCATGCAACACAGGAGCATTGCTGTGGCAGATGCCTGCCTGGAGGTAAGGTTACAGCCATCTTGATGCTCGTCCACAAGCAGTTATTATTACCTGAGGATAACCCAGGCTCTCAGCACTGAGACCCCGAGGAAGGCAGGGGAACCAGGCTCAGCACTGAATACTTTCTTTTGATGTGATGCCTTTTATATGTAGGGTCACATAATTTCTTTCAGAATCTGATAAAAATTACATAAAGTTTCTCTAGAAAAATGCAGTTTCCTAGATTCATGCATTCCCTTGAGTATATTTGAAGAAATCAATGATCCTGAGTTTATGCTAGAAGTTTAGGAGCTGTCATAAGTAATCACCAAAAAGTTAATTTTATATTGACTTTCTTTCATGTTCTCTTTACCCACTGCCTTCTCAGACTTAAGGCATTGTGACATGGAGGTTAGGAACTTTAAGACAGAAGTTCCTAGACTCAAACTCTGACCCTGTCCTCACTTCCTGACCTTGAGCACATTACTAAACTGACCTGAGCCTCTGTTTTCCTCCAGTAAAATGGGATAACAATGTCATCTTACTGTGTCCATGTTAAGAGCGGTGTTTAACCTAGCAGAGCCTAAGCATTCAGTAAACAGGAAGCTCAAGGTGGCTGAGTGGTAAATAATCTACCTGCCAGTGCAGAAGATGTAAGGGACACAGGTTCTATCCTTAGAACAGCAAGATCCCCTGGAGTACTGGGAAATCCCATGGACAGATGAGCCTGGTGGACTACAGTCCATGGGGCTACAAAGAGTTGGACACAAGTGAGCAACTGAACATGTAGCCAACATTTCACTATTTCCAAAACATAAAATGGATTTGATTATTTTTTCCTGTTACTTGTATAATTAAATCATTTATTTTTTTAATGAATTTCAATTAACATGATCAGAGCACTTGTGATGAGGACGAAGACTAGTTTTTTCCTACCCTGAACTCTAAAGTATCTTGTTTGTTTTAATAAATGGAACTCAGAGTTCCTATGCAGTTCTGATCTCTTGTAACCTGTGGAGTTAGACACAGGCATTGACTCTTTCACAGATGAACTGCTGATGAAAGCACAGAGGGCGATCCCATGAATGCAGAAGGGGCATTGATTTGTCTCAGAAGGGCT
This sequence comes from Bos mutus, assembly GCF_027580195.1. Lineage (NCBI taxonomy): Eukaryota > Metazoa > Chordata > Mammalia > Artiodactyla > Bovidae > Bos > Bos mutus. The sequence goes on from NC_091638.1 coordinate 27,964,601, forward strand.
GGTGCTAGCACTCTGACTGTTGTCTTCATGGCCTGGGGGAAGCGAGTTTACTGCTCAGAGCCCCAGCTTCCTCAGTGATAAATTAGGCATCACTGTGAGGGTTGAAGATATGTGTACACTCAACGAATGTCGTTGTTACTATGCCTCCATCTCAATTCCCGCCAGATTTGTTATTTCCTGGGGAGAGCGGAGGCTAAACTATAGCAGTAACTTTAACCTTATTATGTCCTTTGGCATGATCTTTCTAAACACAAATCTGATCAAGTCCTTCCCCATCATAAACCCCTGAAGGGATCCCTTCAGAGAAAGTTCTGCTCCCCCAGAATCATGGCCAGGATTCACCATGGCCCAGACCTCCACACCCAACCCACTGTCCCTCCCCAACCACTGCTGTCCACAAAGCATCCCACACTCAGGCTGGACAACCCTGGGTCTCTCTTCCTCATACCTGGCATTTTCTTCACATTCATGTTTTAAAGTGATACCAAATTATGCTATTCTTAGATAAAGGCAGCATTTTGACAAAAACTGAAATTCAACAGCTCAGCCCCAAATCCTTGGGTAGTAGAACAATGAGACGCTGGAAAAATGTGTATATCCCCCTTTCTCGTGAAACTTTTTTTGCTGTAAATAATTGTCTTTGGATAACTCTAGGAACAGCTACCCTGTGACTGTAAACTATTCCTCTGTTTTGGGGTTTGAGGACCTGAGTGTTACTCATTTTAAGAGGAAGGAAATGGGCAGTGCTTTCTACTCATTTGTTCTGTGTATATTACTGATGTGATAATTGTATGATGGAATAACTTACCAACACGATAGACAATATATGCTGAATATAAGGCTCAATTTCTCTGCCTAAATTGTTTTGTTCCTTAAAAGCAAATGTTACCTGGTACTCAAGTTGTCATAAAGTGTCTCAGATTAAAGGTTTTGCAGAAGGGGGATCCCTCCCAGGGCCCATGAGTGAGCTCTTGTCTAATACTTGAAAGTGAATTGTCCAAAGAGACACATAGGCTGACAAAGCAAAAGACTTTAAAAAAAAAGTATTACTTTATTTTTGGGTGTCCTGGGTCTTTGCTGCTGTACACAGGCTTTCTCTAGTTGTGGCAAGCAGGGGCTACTCTTCCTTGCAATGCAAGGCTTTCTCATTTCAGTGGCCTTTCTTATTGTGGAGCATGGACTCTAGGCACTCTGGCTCAGTAGTTGCGGCTCATGAGTGTAATTGCTCTGCTGCATGTAGGGTCTTCCCAGACCACAAGTGGAACCCATGTCCCCAGCATTGTCAGTCAGATTCTTACCACTTGACCATCAGGAAAGTCTCAAAGCAAAAGATTTTCTTGGGCATAGGGAAGGGGTGCTGAGTGGAGAGCAGCAGGTTAAGGGAACACAGCAGAAGTTTTGCTACATGGCAGTTTCAGTAATGGGATTAGTTTCTGGATTGTCTCTGGCCAGTCATTTCTCTTGGCTCATATTTGGTCTGATTCAGCTCAGTGGTAAAGAACACACCTGCCAATGAAGCAGAGGCAGGTTTAATCCCAAGATCCCCTGGAGAAGGAAATAGCAACCAACTCCACGGATAGAGGAACCTGGCAGGCTACAGTCCACGGGGTCACAAAAAGTCAGAGACGACTTAGCAATTGAGCACACACACAGCCATAGCGTCCTTCCTGGTTACACAGAGCACCTCTTAGCCAAGAGGGATACCGGCGTGAAGGATTCTGGGAAGGTGGCAGGACAGGATTATGGGCTGGCATCTCCCCCCTCCTTCTGGCCCCTCCCAAATTCTCCCTGTTAGTTTTCAGCAGCAGCGCCATGTTAATTATTCAGACCTCCTATAGTGAGATAACCCATGCTAGCAGTTATTATTGTGGCTGGTCAAGTCAGGCAGTTTTGGTCAACGGTTCCCTAATACACGTATGCTCAAATATTTGTTTCCTGTCACAAATTCAGAGTCCTAGCAAAGCAAATTTATCATCTCACAGTTCCATGGTTGGAAGTCCAATACGGTCTCTCGGGGCTAAAATCACAGTGTCAGGATGACTATTTTCCTATCTAGAGGTTTCTTTCTGGGGAAAATCAATTCCTTGGCTCATTCAGGCTGTTGTAAGTGTCAGTTCCCTATGGTTATGAGACAAGGGCCCCTGTTACCTTACTGGCTGTCGGCTGAGGACTGTTCCCAGCTTCTAAAATCTTCCCTCATGAGCCTTCCTCCATTGTCAAAGACAGCAGGGCCAGTGGAGAGCACTTCTCATGTTTCAAATCTCCCAGCCTCTTCTTGTGTCATTTCTTCTCTTTGACTAATTTTCAACCTCACTCCTTCGCTTGAAAGGACCCTCATGATTATTTGGGGCCTGTTTGTATCATCTAGGATTATCTTTTTTTAAGATCAGCTGATTAGCAATTTTAATTCTTCTGCAAATTTAATTCTCATTTGCCATATAAGCTAACGTATTCAAACTAACATATTTTCAAATTCTGAGGACAAAGACATGGACGTCTTTGGAGTAGGGGGTGCTATTCTATTTACAACATCTCTAGTTACCTTTTTTTAATCAAATGAAGAACTGTTTGAAGGTCTACATTAGCTAGAGATGACCGCAATCAACGCTAGTTGGAAAAGGTCACAGGGACCAGAAAGTAGAATTGTTAACAAGTGAGGCAAGATGTGGACATTTAACAAAGGTCTGGTAATTATCCTGGTATGTGTGACCTTAGAATTGCAAACATTGGATGCCTGTTGTAAACAAGCTTTTCAGGTTACTTTAAAGGCCACCCAGTAATTGGAGAGCATGACTTTACACCTACAGAATGAACAAGAAACCAGCTCTTCTCAGGTTATATGAATGAATACTTGTGGCTTGGGATAAAATTCTCTATTGACATCCTCTTACATGGATTTAAAAAGTCTTGAAGAAATTAGAGAGAAATGGAGCTGTCAGAAAAATGTCTTGGATGATGCAAACAGTAGCTCTGGTGGTGACAAAGACACTAGTGTTAAAGATTGTTAGGAAGAACTTCAAAAAATCATGTTTATAAAATGTGAGAGTATGAAACCAATAATTTAAACTTAACATACAGAAGCAATTTAAATATGCGTAAGGTAGTAATTTGAAAATCATAAGTCAACAAATAGTTCAGAATTTTTTTTTAAGTAGCATCATTGGAAAAAACAAATTCACTATACGCTTAAGATTGCCTAATATGTAGTATTTAGCTATAACAGAATTGAATTGGAGAGGGCAATGCCAACCCACTCCAGTATTCTTGCCTGGAGAATCCCAGGGATGGAGGAGCCTGCTGGGCTGCCGCCTATGGGGTTGCACAGAGTCAGACATGACTAAAGTGACTTAGCAGCAGCAGCAGCAGAGTTGAATTATTTTCTAGATTACCCTTCTAATTTACTTTGGGACTAGAAGAAGTGACTATAGTTAAAAAAAAACAAAAAAAACAGTTTATTTCCTTCAGATTCAATAATCAATGGTATTGCATTAGCCTTGTGAATTTCTAGTAGAGGTCTTAGGTTACAAAAGTTTCCAGTAGGATGATTAGAACCAGATTTTCTTGTCTGTTTTACCTGCTACTTCCTTAAAGTTCTGCATTATTTGATATCCAAAAGGGGGAAAAAAATACACTGCCTACTAGCACCTAAAATTAGAATTCTACTCATTAAACTCCAAGCTACTGCCCCCCCCCAATAATATCACTGTTATAATCTCTTTTCCAAGCCAAAAATTCAAAGGAAAAAGAACTTCATAAAAGGTGATTTTGTACTGCCAATTCACTTCTTGGCGCATAACTATGTGTGATTAGAGGAAAAACTTGTGGAACTGGATGTGGTAGGGTGGCAAAACCTAGAGGGATTTCCTCAAGTAATAAGGATCAGTTGCAAAGCTCAATATGGTGCATTTCTGTTTTACTAAACACTGCAATTTGTAGAGTCCACAGCTCAGTTTAAATAAAGAGAAGCAAGTGTGAATAATGTAGAAAAAGAGGAAAGGGGAAAACCATTTGAACTTTGGAGATACTCAAACTCTTGAGAATGTAGGAAGTTGCCTGCAACAGTGAGGTCTGTATATGGAAATAATTCCTCTATATTTCTGCTAAATTTGTAGTAAAGGCAATAAAATATTCATGATATATTGAATGTGATGAAATTTCTTGAGGAAAATACTAAGGAAGCTAAAATCTGCATGTCTTTGGGCATGGGGCAGACAGACTCAGTACATCTAGATGAGGAAACAGTGGGGTTTATAAGATATATAAGCAATTAAAAAGTTACAAATTTATATCTCCAGTGCCTTATAAAAATTCCTGGCTATTTTGTGGGGGAAAATAAAAATCCCTTGATTATTTATAGCTTCTTGGCAGTTATTTATTTATTTTTGAACTCTGGCATTTCAAGAGACAGAGAAGGCACCCAGAGATGTTTTCTTCCATCTACTAAGTTTGGGTCCGTTCTCAACATCAACGTATCTCAGTATTTATAAAACTTAACTTCAAGTGCCCCCATTTAAAAGAAATTTTGACTGAAGCTAGCTCAAGGGAGATTTAGATGTCAAGAACCTTACTGTTACTTTCCCACTGGAAATGACAAGACAGCTGAAAGACTGATACAGGTCTGGGCAGTTATATTTTACCATGCTTGTTGGAAAAAAAAAAAACAAACAAAAAATACCATCACATTAAGTAGACCAATTGAAAAATGAAGTTGTTGCAGGCGGATCCCTATGGAATCACTAAAATGCAGGGGGAAATATCAAACGCAGCAAATTAAATTCAAGATAATCAGCCCTGTGTCTTACCCTCTGTGGATTCTCTAATCTAGCTCTGTCTAATTGCATTCTTTGTAGGACATATTATTCCTGTTTTCCCAGTAGGAATTTTTTTTTTAATTTTTTAGTTTGAAGACTGTATAATATAATTGCTATCTCTTTATGTTATAAATGTCATGATTTTAAAAAGGAAATTTTCATGGCATATGTAATGTCAATCATCTCTCTTTGTGGGAGAATATGTCATTCATTTTGTTTAAATGGGCTTGGGGAAAATACCCTTTATTCCAAGAGCTGTAGGTTTTTAAGCATATTTTGACCTAATTTGCATGACAGTGTAGTTAGAGGAGGCTTATACATTTGGGAGTGGAATTGTGCTCTGTCCAAATGTGGCTATTTTATATTCCAATTATATCCTTCTAAATAGCCAAATAAGATTTATACAGAAACCGCTCTCCCTGCTTCTCACTCATATTCAGCGCTCTCAATTCACACATGTTGATGTTTTAATACTTGGAGACAGGTTTGAACTTCATATTTGGACAAGGTCGCTATACTTCTCCCATTCCTTTGAAGCCCAACTAATACAATAATTGCCACACCTTGGAAGCTTCCACAGGCCTCAGAACCTTGCAAGGTATATATGTTTCATGACCTGAGCCAGCCTTGCAGCTCTGATGACCTTATGTCATATTGATAAGTTAAAAACCAGAAGTGACTGAAAGGAAAGTGCTTTCGCAGAATCAAAAGCAAAAATCTATTCAGCTCTCATGGAAAAGACTTTATGCTAACTTTTTTATAACAATTAACTCCAGATCAACAGTGTAACTATTGCAGAGCTCAGGGCAATAAAAATGGTATTTGAGACATTCTGTGTAAACGCTAAACTGATGTAAGCTGTAAACTAAGGGACCTGTAAACTCCTTTTATTACACCCTCACTTATTATCTAGGAGGGGTATCCACATATCCAGTGAAATTTACCTTTTTCCTTAGGCCCTGAGCATCCCACTTACATAAATTTACATGTGTCCTCCATACTGTGACGTGAACGTAGGTTTCCTTTTCTCCTGAACCCCAAAGCCCCTTGGTAATATGGATCCATCTTTGTTTCACTCCAGAGATTCTTCTTCTTAGCTATTGATGGACACTGCATATTAGGCAATTGAACAAAGTTAAAGCAGTTTGTTAAAGGAGTGCATTCGTGTTCAGTCACTTCAGTTGTGTCTGACTCTGTGCGACCCTATGGACTGTAGCCCTCCAGGCTCCTCTATCTCTGGGATTCTCCAGGCAAGAACACTGGAGTGGGTTGCCATGCCCTCCTCCACAGGAATCGTTGGAGGCTGGTTCTTTACCCACTGAGCCTACCTGAGAAGAAGTGAAATGAAAGTCACTCAGTCGTGTCTGACTCTTCACGACCCCATGGACTGTACAGTCCTTGGACTTCTCCAGGCCAGAATACTGGAGTGGGTAGCCGTTCCCTTCTCCAGGAGATCTTCCCAACCCAGGGGTTGAACCCAGGGCTCCCACATTGCAGGCCAATTCTTTACCAACTGAGCCACCAGGGAAGCCCAAGAATACTGGAATGGGTAGCCAGTCCCTTCTCCAGCAGATCTTCCCAACCCAGGAATTGAACTGGGGTCTCCTGCATTGCAGGTGGATTCTTTACCAGCTGAGCTACCCAGGAATCCCTGCCTGAGAAGCCCTTGTTAAAGGAGAGCCTTTATGTTTGTTTGTTTGTTTTTCTTCCAATAGCATTGGCATGTTAAAAGGATATTTCTTGGCAGAAAGGGATCAGTTTCTAATGCAAATCAGTCTATCTGCAGTAGATAAGATCATTACTCACCAACTACTCACTGCTGCTTCTACCATCTCCAAGGTTAGAGTGATCTTTTCACTCTTTGACTTTGAACTTAACTTCCTCCTTTGACCTGCTTTATTTTTTTAACTTTTTTTTTCCTTTTAATTGAAGTATAGGTCACTCAGTTGTAAAGAATCCACCTGCCAATGCAGAAAACTCAGGTTCCATTTCTGGGTAGGAAAGATACCCTAGAAAAAGAAATGGCAACCCACCCAAATATTCTTGCTTGGAGAATTCCATGGACAGAGGAGTCTGGCAGGCTACCTATAGTCCATGCTGTTACAAAGAGTCGAAACACAACTGAGTGACTAACACTTTTCACTTTTCCATAATATTAAATATCTCTGTGCACAATGGCATCTTGGGCTTGGCACGAATTAAAATGTGTTAAAATAACACATTTAGCAGCGAATGAAGGTCTTATTTAGCAAGAAAATGAAGTACAGAAGTTATGTCAGCTGTTATTTTAAGCCCTGATAGCTTTTCACGCCATACCCAACCAAGATATCGTGTGTTTTTTAAAGGTTTGCATAATGAAAGTAATTGATGTGTATATAAGACCACAAAAATGCTAAGATCAATACATGATTTACATATAGAATACTGTTATTTTTACAATAGAATGATCTGTTTTCTGCCTTTACCTTCTCAGTCCCAGTATTTTAACAAACAAGCCAAATACCATCCGGGATATAAATCTTACTGAGCGGGAGGAACCTGGAAAAGTTTATCAGTGTCATGACAGTATATGAGCATTAGGACACATGAAACCCAAGCATGAAGATGCTCTATAAGAAAAAAAAATCCTTCAGTATCATGTAAATATCTCTACTTCTTAAAAATTTACTCTGTATATTAGGCTCTGGGAAGTCCTGCGATTATACTTAATACTTGTTTAATCAAAGAATTCTTTACATAAATAAGTAGATAAAATCACACGCAGCTATGATCCCTAAACAGGTTTATTGGGAATGTTATATTAGAAAAGAATAATTATATGGAAAAAATGAAGGTAAGTGTGTTCCAATATTGAGAAAATAACATAAAGTTCAATTTAACAGAGTTTCAAGTGTTTGAAGGACTGAAAACATAGAAGATTCTGATGTCCATCTCTACTGGGGAGAAAACAAATATACGTAAACTTGAACTGCAACAAAATGAAAATTATTATGCATGTAGAAAAAAGGGAAGAAGGTCATCAGAGTGAAACATTGAAACGGTTAAAGTGCTTAGTTGCAACTCAGATTTTTAGAGAATGCTGGAGTGGTTTAAGTATGATCCTCTAACAGGGAGCTTAACGAGAGAAGCTCATGTAATTCCATTTAGTCCAATAATTGCTTAGTTATCTATACTTAATGCTATTCTTATTCTGATCTATAAGCAATCTTCAAAATAAGCACTTTATGGAGCAAAGATAAAATTAAAAAATATTCAGTGTGGTCCATAAAACCAGTCTGCAACATTATCAAATATTTTAAACATGCCTTTTGTGGACATAAATGAAGGCCACCCAAATGGGAATAAGCAGAGGCTCTTTCTTTATTCAGAGTTTGCTGTAGCAAAGGGATTGGCCCCCATCACTTGCATTTGACAGAGATGCAAAGGCAGGCAGAGGAGTGGCAAGTGTTACCATGGATTAAAGGGAAGACATCCAGTGTGTCCTCATTGGAGGCTGTCAGCGTGGGGAGGGTGTAGGTGAGCTAAAAAGTTCTGTCTGCTGGGAAAACACATCCTGAGAAGGCAAGGGTGGGAACTGGGAGACCCGTTTGGCATCTACTGCAGAAATTTAGGTGGTGGTACTCTTGCCTGGAGGATCCCATGGATGGAGGAGCCTGGTAGGGTGCAGTCCATAGGGTTGCTGAGAGTCGGACACGACTGGGCGACTTCACTTTCACTTTTCACTTTCCTGCATTGGAGAAGGAAATAGCAACCCACTCCAGTGTTCTTGCCTGGAGAATCCCAGGGACGGCGGGGCCTGGTGGGCTGCCGTCTATGGGGTTGCGAAGAGTCAGACATGACTGAGCGACTTCACTTTCACTTTTCATTTTCATGCATTGGAGAAGGAAATGGCAAACCCACTCCAGTGTTCTTGCCTGGAGAATCCCAGGGACGGGGGAGCCGCCGTCTATGGGGTTGCACAGAGTCGGACACGACTGAAGTGACTTAGCAGCAGCAGCAGCAGCAGAGTGGCAGAGAAGGCGATGGCACCCCACTCCAGTACTCTTGCCTGGAAAATCCCATGGACCGAGGAGCCTGGTGGGCTGCAGTCCATGGGGTTGCGAAGAGTCAGACATGACTGAGTGACTTCACTTTCACTTTTCATTTTCATGCATTGGAGAAGGAAATGGCAAACCCACTCCAGTGTTCTTGCCTGGAGAATCCCAGGGACGGGGGAGCCGCCGTCTATGGGGTTGCACAGAGTCGGACACGACTGAAGTGACTTAGCAGCAGCAGCAGCAGCAGCAGAGTGGTAGCAGCACAGGTGATGAGTAACTAGACCTCAGTATTCTTTGAAGGTAGGGCCAGCAGAATTTGCTGGCATATTGGATTTAGAGTTTGACAAAAACAGTGACCCCATGGGTGACTGTTTTTGATCTGAGAAACTAGAAGTTTAGAGCTGAAATCAAGAGAAGTGGGAAGGTGTGTGGGTGGAGCCAGCTTGACAAGGGTGGAGATCATGAGCTCATTTAGGGACATGTTGAGTTTGAGGGTCCAAGTATTCAGGTCAAATATGAAGATCAAGAGGGCAGGTCTCAAGGACCAGAATTCAGAGTTGAATTAGTCAGCCTGAACTGCTATAACAAAATGCCACAGACTGGGTGGCTTAAACAACAGAAATTTATTTCTCATGGTTCTGGAGGCTGAAAGTTCAAAATTAAAGTGCCAACTGGTTTGGTTTCCCTTCAGGCTTCCAAATGCTACCTTTTCGCTGTGAGATCCCAAGGTCTCTCCTCCCTCCATATAGGCACATCCCAGGAGTCTCATCTTCTTCCTCCAGCATCAGTTACATTGGATTAGCATCTACCCTAGCGACCTCATTTTAACTTAATTTCCTCTTTAAAGGCCTTATCTCCACATGCAGTCATATTCTGAGGTCCTAAAAGTTACAACCTCAGCATATGAAGAGGGAAGGCTGCATAATTCAGTTCATAACAAGGGTCGATGCAGGTTTTCCAATTCCAAGTTCACTACTATTTCCCTGCAGAAAGCAGCAAAGTTAATTGCCCTAAAATGTTACCTCCTCGGTGAAGTCTTTGCACACTACCTTGTTTAAAAATTCCAACTTCCCTCCTCACTTCCTTGGGACATTAGTCATTCCTTTTACTTGCATCATTTTTTTCTTGTAGTTATAATCTTCTAAATTCATATCTATTTTTATTTAGCTTATGTATTGTTCCACTCCATCCATCCACAGGTGGCTCAGACAGTTAAAAAAAATCTGCATGTAATGCAGGAGACATGGGTTCAATTCCTGGGTGGGAAAGATCCCCTGGAGAAGGAAATGGCAACCCACTCCAGTATTCTTGCCTGGAGAATTCCATGGACAGAGAAGCCTGGTGGGCTATATAGCCCATGGGGTTGCAAAGAGTTGGACATGACTGAGCAACTAACACTTTCATCCATCAATAAGTAATCCATGAGGACAAGGGTTTTCCTGTCTTTTTTACTGCTATATCTCTGGAATATAGAGCCCCACACATCATAGGTATTCAATAAATATTTCTGACTGTGTGTATGGATGTATACATGCATAAATGAATCATCTAAATAAAATATCTTAACTCGTGTGCTGGCACTAGACAAGATTTCATTGAGCAAACCCAGCATGGAGTAACACATCTTCTGAAAACAGGTCCTCCATCTGCCCTGCCACATAAATGATCAATGCAAGAGAACAGGCCATGGTAACATCCCAGCACCCTGATGCTTCTGTTTCAGTGCCATTTCTCCCACACAGGACCAAAGCTTTCCAAACTGAAGCCTTCCAGCACAGAATTATACTCATCGTATCTCTACAGGGCAGCAATCAAACATGTGATGTCACCAAAGCAGAAACCATCAAGAAACAGGTGCTAAGACAGCAGGAGCTGATCAGCTCCTGGAATCCTGTTCTAGGGGCAGACTGCAAAACATGCCTTGGGAATGAGGCAACCTCTTGCTGCTGTGGGTGAGAGTGTGCACAATTTATAGATGCACTTCCCTAGTGGGGTTTTCTTGCACTGGAAGAGAAGTTTTAAAACAACAACCCTGAAACGACTTCTTCTGTTCTTTGGCAATCCGTCTTATAGTGCAGGGTGTAAAAAGACATTACAAAGAGAGGGGAGAATGACAAACTATATGTAACAGATGGAAGAAGGGAGTGAGGGGCATATTGGAATCTTCCTATTCATCCAAGTACAGAGAAGCTGAATTATTATATTTGTAAATTACTGTTTCCTGTTTCTCTTCTGTCTGAGCTTCAGAGGGGTTAGGTCTTCAATGTGTCTTTCGAGAGGAAAGTTACAATTCACCCCTCAAAAATCTTCCTAGAATATAGAAAGTAGAAAGGACCTTAGAAGTCAATAAGGAATCAAGTGGTTTTTAAACTGCTCTATATAGAATGGAGTTAATCCTTTTTTTTCCCCCAAAAGTAAATCTTACATGTATTCTCAATGTAAACAAAGTAAAAAGGGAGCTTTTGGAAATATGTGAGGTTGCCAGCATTACTGTCAAAACCAGGAGTGGAGACTGGGAAGAAAGGGGAAAAAGTCAAATGAGAAAAAGTCAGGAGTGATACAATGATGAAAATATACCATTGCAGGTGGAGAATCATAAACTCTGCACTCAGTACATTGGTTCCAATACATTAAAAAAAAAAAAAATCAGACTGAAATCGAGTTGTCCAAGCTGAAATTTGGTGCAGGGGAGTCTTGAACTAGGTCCCATGAAATGATTTCCCCTTACCTTCCCCTCTAGAAACCCAAGAGGTATTTCCATAGAATATATATTTTTTAAACCCAATTCTCTTGTTCACTAGATGAGGGTACTGAAATTCAGAAAGGTACGTGATTTGCCAAGATCTCCCCAGGGGTTAATGGATGTGCTATCTAACTCCTTTCTTACATATCATCCCTGTGCACTGAGATGGTGTGGGTGCCAGTGTGCAGAAACACAGCTTTTGTTACTTTTGTACACACCAGCTTAATTGTTCTTTCAAGCACTCACTCTTCCAAGAGGCAGAGAATGCATTTCAGTCTGTTGAGGGTCATTTCAATCCGTTGATCTCTCTGAGTTGTGCCTCTAACGTTGGGAGAGAAGTGTGACATGCCAAGGAATGAAGTCAAGTGTTGTCCCCCGTCCACTCTGATATGTAATGAACAGTCCGCCTGACTGCAGAGTCTTGGAGAGGTCACTTCACCTCTGCCCTTCCTTATCCAGCCTAACCCTGGTGCTTTTCAGGTTGGCGGGCTTTCAGCCATTTTCCTGACCACCCAGAGATGAGAGAAACATTTGGTTTCTCCTGGAGCCAAATGAAACCCAGAGAAAATCTCTCTAATGAGATCCCAGTCTCAACTTCGTGGAGACCCTCTGAAGCTACCTCTTCTTAAAACTCCCCAGTAATTCTGAGGGCAAGGGGGTGGTGAGCGGCATGTCACTTCCCCAGGGAGAATCAGAGGAAGGAAGGACAGCCTTCTAAATTATTCAACTCCTCCAAATTGACCCGAGGTTTCTACTGCACCCTGGCGGTGGTGGTGGTTTAGTCGCCAGGTCATGTCCAACTCTTGCGACCCCATGGACTGTAGCCTGCCAGGCTCCTCTGTCCCTACCAAGGGGTTAATACCCAGGTCACTTCTCAGGGTCACTTAAGAAAGCTGTCCAGCTTCTGGTTGGACATAGAAAAGGTGACTCTTACCATCATTATTGTTCCAGATCTGTTGTTTAAAGGGTCAACTTTTCAGGGCTTTTGATACTCAAAAATTCATTTCTCTGCCTTTGTGTTATACTAACAGTTCTTTCAGGCCATGAGACCTCTCTAATCTTGCATCCGTGGAGAATGCCCAGAGGATGAGAAACCGTTATTAGAAATGAAAAACATATCGATTGATAAATTAAAATATGATCCCATGATGTGCACATCACATTAATAACTAACATCTGTAAACCATAGCATAATTTCCAAATTGCTTCCTGTTTAAAAGCCTTTTAATGGAATGCAATCCTTTGGAAAGCAGACCACCATGTTTCTCATCCAAATTAAGTAAGACTGTGAATATAAAACTCATTGCAGAGTGCCTGGGACTGAGTACTGTTTGAGAAATATTTGTAGTAGTAATACAAATTATTCTGATTTTTGCACGCACTCAGCACTGGTGACTAGGTTTTTAGTCATTCTCATGGACAGCCATGTACTTGCCCATCTTTGAACTCATCCTCCTTTCCTATATGAAAGGTGGCATCCCCTGGATTCTAAAATCTTTTCAAGTCTTTCTTTTTCATCTTTGTCAAGGGAAAAGTCTCCAAGATAACTGAAAACCATAGATGGGACCCATCCAGAATACTTGATTTACTACGGCCAAAAAAAAAAAGAGAGAGAAGTTAAATTGAATTGTGACTGTTAAAGCTCTCGAAAGAAAATTGCAATAATGAGCTAAAAATCAACTCTAAATATGTTACATGGAGAAAACCTTGGGCGGCACAAACAGGCAGGCAGCATTCTGCCCTTTCAAACATGTTGGTGGGTGAAGACATCTTTGATTTATTTTGTCATTTAATTTCCCTTCCGTCTCTTGGCCTTAAGCCACAGATGCTTCAAGCCTCTTGGTTGGATAATCAGAATTTTCTTTCTTTGCCCATTATTTTTCCTGTTGGCAGTGTTCCCATAATAACAGCCTGATGAAAATGTGCTTTCTCTGTGGCTCCTCACTGCCTCTGAACAATCTCTAAGGGGGTTAGGTCGCCTTTTATCAAAAAGAAGTAGGGGAAAGTTCAAATGGGTTGGAAGTCAGAGTTGGGTGATTTTCTCCCTAATTGTGTATGCATGCTCACAATAACGGAAGGCACTCTTCAAAGCTGGTCTCTTCAAAGATGTCCTAGTGCTCGAGGGGGGGTGTTTGCCAAGACCCCTGATACCTGCCAGGATTCCTCTTCCAAATGGTCACAGAAGCGGGTTGCTTGTTTCCTTTTAAGAAGCCACCCCAGAGAGAGGTTATTATCACATTGGGCTGGTTCCTATTGCTAACAGAAGACTGAGAACACCAGCTTGAACAAGATGCTTTTTTCTTGCCTGTCGTTTGGGGAAGACTCCCCATTTTTTCCTCCCACTGGTCCCTCACCCCATCAGTTGATGCCAGTGATGCAGTCTAGACTTGTTTTCTGATCTTAACCTGTTCAAATGCTCTATTTGCAAAAATTAACAGCATCTATATTGTCAGAAACAACAAAGGAACAGGACTGTGTAGTATCTTTAGTAATAGGCTTTACTGGTGTCCTGTGTACCCAGTGTATTCCTATTCCTGGTGACCCTGGAACATTTCAGTTATGCCCGGTTTTTACTCATTCCCTCAAGTAATTCACCAGGCATCACTAAACATCTTCCATGAGGTTGGCGAGTGCTAGGCCCTGTAAGTGGTCAATGAGAATTAATGCTATGAATCCTGAGTCTGAATGATAGGCTGTGTTGAAAGATCAAAGCCACTATTTCTTAACCTGTAAGCCCTGGTGTTCTTAAACTAGGTTCTTGTTAGTATCATTCCTTACTAACTCCTCAGCTTAATGATGCCTTTCTATGAATTATGTATTTTTATTTTGCCTAAGCTAGAATCTGCTTTAGTCAATACCTCACATACATAGCTGTGTCTATCAAAACTTGTGCCCTTATTCTGACAGAAAAGTAAGCATTTTGGACCACAGAAATAGAAAATTAGCCCGGTTTTTCCATTTGCTTAAATTTGTTCCTGGGGATGGAGACATCAGCCAAGAAATAAGTGGAATAAGTGAGAGCACAAAGGATGAATCGGAGGTGCTCTGTCTGAAGCTTCCAGATGCCTCAGCAGGCCTGAGATAAGCGTGAGAATCAGGGCTCTGCCAAGGACAGTGGGGAAAGCACTGATGCCAGAAAGACACCAGATGGGAGCAAGGAGACCTGAACACCAACCTGTCATTATCTAATAATGTGTGCACGCTAGCTTTCTTACATTCTTTTGGATTCTGTGATAGATTTCTGTCTGAATAAGAGGTAGGGGAATATGTGAATGCCAGGCGTCAGTCGTGTGAAGAAATTGAGAACATTGGCTCTGGCACCTTGTCTGAATTCAGATCCCAACCACTAGCCAACTTTACTAAGCTTAGGAATGTCCCCTGTGCCTTCATTCTCTCCTGTATAAAATATTGCTGTTGACGATAATACTAGCACCAGCCTCAGAAGGTTTTATATTTTGTTGGTTTTTTTTTTTTTTTTTTTTTGCTGAGTATTAAGTGAGAACATAGATGCAAGGGTTTAGAACAACTCGCGATACACAGTAAACCCTGAATGACTATTAGCTACGTGGGCTATTTAGCTATATTAAATAGCTATTAGCTATATTCGAGCTGTTTATCAAATAGTCCCCAGTCCCTGCCTTGGGATAAGAGTCCACTTGAATATCATGGATCTCTGTGATTGGAAAATTTTCAGCCAATGAGTTGGGAGAAAGTGTTAGTTGCTGTCGTATCTGTCTCGTTGCAACCCTATGGACTGTAGCCCGCCAGGCTCCTCTGTCCATTAGGATTCTCCAAGCAAGAATATCGAAATGGATTGTCATTTCCTTCTCCAGGGGATCGTCCCAACCCAGGGATCAGGTCTTCTGCATTGCAGGCAGATTCTTTACTGTCTGAGCCACCAGGGAAGTCCAATGAGTTGGGAGTGAAAGAATTCAGGAAAAACATTTGGTTACCAGAGTGAGACCCTATAGAGTTCCTTTTTCCTTCTTCCAGGAAATGTTCCATTTTGTGGCAGCTTCAGCAGTCTGAATCCTGAGATGAAGATGCAAGAGCTGAGCTCCCAATCAACTGCAGTGGACATGTAAGTGAAAAACTTATCTTTACTATCTTAAGTTGCTGAGATTTGAGGTTTGTTTGTTGCTGCTGCTGCTAAGTCGCTTCAGTTGTGTCCGACTCTGTGCGACCCCATAGATGGCTTCCGGCCAGGCTCCGCCATCCCTGGGATTCTCCAGGCAAGAACATCAGAGTGGGTTGCCATTTCCTTCTCCAATGCATGAAAGTGAAAAGGGAAAGTGAAGTCGCTCAGTCATGTCCGACTCCTAGCGACCCCATGGACTGCAGCCCACCAGGCTCCTCCATCCATGGGATTTTCCAGGCAAGAGTACTGGAGTGGGTTGCCATTGCCTTCTCTGGGTTTGTTTGTTACCACAGCATAAATGAGTACATCCTGACTGATGAAACTATAACTCTGATCATCCTCATATTTAAAATATAGGGACAGAACCAAATTTTATCATAAGTGTGTTAATTACAAGTCTACTTAATTAGTTTTTTGAAAAATGGCTTTATTGAGATGTAATTTACATACCATATTGTTCACCCATTTAAAGTGTATGTTTCAGTGGTTTTTAGGATATTCACAGTTGTATGTAATCAACACCACAGTCAGTTTTAGAATGTTTTCATCACCTCACCAAGAAATCCTGTACCCTTTAACTATCACTATCTAATGCCACCTCCTCCCCACTTTGGTTGCTGTAAGAAATCATTAATCTACTTTCTATAGATTTCCATATTCTAGACATTTTATATGGATAAAATCATGAAGTACGCAGCCTTTCGTGACTGGCTTCTATCATTTAGTATGGTGTTTCCAAGATTCATCCCTTGTAGCATGTATGAACACTCGATTACTTTTTATGGTGGAGTAGTATTGTATCATATGAAGGCACCACATTTTACTTATCTGTTGGTTCATTGATGGGCATTTTTGTTGTTTCTACAGTTTGGCTATTATGAGTAATACTGGTATAAACCTTTATGTACGAGTGTTTGTGTGGACATCTGTTTTCATTTCTCTTGAGTCTATACCTCAGAGGGGAATTGCTGGGTTAAAAGATAATTCTGTTTTGTCATTTGAGGAACAGCCAAACTATTCTCAAAGTGTCTGTACCGTTTTACCATTGTGGAGTCATGCAGTATGCGTCCTTTTGTGACAGGCTAATTTCGTATATTATAATGTCTTCTAGGTTCCTCCAGGTTGTAGCCCATTTCCAGTTTCCTTCCTTTTTGAGACTAAATAATATTCCATTGCATGGATATATCATATTCTGGTTATTTGTTCATCTGTTGATGGACACTTGGGTTGATTCCAACTTTTGGTTTTGTGAATAATATTACTATGGACGGTAAGTGTATACCAGTAACTGTTCATATCTCTGTTTTCAGTTCTCTTGGTCATATACCCAGAAGTGGAATTGCTGAATCATATAATAATTCTATTAATATGTTGAATTTTTTGAGGGTGCTTTATTCAGTTTTCCAAGGTTGCTGCAACACTTTGCATTACTATCAATAATCCACAAGGGCTCCAATTTCTTCACATCCTCACCAAGATGTGTTATTTTCTATTTCTGTTTGTTTTTATAGCAGTCATCCTAATGGGTGTAAAGTAGTATTTTATTGATTTGCATTTTCTTAATGATTAGAGAGGTTAAGCATCTTTTCATGTGCTAATTGTCCATTTGTATATTTTCTTTAGATAAATATCTATTCAAGTCCTTTGCTTATTTTTAAATCAGGTTGTTTGGTTTTTGTTGTAGAAGTTTTTATGTATTTGGGCTATTAATCCTTTGTCAGAAATACGATTTGCCAATAGTTTTCTCCCATTTATAGGTTGTTTTTCATTCTGTTGATAGTCTTTCAATGCACAAAAGTTTCTATTTTTTGATGAAGTCCTGTTTAGTTTAGTTTTCTTTTCTTTGTTGGCTGTGCTTTGGTGTTATATCCAAGAAAGTAATTGAGTGTTGTGAAAATTTCCCTCACATTTTCTTGACTTTATAGTTTTCATCCTTAAATTTACATCTTTGATGCATGTTTACATCATTTTTGTGTGTGATGTAAGGGAACAGTTTTACTTTTTCACATGTGAGTATTTTTCACACATCATTCATTGAAAAGATTAGGTACTTTCTTTCACTCAGCATAGCTATTTAGTATTTGTCCATGGGAAATGTATTGCGTTTATCAATAGTTCATTTCTTATTATTGCTAACTTACATTCCATTGCTTGGATATGTAGCAATTTGTTCATTCATTCATCTACTAATGGGCCTGGAATGTTTCCAGTTTGGGGCTATTACAGAAAAAGCTGCTGTGATCATAGGTGTGTGAATATATGCTTTAATATCTGCTGGGTAAATACTTAGGAGTAGAATGGCTGGATCATCTAATAGGTGTATGTTTAACTTTTCAAGATTCTGCCAAACCATTTTCCAAGATTGCCTAATTTTACATTCTCACCAGTAGTGCGTGAGAATTCCAGTTGTCTTTTAACCACTCGCAATGGTAAGACCTTTTAAGTCATTCCTAAAGGTACATATATCACTGTGGCTTTAACTTGCCTTTCGCTAATGAATGATGTACTTATTTGTAATTATTTAATGTGCTTATTTGTCATTTGTATGTTTTCTTCTCTGAAGTGTATGTTCAGAATTTTGCCTACATTTTTTGAGAATTTTCATATATTATTTATATATTATATATTATTTATATATTTTAGATGGAAATCCTGTATTAGATATGTTGCTTTGCAGATATTTTCTCTCAGTCTGTGACTTTGTCCGTTCATTCCCTAAAGAATGTCTTTTGAAAACACTTTAATTCTAATGAGGTCTACTTGATCAGTTTGTTTTTTGTAAATCAAGGTTTTGATATTATGTCTAAGAAATGTTTGCCTACCCAAAGAACGCAAAGATTTTCTTCTAGAAATTTTGGTTTAAGTTCTTTCAGTTAATATTTGTGTATGGTAGAAGAAAAGAAATATTTCAGTGTTTTGGTATTATTTGTTGAAAAACTCTTCTTTCACCTCTGAATTTGCCTTGTATCTATGTCAAAAATCAATTGTCCTTATATGCATGGGCATGTTTCTGAAATCTCTATTCTGTGTCATTGATCTATTTGTCTAACTTGATGCTGAAATTACAATGTGTCAATTACTGTAACTTTTTAATAAGTTTAAATCAGATAGTGTGTTTCCCAACTTTGTTCTTCTTTTTCAAAGTTGTTTTGGCTATTTTAGGTCCTTTGCATTTTCGTACACATTTTAAAGTAATCTTACCAATTTCAAAAAGGCCTGCTGGGATTTTGACTAGGATTTTCAATTATCAAGAGAGTAGTATTAAAACCTTCCATTGTAGTTGTGGATCTGTCTGGTTTTCCTTGCAGTTCTGTCGTTCTTGCTTCAGTTGCTTTGAAGCTCTGTTACTAGGTGCATAAATATTTTGGATTATTTTGCCTGCTTGATAAATTGATCCCTTTATCATTATGAAGTGACCTTTATCACTGGAAATATTCTTTGCTCTGAAATCTAATTTGTCTGATATTAGCACAGCCCCCTTTGCTTCCCTTTGAAAAATGTTAGCATGGTGTATCTTTTTTACCATCTTTTAATTTCAATGTATGTGTGTTTATATACTTGAGGTGTATTTCTTGAGTTGGATCTTGCTTTTTTATCAATTTGACAATCTCTGCATTTTAAGTGGAGATTAAAGGCATTTTAACATTTGATGTGATTAAAATTTAATTTGTTCATCTTGCTGTTTATTTTCTTTATGAAATATCAGGTTTTTGTTTCCTTTCTCACATTTTCTTCCTTCTTTTGATCAAATATTTAGTTTTTAAATTGTGCCTTGCTTCTTTTATCAGCCTGTTACCTTGAAATTTAACTTCAAGTGGTGGTGCTACATTTCACATATTAGAAAGTTCATAATTATATACTTCAATTTCTTTCCTCTTTGTCTTTGTGTTATTATTATCATATATTTTTCTTTTACAAACATTATAAACCTCACACCCATTGTGACTGTTTTTGTTTAAACACTTAATTATCATCTAAAGAGGTTTAAATAATAAGAAAATATAGTGTGTATCTACCCATGTAGTTAGCATTTCCAGCTAACTCTTTATTCCTTTTTGTTCATCCATATATCCACTGGGTATCATTTTCCTTCTGCCTAATGGACTTCTTTTAACATTACTTGCAATGCAAGACTAATGGTAGGGAATTATTTCAGCTTTGTATGCCTGAAAAGGCTCCATTGTACTTTCATTTTAAGATATTTTTACTGAATATAGTTATATATTTTGGGTTGATGGGTTTTTTTTTCTTCTTTTCTCTCAGTACTGTATAGATGTTACTCTATTGTTTTTCAAATGTATTATTTTCAATGTGAAATATGCAATTTCCTTATTTTATTTGTAAATGTAATACAGCTTTTTTGTCTGGCTGCTCTTCCAATTTTTCTTTTTAATTCCTACTTTTAAGCAACTTGATTATGATGTGCCTTGGTGTGATGTTCTCCATGTTCCTTGCATTGGGAGTTGGTTGAATTTCTTAGATCCATGGTTTTATCATTTTTAACAAGTTTGGAAACTTTTAGCCATTCATATATTTTTTCTATCCCTCTTCTTTTTTTGTGGACTCCAATTACATGTATATTAGGCTGCTTAAATTTGTCCCACAGCTTAATAATGTTCTATTCATTTTTTAAAAATCACCTTTCTTTGTGTATTTCATTTTAGATACTTTTGTATTGCTGAATCTTCAAGTACATTTACATTTTCCCTAGCATGGTGAATTATCCACTAATATCATTCAGTGTATTTTTCCTCTCAGATATTACAGTCTTCACATCTAGAAGTTAGATTTGAGTTTTTGAATCTTCCATGTATTACCTAACTTTTCAAATGTAAGGAATACAGTTATACTAGCTCTTTTTATATTTTTGTCTTCTAACCCCAACATCTATGTCAGTTCTGGTTCAATTTTGGTCATTTGATTTTTCACCTCATTATTGTCTTATTTTTAACATCTTTGCATTCCTGGTAATTTTTTTTTTTTAATGTCAGGTATTGTTAATTTTATCTTGTGGGATATTGGCTATTTTATATTTCTATAAATATTATTAAGCTTTCTTTTTATATACAGTTCAGTTATTTGGAAATCATTTAATTTTTTTTTCCAGTTTCCTTTCTTTAAGACTTTTTAAGCAGAACCAGACCAGTGTTTAATCAGGGCTAATTTTACCCACTAGGCAAGGCTCCTTTGGTTACTATACCCACTGCCCTGTGAATTTTGAGTTTTTTCCATGTGGCTGGAGAGAATAGGCTATTATTGGCCCTGCCTGGGTTCAGTGCCCTGTAAAGGTGCTATACACCTTTCCGGTGACCTTTGTGGGGCTTCTGGTAGTTTCCTCGCACATCACATAAATTAGTCCTCCACTGAATATTTGAGAGACAGTCCCTCCAGTTCTCTGATTACCTTCTATGTAGACCCTCCTTGTTGGTACTCTGCCAACTCTAGCAGCTCTACTCTCTCCAGACTCTCAGCTCTGTCTCTTCATCTGGGGAGTCCACCAGGTGCTGCATCAAATTCTTCCTTGTATTGTGGCCTGGAAACTCTCAAGTCAGTATGCTGGGTCAATTGTAAAGCTCACTTTATTTTTTTAATATCTTTCTGAAATTACTTTCCTTCATTGCCTCATGTCCAATGTCTTGAAAAACATTGGTTCATATATATATTTGGTTTTTCCATTATTCCAGGTGAGAAGTCCCAGTTACTTCACATCAGTTGGATACAGAAGTCTCCCTTAATCCATTTTTGATTAACTAAAACATGCCCTGATTTCTTGTGGCAGACCATAGGAACATTTGTGCACTCTTCATGAACAGAAAGATTTTCCAAAAGCTGTCCACATAAATTTCCCTTAACGTACAAAATGGCAATGTAATCTGTCACTGACTGAGACACCCACATGTATTTAATATTTGATGTTGCGTTGAAAAATAAATAGATAATCAAAAACATAATAAGCACAAAGTCTTCCTGTTTATCCTCTGTAGTATTTTGTCATCCTGGGGATGGTTTAAATATTCTGTCCCCCCATGCATGCCCAACCTCCTGATCCATGCCTGTAGATCTCCTACAGGCCACCGCCCTTGAAATTTTACAAGCAAGTTTGTTGACAGAAAATCACTATCCTACTCTACCCAGATGGTAATGTTCATTTGAGGCCACTGAATACCAGGACTTCCTCCAATTTATCACAATTAAACACCTGTGCTAAATAAGTTGCATAGCTCCACTGTGGATTTAAAGCCACGAAATTGTAACCGTCAAAATCTCTTTTTCATTTAATGGGATAAATAGTGTGAGGGCCCTCCAGATGTTGTTTAAAGATAATGCATGATGTTTTGAGCAGGGAATTCCTCTAGAGGCTTTTCAGACTTTGGTTAATCTTTCTCTTCCATCCTCTGTGTTGCTTCTCTGATGGGATGACTCTATGCTTAAATGTCAAGATTCTGCCTCCCTACTTATCACATTCTTATTTTTATTTTGTGGCAAACCTCCCTTATATTGCTCCAGGAAAGGCATAAAAATTACTTATGATATTAAATGAGGATTAAGAACATGGGCTTGGATATCTGACAAGGCCAGATTAAAGTTCCAGCCATTTCCCTTACCAGCTGTGTGACCCTGGGTCTGTTATTAAAGATTTATGGCCCACAGTTTCCATCCACTCCCCTTTTAAAAAAGAAATAGCACAAGAAATTTTGTATAGACAAGATAATGAATGTAAAAAGGGTTGAGTACAATACCTTCCAACAGGAAATGCTCAGTAAAGGTGACATTTTGATACTCAATAAGTTGGTGGTGATAGTAGGTATCAAATTGTCACCACCCTTTATAATAATTCTCGGTGCAAAGGTTACTTTCAGAGTCTGATGGGCTATCCATTGTTAAATACCTGATACATTACCTCACTATTCTCAGCCAGATGTCTCAAACTGATGGTCCACAGGAAAGCAGCATGAAGTTTTTAAACATTAAAAACAAAATTAAGGAAAAAGTGATTTCCTATTGAATCCAGAGTTCAGTAAAAAGTCATACACCTGTCTTAAATGTTTGGACTGTCTTTTAGGTGTAGACTCAGGATTCCATGTGTTTTAATAGGAGGCAGCTATGAACTAGCTATCATGTTCAGTAGCGCAATGCTTGCCAATTTGCCTGGACCCATCTATCTCATTTGCCTTCCCCACACCAAATTGAGAGGCACCCTCATCCAGCACAGGAACTCTTCATTATCCTTCCTGTCCCCTGCTTTATCTGTGACCCTGCATGAGGCTGCTTGATCTCCATAAATGAGATGCACTAAAGTTTACAAGGTATTTAGAATAGAAACTAATATAAAGAGCAGCATTTCTGTAAATGCTCTTTGTCCTGAAACATAATAAAATGATTTGGGGATGAGTTCTGGCCATTCTGCCTTTTGGTGTTTGAGCTGAGACTGCAAGTAGTCACCAAACATGAATTCTGCTTTGCTTCTCTAGCATAAAACTAATATGAGCTGGGTTCATTGCTGAACAAAATAAAAATTCCAAGTATCCCTCTCAGTTTGGCGTGATAATGTGAATAAATGAAAGATATATATGTAGCTCTTGATTAACATCATTAAAGAAAGAGGCATGCCCCTCTCCTGCCCTTACTTGTCCTCTTGGGGCCAAACTGTGGGTATGATGACTGAAGTTGGAGTAGCCATTTTGTAATGAAGTAGAAGGCAAGAGCTGTGGATGATGAAACAACAAATTAAAAGGCACCTGGGTTCCTGGTACTCTTTGTGCCAACTTACCTGTCCTGGACTACCTACATTTTTATTAGAGAAGTATATATTTCAGTAATGTTTATGCCACCATTATTTGGGAATTTCTGACACTTAAAGATGAAATTAATAAAACTGATACTATTATATATTGATATGACACATTTAATATCAACTATTATGTTGATAATACATTTCCTATATAATTTATAGAAATAGGCATCTCTGACATTCACATTAATTAATGATCTGCATTAATTATGTTTTCCATGTGACTTTTCTTCATTTAAATAGTTCACACACTTTAAAAAATTATTTATCATCTCTTCTCACTAATTCTACTTTATGTATATTAAATTCTGTTGTACTTTAGTATTGTATATGTATTGTATTGTATTTTTGTAACAGATTTGTTGAGATATAATCCACATATCATAGAATTTACTCACTTAACATGTATAATTCAGCTTTAATATGCTCACAACCTTGTGCAACCATCACCAGTATCAGTAGTACTGTCACTTCCACTTGCTTTCCATTGGTTCAAGCAAATCATATAACCTTGAGAAGGAAAGCCTCCTGTAGAGAGGCGTCTCATACCGGAAGGCAAATGCTATGAAGAAGAATGCAATCTAACATACATATTATTCCCACTGGGTAGATATTAGGGGTCATGGTGATGAGAGTATATGTGGTAGAGAAGTTGAGATTTGAGTAGGTGTTATATTGAGTTGGATTTGCTGATAGAAGGAAATGGCCTTTAAGAAAAAAATGTCCTTGTCATTTGAAGTACAATGAAGAAAATAAACAAATAAAAGTATTGAATAACAGTAAGAAAAGTATTGAAGAAATACTTTTGAATAAAAAATAAGAAAAGCATTCTTACAAGAGAGGAATTTTTTTTTTTTAATTGAGAGTGTTAAATTAGGATGTAATGTAAGGCCAGCTGTAGCAGAGAGTCTTGACTGAAAAGTTACAGTTGATTTAAAAAACCAACTATAAAAATAGTAATTAAAATAGGAAAATAGCTTTCTTATGTAATAGGTACTGTTTTGTGTATTTTACATGCTATATCTCCTTTGATCTTCACAATAACCAGATGCAATAGGTCCAGATAATATCTTTTTTTTTAACCATGTTACAAAACAATTCACTTTATTTTATTGCAGTACTTGTCCATATCCACGAGTCACAGACTGTAACCAGAAAAATCCTAACAGTTACAGGTTATACAAATGGTTTTGCAAAAGAGGAACTAAGTAAGATGCTTCTTAATATTAAAGCAAACCCTCCAAACGACTGGAACCAGATAAGCTAACTGAAACTCAGAGAGGCAAATGTCATTCAATATGAAATTTCCTATTGCTTCCAATCAAGAATCATAATTCATACTGAATAGAAAAAGTCTAAAATAACATACACCATAATTTTTTTTTTTATTCTTCCAATTTTATTTTATTTTTAAACTTTACATAATTGTATTAGTTTTGCCAAATATCAAAATGAATCCACCACAGGTATACACGTGTTCCCCATCCCGAACCCCCCTCCCTCCTCCCTCCCCACACCATCCCTCCGGGCCGTCCCAGTGCACCAGCCCCAAGCATCCAGCATCATGCATCGAACCTGGACTGGCAACTCGCTTCCCACACGATACTTTACATGTTTCACTGCCATTCTCCCGAATCTTCCCACCCTCTCCCTCCCCCACAGAGTCCATAAGACTGTTCTATACATCAGTGTCTCTTTTGCTGTCTCGCATACCGGGTTATTGTTACCATCTTTCTAAATTCCATATATGTGCGTTAGTATACTGTATTTATGTTTTTTTCCTTCTGGCTTACTTCACTCTGTATAATAGGCTCCAGTTTCATCCACCTCATTAGAACTGATTCAAATGTATTCTTTTTAATGGCTGAGTAATACTCCATTGTGTATATGTACCACAGCTTTCTTATCCATTCATCTGCTGATGGACATCTAGGTTGCTTCCATGTCTTGGCTATTATAAACAGTGCTGCGATGAACATTGGGGTACACGTGTCTCTTTCCCTTCTGGTATCCTCAGTGTGTATGCCCAGCAGTGGGGTTGCTGGATCATAAGGCAGTTCTATTTCCAGTTTTTTAAGGAATCTCCACACTGTTCTCCATAGTGGCTGTACTAGTTTGCAATCCCACCAACAGTAAAATAACATACACCATAATTTTAACAGTGAAATTATGTGTTGGGTAAAGTTTCAGGGAAATTTCCATTTATTTGTATCTTCTTTAATTTTTTTTTCAGCAATGTTTTTTCCTTAGTTTCCAGTATACAAATCTTGCACCTCTTTGGTTAAATTTATTCTCAATTATTTTATTTTTTCTGATGCTATTGTAATGGATTTTCTTAACTTCCTTTTCTGTATATTGTCACCATGCTTATTGAACTTATATGCGGAGTACATCATGAGAAATGCTGGGCTGGAAGAAGCACAAGCTGGAATCAAGATTGCTGGGAGAAATATCAATAACCTCAGATATGCAGATGATACTACCCTTATGGCAGAAAGTGGAGAATAACTAAAGAGCCTCTTGATGAAAGTGAAAGAGAAGAGTGAAAAAGTTGGCTTAAAGCTCAACATTCAGAAAACGAAGATAATGGCATCCTGTCCCACCACTTCATGGCAAATAGATGGGGAAACAGTGGAAACAGTGGCAGACTTTTTTTGGGTGGGGGCTCCAAAATCACTGCAGATGGTGACTGCAACCATGAAATTAAAAGACGCTTACTCCTTGGAAGAAAACTTATGACCAACCTAGACAGCATATTCAAAAGCAGAGATATTACTTTGCCAACAAAGGTCAGTCTAGTCAAGGATATGG
Source organism: Bos mutus (assembly GCF_027580195.1). Taxonomy (NCBI): domain Eukaryota; kingdom Metazoa; phylum Chordata; class Mammalia; order Artiodactyla; family Bovidae; genus Bos; species Bos mutus. Next base: position 27,990,933 of record NC_091638.1, read on the forward strand.
TTTTTCCAGTGGTCATGTATGGATGTGAGAGTTGGACTATAAAGAAAGCTGAGCGCCAAAGAATTGATACTTTTGAACTGTGGTGTTAGAGAAGACTCTTGAGAGTCCCTTGGACTGCAAGTAGATCCAACCAGTCCATCTTAAAGGAAATCAGTCCTGAATATTCATTGGAAGGACTGATGTTGAAGCTGAAACTCCAATACTTTGGCTACCTGATGCGAAGAGCTGACTTATTTGAAAAGACTGTGATGCTGGGGAAGATTGAAGGCGGGAGGAGAAGGGGGCGACAGAGGATGAGATGGCTGGATGGCATCACGGACTCAATGGACCTGAGTTTGTGTAAACTCCAGGAGTTGGTGATGGACAGGGAGGCCTGAAGTGCTGCAGTCCATGGGGTCACAAAGAGTCAGACACAACTGAACGACTGAACTGAACTGAACTTCATTTTCAGATTACTTATCGCTAGTGTGTAGAGATACAAGAGATATTTACATATTGATCTTGCAGCCTTGAACTTTGCTGAATTTATTATCTTTAATAGGCTTGTGTGTGTGTGTGTGAATTCTTTAGGATTTTCTCTACATAGAATCGTGTAAGTTGTGAAAAAAGATGGTTTAACTTCTTTGCCTGGTGGCTCAGCTGATAAAGAATCCTCCTGCAATGCGGGAGACCTGGGTTCTATCCCCGGGTTGGGAAGCTCCCCTGGAGAAGGGAAAGGCTACCCACTCAAGTATTCTGGCCTGAAGAATTCAATGAACTGTATAGTTCATAGGGTCGCCAAGAGTCGGACACAACTGAGCAACTTTCACTTTTAAACGTGAATGCCTTTTGTCTTAGGCAATTTTACTGCCTAATTGTTCTGGCTGGAACTTCTACGGGAGAGTTAAATACCAGTTGTGAAGTGGGCTTCCCTCTCTGGTCCTTAATCTTAGGGGGAAAGCTTTCAGGCTTTCACTGTTGAAACGACGTATTACTTTTAAATATAGAAAACCACATGATTATTTTAGGCAACTAATAAAAACTGAAAATAGAAAAGTAGAATGAAATCTATTTGAGAAGTTCTTTAATGTATAAAGCTCCCATTGACCTCTTAGTATTCTGTAGGAGAAAATGACAGATTAATATTGAAAGGGAAGCTAGAGTCAGCCACACAGGACTACAAAGAGATAACTAGAGACACCTTTCCTTGGGGAATAAGAAGGACTAAACCATCAGTGGGATAGAATGAGAACATTGAAGACTTGAAATTAGGTACTCCCTAAAAGATGTAATAAGGAGAGAGCTGTCTTCAAAAAGAGAACTAGATATTTCAGACTGCAAGGCCAAGATCAAGATAAAGGAATAGTAGTTACTAGTTGCCACTCACTATAGTTAAAGAATTATGAAAACCAACATGACTGAAGAAACAGCAACTTAGAAGAAACTGCTAGGGTTGAAGGCTTAGGGTTTCTGAGAAAGAAGCACAATTAGGGGAAAACAGCAAGAAGTATGACTTGCCAATCTGATCTATGTTAGTAATGGTCAATAGCTCATTATACTGAAATTGTGGGTTCTGTGTTTATGGCTTCCATTTAGTACATTCTTAATAGATATCAGTCACTGAGCAACGATTTCTATTCATTCTTATAACAGCCATGTGAGAGATACAGTTTTGGTTTCATTATATAGAAAGGGAAATTGAGATTCAGAAAAGTGAAAGTGAAAGTTGCTCAGTTGTGTCTGACTCTTTGTGACCCCAAGGACGATAAAGCCCATGGAATTCTCCAGGCCAGAAAACTGGAATGGGTAGCCTTTCCCTTCTCCAGGGGAGCTTCCCAACCCAGGGATCAAACCCCGGTCTCCCGCATTGCAGGTGGATTCTTTACCAGCTGAGTCACCAGGGACAGATTCAAAAAATTTCTGTCCTTTTTTCTAGCTACACAGTGAGTAGATATTAGAAATAGGATTGGAGTCTAGAGTTTTTGTTAAATGTTGTAATTTTCATAGATGATACAAAATATTTTTTAGTATAGGTACCTATATTCATACCATATGGTCAGTTTAGGTGAGGTGATGCTAAGGTAACAAAGAGGCCCCAAGCTTCAGTGATTTAAAACAATATTCCATATCCTCTTCACTATGCAACACAGAATAACAGATTATGTGTCTTCTATGCCAAAATTTCGGTAGTCCATGATTCTACCATTTCTCCATTTCCCTCTTGCTATCCCTTTAATTTTTTACAAATTAATGTGTCTGTGTGAGCGGTACAAACAGTTTTTGAGCATGAAAGAATGTAAAGTGAAAATCAGCATCTCCATTTTAGACTGACATTTTGAATAAGGAAAGTTGTATGTGAGGGCATTTTAAGCTCCTTAAAGAAAAAAATCATATCAAATTCAAGATATAGCAATAGCAGTGGTTCCTGTCATTTTGAATTGTTTAGTTTCAATATAAAGCATCCAAATCTAAAAATACATCTTGACTACATAAAATTTTTCAGGAGAGTTTTTATTAAAGTTTTTTATTAAAGGGCAGAAGTTCAGCTTAATCTTAAGCAGAATGAAGGATTACAATCCATTAAAGTGTCTGAAAAGATATTGAATTTGGTTTTGACACATGGGAAAAGTAGATTTTAGCTTTGTGTGTGTGTATGTAAGAGGCCACTGAAAATAAGAGAATTAAAATTGTCACACTGTGTGCGTAATGACCCATCATATTTATGAAGTTATTGCAGTGATAAATTTGTAGTTTTCACTGATGCCAGGACTAGTAATGTGTAATGCATTTAACAAATAAACTTCCATACAGAAAATATCATTGACCTTTGAATCTCAAAAGACAAAGATTTACAAGGACCATCATCCCCAAATAAACTATTTGATTGATGTTCGTGTGTTTTCTTGTAGCAGCAACAGAAATGCAACAAACTGCCATTCCACAATGAGAATAAAAGAGGAGAAATACCTTCCCAAGTGTGAGATAGACCAATTTGCATTGAAAATTGATAATTATATAATCTGATTTCTCCTGATTCTTATTTTAAAGCATTTATTTTTGTTCTATAATTGAAAGCGTTAAAATAACATATGATCATGGTGAAATGGTTCTTTAAAATAGTAGAATTTCAGGAACATAGATTAGTTTTATTTTAATCATAAATTCAACTGGGATGTGAGGGCTGCTTCCTGTTGTGCTACCCTGCTGCCTTCAATGTGAAACATCTAGAAAGAAAAATCTGTATTTGCTTTCTTTCCTAGCTGGCCACAACTCACCCTGTTGCAATCTGTCCTCTTAGTTCACCTTAAAATTATATAATTGCATTTATTTATTCATTTCTTATTTTTTGGTCATTCATTGATTACTATTAAGCATTTGCTTGTGTGTATCAGGCAGTGTCCTCATCCATGGGAAAGTAAGGCTACCACCCATATGGTCCCTGGCCCTTAGACTTTCTATCTGCCAGAGGGTGAGATAGAGGAAAAATACCAATAAATAAATGCATGACGAGAATAAATCCAGAGAATATAAATTCTATAAAGAAAGTAATGTAAGGTGGTATGATAAAGTAGCTGAGTAACAATGGGTGCATACAATAAATTAGGAACTTGAAGAAGTCTCTTTGAAAATATGATATTATGTTGAGAGGCAAATGATGAGAAAAAGTGAACTCAGAAGAGAATTACATACAAATTGCAGAGTAAAAACAAGACCCAGAGTTGGGCACAAGCTGGGCTTATTCAGGAAACTAAAAAGTTCCTTCTGCACTGGCCAACTTTGTTCTCTCTGTATGCTTCTTCTACCTCTCTCTGATACTGCAAGGAGGTGATAAAAGTGGATAAGAGCACAAGTTCTGGAGGCTGGTGAGCTGTGATTGAATCTGTATTCTTCTACTTCCTCCTTTGCGAGCCTCTGTTTTCTCACCTGTAACGCGTAGGACTGTCTTGTCAGAGTTCTTACAGGAAACAAATGACATATCCAAATAAGGTTAATTTGAGGAGGTTTATTTGCAAAGGGGTAAATTACAAAGGCATATGTGGGGTATAAAGGAAATAGGAGATTCCATTCCAGAACTCTTGATACATAGCAGCCAGTTTATTCCTGCCTCTAGACCACAAGGGACAAGAGAGAGAGAGATTACGAGAACTCGAAAAGAGAGAGAGCACAAAGTCCTTTGAGAACGACAGCGACCCTAACTGAGACTGAATGGTTTATCATAAGATACTGAATATAGTTTTCTGTGTTTTACAATAAGACCTTATTATTTATCCATTCTATATATAACAGTTTGTATTTGCTAAGCCCAACCTCCCACTCCAGCCCTCTCCCAGAACCCTCCCCCTTGGCAACCACCAGTCAGTTCTCTATGTCTGTGATCCTGTTTCTGCTTCGAAGATAGGTTTATTTGTGTCATATCTTAGATTCCACATGTAAGTGATATCGTATGGCATTAGTCTTTCCCTGTCTGACTTACGTCACTTAGTGTGATAATCTCTGGTTGCATCCATGTTGCTGCAACTGGCATCATTTCATTCGTTTTATGGCTGAGTAATAGTCCATTGCATACATGTACCACATCTTCTTTATCTATTCATCTCTCAATGGACATTTAGGTCATTTCCATGTCTTGGCTGTTGTGAATACTACTACTGTAATATGAATATTGGGGTGTGTGTATCTTTTTGATTGTAGTTTTTTCTGGATATATGCCCAGGAGTGAAACTTCTGGATCATATTGTAGTCCTCTTTTTAGTTTTCTGAGGAACACCCATACTGTTTGCCACAGTGGCTGCACCAACTAACATTTCCACCATCAGTGTAGGAGGGTTCCTTTTTCTTCACACCCTCTCCAGCATTTATTATTTGTAGACTTTTTGGTGACGGCCATTCGGACTGTTTTGAGGTGATATCTCATTGTAGTTTTGATTTTCACTGTTGAGCATCTTTTCGTGTCCCTATTGGCCATCTGTATTTCTTATTTGGAGAAATGTCTATGTAGGTCTTCGCTCAGTTTTGAATTGGTTTTTTTGTTTTTATTGTTGAGTTGTATGAGCTGTTTGTATATTTTGGAAATTAAGCCCTTGTCAATCATATCATTTGCAGATATTTTCTTTCATTCTGCATTATTTTTTTCTCCAAAAATATATGCCAATTTGTAATGAGAAAAATAAGAGATGCTATCAAGAGGGGAATGCGTTAATGGATTCAGGAAGCAGTGCAGGTAGGTGACAAAGGAAAGACAGTGAGAGACTCGGGGTGTCCAGCAGGTAGAGCCTCATCTTTCCCCCCACCTTCATTGCCTTTGCTCAGGCTCCCCTCCCTGAGAGATACAGGCTCAACTTTGGACCTCAGGGGCTTGCTTGGATAATGGAACATACCCAGGCTTATGTGATCCTCCAACCTTCCTGAAGTCACTGAGTCACTGTTAATGCCAGCATCCCTTGAACACATGTGTATAGACAGAGCGTCTCAAATTTTAAGATAGAAGAGACTACTTTTAGAAGCTTATTGAAGACTCAGACATTCTACTCCAGCCCAGCAGTATATGTGGAAAGAAACATTGATATCTGCATTTTTAAAGCCCTTCCAGATGATCATTTTGCTGGTGGTTAGTTAACCACCTAATAACAATCACGGGACAGTTATGGTATAAATGTACCTTTTTGGGTGTCAATCTCATGCTTTTTCCTCCAATGGAAAGATAAGTGGTTACCTGCAGAGGCTCAGGGCATGCTATATGACCTAGGGGCAGAGATATGTGAAGGCGGGCGGGCTGGATTTTGATAGGTAACAAAACTAGGAATGGCTGGCAAGTGAAACGAATGATCCTGAACTTATCGTGAGAGCAGAGATGGACATGGTGCTCTTGGGGAACTTGAGCATTCTGTGGGTGTCAGGACTGGAAGCGTAGGTGAAGGCCAGATTGTCCTTTTCCTATAGGAAGTAGCAGATCACTGAAGATTTTAGAACAAGAAAGTAAAAAGACATTTTATGTGCATTCTAACAAGGCAGTGAGCATGCAGACCAATGGGGCCAGACTTAGAGCCCAAAAGACCTGGGTTTGGGCCCAACTCTGCCTGGGCTTCCCTGGTGGCTCAGCCGGTAAAGAATCTGCTGTAATGTGGGAGACCTGGGTTCCATCCCTGAGTTGGGAAGATCCCCCTGGAGAAGGGAACAGCTACCCACTCCACTATTCTGGCCTGGAGAATTCCATGGACTGTATAGCCCACGGGGTCGCAAAGAGTCAGACACGACTGAGTGACTTTCACTTCGCTTCTGCCTGTTAATGGTAAGTGATTAGGGGACAACTTAAAAACCTTTCACAGTTTCAGTTTCCTTTTCTCTAAAGTGAGCTTAATACAAATTTGTAGAGTCAACATAAAAGGCCTGTATTTTCGTATACATTTACACTCAGGTATCCAGTAAATGACCCTTAAAGGAGCTTAGTGTCAGAATGGGGAAACACAGGTAAAGATGAAAAGACTGCCTTCAGGGAAAGTGAAAAAACAGAGACTGTAACCACGCTGCAGTACTCTTTGTGATCTTCCCTTTCTGTACTGATGGCATCTTCTCCCAAAGTCAGCAAAGCTCTTAGATGACAGCAGCTCTGTGGAAGCAACCGATCACTGCACTGCAGTAGCGTTTCTCAAAGTGGGGTTTTCCAACCCTGCTGACTCTTGACCAGCAGTCAACTGTCACACATGGTACATGTATTTTGGGGCGATTCCAGTAAACACACTTTTCATATGAATTTCACAAATAATGAGATGTAAGGTTTGTTGTGTTAGTTATAGAATTCTCATTACATTTTAGGGTTTTATATGTTTGACCCAGACTGATGGTCAGTTCATCTCGGCTAATGTGAAATTAACTGTGAAATTTGCATTTTTATTCCTATTGAATATGTTATACTTTTTCAAAATTGTTCAAGTCACAAAAAAAGGAGTTCATTGGGGCATAAAAGTGGTGATTAAATTGGAACATAAACACTACATACATCTCAGAAAGCATCACAACCATAAAGAGTGATGAGACTCTAGTACAAATCTATAATATGAATAGGTATTGTTTTAGGAAAAATGAATCTTAAGTGACAATTTCATGAATATCCTAAATATTGTATGTACTTAAACTAGCAAAATATAGAAAATTTCCATATAAAACTTTATTCAATATTGGAATAAACCCATAGTACTATTCATATTATGCTTTTTTTTTTTTTAAGTGACCTCGACCTCTCTGTTTTTCCTAAACAAGCTCAAAATAATACTTTCTGAAGCAAAGTTGATGACTTCTGCTGTCAGTGGTGGAAAAAAAAAGACCAGAACTACAGAGGCATCTTTCAAGGTTGCATTCATCTTGCCAAAACACAGGTACAAGTCACACCAGTGCCAAGAAGCTAATAACAACAGCTGCCACGTTAATGACAAATAGTGTGATCACAGGCAAAGCAGAATGAGGTATTGGCAAAATTCCTTATCAAATAACACTGATGGATGTTGCAAAATATCAATGGGATACGTTGTGGAAGAGCAATTACACTCTTGTGCGTCTACTGGTAGATATTTCACTGTAGACTTGGGTGATGCCATTGATGGAGAGAGTATGAATTAGCTGCTCTTGGCATAAATGCAGTACGTAAAGGAAGAAGAAGTGCTTGACATGCTTTATTCTGTTTATCCAGGATATAGGAAAAGGGAGGTGTCTGTTGTTTTACAATTCTTTTTCATGATCTGTGAGCCAGACTAGAAAATGTGCAATGAAATCAGTCCCACTGGACTCCAACAACCCATACGTAGCATGGATGGAGTTTGCTTTGCAAAGAAAAGGATTCTCACCTTAGTGCCAACAAGAAGACATATTATTAGCAAAGAAAATTTGGTGGTCAACAATTCTACTTTGATTCAAATTAAACAAAAAAAAAGTGCAAGTGGTGACATAGATTGAGAAAATGAATGTAAGATTCTGCTTTTCTACCCTGAAGTATGTTGCCTTTCAAGATAAAGTTGTTCAGAAAACAAGTTTGAAATGAAAGAGAAAGAAAAAGAAAAACAAAACAAAACAAAAACCTTCAAAATTGGGAATGGAATATGCCAAGACTATACATTGTCACCTTGCTTATTTAATTGTATGCAGAGTATATCATATGAAATGCTAGGCTGTATAATCACAAACTGGAATCAAGATTGCTGGGAGAAATATCAACAACTTCAGATATGCAGATGATACCACTCTAATGGCAGAAAGCGAAGAAGAACTAAAGAGCCTCTTGATGAGAGTGAAAGAGGAGAGTGAAAAAGCTGGCTTGAATCTCAGCATTCAAAAAACAAAGATCGTGGCCTCAGGTCCCATCACTTCATGGCAAATAGATGAGGGAAAAGTGAAAACAGTTAGATTTTCTTTTCTTGGGCTCCTTAAACACTGCAGGTGGTGAGTGTAGCCATGAAATTAAAAGATGCTCCTTGGCAGGAAAACTCTGACAAGCCTAGACAAATATTAAAAAGCAGAGACATCACTTTACGAAAAAGGTCCATATAGTCAAAGCTATGGTTTTTCCCGTGGTCTGTACAGATGTGAGAGTCAGACCATAAAGAAGGCTGAGTGCTGTAGAATTGATGCTTTTGAACTGTGGTACTCGAGAAGACTGTTGTGAGTCCCAGGACATCAAAGAAGTCAAACCAGTCAACCCTAAAGGAAATCAATCCTGAATATTCATTGGAAGGACTGATGCCAAAGCTGACGCTCCAATACTTTGGCCAACTGATACAAAGGGCCGTCTCATTGGAAATGATCCTGATGCTGAGAAAGATTAAAGGCAAAAGAAGATGGAGGCGATAGAGGAAGAGACAGTTAGATAGCATCACCAACTCAATGGACATGAATTTGAGCAAAGTCTAGGAGATAGTGAAGTAAACAGAAGCCTGACGTGCTGCAGTCCATGAGGTTTTAAAGAGTCAGACACAACTTAGTAACTGAATGACAACAACAACGAAAACCACTCTTTGGGGAAACTACTAATAATAGTTTAGTTCTCTGATTTTACATTATTTGCTCAAATGGCATATCTCAGCAGTATATTCAGTATCAGGAATAGAATGACTCCATCACTTCAGAACTAGAATATCTATATTGTTATATTTTATGTTGAAACTAAGATATTTAAAAAAATTATGGTACTGACTTTCTTTTTTAGAATTTTTTATTGAAGTATACTTGATTTACAGTGTATTAGTTTCAGGTGTACAGCAAAGAGATTCAGTTATACATACGTGTATATATGTGTGTGTGTGTGTGTGTACACACACATAGATATATTCCTCTTCAGATTCCTTTATCTTATGTTATTACAAAATATTGAGTATAATTCCCTGTGCCATACAGTATTTCCTTGTTGGTTTTCTATTTAATATAGAGTAGTAAGTATACGTTAATCCCCAACTCCTAAATTATACCTCTCCCACACTTTCCATCTCAGCAACCATAAGTTTTGTTTTGTTGTATCTGTAACTCTGCCTCTATTTCATAAATAGCATTTTTATCATATTTTGGATTCCATATATACGTGATGCCATATGATATTTATCACCTTTTTTCTATATTCCCTTCACTTAGCGGGATTATCTCCAGGCCCACCCATGTTGCTGCAAATGGCATTATTTCATTCTTTTTATGACTGAGTAATATTCCAGTGTATACAAGTACCACATCTTCTATATCCACTCCTCTGTCGATGGACATTTAGGTTGCCTCCATGTCCTGACTTTTGTGAACAGTGCTGCAATGAACATTAGGGTGCATGCATCTTTTTGGATTATGGTTTTCTCTGGATATGTGCCCAGGAATGTGATTGCTGGATCGTATGATAGCTCTGTTTTTAGTTTTTTTAAGGAACTTGCATGCTGTTCTCCATCATGGCTGTACCAGCTTACATTCCTATCAGGAGTAAGCAGGGTTCCCTTTTCTCCACATCCCCTCCAGCATTTACTGTTTATACTTTTTGATGATGGCCATTCTGACCAATGTGCAATGATGCCTCTTTGATTTGCATTTTTCTAACAAGTAGTGATGCTGAAAATCTTTTCATGTGCCTCTTGGCCATCTGTATGTCTTCTCTGAAAAAATAATGTCTATTTAGATAGATATTCTTGACTTTTGCTAATCCATCAACCAAATAATTAACACTGGGTATTTTAAAGGGTTGTTTGTAATTGGAAGGTGGGGGAAAGAAGGCCCTCAGTATATCTCTGTATGATTTTTATTTGTTAAAATGAGGATACATTAATTTTTAATCTCAGATTTTAAGAACATAAATTTAGTTTTAAAATTATAAATTGATTTCGCTTTACATCAGGAAATTTGGCAAACTATTAAAATTCAAAATAAGAATACCTTTTACTGCTATAATTTTACTCATAAGACTTTATCTCATTTTTTAAAAAAGTTTGTCTCTATGTTTATATAAGTGTGTGTGTCCAAACATGAATGGATATTCACTGTAGTTTGATTTAAACCATTGAAAAGCAGAAAGAATTTAAATGTTCATAAGTATTATAGAGATTTTTATTTTCAATAGGGTGTATTTATACAACACAGTACCAGAAAGTTAGTAAAAAGAATGAGAATGAGATGACTACTCATGACCTAGAAAGAGATCCAACACAGTGTTTAAGGGAAAAAGAAAGTTATAAAAAAGTATATGTAACATGAGCCAATTTTAGTGACTATATAAAGAAGTACAAATATGTGTGTATGTATAAAATAACTTGAAGGATGTATGAAACACATTAAGATTTCTACTCCTCTGGCGAATAAAATTGAGATAACCTGGAAGAAAATGGAGAGTGGGCTAAGAAGGAAAATATTTTTTATATTTTATGTTTCTATACATTTTTATATTAAGTTTAGATAAATCTTCATGCCATACATCATTGTATAAATTATGGAAAAATCCAGTTATCAACACTCCATCACGTAATGCAGTAAGGAGAAAACTTGAACCATTAAGATAGAAAATCAACTGATAAGATGGAAAAACAGTTAAGCAACCACTTTGACGAACAAAAGCTAATGTGGTAGAAAAAGGGAACCATGAAAATAAATGTGGAAGGAGAAGACAGAGAAGAAATCAGAATAATCATTATCATAGTAATGATGATTGTGCTGATCATTATAGTACTAGTAGTAGCAATAAAATTATAGAAACATGGCAACCCATTCCAGTCCTCTTGCCTGGAAAATCCCATGGACGGAGGAGCCTGGTAGGCTGCAGTCCACGGGGTCGCGAAGAGTCAGACACGACTGAGCAACTTCACTTTCACTTTTCACTTTCAGGCATTGGAGAAGGAAATGGCAACCCACTCCAGTGTTCTTGCCTGGAGAATCCCAGGGACGGGGGAGCCTGGCGGGCTGCCGTCTATGGGGTCGCACAGAGTCAGACACGACTGAAGCAACTTAGCAACAACAGCAACAGAATATAGATATGTAACAAGAAAGTTGCATATTTATCTCTTCACTATATTTTGCCACAGTGAACAGTGCTTCTCAATCTTTTGGGCCATTCCAGTTAACTCACTGAATTATCTCAATTATCTTGAGTGACTGTATGGAGTGATGCATATTAAAACAAAATTTAAAAAAAATATTAAAAACAAACCAAACATGTGTTGGGTCGGCCAAAATGTCATTTGGGTATTTTCCTAAGATGTTATGGACAAACCTGAATGAACTTTTTGGGCAACCCAATAGGTATGTATTGTATACAACTTTCTCTCTCTGTCTCTTTTTTTGTGGGCCAAGAGACGGGGCTGGGGGAGTATGAGAATAGTAGCTGGTGCTCTGGACCTGGAGGCTTGTGCATCATGGTGCTCTGCTGGTTACAGGGAGGTGACCCAACTACCTTGCTGAAATTACTCAAGTGAGGAGTGGAGACATTAGTGATTAGTGGGTTCTAGGAAGGAGGATTCTGAGGTCGCATATTCCCAGCCAGAGGTAACAGGCCCTATTTTCTCCTTCCTCCCTCTCCTTCCTCCCACTTTCCCTGCCCTCTCGTCCCATTAGTCTCCTCCCTTGCTGATCCTTTTCCCCTCCACTTCCCTCCTCTTCTCATTTCGCCTTTCTTTTAAAATCAAAGATGACAGATATTTATTAATCATGCTATCTGCCACTCCTGTAATAAATCTCCCGTTTGTATTTAAACTGAGAAATAAAACTGTCTTCATGGCCAAGGTCTTATGGTCGAATGTGTGTGGGAACCCCAGTAGTCCGTGCTGACTGATGATCAGGTGTTTGATTTTATTTTTACTTAAAAGTCAGCGGTTAGCATAGTGATATCCCGAAGCCCAGCTCTAGGTATCATATGGCCTGAGAAAGCCAGGGGCACGCAATACAGATCATCATCTATCAAATGCTCACATCTTTCTAGCTCTCAAGTTTCCAAAGCCCGGGCAGTCTCCGAAAGCAGTGTGTTGTTTCCACAGCTGGAAGGATGCTGGTCTGAACCCTTCAAGTGGTGCTTATATATCACCGCCTGTGACCCTGACAAGCTGCCCTCTCACCTTGTTGCACTGCTGTCGATTCCTAGCAGTCTTGGGAAAGTTCATTCTGTTGGGAAAGAGGCTGTGTATCTGTGAGTGCTTTCACATGAATGTTTTCACATGATATACTTTTGGATAGCATTTGAATTGTAAATTTTGCGCTGTTTCCTTTACATCTGAATGAAGAAGAGATTTCTCGTTTCAATCTGGGATCCTGAGTTGATGATACTCATTCATTCACTTGTTTACCCTGCCACCCTCATACAATCATTTATTCATTCATACACCTCCTCACCTACCCAGTGTTTCATCATGAAACAGAATACATTTGCTTGAGCCTATTCCTGGCTGTATGTTAATCAAATTGCTTAGCTTTTCTGTGTCGTCTGCAAAAGTAGAGGTTTTCATTGCACCCACTTCATTGTTTTAAAGAGTAAAGGGGGCCTTGTATACAAAGTATACCTAGAAAGGCTCCTATAATATTTGTGGTGGTGGTGGTGGTTGGCACTTTCCTAATACGTCTTATTTATGCATGTTTGTGAGGTATTGTGTTTTACTCATTCATCCAACAGATTTTTTTTCTTTTTTTACCGAGATTTTATTTCTTTATTTACTTAATTATTCATTTTTGGCTGTGCTTGGTCTTCGCTGCTGCACGGGCAACTCTCTAGTTGCCGTGCACAGGCTGCTCACTGTAGTGGTTTCTCTCGTTGCAGAGCACAGGCTCTGGGGCCCTGACTTTAATAGTTGTGACGCATGGGCTCGGTAGTTGCAGTTCCCGAGTTGTACAGCACAGGCTGAGTGGTAAGAAGGAATCGACTTTGCAGAGCCATCACAGCAGTGCACATACAGGGCCTAGAATCAGACCACATCAGGCCTTTTTGAGCCACGGAAGAAGCTGAAGGTGCTGGAGCAGAGTGAGTTTGGGAAGAATGACAAGAGATGGACTCAGGAGGAGAGGGAGGCCAAAACGTACAGCCCTCAGGGCCAAACTCATGAGGTGGAATGTGCTTTAACACAGCAGAAGCCAAAGGAGGCTTTTACGCGGGCCACCCCCAGGGTCATTCTTGATGCTGTGTGGATGGCATAGGAGAAAGCAAGGAGCTCTCACTGAGGAGTAAGGAGTTTAGGTCTGAGGATTATCTGCTCCAGAATCTTGCTGGAGGATTGTTAAGAACGCAGTTGCCCACGTGCAAAGAATATAGGTCCCTAAGTTAAGCAGCATCAAAATGTTTGGGAAGAACCCAGGAATCACAAGCAGAACCCTTATGCACATTGAAATCTGAGTGCTACTGCACATTCTTAAAACTGATGGACAGAGGTATGTGAATAGCAACATTAAAAAAAAAGCATCAACAACTTAAAAACTTCCCACTGACGTATAACAGTGCTTTTTGTTCATTTGAGTTAGTAAACTTCATACCATCTACCTTAAATAATCTGTTCACTAACTGAAGCGCTTATAACTTTAAGAATATAGAAAGCAGTGGAGGAGGAGATGGGAATAAATATTTCTCACTTATTTTCAATACTTCAAAACATATCCAACTAAAAGGTTATATTAGAAAATAAAAACTCTTTGTATATTTATAAAAACTTGAAATATTTTGCTTTTACCTAAAATTCTACCAACTCAATATGCTAAAGTTGATTATATTATGTGGTCCAAAATGTCATATTTACAACTACATACTTTTTGTTCTAAAACATTAAAAATCATGAGATACCAAAGGATGATTCATAGAGTGCTTAAGAGGACTGTCTTTAGAAACATGGGTTTAAATTAAAACTGTTCCTCTTTCTATAGGCAACACACTCCAGTATTCTTGCCTGGAAAACCCCAAGGATAGAGGAGCCTGGCAGGCTAAAGTCCACGGGGTCACAGAGTCAGACACAACTTAGCAACTAAACAACAACTCTTTCTATACACTATTTCTTGAGACCTCAGTTTCTTCATCTGTAAAACAGGAATGTAAAAATCCCATTTACATACAGTTTTTTGAGGATTAAATGAGCTAACCATATAAAAGTCATATAAGATACCTAGTATGTAATAATGTGGATATTAATGCAAAAAACCGTTAATATTATTGCTATTTAGTAATGGTATTTTCAAGGCTTCCCAGGTGACACCATGGTAAAAGAATCCACCCGCCAATGCAAGAAATGCAGAAGGCATGGGTTTGATCCCTGAGTCAGGAAGATCCCCTAAAGGAGGAAATGGCCACTCACTCCAATATTCCTGCCAGGATAATCCCATGGATAGAGGAGCCTGGCAGGCTACAGTCCATGGGGTCACTGAGAATTGGACACAACTTAGCAACTACACAACAGTGACCTTTTGCTTAATAGGCAAAACTATTTCAAACTGTGGAACACAACTGGAAAAAAGGTAAAATCCTGTATTCTTAATTGTCTGGGAAAATGGCAGTGTGGTGAGGTTGCTGGTCACATTAGCATGACACCTTGATTTAAGAGCTGAGATGGATTTCAGATTCCATAGCTCTTCTTTGCCAACAAAATGTTAATAACCATAGAGTCAAGATTCGTTATTAATGCTTCTTGGGGAAAACTCCACATGCAGCAAGAATGTTCATGTCTTTGTTCAGATCAGTTCCTCAACGTTGTGTAACTAAAGACTCACTAGGAATTTAACTTTCTTGCTAAGTGTGATAGATGTTCCAGAACCAAGGAGTCCTCTGGGAGCTACATTTATAGTCACGTGATGACAGGAAGGTCCATTAACTTCCTCTTTGGTTACCTCTCCTTTTCATCTATGCTTGATTTGGCTCAGCTGAAGAGCTGAGATGTTACTGAGACATAAGCCCTTGGAAGAATTGCAGGGCGTTTCAGCTGAGCTCTTTTGATTGCCTGCAGAAGTATTTTTCTTGGATATATATTCTGAGCCTGTTGAGAGATTGACTGTATTCAAAGTGGTTACAGTGACACACAGGTGGACTTTAGAAAGGGTTTCTCAGGACTTTGGAGAAGTCTATGTAGTTATTAAAGAGGTAGTAAGGAGTTTTCCAAAGTCTATCTCAGTATAAGACACAGAGTTATAGAACATAGGTCTCTCATCTTCAATGTTTCAGCAGCTCAAAATACGTCACTTAATTTTGAGTCACTGAAGGCCATAAAGCATTGAGGTGTGTTTGAGTAGGGCTTGTATCTTGTATGTTAAAGCTATACTTCTAAGAATGGTCTGAGCTAACGCTTTCACTTTTTTTATGAATTACCGTGACATATATGAATAATTCATTCATAATACTGAATGTGTAACCACAGAGGCTTCTTCCCCAGTGCGTCTTGGAAAAGCTATTGAAATACTAAAATGAGCGTTAACGGAAGAACATCACCAGGGAAGGGTTGGAGGGAATGATCGTCAGACCATCTCTTGAGGTTGTCTGTCAGCTTTTACAAAATGGGATCCTGCACAAATTCAAGTGTGGTGCTAGAAAGCCCACAAATCTGATGCCAGTTAAAATGCTTCCAAGGTATGTTTGCAGGGAACTATATATATGGCTGGAGAGTATCTTGTCATTTTTCTTTAGGTTATGAGTAAGAAATAGGAAGTCAAAATTTCCCTGCCTTGGCAGTCCTTCCTGAGAATATAGTATTCCTTAATAGAATTCACAAAAAAAAACGCCTTGAAATGAGACACAGATAGCTACCGATGCAGGAATTTTCTATCCCAGTGGTACAGTGGGTTATGAATTTCAGGTATCGCTTTGAGCTGACTGAAGGCTACCAAATAATTCACATAATAGCCAACAGTATGCCTTGCCTGTGTTTCCAGTTATGATGATAGCTAATAAGTATTGAGCTCTTCATGTGCCCCATCTCATTTAACGCATACTACAATTCTGTGAGATAGAGTTTTTTTTATAATTACCTTCCCATTTTACAGATGAGAAAGGTGAGGCTTCAGTAAGCAGGATACTTTACTCAAATCACCCATTAAGTAAAGGTGAGTATCTGGATTTGAACATGTGTCTGCCTGACCGGTGTGCTTTTTCACTGCAGGAGAGCACAAAAATGAAGATGCCAAGAAGGCAGTCAGGACAGGCAGACTTTGTTTTGCTCCCACCCTAATGGGCAGAAGGGATTATATGGGAATCATGAACCCCAGACTTGGCTCCATCATTGCAAACTCACATAAGCTTCTGAACCTCTGTTTTATCATTTATGAACTGAACTTGCTGGGTTTTCCATGACAATGAAATTAATTATCACGTGTGGAAATGATCTGAGATCGTGAGAAGGTACTACAAAAAGTGAGGGCCTCTGGCTGGAGAAAACGGTAGAGGTGGGAACCTTGTCTTCAGGGTACCAGCTGCATTTAACACAACATAGAGAAGTGATGGGTTTAAGGCATACATAATAGAGCATTGAAAGGTTTCCTGGGCTACACATTAGGTCCTTGTTAATTATCTATTTCATATATATTACTCTGTATATGATAACCCTCTTGCTAACCATAAGGTTGTTATCCAAGTCGTCGAGTTTGTTTCTGTTTTGTAAATGAGTTCATTTGTATCAATTTGATTTTTTAACTCTACCCATAAGTGATATCGTAGGCAATTTGTCCTTCTCTGTCTGACTTCCTTCACTTAGTATGATCATCTCCACATCCCTCCATATTGCTAGAAAAGGCATTATTTCACTGAGACATACTTCAATAAGGGATGTATATATTTTTCCTGCTGTTTGACCTACTTAACTCACTACGACACTTTCTAGGTCCATCCATTTTGCTGCACATGGCATCATTTCATTCTTGTTAATGGCTGAGTAATACTCCATGGTGCATATATGTGTACCATATCTTCTTTATCCGTCACTCTGATGGTGGACTTTTTGGTTGCTTCTATTAATATGGCTTGCCTAAAGCAAACAGTGATGCAGTGAAGGTTGGGGTGCGTGTATCATTTTGAACTATGGTTTTTCCCCATGAAATGGCCCAGGAGTGAGACAGCCGGATCATGTGGTAGCTCTATTTTAGGTTTTTTTAGGAACCTCCATACTGTTCTCCATCGAAGCTGTAACCAATTTACATTCTCTAAAACAGCATAGGAGGGTTCGCTTTTCTCCATGCCCTCTTCCGTTCACTGTTTGTAGTCTTTCTGATGATGGTTTTTGTAACTGGTGTGAGGTAGTTTTGACTTGTAGGTAGTTTTGAATTGCAGTTTTGATTTCAGGTCTCTTAATAATTAGCCATATGGAGCATCTTTTCATATGCTTTATATTGAAAAAAAGTGCATTAAATTGACCTATAGAGATTGACTTCTTGAAAGTCTGCCCTGAATTGAATTGTTTTTCAACTACCTACCCCAGAACATTTCTTGAGGGCAAGTGTTCTTTACGGCCGCAGGAATATAAAGTACCCAGAAGCCCGGGTTTTCCAGTTGTTGTTTTGGGAAATGTCCACAAGGCGGCAGCACTTGTCCATGCTCCTTTTGGATTCCAAGAGCCCTGGAGAAAGCCGTGTTACTGGCTTGTAGATTAGAGTGTAATGTGCCAGGGTTTGTGTCCCATTACTTTTTCCCCTTTACCCTGCACCTCCCAGGCAAACCTTAAACCCTGGCAAAACTGCAGTGTTGAGGATGCTGTCCTACTTAGGAACAGCAACTCCGAAGAAGGAGCATGCTGGCGGGAACCCCACCACTGGGAGACTTGGCGGCCAAGTGATTTTTCAGAGCTCTTCCAGACCAGAGGGTCCACCATCCTTTAAGTGCACTAGACTTGCTGGAACTTTGGGAGGGCCCACCTGGATCTGGAGATTGGGGTCTCATCCACAGGGGCCCAGGCACTGCATGTTCGGGGGGCAGCCTCCTTTACTGATACATCCTCCCCAGCTCGTCTCTGCCTCAGCCCAGCTGTGGGGACCCCAGAGCAGCTCAGGCTCCAGGGATGTGACTCCAGCCCAGGTGACCAAGGCCTGAGGGAAGTATAGTAGCTATTTCTTTGTTTATCTCTCTTCTTTCTTTCTCTTGCTTTCTTTGTTTTGTTTAACTTCTATTTTAGATTGGAGTATAGTTGTATATGTTGTATTTGTTTTAGGTGGATAGCAACCTGATTCAATTATGCATATATTTATTTTTTCTTGGATTCTTTTCCCATGTAGGATATTACAGAGTGTTCTGCAATATATAATATGTATTCCATGGGCTACAGTGGGTCTTTTTGGATGATTTATTTTATATATATATATATATATATATATATATATATATATATGTTAGTGTTTATATGTCAGTCCCCACCTCCTTATTTATCCTTCTCACCACCTTTTTCCTTTGGTAACCCTAATTTTGTGTTTTACGTCTGTGTATCTTTTTCTGTTTTATAAACTAGTTCATTGGTATCAATTTTTCAGATTCCACATTTAAGTGATATCATATACTATTTATTTTTCTCTTTCTGACCTTACTTCACTTAGTGTGATCATCTCTGTATCTATCCATGTTGCTGAAAATGCTATTATTTCACTTTTTTATGAGCTTCCCTGGTGGCTCAGACAGTAAAGAATCTGCCTGCAATGCAGGAGACCTGGGTTCTGTCCCTGGGTCAGGAAAATCCCCTGGAGAAGGGAATGGCTCTCACTCCAGTATTCTTGCCTGGAAAATTCCATGGACAGAGGAGCCTGGTGGGCTACAGTCCATGGGGTTGTAAAAAGTTGGACATGACTGAGTAACTAACACTTCACTTTTCAAATATGTGTTCAAGAGTGGGATTTCTGGATCATGTGGCAACTCTATTTTTAGTTTTTTAAGGAAATGTCATGCACTTTCCATAGTGGCTGCTCCCATTTATTATATATTCCCACCAACAGTCTAGGAGTATTCCCTTTTCTCCACATCTTCTCCAGCTTTTTTGTTTGCAGACTTTTTAATGGTAGCCATTTTGACTGTTGTGGGGTAATAACCGCATTTTAGTTTTGGTTTGCATTTCTCTAATGTTTAGCAATATTGAGATGAATTTTACGCTTAATGAGTTGATTGAATGAGACATGAATAAAATCTTCACAAAGCTTGTATTAAAAACAGGCACAACCTAAGATTTAATGTCATCCTCTTGGGTAGTCAGTGAAAGTGAAATTAAAGAAATGAAAACAAAGCTGCCCTTTAGTGTTATGAAGAATTGTTATTAATAGTAGTGGGTCTATAGTATTCAGTGTTCACACTGATCTCAGTGACCTAGACACATCTGTTCTTTTTTTTTTAAAACCAAATATACACGTTCTTTTCTCTTAGTTCTCTAATTCAAAGACTACCAGACATGAAAGCATTCTTTCAGACCTTTCCTATTACTTTCCTTTTCATAATCAAGTTCATGATCAGGCCCAAGGGATAGTATGTAATGACAGCCTCTGCCTGTTGCTAAGTGTTTGGTTCTCTTATATAACTCTCAATTATACTGAACTCTGGCTGCAGTGGAAAGAGTCTTCCCAATGAATGATGCTGTTTAAATGTGAAAAATGTACTTCAAAAATACCTTAGGGTAACAGTAAAGGAAATCATCAGCAAACATCTTTCTAAGCCTGAATATCGTTTTGAGTGAGTAATATATGGTATTTATCTACTGAACACATTTTATAAAGACTCTTTATGTTGCATGTATCTTCCTAGTTTTTCAGGTTGATAAAATACGTCATCCCTGGAATTCTGTATTATTATCACAGTCAGAAGTGGATTTCTGCAAATAGCAAAAATATGTACGTAGGCTTTGAGGTAAAAAAGGAAAAAGACAAATCCCTTAGTGTTTGTTGTCTCACAACAAGAGAATAAACTGCAGCCATTTGATGTGGAGGAGAAATGGACCTCAGACAATGGGCCTTTACGACAATGCCGTAAAGCTGTCCGTGTCATAGCTACCCGAAATCACTAAGAGACGGTTACTGATGGGCCTCCTGGGAGGGCTGGTCACTTTAGAGTAACTCAACTGTGTAACTGATTTTATATGCATAAATATATCAACATAAGGTAAAGGTTTTTAGAGAACAAAAATTTCCTAAGAAAAAAACTAAATGTCAAAAGAAGAATAGCAAACTCATAAAACTGTGAGATTCAAAACACGATGTGTGCGTCCCACTCCCCTAGAGTGTGGCAACCAGTGTTTATTTCAGTTTTACATCTAAACGGTTAGAAATGAGCATTAAGTAATATTTGAGCTACAGATGGATTTATTTATATAATTTTAATAAATGTGTGCACATTTGCCTTAGAGCTTAGCATTCAAAGAAACTCCTTGATAGACTAAGAAGTCTAACCTACATTTGAAAACAATTGGAAAAAGGATAAATACATGGATATGTATAATCTGAATCACTTAGCTGTATACCAGAAACTAATGCAAACTGTGCACCAATATAAAGTTAGTATTTTTAGAAATACTAATGTATATCATGAGCTAGTGATCAGCAGATGAAACTGGGTATCAGAAACAGGTCTCTTTTGGTTTTCTTGGTAGTTAAAAAATACAGTATGTTCCAACATTTAAGAATCAAAATGTTTAACAGAAAAATCTAGATTTCTAATTGATCTTGGGAAATGAAAAGCTACAGAAACACTGAATTCAGATTGTAATGTGACCACAGCTGGCGGAGTGATCAATGGCTCTCTCCTTTTGTCAAAATAACTCGATCTCTGTGTTGAGCAAATCTCTGCCATTCATCACGATATTCTTCCTGATTGGTTTCACTATGTTATCTACTTGGCCTCAGGTATGTTTTTAAATCCATGATAACAGTTGGCTGAGTGATCAATAGTTCCCTCCTTTAGTCAAAATGACTAAATTGCTGTATTGACCATATCTTTGCCATTCTTTACTGTATTCTGCCTGGATGGTTTCGCTACTCTATGTTATCTGCCTGACTGTGGTACCTATTTAAATTTGTCGCATAAAGTATTTCATACTGAATCTATAAACCAAAAGCCACAGCCCTTATAATGTGAGGTAGAGACCAGACAGCTGTTCACCAAACCGTTTTACTCATTCTTAGCACATAGCTAGACTCCTCTCCCAGATTCTTTTGCTACGTCAGGAATCCTGGCAGGCTACAGTCCATGGGGTCACAGAGAGTTGGACACAACTGAGCGACTAACACTTGCTAGGTCATTAAGTTTTATTTAATGGAAGAGGGATTGTAACTCTCTTTTCTTCTTGTGTCCACTGGCAACCACCTAGGTCATCTCAAAAGCTACACATGCAGAAGTGCAAAGACTCCATCAACCTGGGGTCAGGAGCCAACTCACGTATTCTCCCCCTCCACACAAAAAACTGTATTCTAAATAACTGTTCTCTTAAGTCACTGAGAGTTAAAGCATTACCTTAATTAATTCAAGATGTAATCATCTTTCCTTCCATCTCTATACGCTTTCTCTCAGGAAACACAACCAGTAATCTGGAGGAAAGAAAAAGGAGGAAGAAGATGAAGGAATATTCATCCCTCCTTCTCTAATGCTGTTTTTTTATTCTTTCATTTGATTGGCATTCCTTTGATGAGTTCTTAATCCTCACTCCACGTCTTTCTCCATATTATGTCCTTGAGGCAATATATAAACCAAAATGCTTTTAGCTGAAATATCAAAAAAAGCCCAGTTTAAATTGGCTTGAACAATAAAAGAGAATTTTTTGGTTCCCATGATGCCAACAGTACAGCGGGAGGACAGGCTTTATGTACAGTTGGATTCGGTCCCCTGGAGCTCTTTAACTTCTGCGTTTCTCAGATGAGTATCCCTTATGGTACCAAAATGACTGCAGGAGTTCACACCTATGTCTGTACAACACATCCTCCAGAGCAGGGATGCAAGTCATCATACTAGAAGCCCTGAGTTTCTCTCTCTTTGGAGCATTGAAGTCATGTGTCTACCCTGAACCAGTGTCTGTGGCTAAGAATTGCTCTGTGCTTGGCTGTTCATCCCTGAACTAACACTTTGGCAAGAGGGATGGCCTTGTGCCTGCCTGTTGCTTATGCCAACTTGGGAGCTCATCAGACCCACTCAAATGGCAGAGTAGAAGAAGAATCCAGAATCCATGTCAGAATTCAGTGATACATAAAACTAATTCCTGGTGCCATGGCAACCTGGCTCTTAAGAATGATTTCCAGTTACCCAGTGCCTTAGACTTTCTAAGACTTTATAGTTTCATGTGTTATTAATGGGCTTCCCTGGTGACTCAGACAGTAAAAGAATCTTCCTGGAATACAGAAGACCCAGGCTTGATTCCTGGGTCAGGAAGATCCCCTAGAGAAAGGAATGGCTACCCACTCCAGTATTCTTGCCCGGAAAATCCCATGGACAGAGAAGCCTGGCAGGCTACTGTCCATGGGGTTGCAAAGAGTCAGACATGACAGAGTACCAAGCACACACATATTATTATGTATTAATACACTAATGATTCTTTGGGATATACAATACATATTTTATTGTATGTATTTTACAGATACATTTTAGACTGAGAGTTGTTAGGGAGTTTGCCCTAGATCACAGACTGGTTAGTGGCAGAACTAGCAAATTGTTTATTTCACCATGACTCTTCCTCACTTTCTTTGAAAATGTATTAGATAAAGATTGTGTTGTAATTGCATTTCTGGTTCAGAAAATCAAACTACTACTGCCATAATAGACCCTATAAAGCACCACTGTGGCTGCTTTTAGTTCTAAATTGCTTAATCTTTGTGAGTTCAGGTAGCCAGATACATCTGCAATTAGGCATCTTACCCATGAACACAGAGCCCCATTGAAGGCTAAGGAGTGACTCAGCCTTTGTTATGATTGAATCCTAGGGTTGAAAATAAATACATAATTATAGTTAAGGAAAACAGGCCCTCTTTCTTTTGTGCTCTTCTGAGAAGTCAGTATACTGCAGATTAAAGGGAGTGATAGTCTGGCTGCATATAAGCATAAGCCATTGATTGGAGTATTAATGCATTACAAGTTCATTGCTGTTAAAAGCAAAACCATATAATTACTCTTCACAGAAGGCAGTACACAACAAGCGAAGAACTACATTTCCAGGCTCACATATTTAAGTTGTGAACATACAGCTCATTTTCACCTAAAGAGAAGGCATCGTGATTTCCGTTATTTAATCATTTTTCAGCAGAGATAAGGATTCACCAGAATAAGAGAGAGAAGTGCTTTCATTAAGACTCACATTACCATATTCCATGTAGAAACTATTGAGCCAGAGAGATATTTTTGGAAAATTGAATCCACATCAAATCATACTGAACCAAAAAAAAACAAAAGTTAAAGAAGAGGTACATGCTCCAGGTAGTTGAAGTAATAGTTCAAAAGAAAGGAGAAATGACAGGAACTTGAAGGTAAAGGTTACAGTTAAAGCAATAGGAACCAAAATTGGTAATAAATCACTCACTACTGACTTGATCTCAGTAGTGAGAGTGTTTTAAAGACAGATGCCTGAACAGGGGTTATGAAATCAGATTTCTTTTCCTACATCCACTGAAGGTTGCTTATGAGAATAAGTCACTCAACTTCCTATCTATTTTTCCTATACAATTGAGCCATAGAAAATATTGATACCAATCTTTGTGGTTTTCACAACAATTACACTCTATTTTAAAGCAGTGTTTCACCCGGTTCACCAAACACAGCAGCCTATGTTGCTGACCATAGGCAGCATTTGCTATGAGTATTGTTCAGTCGCTAAGTCGTGTCCTACTCCTTCCAACCCCATGAACTGCAGCACGCCAGGGTTCCCTGTCCTCACTGTCTCTTGGAGTTTGCTTACCCTGATATCCATTGAGTCGGTGATGCCATTCAATGTTCTCATCCTCTATTGCCCCCTTCTCCTTTTGTCCCCAATCTTTCCCAGCATCAGGGTCTTTTCCAATGAGTCAGCTCTTGGCATTAGGTGGCTAAAGTATTGGAGCATCAGCATCAGTCCTTCCAATAAATATTCAGGGTTGATTTCTTTTAGGATTGACTGGTTTGATCTCTTTGCTGTCCAAAGGACTCTCAAGAGTCTTCTCCAACACCACAATTCAAAAGCATCAGTTATTTGGCATGCGTCTTCCTTATGGTCCAAATCTCACATCCATACATGACTACTGGAAAAACCATAGCTTTGAGTATAGGGACCTTTGTTGGCAAAATGATTATTATTTTAAAAGATTGTTGACTTTTAAAACCTAGTTCCTAAACATTTTTAGTAGCCTATGACATTTTCATTATCTTTTCACACTTGGAAAGGTCACTGCCATGTTATATTTATAGGTCTCTCTGGCAGGAAAAAAGTGAAACAAGAACTATAAACTCTGTTATTTTCCTTAAAATTCTTACTTACTGTCTTAGATAGGGCCCTTTGGTTGCAGGTAAGAACCTGGATTCTGGCTAATCCAGGCAGAAAAGGAATATACTGGTTGTATGAAGGGCAGCTCACAGAATCCAAAGAATACTAATGACATCGGGTGGGAATAGGAGATACATAGCCCTGAGAATGTGGTCCCAGAAACTCACTGAACATTTCAAGACATGAGCATCCCAGTGAAAGACATCCTGTGGGTTTTCCATCTTTGTGCAGCTTCCCAAAGATTCGAATTCCAGAAGATAAATTCTGTTTGGCTTAACTTGAGTTGGCTTCCCTGGTGGCTCAGATGGTAAAGAATCTCCCTGCAATGTGGGAGGCCCAGATTCAATTCCTGGATTGGGAAGATCCTCTGGAGAAGGAAATGACAACCCACTCCAGTGTTCTTGCTTGGGAAATCCCGTGGACAGAGGAGTCTGGCGGGCTACAGTCCATGTGGTCACAAAGAGTTAGACTTGACTGAGCGACTGACCCACACACACCAAAGGGTGGACAGGCTCTCTTGATAGAGCTCTCACCAGAAGAGCCATGGGTGTCTGTGACGATGGTCTTATCATTCTCCAAAAGGCGGCCTGAGTGCTGGTCAGCCCCCAGAATGGCCTTGCAATTCATTTTCTGAGCTCATTGCATCCGCTTTACTTTTGTTTATAGTAGGGAATATTAGTTTATTCATTAGTATCTCGTATACCTGTTAACTGGGTGAGAAAACTTATTCCTAATTGGAGACTATTTGCTGAGAATCAGTAAGACAGTCTGAATAGCTCCCTTAAAGGAAAATATTCTGAAAGCTGTGGCCACACTGCCTTTCATGGGAGGACATAATGGTTAGGCAGTAGCGAATTGCACTGGTATTGTGTCAAACAATAGGAACAAAACACTACCTTTTGCTGGTCTATTAATAAACACCTTGCTGAGGAACACATTATTTCAAATATATACAGCGATGGCCTGATGGCCTGCCATTACCTTGAACATGAACTGTGAGGCGGGGGCTGTGAAGGTGTGCCGTCTTGGGACTCCCACACAGGTAAACAGGGTTGACTATTACTGCTCGTCTGGCCATCAGTTCCCATCTAAAGCCTGTAAGGACAGAAGACCTTAAAACAATAGGCTTGCATTAGGCTGTCATTTTAAAAAAAGAAGCAGGTAACTGCCTCCTAATTTCTACACAGTGGGTCATGACAACTGCTGGCAGCATAAAGTGTTTTAAAATACAGCAGGACAGCCCGCAGATCAGTCAGTCAGTCACCAGAATTTGCATGGTGTTCCTAGGGAATAGCAATGTAGAGAGCTTTACAAAACAGACTAAGCTCCGTGAAGAACAAACCCCCAAATCAACCCTTTCGACAACATGGGTATCTATTCTGGTAAGGAATTGGTCTAATTTCAGAGAAAGACATTATAAGAACTTGCTACCCGCAACATTCGCTCCATAGTAAGTGTTTTATTAGAGGATTATAGGAAAGTCAACAAAATAGTACAGTTTTAAACAATCCCCCAGAATAAGAAACCAAACCCTCCGTCTGCAATTCATACTCCTTTTCTTCACCTTCATCACTTTCTCCCTCCCTCTCTACCCCGCCTCCCACTCTTCTTTCTCCTTCATCGTTAGTGCCACAAAAGAACTAGGTTTCACTCTATAACCCTCAGAATCTGTGAAAAGACTCTGCCATTAAGCTATAATTAATGGGGGGCAAGTTGTCCATGACATCCTAACCCAAAGTTAATTTTGTCAATCTGCTTACTAAGTGGGTGTTCTCTCTCTCCCTCTTTCCAACATCTGGAACTCTGCTGGGAAAATGACTTTCCCATATCCAAATGAACAGCTCATAAATCGATGGAGTACCAAGCAGCAATGGTAGGATGTCAATAGTTTAACTGGAATCCTTAGTTCCTGTGCAAACAGGGCAAAGAGTGCCTATGCTTTTATAGGCTTCCCTGGCAGCTCAGAAAATCCACCTGCCAAAGCAGGAGACACAGGGGACCTGGATTCGATCCCTGGGTCAGGGAGATCCCCTGGAGAAAGAAATGGCAACCCATTCCAGTGTTCTTGCTTGGGAAATCCCATGGATAGAGGAGCCTGGCAGGCTGCAGTCCATGGGGTCACAAAAGAGTCAAACATGACTTAACGACTAAATAAGAGCCTGTCCTATTGCCTAAAACAAAGGTTGGCAAACTATGGCCCAAAGGCCAAATCTAGCCTATTTCGTTTTATTGGGGGAAAAAGCCACATCGATTTGCTTATGTATTGCCAAATGGCTGCTTTTACTCTACTCCTGCAGAACTGAGTCATTACACCAAGGACCACGTGACCCTTAAGGCTGAAAATACTTATGACCTGGAGTTTTTGAGAAAAAGTTTGCCAACCTCTAGCCTAGAACTTTGCTAAGTGAATGGGAAAGAGCTCCCCTTACATGTTAAAGAATGTGTCATCTTACTAGACTGGGAAGCTGATCACAGAGAAGATGTTTAGTTAATGGTGTAATACAGAATTGAATAAATATCAAACTTGTGCAGTATTGATTGCATTTGTATAAATAATTCAGAGAGGAGGGATTAGGCTGGTACCATTGCAGAAAACTGCGTGATGAAAATGGTCTTCGTAGAGTGGGTGAGGTTAGAATTGGAAAATTTCAGAGCTGGAAAGCAGCTTTGAAGACATCTGATTTGGGGGTTCCCAGATACTGTGCTGTGGGCCAGTGTGAGCTTGTGATGGGTTTTTCCCTAATTACTGGCAAAAAGAGAAAAAAATCACAAGTGGGTTACAAGTTTTAAGGTAGGGCTTTCCCCAGATCTATGTAACATGGACGGTGTCCTCTTATACCTGGTAAGCTTCATAAAGCTAAATTTATTCAACCTAAATGTTTTCTCCTTCTTACATTTGTGTAATATTTCCCTTCTTTTGGAAATGACACAGAGAATTGAGTGTGTGTGCTGGTGCTGCAATTATTTGTACTCTTTGTTGGCAGAAGAAAATTTAACAAACCTAGTGTTTGCTTGGTCAATAATTTTTTTATGTTCGTTGTGCTGTGAAATCCACGAGACTTGGAATTACACAACAGAGTGGATGCTAGTCATTGCTTCAATATCTTCTATATTTGGCAACAGGCAAAATCAATGAGAAGAGAAAGCCATGTAGATGGAAGGAAGAGAAATAAGTTTCAAATGGAGATTGTGTTGATTTCCTCCCAACTCAGGGCTCTCACTCTGCATTTGACTTTTGCACCCAAAGCTCTCAATGTTTTAAAAGTTTCTCTTCCACTGAGTATTACTCTGCAGAGCCTACCAGGGATTTTTTTAGGTTCAGACTCAAGAGCCACCATAGGCCACAGTGTGCTGAGAAGGCTGGGATTCAGAATCCAAAGCTCCCAGGAGGGAGGCAGTGGCATTCTCCTCCTGTGGGAAGCCTTGCAGTGTGAGTGGGACAGTTATTGTGGTTTTCAGAGCATCTCTCCTGAGGTGATTGCTCGAGTGCAGGAAAAGCATATGGGGCAGGTATCTGAGCAGCCCTAGCCTCACAGGAGCCTATATGCTCAAACTCTGCAGCACAGGCAGAGTTTCCAGGGTCCGTGCAAGGGCCATGCCGAGTTGTCAGAGCCACTCAGGAGAGCCTGGAGCTGTGACTTCCCATCAGGTAGATACACTTCTTCCAGTCTAAATGTAACCTTCCTGTATGGAGTCATTTTATTATTGACAACATTGCCTAGCAACAGTTGACATATTACCTTATGAGGTTACCAGGGGAACAGAGTAGAGAATTAACCAAAAGGTTAAGTTCTTATGAAGAAGGGGGAAAAAGCTCTATTAACTCATTATCCATGATTGTCTTCTAAACCCTTAGAACAGCAGGTAACTAGGAGCATCTCTAAATCTCTCAAGTTATCCGAGAAATTGAACAACAAGCTGTCCTATTCAGACAGGAAAGGGATATTGACTTTTTCAAGAAAGACCCCAGAGTTTCTAAGTCACTGTTATACTGTGAATAAAAAGCTATTTCAATAAGCAACACCACATCTCTATCTAAATATCTCCTCTTCCTGGAAACCCTCCTTGAGCACCTATAAAGTGTATCCTTCTCAGCTATTCTCCATCACATCACATTAAAATATATATATATTTATTTGTTTTAAATGAAGACTAGTTACTTTACAATATTGTAGTGGTTTTTGCCATACATTAACATGAATCAGCCATGGGTGTACATGTGTTCCCCATCCTGAGCCCCGCTCGCACCTCCCTCCCCATCCCATCCCTCAGGGTCATCCCAGTGCACCAACCCTGAGCACCCTGTCTCATGCATTGAACCTGGACTGGCGATCTGTTTCACATGATAATATGCATGTTCCAATGCTAGTCTCTAAAATCATCCCACCCTTGCCTTCTACCACAGAGTCAAAAAGTCTGTTCTTTATGTCTGTGTCTCTTTTGCTGTCTCACATACAGGGTCATCGTTACCATCTTTCTAAATTCCATGTGTATACGTTAATATACTGTATTGATGTTTTTCTTTCTGATTTATTTCACTCTGTATAATAGGCTCCAGTTTCATCCACCTCATTAGAACTGATTCAAATGTATACTTTTTCATGGCTGAGTAATACTCCATTGTGTATATGTACCACAGCTTTCTTATCCATTCGTCTGCCAATGGACATCTAGGTTGCTTCCATGTCCTGGCTATTATAAACAGTGCTGCGATGAACATTGGGGTACATGTGTCTCTTTCAATTCTGGTTTCCTCAGTGTGTATGCCCAGCAGTGGGGTTGCTGGATCGTATGGCAGTTCTATTTCCAGTTTTTTAAGGAATCTCCACACTGTTCTCCATAGTGGCTGTACTAGTTTGCATTCCCACTGACAGTGTAAGAGGGTTCCCTTTTCTCCGTACCCTCTCCAGCATTTATTGTTTGTAGACTTTTGGATTGCAGCCATTCTGACTGGCGTGAGATAGTACCTCATTGTGGTTTTGGTTTGCATTTCTTATTTCCTTCTCTAACTTTCCACTAAATGCTAACTTTAAAGGGTCCTGTTTATTTCCCTTTGGGATTATCACCCTCACTAACACATTAGTCACTTTCTCTAAGGCATCTAATTTCATATCTAGAACATGGTGCATACTTCAAATTCCTGTTCATCTCATGAAAGAATGGGGCAATGAAGCAAACAGAATGCACAGAGCTGTGAGTCCTCGCTGACATAAGGTGCATTTCACAGTTGTATTCTGGATATTTCTCTCACTTCACTGGAAGAACAAAGGTTAAGATTCATGTGGTTTGATCTTTTTCCCCTAAAACTTAGATCTAGATCTCTCATTATATCTGCCCCAGAGGTCTGACAAAAAGTCCATAGGAAGTCTTCCTAACCACATTCTAAACAGCTGCAGGTTTCATTTAAATGCCCTTTCAAATGCAGAAGGAACACAGCCTGGCTTCCTGTGGCATTCCTTTGGGACCAGTCAGCTCTGATTCTCATTAGCATCCCTGGAGGTTAAACATGATGAGTTTGGCACAGAGAGCAAGGACTGCTTCTCTCTTTCCGTACAGATCACTTTGATAAGCCCCAACCTCAAACTTCAGCTAAAATAGAAGTAGAAAGAAGAGATTATTTCTACTTTGATCCAGGGGGAAAACAAGTTCTTCCAAAAATATGTCAAAATTAAGGGTTTACTTAAAAAAAACTCACAATATAAGAAGAGGATAATGTTTTCCTAAAGAAAACTTTAGAATATAACTTACCTTTCAGGCAAATTCATAAAAGGGAGGAATTCTGAGAAAATATTAAAGAAAAATTCCGCTCTTGCAGATTCCTGTGCTAGTTGATATCATAGCAGCTGGTTCTTTGATGATGTTCTTTTACTAATAAATTTTTCAGCTGGAAAGAGAAACTGGCTTCCCAAAATGAGCATCAGCTCAGGATTTTTGTGGTTAGAATTTTGATGTGACTCATTGAAAACATACACCGGCATCAAGGAGGGCTGGGTGAGGCATGAATGGCGTGCCTAGGGACCCACTGTCCAGCCCTGATGCCTGGAGGTGTCGATTCTTACAAAATGGGATGAGTTTGTGCAGTGGGCTTGAATTTCAAACACCATGTTGATGTCTCAGATATCCATGTCAGTTTTATCTCAAAGTTAAGAAAATGAGTAGAGACTTCTTTCTTTCAGACTGGTTTAACACTTCTCACTCTGCTTGCCAGTATTTACTCTGGGAAAGAAAAGTATATAATACCTTGAATTTCTGGGTGGGCTCTTGGTTTGTTTGTTAATATTGGAAAATGGAGTTTATTCCAGGTATTCTAAGTGGCTTTTTGAGCTCAAAAGCAGGTGACCCAATATTGGAGGTACCAGGAGATCCTCATCAAAGTCCAAAGTGGGAGATATTACAGAAACTCTTCTTTCCTAGGGTAGTTGGCTCAAAACTTTATCTGTTCAGTTCTCTATGTGATCAAACTGATGCAGTGCCCTTTCCAAAAATGACATCATCAGGTATCCAGATATGCTGTCATTTCTAAGTATAACAGCTGGTGCTAGTCGTATTTTAATATAAAATGGATGGAGACCAAGAGGGGACCAAGTGAACTTTAGTGTGTTTCTTTTACTAATTATTTCTCCATGTGCATTCTAGAAAACTACATAAAATAGGACAGACCAAAACCAGCTTTTTCAAAAAGTGATGTGACTTGCAAAACTACACAAATTAAAATCACAATGAAATGCCTATCAGACTGGCTTGAACAATGCTTATATCCAGTGCCAGATGGGGTGTGAAGAAAAAAATAGTGTCTTACACATCTTGCAAGATTGATACACAATTGATAGAGAGTTGTAAACTAGTTTAGTCCAGCAATTTAGCTTCTGGAAATTAAACTTAAGGAAATAATTGTAAATATAGACAAAGATGTATGTTCACAGAGGTTCATTAAGTGTCATTTATTGGAAAAGTATAAATGGAAGCAAGCTAAATGGCCAAAATAGGTGATTAGTAAAGTATGGTACCTGAACGCAAGTGAATACTAGGAAGCCATTCGTTAACTAGTTTTCATAAAGAACTCATTCCATGAATATTTGTGGGGCTCCTCTCCTATGATGTGCCACGTGCCATTCTGAACACTGGAGATTCAAGAAAACAAATTAAAATCTCTCTCTTTGAAAATCAGTAATCTAGTGAGACAGAAAGACAATAAACAAGATAAATAAGTAAAACAATATAGTATATTATAGTATGTTAGATAATTAAGTGCTAAGAGAAAAAGACATAAAAAGAGAAAATGCATGAAGTAGGCTTTTTGACAGTGAGCTCTTTGAAGACAAGAGCTGTGGTTTCTTCCTCAGTGCATCTGCAGTGTCTTGCTCAGAGCCCGGCATGTAGTAGCTGAACAAGTAAATGATTGTTAAACATTTATGAGTGGGCTTCAGACAGAAGGATTGCTGTGTTTGGGGGCCTCATGAGTGTGGTTTCAGAGATACTCTAGAGTTATTAGTAGTATGGTTGCCTGGAGCCTCATATGAGTAAGCGATGAAGCTTGAAGAGTGGTGAAATACAGAATCAATTTGGATTTTATTCTGAAAGCAGTGGGAAGCCATTGACAGATTTAAACAGGTGAATAGCTTAATCTAGTTGGTGTCTTAGATGCATTACTTTGGGAGCTGTAGATGGGGGTGAGAGGGAGGGAGCAAACCCGGAGACAGGACCACCAGTTAGTAGATGTTAATTGTGTATTACTGCTGCCAAGCACACACGTGCACACACACACACACACACACACACACACCCCCATTCCCAGAGAGATCTGCAGCCAGTCCCCATACATGCTGATGGTTTCCTGTGTGTCTCTGTTAAAAGTCCCATCTGGCCCAAGGAAAGAGCTTGGGTGAGTAGATAAACACCTCAGCTTCCTGGCACTTCAGGAAGACAATTCCAAGGCACGTGCAGTGAAGTCTCTCAGGGGCTTCCCAGTAAATTCAGCCCAACTGCCCACAGCATTGACCCTCTAAGTAGCATATTGCTTAATAGCCCCTCCGTCCCCAGTTTCGCTTCCCCACAGCATCTCTTGGGTTGTCATTCACACAACTTGAACCAAAAAAAATAAAAAATGGTAGATGGGGATAGATATGTTTTAGATATGGTAGCCCATAAAAGTCACAGTGAGAAACAGGCAGGTGTGAAATCCTAAAGGAAGGAAGGGAGCTGGGTAGGTCTGAAAGAAAACTATCCATGCAAAAGGACAGTACATGCTAATTCACTAAGCCTTGAGACAGCGGCATGCCTGGTGAGACAGCAGTCAGTATGGCTGATGTAGAATAAATGAGGCCAAAGCTAATAAGATACGAGGTCAGGACAAAATAAAGCTGAGGATGTTTAGGGAGGCATATTAAATTTTGTCTTTGACTTTGTGTGTAATGCAAAGCCATGGTCATTGAAAGATTCTGTCTAAGCAGAGAGGAAGCTTTCTGACATACGTTTAAGTGCTATCTCTCTGGCTGGCTGAAAAGGGACTAAAAGGGGAAAAGAGCAGAAGAGTGGAGACCACAATCCAGGTGAAAGATGATAGTACTTTGAATTATCTTGATAGCAGTGGTGGTGATAAGAAGCCTTTGGAAACCATGTTGTAGGAAAATTATTTTCATGATAATTACTTAAAAGCAAGCAAAGAAATATGAAAGTTTGTCATGATTTTGTAGACTTGTAAAAAAAATTCCTTCAAGGGCATATTCCAGAATAATCACATTGGTTATTTTGGGTGGTTGGAGAATGCTTCAATCTTTCCAGTTTTCTACATTATTTTTCTAGTCAAGGGAAGAGGGGCCTTCATAATTTGGAAGCTCAACAATCAAAGGACCAGACCTCTGAATTCTCTTTATCAGAACCATGTGGAATATGTCTGTGGAGTTTTGCATTTCTACAGATCTCTGCTCCATTTCCTTTTAGAGAATAGCTTTCTCTTCCTCCCTTTCTTTCTCTTCTATATTCCACTGAGACCACGGAAGAAAACATACTACAATTGGCTTTTCAGAAAACGTTTTCATGGGTTCAGGACTTAGACTCTTCCTGTCAAGGCCTCACTGTAAGAGCTGCTAAGCTGGACGACACAAGTAAAGACGCTAACTTTTGTTTTTACACCCAAAGAATGTGCTGTTTTCCTATCTGGGTCAAGAGGGACCATTTTGATGGTTTCTGGTGTCCAAGAACATAGCATTTAAACTGTAGACTGAATGCTTTCTATTTATTTGAATTAAATTGTACACCCCTCTTTTTATTCAAGAATAACCGAGTGTGTTTATCACCAGACATGTTTTGCATTGATTCTTCTGGGACTCCAAGGCTTGTTAGACATACTTTCCTTTCAATCCTATTACGAAACAATTCCATTTTCTTTTTATTTCCCCTCTGCTTAGTGACTAGAAAGTATGTAAGAAAACATTTTTATACAAAAAAAACGAAGTCAACAGAATAAACTCATCAAATTGTAAAGACACAGAAGTGCTACACAAGCTCTTCTCTTTTGTCAAGGCAGTTCGAATAAAAGGTGGTTAGATTGGTTTAGTGAGATAGGTCACACTGGTGATTAAATCAAGCTTGAATGATGCAATTCAACAGATTCTGGGCATCCTTACACTTGTACTAGAACATTCTTCTGATAAGAGTTTAACTAATTAAGCCAATTGCAAGAAAAACATATTTTAGTTATTGTTAAGTAAAGAATGTGTAGCTAGGCATTGTTGTTTATTTAAGGACATTTCCCCAGGTTTAGTCAGGGAGCAATAATACCATTAGCATTAGTAATGATTGTAGTGATCGTAACAGAGTGCTAAGGTTGAGTAAGGTCTGTGCTAAGCAGCTGACTTGTATTATTTTATACAGTTTGAGGGAAATTTATTATTATCATTATTTTACAAATAAAGAAATGGAACATAAGAGAGCTGAACTAAAGAAGTTCATTGCTCTTGTGATTTGCCATTTAGAGACTGAAGCTTTCAGAGGAGCGTTCATAGTATGATCTTCACTTGAAATTATTTAAAGGTTGTCTTGATAATTTTGAACTTCTCTTGCCCATTGAACTCAGCAAGATGACTTGATGAGTACAGAAAAATACACCTCCATTAAGTGTTAAAACTTATTTATGGATGTGGTAATCCTGACAATTTATGAACCTACGTATCTGGTTGTGATTTACTGATCATGCATTCAGAGAGCCAAGTTCTAACCCAGATCTTGGTCATTTCTAGTTCCGTGTTGCTGAGCAAGTCTCTTAATGTTTGGGGGCCTCAGATTCCCTAAACTGGGATCTGAGAAGATAGACTGGATTATTTCCAGGGTCTTTTCCATTTGGGACATTTAGAAGTGGTAACCTGATTGCTGTTACTAGGATATGAATTCTGAGTAGGCCTGTCAGTGAGGGACCATAGGCTTCCTCACACAGATGCTTGATTCATCACAGAATTGGAACAAATCTGGGCTGAGGAACTAGGGAAGTCAGTTACTATATATATGCTAAATCCACCGGATATGCCTTAAATGAGTTTCAGAGGAGTGGCAATTTGAAGAAAATATTTTTTAAAAAAGGAAAAGGTACAGTTAGAAGAAAGACAAGTGGATTATGGGCAGCAAAACAAATCGCACACCCTATGCCATACTTTAGCCATGTCTGGGTCTAATAGCTGCTTCCAAAATGCCCGTTTCCCCTAATAACTGGATAAAATCATAGTATTTCAGAGTGAAAAGAACTTAGAAAGTTAACCTTTCTCTCATCTTTCACTGATGAGGAAATTCATTCCCTTAAGCAGTTACATGATAAAGTATTTGGAGCCACATTGCCTTCATCTGATTTAATTAACCAATGTAATTTTAACATTTTCCATCTTTGAATTCATAGAACAAGCTCAGAGCAATAAAATATTCTTCTTTCCATTGCTCCTTCAAAACCAACATCTGGAGAATTTAACACAAATAGAATTTAAATATAAATATGTACATTAGAGTTTTGATCCCTGCACCCCAAGAGGGCCTTCATGGATATTGGCTTTGTTTTTAATCAGTTAGACCTACAGATCGGTAACCATATCCATCTACATTTTGTCACTTAATCATTTCATCATTTCCCTCTAATCTGTTGTATTCTATGGCTGATTTTAAGAACAGAGTCCCTGGTGGCTCAGATGGTAAAAAGTCCACCTGCAAAGCAGGAGACCCAGGCTCAATCCCTGGATCGGGAAGATCCCCTGGAGGAAGAAATGGCAACCCACTCCAGTATTCTTGCCTGGGAAATTCCATGGATAGAGGAGCCTGGTGGGCTACAGTCCATGGGGTCACAAAGAGTTGGACACAACTGAGTAACTTTTACTTATACTGATAATGAAAAAATAATGACTAAGCATGACTAAATAAATAATGACTAAAATATATCATTCTTAGAAGACACAGAGCAAATAGTTGTTACTACTTCAATCATCCACTTTAGTTTTATTCTCTCAGATTATGTCTTAGTTGTGACATCATGTTGATGTGCTTTAAAAAGTACAAAATAAATCCAACCAAAAGCAAAATTGGTAACAGAAGATTCCTGAGTGTGCAATTAAGGCCCTTGTAAATTACTGGAATTATCATGCCATAATACAGCCCTGCCGTGTATGTCCCCTCCACCCCCTGCCTCCCAGGAAAAGTTCAGACTTCAGAGAATTTGAGAGGCAAGTAGCTGGATATAGAAATAGAATGAGGACTGATGGTGCCGAGCCGTAGCCCTTGAAAACTAGTACTACCATGGGCCCTTCTAACTGCCAGGGCTTGTCTTCAGGAATCACTGAGAGTCATTCAAATCCAGGCAGTTTCCCTGGCAACCAAAATAATCCATGGAGTCTTTTCAGATTTAGGGGCTTCTGTGGAGACTTGACATATAAGCATCACTACAACAAAAATCTGTAGGAAAACCTACTGGTTTTAATTTGGTGAATCACATCAAGATAGTTTGAAATTTAGGATATGATAGGAAGACAGGTCTCTCTTCTCTTCCCCTCCCCTGCCTCTCCCACCTCACCTCTCCTTTTTTTTTTTTTTTTCCCCTTTTCTCTTCTCCTGCTTCTTTCTTTCACTTTTGTCACTACTTTGGAATTAAATTGAAATTTCCGGACATTTTCAAAATTTGAGGGCTCTTTCTTCTGTAATAATTCAATATGCTCTTTCTGGTTGAACAGATTTCCTTTTTGTTTTTCCCCATGCTTTCCAAATGATAAAGCTTCTGAAAAAATGAATTTATTATAACAATAGTGAAATAAGAAAGGAAAATTTCCTCTTTGAATCTTGGCTACATTTCTGCATAATTTGTCTCCCACAAAAAATGGAGAGACTAGGGTGCACATCATTCTTTGTCTGAACTGGATTTGTATTCCCCAGACCAGAAAAGTGTTACCCAATGTGGGACCCAATCGAGATGCCAACAGCCTTGCTCTTTGTAATTCCTGTGGTGTGCTTGGTGGGCTGTATGATGGGATGAGATCTTTCTTAACCTTGATGGGTTCTCTTGTTGTCCTGTTTTTCTCCTGGCTTTCAAGTCTTCTCCCAAACTTGGTGAGAAACTGAGAGATGCATAAGTGAAAAGATGTGGAAAGGAGTTAAGGGGGCTGTATAAGAGCAAGGGCCCTGGAATTGAACAGCCAAGGATTTGAGGCCTTGCATTTACTAGCTGGGCTTCTCAGATGGTGCTAGTGGTAAAGAACTCGACTGCCAATGCTGGAGACATAAGAGACATGGGTTCCATCCCTGGGTCAGGAAAATCCCCTGGAGAAGGGCATGGCAATTCCATCTAGTATTTTTGCCTGGAGATTCCCCAGGGACAGAGGAGCTTGGCGAGCTACAGTCCATAGCATCACAAAAGATTTGGACACAACTGACTTAACATGCATGCACTGTTACTAGCTATGTGAAAGTGGCTGTGAGGAACTTCTCTGAAACCCCATTTCTTCTCCTATAAAATGGGACATTGAAATATCCATTCTCCTTCCTGTATTTAAGACAGAAATACAATGATCTTTATTTTCTAAAAGAATTATCCCTCACCACAAATTCATCCTGGTACATGGTTGCTGATAGAGTGACTAGATCCTGTGGTCTTCCTACAGGTTAGCTGTAGCCATGTGGTAGAGGTACAATTGGTGCGATTTGAGCAGAAGTAATGGGTGTTCTGTGCCTGGAACCTGAAAATGTTGAGTGTGTACATTCTGGCACACTCTGTACAAAGAAGGCACACTCTGCCTTCTTTCCCATGGCTGGGAAATGGGAGCACCTGGAAGATCCAGCTTGGAACAGGGCTCATGAAAGCTGAGTCACTCTCCCAGCTCTTTAGCACTCATCTTTGCAAAACTAGGTGTGAAGAAGAAATACTTCTTTGACTGTAAACTTTCTTTCTGTTACTCATTTTATGGTATGTCTTCTTCCAGTCTCTTCAGCCTGTCTGCATCCTTTATATGTAAGGTTTTATTTCATAAGCATTACATTTTTGAATTATTTCATCCACTTGGGCAATCTTGTCTTTTAATTTTTATATTTAATATAATTATTGGCATATTTAGGCTTATATCTACCATCTTATTGTTATTTTCTATTTAACTCATCTGTTTAATGTTCATAACACCTATTTTTTTAAACTGGAAGATAATTGCTTTATAATGTGTTTATTCTATACAATAATATGAGTCAACTATATATATATATATATATATATGTATGTATCCCCTCCCTCTGAAGCCTCCCTCCCACTCCTCCCCTACCCCACCCCTCTAGTTCATCATAGAGCACCGAGCTGAGCTCCCTGTGCTAGCAGCAGCTTCCCACCAGCTATCTATTTTACACACGGTAGTGTACACAGGTCAGTTCTACTCTCTCAGCTTGTCCCAGCCTCTTCTTCCCCTGCTGCATCCACAAGTCCATGCTCTACATCTTTTCTATTCTGTGTCTCTATTCCTTCCCTGCAAATAGTTTATTTTATACTTAAATGGCAATATTAGTTTACATATATATTTCTCTCCTACTTGAGATCCTCAAGGCCAGGTGTTTTGGTTAATCTTCGTAATAAAAGTAGCCCTAAGCATTTAGTAATTTCAGACACATTGCTGCACACTTCATGAGAATAAATTCGCTTCATTCACATATCCATTCTGTGAAGTAGATGCTATTTTAACCCTCATTTCACAGAAAAGCAATTAGATACTCAATGAGAATTTAACTTGTTCAAGATTCTCCTAATTGGATGTATTGAAAAGAGAGTAGTTGTTCAATAAGTATCTTCTGAATGTCAAAGGAAAGAATGAGCCCCACGGGTGACTGTTCATGTCCCCATGGCTGACAAGGCTTTTCTACTCATGTGCCTTTCTTAAGGGATCAACTTGTGTCCAGTGACCATTAAAGACAATAGATGAGCTAAGGAACTAGATGTAGTTGAGGTGAAAGGGCTTATAAATTTGTCATCCAATTTAACAGAAAGAAATATTACCTGTCTGCTATCAAGATTCACTTCATCAGTTTTTTTAAGTTTGTTTATTTTTAATTGGAGCGTAATTGCTTTACAATATTGTCTTGGTTTCTGCCATACATCAACATAAATCAGCCCTATCACCTCATCAGTTTTGATGGGATGGATAGATCTAATGGTGAATGACCTGCTCCCTGTATATGCGCCCTTTCTTGTTTCCAGTAGCTCTTATGCATCTAGATTACTTGATACATACACCTCTGTTGGTCTCCTTCAGGATTCGGACTATCAGCGGATAGTCTATGTCTTCTTATGTGAGCAGTAAATACAGATTTTTGAGAACTCTGAAACTGAAGTTAAGAAACAACATTTCGTTACATCCTACCAGGCTCATCACAAGTATCTCTGCCTAATTTATGGCACACAGTTTCAGATTGCTTCCATCTCTCTACACAAATGCTCTTCTGCTCTTCCCTTGGGATGTTGACCAGACAAGCTCATGAAACAGTACCATAGTATATGATTCAGGATAATGACTGAGTCCATGCATTTATGTATTTCCCCTTCCCAAGACTCCATTACAACTGTAGTAAAAAAATTTGAAGTGTACAAACCCCCTACAATGAGGATACCATTATAAACTCACAAATGCCATTCACAGCAACATAGACAGATCCAGAGATTGTCAAACTGAGTGAAGTCAGACAGAGAAAGACAAATATAATATGATATGGTTTATAGATGCTTTTGAACTGTGGTGTTGGAGAAGACTCTTGAGAGTCCCTTGGACTGCAAGAAGATCCAACCAGTCCATTCTGAAGGAGATCGGCCCTGGGATTTCTTTGGAAGAAATGATGCTGAAGCTGAAACTCCAGTACTTTGGCCACCTCATGCAAAGAGTTGACTCATTGGAAAAGACTCTGATGCTGGGAGGGATTGGGGGCAGGAGGAGAAGGGGACAACAGAGGATGAGATGGCTGGATGGCATCACGGACTCAATGGACATGAGTCTGGGTGACCTCCGGGAGTTGGTGATGGACAGGGAGGCCTGGCGTGCTGCGATTCATGGGGTCGCAAAAAGTTGGACACGACTGAGCGACTGAACTGAACTGAACTGATAGATGGGATCTCTAAAAATGGCACAGGTGAAATTATTTACAAAACAGGAATAGAGTCACATATGTTAAAAAAAAAAATTATGGTTTCCAGGAGGAGGGGTAAATTGGAAGGCTGGAACTAACATATGCACAATACTATAATCTTTCCTGAGGCCAAAGATTCAGGAAATCAGGAGAGCAGTCATTGACTTGGTACCACCCATGAGATGCTACAAGAACATAGGCTGCATTAAAAGCAGATGATGCTTGAAGAAAGAATGACAAATAGAAATTATAAAAACTTCTAAAAGAAATGAAATATAGTCATAACACACTACTTGACTGTGTAACAAATATCTGCAACACCATAATAATGCAATCCCTGCTCATTGGTTGGCAATGATTGGATTCATGCTACCTGTAAAACAAGAAAATCTTCATTAAGGTTATGAAAAACACAAACTAAAAAATAATTTGAGTGGGTACAGATAAACAAGGAAAAGAGAAGGATGAGAGGAAACTGGAAAGAAATAGAGGTGATCAGAAAGCTTAATGTAAACAGGGTGATCCAAAGCAATATGTAGTGAATGAAATGATAAATAAAAGTGGAATCAAAGTACAAAGCCTATAATTACAAATATTGCTCAGATAGAAACTAAATCTAGAAATATGGTTATATTTTAGGGAAGGAAGGTAGAATATTGTATTACTGAGCTAAGTCCTCATCTGTCACATCAGTAATCAATAGAAAAGGTCTAAAATTGATTAGACCTTATTGATTCACAATACACTGTGGAAAATTCTGAAATAGATGGGAATACCAGACCACCTGACCTGCCTCTTGAGAAATCTATATGCAGGTCAGGTAGCAACAGTTAGAACTGGACAGGGAACAACAGACTGGTTCCAAATAGGAAAAGGAGTACATCAAGGCTATATATTGCCATCCTGCTTATTTAACTTCTATGCAGAGTACATCATGAGAAACGCTGGACTGGAGGAAGCAGAAGCTGGAATCAAGATTGCCAGAAGAAAAATCAATAACCTCAGATATGCAGATGACACCACCCTTATGGCAGAAAGTGAAGAAGAACTAAAGAGCCTCTTGATGAAAGTGAAGAGGAAAGTGAAAAAGTTGGCTTAAAACTCAACATTCAGAAAACGAAGATTATGGCATCCAGTCCCAATACTTCATGGCAAATAGATGGGGAAACAGTGGAAACAATGACAGATTTATTTTGGGGGGCTCCAAAATCACTGCAGATAGTGACTGCAGCCATGAAATTAAAAGACGCTTATTCCTTGGAAGAATAGTTATGACCTACCTAGACAGCATATTAAAAAACAGAGACATTACTTTGCTGACAAACATCCATCTAGTCAAGGCTATGGTTTTTCCATATATCGTATGTATGGATGTGAGAGTTGGACTATAAAGAAAACTGAGAGCCAAAAAATGCGGCTTTTGAACTGTGGTGTTGGAGAAGACTCTTGAGAGTTCCTTGGACTGCAAGGAGATCCACCTAGTCCATCCTAAAGGAGATCAGTCCTGAGTGTTCATTGGAAATACTGATGTTGAGTGATATTGAAGCTGAAACTCCAATACTTTGGCCACCTGATGCTAAGAGCTGACTCATTGGAAAAGACCCTGATGCTGGGAAAGATTGAAGGCAGGAGGAGAAGGGGATGACAGAGGATGAGATGGTTGGATGGCATCACTGCCTCAATGGACATGAGTTTGGGTAAATTCCAGGAGTTGGTGATGGAAGGGAGGCCTGGCATGCTGCAGTCCTTGGGGTCGCAAAGTCGGACACAACTGAGTGACTGAAATGAACTGAAAATTAATTAATCAAGAAATATCTGTGTGTACATGTATTTGGCAGCATTACCAATTAAATAATAGAAGAAATAACACCAGAAAGAGTTGAATTAAATAAAAATAATTCCTTCTGAGTTATAGCATGAAGAGGATAAAGAGTTGCCCAAAGGACTATTTTTTCACACGGGGTTCTTAGGCAGCATTTTAAGTTCTATCCATGTGCATGTGATCATTTGAAATATTTCATGTTTCTCATAAAGCAATTTTTCACCTCTACTGAGGATGTAGAAAGCAGAAAAGAAGTGTCCCTTCCATTTTTGCCACTATACTAAAAAATACCAGATACTCACCCAACTCACAACTTTACCTGAACCCATCAGAAAGCTGTCAATCTTCTGAAATCTAAAGACAAACAAGCCTTTTAAAGAAGACATGACATCTGAGCATTCAGTTCATGGTAAATGAGAAAGCCAGCAAGCCATTAAGAGGAAGCTAGCAAAGGCCAACAGAAGACCAGCATCTGCTTAGTCTGATGCTGAACATGAAAGGCAGGGTATACCCTTCCTCTGCCCCAACCATCAGGACCAAGCAAGTGTCAAGTTACAAATAAGAGTCTTATCTTTGGAGCAAGAACAAAAGCAGAGAGAAAAGGCCCTTCAAGGGACAGGTGTAAAAACTTGTCAAGCTGCAGGTGGACCAGATACTGAGAAGACCCTCTGGCAAACCAACACCCACCCTAAAGCCCAAGTAATGCTGCAAGAGTTTGGACACTTGGGTGTTTAAAGGCAACCCCAGAAAAATCAAACCCTAAATTCAGGGGACACTCCTGTCTAACTTAATTCAGGCCCAGAAACGGAAGTTTTAGTGAGAAGTTATGTCCATTTCCAACCTTGTTATTGATGTTCAGTTCCAGACTTAAATGCTATCACATTCATTGCTACAAGTTACACCTGTTGCTCTTTTTCCCCTGGACTCTTGCACCATAGACTGGCACTGCTGATGGTCAGCATTGCTCCTTTTTTCCAGGCAGTGGCAGGTGCCATGGGAAGACCATGCCTTCGATTCAGACACTTTAGTTCAGGTGTCAACGATGCCACCCAGCGACCTTGAACACACTGTTTAACTCCAAACATCAGTTTCTTTATGTGAACTAAGGGCTTTAAACCTACTTCAAAGGATTTTTATGACAAGGAAGGGACTTACTGAGTATAAAGAGCTTAGCACCCTGAATCTCTGGTGACTCTTAGACACTGAGCAGAGACTGGTCAGTCATGGCTCAGGAACCGAATGACAGGTCTTCTTTGCACTCTGCTCGCTGATGTCTCTTCCTGGTTCATAGCTTTCTAGTTCAGTGGCTCTAAGTGAGAGGATTGTACAAACTGGGGGAAGGACTGTTTTGGGTTGTTACAGAACTTGGTATATGAAGGCGATCCTTCTTGGATTTAAAAGATGGGAGCCATAGGTGTTGGATTTCCTGCACAGGAGAGAGAAACCACACAAAAATGATTCTCTATACTGCATTTGGCATGAGCTTCAAATGTCTCTTTGGACATTTTTGTAACTGAAAGCCTTTTTGTAATTATTTGAGCTACGAAAATAACTCCATATGATCTACAAAGTCTTCCTAGCACCGTTTTTATATCACTGATTTTGCAAAGAATGCAACCACAATGCAGTTTTAGGGAAGATGGTCTTTCATTCAAAATTTTACTAAAAGTTGTTCACTGTTTTGGAAAATTCTATCACTAATGGCAGTGGTGCCTTAACTTTTGAATTCCCAACAAAACATACCTGGAGCAACATTTTTTGTTGCTGTAATAGTCAGGGTACTATTGTGTCTGAATGCAAGCACAAACTGCTCTATTGTCTTCTGGCATAGTTGGATATGAACATTTAAATATCAAAGTGTTGATTTGATATAAATTACTTTCACTTCATTTCTAGTTTTTATTACTTTAGGAAAGTGTGTGGAGTTTTTGGCACTGCTTGAATGGGTAGGTTAGATTTTTCGTTGATGATCTAAGAGGCTCAAGGAAGTGTTACAAAATTGTTCCTATTAAAAGGGGTCTGGGATCCAGTGGCTGCAAGTCCCAGCACTCATCTAGGTTGTCTTAAGTTTGTGTACATTAGTACTGAAAGTGTCCACATGAAGACTTACTTTAAAAATATAGATTTTTGTATTGTATCCCAAAATGCCTGCTCTATGGTCCAGGTTATCTGCAGTTTTAACAGGTACTTGATGAGGGCTCTTCCTAATACACTTTAAGAAGCAGAGTCCTGGTGTCTGAAGCTTGATCCAATGCCATTGTCTCTTTCTGGAGAGGGCCAGACTGAAAACAGTCTCTCCACCTGTCTCACTCCCCCAACACCTTCATTAGCCTCCTCCCTTCTCCCAGCCATCACCTTGCCTTCAACTCACTTTTGGTCACTGCTAATTAACTGAAGCCTCTGGATCAGTACAGAATCATTCCTTTGTAAGCAGAGAGTAGAACTTAAATAGGACATAGGAGATGAATCAGAGAATATGAAAACGCTATAAAGATCTGAGTTGTAGCTAACTAAATAGGGGGAAATTCCCATTAAATTTCAGCAAA
Source organism: Bos mutus (assembly GCF_027580195.1). Taxonomy (NCBI): domain Eukaryota; kingdom Metazoa; phylum Chordata; class Mammalia; order Artiodactyla; family Bovidae; genus Bos; species Bos mutus. The sequence continues at coordinate 28,035,743 of NC_091638.1, forward strand.
GTTTTGCAAATCTTTTATAAATAAAGTAGAACCTAAATGCAGAGAAGGCAATGGCACCCCACTCCAGTACTCTTGCTTGGAAAATCCCATGGATGGAGGAGCCTATTAGGCTGCAATCCATGGGATCGCTAAGAGTCGGACACAACTGAGCGACTTCACTTTCACTTTTCACTTTCATGCATTGGAGAAGGAAATGGCAACCCATTCCAGTGTTCTTGCCTGGAGAATCCCAGGGATGGAGGAGCCTGGTGGGCTGCTGTCTATGGGGTCGCACAGAGTCAGATATGACTGAAGTGACTTAGCATAGCATAGAGTCTAAATGAAACAGTATTAGAAACATAGGTGAATTGGAGTAAGGAATTTATTTATTTAAAGAAATTTTAAAGCCCTCCATTATGTTAGCTGTTAAAATCCCAATGAAGAAATTATTTGAATCATTAAAGCTTAGCAAGGTGAGAAGTGTCAGCATCTATTTTTCCCATTTAAAATATAAACATGCTTTTCGTCTACTTTTTATATATAACTGCTGACATTGAACATAATGATTGTGCTCAGGAAGTATTTAGCATTTGTCATTGAAATATAACTCACAAAGACTTGAAACACAGAGAATAAAGCTCCAGGTGAAAGAAGGAAAGGGATGTAAATTATGTGACCTCTTTAGTCTGTATGAGACCAATCTGAAACTCCTAGAGGAAAAAATAATAGTAATACTATTTATTGGGCCTTAATAGACTAGCAGCTATACTAAAAACTATCATCTCTCATTTATTCTAAATAATGGATATTTATTCATTCATTCTAAATAAATTTTTATTCATTATCAAATATAACTACTCATTAAATCTTATCACTAATATTTTAATATCTTGATGAAATTATAGTGATTACATACTTTATGAATTAACTAAAATTGATATAAAATTATTTATTCACTGTTCTAAATAAATATTTATTGAGTGCTATGTGCCACACCCTGTGCTCAGCACCAGGATGTAAAAGCAAACAAAGCAAACAATATTCCTTGATTTTTATGGAGCTTCTGTTGTGCAGAAAAGCACTTTTACAAAGGGGCTGAATTATCTTGGCAAAACAGACGAGGATACTGAGCACTATAGTCATCCAGGGCTTTGCCCAAAGTGACATAGCTTGCTAGTGACAGCAGAATTTGGAAACTGGATCTGCCTGGCCCCAGTGCCAGGTATTAATCAGTGGTCTACGCTGCAGTATTTAACATGCATCTTCTATTCACACCCTCAGCCTTGGATAGCTAGAGTAAGGCTGTCTACCGAATGCAAGTTGTGGTTGTTTAATTAGAAAGTCATGTCTGACTCTTTGCGACACCATGGACTGCAGCCCACCAGGCTCCTCTGTCCATGAGATTTCCCAGGCAAGAGTACGAGAGTGAGTTGCCATTTCCATCTCCAGGGGATGTTCCCAACCTAGGGATTGAACCCACATCTCCTGCATTGGCAGGTAGTTTCTTTACTGTCTAAGCCACCAGAGAAGCCCTGAAGTATGCAAGACTCCTTTTCAAATTCCAGTAATAGCCACACTGTATGAGAAATTAGAGAAAAAGGGAGATGAGTGAGTCACTTTAAGTGCCCCAAGGATCTCATGAGAGTGTAGGAGAAATCCACAGAGAGCAGTACCTGATCACACAATGTTGCCCTCAAGTTTGTTTGTTTGTTGTTGTTGTAGTTTTAAAAAAAAAAAAAAAAAACTTTTGAGAAATTCAGAGGCTTGTAAAATGGCTGAAGTTAACAATTGCATTTCATTTTTTTGAGCATGCCTGTTATTTGTCTAATTAAAAGTGATAAAAGGGAATGACACTGGAAAACAGTTCCCTTTATATCACAGGTATTGGACACCAGGTTTGTAAGCAATTCTTACAGTGTAACTGAAAGAACTTGCCTTAAAATCTGGGGAAATTTTGTATCTAAATCCCTACCCACCACTTCAAACCATGAGGATAGCCAAAAAGGATGTGAAATGCTCTCCCTGACAAGATTTTTATAGATTTTTCTTTTTTATAGAAGTGACAGAGGAGAAAGAAATTCTTTCTCAAAGGCCTGCCAACCTCAAGAAAATAAAGCATTTCTTTACCTTCCTCTTCCCTGCAAAATAATCATTATGATTATTTAACTTCTATTCTGATGCCAGTTAAAGCATATAGATAAAATCCTGCTGGAAGTAGATAGCTTTTAACAGGGACAATTACTCAGATCTTTTGAAGATTCCTTAATCACAAGTTGAGCACAATCCAAGTGTTGCCATCCCACTGATGTTTCACTAGATGGACACTGTTAATAAAATCTAGCCCTCCTCAGAGGAGGCTCAGAGGGTGCAGAACAGCAGTGATACCAAACCGTCCAGGGGGTAGTTTCTTCAGACTGGAGACGTGCCAGAGGAGAACCAAGGGACCAAGTCCCAGGGCAGATTTAGATGGCATGCATTCATGAAAGAGTCGTTTTAACTGGGTGGTACTCCTGAGAACACAAGGAGTCAAGTCTGAGATGGAAAACCGAGTTGGTTATTGATTGTGTCCACATGGCTTCCTCTGTGAGAATCTGCACAGAGCCCAGGACAGAATTGGAGCAAACAACACTCCAGTATAGCAGGTGATGAGGAAACCACCCCGTTCTCCTAAAGTTAGGAACATCAGCCCAGCATGCTGGTTTTCTAAAGTGAAGCAGGAAATTGGGCACACTGGAGAATCTCTTTTGGTTTGTTTGCTTATTGGCATCAATCCTGCGCTTGGTCTGGCTAAGTGAGACTGATGGACTCATAAAGGAATCCAAGTATAGTAGATTCAAGTTAGACAGGGCTGGCCGGGGATTTGAGTTCCTTTGCTTATGAGTTGTACAAACTTGGGTAAGTCACCTGGTCTTTCTGAACCCACTTCCCCATGTTGTTATAAGTTAATCCAACTCATCGTGTTGTTATAAGTGTTGAACAAACAAAAAATACTCTAAAAAATACTTACATATGGAGGTTATGACAAAGGATAATGTCTCTCCCTGTTAGAAGGCTATAGACTATTGACTATTATCTAATGAGACATCTGCTGCTGCTAAGTCACTTCAGTCGTGTCCGACTCTGTGCGACCCCATAGATGGCAGCCCACCAGGCTCCCCCATCCCTGGGATTCTCCAGGCAAGAACACTGGAGTGGGTTGCCATTTCCTTCTCCAACGCATGAAAGTGAGAAGTGAAAGTGAAGTCGCTCAGTCGTGTCTGACTCTTAGCAACCCCATGGACTGCAGCCTACCAGGCTCCTCCGTCCATGGGATTTTCCAGGCAAGAGTACTGGAGTGGGGTGCCATTGCCTTCTCCGAATGAGACATCTAGCCTTCCTCATCTAGTTCAATTCAGTCGCTCAGTCGTGTCCTACCCTTTGCAACCCCATGGACTGCAGCATGCCAGGCTTCCCTGTCCGTCATCAACTCCTGCTCAAACTCGTGTCCATCAAGTTGGTGATGCCATCCTACCATCCCCTCCTCTGTTGTCCCCTTCTCCTCCTGACTTCAATCTTTCCCAGCATCAGGGTCTTTTCAAATGAGTCAGTTCTTTGCATCAAGTGGACAGAGTATTGGAGTCAGCCTCAACCTCAGTCCTCCTAATGAATTTTTAGGACTGATTTCCTTTAGGATTGGCTGGTTTGATCTCCTTGAAGCCCAAGGGACTCTCAAGAGTCTTCTCCAACACCACCGTTCAAAAGCATCAATTCTTTGGTGCTCAGCTTTCTTTATAGTCCAACTCTCACATCCATACATGACTACTGGAAAAATCATAGCTTTGACTAGACAGACCTTTGTTGGCAAAGTAATATCTCTGCTTTTTAATATGCTGTCTAAATTGGTGATAGCTTTTCTTCCAAGGAGCAAGTGTCTTAATTTCATGGCTACCGTCACCACCATCTGCAGTGATTTTGGAGCCCAAAAAAATAAAGGCTGTCACTGTTTCCAGAGTTTTCCCATTTATTTGCCATGTAGTATTGGGACTGGATGCCATGATCTTCATTTTTTGAATGTTGAGTTTTAAGCCAGCTTTTCAGTCTCCTCTTTCACTTTCATCAAGAGGCTCTTTAGTTCCTCTTCACTTTCTGCCATATGGGTGGTGTCATCTGCGTAGCTGAGGTTATTGATATTTCTCCCGGAAATCTTCATGCCAGTTTGTCCTTAATCCAGCCCAGCATTTCACATGATATACTCTGCATATAAGTTAAATAAGCAGGGTGACAATATACAGCCTTGAGATACTCCTTTCCCAATTTGGAACCAACCTATTGTTCTACATGCGGTTCTAACTGTTGCTTCTTGACCTGCATACAGATTTCTCAAGAGGCAGGTCAGGTGGTCTGGTATTCCCATCTCATGAAGAATTAGCCACAGTTTGTTGTGATCCACACAGTTAAAGACTTTGGCGTAATCAATAAAGCTGACGTAGATGTTTTTCTGGTATTTTCTTGCTTTTTCAATGATCCAACGGATGTTGACAATTTGATCTCTGGTTCCTCTGCCTTTTCTAAATCCAGCTTGAACATTTGGAAGTTCACAGTTCATGTACTGTTGAAGCCTGGCTTGAGAATTTTGAGCATTGTTTTGCTAGTGTGTGAGATGAGTGAAATTCCTCATCTAATAGGTGATGAATTCAAATTTCCAAGTTGGAGTGGGGATTAGAGGACATGGGCTCTAGAGTTGGAGAGAACTAGGGTAGATTTCTCTTTCTCCAGTTTGCTAATTATGTTATTTTGAGCAAATTAGGTAGTCTTTTAAGTCAGTTTTCTCCTCTTGAAAATTGATATATTCATAATAACTCACAGGTTTATTAAGAGGATACACTGAGGTATTATAGGCAAGACTTGTTAGCCCAGTGCTTGACAAGTAATGAGCAGCACATTTTTGGTAAAATAAAAAATACCCTATAATTATGGTAAGAAGCAGGATATGGCCTAGAACCCAATAGGACATGCAGCCAGACAGGAGAGGCAGGGAAAAGAAGATAATCAAGGTATTGGATGAGGAAAGAGAAATATGGACATGAGCTCAGAATGAAGAAGATTCAGACAAGCACCGTGCTCTGCTGAGTTGTCTCTGGTTTTCTGTCTTCTCACTCACACATCTACAGTTCCTAAGCATCTGCTGGGTTCTAGAACTCTGCTGTGCAGTGAGAGATCTGCTAAAAACAAGGAAGTCTCATTTTTGCCTTCATTATTGGAGCTGATGATGCTGCTGGAAAAGTTGAATAAGCAATGAGGGGACAAAGGGGAGGTTGACTTAGCCAGGAAACCTTTACACATGTCAGAGAAGGGATGACTCAGAGCCTGGTGAGCTGTTGGATGGAAAGCCCTGTAGCTTGGTGACTCTCCTGGTTATGGTGCTGTTACCAGGGGTGCTGTGCCATCAACTAGTATTGGCAATACCAGATTGTCAAATACACTTGCTCAGGCCGCTCAGATGAATTTATTCATTATGAGACCTTGTGCCTGGAGGATAGAGTTCAGGTTACTCTGTGACACAGGCCTGGCCATTCAGTCACCTGGAAATAAGAGTTGGGATCAAAGAGCTCTTGAAATTTTCTGTGCCATGGGTACTTTGTAGTACAGCTCTGCCCATAAATCCCCCTTAGAATAATATTTGCTGCTGCTGCTAAGTTGCTTCAGTCGTGTCCAACTCTGTGCGACCCCATAGATGACAACCCACCAGGCTCCCCTGTCCCTGGGATTCTCCAGGCAAGAACACTGGAGTGGGTTGCCATTTCCTTCTCCAATGCATGAAAGTGAAAAGTGAAAGGGAAGTCGCTCAGTCGTGTCTGACTCTTAGCAACCCCATGGACTGCAGCCCACCAGGCTCCTCTGTCCATTGGATTTTCCAGGCAAGAGTACTGGAGTGGGGTGCCATTGCCTTCTCCAAGAATAATATTTAGAAATGACCAAAATAAAATACAAAAAATTGTAAAGGGATCCAGTTATAGCAAAACAGTTATCAAAATATATAAATTTCTATTTATAAAATAATATGTACTTTTTAATGAATAAAATAATGAGGACTAGCTGTGGATGCGATAATTACCATCATTTCAAAATAGTGTTGAGTATAAATGATTATTTGAGGTATTAGAAACAATTGTAATATGATTGGGAAAAGATTGTGATTTCCATCAGTGACAAAGTCATGGTTATTGCTTATCTTACTGTGGTTTGTTGTCAACAAAGAAATGCTGCATTTCAGTTAAAATTTGGTGAACATGGCAAGGGCATTTGGGCCCAGCCAAATTCACAGGCACTGAATTTTCACCATGAACTTGCAGAGGTGTGGACCTCGGATTAAATCCCCTGTTTAGACGCAGACAGAAATAAAGCTGGGACCAGAGACCCTTGCAGTCATTGACCCACATGGACATAAAGTACGACCCACTTCCCCCTACTGAAATATTTACTTCAGGGAATGAAAAAAGACAAAGAACATGTATTAGGCCCCTCTGGTTGCCGCAACAGACTAGCACAGACTGAGTGGCTTAAGCAACCACATGTACTTTTCTCATAATTCTGGAGACTGGAAATCCCACGTGAAGGTGCCAGCAGCCTTGATTTTGGGGAGACCCTCTCTTCCTGGCCTGTAGACACTCACTTTCTTGCTGGGTCCTCAAATGGCCTTTCCTCTGCACTCCTGCACCTCTGGTAGCTCTTTCACTTCTTAAACGGCCACCACTGAGGCCCCACCACTGAGACCTCATTTAGTCATGATCACCTCCTTAAAGGATTCGTGCATAAACGTGCATATGCTCACCTGTTGCCCACAGCATCTCGGTTCTCTGTGACCTCACTGCTCCACTGCTCCTGGCATTACTTAAGTTTGCAATCCTGATGTTCAGAACTTCCCCAAGAGACAGTCTAGTAAATGTAGATTTTTATTTTTTCCATGCCTTTACTTTTCCAGTGATAGTTTATCACTTCCTTGAAATTGACACCTCAGTCAAGTGCCCAGATTGGCTATTAATTGTGGTTTGGTTAAACCTAGCAAATTCTCTAAAACATACAGATTGTAAAGATGTGTATTCACAGCACAACAGTGGTTAGGGCAGAGGGACAGGGGGAGTAGACAGAGATTGGGACATCATGGGTGGCCTTTACAACCTTGTCAAAATTATGCCAGAGGCAGGCTGTACAAATGTAGCCTAGTGATTATGCAGGCTAGTTAAATAAAACTTAGCATGCTAATTTCTCTCCTTTTCTAGATCATCACAGGGGTATCTTTGTATTCATAATATACCTCCTGTTAGAGCAATTCAAACAATTGATGGGGGAGGCAGCCATAAGAATCAGTCTAAATTCTAGGGTCCTGTCAAAAATACAACTCTCTATTTCTGTCACTTGATCAGATAATTTTTAACTAAGCAGGAATCTGTCAACTGACCCTCAATTTTATGTCCCATAGACCTGGTGGAAAGAGTTTTTTCCCCCTTTCCCATTGCTTCCTACTGTGTTAAATTGGCAATTTTCAGAGAAGCATCTCCTGTCAGTTAATGAGAATCAGCCTTGACTTTTGCAGATTGAATTTTGTAAATTGGTTTTATTGAAAGTGAGAAATGGCGTAAAAAACTACAGAAGGGAGAAAAATTAAGAATATGCCCAAAGAACAGAGGCCTTGTCATAATCTTGCTTTAGAAAAGTGATCATGAGCTTTGGGGGCTTCCCACCAGGGAATCCACCTGCAATACCGGACACCCAAGTTCGATCCCTGGGTCGAGAAGATCCCTTGGAGAAGTCAATGGCAACCCACTCCAGTATTCTTGCCTGGGAAATCCCATGGGCAAGGAGCCTGAAGGGCTACAGTCCATGGATCACAAAGAGTCGGACATAAATGACTTAGTGACTAAATGACCACAAGCTTCGGATCTGGCACCATATGAGATAGCTTAGGGGTCTCTTCCAGGTTCAGACGCTGACCTTTTCCCTACTGATCTGTGCACAGGGAGCAGTAAATTATAGTCACTCTCCACCTCTGAGGTATTGCAAGGGTTAATGACTTTACAGTGCATCTTCCGCACTAGGATTTGAAAGGTCTCTTTGCAGAGGAAATTATTGCTGTAGTCCTTTGACATTGTACTGTTCATCCAAAGAGATGATGTTGAATGGTCTCCCTGAATTTGAAATCTGACAGTTTTCAGACTTTGAGTTTCTCTCTGTGCTCTCCAGAATTGTCTCAAATGCCTTAATATACACTTGATTTCATAGAAAGGGTTTTTTTTTTTCATCTTTCATTGTTTACTGTTGTGATTATGTTGAAGTATATTTTTTAAACATTTTGTAATATTTAAAAAATTTTCTCTGGGTAAAAAGGTTGAATGTGGGGGGAGGGGGAGCTGATACACTGCAGTTTTCATTGGTCTGTCATATCTGATATGTAGCTAGCGTTGCCTGTTTCTCTTCAAAGAAGAAAGAATGATTTATGGTGCAGAATTTGATACAGAGTACCAAACCCCGGTGATCTACTTTGATGAGAATAGTTCATCTCATCCAGATCTATAAATCTACTTTCTTTAAGTATTTTGTTATTTCAGGATAATGTGAAATGAAAAAGAATGACAAATATTTATTGAATACTTTAGTGCACTATGAACTGTGCCAAGCAGGCACTTTAACTGCATTAACTAACTTCATACATAAAACCCAGTAAAGATTAATACTATCCTTTTTCTATAAGAAAGAGCTCAGTGAACTTTATATCTTTTGTGTTATCCTGCTTGGGAATATGTTATCATATTCACAAGGTTCTTCAGGTTAGAAGCCTGTCCAATTTCTTTTGCCTGGTATTTCCCAAAGTTACCAAACCATGGAAATTATTCTTTCATGGAACACTGATTAATACTAAAATTCCCCATAATATAGTTGGGAAAGCCCTGCCTTGTACGTTCTCAAGTATGCACAGTTCCTGAGCACCTCTGGTCACACCGCATACATATTCTTGCTTATACAGTGCTTTTTGCCTGAAGTGCCCTATCTCAGTCTACTCAAATACCACTCACCATTTAAAGCTTAGAATATTTTTTACCTCCGTTGCGAAATCTCTCCCACTGACCCATGTTATCTCCCTTTGCTTAATAAAAACCAAATGAAATCAGTTTTCTAGCACTTGGACAGTCTCTTGCTACTGCTTATTTCCAAGTCTCCCTCTGCATTTGACTATGAACTCCTTAAGGATCCACTTTAATTACTGTATACCTAACTGCTACCTTAGAACTTGACACAAAGTAGATATTCAGTGAACACTGAAGGAATAAGTTGTTGATCCCTTTGTATTCGAAGAAATAAAAGTAAGTAAAAATGTTTAATGGCTTCCCTCGTGGCTCAGATGGTAAAGAATCTGCCTCCAATGCAGGAAACCCAGGTTCGATCCCTGGGTCAGGAAGATCCCCTTGAAAAGGGACTGGCAAGCCGCTCCAGTATTCTTGCCTGGAGAATTCCATGGACAGAGGAGCCTGGTGGGTTACAGTTCTTTGGGTCTCAAAGAGTTGGACATGACTGAGCGACTAACACACAGACAGCACACTGTTCAAGAAAACAGAAGTGATCCTAAATGGAGAGAAGTTAAGTAGGAGGACAGAGGCAAGAAAATGCAAGCTAACTGTGAAAAATACAAGTGTGGCCTTGGCTGTTGAGTTTGGTCACTTTATTTTTGGGGGGCTTTCCAGGTGGTGCTAGTGGTAAAGAACCCGCCTGCCAATGCTGGTGACTTTATTTTTGCCAGTGCCAAAATATGAATGTGCCGTAATTCATGGCAGGAACAGCAATCACAGTTTTTGGAGGTTTCTCATGTGCCCGTTACTATTCTCCTCTTTCCACATTAGCTTATGAAAGAACATCTTCACAAAGTAATTGCAGTTCTTACACACAGTCTCCACCAATAAGGTATTTTAAAAAAGTAGAAATTTAATCCCAGACTGTAGAATGTTCCAGTGACTTCCAAAACAGCAGGCAAAACAGATGTTGCCCTGACTTCCACTCACTGGGTTGTGACAGCCACCTTGATTGCCCTTTTCCAGCCATTTAATTTGGTTATTTAGGGAGGCAGTGACTTTGATGCATCGGTAAGAGGTAGCCTGACATAAATCAGATCCTCTTACATTTCTCTAAGAAAAAAACTCTCCACCCTTTTCATCCGAGAATTGCATTATTTCTACAGTGAGGCTGGAAAAGAAAAGAGATGAGTCGTGTCTCCCAGGATTCTAGAACAAATGAAAAATCTGCCAGCCTGGCAAGTAGGTAATGCTGCTATTCAGAAGACACGTGCATATGACCAAATCACCAACAGATGCTCATAAAATGTTCTTTCCCTTCTTTTGTCACCTAAGAATGAATTTTACATCTTTTTTTTCCCCCTTCAATTTCCGCAAATTTCCAGAGCTCCGAATTCTGCCTGACATTAGTGAGGCCTGGCATGCAAACACAAATAAGGAAAGGGCCCTGTGTCAGATGGTTCACTATTGGTTAGAAAAAGCAGATACATAAATAACTAACTGTCTTCCATATAGATAATGGCAAAACTTCAACTGGCTTCTACCCAACAGAGACCAGCATTTTTCCAGGCTCAATGATGTATTAACAATCCTATAATGAGAACACCAGCTGTCAGCCATGAGAAATATTAAAACAGGGAACAGAACATTTTCAACAATTCACTTAATGATTTCCAGCACGTGCTTGCCCATGTCCACTCAGCATCCTTGCATCTTCTTACGCGCGTGCTTTAAAACCTTCTGTGACTCCTCAGTGCCTCCTGGAGAAAACTGTGCTTCGTTTTCAGCATTGCATGGTGCTACGGTTGAGTAATTTAGAGTTTACTTCCTAGAATCATACATGCTGTAACTCAACAGCTCTGTGACCTTGAGTAAGTTCCTTAGACTCTGTTTCCTCTCCTGTTGGATGAAGTAATAATAGTGCCTAAGTCATAGGGTTTCAGTTCAGTTCAGTCGTTCAGTCGTATCCAACTCTTTGCAACCCCATGAATCGCAGCACGCCAGGCCTCCCTGTCCATCACCAACTCCTGGAGTTCACTCAGACTCACGTCCATCGAGTCAGTGATGCCATCCACCCATCTCATCCTCTGTCGTCCCCTTCTTCTCCTGCCCCCCAATCCCTCCCAGCATCAGAGTCTTTTCCAATGAGTCAACTCTTCACATGAGGTGGCCAAAGTACTGGAGTTTCAGCCTCAGCATCATTCCTTCCAAAGAACACCCAGGGCTGATCTCCTTCAGAATGGACTGGTTGGATCTCCTTGCAGTCCAAGGGACTCTCAAGAGTCTTCTCCAACACCACAGTTCAAAAGCATCAGTTCTTCACTGCTCAGCTTTCTTCACAGTCCAACTCTCACATCCATGACCACTGGAAAAACCATAGCCTTGACGAGACGGACCTTTGTTGGCAAAGTAATGTCTCTGCTTTTGAATATGCTATCTAGGTTGGTCATAACTTTCCTTCCAAGGAGTAAGCGTCTTTTAATTTCATGGCTTCAGTCACCATCTGCAGTGATTTTGGAGCCCCCAAAAATAAAGTCTGACAATGTTTCCATAAGTCATAGGGTTTAGAGACATTTAAATGATATAGTCTATGTCAAGTGTGTGCATATAATAAAAGCAGAAACGATGATGGTGGGAAAAGTTGTGGAGGTGATGAAGGTACAATAGGAAAAAGGTACAGATTCTAGATTTTGGTTTTCCACAATCAAACACGTTGTTACATTAATATATTTGTGTACATATATGTAAGTGTATAGATATGTGTGTATGTTTATATATATCTATTCATATGTGAATCCCAGGGACGGGGGAGCCTGGTGGGCTGCCGTCTATGGGGTCGCACAGAGTTGGACATGACTGAAGCGACTCAACAGCAGCAGCAGCATACGTATATGTGTGTGTGTAATTTTAATTAACCTATCTTAGTTTGAAATAACATTTATTCCATTTACTTGATATGGGACAGCTGACTTTAGCTTGGCCTCAGTTTTCCATCTATAAAATGGGAATAGTGATAGTGCCTACTTCTAAGAAGTAGGTTTGTCATAAAGATGAAATGATATAAAGCATTTTTAAATATATTTATTTTAATTGGAGGCTAATTACTTTACAATAGTGTAGTGGTTTTGCCATATATTGACATGAATCAGCCATGGGTGTACACGAGTTCCCCATCCTGAACCCCCCTCCTGCCTCCCTCCCTATCCCATCCCTCTGGGTCATCCCAGTGCACCAGCCCTGAGCACCCTGTCTCATGCATCAAACCTGGACTGGCGATCTGTTTCACATATGGTAACAGACTTGTTTCAGTGCTATTCTCTCAAATCATCCCACCCTCGCCTTCTCCGACAGAGTTCAAAAGTCTGTACTTAACATCAGTATCTCCTTTGCTGTCTCGGATATATGGTCATCACTACCATCTTTCTAAATTCCATATCTATGCATTAATATACTGTATTGGTGTTTTTCTCTCTGACTTACTTCACTCTGTATAATAGGCTCCAGTTTCATTCAGCTTATTAGAACTGATTCAAACACATTCTTTTAAACAGCTGAGTAATATTCCATTGTGTATATGTACCACAGCTTTCTTATTCATTCATCTGCTGGTGGACATCTAGGTTGCTTCCATGTCCTGGCTATTGTAAACAGTGCTTCCATGAACATTAGGGTACATGTGTCTCTTTGAATTTTGGTTTCTCGATGTGTATGCCAGAAGTGTTATTGCTGGGTTTATGGCAGTTCTATTTCCAATTTTTTAAGGAATCTCCACACTATTCTCCATCGTGGCTGTACTAGTTTGCATTGCCACCAACAGCGTAAGAGAGTTCTCTTTTCTCCGCACCCTCTCCAGCATTTATTTTTTGTAGACTTTTTGATAGCAGCCATTCTGACCAGCATGAGATGGTAACTCATTGTGGTTTTGATTTGCATTTCTCTGATAATGAGTGATGTTGAGCATCTTTTCATGTGTTTGTTAGCCATCTGTATGTCTTCTTTGGAGAAATGTCTGTTTGGTTCTTTGGCCCATTCTTTGATTGGGTCGTTTATTTTTCTGGAATTGAGCTGCAGGAGCTGCTTGTATATTTTTGAGATTAATTCTTTGTAGTTGCTTCATTTGCTATTATTTTCTCCCATTCTGAAGGCTGTCTTTTCACCTTGCTTAGAGTATCCTTCGTGGTGCAAAAGCTTTTAAGTCTAATTAGGTCCCATTTGTTTATTTTTGTTTTTATTTCCATAACTCTGGGAGGTGGGTCATAGAGGATCCTGCTATGATTTATGTCAGAGGGTGTTTTGCCTATGTTCTCCTCTAGGAATTTTATAGTTTCTGGTCTTACATTTAGATCTTTAATCCATTTTGAGTTTATTTTTGTGTATGGTGTTAGAAAGTGTTCTAGTTTCATTCTTTTACAAGTGGTTGACCAGTTTTCCCAGCACCAATTGTTAAAGAGATTGTATTTTCTCCATTGTATATTCTTGCCTCCTTTGTCAAAGATAAGGTGTCCATAGGTGTGTAGATTTATCTCTGGGCTTTCTATTTTGTTCCATTGATCTATATTTCTGTCTTTGTGCCAGTACCATACTGTCTTGATGACTGTGGCTTTATAGTATAGTCTGAAGTCAGGCAGGTTGATTCCTCCAGTTCCATTCTTCTTTCTCAAAATTGGCTATTTGAGGTTTTTTGTATTTCCATACAAATTGTGAAATTATTTGTTCTAGTTCTCTGAAAAATACCGTTGGTAGCTTGATAGGGATTGCATTGAATCTATAGATTGCTTTGAGTAGTATACTCATTTTCACTATATCGATTCTTCTGATCCATGAACATGGTATATTTCTCCATCTATTTGTGTCATCTTTGATTTCTTTCATCAGTGTTTTATAGTTTTCTATATATATATATATATATATATATAGACATATATATATATACACATATATATATATATATATGTCTTTTGTTTCTTTAGGTAGATTTATTCCTAAGTATTTTATTCTTTTCATTGCATGGTGAATGGAATTATTTCCTTAATTTCTCTTTCTGTTTTCTCATTGTTAGTGTATAGGAATGCAAGGGATTTCTGTGTGTTAATTTTATATCCTGCAACTTCACTATATTCATTGATTAGCTCCAGTAATTTTCTGGTGGAGTCTTTAGGGTTTTCTATGTAGAGGATCATGTCATCTGCAAACAGTGAGAGGTTTCACTTCTTCTTTTCAAATCTGGATTCTTTTTATTTCTTTTTCTTCTCTGATTGCTGTGGCTAGAACTTCCAAAACTATGTTGAATAGTAGTGGTGAAAGTGGGCACCCTTGTCTTGTTCCTGACTTTAGGGGAAATGCTTTCAATTTTTCTGCATTGAAGATGATGTTTGCTGTGGGTTTATCATATATAGTTTTTAATTTGTTGAGGTATGTTCCTTCTATGCCTGCTTTCTGAAGGGTTTTTTTTTTTTATCATAAATGATGTTGAATTTTGTCAAAGGCTTTCTCTGCATCTATTGTGATAATCATTTGGCTTTTATCTTTCAGTTTGTTAATGTGATATATCACATTGATTGATTTGCAGATATTGAAGAATCCTTGTATCCCTGGGATAAAGCCCACTTGGTCATGATGTATGATCTTTTTAATATGTTGTTGGATTCTGTTTGCTAGAATTTTGTTAAGAATTTTTGCATCTATGTTCATCAGTGATATTGGCCTGTAGTTTTCTTTTTTTGTGGCTTCTTTGTCAGGTTTTGGTATTAGGGTGATGGTGGCCTCATAGAATGAGTTTGGAAGTTTACCTTCCTCTGCAATTTTATGGAGGAGTTTGAGTAGGATAGCTGTTAGCTCTTCTTTAAATTTTTGGTAGAATTCAGTTGTGAAGCCATCTGGTCTTGGGCTTTTGTTTACTGGAAGATTTCTGATTACAGTTTCGATTTCTGTGCTTGTGATGGGTCTGTAAAGATTTTTCTATTTCTTCCTGGTTCAGTTTTGGAAAGTTATACTTTTCTAAGAACTTGTCCATTTCTTTCAAGTTGTCCACTTTATGGGCATATAGTTGCTGATAGTAGTCTCTTATGATCCTTTGTATTTCTGTGTAGTCTGTTGTGATTTCTCCATTTTCATTTCTAATTTTGTTTACTTGGTTCTTCTCCTTTTTTTTCTTGATGAGTCTGGCTAATGGTTTGTCTATTTTATTTATCTTCTCAAAGAACCAGCTTTTAGTTCTATTGACTTTTGCTATGGTCTCCTTTGTTTCTTTTTAATTTATTTCTGCTCTAATTTTTTATGATTTCTTTCCTTCTACTAATCCTAGGGTTCTTCATTTCCTCTTTTTCTAGTTGCTTTCGGTGTAGAGTTAGGTTATTTATTTGATTTTTCTCTTGTTTCTTGAGGTAAGCTTGTATTGCTATGAATCTCCCTCTTAGCACTGCTTTTACTGAACCCATAGGTTTCGGGTTGTTGTGTTTTCATGTTCATTCATTTCTATGCATTTTTTTAAATTTCTTTTTTGATTTCTTCTGTGATTTGTTGGTTATTCAGAAGTGTGTTGTTTAGCCTCCATATGTTTGTATTTTTAACAGTTTTTTCCTGTAGTTGGCATCTAATCTTACCACATTATAATCAGAAAAGATGCTTGAAATGATTTCAATTTTTTTGAATTTACCAAGGCTATATTTTTGGCCCAGGATGTGATCTATCCTGAAGAAGGTTCCATGTGCACTTGAGAAAAAGGTGAAATTCATTGTTTTGTGGTGAAATGTCCTATAGATATCAATTAGGTCTAACTGGTCCATTGCATCATTTAAAGTTTGTGTTTCCTTGCTAATTTTCTGTTTAGTTAATCTATCCATAGGTGTGAGTGGGGTATTAAAGTCCCCCACTATTATTGTGTTACTGTTAATTTCCCCTTTCGTATTTGTTAGCATTCCCTTACATATTGCAGTGCTCCTATGTTGAGTGCATATATATTTATAATTGGTATATCTTCTTGGATTGATCCTTTGATCATTATGTAGTGTCCTTCTTTGTCTCTTTTCATAGCCTTTATTTCAAAGTCTGTTTTATCTGATATGAGTATTTCTCCTCCTGCTTTATTTTGGTCTCGATTTGCATGAAATATCCTTTTCCAGCCTTTCACTTTCAGCCTGTACGTGTCCCTTGTTTTAAGGTGAGTCTCTTGTAGACAACATATATAGGGGTCTTGTTTTTGTATCCATTCAGCCCGTGTTTGTCTTTTGGTTGGGGCATTCAACCCATTTACATTTAAGGTAATTATTGAAGTATGATCCTGTTGCCATTTACTTTGTTGTCTTGAGTTCAAGTTTATAAATCTTTTCTGTGTTTCCTGTCTAGAGAAGATCCTTTAGCATTTGTTGGAGAGCTGGTTTGGTGGTGCTGAATTCCATCAGCTTTTGCTTGTCTGTAAAGCTTTTGATTTCTCCTTCATATTTGAATGAGATCCTTGCTGGGTATCGCAATCTGGGTTGTAGGTTTTTCTCTTTCATCACTTTAAGTATGTCCTGCCATGCTGGGGACCAGCCCCAGCTGATCCAGGGTATTCGAAGGAGAGACGGCCTAGGCGGCTATTTATATGCTAATTAGAGATATAAAGAATGATAGAATGAGGATAGCTCAGTAGGAAAATTCAGTGGAGAAAAGAGGCTGAGTAGCTTGGTTTACGCTGGAGACCAATAAAACTTCAAGACAAGAAGTTTGCACCACTTACGTAGGCCGCAGGCGCCCTCTCGAATAGCGGAAGGTGCCTCACCCTAGACACCTTCTCGAGTGGGTCTTAGAAGCCCAGGCATAATTAGTAAGCGTGGTGGGTTCCGCGCTCAGATGGAGACTCAGCTGGAAGTTAAAGGGAAGAATGACATGGGGAGACCAAGCGTTGGTGAACAAGGCCCATAGCTTTATTTTTAACAGGGGCTTTTATACCCTAAGTTACACACAGAGGATAATAGGGGATGCAAAGTCAGCAGTCTTTGATTCTTATCAAAAACCAGGGTTTCTTTCCTGCAAATTTATCGTATACAAATGGTTTAGGTGATTTAATCATCTTCTGGCCAGAAGGCTTACTAACATTTTATGACTCTTGACAAGGACTTATCAACAAAGACTTATTTTCTCTAAGAGTAATTATTTTAAGGTTTGGCGCCATCTTCCAAAGATAAAATTGCATTCCTATAGGGCGGATGTGTAATGGGCTTACAACAAAGAAAAGAATTTATTACCTTAAGGGTCTAAAGTTACTAACACCAAGGCCACTACTTATTTTTTCTATATACCAACTATTAATTAATACACATTCAAGTATACAATTCAGGGGATGTGAAAACTTGGCAACAAACATTGACTCATCAATGAAATCCTTTACTAGTCTTATTCTGACAGTTTCTAACTCTCTGAGAGGCTCTAAGCTATTTGAATATCTTATGCTTCCCGTGCCTCTGGAGGCTGGGAAACTGTAAACAATCGTATGCATAGCTGCAGGAGTCCGGGTAAACTTGTCAGGCGAGTTAGAGCGCCATCTGAGGGGTTTGGATTTAAACACTCCTAATTGCCCAGGAACTTTATTAATTGGAGCTGTAAGTTAACTCTTTGACAGAGAGAGCGAGATGGTGGTAGGGGACAGCCCCCAGTAGAGTCAGAGGTGAGAGCACAAAGCAATAAAGTAGGCAGACTCTGGTTTTTGGGGGGAAAATGCTCGAGAATATCCGGGCGGACTCCTGAGGCTCAATCCCGCCTTTGCCTGTGCCAAGCCTCCTTCCTCATGACCTTTGTCACGAGTGGAATGCCTCACCGGCTCCCGGCACTGCCATTCCTTTCTGGCCTGGAGAGTTTCTATTGAAAGATCAGTTGTTATCCTTATGGGAATCCCCTTGTGTGTTATTTGTTTTTTTTTTCCCTTGCTGCTTTTAATATTTGCTCTTTGTGTTTGATCTTTGTTAATTTGATTAATATGTGTCTTGGGGTGTTTTGCCTTGGGTTTATCCTGTTTGGGACTCTCTGGGTTTATTGGACTTGGGAGGCTATTTCCTTCCCCATTTTAGGGAAGTTTTCAACTATTATCTCTTCAAGTATTTTCTCATGGCCTTTCTTTTTGTCTTCATCTTCTGGGATTCCTATGATTCAAATGTTGGGGCGTTTAACATTGTCCCAGAGGTCTCTGAGGTTGTCCTTATTTCTTTTAATTCTTTTTTCTTTTATCCTCTCTGCTTCATATATTTCTACCATTCTATCTTCCATCTCACTTATCCTATCTTCTGCCTCAGTTATTCTACTGTTGGTTCCTTCCAGAGTGCTTTTGATCTCAGTTATTGCATTATTCATTACTGATTGACTCTTTTTATTTCTTCTAGGTCCTTGTTAAACATTTCTTGCATCTTCTCAATCCTTGTCTCCAGTCTATTTATCTGTAACTCCATTTTGTTTTCAAGATTTTGGATCATTTTTACTGTCATTATTCTGAATTCTTTTTCAGGTAGACTCCCTACCTCCTCCTCTTTTGCTTGGTGTGGTGTGCATTTATCATGTTCCTTTACCTGCTGAATATTTCTCTGCCTTTTCATATTTTTTTCAATTTCTCTGTTTAGGGTGGCCTTTCTGTACGCTGGAAGTTTGTGGTTCTTCTTTATTGTGGAGGTTCCTCCCTGTGGGTGGGATTCGATGAGTGTCTTGTCAAGGTTTCCTGGTTAGGGAAGCTTGCATCAGTGTTCTGGTGGCTGGAGCTGGATGTCTCCTCCCTGGAGTGCAATAAAGTGTCCAGTAGTGAGTTTTGATGTCTATAGTGTTTATGGATTTGGTGTGACTTTTGGCCACCTGTATTTTAATGCTCAGGGTTATGTTCCTGCATTGTTGGAGAATTAGCTTGGTATGTCTTACTTTGAAACTTGTTGGCTCTTGGGTGGAGCTTGGTTTCAGTGTAGGTATGGAGGCTTTTGGAGAAGGCAATGGCACCCCACTCCAGTACTCTTGCCTGGAGAATCCCATGGATAGAGGAGCCTGGTAGGCTGCAGTCCATGGGGTCGCTGAGGGTCGGACACAACTGAGTGACTTCACTTTCACTTTTCACTTTCATGCATTGGAGAGGGAAATGGCAACCCACTCCAGTGTTCTTGCCTGGAGAATCCCAGGGACAGGGGAGCCTGGTGGGCTGCCATCTATGGGGTCACACAGAGTCAGACATGACTGAAGTGACTCAGCAGCAGCAGCAGCATGGAGGCTTTTGGATGAGCTCTTATTGACTAATGTTTCCTGGAGTCAGGAGTTTTCTGGTGTTCTCAGGTTTTGGATTTAAGCCTCCTGCCTCTGGCTTTCAGTCTTATTTTGAAATAAGACTTCTCCATCCATATAGCACTGATGATAAAACATCTAGGTTAATGGTGCAAAGATTCTCCACAGTGAGGGACACCCAGAGAAGTTCACAGAGTTATATGGAGAGAAGAGGGAGGAGGGAGATAGAGGTGACCAGGAGGAGAAGAAGGGGGATCAAAAGGGGAGAGAGCAATCTAGCCAGTACTCAACTCCCTATATGTTCTCCACAGTCTGGAACACTCAGAGAGGTTCATGGATTTACATAGGGAAGAGAAGAGGGAGGAGGGAGATAGAGATGATCAGGAGGAGAAAAGGGGGAGTAAAAAGGGGAGAGACCAATCTAGCCAGTAATCAGTTCCCTAAGTGTTCTCCACAGCCTGAAACACCCAGAGAGATTCACAAAGTAGAGAAGAGAAGAGGGAGGGAGAAGATAGAGGTGACCTGGGGGAGAAAAGGGAGATTCAAAAGGCGAGAAAGAACAATCAAGCCAGTAATCAGACTCTTACATAAAAATGGGTACCGAAGATTAGATTCTTAAAGATTATAAATACTAAAAAAGCAAAGATTAAAAATCTGGAGTAGAGGTTAGACTCTCAAAAATACAATATTAAAAAAATCACAAAAATTATAAAAGATATATATATGAAATTTGCTTTAAAAATAGGAGTTTTTTTGCAAGGTAATGCTGCTGCTGCTAAGTCGCTTCAGTCGTGTCCAACTCTGTGTGACCCCATAGACAGCAGCCCACCAGGCTCCCCCATCCCTGGGATTCTCCAGGCAAGAACACTGGAGTGGGTTGCCATTTCCTTCTCCAATGCATGAAAGTGAAAAGTGAAAGTGAAGTTGCACAGTCGTGTTTGACTCTTCGCGACCCCATGGTCTGCAGCCTACCAGGCTCCTCCATCCATGGGATTTTCCAGGCAAGAGTACTGAAGTGGAGTTCCATTGCCTTCTCTGAAGGTAATAGTAGGTTATAAAAATGAAAATTAAAAGTAATAAAGAACTTAAAATTTTTAAAAAATTAATTAAAAAATGATAACAGTAAAATATATCTAGGAATTTCTCTGGAGCTGTTAAGGGCAGTGTGGGGTCAGTTCAGTTTCAGATAGTTCCTCGTTCCAGCTTATACTTCTTCTCAAGGTCTACAGGCCGCTTCCAATGTAGTCAATGCTAATTACAGGGTTTTAATCTGTTGCACCTGTCACTTCCAAAGTGGTTCTCTCTGTTTATTTTGGCTTCCTCTGTTTGCAAGTCTCTTCAATGCCTAATTTCTGCATTGACACAAGGGGGCAAAAGTTGTCACTTATTTAGGCTCCCTTGTTCAGGTGTGCTGTGGGGAAGGAGGAATACTGCAAACAAATATCACTGGCATGTGTGGGGAGTGCTCGCAGTGTCTGGACCACACTAGATTTGCCCCATCTCACGGAGGTGTGTGCTTTCCCAGTCTACACTGCTCAGGCTCCAGGTTGCTCCGCAGGGGACCTGTCCTAAAGCAGGCCCTGAGTGGCATGCATTTCCCAGGTCTAAGCCGCTCAGGTTCAGGTTCTGGGGTACTCCACAAAGGCACAGACTCAGTTGGGCCTGAGTTTTGTGCCCTTTCCAGCTCTGAGCAACTCAGGCAATCAGGTGTTTGAGGAGTGCCCTGTCCCGGGTGCGCGGTGCGGCTTATCACCTCCCTGGTCCCGGCCGCTAGGTTTCCTGGGTGTGCCACGAGAGCAGCGTCTCAGGTGTGCTGGTGTGTCTCCTCTGGGAAGCTCATCTCAGGCTGCGACCCTCCTGGCAGATGTCAACTGTCCAGGATCCCAGGAAGACTTGGTTAGCAGTGGGAGCCTGCTCACAGTTTGGTGGAGGATGCCGTCTCTGGGGCCAAGACTGCCCCTCGCCTTCTGGCTCTGGCTGTCGCCTGCCTGCCTGTCTGCCTCCAGGTGGGGATGGTCCGGTCTGCTGCAGCCAGCTAGCTCTCCTCCGGTATTCTCTCAGTCCTTTGTTCTATGAGCAGGCCCAGCTGTGCCTTAGGTTAGAGCTTTTTGAGAGAAAGTTCTCTCTCTCTTTTTTTTCTTTTCTTTTTTTTTTTTTTTTGCTCTCTCTGGCTGTCTCACAGTTTGGGTTGCTATCTCACGTTAGCTCCCTCTGATTGTCCTCAGGGCATTCAGGCCCTGTCCTTACCCTAAGAATGCAGTGTGCACTTCCCTGTTCAGCCTCTGCTCGCTGGTGGCAGACGTGAGCATCTGGGCCAGTTGTCCGCTGGGAGTTGCAGTTAGGCGCATATTCTGTGGGTTTGGTTTCTTTTTTCTCTCCCAGTTATGTTGCCCTCTGAGATTCCAAAATTCACCACAGACCCGCGGGTGAGAGGATATCCTGGTGTTTGGAAACTTCTCCTCCTTCACAACTCCCTCCCTGGGACGGGTCTCTGGCCCTAACTCTTCTGTCTCTCTTTTTGTCTTTTATATTTTGTCCTACCTCCTCTCGAAGAGAATGGGCTTCCTTTCTAGGTGCCTGGTGTCCTCTGTCAGCTTTCAGAAGTTGTTTTGTGGCAGTTGCTCAGCATTCAAATGATCTTTTGATGAATTTGTGGGAGAGAAAGTAGTCTACCTGTCCTATTCCTCCGCCATCTTAGCCAATATAAAACATTTTAAGTAGCTGTCGCATGGTAAGTTCCCAATAAATGTTAATTTTCAAAAACACCTTTTGGAAAATAATACAGTATCATGTTTTTAAAATCGGAATATACTTGATTTACAGTATCATGTTATTTTAAAGAATAACACAGTGTCTTTATGCCTATCAGTTCAGTTCAGTCACTCAGTCATGTTTGAGTCTTTGTGACCCCAGGGACTACAGCACACCAGGCTTCCCTGTCCATCACCAAATCCCAGAGCTTACCCAAACTCATGCCCATCAAGTCAGTGATGCCATCCAACCATCTCATCCTGTGTCATCCCCTTCTCCTCCTGTCTTCAATCTTTCTTAGCATCAGGGTCTTTTCCGATGAGTCAGTTCTTCCCACCAGGTGGCCAAAGTATTTGAGCTTCAGCATCAGTTCTTCCAATGAATATTCAGGCCTGATTTCCTTGAGGATTGACTGGTTTGATCTCCTTGCAGTCCAAGGGACTCTCAAGAGTCTTCTCCAGCACCACAGTTCAAAAGCATCAATTCTTCAGCACTCAGCTTTCTTTATGGTCCAACTCTCACATCTATACATGACTACTGGAAAAACCATAGCTTTGACTAGACACACCTTTGTTAGCAAAGCAGTGTCTCTGCTTTTCAGTATGCTATCTAGGTTGATCATAGCTTTTCTTCTAAGGAGCAAGTGTCTTTTAGTTTCATGGCTGCAGTCACCATCTTCAGTGATTTTGGGGCCCCCCAAAATAAAGTCTGTCACTGTTTCCATAGTTTCCCCATCTATTTGCCATGAAGTGATGGGACTGGATGCCTATAGAAGAAAAAATTATTATTATTACTAGTTCTGATCCATAAAAAAATCATTTGTTTCCTATCCCCTGAAATTTGCTCAGTTCTACTGATTTTGAGAAGCAGAAATGAAAAGACACCCTGACTGTTCTACCCATAGGACTGATACACAATTTCTCTGGTGTGGGTACTCTCTGGTTTAAAGCCTGAAAACCCTGAGTTATTGTAATTGAATTTGAGAGTATAGAAATCTACTCTGTCACAGTCACTTTCGATGAAAACTACAATTTATGATGAGTTTCATAAAACCTGCTTAATTCAACATTTATGAGAGACACTGAAGATAAATGGAAGGTGTAGAAATGGAAAAATTTCTAATCAGTCATTTTGTCAAGAAAAAGGGACTAGAGTGATAGGCATAAAAAGGAGCTGGATGTGCATATAAATAATCTACTAGAGATAAATGATTAAATATTTTTATAAATTTTACCAAAATATTCTTAGTTCTATAATAAAAAGCTTAGTTTGTGTGCACCCTTGAAAGATTAAGTGCATTTGCCTACATCATGCACCTGAGCCAGGGCCCAGGTTAGGTTTGGGGAAACAAGTTCTACAAACGTATATTCCAACAAGCGTAAAAGAAGCTACAAGAAAGCTGATTTCACAAGCCTGGTGCAAATTGCCTGTCTCTCCCTTCCCTCTAATTGCTGTGATAAGGTGCAACATCTAATTAAACCCCTGGAGGAAGTTTATAGCTGTGTCATGTTGTTGGAAATGAGTGAATATAGAAGAACTAAAGTAGCCCTCAAAAAGGAAGAGAACAGATGTATAGCGTGAGTGAAGAGGATGCCACGCATGGACCCCTTTTGGAACATCCCTTTCTCAACAGAAGAGGCAGAAACAGGAGGCTGGCCCATTTTCTGGCCTAGCCAGGTGGCTGGAGCTCAGGGAGGGATGGAAGTGTGGTCTACCCTCTACGGTAGCCCATAGTCCTGGCTAGGGAGCTTCAGCAAAGCACTAGGGACTGAGCTTTCTTTATATTGTATCCATTTCCCCAGGCCCTTGGGGAATAATAAATACGTTGAAGTGAATGAAGTCTCCCAAGTCAAATTATTTTCCTCCATTAGAACTTCTGGTTTTTCATACCCTCCAGCCCTGGTTATGTCCAGTGAGTGCTGAGTGCTCTGTTTGATGGATTGCATGGAGTTACCCAGCTCTAACCAAGCAGATTTCTGCTAGCCTGGGGTGCTCGAGCACATAAGGATCTCTACACATGGGTCCTCATCCATATTTGTAAACCCCAGATGACTATAACTTATGTAACAAGTGGAGGAACACTGTCAAGCCCTTTCATGACTTAAGGCTTCAGTCTCATGCTGCTCAACTATCTCTTAGCTCCATTCACCTAAGTAATAGTCCTTAAGAACTTTCTTTATGTGCCAGTAAGCCTAGAAAATCTTCCAACTGTTCTAGTCCTCTTGGCAAAAAATGAGCTTAACTTGCCTTGCCTGGGTTTAAGAATTCATTTGCCAGCTGTTGTAATTTTAAATTTTTAATTGCACTTTGGGGCTCCAGGATGAATATCACAGAAAGATTATATTTACTTTTAAATTGATCTAGGTTAGTGATTCTCAAAGTGTGATTCCCAGAGCAGCAGCATTAGTATCATCTCTGAACGCATGAGAAATGCAAATTATTTCGCCCCATCCATGTCCCAGTGAATCAGAAATATTGGGGAAAGGGTCAAGAAATCTATATTTTAACAGCCCAATTAGTTGTTGCTCATACTTAATCAAACTTGAGAACCAATAGTCCATATGCAGTGTACCAGTAGTGCACCCCAGGGTGTATACTTCCTAAAGGTTCTTAGATGGTAGATCAGGAGGGCATAAGAAAATATGTATGTGCTGGCTTTTCTAAAGAATTTTAAAATGTCCATAAGAAACCTGGAAAAAATCAGTTTTCATCACAATCCCAAAGACGTGCAATGCCAAAGACTGTTCAAACTACCGTGTAATTGCACTCATTTCACATGGTAGTGAAAGGTTGTTGCTCAACCACGAAAAGACGCCAGGATTCTTGGCCTCTGGAAGAGAAGAATTCAATCCAGGGCCAGAGACGAGGCTTGATCACTCAGAGCTTCTGTACAATAGAGTTTTATTAAAGTATAAAAGGGGTAGAGAAAGCTTCTGACATAGACATCAGAGGGGGCAGAAAGCATACCCCCTTGCTAATGTTAGCAATGGAGTTATATACTCTCCAATTAATTATTACAGTGAATCAAAAGAATGTTTGGAGGTTGTACAGACCTCACTAGACCTACTCCCATAATTTACAGTTTTAAGATAACAGGATTAGCCAGAAGGTTTTTTCCAGAGACTGTCCTCAAGCAGGGTACATTATTGTTATATAATCCTAAGGAATGTAGAAGGGAAAAAAAAGTTTGTCCTTTCTTCCTCCTTGAGAATTCCAGACTCCTCTCTCCTTGGGGACCCCTGGACTTCTTATCAACCTGCCTAGGAAACGACTCTCTCAGTAGCAAGATAATGCTCAAAATCCTTCAAGTTAAGCTTCAACAGTATGTGAACCAAGAACTTCCAGATATACAAGTTGAATTGAGAAGGCAGAGGAACCAGATATCAAATTGCCAACATCTGTTAGATCATAGAAAAAGCAAGCGGATTCCAGAAAAACATCTATTTCTGCTTCATTGACTACACTAAAGCCTTTGTGTAGAGCACAACAAACTCTGGAAAATTCTTCAAGAGTTGGGAATACCAGACCACCTTACCTGCCTCCTGAGAAATCTATGTGTACATCAAGAAGCAACAGTTAGAACCAGACATGGAACAACAAACTGGTTCAAAATTGAGAAAGGAGTATGTCGAGGCTGTACATTGTCACCCTGTTTATTTAACTTATATGCAAAGTACATCATGCCAAATGCTGGGCTGGATGAATCACAAGCTGGAATCAAGATTGCCAGGAGAAATAACAGCAACCTCAGCTATGCAGATGATACCATCCTGATGGCAGAAAGCAAAGAGGAACTAGAGCCCCTTGATGAATGTGAAAGAGGAGAGTGAAAAGGCTGGCTTAAGACTCACTGGGATGACCCAGAGGGATGGTATGGGGAGGGAGGAGGGAGGAGGGTTCAGGATGGGGAACACATGTATACCTGTGGCAGATTCATTTTGATATTTGGCAAAACTAATACAATTATGTAAAGTTTAAAAATAAAATAAAATTTAAAAAAAAGATAAACACATGGCCAATAAACATAAAAAAAAAAAAAAAAAACTCAGTGTTCAAAAAATGAAGATCATGGCATCCAGTCCCATCACTTTATTGCAAATAGATGGGGAAAAAATGGAAGCAGTGACAGATTTTATTTTCTTAGGCTCTAAAATCACTGTGGATGGTGACTGTAGCCATGAAATTAAAAGACACTTGCTTCTTAGAAGAAAAGCTGTGACAAAACTAGACAGCATATTAGGAAGTAAAAACTTCACTTTCCCAACAAAGGTCTGAATAATCAAAGCTATCTTTTTTCCAGTAGTCATATATAGATGTTGAGAGTTGGACCACAAATAAAACTGAGCCAAAGAATTGATGCTTTCAAATTGTGGTGCTGGAGAAGACTCTTGAGAGTCCTTGGACAGCAAGGAGATTAAACCAATCATCCTAAAGGCAATCAACCCTGAATATTCACTGGAAGAACAGATGCTAAAGCTGAAGCTCCAATACTTCGGCCACCTGATGCAAAGAACTGACTCATTGGAACAGACCCTGATGTTGGGAAAGATTGAGCACAGGAGGAGAAGGGAATGACAGAGGATACGATGGGCGGATGGCATTATTTACTCAATTGACATGAATTTGAGCAAACTCTGGGAGATAGTGAAGGACAGGGAAGCCTATGCTGCAGTTCATGGGGTCGCAAACAGTTGGACACTACTTAGAGACTGAACAACAGAAGAAACCTGAACTTTAGCATGGTTTTTCCCTTATATTTATTTATTTTTTAAATTAGGGTGTAGTTGCTTTACAATATTGTCTTAGTTTCTGCTGTACAACAAAGTGAATCAGATACACACACACACACACACACACACACACACATACACATATCCCCTGCCCCTTGAGCATGCCTCCGACTCCTCCTCATCCCACCCCTCTAGGTCACCACAGAGCACTCATCTCCCTGTGATGTACAGCAGGCTCCCACTATCTATTTTACACATGGTAGTGTTTATAGGTCAATCTCAATCTCTCAGTTCATCCCTCTCCTCCTAATCCCCCCACAGTGTCCATACATCTGTTCTCTACGTCCATGTCTCTATTCCTGCCCTGCAAATAGGTTCGTTAGCACCATTAGCCTAGATTCCACATGTATGTATTAATATACAGTACTTTTTTTTTCTCTTTCTAACTTGCTTCACTCTGTATGACAGACTCTAGCTCCATTCACATCTCTACAAGTGACCCAATTTTATTCCTTTTAATGGCTGGGTAACATTTCATTGTGTATATGTACCACATCCTCTTTACCTATTCATCTGTCAGTGGACACTTAGGTTGCTTTCATGTCCTGGCTATTGTAAATACTGCTTCAATGAACATTGGGGTGCTTGTGTCTTTTTGAATTATTATTTTCTCATGGTTTATGACCAGTAGCAAAACCACTGGTGATCACAAACTGAAATGCTTATAGAGACCAATAAAGTAAATAAAGAAGTAGGCCAAGCATGAGATTAAACCATAGGAATGTGGTGGAATCATGAAGAAGTATGGAATCTATATTCTACCTAAGATATTGAAAAAATCATTCAAAAACCATTGTGCAAATCCAGCAAAACATTTCTTTGGGGTCCCAATTTGTCCTTCAGGCAGACTAGTTGTGGTTTTGATTATATATCATCTCTCTGGCTGTAAAATAGGCAGTAAGCATGCCTGCCCTCTTGACTAAGTTTTCTGATTCATACAAAATGGATTGGTTATTTAAAAATGGGTTTACCACTAATACACTGAAGAATTTTGCCTCAATACTCACATGTTCTTACAACCAAGATGAATGCTACCTTTGACTTTAGATCTGAATTCTGATGGTGAATTCAGAGTGATGAATGAACAAATTCCTATAACACCTGAGAGGAGACTTATATTAGAAGGAATACTTCTTTTTCGGGAATAACGCATGTACTGGCTTCCCTGTTGTCTCAGCAGTAAAGAATCCACCTGCCAATACAGGAGACACAAGTTCAATCCTTAAGTCAGGAAGATTCCCTGGAGAAAGAGATGGCAACCCACTCCAGTATTCTTGCCTGGAAAATCCCATGGACAGAGAGAGGAGCCTAGAGGGCTACAGTCCATGGGGTTGCAAAGATTCAGACATGACTTGGCAACAAAACAACCACAAAACTTATCAATTACTTGGTAATCAAAAGACGTTTCATTTTTCTTTGCCTTTTTCTCAACAAAATCTGCTTCCAGTTTGTCAGCCTCCGAAGAAGTAACTACCTTCTGTGAAAGGGTTAAAATTTAGTGACACTTAATCTGTTATCCAGGCTTCCCTCATAGCCCAGTTAGTAAAGAATCTGCCTGCAATGCAGGAGACCTGAGTTCGATTCCTGGGTTGGGAAGATCCCCAGGAGAAGGAGATGGCACTCTGCTAAGTATTCTTGCCTGGAAAATCCCATGGACAGAGTGGCCTGGCAGGCTACAGTCCAAAGGGTTGCAAGAGTCAGACATAACTTAGTGACTAAACCACCACCAATCTGTTATCCAGAGTAGGGCTACTTGTATTTTGACAGAATTGACTCCTGTGATGGAAATTAAGCATTCTCTAATCCTGGGTGTTGGTAACAGCTTATAGTGAAGGTATGATCAAGTCTGTTAATTCTGTAACCATGTAGTCAGAATTTCTGGTATTGCTAACCTTATTATTATTTTTTAACTTTTTTTTTTTTTTTTTTTTTTTGCGATCCCAGCCCTGACCCCGGGGGCGAGGGACCGGGAGGGGTCCCATCCACAGAGAGGGCCCCAGTTCTCAGAACCAACTAGGTGGGGCCGGACAGCCGAATGTATTCGCCGCATTTTGTCTTAGGCTCTCTGAAGACATTTTTTCAAATAATGCATCGAATTTGGGCATTTAAAACCAAACTAACTTCCAGAACTGCCTTTATTGAGTGGTTCTGAAATCTGTTTCCAATAAGCTGCTTCGTTTGATGCTATAAAAACATTGACCTCGTCTCGTAAATAAAATGGGAGTTGATGACAGTTGATTTTATTTACCTATTCTGTCAAATTAGATTTAAAGTCATATAATGTAAACATATTATTTGAACCATATTTTTCTGTACATTTCAGTGGCATTCAGTACATTCACATCACTATGCAACTCTCACCATCATCTATCTCCCAAGTTTTTCACCTTCCTCAACTGAAACTGTTCCTGGCATCTAGCAATAAACTTTCTGACTCTGTGAATTTGAATCTTCTAGGTAGCTTGTATAAATGAAATCAAACAGCATTTGCTGTACCTAATGTATATTGGAATGAATTTTTAAGGTTAACTTAATATATGTCCTACAAACAAATTGTACCTTCTTTTTTTCACCTCTGCTACACACTAGTTCTCATCTGTTTTATACGCAGGAGCATATATATGTCAAGCCCATTTTTTTTAATGTACAGTGAAATGACTGAGTATATACACAGAGATGTGTAATGGACATCACAATCAATTTCAGAACATTTTAGTCATTTCAGAAAGAAACCACATACCCATTAGCTGTCATGCCTAAACACCCCCAGCCAACCATTCTTCCCAATAGATTGGGTTATTCTGGGCATATCATGTGGGTAGAATCACACTATATGAGGTCCTTTCTGACTGGCTCTTTTCACTGATGACTTCACTATACTTACTGCGATGTTTTTTGATGTTAATTCCTGTTGTAGCATGTACCACTATATTATTCCATTTCCATTGCTGAATAATACTCCATTGTCTAGCTATAAAATATATTATTTATCCATCCATCAGGTGATGCAAATTTGGGTTGTCCAGTTTCTTCATGTTATCTTTTAAATTAAAATCATCCTAATAGGTATGAAGTGATATTTGTGATTTTGATTTGCATTTTCTGGAGTCAAGATTGCCGGGAGAGATATCAATAACCTCAGATATGCAGATGACACCACCCTTATGGCAGAAAGTGAAGAGGAACTCAAAAGCCTCTTGATGAAAGTGAAAGTGGAGAGTGAAAAAGTTGGCTTAAAGCTCAACATTCAGAAAACGAAGATCATGGCATCTGGTCCCACCACTTCATGGGAAATAGATGGGGAAACAGTGGAAACAGTGTCAGACTTTATTTTTCTGGGCTCCAAAATAACTACAGATGGTGACTGCAGCCATGAAATTAAAAGACGCTTACTCCTTGGAAGGAAAGTTATGTCCAACCTAGATAGCATATTCAAAAGCAGAGACATTACTTTGCCAACAAAGGTTCGTCTAGTCAAGGCTATGGTTTTTCCTGTGGTCATGTATGGATGTGAGAGTTGGACTGTGAAGAAGGCTGAGTGCCGAAGAATTGATGCTTTTGAACTGTGGTGTTGGAGAAGACTCTTGAGAGTCCCTTGGACTGCAAGGAGATCCAACCAGTCCATTCTGAAGGAGATCAGCCCTGGGATTTCTTTGGAAGGAATGATGCTAAAGCTGAAACTCCAGTACTTTGGCCACCTCATACGAAGAGTTGACTCATTGGAAAAGACTCTGATGCTGGGAGGGATTGGGGGCAGGAGGAGAAGGGGACGACAGAGGATGAGATGGCTGGATGGCATCACTGACTTGATGGACGTGAGTCTCAGTGAACTCTGGGAGTTGGTGATGGACAGGGAAGCCTGGCGTGCTGCGATTCATGGGGTCGCAAAGAGTCGGACACGATTGAGCGACTGATGTGATCTGATCTGATCTGTTGGAAATTCTGTGCAGAATTTACTCTAGATGAGACTGGTAATACCACAGTCACATCTATAGTGTTAAAAACTTGAATGCCTTGTGTACATGTCATATCCTATTGCTTTTTAACTAGGTATGTCTCCAAAAAAAAGGCAACAATTTTGATGGTATAGTAGAGCAGCTAAAATTTATTGGTTACTTATTATTTGCTACAAACTATGCTTAATGTTTCATAGGCATGATCCCATTATCTCCCATAAAGTGTTATTTGTAGGTAGTGTTGTTATTCCCACTGTACAGATAAGGACTCTGAGGCATGGAAAGATCCTGAGATTGCTCCAGATCAATGACACAGATGTTGATGTTGCCCAGAGAGAAACTTGAGTCAGCTTGCCTTCAAATTACATGCATTCACTTCTGAGAACTGTTCATTGTGTATTTTCAACTGAAATTTTTCAGGTGGAAAAAAATGAAAACAAGTATAATTTGCTGATTTCTTTGCATTTGGTCATTCATTTCATGAGAACAAAGCAGAGATTAAAGCCATGAGTTTGGTTACTTGGGGAAAAAGACCTGACCCCAAAATTCAAGAACGTCCCAGCCCCAGTTCTGGATCTAATTGAAAATGAGTAGATTTGCTTGTTTACCTCCCTCTACACACAGTTAGTTACAATGAATCCAAATTTCCAAGTCTGAAATATGAAGTATTCTGATATTATTTAATGGAAACTCTTTGGATTTTAAATGGGTTTTCTTGGGTTTGTTTGCTATAATTTGAATTTAAATGATTTCTGTGACAGTAACCAAAGCACCATGAAATTTCATTTCATATCAGTTTTATTCTTAAATTGACAATGTTACATATGTATTTACAGGCTCATCTTCTGACAGTTTTCACTTGTCCACCATTTGCAACCACTTTACTGACACAGAATGGATAATAGATTAATTCTAGTTACCAATATGAATACCCCTTTTTGAACTTCCCATGGATTTGTTTTTGTCAGCTAACATACTGTAAATGTCAATGCTCCTTTTGGTTCTTGCAAAAGTCTATGTGGATAAAAGGTGACAATTTACTAAAAATACTGATTATTCCCCACTGATCAATAAGACAGGAGGATTTATTATGTTAAAATAACTAAACTAATAAATAAAATGAATGAAAGTGCTGATGATAGTATATTTTCTCTCCATTTTCACATTGTTACTAGATTTAGCTCTCAGAATAATTCTCTTTTGTGCTTATTGCATTGATAATTGCTCCTTCTAATAGGAACAGACTTTTTGTTTATCATATTTTTCCAGCAGCTTTCATTGTTGTGTGTGCCATTTAAATTCCCAGGTTCCCTCATCTAATTTCTTCTCGAGTGTCAATTCAGTATCTTTGCTTGTTCAGTGAATGCACTGCTTAGTTAGGCTTAATTCTCTCAGTCACTGTAAGAAAGATGATATATTGAAAACTTAAAAACCATTTTTAAGGCCAATTTTTAAAACAACCTGAATAACACCTTGCAGGAGGTCAAGCATATTTTGTGACTTAAAAAAAAAAACTTGGCATATAGAATATCTAGTAGTAACTGAGACTTGTATATTATTTCTGTATTTTCATTCAGCATCTCTCTATTACTGTTTGTCATATTATTTTTATTTCCCTATATAAACTGATTTCCCAGTTCGCTTCTATTGGCAGAGAAATTCAAATTGGATTAATAAAAATGTCAAAATTATACAAATGTTCCACAATAGTTTGTTGTCTTCAGCAACATATATTCTATTCCTTCTAGTTAAACCTATATTGCATGCTCTAGGATTCTGTATGCTTGACAAGCATACCTGAACTCTCCTCTGCTGTAACCATGACAGACGTTGTTAATCAATCATGGAACTCTTTCCCATGCATTTGAATCTTTCTCAGAAGTATATGTGAGGCAGACATTACAAAAGATTGGATTCCATTGCAGGTCAGCTGGAAATGTCCTTTTCAATTTTGGAGAAATATCTGTAATTAACATAAAGATGCAAGTAGAGGTGAATCTCAATAATTAAGTCTTTAAAGAGATTTAGAACTCCTCCTTGCAAACCTCTAGAGTGAGAATCTGAGCATGACTTCTCTCACTGGTCTGGAATTATAGATTAAGACCCTAAGCTGGGACAAAAAAGGCATAATACTGAATCTTGCAGTCAGAAGTAAGAATGGATGCCACCTCCAGGGCTAATAAAACAGCAGCCACATAGTCTCTGGCAGCCCCTAAAAAATCCAGCCACCCTTCCCTCCAGTGGTCCATATAAGTATTCAATTTGACAAGGAATGGTGAAACTTTCACCAAATGGCAGATGCTGCCCATCAGCCCCTCCATATCTGTGGGAGAATGGGGCTGCAAGGAACCCATGCATAGACATCAAGAGGGCTGCAAGAAGAGGAAAACTCCCTTGAGCTTCTTCTTAGGCCAAGGATTTGCTAACCTGCCTGGGACTTTTGTAGACATGAAAGAACAGAATCAAAGGGAGATGACAAAATAAAGAAAAGGGATCCCAGTGCATGAGATGAACCAATGGAGGAGAAAGGAAGGGGATGGGGAAAGGGTTCTAGAAGGAATTTAATCTTCTGAATCAGTGAGTTAAAACCTGAGCAAAATCTGCAGGGCCCCCAGCTGTCTGATACATGTGCTCCAGGGACAAGCCACTGCTGGGCAAGCCCCGATTCTGTTCAGTTCAGTTCAGTCACTTAGTCGTGTCTGACTCTTTGCAACCCCATGGACTGCAGAGTGCCAGGCTTCCCTGTCCATCACCAACTCCTGGAGCCTGCTCAAACTCATGTCCATGGAGTCAGTGATGACCTCCAACCTTCTCATCCTCTGTCATCTTCTTCTGTTGCTTTAAATCTTTCCCAGTATCAGGGTCTTTCCCAGTGAGTCAGCTATTCACATCAGGTGGCCAAACTATTGGAGTTTCAGCTTCAGCATCAGTCCTTCCAATGAATATTCAGGACTGATTTCCTTTAGGATGGACTGATTGGATCTCCTTGCAGTCCAAGGGACTCTCAAGAGTCTTCTCCAACACCACAGTTCAAAAGCATCCATTCTTTGGTGTTCAGCTTTCTTTATGGTCCAACTCTCACATCCATACATGACTACTGGAAAAACCATAGCCTTGACTAGACAGACCTTTGTTGACAAAGGTTATCTGGGTCATGAAGATATTTTTTGTATAGTTTTTCTGTGTATTCTCTCCACCTCTTCATATCTTCTGTTTCTGTTAGGTCCATACTGTTTCCATCCTTTATTGTGCCCATCTTTGCATGAAATGTTCCCTTGGTATCTCTTAATTTCCTTGAAGAGATCTCTAGTCTTTCCCATTCTATTGTTTTCCTCTATTTCTTTGCATTGATCACTTAGGAAGGCTTCCTTATCTCTCCTTGCTCTGCATTCACATGGGTATATCTTTCCTTTTCTCTTTGCCTTTTGCTTCTCTTCTTTTCCCAGCTATTTCTAAGGCCTCATCAGACAACCATTCTGCCTTTTTGCTTTTCTTTTTCTTGGGGATGGTTTTGATCACCACCTCCTGTACAGTGTTGCAAACCTTCATCCATGGTTCTCCAGGCACTCTGTCTATCAGCTCTAATCCCTTGAATCTATTTTTCACTTCCACTGTATAATCTTAAGGGATTTGGAGGTCCTTAAAGGACACATCACACTTGAGCTCCAAAGGGAAGGAGATACATTGTACAGACTAGACCTGATAGTAACTAAAGGAGATGGATGAGAAAGAGAGATACATTTGTTGATGGCCAAGAGCTGGCCTTGTTTTACCAGCTCGGCTGGGTGCTACTAGGAGCTGCACTGTCCTCACAGACTGGGTTTGGCTTTCTCCTCATGCAGGTATACAATTTCATAGACCGCCGACATCTGACAAGGCCCTGCTACACTGTGAAGGCAGACAAAAAAACCACTTCATAATTTTGTCTAAGCAGAGACAAAGGCAAGGTCACTGTGCAAACCACAGAGTTCCAGACAACCTCTCTGCTGGCTGACAGGAGTGACCACTGCTACTCTAGCTGTGACAGCTTTCACCCAGCCTGGGTCTGTACTCCCTCTAGAGAGACTCAGATTGCCTTCGTAGAATCACCCATCTCCTGATAAAATCCTGTCCAGAGAAAGCTTCACTTCTTGAAACCCTTCCCCAAACCTTAAACCCTTTTCAAATTGACCTAACACAAGCCCACGTCTTGTAAACAGTCCATTCTAACACTGTCCAGTGGAGATGCCTCACAGTTGCCCACAGCCCGGGGTTTTCCTCACTTAACCCAGTAATGACCCCCATTCATTGACCATAGGTATGTTCTGGTGGTACTTGGGCAGAAGTCATTGACAGGGAGGTGTTATATATTCTGTTGAAGATGTCCCTAAAGGACAGGAAATATTTAGCAGCATAGGGTAGAAGGCACTTACTGAAAAAAATTAGACAGTTTTATGATGCTGCTCTTTCTGGTTCAGTGTTCAATAAACCGATTCCACTTAGTATCCTCTTTCTTTGCCAAAACTGAAGATAAAAGAACAAAGTTCA
The DNA here is from genome assembly GCF_027580195.1 of Bos mutus. Lineage (NCBI taxonomy): Eukaryota > Metazoa > Chordata > Mammalia > Artiodactyla > Bovidae > Bos > Bos mutus. The sequence continues at coordinate 28,071,014 of NC_091638.1, forward strand.
GTCCAAATCCTGTATACACATTTCAGATCGGCCATGTACAAATTAATCGGATACAGCTCTGTGTTGCTCATGTATGTGCTTGAACAGCTACAGAATATTTTTGAAAATGAAATGTAGTCTTGGAACAGTTTAAAAGCACTGAACACATCTAATCCTCACAGGCAGGGATGATGACTTTTGTTTCTTCTGCTTCCAATCCAAATCAGCCTTAGTCCTCATTTTCCTAACATGTGCTTAGTAAATATTTCTTGACTTACTTTGAGATGCATAAACGTACAAGATTCCCTAAGTGTTAAGATTGCAATAGCACTTGTGAGAAATGAAAAAAAATTAAAATGTAATGGTCATGCTGGCTTGAAACTGTGGCCAATTTGATCCAACTTAACCCTTATTTATGTCCAAGTAACCTTAAAATTTCTCACTCCACATTCCACTTAGCTTCGTTCCCTATTTCCTAATAAATGGATAAGTAAATTAAAATTAATTTAAGCTTCTCATTAAGTTAGAAGCTTTATCTTTTCTTAAAAATAATTTTAAAAAAGGTTTACAACAGTGCTCTCTGATACTCAGTTATGTTTTCTCCCCATTATCAGTTCCACCCCAAAGCTTCAATCTAAAATTGTCCTGAATTTCTATTTGAAAAACAACAAAAATCTTAGTACTGTCACCCCCAAGGAGGCCATTCCCACTTACTTTCATTTTGCATTGTCTTTAGAAATGTGCATGCATAATCCAGTCTCTAAACTATAAATAGGCATAGCCAAGTTCTTCCTTCAGGTGGTTTTATCCTTAGTTTTTTAAGAATAGAGATGGTGAAATCTGCCAGACTTTAGTTTAACTTGATGCTTTCCATAATCATTTCTGTAAAGCAGGAGCTACTAAAGATATGATGAATTTCTGTTGAGAATGTCTTTTCTTTCAGTTGTCAGTATACTGTCCTCATTAACACTGCCAAGTCATTTGAAACCAATCTCAAATCTTTCTTGAAACAGCACTAGATATAAATGAAATAATAAAGATGTCGAATACTAAATGACAGAAATGGTATTCAAGAAGCAAACTTTCACTTCTCATCATCACTTCTTGACCTTAAAATTCAGTACAGTCTGAAATGTTGGGGTCCTTTATTGATAATATCATTTTCCTTTGTAGAGGACTGAAAAGTGTGTAAACAGTTAATCCTAGAGAGTCAGTATGCATTTAAATAAGTTATTTTTATCTACCCCAGAGTTGCAGAGTATTTCAAAACCTCAGAGAAAAGTAGACTATTGACAACTGAAACCCTTATAATCATACTGCTCTTTCATGTATCAAGGTCCACCCGAGTATGATATGGAAAGGCATAATGCTAATGGGCAAAATCATGTTTGCTTTCCCTCAGTGGAGCTCACACTGTATTAGCATGAGTTGATACAGATGTGAACATGCTGTCAAATGAACCTCCTCCTTCCTTTTGGCTGAGGCCTTGAAGCCAAGAACACCATAAGAAGTGCCCAGCCACCATAGCAGGCTGTGATAAAATGTTTGTGGAACTAGTTTTGTAAACTCTTAGCTTATCACCCACTATGAAGATATCAGAAAAGAAGGGCTTGCAGACACAAAAAGGATAAATATATTGTATGATTCCATCTATATTCAGAACTCAGAATAGGTAAATGTATAAAGACAGAAAAAAGAATAGAGATTACTACAGGCTGATGCAGGAAGGCGGGGAGGAGGCATAGGGAGTTATTGTTTAATGGGTGTAGAATTCTGTTTGGGATGATTAAAAAGTCTGGAAATGGATATTGGTGATGATTGTACAATATTAGGAATGTACTCAGTGCCACTAAATTGTATACCTAAAAATGGTTAGAATGGTGAATTTCATGTTATGCTTATTGTATCATAATATAAATACATAGGTACATGCATACATATGTATTGTACATACATATGAGATTTTAAAATAAAAAATAATTGGTAATAGAAGAAACAAATGGCTTCCTCCTCCCCTCCAGTTGAGCTGACCCAGCAAATTCCAAAGGCCAGTGTTCAGAACTTTACCTAAGGCCTTCTTTAGCCCCTTGAACTCACTAGGTCTGTGTACAAGTCAGGCAGAGATTCAGGAACTCTAATATACCCTAGGAACAACCCTCAGTGAAAGGCCAAAAGAAATTGGTAGTTTATTGCCCCAGATCATCTTTGTGCAAAGGGGATGACTCTAAAGCGTGTTCAGCAATATCTCCCAGGGCTCCCAATGAGAATGAGGCCCAATCGCCTGCCATGTTCTAAATGCTTGAGAATATCCCTGTTATTGGCTTCCCTCATCCCCTGTCTCAGTTCCCTATTGATGCTTTCTGGGATCACCTCTCTTACAAATTACTTGCCCTGAAATCTTGGTCTCAGAGTCTGCTCCTAAGGAAACTACTCTGCAAGCTTGCAGTGTGGAGCTGGGATTTGAGGATGGAGGGATGGTTCCTAACACACACCAGGGAGATCTGCTTACCAGGATAACAGAGCCTGGGTTGCCTGGAGAAAAGCTTGCTCTGCTGAAGCTTGGAGGGGATGAAGCACTCACCGATGTAGACTGGAGAGATGGGATTGTTTGAGAGCTATCCTTCTAAGAGAAGTTCCTGGAGGGGAGAGGTGAGCCCTAAAGAATGGTAGTCTTCCAGAAGTAGGTACTAAGGTGGTAGCCGTATCTACAATTGATACTTTCTTGGGGGGAATTTGCATCTCTGGAGGACTCACAAACAGGAGATACAGAATGCATTTGGAACATCGGACATACCAAATGGACACCAAAACCAGATGGTAACGGTACCAGCCTGGTGAGAGATTTATAGACCCTTCCTTTTCTCTTCCTGTCTGCTCCTGTCCTGAGGTAACTAGGAAAAGCATAGGAAATTTGAAGTTGGAAATAAAACATAAGGTGTACAAACTGTGAAGGAACTGGCTGGGACTTCCCCCAAATCCCTGTTCCATCCCCATGTCAGGCTTGTAAGCCCAAAGCAGGTCTGAGCCAGAGGAGGAAAACAAGATTTAAGCTGCTGGAAATCTGGTCTATTTAGATGATACTGCCATCAAATCTGTGAGACTGGCCTGGTTTCTTATCCAAGAGCCAGAAAGGCACACTCCTGTGAGAATGGGTTAGCTGAGATACTACCTTCTGCTCAGATTCTACAGATTATGGCTTGTTCAACAAACTGTTCAAATAGATATTTTCTCCATCTAAATTTTTAAACATAACAAAACAATGTCTATGAAGGATAATATCTAACAGAAATGATTAAAAAAGAATGATGTCAAAGTTGATTAACACAGTCCCATCCATCGGGCACAGGAAACATCTGTGGTACTCTCAAGTCTCATAGTACCAACACGAGGCTTTTTGCCACAGTCATATTGAAATAAAATGACCTCGTTTTCCTTGTGTGTTTTGAGCACTTACTCATTTTTCTACAGTATCTTCAATGAGCATATGTTGTTTGTATGATTAGAAAATAAATATTCTAAGAAGAAAGATGTTGTCCTAAATCAACGAATAGGAGATTGAAAACATTGAATGAATGGAAGTATATCTGATTTTCATCCTGTTATTAACCAGAGCAATAATGACCAACAGATTGTGCTCCATTACTGGAAGGAATAATTCCTGTTTATAATGAAAACCCTAAGGTCAACAGAAGGTCTGAAAGCACATTTGTGTTGTTGGATATAGATTGATTCACAAAGCCAATTCTTAAATTAGTCCACTTCTCATACCCAAGATAGAAACAAGACTGATTCACTAGAGTTTCCATGCCCTTTGTAATCAAGTTTTTTACCATGTATCTTCTTCTGGGGTCCTAGTATCCATAGTGAACATGCTACTGATCAGCAAACAAACTGGTATTATTCAAAGTGCTCAACAGCTTCTTTTCTCAGAAATCCCATTGATCTTTTTGGCCTGCCAGGTCTCCTTAGTCAGATATCCCTTTTGTCCAAAGACATCCATGAATGTCCAGCTGAGAATTTCTGCTAATTAATGTTCTTCTTCTGTAATAATTAAGGTCCTTTAAAAGTCATGATTTTTTCTTCCTTTTAATTAGATGCAATGATTAGAAAGTATTTTATATTACACAGCACTGTAGCTCTAATTGATTCCATTCTTCACTTGCTTTAATTAATTTTTGTGAGATGATAAAGCATTTTTTGCCTTTGGGCATTTGTCAGAGTTGGTGTGTGAGTGTGTGTGTATATATATACACAGCCATTGTGTATCTATAACTGCTACTATTCCACTGACTTTGCCTACAAACTGTCTTGAAAAGAGAAGTGAAGAAAATATATGTTGTACATGATATGAATATTTCCACCATGTGGTATTCATCTTCTGTTTTGAAGTATGTGTTTAGCCATTTTTTTTGGAAGAAGCACAAGCTGGAATCAAGATTGCCGGGAGAAATATCAATAACCTCAGATATGCAGATGACACCACGCTTATGGCAGAAAGTGAATAGGAACTAAAAAGCCTCTTGATGAAAGTGAAAGAGGAGAGTGAAAAAGTTGGCTTAAAGCTCAACATTCAGAAAACGAAGATCATGGCATCTGGTCCCATCACTTCATGGGAAATAGATGGGGAAACAATGGAAACAGTGTCAGACTTTATTTTTTTTGGTTCAAAATCACTGCAGTTGGTGATTGCAGCCATGAAATTAAAAGACACTTAATCCTTGGAAGGAAAGTTATGTCCAACCTAGATAGCATATTCAAAAGCAGAGACATTACTTTGCCAACAAAGTTCCATCTAGTCAAGGCTATGGTTTTTCCAGTGATCATGTATAGATGTGAGAGTTGGACTGTGAAGAAAGCTGAGCGCCAAAGAATTGATGCTTTTGAACTGTGGTATTGGAGAAGACTGTTAAGAGTCCCTTGGACTGCAAGGAGATCCAACCGGTCTACCTCAAAGGAGATCAGTCCTAGGTGTTCTTTGGAAGGAATGATGCTAAAGCTCAAACTCCAGTACTTTGGCCACCTCATGAGAAGAGTTGACTTATTGGAAAAGACTCTGATGCTGGGAGGAATTGAGGGCAGGAGGAAAAGGGGACGACAGAGGATGAGATGGCTGGATGACATCACCAAATCAATGGACGTGAGTTTGAGTGAACTCCGGGAGTTGGTGATGGACAGGGAGGCCTGGTGTGCTGCAGTTCATGGGGTCGCAAAGAGTCAGACATGACTGAGTGACTGAACTGAACTGAACTGAACTGATACTTGCTTTACAATGTTGCGTTCGATTCTGCTGTACAGCAATGTGAATCAGCCACATGTGTACATATATCTCCTCTTCCATGGACTTCCTTCCCATTTAGGTCACCACAGAGTGTTGAGTAGAATTTCCTGTGCTATGACCAACCTAGACAGCATATTAAAAATCAGAGACATAACTTTGCCAACAAAGGTCCTTCTAGTCAAAGCTATGATTTTTCCAACAGTCAGGTATGGATGTGAGAGTTGGACCATAAAGAAAGCTGAGCACCAAAGAATTGATGCTTTCGAACTGTGTGTTGGAGAAGACTCTTGAGAGTCCCTTGGACTGCAAGGAGATCCAACCAGTCCATCCTAAAGGAAATCAGTCCCGAATATTCATTGGAAGGACTGATGCTGAAGCTGAAATTCCAATACTTTGGCCACCTGATGCAAAGAACTGACTCATTTGAAAAGACCCTGATGCTGGGAAAGATTGAAGGCGGGAGGAGAAGGGGGCGACAGAGGATGAGATGGTTGGATGGCATCACCGACTTGATGCACATGAGTTTGGGTGAACTCCAGGAGTTGGTGATGGACAGGGAGGCCTGGAGTACTGCAGTCCACGGGGTTGCAGAGTTGGACACGACTGAGTTACTGAACTGAATTGAACTGACAGTCAGGTCTCATTATTCATTTTACACATAGGCTAATTTCAGTGTCCCAATCCATTCCATATTACATGCCACCTTCCCCGCCTTGGTATCCATATATTTGTTCTTTACATATGTGTTTCTATTTTTGCTTTGCAAATAAGATCATCCATATCATTTTTATAGTTTCCACCTATATGTGTTAATACATGATATTTGTTTCTCTTTCTGACTTAATTCACTCTGTGTGATAGTCTCTAGTCCATCCATGTTTCCGCAGATGGCACAGTTTGTTCCTTTTTACAGATGAATAATATTCCATTTTATATATGTACCATATCTTCTTTATCCATTACTCTGTTGATGGACATTTAGGTTGTTTCTATGTCCTGGCTATTGTAAACAGTGCTGCAATGAACATTGGGGTGCATGTGTCTTTTTGAATTATGGTTTTCTCCTGGTTAGCTGTGTTTTTGGTCTTAACTTTTCTTAAAACCCTAAGCATTTGAGGAGTTAGAATTTCCAAGACACTTTGTAACTTCTTCCACCATCAGATCATCCCCAAACTATGAAGAACAGTTCACTATTTGGGGTCTGGATAGACCTACAATTTTGAACTTTGAAATACCCTAGGATCCAGTTCATATTTTGATAACCACAGATAGCAGCTCTCCTACACTACAGAGAGATGCTGAGTGTGGGGTGCCTGTCTGTGAAAATATTTTTTAAAAACTCTTTGAAATGACCAGTACAGGGGACTGAAAGCAGCTTCTCCCCCGTTTCCTTCCTATGCTGCTGCTGCTGCTGCTAAGTCACTTGTCGTGTCCGACTCTGTGCAACCCCATAGACGGCAGCCTGCCAGGCCCCCCCGTCCCTGGGATTCTCCAGGAAAGAACACTGGAGTGGGTTGCCATTTCCTTCTCCAATGCATGAAAGTGAAAAGTGAAAGTGAAGTCGCTCAGTCGTGTCCGACTCTTAGCGACCCCATGGACTGCAGCCTACCAGGCTCCTCCATCCATAGGATTTTCCAGGCAAGAGTACAGGAGTAGGTTGCCATTGCCTTCCTATAGAAGCATCAATTTCTCATTCTGTGCATTTATGTGCTTTATTTTATCCTTCTTTATATTTCCATCTAAATGTGGAACACATCTTATTCATGTGAGTCCTATCATTGCAGGTAAATTGTAAATTCCCCACAAGAAGGACCCACATCTGATTGCCTGTTCTCTACTGTGGAGGTCAGCAAGTAACTGCTCCAAAGACCTTACTGAACTAAATTTAGCAGCCTGATGGTCAAAGCATACGACTGGAAAGCAAAAATCATTGTCAAAGAATATTATTACTACAGAAGTCCCTACCCTCTCTTTACTGCATGGGGGGAATGATCTTAATGGGATTTTCTATTATTTTTAGAAGTATGATCTACATACAATGTCCGTGACCTAGACCTTTACTTCAGGTATGATCCTCAGACCAACAGTATCAGCATCACCTCAGAATGTGAGAGAAAATATCTAATTCAGTATTATCTGGCTCTACCTGTAGATATGGGGCTTCCCTGATGGCTCGGAGGTTAAAGCATCTGCCTGGAATGCAGGAGACCTGGGTTTGATCCCAGGGTTGGGAAGATCCCCTGGAGAAGGAAATGGCACCCCACTCCAGTACTCTTGCCTGGAGAATCCCATGGATGGGGGAGCCTGGTAGGCTACAGTCCATGGGGTCGCAGAGTCGGACATGACTGAGCAACTTCACTTCACTTCACCCGTAGATATACTGAATTAGAATCTGTATTTTAACAAAATCTCCAGGTGATTTGTAAACATATTACAGTTTGCAAAGGTCTCCTCTAAAAGGTGGCTTCCCTAGTGGCTCAGTGGTAAAGAATTCACCTGCCAATGCAGAAAACATGAGTTTGATCCCTGGGTTGGGAAGATTCACTGGAGAAGGAAATGGCAACCCACTCCAGTATTCTTGCCTGGGAAATCTCACGGACAGAGGAGCCTGGCGGGCTACAGTCCATGGGGCTGCAGAGTCAGACACGACTGAGTGACTAAACAACGATGCTAAAAGAGACATCTAGTGTTTTCCCTCAATACCATCCCTAACACTACCACCGTCTTTTATTGTTTTTGGAGTATTATCATATGCCAGAAACTGTGCCATGCACTTCATATGCCTTATCCTATTAAGAACTCACAATTACTCTATTTGGTAGATACGACTTCATTTCAGTTTTGAGTAACAAAATCCAGTAGCTGGTAAGTGCTAGATCTGAGTCTCAAATACAGTTTCCTTTTGGTCCCCAAATATTTACTCTTCACATTTTACTGTGAATGCATTCTACTGCCTTTCATTCTGAGAGAGACATTATGCAGTCGTGGATTCTTTTCAGTAGAAATACTGTCCTATTGGGGGCTTCCCAGGTGGTGCTAGTGGTAAAGACCCAGCCTGCCAGTACAACAGATATAAGAGTTGCAGGTTTGATATCTGGTCGGAAAGATCCCCTAGAGGAGATCGTGACAACCCACTCCATTATTCTTACCTAGAGAATCCCATGGACAGAAGAGCCATCCTATTGACAAAAGTTACACCTGAAAATAAAGTTCTTTCTGCCATACAGAAGTCTGACTCACTTCTGTTAACGCATAACTTACTTTTTTTAATCTTTTTTTTTTTAGTTTTTTTCCCAAGAAACCCTTTATAATTAGCCCCCTTAAATACCTATCATTTGTTATTTCTCCCCAGAGAGAAAAGGAAACACTAAAGAATTTAGAAATGATCATGATTTAGTCTTGTTGAACTCAGCTTTCAGTTTTTCCATTTACTTATGAAATTCACACACATAGAAAAAGTGTAGGTTAAAGAAAATCCAAGATTTCAACCAGCGCCACTTTCTGTAACTGAATATAAGGCAGTATTTCTGCATAGGGCAGAAAATTCTTCAGTCAAAATACATGTTTGTAGGGGGACTTCCATGCAGTCCAGTGGTTAAGACTCTGCTCTTTCAGGGCAAGGGGTGAAGTTTCAATTCCTGGTCAGGTAACTAAGATCCTACATGTTGCACAGTGCAGCTAAAAAAAAATTAAATACATGTTTTTATTCAAATGTTTTATTTCTGAATCTTAAGTAAATGCTGCAGAGATACTTGAGGGAAGAGGGAATATGGAGTAATGATGAAGAGCACTGGCCCTGAAGTTCAACTGAGAGGGTTTTCATTCTCTGTGCCACCACCTATTGGCTTTGTGGTCTTGACCAACTTCTCTTTTATCACTGGTTTCTTCTCTACAGCATAGAGATGACAATCCTCACCTCTTATGGGCACCATGAAGATTAAATAAGATAGTACATGTGAGAAATACAGTTCTCAGCAAAAAAGCAAAGCTAGCATTTAATAAATAGTAACAACCAGTAAAATTGTTTTCTTGTAAAAGTTTACAATTTTCCTAAGAAAATATTAGGTTTCTCTTCTGCTTTCCTTCATCTTGCTTTAAAAGAATTTTCCTTTTTCCTTTAATCACCTCAGTAGGTAAAGGTTTTGAGGGAAGTAAGATGTTTTTGAGGGGCTGATTGATTTCAGGCCTTGCTTTTGAAGTCTCCTCTTTCTCTTTCAATTAGCCAAGCCCCCTCTCTTTGACCCAAGAGTAGCCAATACCCATGAAGTCATGAATACCAATCCAAACTTTATTGGATCTCAGACTGATTATTGCAATGCTAGCTTAATTGCATTGTACCTTGCTATGATCAAAGGTACAACCAAAGCAGGGTTGTTTCATAGTAACATGTGAAACTCGGTCCTGGCCCATGTGCTCTCATAACCCCCAGGTTTCATTCTTAGTTATTTATTTTTATGTTCCATCACATCTAAGTTATTTATTAATTTAATCTATGCCTTTTTTAGGACACTAAAATATGCATACTGATAACCTTGAGTGGATAAAGCAATATTTTTAAATACAGGAAATAGCATGAAACCTGTTATTACAGCAGATAAAATTTTTCATTTAAAGAAACCCTGAATTTTATATAATGTTTTAATGGGAAAGTTTATATATTAGTAGACACTTAAATTTAAACTTGTTTCAACAGGCAAACATTTTACAATCCAGAGTGGCTGTTGACCTCATCCAAGGTCTCATGACTCTGTTATGGTTCACACTAATCTTGATATTAGAAGTCATTCAATATCTGCCTAGACATCCCAGTATTTATTTTTTGTTTCTTCTGAAGATTGGCAGTATAACCTGCTGAGTTTAAAAGTCCATCTTTAGATAAGCAGGTTGATCAGAAGTGAGGTTATCTCAGTTGAGCATGCTTGCTAGACAAAGACTCACTTGAATTAATGGAAGTCCTCAGAGTGGTCTAATTTTATTAATTTTACTCTAAATATGTAAATATGTATTTTATTATCCCTTTGTTATAAAAAAAAACTTAGATGGTTAAGAATTTTTGTCATCTTCACTGAAACTTGTTTCCATTTTCTTGGGCATATACCAAATCAATGTAATGTAACTAAACATCATTTTAATTGTAGTATTCTAGAATATGGTCATTAATTCCATTGAGAGTGGAATAATTGCACTCTCAATCTACTTTGTTGGTTTTTAAAAGGGTCAGTATACATTTTTGTGCCTTCTTTGTTGATGTCCTTTTGTACATCCTAACAATGAGGAGTTGAAAACTTTCCAGGTTGTCTCAAGACTAGCCAAATTCATAATCTTTTTCCAGACATTATCACCAACAACTGATCTTGCCCCCTGTCGCTCTAGATCTTCAAAGTCTCCCTCAGTCATCTCTCAAATGAACTTCTGGTCATTAATACTAACATATACCAAATCCACACTTCCTTCAACTCCCTTCTATATATGGCTGCTGCTGCTGCTAAGTCACTTCAGTTGTGTCCAATTCTGTGTGACCCCATAGATGGCAGCCCACCAGGCTCCACCGCCCCTGGGATTCTTCAGGCGAAAACACTGGAGTGGGTTGCCATTTCCTTCTCCAATGCATGAAAGTGAAAAGTGAAAGTGAAGTCGCTCAGTCGTGTCGGACTCTTAGCGACCCCATGGACTGCAGCCCACCAGGTGCCTCCATCCATCCCCCAATTCAAAAGCTTCAGATCCCATTGCCCTTAATAGTCATACCAAACACCTTTCCAACACTGACTGATTCCTAGAACAGTGCTAAATGTTTACATGCCTTTGGTTATTTGCCCCTCTCAGCATTCAAATGAGGTAAGAACTATTGATATACCAACATTGCCAATCACTCTCAGAGAGAAACCTGATAAACTACTTAAGGCCACACAACTGCTGGATGTTGGCACCCGGTCTTGAACTTATTTTTGCCAGATTTCTAGCTCCCATACCAATAGCCCCTATGCTTTATTACTTGTGGAATTGACATTAGGCTTCTTCATCTGTCGCCCAGTATTCTCTGTGCTAGGACTCATACTGTCTTCCCAGCTATATCTTCTACAGTATGATTGCAGGGCAGAGCCATGCTGTCCATGGTCTGTGAACATGCCCTGTATTTTAGTACTTCAGTGTTTCGCTTATGCTACTCCCTCACTTCTAAAGTATTTTTTCCTTTTTATGCATGCTCAAGCATCCTTATCTTTTGGATGCTGTTGTCTGTGATTTCTAAATTAAGTCTCTCCTCTTCCACATTCTAATAGTGCTGTCTTTTCTTGCCACATTCAGAGTTTGATTTACTAGTGGATTTGTCCTGTAAGCTTCTTGAGGCACACTGCTCAATAAACACCTCTTGAGTAGAATTAAAGGTATACCTACAATTGACTCTTGAACAGTGCAGGATTTAGGGGTGTTGACTCTCCTTACAGTCAAAAATCTGAGTATCCTTAGAGGAAAACATAGGCAGAACACTCGATGACATAAATCAAAGCAAGATCCTCTATTACCCACCTCCTAGAATAACAGAAATAAAAAGAAAAGTAAACAAATGGGACCTGATTAAACTTAAAAGTGTTTGCACAGCAAAGGAAACTATAAACAAGGTGAAAAGACAGCCCTCAGAATGGGAGAAAATAAGAGCAAATGAAACAACTGACAAAGGATTAATTTCCAAAATATACAAGCAGCTCATACAACTCAATGCCAGAAAAACAAACAACCCAATCAAAAAGTGGGGAAAAGACCTAAACAGACATTTCTCCAAAGAAGACGTACAGATGGCTAACAAACACATGAAAAGATGCTCAACATCATGCATTATTGGAGAAATACGAATCAAAACTACAATGAAATATCACCTCACACCAGTCAGAATGGACATCATCAAAGAGTCTGCAAATAATAAATGCTGGAGAGGGTGTGGAGAAAAGGGGATGCTCTTGCACTGTTGATGGGAATGTAAATTGATACAGCCACTATGGAAGATGGTATGGAGATTCCTTTAAAAACTAGGAATAAAACCACCATATGACCCAGCAATCCCACTCCTAGGCATAAACCCTGAGGAAACCAAAATTGAAAAAGACACATGTATCCCATTGTTCATTGCACCACTGTTTACAATAGCTAAAACATGGAAGCAACCTGGATGTCCATTGACAGATGAATGGATAAAGAAGTTGTGGTACATATAGAGAATGGAATATTACTCAGCCACAAAAAGGAACACATTTGAGTCAGTTTGAATGAGGTAGATGAACCTAGAACCTATTATACAGAGTGAGGTGAGTCAGAAAGAGAAATATAAATATCATATTCTAATGTATATACATGGAATCTAGAAAACTGGTACTGAAGAATTTATTTACAGGGCAGCAATGGAGAAATAGACATAGAGAACAGACTTAAGGACATGGGGAGAGGGGAGGAGAGGGTGAGATGTATGGAAAGAGTAACAGGGAAACTTACATTACCATGTGTAAAATAAGTAGCCAACAGGGTTGAGGGGGTGGAAATATGAGTATCACTTTACAGTGGGCTTTCCATATCTGCAGTTCTGCCTCTGCAAATTCAGTCAACCCCAGGTCATGCAGTATGTATTTATTGAAAATATTCCACATGTAAGCACACCCACACAGTTCAAACCCATGTTTTCAGGGTCACCTATATTCTCTTCCACCTTTAATTTCTGCCCTTAAAATAGAAACATACAATTAAAAGTTAGAAAGTAAAATCTTAAGATGTTGTTCACCTTGCTTGTTTAAATTAGAAAATAGAAATTAAATCTGTTTTTTCCCTTTGCTTTTGAGATCCTTGTTCTATTACTATAAAATAAAAATCAACATTTGATTGAGCTATTACTACTGCTTTTTGTTTTTGTGTTTTACAGGCATGAAATATTCCTAAAACAATTGCTCTCTCCCAATGGAGTCATGTAGTTTACGGGTCCCCTCTCTTTAACCAGGAGGCTGAAGAGTAAGTCTCAAAACACAAAACCTAAAGGACATATCTATGAAGCCTCCCAGATGGGGTCCACAGTCACAGCCCAGTGCCATGGACACATTTTGTCCCTTGTAACTTTGTAGAAGCCACAAAAGCCTAGTTACTTTTGATTTATAATAGACGGAAGGTCATTCTTATAATGAAAAAAGATAAAAGAAGGAAAACAAGGTCTATATTTTCAGACCCCGAGATTCAATTTGTCATAAAGATCAATGACAGTTTTATTCTCTAGAGAGATGAACTATCCTTTTGCTGTAAAAATCATCACCCTTTTTCAGACCTTATTTTGTTGCTAAAGAGTTGTGAGCTGGAGATCTAATAAGATGCTTTAACAACAGGAAAATACTACATTTGAGCTATTTTTTACAAAAATACAGTACTATTTTGTATAAAGTGCTTCTCCTCCAAACAAAAGATATATGAGTCTACTACTTGAATTGTGGGGACTAAGTGAGATATGACCTCATTAGATTGTTAATGGAACTAGAAGACTGGGTATTTTCTGAGAGATGCTAGACAATGAGAAGTCAAGAGATATGATTAAAAATATTTGGAAGTCAGCTCAAAGGAAAAAAAGAGTAGTTGAAAAGTAAAAGAGAAATTCTTATTGACCTCAAAATACTATAGGAAAAAAAAAAAAGAAGAAAGAGAAAACAATTGAGGTTTCAAAGGGGAAATGTGCTACCTCCACCAAGCTATCCAGGGTGCCTTTATTGAGAGTCTACCATCTACTCAACTTTGCGCCAAGTGCCAAGGGAAATAATGCATCACAAAAGCATCAGCCATTATCTCTGAATCTGAGACGTCAAAGTCTAATTGTAAAATCAGGCATACAGTCATTTTGCCATGTATGCATTCCCCAGAAGTTTATCCAGTGCCTCTGTACTGCCTACCTAGAGCTAGAATGACTGCTGGGGAATTAGAAAAATACAGCCCCTGCCCTCACACAGCTTTCAGTTTAAAGAGATGGACATGCACTATAAATACCTTCTCAATGAACAAACATAACCAGAGTATCCCTTTCCAATAGCCTGAGATGGCTCACATTGACATCCCCTATGTGATCAGATGAGCAGGAGTTCATTCTTTTCCTTTGACTTTTTTTCCCTAAGGGTCATGTCAAAAAATATAAATGTGGCTTATTCTTATTCAAACATCAGTTTTACTGCTCTATGCTCTTAACCAAGTCAATCAGAAATGAGACACAACCCTCTTTTTGGACATTTTTCCAACTTTATTGAGGTGTAATTAACAAAAATCATATATATCTAAGGTTTATAATGTGATGTTTTGGTATTACATTGTGAAATGATCACCACAATCAAACTAATTAACATATCCATCATGTCACAGAAGGTTATCTATTTTTGTGTGTGGTGAGCACATTTAAGATTTACTCTCTTAGCACATTTCAAGAATACATTACAGTGTAATTAACGTAGTCACCACACTATACATTAGATCTCTAGACTTGTTTATCCTGCATAACTGAAGCTTTGTACTCTTTGATCAATATCTCCCCTAGCTCCTGGTAACCACCATTCTACTCTCTACAAGTATGAGTTAGACTCTTCTAGATGCCACATATAAGTGAGATCATGCAGCACTTATCTTTCTTGCCTTGCTTACTTCACTTAGCATAATGTTCTCCAAGTTCATCCATGCTGTCACAAATGCCGTGATTTACTTCTTTGTTAAGGTAGAATAATATTCCATTATATATGTATCACATTTTCTTTATACATTCATTCATGGACTGACATTTGCGTTGCTTCCACATCTTGGCTCTTGTGGATAACACTGCAGTGAATGTGGAAGTGCTGATGTCTCTTTGAGATACCATTTCATTTTCTTTGGATATATATCCAGAAGTGAGATTTCTGGATGACATGATAGTTCTATTTTTTTTTTAATTTTTGATGAATCTCTATACTGGTTTTCATAAACTTATACCAGTTTACATTCCCAACAGTATACAAGGGTCTTCTTTCCATCATGTCCTCACTGACAATTCTTGCCATTTATCTTTTTGATAATAGTCATTCTAATAGGTGTCAGGTGACATCTAATTGTTGCTTTGACTTGGATTTCCCTGATGACTGGTAACATTCAGCATATTTTCATATACCTGTTGGTCCCCTGTATGTCTTCTTTTGAGAAATGTTTATTCAAGTCCTTTGCCCATTTTAAAACTGGGTTATTTGTTTTCTTGCTATTGAGTTGTTTGTTTTCCTTATAGATTTCAGACATTAATCCATTATCAGATTATGCTTTGAAATTACTTCCTCTCATGTCAAAGGTTTCCTCTTTACTCTGAAGCTTTGTGATGTGATGTAATTCCATCTGCCTGTTTTTTTTTTTTTTTTTTTGTTGGCTGTACTTTTAGTCATATCCAAAAAAATCGTTGCCCAGACCAATGCGAGGAAGTTTTTCTCTATGTTTTCTTCTAGTAGTTTTACAGCTAAGTTCTTATACTTAAGTCCTTAATGTATTTGGAATAGATTTTTGTATATGGTGTGAGATAAGGTTTCAGTTTTATTCTTCTGCATGCACCTAGTTTTCCCAATACCCTTTAATGAATAAACTGTTCTCTCCCCATTGTATGCCCTTAGCACCTTTATAGATGGTTCAGTTCAGTTCAGTTCAGTCACTCAGTGGTGTCCGACTCTTTGCGACCCCATGAATTGCAGCACGCCAGGCCTCCCTGTCCATCACCAACTCCCGGAGTTCACTCAGACTCACGTCCATCAAGTCAGTGATACCATCCAGCCATCTCATCCTCTGTCGTCCCCTTCTCCTCCTGCCCCCAATCCCTCCCAGCATCAGAGTCTTTTCCAATGAGTCAACTCTTCGCATGAGGTGGCCAAAGTACTGGAGTTTCAGCTTTAGCATCATTCCTTCCAAAGAAATCCCAGGGCTGATCTCCTTCAGAATGGACTGGTTGGATCTCCTTGCAGTCCAAGGGACTCTCAAGAGTCTTCTCCAACACTACAGTTCAAAGGCATCAATTCTTCGGCGCTCAGCCTTCTTCACAGTCCAACTCTCACATCCATACATGACCACAGGAAAAACCATAGCCTTGACTAGACGAATGGTTATCTGACTATAAATGAATGGATTTGTTTTGGGGTTCTCTCCGCTGTTCCATTGTCTATATATTTGATTTTATTTCAGTACCATATTGTCATTACTACTATAGCTTTTCAGTGTATTTTGAAATCAGGTGGTGTGATGCCTCCAACTTTATTCTTCTTTCTCAAGATTGCTTTAGATATTTAGGAGTTTTGTGATTCGTTATGAACTATAGAATTGTTTTGTTTTTTCTATCTCGGTGAAAACTGTCACTGGAATTTTGATAGGGATTGCAATGAATCTGTTGATCACTTTTGGTAGTATGGCCATCTTAACGATTCATGAATACAGTGTTTGTTTCCTGTCTCAAAGGAAAAGCTTTTAGCTTTTAACATTGAGTGTGATGCTCAATGTAGATTTCATTCTGTTGAGGTATGGTCCTTCTGTACCTCACTTGTTAGGAGTTTTCTTTTTTATTATTACTATGAAATTGTATTTCATATATTATTATGAAAGGATATTGAATTCAGAAAAAAATGCTTTTAATGAATCTATTGAGATGATCATATGATTTTTATCTTCCATTCTGTTAATGTGGTTTATTATGCTTATTAACTTGTATATGATGAAACATCTTTAAATCTCAGGGATAAATCTCAATTGATCATGGTGTATGCTCCTTTTAATGTCATGTTAAATCTCATCTGCTAGTATTTTGTTGAGAATTTTGCATGTATATACATCAGAGATATTAGTCTAATTTTTTTGGTAGTATCTTACCTGGCTTTGGTAAAATGGATTTGGAATTATTTCCTCCTCTTCAATTTCTTGGAAGAATTTGCAATGGATTGGCATTAATTCTCTGAGTGTTTGTAGTATTCACTAGTGCTCAACTAAAGAAATCAAGGTCTTTTTTAGTGATGGAAGAAAGGGGGCTGTGTTGAACTTGTTGAGAAATCCTTTTCAGTTTTCAGTGTGTTGCATAAACGTAGCCACAGCAAATCTTGCATCTATGCTACCAAGAACATATGGAACAGAAAAAAGCCACAGTACCATGCATTTCACTGGGTACAGTGTTGGAAAGTCAACCACAAGATAATGGCAATTTGACCATTACTGTTAAATGATCATTAAATGGTAATTTCATCTTGCCTAATGTCTTTATGTTATAACATCCAAGGGAGATGCAGCTCTATCATATTTATGGTATTATTCTAAATCTAAGCTTAGAACATTTGTACTTATTGACACATACCTTCTTATCCTCATCTTAATTGAATTTGAAACACACATAGCATAGCTGTATAACCTTGAACCAGTCACATAAATTCTGTTTCATCATCTATAAAACCAGTGGGTGGGACTTTTAATCACTAGTGCACCTTCCAGTAGTATCATTCTCATTCTAAATACATTAAATCCCATTCTGTATGCAGAATAATCTAACTGGGAGATGACTTGGTTAAAGCTTTATTATGAAAATCAGACCAAGAAAGTCATTTTGTGACATGGACAAGAGTCAGGCAGAATTGGACATAGGAGCTTGCTGAGTGAATTATTAAGATTAGTAGTAATGAGATTCTATTTTTATGAGTTGTCCCTTGACAGCAATTCTTAAATAAAAAGATAGGACTAACATCACAGGCAAAATTCACTGCATCATTGGCAAATCGAGCAATACCTTTATTAAATTACCCTTGAGTCAAAAGCCTGTTGTCTGTGAGATTAACCCTTATAATAATTTTTCATTAAAAAATAAAAAATAAAACAATTCCCATTTATGGCCAAGGGTCTAATTTGAGGATGTGTTAGGAAAATGACTATTTACAACATTTTTATATATTTGAAGAATTTGTTGTGTGCATTTGAAATTTTGTTCACAATGAATACAAGAGGAATATAAAAAAAAAAAGTATGAATCCTGATTATTTTCTGCAAGCTTAAATTCTGCAAGGTTAAATTTTCAAAATTTAACCCTGCCAGGCCCATAGTGTAGTGATAAACCCATACTTCAGTCACATATAATACTATGTATATTCTGTCTACTCTAGGTTAATTGCTGAGATGTGTGTAAGAAAAATTTCTCTGGGACATTGTTAATATATGAACTATTAGAGATATTTCAAATTATATACTTATTATGAAAGTTTAAGTTTTAATTCAGAGATCAGCATTGCCTATACTCTGAAGAAAAGACTGTTGGTCCACGGGGGAAAATGTCTCTCACAGTTAGCTCTTTGCAAGAAATATATTTTCTGTACTTTGTTATATAAAACATACTTAGCCATTTTTAAAAAATATTCCTCATGCCCTTTGTGTATATAGACAGTTATCTAAGAAAATAGTGAAACTCAGAATTTTGTCAAAATTAATTGAAGACAACAGGAGCAAAAATTAAAAGCCAGGTTATTTTAGAGTCCAGGTTATTCACATTAAAAAAATAATTTTATTTATTTATCTACGTATTTTTGGCTGTGTGTGGTCTTCATTGTGTGTAGGCTTTTTTCTAGTTGCAGCGAGGGCAGCTGTTCTGTAGTTGCAGTGGGCAGGGTTCTCACTGCAGTAGCTTTTCTTGTTGTGGAGCAAAGGCTCTAGGGCGCGTGGGCTTAAGTACTCACAGCACGTGGACTCATTAATTGTGGCTTGGAGTCTCTAGAGCATAGGCTCAATAGTTGTGCATGTGGACTTACTTGCTCCACAGCATGTGGGATCTTCCCAGATCAGCGATCAAACCCGTGTCTCCTACATTGGCAGGTGAATACTTTAACCACTCAGTCACCAGGGGAGCCCCACGTTTTGCACATTTAATCAAATAATGTCTTAATATCTCAACCAGTGTATCTTTAGTTCCAAGAATTTAGCATTACTTCATGACCCTCCCCCATTAAGGCACTCACTTATATGTTTTATGCTCATAGCCTCAGAAAAATGATGACTGAGAACAACAAAAAACAATCCATTTTTTGGCTTTTGATTTTTAAGAAGCTTGATTGTTGCTCTGCAAATGGTGATTGCTTCAGGAGAGAAGGCTTCCTGACTGCCTCTATCCCTCTCCCGAACTTCCATCACAATAATAATACCCTGTGCTGCTGAAAGGAAGGAGGACTAGAGCAGAAAAAAAGAACTTAGACATGAGTGGACAGAAAGAGCCCTGAACCCTTAGATTTAGGCTCAAGGTGGTGTGTGCATGTGTCAGTCTCTCAGTTGTGGCCAACTCTTAGCGACCCCCCTGGACTGCAGTCCACCAGGTTCCTCTGTCCATGGGATTTTTCAGGCAAAAAACTGGTGTGAGTTGCTGTTTTCCTCCTCCAGGGGATCTTCCCAAGCCAGGAATTGAACCCACGTCTCGTATGTCTCCTGCATTGCAGGTGGATTCTTTACCTGCTGAGCCAAAATGGAAAACCTAGAACAGGTTGACGGAAAGCTGTCCCCCAAATAGCAGATTTTCCTTGTTACCCCACCTATTGTTGTTTAGTTACTCAGTCACGCCCGACTCTTTGCAACCCCATGGACTGTAGCCCACCAGGCACCTCTGCCCATGGGATTTCCCAGGCAAGAATACTGGAGTGGGTTGCCATTTCTTTCTCTACCCCACAAACCAAATTTACTTCCTCTTTTCTTCAGTCAGAGAACTTGCAAGATTTAATTGCCACCTGGCCTCCCAAGCAAAAGGCTATTTTTCTTGGTCTTCTGTGCAGCTAAATTTGATCATGTGACCAAGTATACCCTCATTTCCTTCTTTCTCTTGACTATAATGAAAAGAAATAGTGAAAACTGGACCATAGGTTGAAGTAGAGCAATGAGGTGAAAGAAACCTGGATAATGACACATTTAAAGCATTGTATCAGCACAGGACCACTTTCCAATATTTTTCTGTGAGGAAGAAATAAACTTCTATTTTATTTAAGTGACATTATTTGCTGTCTCAAAATAAAAGAGCTCAGTTACTATCCTAATATACTGGATAAAGCCCTGAAAATGACCAGATATTGATTTCTCCACCCAGCATGGTGGGGAATATAGCAGAAATTTCTGCAAGATGTGTGTAGGCAGATGAGACTGTGACCTCCTCAGAGAGTTCCCATGGCTACAGCAGAGTTTGGGAAGCACAGGAAGTGGGCAGTAGGTCCCATTCAGCATAGTGCAGGAGTGGGAGATGATTTACCATGTGTCTGCACGTGACAGAGAGCAGAAGGATCTGAAGATGTTGACAGCTGGAATCAAGGCTGAATTCAATAGCCACATGGACCAGTGACCACATCCAGATACAAATGAGAACTTATCAGCAAATGCCGATGTTAATAGACGGTGTTGACCCAAATAAGCTTGTGTTCACCCCCACTCTAAGCTAATATGCCCTGATATTACATAAACTCACTAGATTATAGACCCAAATGTAGAGAGAAAGAGAAGGAAAAGCAGATCCCTGAATTCACTGAAATTAATTTTTTAGCTTTTAGAAAAACAGAATCTTATAATAGACATTAAGTTCTAAAAACTAAAAATATTCCCAATTCTTACATTTCTTAGTTTGTGGTCTGGGACTTATACTTGCTGCCCAAAATAATTGGTGGATGGTGGAGAACGGTAGAATTAAAAATGCTTAAGCAACCACTAGTTGCTGAGTTATTTACTGCAGTCATCTATCTGCCATTCTGTCTTCAGTCTACATAATGTCTGGCACATAGGGAGTGCTCAAATATGTGTAAATATTTCTTGACTTACTCTAGTTCATTGACTGTGCTCCATGAGTAATTGTATCATTGGTAAATTTTTTAACTATCCCCTCTGTTTTAAGAAATTACTTAAAGTCGTAGGAGAAACTACTTAAAATTCCTACACACGTCCCCTAACTAATATACTAACACAATGACTTGAATATATGCATTTCTTATTAGAATCTGTCTTGTAATATTCTATTAAATTTGGTGCCAGAATTGGGTGACACTCTTCTTTTCAAAGCTATTTGAGTGGTATTTTGCAGTTGACAAATTGTTATGTAAGTTTTAGATATACAGCATTATAATCTGGCATCTGTACACAGTGACAAGTGATCACTACCCATATGTTCTAGCTGCCATTCATCACATGTGATAGACTCATCCATTTCACTCACCCCCAAATACCATTGCCCTCTGGCAAGCACTAACCTGGTAAGCACTGTTCTCTGTATCTCTGGGGGTTTTTTGTTTAATTTTGATGGTTTGTTTCTTTTGTTAGTGAAATCATACAGTATTAGTCTTTCTCCATATGACTTATTTCACTTAGCATAGGTTCACTCATGTTGTTGCAAATGGCAGGATTTCATTCTTTTTTAAGGCTGAGTAGTATTCCATTGTGTGCATGTGTGTTTGTGTGTGCACATGCATGTGTGTGTGTGTGTATGCACACTCATGTCTTGAAATCTTAGATAGAAGGAACTGTGTCTGAGGAATTCCAAATTCTGAATGGCTATTTCAATGAAGGAGAAAGGGGAAGTGGAGGAGAAATAAAACTGGAAAGTTGTACATACACTAATGCAGATTTCAGGACTCATAAAATCCCTAGAAGGAATCCAGGAATAAAACCCATTTTCCTAAAAATTATCATTAAAAATTAGAGCCCTGATATTGTAAGTGAGATGCTTTCAAACCTGAAGCCCCCTTGAGGTGATCAACTATTTTTCTTTCCACCTCTAGAAGATATAAAGAGTAAGGGGAGAGTGAACAGCAGACTTAACTACTTCTATAACTGTATGTTTTAACAATTATTTAGAAACTTGACATATACTTTAGATTAATTTCATTGATTTTTTCACAAAGATTTACAGTTTATAGATTTATTTAAAGAAATTTTTTTCCACTCCCATTGCCCATCTTCAATATTAGCCTGGAAATCTTTTCAGAAAAGAGATACCAGTTGAGATAAGCAGGGAAGAAAATTGCTTTGCCCTCAGCCCCTTATACTGTTTTACTCTAGGAATAGAAACAGATAATGCCTCTTGACTAAGAGTTGATGGTTAAGTGTAAAATTCTTAAATTAGAAAATCTTATTCAGTTAATTAACAGATTTTTTTTTAACTGACAGAATTTGAGGGAATTCAAGCTTGCCAAGAGATAGATAATTTATGAATGTTCAAGGGAATAAGAGTATACTTTGGGGGAAAATATTACTGATCGTCACATCCTAGATACTAACTTACCATGGAAGGATTGCAGTGAGTTAAATGCTACTGAGGACTCTAGATGAAATACCCAACCTAACAATCCATAATAGAAGAAAGAATCTGCACTTTAAAAAAGCTGACACATTGTACAGTACTCCCTTAAAATTGCTAAACCAGAATGTAGATCTGAATCAGAAGAATTTAAACCCTAGTTCAGAGCTGAGTTAAGGGTCATGATTACCGTGCTTCAGGAAGACAGAACAGAAAGTTATGGAATTCCAGATCTTGTAAGAAATTGTTTACTATCCTGAACTACTGTATTTTAACAAACCCATTCACTAAATTGTAAGCACCCAAATTAGGGAAAATGTTTGAAAATTGCAGGAGGAGAAAGACCAGGAGAATATTTAAATACTCCAAATATACACAGTTTGAAAATTAACCTTAAAATGGAAAGAGAAAAAGGCACTATGTAAACTCTGAAAGCCTTTCTCTTAAGAGTAGATTGGTCAAATATTCCAAACTGTAAACAAGTTAAAGATGAATAAATAGGAGACTTTAAAAATAGACTTTGGGTTATAAGATTCAGGGGTAAAAGAAATCAAAGAAGCTGTGTTTTCTCTTTTGCTATGGATTGTATATGGGGACATGGTAAAAAAATAACTAGAGTGGAAATTACCAATTTAGAAGATCTCCAAGATGTGGCTAAATATTTTTAAAATATCCAAACAAGTAAACAAGCTAGAAATAAAAACAAACATTTGACTCTACAGATAAAATAACTGGCCCCCAAATAAAAATATGAGCAGAGGGTTCTATGTTCTTTAAGAATAAAAAATCTATAAATAATGGTACTTATTTTTTATAAGTTTTTATATGTTTATAAATAAGAGTCATCAGAAGAGTCAATATCACTTATTGGCTGAAAAACAAAAGGACAGCTGTCCAAAATCTGTTCAGTGATGCTGCCCCGAGAGAAACATTAGAACACAGTTACTCCAGTCCGTTCTTTAAACTCTTGAGGTGAATTATTTACAAGTGAAAATCAAACAGCAGTACACTTTACTTGTTGATACAATGCAACTCTGTATACCTTCAACTCCACTGCCACAGCTGCTGCTGCTAAGTCGCTTCAGTCGTGTCCGACTCTGTGCAACCCCAGAGACAGTCTGGCAGCCCACCAGACTCCCCCGTCCCTGGGATTCTCCAGGCAAGAACACTGGAGTGGGTTGCCATTTCCTTCTCCAATGCATGAAAGTGACAAGTGAAAGTGAAGCCGCTCAGTCGTGTCCAACTCTTAGTGACTCCAGGGACTGCAGCCCACCAGGCTCCTCCGTCCATGGGATTTTCCAGGCAAGAGTACTGGAGTGGGTTATTCAGAGCGCTATGCTATGCTAAGTCACTTCAGTTGTGTCCGACTCTGTGTGACCCCATAGACAGCAGCCCACCAGGCTCCGCCATCCCTGGGATTCTCCAGGCAAGAATACTGGAGTGGGTTGCCATTTCCTTCTCCAATGCATGAAAGAGAAAAGTGAAAGTGAAGTCGCTCAGTTGGGTCCGACTCTTAGTGACCCCATGGACTGCAGCCTACCAGGCTCCTCTGTCCATGGACTTTCCAGGCAAGAGTACTGGAGTGGGGTGCCATTGCCTTCTCCGTTCAGAGCGCTAACAGCCTTCAAAAAATGGTAAAATTCCTAAACCCCTTCCAGTGTCCCAACTTCAGATTTTTACTTTGGGATTACTTTTAGAAACACACTCCTTTCTCTTCTAGGACACAGCCTCTGTAGATTTTATAGGTAAAAATATACTTAGCTGAATGAACTGCCAAATAAAACCTACTACACAAAGATTATTTTTAAAAGTTTCAGAAAATTCTACACATAGTGAGATTATAACTGATACGGATAGTAATAGACCTACATTGTATACAATTTCAAAAATACCCAGGGTGTTAGCGGTGGGTTCAGAAACATGGGCAAAAGACTTTACGATTTGGCAGAAGTTACTTGAGGAGAACCTGTCAGATTGCACACTGATTTTCCTAAAACTTTGCCTGACTTTCCTCACTGCCCTTTTACTGATAGCTGAGACCATGAAAGTTAAGCCAGTTCTGTATCTGGGACATTCCAACTTGCCTATCAACTGACGAAAAGCACAGTCTGGTGGGACATGTTAGTTGTGAATTAAGCAAGGCCTTCTCCTGAACCCCCAGACTTCACTGTCTTCATCACTCTCAGTATACTACTGCTGCTGCTGCTAATTCGCTTCAGTCATGTCCGACTCTGTGAGACCCCATAGACGGCAGCCCACCAGGCTCCCCCCGTCCCTGGGATTCTCCAGGCAGTATACTGGAAGAAGGTAAAAAACTAGTAAGAAATAAAAACTTACTTTACCTAAATAATCGAATACCCCTGAGGACCCACAGTCTTAGATTCTCCCCAAGCTCTTATGTTCTTGTATTCTTCCCCTGCAGGATCTCATAGATTCCTCATGACCCAGTCACTTCTGGACATCTGTTTTAAGGCATAACCACACCAGCTACCTGATTCCAATCTTATATAAGTCAACGAGACTAAATATAAAAAGGAACAAATCCAATATATTCTGTCCTATCATTAACAGGTACCAATCACCTAATCTGTATTCTATAACCTAAAGGTAAGTGATCTGGTGTACTGGAAAACATCAGAGTGCAAAAGGTGTGCATTTATTGTCTCAGATAGTACAGCAATGCTTTGAACTAGGTATTTTAATACCATTACCTCCATTTCACAAAGAAGAACACTCTTGGTTAATTTATTTCCCCAAGGTCAGATGTCTAATAAGTGGTAGATCTAAGATTTGGACCCAGATTGTCCAAGGAATTTAACCACTTGCAAAAAATAATGTATGCAAAGAACTTTTTAATTAATTGATCTCAAATTTTGTCAATACTGGGTAACACTTTAAAAATGAAATAACATTTGGTGTCTTACCCCATAGAATTTTGGCCTAATTTATTTACCAAAACTGTCCAGTGATGTCTTGGTTACTTTTCTCTCCTTCATGGATTTTGTTACATTAATTCCTTAGAAATTGTTACTCAGAGTGTTTATTTTTCATGTGTGGAATGAACAGGCCAGAGTCTTAATGATTAAACACACAGTCTGGATGTCATAGGAAGACCTTACCAAAAACAATGTTGGTTTTTGAGAGTAGAGTGATTAGTAAGAGAATGAACAGGTTTTCAGAGTCCCAGCCAGTTCCATCATTGTGTGGTAGTAATTATCATGAAAAATGACCTGACTTCTTGAGTATTCACAATGATGGGGTAAAATTTCCTCCTCTAGAACTTTCTTCCAGCTCTTCAGATATGTGAAGCTGACAGAAACGAAGCTGGCAAATTAATGCACAGAGCATCATCTCACATATGTAGCTGTGCCCAGATTATGCATATGCATATCGCTGGCTCATTAGCATTTACTGAAAGGAAAAAAGCATAAAATAATAGAGGCACATTGGCAATCTGTAGAGAAATAGAAATAATGAGGACCTCATCGCTTTTAAATTCCTCTAGAAATATTTTTAGAAGGCAATTTCTGTTGATCTTTATTTTCACTGGTGTATGTTAAATAGCTCTCTTGGATTTGTTTTTGTTTGGCAATAGACATGACATGCATTTTCCTAAAGCCTGGGAAAT
This sequence comes from Bos mutus, assembly GCF_027580195.1. Taxonomy (NCBI): domain Eukaryota; kingdom Metazoa; phylum Chordata; class Mammalia; order Artiodactyla; family Bovidae; genus Bos; species Bos mutus. Next base: position 28,097,183 of record NC_091638.1, read on the forward strand.
TAGATGCAGGCCCCACGTGCTTTTCTCATTCTGAAATTCATGTTATAAGCACTTGATTTATTGGTCTTTTAAAAGTCCAGAACACCCACAGATCTGCCAACTGACTTTTATTTATTATCAGTTTTCTCTAGTGTAGAATGAAGTAACTCCATCCGTTATTCCTCACCATTACCATATTCACGATCATCTACCTATACTCTTTTTCATTATGTGAAGTATTAATGTTCCTTTCAAATCCTTCTCTGCCCACTGCTTCTCTTCATTTTATTTCCCCATCTTTGCCTTTCATTTCCTATGCTAAATTTCTACTTATCTGGTGATTGCTTTCAAACCCTTTTGTATTAACCTTAGATTTTGAACTTTGTCATAAATGCTTTATAGACCATTTTCATTAAACAAAAAAAAAAATGCATACTTGGACTCCAAAACCCATTTGATATAGAATCCAACCATTTGATTTCAAAGTAGATGTATATAATAAAGGATACATTTTAAATATACAGAATTCCACACCAATACCTCAATTTTCTAGGATCAATTTTTTTTCATTATTCATTAGGTCCTGACAGCTGAGTAAATTCTAACTGAATTCATCAAAGGAATATTCTTGAATGACAAATGCAAAGTGCATCCTTTGCAAGAAAGACCTTGTACCCCATTATGAATTTATGCAACCCATGAATAACCAAAATCATGTTCATCTAAAAGCCTTGTTAATCTGCAATGAATTATTTAAATATAACCACCAGCCATTTTGTAGATCTGAGGTGCCACATTGATTTCATAAATGAATGTGTAAAGGATTGATAGAGCTAGGGAAAAATTTTTTTAATACAGACATCTAAGAAAAAGTACGTTTCTAAAGCTGTTTTCAAAACACACAATTAATATTTCTCTGGACATCCTCAAATTATGGTCCCACTGTTTCTCCTACCCAGTTAAGTATAACTTGCTCATTATAAAGTTAATCACAGTGTTGTAGTATATTGGTTTTCTTCAATTCTGACACCAAAATTGCCCTTAAAAGTCCCTGTGTTTTGAAGTGACTGAATTTATTTTCCAGTAATCTGATGAATCAAATAATTCAAAATATAATCATAGTAATTTTATTCAGGAAAACATTTTGCTGCAAGACACAGAAAAACACACTTTAGTAGCTTAAAAACTTACTTTGGTGTAGCCGTTAGTTGGCGATTCAGGAGTGACATAGCAGTTCATTGGTATCGACAGGGATACAGGCTCTTCTGTTTTTCCACCTTTGATCTGTGGGCCTTCATCTTCACGTTGTTTTACCACATGGTCACAGATGGCTGCAGTACTGCTCGGCTTCACATCTTTGTTCAGACAGGAATGAAGAGTGCAAAGAAACATAGGTTTCTTTTTTTTTTTTTTCCCTTCCCCTCCACATTTTGCCTTTATTTCAAGGAAGAAAATCCTGCCAGGAATTTTGACCTTGTTAGCAAAGTTTATATAACCTGGCCATTTCAAAACTCCAAAACAGAATATTTTGGCTTGCTTTTCTGTATATTGTGCAAACATAGGTGAATAGGAGTATGAATGACTTTGGGGCAAATGGTTTTATTTTTAGTTTGTTACTATTTCCAAATATAAAAAGAAGCCATGCGACTTAGGACATTATTGGGAATAACAAAGGGATTTTTAAAAAAAATAGCAATTGAAGATAAGATAAACAGGGTAAGGTTGATGGCACATGGTTTATTCTGAAGCTAGATTGAGTTGAGTCTATTAGGAAAAGCAAGGAATACCATGCTGAGGAGATTAAACTTGATCCTATGGACCCCTGTTCTCTACTGGACTACAGATTAGAATCACTTGAGGGACTTGTCAAAAATATTAATGGCCAGTTAAATCAGAATTTCTAGAGGTAGGATTAAATATCTGTTGCTAAATTTTCCTTCAGGTGATTCTAAAGTGCAGTGAGGGTTCAGAGACGTGCATCTGCACTTTATGGGAGGGCATTGGAGATTTTAGAGCAATGCATTAAAATAACATACCATTCATGGATTTATTCACAATATAAATATGGAAGAAAATTACCTTGTCAAATAAATGACTTTTATAGATGACTCGTGTAAATATGTCCTTAATGTTTGGAACCTGAACCCATGAAAATCTGGAACTTGAACATCTCTAGAGAAATTATTTGCAAAAGTGTAACAGTATATTGTTATTTGTCGCCTTACCGTCATTAACCTTGAAGACCTTAAAAGCCCAAAATATGTACGTGCCAATTTTGTAATACATATGTTAAAGAATTTTGATTTAAAACACTTTGTTTTAATTCCTGCAATACAATTGCAAGCTTGATAAATTATTAAACTTGCTGTCCATAGAGTATTTTTGAATTGGCCAGGAGAAACTAACTTTTGTAACAAACAATCCCAAATCTCAGGAGCTTAGGAAATACTTTATTTCTTTAAAACAAGAGAAAAGAAGGAGCTTGGAAAAGAAGTGAGAAGTTTTAGGGAGTAGGTCTGGACTTGACCCACTATCCAGAGCTAAGTTACATGACTGAGTGAAGAAATACAGTCATCTTCTGTGCCCAGAAAGAAACGTAAGCAAATTTTGGTAAACACATATCATCATTTCTACCACAACTACTTAAACAATTGGAACTGAAATTTTAAATAAACTGGGAAAAGCCATGTAACTTTTCTCTAGAAAAAGTGCACACAGTCATATCTTTTATGTGTAAAGATTTTATGGATTTAGCTTTAAAAATTCTGATCCAGAGAGGGTTGACTATCTGGATTTGTTATTAGTAGTTTTCATAATATTAACAGAAAGTAAATTATTATTTGACAGTTTCAATAATTATAAAATTATACTTTAGTCTACCCGTAACTTCAACCATTCGTCCTTTTTCATCTTGAAGTATGTTAGTTGCTCAGTTGTGTCCAACTCTTTGAGACCCCATGGACTGTAGGTAGCCCACCAGGCTCCTCTGTCCTTAGAATTCTCCAGTCAAGAATATTGGAGTAGGTTGCCATTTCCTTCGCCAGTGGATCTTCCCAATCCAGTGATGGAACTATATTCTCCTGCATTTCAGGCAGATTCTTTATTGTCTGAGCCACTATGGAAGCCCGTCTCTTCTTGAAAGAGCTACATAATAATCATTCTTTCATATGTCCACACTTCAATTATTTGAAGAATGTTTTATGACTCCATATGTCAGAGAGAACACAACTACTTAAGGACTAGCTTTGGTCTGCAGATGGCTGTTATTTAGGCTGAACAGTCAAGTTGTTGTTATTGTTTAATTTTGAGCTTGCATGCTTTCAGACTAAGTATCTCTGTCCCAGTTTCTGCCATACTGTAGCTTTTTCATTTGATTACCTGTCTGGCATCCAAAGGAATTTTAGTTTGCAACCCACTGCTGAAGTCATGTGTTTTCTAGGAAAATTAGGTGTGGTAAATAAGTTTTATCTTGTAAACCAACTTGGATTCTGTTTGAGACTTTATGCCTAGGGAGCTGCCTTATAAAAAGGGGTTCTTTCCCTTATGAGCCCTCCAGTACAGCAGGAAAAAACCTTGTGATTGAACATTAGTGTCTGCCATGAATGCAAAGAAGGGGAGGAGTTGCATGTGTAAACCATTGTTTATAATAACTGTGCTTCTCAGTTCTAGTCCCTTCAAGAATTTCATTCCTAGACCCGCCTTTTCTCTACTTCCCCAGGGTATCATTGAACCTTTACAAATATTGTTCCAAGGACGTGGAGTCTTTATGAAGTATAAGCATCTCATGCAAAAATATGGGACTATGACTTTTAGAAATTATTACTCTAATTCAACCTCAGTTGGAATCCATATGATACACTTAATTATCAAATGTTGTTTTACAACATCCCTAGAGATTCTTCACATATATCATAGCATCTACATTTCCTCCATTCCATTGTTTTGTATGATTAAAAATATATCATTTATTTATTATTATTTTATATTTATATTATTGATATATATTATATATAATCACCAAATTTTATACTTATTCATATTAAATCTCCTCTTGTTTACCCAAGCCCCCATCACCACCCCAGTAATAACTCACCGAATCCTCTTATGTTCATCTAAGTTATTTGCTATCTCTCCTACTCTTGCATTATCTGTCAATATGATTATCAGTAATTATTATTTAAGGATTTTCAGCTGCAAACAGAAGTCTATAATCCATTTTTAGGTTTTTTTTTTAATATGTTGTGAGGAGCTGTCTAGTTTTACTGGCACCACTTGTTGACGAGACTCATTCATTGTATATTCTTGCCTCCATTGACACAGATTAATTTACCATAGGTGCATGGGGTTTTTTCCCCTAGACTCTGTATTATATTCTGTTGATCTTTGTGTCTGTTTTTATGCCCGTATCACACTGTTTTGATTACTGTACCTTTGTAGTATAGTTAGAAGACAGAACAGGTGATACCTGTAGCGTAGTTCTTTTTCTTCAAGATAACTTTGGCTATTCAGAGCCTTCTGTGGTTCCATATAAACTTGAGGATTGCTTCTTGTAGTTCTGTGCAAAATGTCATGAGTATTTTGATAGAGGTTGCATTAAATCTATAGATTCTTTGGGGTACTGTGGTCATTTTAGCAATAGTAATTATTTCAAATCAAGAACATGGGATATTTTTCCACTTCTTTGTATCATCTTTAATTTCCTTCATCAGTGTTTTTAATTTTCAGGCTATAAGTCTTTCACCTCCTTGGTTAAGTTTATTCCTAGGTATTTTATTATTTCTGATGGGATTTTTAATGGGACTAATTTTTGTACTTTATCTTTCTGATAGTGCATTTTTATTGAAAAGCTACAAATTAAAGATCTAAATATAAGACCTGAAACCACAAAACTCCTAGAAGAGAACATAGGCAGAACACTCTTTGACATAAATCACATTATATTTTGGATCTATTTAGATGGTGGAATTTTATTCAGCCATTAAAAATAATGAAATTCTGCCATTTGAAGCAATACAGATAGACCTAAAGAGTATTATGCTTATGAAGTAAGTCAGACCGAGAAAGAAAAATACTGGGGCATCTAAAAAATATAACAAATGAATTTATATAGCAAAATGGAAACAGACTCACAGATATAGAAAGTAAATGAACAGTTACCAATGAACAGAGGAAAAGGAGGAAGGACAAGATAGAAGTATGGAATTAAGAGATGCAAAGTACCGTGTATGAAAAAGGCAACCAGAATGTGTTATACAGCATGGGAAACTATAGCTATTATTTGGTTATTTGTTTTAATGGAATCTGTAAAAGTACTGGATCACTGTGTTATACACCTGAAACTAATATAATATTATAAATAAATTATACATCAATTAAAATCACAAGTCTAAGTCAGACTCGTTTAATTAACAGGAGACTTTGGCTCATATAACAAAAGTGCAGGGGTAAGCCAGGCTCTGGAGCTGGATGTTTCAGTCATGTTATGTTACCAAGGACTCACGGCCTTTCCATGCTTCATTCGACAGCAGTGTCATCTTCATTCCAAGGCTTAATGTCCGTCCTTGTAATCATAGGATGCCTGCCAGAGCATTCTAGGCTTCATGCCATCACAGTCACATATCAGACAGGATACATCTTCTTCTCCACTGGCAGTCTCCCAGAAGCCCCCCAGAAAATGTCCTACTGGACCACACCAGCCCACCTTCTTCTCACATCACTGTGACTGAGTGTCTTAAGCCAGGACTGTGAACTAATCATTGGCAAAGAATATGGCAAGGATTGATTTCACCAATCAAGTCCAACTCCTCAAAATGTGGTCAGAGTATAAGTCCCTAAGCCTTTCACAAAGTTGCTGGTATACAATGAATATTAGGGAGACAACACCATTGACCGTTATACTGGCCTCTTTAATCCTTATGCGAGTCATTGATGAGACAAAAGACTTTTGTATATGTTTTTCCTTCTCCCTGAAACATCTTTCCCTGAGGATGATCTCCCACACCCACCTTGCATTTTACCAGGTTCAGTTTTAGTGACCTTTCAGCTCCCATTCAAGATGGCATTTTCCCCATAACGCTTTCCCTAAGATTCTGTTACACTCTCTTTCTCTTTTAGGCACAGCTTTATCACCATATAGAACTCCAAACCTGCCACAGTATTCATAATATGTACAGGATGTATCACTCCCTACTGTTAGTGCTCTCATCTCCCTTGGTCTCCCCCAAAATTGCAAGTGTCTTGAATGTCCAACCATGTCTGGCATTGTGACATCTACACAGTGACACCCCCAATGTGTAGCCCAAACACCTGCTACAGAGAACAGTATCACTAAATAATATTGAATGAAAATATGTTGAATAAGAATTGCTTTTGAATTTTGTCCCCACCCCACCACCACTAGGATTCTTCTACAATGACTTTAATTCATCAATCAACTTTAAACATAATCGTCCAAACAGATGTCAGTCTACTTAACTGTCCTATCACCTAATCCAAATTTTTGCAAAAAGGTATCCTAGAAGCCTAAGGCTGAACTTCCACTGAAATAGTTTCTTGTTTGCCCACATCTCAAATTTAGCAAATATCAGAAATTGAGATTCGTTTCTGGGACTGGTGCTCAGTAAATCGATACTGGTTTCCTGAAATTACTGATGTGTTTCTTTTCTTCTGTTCCTATAGGTCTGCAATGTATCTGTTCATTAATAAAATAAATAGGGGGATTGAATGTGGTATCATGAATCTAAGTCAAATATTCTTAGCCTTTGGAGGAGTGGAAGGTCAGATTAGCTCAGATAAATAGTAGAAGCAACATTTTGTCATGTTGCCAACTGTGTCTGGATTGTGGTTTGTCCTTTTCATTAGTGTTCCTTTCCAGGTATTGATTATCAGCCCCACTCCCCTCAGATTCTTGACATTCCAACTTTGGTTACACTGGGGGAAATTCAAAAGCATATGAGTAATGTATGTTTTTCTTTTGTTATAAAAGTCTTCTTGAATTTTTCTCAGAAAGACTAATTTCTTATGGTATAAATTGAAATTACATATTTCTACAAGACAATGCAGGAGGAAAGAAAAGAAACCAGGAAAAGCAATGTTTTACACGAAGCCAATAAAAAGGAGACAGATTAGCTCTAAATCAACTTGCAGTGTGTCAGAGAAGTAAATTTAACTGCTCAGACTCACAGAGGGAGAATTCATCTTTGTCTTTGTGGTTTAGGAAGATTTTGACAAGAAATTTAATAACATGAAAGAATAAGGGTGATACTACACAGTGGTTTATTTCATGAAAAAGAGAATGAGAAAGTCACTAGATATTAAGTCATTGTTCTCAGTTCATTGTTTCTAATTCATTGCATCTATTCATAAAAACAATCTTCACTGAGTCTCCATGACTTCGGCATTTGGAACAGAAATAGAAGGAGAGAAAGAGTTCCCCCAGAGCTCTGCACTGAACATTTGAGGTCATAAATGGAAAAGCAGGACATTAAAAATGCTACACCATGAACACAAAGCCTTCCTATATGTTGAAATGAAAAATAAATTAATTCCAGATTTTCTTATTGTAATATTGTAAAATTTTTGATAGGCTTGTCAAATATTTACCTTTCCTCAGGTACTCCTGTTATGAGGTCTTACAACATACACCTGTCATGTTGCCAGTCCTGTACTCTGTACAGGAACAAACACAGGGAGGAGATGGCCATCTACAAGCCAAGAGAGAAGACAGTAACACATCCTTCTCTCACAGCCTTCAGAAGGATCAACCTCTGTCAGTACCTTAATCTTGGGAAGATCACCCAGAGAAGGAAATGGCAACCCACTCCAGTATTCTTGCCTGGAAAGTCCCACAGACAGAGGAGTCTGGTGGGCTACAGTCCATGGGGTCACAAAGAGCCGGACATGACTTAGTGACCAAACAACAACGATGATAGACTCCAGAACGGTGAGGTTTTAAATTTCTGTTGTTTAAGCCATGAAATTAAAAGACGCTTACTCCTTGGAAGGAAAGTTATGACCAACCTAGATAGCATATTCAAAAGCAGAGACATTACTTTGCCAACAAAGGTCCATCTACTCAAGGCTATGGTTTTTCCTGTGGTCATGTATGGATGTGAGAGTTGGACTGTGAAGAAGGCTGAGCGCCGAAGAATTGATGCTTTTGAACTGTGGTGTTGGAGAAGACTCTTGAGAGTCCCTTGGACTACAAGGAGATCCAACCAGTCCATTCTGAAGGAGATCAGCCCTGGGATTTCTTTGGAGGGAATGATGCTAAATCTGAAACTCCAGTATTTTGGCCACCTCATGCGAACAGTTGACTCATTGGAAAAGACCCTGATGCTGGGAGGGATTGGGGGCAGGAGAGAAGGGGATGACAGCGGATGAGATGGCTGGATGGCATCACTGACTCGATGGACGTGAGTTTGAGTGAACTCCGGGAGTTGGTGATGGACAGGGAGGCCTGGCGTGCTGCAATTCATGGGGTCGCAAAGAGTCGGACAGGACTGAGCGACTGAACTGAACTGAAGCCATTCACTCAGTGGTACACTGTTACAGAAGCCCTAGCAGACTCATCTAGCAGGTCAAGAAAATTGGTTTCCCACATGTTCACCTTTGGTCTCCCTCTTTTACTAAGTCATTCCCCTTCATTGTAATCCCAACATTTTCTTTTTGCCATGAGGGTGGGCATCCTCTAGGAAATGGTTCAGAGTTACCAAAACCTTGCTCTAGTCCACCCGGACTCATGGCCAGTCAAATGCACTATGATGATCACTTTTTGTGGCCAGGTGAAGCCTGTCTTTACCCAATAAAATGGCTTTAATCCAGGCAAGAAGGACAATTAATTAAATTAATTTCATTGGTCCTTTTGGATAGAAATAAGCAAAAGTTTAACATAATTTTTCATGATGTAATTAATTTATAGTAGTATAGTGTCTAAATCTTTTAAAATTAGCTTCATGTGAAAGAATTAAAATTAAGAATTGAAGAATAGTTTTCATTCTCCTGGATTTAGCTGGGTTGATTTAGGTAGAACCAGGTAGTAAACCTGTTCACTTCTTACTATAGGAGAAAAACTATCTCCAGGGCCCTACCTTGAATGGAAGAAACAGATGAACCAACACTACGGATTCTGATCTTGAATTAAAATTCCATTTTGTGTACATCAAATGGACTAAGGATTCAGTAGCCCTGAATTCATGATTTTTCAGCTGTTCAGATTTGACACAAATGGGCAGGTACCTGGGTATTTGGTTAACACATAAGGATGAGTAATTTTCCAGCAAAGCAGCAGTTTCCTAGTAGAAATTAACTAAAAGGTGTCTGTTTCCATTAATATGTGTATTTGCTTCTTTGGCTGCATGCATTTCATTTTCCCTCAGGTATTACTTCTTTCAATATTTCTTGACTGAGTTCAGTTTGATTTCTGACACTTTGGCAGCATTAGTTCAAGAGATGAATGCAGCTAATTTGGTAGATAAAATTGTAATCTCTCCAGTGTTGTCAATTTTTGAAAGGTAATCTAAGATGATGTCTTTATCCTATAAGTTATTTTGTCTAGATTTGACTAAAGCCAGCTTTGAGCAGTTGATTATATTCTCTCATCTCATCTACTCTAGGCTCAGACCAATGACATAGGCTCTAAGTGTGGGAAAGAATATACTTCTAAAATTTTTGTGATATGTCATTAGCTATTAATTTGCCAGTCCAACAGAGTGTTCATGAAGTTGCTAATGAGTGAACTTAGCTTTCTTCTTTGACGTTTGCCTTACTTTGTTCTCCTTGGCCCAGCAGAAAACTCTGTGGCCATGATTTTTGAAGCACTGGGAAATACAATCTTTGAGAGTGAACTCTTTTGACTCCAAACCAAATTCCATTCCCCAAAGTAAACTTGATATCAGCCTAAGCAGGTGCCAGCCACTGGAATTTGACTCTAATAAATGTATTTATTAAATTGTAGGTTTGGTGCAGAAGCCATTAGAAAATAATCTAAATTAGTTGTCTATCACTTTTAAGAAATTATATAAATACACACATACTCCACTCCTTTGGAGCTCACTAATGCTTAAATTGTTTATTCTCTTCATCTTGAAAGATTCTGTTTACACAAATGAGTTTAAATATTTTCACTTCAACCCTGGGCTTTTTTAATTTGAATCAGTAATGAACTTACTCATCCTTACATGTTACCAAAAGGAAAATCTCCCCCGCGTCTGTGGACATGACCTCCTCATACTAGTCCGGGGCAGAACTGCCTAGACTTTCTCAGCTTTAACCTTTAATGTGGCACAGGCACCCTGAGCCCTGCATGCATGATGAATGGGATCTCTGGCCCCGTCTAAAAACGAGTTTGTGTCGGCAGGAAGATTTAGTACCCCCTGTGCACTCTCAAGATAAAAAATCATCTGGGCTTGTGGGAGCAATTTGTCTAAGAAGAGTAATTTTAGAAATTCTTGCAATGACTTTAGAGGGGCTGAATTCATAGTGGTTTCCCCTTGATTTTATTTCCAACACCTGTTCTTCATGAACAAGCATAATTTGAAGCTGAGGTAATGGGAACCCACGGATGCACAGAACATACAGAGCTGACTCTTGTCCTTTCCGTGGCTCCTCTCCCCAGACTGCGTGTGAGCCCGGGTGTGTATTAGGAACAGTTGCTAACTGTATTTTCAAAATCGCAGTCCCTATTATGAAGCGCTCTCAGTGTGATAAGTCTAACTGATAAATTACTAAAACAAAAATAGAAAATTGATAGTTGCAGTAACTTTCTTTAGTGCACAGCTGGTGCGAGCATCTTGTTCTCACATCTGTGTGTTAGCGGTCTGCCCCCGCCCCCACCACTGCAGGCACCTCTTTTCTTCTTGGAAGTAAATTTCTTTGCCAAAAATCTGTTTGTTTGTTCTGCTCAACAAATGGCACATGTTCTTATTAATGAGCTCTCTTCCAGTTTTTATAGGAAGATTTTCAGACATCTCTTCCTTTTACATAGCCTTTTGGCCAGTCTTAACGGCATAACTGTACGTTTTCTCCAGATGAGCGGTGTTGTGGGGAGAGTTTGTCTCTGGTCTCCTTGCCATTTTTTCTCAATAGCAAACACTGTAAACATTTAGTCTGTTCAGTTTGTCCTGGCCAGTCTTAGGCCAAGTGGAAGAGTGTTTGAGAACGCAAAATCTGCACTCATGCAGATCTGAGTTATGTCTGTTGCATGTATGGTCTCAGGACCACTCCGTCTCTCCTGGGGCTCAGGGTTCCCATCTCCAACAGAACAATGGTGACACTTGGTAAATACAGAATGCGGGAGAATATTCATTTAGCCTGAGTCTAGGCCACTACAACAAAGACATCTGACACTAACCCAGTGGCTTAAGTATAGGAGAAGTTTCTATCTTCCACACATCTGAGTCTAAAAGGAACATTCCAGATTGGTGGGTAACACCACCCCATACAACAAAATCACTCAGAGCTCTTTTTTAAAATTTGTATTGGAATAGAGCTGATTTACAATGTTACGTTAGTTTCAGATGTGCAGTAAAGTGAGTCTTTCATATGTATACGTATATCTACTCTTTTTGAGATGTTCTCCCCATATATGCTATTACAAAGTATCGTGTAGCGTTCCCTGGGCTATACAGTAGGTCCTTATTAGGTATCTATTTTATATGTAGTTTTATATACAGTAATGGGTATATGTCAATCCCAATCTTCCAATTTATGCCTTCCCCCTTTATCTCCTGGTAACCGTAGGTTTATTTTCTACATCGTAATTCTATTTTTGTTTTGTAGATAAGTTCATTTGTACCTTTTCTTTTAGATTCCACATGTAAACAGCATCATATGTTATTTGTTTTTCTCTGTCTGACTTACTTCACTTCGTATGATAATTTCTAGGTCCATTGATGTTGTCTCAAATGACATTATTTTGTTCTTACATCTGAGTGGTATTCTATTCTATATATGTGCAACGTCATCTTTATCCCTTCCTCTGATGATGGACATTTAGACTGCTTCCATGCCCTGGCTATTGTAAATAGTGCTACAATGAACATTAGGATGCAAGTATCTTTTCAAAGCATGTATTCCTCCTGATATATGTGTGCCAAGGGGTGGGATGGTTGCATCGTATGGTAGCTCTGTTTCCAGTTTTTTAAGGAATGTCCATACTGTTCTCCATAATGGCTGTACCAGTTTATATTCCCACCAATAGTTTAGGAGGGTCTGCTTTTCTCCACACCCTTTCCAGCTTTTATTGTTTGTAGATTTGTTGATGATTGCCATTCTGATCATGTGAGGTGATACCTCATTGTAGTTTGACTCGCATGTCTCTAATAATTAGTGATGCTGAGTGTCTTTTCACATGTTTCTTAACCATCTGTATGGCTTTGAAAAATGTATATCTAGGTCTTCCACCCACTTTTTAATTGGGATGTTTGCTTTTCTTGATATTGAGCTGCATGTGCCATGCATATATTTTGGAGATTAAACCCTTGTCAGTTGCTTCATTTGCAAATATTTTATCCCATCCTGAGAGCTGTTTTTTTTTTTTTTTTCATTTTGTTTATGGTTTCCTTGGTCTTCATTGGGCTTCCCTGGTAGCTCAGTTGGTAAAGAATCTGCCTGCAATGCAAGAGACCTCAGTTCAATTCCTGGGTCAGGACACTCCCCTGGAGAAGGGATAGGCTATCCACTTCAGTATTCTTGGGTTTCCCTTGTGGCTCAGCTGATAAAGAATCCGCCCGCAATGAGGGAGACCTGGGTTTGATCCCTGGGTTGGGAAGATCCCCTGGAGAAGGGAAAGGCTACCCTCTCCAGTATTCTGGCCTAGAGAATTCCATGGACTGTATTCCTGTTGCTCTGCTATTCCCTAGAACTTTGTTTTTATCACTAGAGTCCAGGCTGGGTTTTGATGGGTCTAGCTTTCACTTTTCCCTTTCATGCATTGGAGAAGGAAATGGCAGCCCACTCCAGTGTTCTTGCCTGGAGAATCCTAGGGACGGGGGAGCCTGGTGGGCTGCCCTCTATGGGGTCGCACAGAGTTGGACTCAACCGACGCAAATTAGCAGCAGCAGCTTACTGAAAGGAATACAGAACATCAAGGAAACTTGACTGTGGTCTTACAGCACATATTGCTTCTACTCACATTCCACTAGAGTAGATACAGTCACATGACCACAATTAACTGCAACGCAAGTTGGAAAATGTAGTCTTGCATGGGCCCAGGAATATGGAAGACACGGTAAGATGGAGAATTAGAACATTCCACCACAACTGCAATAGACTCTATCTCAAAACACATGAAAAGATGCTCAACATCACTCATTATCAGAGAAATGCAAATCAAAACCACTATGAGGTACCATTTCACGCCAGTCAGAATGGCTGCAATCCAAAAGTCTACAAGCAATAAGTGCTGGAGAGGGTGTGGAGAAAAGGGAACCCTCTTACACTGTTGGTGGGAATGCAAACTAGTACAGCCACTATGGAGAACAGTGTGGAGATTCCTTAAAAAACTGGAACTAGAACTGCCTTATGATCCAGCAATCCCACTGCTGGGCATACACACTGAGGAAAACAGAATTGAAAGAGACACGTGTACCCCAATGTTCATCGCAGCACTGTTTATAATAGCCAGGACATGGAAGCAACCTAGATGTCCATCAGCAGATGAATGGATAAGAAAGCTGTGGTACATATACACAATGGAGTATTACTCAGCCATTAAAAAGAATACATTTGAATCAGTTCTAATGAGGTGGATGAAACTGGAGCCTATTATACAGAGATTATACAGAGAGTAAGCCAGAAAGAAAAACACCAATACAGTATACTAATGCATATATATGGAATTTAGAAAGATGGTAACAATAACCCTTTGTACGAGACAGCAAAAGAGACACTGATGTATAGAACAGTCTTTTGGACTCTGTGGGAGAGGGAGAGGGTGGGATGATTTGGGAGAATGACATTGAAATATGTATAATATCATATATGAAATGAGTCACCAGTCCAGGTTCGATGCACGATACTGGATGCTTGGGACTGGTGCACTGGGACAACCCAGAGGGATGGTATGGGGAGGGAGGAGGGAGGAGGGCTCAGGATGGGGAACACGTGTATACCTGTGGCAGATTCATTTCGATATTTGGCAAAACCAATACAATATTGTAAAGTTTAAAAATAAAATTAAATTTAAAAAAATCCTTAGAAGATTAAATTAAATCACACATATTTGTGCCTGGCAAATACATACAAGTCCATATTTTCATAATAGCAGTATCTGATAAAATCAAATGCCAGGATGAAGAAAGACTACTGGTTGACTTGATTTCACTTAATCCCAGCACTAATAAGACCCACTTCTCACAGGAAACTAGTCTGTGTCACAGTGTCCACTGGTCTGGATCCTTGGGAGGTAGCTCTCTGCTTGGTTTTCCAATATGGTTGGAATCCTACTTCCAGTATGGCTTGGAATCTATTTCATTTCTCTGCTAGGTTAAGACACTTCCCTCTCTCTGTAGTTCTTGATAGTTTTCTTCAGGATATGGACCCTGCTTTCTCAACCCTGAGCATCTAATTGGGCTCCCACCTCCCTGTGGACCACCAAGTATGGATTAGGATGAAAACTAGCAGAGCACCTTCTTTGCTCTCTTATCCTGTCACCTCATATAGCTCATCTTACTGCAGTTGTTTGCTTACCTGTCTGCCTTCTGCCCCAAACTATGAATGTTCCAAGAACTTTGAAATTAGATATGCCTCATTTATCATTATACCCTCAATTGACATCAGAAAGCACTCAATAATTATCTGAATGAATGAAGAAAAAAAACTGAAAAATATCTCTAGAAAGTCAATATATCAGTTAGATTTCTTGGACATAAGTAACTGAAGCTGACAGTGGACAGATTGAAATAGGGGAAAAAAATGATTGTAAAAGGTTAATATGTAGGAAGTCCCAGGATTATTGAGCACATGTAAAAAGGTGGGCCTGAGGCCAAGTGACCAGGGCAGCACCCAGATCCACACTGGAAATGGGTTAGAGGTGAGAAATGGTACCACCACTGACTATGACACTACATTTGCATTGCTGCCACTTCTGTGCTCAGAAATAGCATGTTGATCTTGAAATAACCATCAGACCATGCATGGTTGTTTTTGGTTGAGGCTTTATCTTGTGCCAGTACCCTACCTGCAAGGGGCTTTGTAGTATCTTGGTGTGATTCAGTATCTGCTGCCCCCCGCCCAGGATTCATAGAAGGAAAGTTCACCAACAAATACAAGAAGCACCATTTGGCAAATGTCAGTTGGCCAAAAAGGAAGATAATCACTTATTATATGCAAATTACCTATTGCTGTTTTAATGCTCTGATTCCATCCAGAGAAATTTGACCTAAGACAGAAAGGATTAAAGCATACCATACCTTATCATACAAAATTTTTTTTTCCAAATCCTGTCTTGCTTTCTCTTAATCTGTCACCACTGTGTGCAGGCACATTTCTGAATGGTTTCTTCATCATTTTATTTATCATGTTGTCAGCCATATTTTACACTTCTCTAGACACAGAAAAGAATTGCACAAAAATTTCTCAAACTGTACTGCTTTATTAAGACAAGAGTTTGTTTATATACAAGAGATTAAGGAGGGTACTAAGCCTTAGGGCTGTGGTACATTTCCTCTGTGAAAGGACAAGAGCCATAATCTGTATTTGTATATTTATACCCTTGTTTAGTGTCTTTTTTCCCCACAGAATGCAAATTTTGTAAAGGTAAGGTCAGAGGTGTTTGGGTTTTGTTTTCTTGTTTGTTTGTTTTTTTACTATTGTATCCCTGGAACACTTTATAATGAATGGTAAGCATCCAATAAATACTTGTTGAATGAATGAGTATATGAGTAGAGGCTTAGCCCATAAGTTAACATTCTGACCTGTTTTTTCCTCTTCTTCATGCATCAGTGGTCTTTATGTATTATCTTTCTATAGAGTAGGATAAGGAGACTATAGGAATCCATGAAGAACCTAAGTCCTTGTACTCTCTATCTTTAACTAAATGCCTAACGCCCGATGTCTCCAATTATAAAATTTCCTTCAGTCAATAAAACCCTCATCCTCTTACTTCTGTTAATCTTAACCTCAGACTCCTCTTTGGTCCCATAACCACACTGAGTTGTTTTATTTCGTCATCACCTTTGTCAGTTCTTGACTGTTCAGTCTCTTCTACAGCCATCATTTCACAGCTTTCTTATGAGTTTACTGTATTGAATAATAGCCCCCTAAAATTTATGTCCTCTTAGAATCTCAGAATGTGACCTTATTTGGAAATACAGTCTTTATATATGTTATCGAGTTAAGATGGGGTTCGTATTGGATTAGGGTGGACCATAAGTCCAATGACTGATGTCCTAATAAGAGAGAAATCTAGAAACACAGACTTACAGTAAAGAAGGCCATGTGAACAGAGATTGGAGTTATTCTGCCACTAACCAAGGGATTCTAAGGATTGCTGGCCACCACCAGAAGATAGGAAGAGGCAAGGAAGGATTCTTTTCTAGGATCTTGGGAGGGAGCCCTGCCAACACCTTGATTTCAGACTTCAGCCTCCTGTACTGTGAGAGTATAAATTTCTATTGTTTTATAGCAACGATTCATGGAACTTTGTTAAGACGACCCTAGGAAATAAATACCCTAGCCCTGAAGTCCCTTACCACTTTCTCAGTCATGACAGCCATCCTCAATCCCAAGTCTTTTCCAATTTTTGCCCCTGGTTCTTGTTAGCTATAAAATTTGCTTTAAAAAGTCACAAAGAAGGCCATCCTTGGCCTTCACCCCATTTTCCCACCTAACATACCATCTTACTCCACTAAAATACCTGCCTCCCCAAAACTGATTCCTTACATCTAGAACCACTCCCTTTTCACTAACTCCTTTTTGTAAACTTACCCTTAAAAATCTTCCCAATGGCCCTATTACTTCTAAGGCAATAGAGGTAATAGGGCCATTGCTGTCTCCCTCATGAAAGACTTAAAAGAATAAACAAACATGCTTTCCCTACATTCAGTGACCTCTCATCCCTCAAAAACAGGTCTGTATATACTTCTTATATTAATTGACATCTCAAGGTGATGGCACCCCACTCCAGTACTCTTGCCTGGGGAATCCCATGGACGGAGGAACCTGGTAGGCTGCAGTCCACGGAGTAGCTAAGAGTCAGACACGACTGAGCGACTTCACTTTCACTTTTCACTTTCATGCATTGGAGAAGGAAATGGCAACCCACTCCAGTGTTCTTGCCTGGAGAATCCCAGGGATGGGGGAGCCCGGTGGGCTGCCATCTATGGCGTTGCACAGAGTCGGACACAACTGAAGCGACTTAGCAGCAGCAGCTGTGGGATTTGGCCATATTGAGCTCTTATGAATTTCTTCCTAAACCCTTTCTCATACATCACATTCTGGGACTTTATGTTGTTCTGCTCTCTTCCCTCATTTACTATCACTTCTTTTCAAATTTCTCTGCCTCCTGCTTATACCTCTTCAAATAGACACTCACTGAAGTCTGGCATTTCACCTTCTCTTACCATTTCCCTTGATGATCATGTTTGTTTTCCCAAATTCCTCTATCCCCTCTGTTTTGTATATCACATGCTTTGGAACACCCCGAATACACGTTTTAATGAATAAACAAATAAACACCAAATCTATATCTTTCAGACCCATGCATTTCTAAGCACTAGTTTTATCTATTGTATTTTTATTTATAAAGCTAGTTTTATTGTGTATCTCTAATGCTTAATATAGATCTGTGTTCTTTATGTGCTGAGTTAATAAATAAATGAATGAATGATTCACTGTTTCTACACAAATAGCCACTTTGTACAGAAAATTCAGTAAATTCAGCAATGAATGTATTTCCCCTTATGTACCCACAGCCAATATTGTCCTTTCAATATTTCCCCAACCATAAAGTGCCGTACCAGTATTTGGGATCCTTTTCATTTCCTCTCTTTTTCTTACACTCTGTCAGTTTCCATAGTCTTTTGAGTTCCACATCTATGGAATGTTTCAAATCCCTTTTTTTCCAGTCCCAAATCTCATACTCTGGAATGGCATTCATTTCTCTAGTGTTTTCCACATTCATTTTCATCCATCCTGAACCTCATAATTATAACCCAAATGTTCATTCCTTCTTTCTTCCTATCCAACCCCTCTAGTAGAATAGCAGTTCTGTTAAGAATATCAGCTGGACTCAAATTGAACCCCTTCTCTGCTGTTTCTCATCTGTAAAATGAGAGGAAACATATAGTATTGGGTTAGCCAAAAAGTTCATTCAGGTTTTTCTGTAACATCTAACAGAAAATTCAAATAAACTTCTTGACCAACCCAATGCCTGTCTTACAGGTGTGAAGCACAGCATCTGGCATATAGAGTGTTCAGTAAATATGAGGAATCATGCAAATGACAATGTGATCCTGGTGGCAGCACCAATAGCAGCTCTAGAGCCTGTCTCCATCCACTGTGGCTCATCTCATAATCTTTCAGAAACTCCTGAAAGCATACATCTAATGAGCAAATGTTGACAGTCAGCGCTATGTATCCTGTGAGTAAGAAAACAAATGACAGGAATTCACCAGACAGAAAGATGCTAAAACCAACATCAGAGAAATTTTTTTGGAATACAGAGAGAAAGTTCCTATTTAAAAGGTCAGCCCTGTACCTGACATTCTAGCTGAGCTCTTTCGATCCTAAAAGATGATGCTGTGAAAGTGCTGCACTCAATATGCCAGATTTGGAAAACTCAGCAGTGGCCACAGGACTGGAAAAGGTCAGTTTTCATTCCAGTCCCAAAGAAAGGCAATGCCAAAGAATGCTCAAACTACCACACAATTGCACTCATCTCACACAGTAGCAAAGTAATGCACAAAATTCTCCAAGACAGGCTTCAGCAATACGTGAACTGTGAACTTCCAGATGTTCAAGCTGGATTTGGAAAAGGCAGAGGAATCAGAGATCAAATTGCCAACATCCCTTGGATCATAAAAAAAGCAAGAGAGTTCCAGAAAACATCTACTTTTGCTTTATTGACTATGCCAAATTTGACTGTGTGGATCACAAGAAACTGTGAAAAATTCTTAAAGAGATGGGACTACCAGACTACCTGACCTGCCTTTTAAGAAATCTGTATGCAGATCAGGAAGCAACAGTTAGAACTGGACATGGAACAACAGACTGGTTCCGAATAGGAAAAGGAGTACGTCAGGGCTGTATATTGTCACCCTGCTTATTTAACTTATATGCAGAGTACATCATGAGAAATTCTGGGCTGGATGAAGTACAAGGTGAAATCAAGATTGCCAGGGGAAATATCAATAACCTCAGGTATGCAGATGACACCACCCTTACAGCAGAAAGCGAAGAAGAATTAAAGAGCCTCTTGATGAAAGTGAAAGAGGAGAGTAAAAAGTTGGCTTAAAACTCAACATTCAGAAAACAAAGATCGTGGCATCTGGTCCCATCACATCATGGCAAATAGATGGGGAAACAGTGACAGACTTTATTTTTCTGGGCTCCAAAATCACTGCAGATGGTGACCGAAGCCATGAAATTAAAAGACGCTTACTCCTTGGAAGAAAAGTTATTACCAACCTAGACAACATATTAAAAAGTAGAGACATTACTTTGTCAACAAAGGTCCATCTAGTCAAGGCTATGGTTTTTCCAGTAATCATGTATGGATGTGAAAGTTGGGCCATAAAGAAAGCTGAGCACTGAAGAATTGAAGCTTTTGAACTGTGGTGTTGGACAAGACTCTTGAGAGTCCCTTGGACTGCAAGGAGATCCAACCAGTCCATCCTAAAGAGATCAGTCCTGAATATTCATTGGAAGAACTGATGCTGAAGCTGAAACTCCAATACTTTGGCCACCTGATGTGAAGAACTGACCCATTGTAAAAGACCCTGATGCTGGGAAAGATTGAAGGTGGGAGGTGAAGGGGATGACAGGGGATGAGATGGTTGGATGGCATCACCAATTCGATGGACATGAATTTGAGTGAACTCCAGGAGTTGGTGATGGACAGGGAGGCCTGGCGTGCTGCAGTCCATGGGGTCACAAAGAGTCAGACACAACTGAGCAACTGAACTTAACACGACTGTACTTGACATAGATAAACATTCAATAAATGAAAAAATCTGAGAATATTTAGAGACATGTGAGTTGCAGTACTAAAATGAGGATGTATTCTTGTGGTAACAACACATGGAAATTGGAACAGACATTAAAACCATTCTCCCTTACTTAAACCCGCAACAGAATCATATTTTCCTGCACTCTTAAAGTGAGGCGAGTGTAAAAAGTGTTTTCTGACCAGGGAAGTGTGAGCCAAAATGACCGCTTGTAGACAGAAACATTTAACCGCCAATGTTCAGTTTTCTGAAATCCCTCTGCCAAGCAGAATCTCTCTCTTTACTTTCAGTAGAGATCTAATGAGAATTAGAAATAAATGTTTGTTTTCTTAAGCCACTGAGATTTGGAGTTCCTTTTATCACAGCATGGGCTTCCCTGGTGGCGCAGTGGTAAAGAATCTGCCTGACAATGCAGGAAACACAAGAGACATAGGTTCGATCCCTTGGTTGGGAAGATCCCCTAAAGAAGGGAATGGCAACCCATTCCAGTATTCTTGCCTGGAAAATCCCATGAACAGAGGACTCTGAGGGGCTACAGTCAGACATGACTGAGTGACTAAACCACCATTACCACAGCATAACTCAGCCTATTCTTACTGTTAGGGGCCAATAGCCAGGGTCAGGGAGGAATTCTATATATATATCCAGAGAACTATCTAAACTTCCTTCCCACGTTTGAGTACTTTTTAAAGTTTTTTCCTTAATTATTTTTTATTGGAGTATAGTTGATTTACAGTGTTGAGTGACTTTCTGCTTTACAGCAAAGTGAATCAGTTATTCCTACACATACCCTCTTATTTAGATTCTGTTCCCATATAGTTCATTACAGAGTATTTAATGGAGTTCCCTGTGCTAGTCCATAGATTCTTAGTAGCTCTGTATTCTCTCTATAGTAGTGTGTATATGTCGATTCCAATCTGCCTATTTATCCCTCCCCTCTCCTTTCCCCACTGGTGACCAGAGTTTGTTTTCTATCTCTGTGACAGAAATAGATTTTGTAAATAAGTTCACTTGTACCATTTTGTTCTGTGAATAGGCTCATTTGTACCATTTCTTTAGATTCTACATAGAAGTGATGTCATATGATGTTTGCCTTTGTCTGACTTACTCAGTATGACAGTCTCTAGGTCCATCCATGTAATTGCAAATGGCATTATTTCATTCTTCTTATGGCTGAGTAATATTTCATTATATATATGTACCACATCTTCTTTTTCCATTCCTCCATCAGTGGAGATTTAGGTGAACAGCGATTGTTAATATGAATTATTTAGCAAAATACTTCTGGTTTTCCCTTTAATTTCTTCCTTCACATACACATTTTCACTATTCCCTCTACCTCAAAAGGTATTCTAAAACAATCATCATTCCTTTATCTGCATATCTGAATTGTATCCATCATTTGGGGTCCAACCATAAATTCTCTCTCTCTCTAAAAAAAACTTCTAACCCTTCCCACCTGGAAGTTACATCCACTTTTCTGATGTCCCCATGGCATTTTATGTATACCTCCCTAATTTACTCTTTAGTTTTTAAATTTTGCACTCTTTATACACACACACACACACACACACACACATATATATATGTATATATATATTAATCCTTAGTAGATTGAAGCTTTTTGACTGTTTGATCCATGACTTTGATGTCTTATCCTGGGTGATTTAACAGATTGTCCTGGCCTTGGTAAGTCCTTATAGATAATTATGATACCTGATAATGATGATGAAATAAAGTTTTTATTTTTAACTGCATGACAAGACTTGGCAGTTTGTAGTACAAGAAATAAACTGTGCTAAGATTTTTAAAAGATATTCTGATTTGTAGGAAACCTAACTTCTTATTACCATTCTCTTTCAAATTTTGAGACAATTGAGAAATTGCCCCAGAAATGAGTGGTAGTGGTAAAACTGGATTGGATAATGTCATTTGGATCGAAGGTCAAAATGGGACTTCCTGCAACAAGATCTCTGCTGCTGCTGCTGCTGCTGCTAAGTCGCTTCGGTCATGTCCGACTCTGTGCGACCCCATAGACGGCAGCCCACCAGGCTCCCCTGTCCCTGGGATTCTCCAGGCAAGAATGCTGGAGTGGGTTGCCATTTCCTTCTCCAATGCATGAAAGTGGAAAGTGAAAGTGATCTCTAGAACTGATTAATTGTACCCACCTAGTCACAGACGTGGCATCTGGGGCCACCCAGGCCTCCCCTGGCTGGGTGGAGATCTTGACCCTGGGGAAATTCCAACACAGTGGCCAGAAACACAGGGGGAAAGGGAGAAGGGTCCTCCCTCCCAGAAGACACTCAGAAACCTGAGCCATAAGAACTGAACTAAATCATAAGCAAAAGAGATGAGAGAACAAAAGGAAGAACACAGAATTCTTCCAGCTTTCCGTGGTTTTAAGGTCAGATTTTTCAGAAACAATACACATGCTCAGAAAAATCGACTTTAGATCATATTTAGAGATCTTACATCCTGGAGTCTCCAAAGATGAATTTTTAAAATATGCCAATTTTGTACTGTTTACTCGTTTACTCAAGTGCAATGTGTGTATTTTGATTAAATAATAGTATGGGGTGGACAACATCATATTGTCTGGAGGTCTTCTGGAAAGCAGAAGCCTTAACTAGGCATCACTGCTTACTGACTGTCCATCCTATCCCGGTAGCCATGGTGGCATATGTGCAAAAGTGAGGGCATATGCTCACACTTGAAATATGTAACATTTTCACGTCTGATAGTACAATCTTTCCATCTGAACCAGAAATCTAAACATCCAGTTTTTCAAAAGAAGAATGTCAACTCTGTAGAGATTTAGCAATCCAGCAAGTAAATAAATGACTTCTCAGATGGGAAAAAAAATATCCTGGCTCTCAATAACATACACTCCATTAAAACTTAGAAGCAGGATGAAAATGTGTTATTGCTCTTATTGTTTGAATTGTGTCTCCTATGGGGGTTTGTAATGCAGTATTTCATATTAGGTCACTTACAAAGAGTTTTCAAATTATTAAAAGTCCACCATTAATAGAGCGGTGGGAAAAGAAGAAGAAAGTGCCCCCTCCCCCTCCAAAGCCCTCCTCCCTCCCCAAAGACCAGCATCTGGAATAAGCCATGCTGTGCTTTCATAAAAAGCTGCTGGAAGCCAGAGAAAAACAAGCCTGATAGAATTAAGAAAAATGGATGTATCCCACTGACCCTGAGTATAGAAGAGAAATGTGGAGAATGTGTGAATTATTAGCACAGTAGAAAAATATTTTATTTAAGACCCACATCTTCACAGCTCTGCCTGAAGGGTTTCACTCAAGCAACAAAAAAAAGTATGGATTCGAAGCTCAGGATACTCAAGAATCCATCATGTTGTGTGTAGAAGAATCATAAAATCACCAGCAAAAAAAGACACAGTGGGAGTCCCAACTTGTAAACCATTAAGCTCCCGGGCATGCATCATACTTCATCCTAAGGGACAAAAGAGGAATTTCAAATGAATTTCCCAGCTCTGTCTATGAAGTGGCTCTGACAGTAGAGTTTTCTCTTAAGAAATCAAGCTCAGGGTTTTATTTTATTTTGTTTTGCATTCACCTTCAATGAGACATGAAATGAGTTTATATTTTAGTTTTAGGTCCTCAAAGTAAAAGGTTGCAAATAAGTCATTGCAATTTGTTACTTATGAAAGAAAGATGGGAAGGAAGGAAAGGAAAAAAAGAAGGGAGGGAAGGAAGGAGGAAGGAAAACAAAATCTGTCTTTGCCCTTAATATAATGAGTGCTTGGACAATTCATGGGCTTCCCTGGTGGCTCAGATGGTAAAGAATCTACCTGCAATGCCAGAGACCCCAGTTCGATCCCTGGGTTGGGAAGATCCCCTGGAGGAGGGCATGGCAACCCACTCCAGTATTCTTGCCTGGATAATTAATGGGCCACCAGGATAAGAGCCATAGCTAAAACTATAATAATATCTGCACTTAATTGAACTCTTTTTTTTCTTTTATAAAGAGTCAATCTACTTAACACTGCTGTGTGCTATATGCGAAAGTTGTTAAGAGTAAATCCTAAGAGTTCTCACTAGGAAAGAAAATATTTCTTTTTCTTTTATTTTGAATATATAAAAGATGATTGGTGTTCACTAAACTCATTGTGATAATCATATCATAATGTAGAAAGTCACATCATTATGCCTTATGCCTTAAACTTACATAGTGCCATATGGCAGTTATAT
Source organism: Bos mutus (assembly GCF_027580195.1). Lineage (NCBI taxonomy): Eukaryota > Metazoa > Chordata > Mammalia > Artiodactyla > Bovidae > Bos > Bos mutus. Next base: position 28,121,544 of record NC_091638.1, read on the forward strand.
CTCAGTAAAACTGGGGGGTGGAGGGGAAGCAGTAAAGAGCAGCCTACATTTGCTCACCTTATTTGCAAACAACCACACCAGTTTAAAACTTGGCGGTAGAGGACACTGGTGATTACAGTGACAAAACATTTTGCTCGTAGTCAAGGAGAAAAACTTCTCCACTGGAGAAGGGAATGGCAAACCACTTCAGTATTCTTGCCTTGAGAACCCCATCAACAGTATGAAAAGGCAAAATGATAGGATACTGAAAGAGGAACTCCCCAGGTCGGTAGGGGCCCAATATGCTACTGGAGATCAGTGGAGAAATAACTCCAGAAAGAATGAAGTGATGGAGCCAAAGCAAAAACAATACCCAGCTGTGGATGTGACTGGTGATAGAAGAAAGGTCCAATGCTGTAAAGAGCAATATTGCATAGGAACCTGGAATGTCAGGTCCATGAATCAAGGCAAATTGGAAGTGGTCAAACAGGACATGGCAGAGTGAACGTCAACATTCTGGGAATCAGCGAACTAAAATGGACTGGAATGGGTGAATTTAACTCAGATGACCATTATATCTACTACTGTGGGCAGGAATCCCTCAGAAGAAATGGAGTAGCCATCATGGTCAACAGAAGAGTCTGAAATGCAATACTTGGATGCAATCTCAAAAACCACAGAATTATCTCTGTTCGTTTCCAAGGCAAACCATTCAATATCACAGTAATCCAAGCCTTTGCTCCAACTAGTAATGTTTAAGAAGCTGAAGTTGAACGGTTCTATGAAAATCTACAAGATCTTTTAGAACTAACACCCAAAAAAGATGTCCTTTTCATTATTGGGGACTGGAATGCAAAAGTAGGAAATTAAGAAACACCTGGAGTAAAAGGCATATTTGGTCTTGGAATACAGAATGAAGCAGGGCAAAGGCTAATAGAGTTTTGCCAAGAGAACTCACTGGTCATAGCAAACACCCTCTTCCAACAACACAAGAGAAGACTCTACATATGGACATCACCAGATGGTCAACACCGAAATCAGACTGATTATATTCTTTGCAGCAAAATTTGGAGAAGCTCTATACAGTCAGCAAAAACAAGACCAGGAGCTGACTGTGGCTCAGATCATGAACTCCTTATTGCCAAATTCAGACTTAAATTGAAGAAAGTAGGGAAAACTACTAGACCATTCAGGTATGACCTAAATCAAATCCCTTAGATTATACAGGGGAACTGAGAAATAGATTTAAGGGACTAGATTTGATAGAGTGACTGATGAACTATGGACAGAAGTTCATGACATTGTACAGGAGACAGGGATCAAGACCATCCCCATGGAAAAGAAATGCAAAAAAGCAAAATGGGTGTCTGAAGAGCCCTTACAAATAGCTGTGAAAAGAAGAGAAGTGAAAAGCAAAGGAGAAAAGGAAGGATATTCCCATTTCAATGCAGAGTTCCAAAGAATAGCAAGGAGAGATAAGAAACCCTTCCTCAGTGATCAATGCAAAGATATAGAGAGAAACAACAGAATGGGGATGGCTAGAGATCTCTTCAAGAAAATTAGAGATACCAAGGGAAGATTTCATGCAAAGATGGGCTCAATGCAGGACAGAAATGTATGGACCTAACAGAAGCAGAAGATATTAAGAAGAGGTGGCAAGAATACACAGAAGAACTATACTAAAAAGATCTTCACGACCCAGATAATCACGATGGTGTGATCACTGACCGAGAGCCAGACATCCTGGAATGTGAAGTCAAGTGGGCCTTAGAAAGCATCACTATGAACAAAGCTAGTAGAGGTGATGGAATTCCAGTTGAGCTATTTCAAATCCTGAAAGATGATGCTGTGAAAGTGCTGCACTCAATATGCCAGCAAATTTGGAAAACTCAGCAGTGGACACAGAACTGGAAAAGGTCAATTTTCATTCCAATCCCAAAGAAAGGCAATGCCAAAGAATGCTCAACTACCGCACAATTGTACTCATCTCACGCTAGTAAAGTAATGCTCAAAATTCTTCAAGCCAGGCTTCAGCAATACGTGAACTGTGAACTTCGAGATGTTCAAGCTGGATTTGGAAAAGGCAGAGGAACCAGAAATCAAATTGCTAACATCCGCTGGATCATGGAAAAAGCAAGAGAGTTCCAGAAAATCATCTATTTCTGCTTTATTGACTATGCCAAAGCCTTTGACTGTGTGGATCACAAGAAACTGTGGAAAATTCTGAAAGAGATGGGAATACCAGAGCACCTGACCTGCCTCTTGAGAAACCTATATGCAAGTCAGGAAACAGCAGTTAGAACTTGACATGGAACAACAGACTGGTTCCAAATAGAAAAAGGAGTATGTCTAGGCTATATATTGTCACCCTGCTTATTTAATTTATATGCAGAGTACATCATGAGAAATGCTGGGTTGGAAGAAGTACAAGCTGGAATCAAGATTGCCAGGAGAAATATCAATAACCTCAGGTATGCAGATGACACCCCCCTTATGGCAGAAAGTGAAGAAGAACTAAAAAGCCTCTTGATGAAAGTGAAAGAAGAGAGTGAAAAAGTTGACTTAAAGCTCAACATTCAGAAAACGAAGATCATGGCATCTGGTCCCATCACTTCATGGGAAATAGATGGAGAAACAATAGAAACAGTGTCAGACTTTATTTTTTTGGGCTCCAAAATCACTGCAGATGGTGACTGCAGCCATGAAATTAAAAGACACTTACTCCTTGGAAGGAAAGTTATGACCAAGCTAGATAGTATATTAAAAAGCAGAGACATGACTTTGCCAACAAAGGTCCATCTAGTCAAGGCTATGGTTTTTCCAGTGGTCATGTATGGATGTGAGAGTTGGACTATGAAGAAAGCTGAGCACCGAAGAATTGATGCTTTTGAAGTGTGGTGTTGGAGAAGACTCTTGAGAGTCCCTTGGACTGCAAGGAGATCCAACCAGTGCATCCTAAAGGAGATCAGTCCTGGGTGTTCATTGGAAGGACTGATGCTGAGGCTAAAACTCCAATACTTTGGCCACCTCATGTGAAGAGTTGATTCATTGGAAAAGACTCTGATGCTGGGAGGGATTGGGGGCAGGAGGAAAAGGGGATGACACAGGATGAGATGGCTGGATGGCATCACTGACTCGATGCACATGAGTTTGGGTGAACTCCAGGAGTTGGTGATGGACAGGGAGGCCTGGTATGCTGTGATTCATGGGGTCACAAAGAGTCGTATACAACTGAGTAAGTGAACTGAAGTCAAGGAGAAAACATTGTTAAGTGGCAGAGCAGGTGTTTGACTCCCACGTCTGTCTGATTCTAAAGCCATGTTCTGCAGGTTTCTTGATCTGGGCACTACTGTCATCTGCGTCTGCATAATTCTGTGTTTTGGGGACTGTGTTGTACACCTTGGAATGTTTAGCAGCCTCCCTGCTTTCTACCCACTAGATGCCAAAAGCAACGTGCCAACTCAGTTGTGACCAGCAAAGCAGTTTCCAGACAGAACTAACTCTCCCTGGGAGGCAAAACTTCCCCCAGTTAAGAAGAACTACTCTAAACTAGTCTTACTCTACTTGTAAAACAGAAATAGTCTCAGACATGGAGAATAAATATTTGGATGCCAAAAGGAAAAGGGAAGTGGGGGGAGGGCAATGGGAGGAATTGGGAGAGTGAAATGGACACATATACATATACACTATTGATACTATGTATAAAATAGGTAGCTACTGAGAACATACTCTACTCGCTGCTCTGTAGTGACCTATATGGGAAGGCAATCCAGGAAGGAGGGGATATGTATACATGTATAGTTGATCCACTTTGCTGTACAGCAGAAAGTAACACAAGTCAACTATACCCCAGTGAAAATTATTTTAAAAAAAGAAAAAAAAACAAAAACAAAACTAGTCTTACTCAAAAATGTGGACTATGCACTAGTTACCAGAGAACCAACATAAGAGACTTGGGCCAAAATGCAAATTAACTATGTCACTAGAGCATACTCTTTCTGTCCAGTGACTTTTTTCCCTTTGGGATGATTTTTTTTTTTTTCAATGAAGAAAGCAATATGTACCTTTTCCTTCTGGGCCAAGCTCTTTATCTCTTCAGAGACCAGCCCTATGCGACAGGAAGGCTCTGGATGATGGTGCTCCATGGCCTCCGTGAAATGATGATGTTCAGTGAGGATTTGATAAATCAATAGTTTCAGAGTTGTTTTTCCTCTTAAGCCTGTATTAAGTACTGTTTATTCTGGCAAAACATCACTCATCAGTGACAAGAGGATGGTAAAGCAGGGCTTCAGAAATGGCTTTCAGGTTTATTTTAAGGGAGAATTGTTTTGCTTGCTTCTTGACCTTCAAGTTCCAAGATAATATTCCCAAGTGGAAAAGTTCTATGCCCAGCTGGACAAGCTGTCCTGTGCCACAGTATTATGATATCTGACACAACTCAACTCAATCACCATTGCTCCCCACAGGTTACTTGGGACTCCATGGTCCCCAGCAGCCTCACAGCTGCTATTCTCCTTCAGGCCCACCTACTCCTGTACCAACTCAGTAGTCTCTTGTCACACCCTCCTCCTCCATCTCATCAACCAGTGCCACCAATATCAGTGCGTAATGAAGGGTAACAGTAGCAGCAATACTGTTGGCAATAACTGAATGCTTCATTATGTGCAAGGCATCCATTAAGTTCTGGATAGGCATTAGATTCCTCCACAGTCAGTCCCTCTCATCAGCCAGGCCCTCCACAAGCCTCTTAACCTTATCCATCAGAAGGGAGACAGAATGAAAACTATAATCACAGAAAACTAACAAACTGATTACATGAATCACAGCTTTGTCTAACTCAGTGAAACTGTGAGCCATGCTGCGTTGGGCCACCCAAGACAGGTCATGGTGGAGAGTTCTGACAAAACATGGTCAACTAGAAAAGGAAATGGCAAACCACTTCAGTATTCTTGCCTTGAGAACCCCATGAACAGTATGAAAAGGCAAAAAGATATGACACTGAAAGATGAACTCCATAGGTTGGTAGGTGCTCAATATTCTACTGGAAATGAGTGGAGAAATAGCGAATGAAGAGGCTGAACCAAAGCAGAAACAATGTCCAGTTGTGGATGTGACTGGTGATGGAAGTAAAGTCTAATGTTGTAAAAAACAATATTGCATAGGAACCTGGAATGTTAGGTCCATGAATCAAGATAAATTGGAAGTGGTCAAACAGGAGACGGCAAGAGTGAACATTGACATTTTAGGAATCAGTAAACTAAAATGGACTGGAATGGGTGAATTTAATTCAGATGACCATTATATCTACTACTGTGGGCAAGAATCCCTTAGAAGAAATGGAATGGCCCTCATAGTCAACAAAAGAGTCTGAAATGCAGTACTTGGGTGCAATCTCAAAAATGACGGAATGATCTCTGCTCCTTTCCAAGGCAAACCATTCAGTATCACAGTAATTCAAGTCTATACCCCAACCACTAATGCTGAAGAAGTTGAAGTTGAATGATTCTATGATGACCTACAAGATCTTCTAGAACTAACACCAAAAAATGACGTCCTTTTCATTATAAGTGACTGGAATGCAATAGTAGGAAGTCAAGAAATCCCTGGAGTAATAGGCAAGTTTGGCCTTGGAATACAAAATGAAGCAGGGCAAAGACTACAGAATTTTGCCAAGAGACAGCACTGGTCATAGCAAACACCCTCTTCCAACAATACAGGAGATGACTCAACACATGGACATCACCAGATGGTCAATGCTAAAGTCAGATTGATAATGTATTCTTTACAGCCAATGATGGAAAAGTTCTATACAGTCAGCAAAATAAGGTCGAGAGCTGACTGTGGCTCAGATAATGAACTTATTGCAAAATCCAGACTTAAATTGAAGAAAGTAAGGAAAACTATTAGACCATTCAGGTATGACCTAGATAAAATCCCTTACAATTATACAGTGAAAGTGACAAAGAGATTCAAGGGATTAAATCTGATAGACAGATTGCCTGAAGAACTATGGACAGAGCTTTGTGACATTGTACAAGAGGCCATGATCAAAACTAACCCCAAGAAAAAGAAATGCAAAAAGGCAAAATGGTTGTCTGAGCCGACCTCACAATAGCTGAGAAAAGAAGGGAAGAGAAAGGCACAGGAGTAAAGAAAAGATATATTCATCTGAATGTAGAGTTCCAAGGAATAGTAAAGAGAGTTAAAAAGCCTTCCTAAGTGATCAAGGCAAAGAGATAGAGGATACTAATAGAATGGGAAAGACGAGAGATCTCTTCAAGAAAATCAGAGATACCAAGGGAACATTTCATGCAAAGATGGCCACAAAAAAAGGACAGAAATGGTATGGACCTAACAGAAGCAGAAGATATTAAGAAGAGATGGCAAGAATACACAAAATTACTATACAAAAGATCTTAATGACCCACATAACTATGATGATGTGATTTTCGCTCACCTAGAGCCAGACATCCTGAGGTATGAAGTCAAGTGGGCCTTAGGAAGCATCACTATGAACAAAGCTAGCAGAGGTGATGAAATTCCAGCTGAGCTATTTCAAATCCTAAAGGATGATGCTGTTAAAGTGTTGCACTTAATATGCCAGCAAATTTGGAAAACCTGGGAGTGGCCACAGCATTGGAAAAGGTCAGTTTTCATTCCAATCCCAAAGAAAGGCAATGCCAAAGAATGCTCAAACTACCGCACAATTGCACTCATCACACTAGCAAAGTGATGCTCAAAATTCTCCAAGCTAGGATTAAACAAGACATGAACCAAGAACTTCTAGATGTTCAAGCTGGATTTAGAAAAGGCAGAGGAACCAGAAATAAAATTGCCAGCAATCTTTGGATCATATAAAAAGCAAGAGAATCCAGAAAACATCTACTTTGGCTTCATTGACTACATTAAAGCCTTTAACTGTGTGGACCACAACAAACTCTGGAAAATTCTTTAAGAGATGAGAATATCAGACCACCTTTCCTGCCTCCTGAGAATCTGTATGCAGGTCAGGAAGCAACGGTTAGAACTGGACATGGAACAATAGACTGGTTCCAAATTGGGAAAGGAGTATGTCAAGGCTGTATATTGTCACCCCGCTTATTTAACTTATATGCAGAGTACATCATGAGAAATGCCAGGCTGGATAAAGCACAAGCTGGAGTCAAGACTGCCGAGAGAAATATTAATAACCTCAGATATGCAGATGACACCACCCTATGGCAGAAAGTGAAGAAGAACTAAAGAGCTTCTTGGTGAAAGTGAAAAAGGAGAGTAAAAAAGCTGGTTTAAAACTCAACATTCAGAAAACTAAGATCATGGCATCTGGTCCCATCACTTCATGGCAAATAGATGGAGAAACAATGGAAGCAGTGACAGACTTTATTTTCTTGGGCTCCAAAATCACTGCACATGGTGTAGCTCCTCTGTCCATGGGGTCACAAAGAGTCGGACACGACTGAGCGACTTCACTTTCTTTTCTTTCTTTCTAATCTCTTATTAAACTTGTCAAATGTACAGGAATATTCAGAAATATCACAACCCAAGAGGAACTACTGCTTTCCTTCCTCAAACACTCATTTCTGCTCCAAATCATTTAGATAACTTATTTTAAAAAATGTTAGGTCCACTTCATTTTCAAAAAAGGCATTTGAGAAGAAAGAAATATCCTGGCACACCTCTGAGATATTATGGATTAGTTCCAGTGATGGTGGTGGTTTAGTCTCTAAGTTGTGTCCAACTCTTGCAACTCCATGGACTGTAGCCTGCCAGGCTCCTCTGCCCATGGGATTTTCCAGGCAAGAATACTGGAGTGGGTTGACATTTTCTTCTCCCGGGGATCTTTCTGACTCGGATCGAATCTGGGTCTCCTCCTTGGCAGCTGTCTCCTGCATCATAGGTGGATTTTTACCACTGAGTCACCTGGGAAGATCATTGCTAAAAAATGCTATCCATCATCTGAGACTTCATGAGTCATAAACTTTTCACTGGTGGAGAATGTTGCTGCCATATTGATGGCTGCTGAGTGATTGAGGTGGTGGCTGCTGAAGATTGGGGTGATTGTGGTAACTTCTTAAAGTAAGGCAAAAATGAAGTTTGCCACATCAATTGACCTTTCCTTTAACTTGAGCATATAGATGCCATTGCTGGACGATTTACTGACTTAATTTTGGAACAACAGACTGGTTCCAAATAGAAAAAGGAGTATGTCAAGGCTGTATATTGTCATCCTGCTTATTTAAGTTATATGCAGAGTACATCATGAGAAGCGCTGAGCTGGAAGAAGCACAAGCTGGAATCAAGACTGCCTGGAGAAATATCAATAACCTCAGATATGCAGATGACACCACCCTTATAAAAAAGTTAAGAGGAACTAAAAAGCCTCTTGATGAAAGTGAAAGAGGAGAGTGAAAAAGTTGGCTTAAAGCTCAACATTCAGAAAACGAAGATCATGGCATCCAGTCCCATCACTTCATGGGAAATAGATGGGGAAACAGTGGAAACAGTGTAAGACTTTTTTTTTGGGGGGGGCCTCCAAAATCACTGCAGATAGTGACTGCAGCCATGAAATTAAAGGACGCTTAATCCTTGGAAGGAAAGTTATGAACAACCTTAGATAGCATATTGAAAAGCAGAGATATTACTTTGCCAACAAAGGTGTGTCTAGTCAAGGCTATGATTTTTCCAGTGGTCATGTATGGATGTGAGAGTTGGACTGTGAAGAAAGATGAGCGCCGAAGAATTGATGCTTTTGAACTGTGGTGTTGGAGAAGACTCTTGAGAGTCCCATGGACTTCAAGGAGATCCAACAAGTGCATTCTAAAGGAGATCAGTCCTAGGTGTTCTTTGGAAGGACCGATGCTGAGGCTGAAACTCCAGTACTTTGGCCACCTCATGTGAAGAGTTGACTCATTGGAAAAGATTCTGATGCTGGGAGGGACTGGGGCCAGGAGGAGAAGGGGACGACAGAGGATGAGATGACTGGATGGCATCACCGACTCGATGGATGTGAGTTTGAGTGAACTCTGGGAGTTGGTGATGGACAGAGAAGCCTGGCATGCTGCATTTCATAGGGTCGCAAAGAGTTGGACATGACTGAGCGACTGAACTGAACTGAACTGTGTCTCAGGAAATAGGGAGGCCCACGGAGAGGGAGACAAGGAAACAGCTGGTTATTGGCATAGTCAGAGTGCCAACATTCATTAAGTTCACCATTTTCTATGGATGAGGTTTGTGAGAGGCCCTAAAACAATTACAGTAGTAACATCAAAGGTCACAGATCACAGATCACTATTGCAAAACATTATAATGAAAATATGGAAAAATAATGCAAAAGTTTAAAATATTGTGAAAATTACCAAAATGTGACATGGAGACATGAAGTGAGCAAAAGCTATTAGAAAATATGGCACCAATAAGCTTGCTCAATGCAGGGTTGCCACCAACCTTCAGTACAATAAAACATATGTGTCTATAGTAAAACAGCAAACTTGATCAAAGAGGAGGAAAGTAAATCAATTACCAAATTAGTCAATCCAGTGCTCTGATTGATATAAAATGTGGCTGGAGACTCGAAGAGAAAAAGGAAATGGAAGTAGTATTACAGGGAAGAACTGACTCCATGTTTGATCTGTTTCTTTGACTTTAAACTTTGCTTCCCATTGCTTTTCTTCACTGAAAGGGTACTCTCCATATGTAATGGCCTACTACCTCAAGGAACCCTGCCCCTCTGCCTGAATGTTAAACCAAATTACCTTTGTTTAGGATACTGTCTACCTGTGGATGGCTATAGGAAATAAGAAATTAACACATCTCCTCCATGGAGCTGGCCATTTCAGGAGATTCTGCAAGATTAACGGCCTTTTTACTTTACTTTCTCACCTCCCCCATCTCTGTTCTATAAAAGAACCTGGGATCCAGACCCGGATAAGATGGTTATTTTGAGACATTACTCTGCCATCTTCTTGGTCAGCCAGCTTTCCGAATAAAGTTGTACTCCTTGCCTCAACACCACATCTCTAGATTAGTTGCAGTGAGCAGAGCGAGCTTGGACTTGGTAACAGTAGGAAAGCAGGGTGACAATGCCTATTTATTAAGCCTCTCTGCATCTGGTACTGTGCTGCCAGTGATTATTTAACATAATTCAGTTAGTATCAAATATGTCTACAAGGTATTTGAGAGATGATAAATTTTTTTCTTTGAAGACAAAGTTCTTGAATGTCAGTCCAAAGAAATATTTCACATAGGAGGAAATTATGTGGAAGCCAAAGTTATCAGAAAAGCTTCAGAAACAGCATATGCCACGGAACACTCTGCCAATAACACCCAAATCCTTGTCTTCAGCCACTTTTGCCAGTTAATACCCAAATGTTGCCAAACTCATGACAATGAATTTATCTCAGTGTGCAGTTTCAATATGTCCAGACTCTGACAAGTAGCAAAAACTAGCATTAGTCAAGATTAGTAAATGGAAATAATAATGATTATGATTAATAAAGCAGAACAGTGATGCTTATGATAAAAGCAGACAAGCAGATGAGTATCTGACAAATAGGATTGCAGGGAATAAGATAAGGATAAAATCAAATCTATATAACTTGAACTTCAAAAGGGGATTGGTAAGGCCATCTTCTCTATAACAGATGGTCTCAAGATAATAGATTCTTCTGGTTCGGATTAGGATTTCTAAAGACAGCTTTCTCCATGAAAGTAATTTTTCCTTGATTCACACACGTTAGCCTTGGTAGCATTTGTTGGTAAGAGAGAAACTTGGGGTGTGCTGTAGAGACAGATTAATTAATTAAATTGATGATTATTCCTGTGAGAACATTAATGCACATGAATGAAGCAATAAGGTGCTAAGATTGAGGGGGGATCTTCTATTCAAATATCTAATTCAAAGTATTTCTGAAATAAGTTGAAAATAATATTTTTACATGAACTTAAATATTTATACTGGTTGTGGTTATTCTTTAAATGTTACTAAGCTGAACATTTCAGTGCTTAGAGCATGCGGACCTACTCTTATGATAAACAGCAATTTCTAAATGATTCTGAGTAAGTATTTCCCTGTCATTTCCTTAGAGTGACCCTCCTGGGTTACTGTGAATTGGCTAAAAATATTGATTCCAGAAATGAGTATGAAATGTTGTGATTTCCAGTTATTCTAAGAAATTGGTCTTTGAAATCTGAATGATGAAGGATAAAGCGGCTCCAATTTATTCTGTGAAACAGGACTTTTATTTAGAGTCTTTGGTCAAGTTAGCAAGGCAAATAAGACAAAAATACTAGTGGGATAGTAATATTGTCAACTGGTGCCCTCCAGTGGTGGAATTTGAAGCAGTTTGCAGTCAGGTAAAATTCGTAATGTCTTCTGCTGTTCAAATCTCAGATTTTTTTTTTTTTTTTTTAAACAGAAATGAACCCAAATCTTTCGAGAGCCTAATAGTTAAGAATAAAACCACAAAGATGTTAGATCAGACTTTGTTTGACTTTGTACAGTCATTGTAAGATGCTGGTGAAGGAGGCTGTTTGTTTGCCTTTAAAGTCAAGTCCTCTCCGGAGGGTAAAAGGCTAAGAGCCACAGGTGCTCAGTGTCAATTTCAATTTCAATTGACTGAGCAGGAAGCAGTTGGGAAGGCATTTTTGAGTCCTCAGGCTAATCTAATCTGATGTCCCTTTTATCACATTCCTTTGTGATACCCTCTTTTGCTTGAAGGAATTACCCTTCTGGAATGAGCAGGTCCTCACTTGGGGATACAAACCCTTTGCTTCCTGTTGGAGGCACAACCATCCTGCCTGTCCATATGGGTGTTTGATGAAGAGACGGATGACCACGCATTCATGTGAAAAATGTCTAGGTGTAGGTATCCCCACCCTGGGTCATTATTTCCCTTCTTATTTTAAAGTCTTTCCCTCGACCACCTCAGGATGTCTCTGGGTCCTGTCCCCACTATAGTTTAGTGCAGGGTTTTCCTTTTAGGTTTGGATCTGAGGGATCAGGTGCCTGTCAGACGTCAAGGGGGGGCCTGGAGCATGGATATTCTTAAGCATCTTCTTATATTAAAACATTTAAAAAAATGCCAAGACAGATTTAGCAGAATTGTAGTATATTTTTTCCTTCCCAAATTGGAATACTTTATTCCACTAATAATTTTAACACCAATTCAATATTATTACCAAACCCAGGTTCAGCTGCTCACCACACAGAAGCCAATAATTTGAGAGGCAAGCGTCAGTATAAAGGAAAGATGCTTTAATCAGAAAAACTGGCTATCTGGGGAGATAGTAGACTCCTGTGCAGAGACCAACTCCAGAGTCTGCTCAGCCATGACAGTTTTTAAGAGAAAATGAGGTAGTGGTGGGAAGAATCTCAGTGAATCATTGTTGAGAATGTTGGGTTCTGCCTCATTCTCTGTTGCTTGCAGACTAGCTGACTGTTACTTCAGATATTATCTTGCTCAAATGATCTGCCTGCAGGATTGCTTAGGGGGCTGTTGAAAGTAGAGAGCTAGACACTTTTTTAAACTGCTTAAATCTTTATTCTTATTTCGTTTTATCTAGGAAAAGCATCAACAGGTTCAGTTCAGTCACGTCTTACTCTTTGTGACCCCATAAACTGCGGCACTCTAGGTTTCCCTGTCCATCACCAACTCCTGGAGTTAACTCAATTTCGTGTCCATGGAGTCGGTGATGCCATCCAACCATTTCATCCTCTGTCTTCCCCTTCTCCTCCCACCTTCAATCTTTCCCAACATCAGGGTCTTTTCAAATGAGTCAATTCTTCGCATCAGGTGGCCAAAGTATTGGAGTTTCAGGTTCAGCTCAGTTCCTCCAATGAATATTCAGGACTGATTTCCTTTAGGATGGACTGGTTGGATCTTGCAGTCCAAGGGACTCTCAAGAGTCTTCTCCAACACCACAGTTCAAAAGCATCAATTCTTCAGCACTCAGCTTTTTTTATGGTCCAATTCTCACATCCATACATGACTACTGGAAAAACCATAGCCTTGACTAGACGGACCTTTGTCGGCAAAGTAATGTCTGTGCCTTTTAATATGCTGTCTAGATTGGTCATAGCTTTTATTCCAGGGAGCAAGCTTCAGGGCTACAGTCACCATCTGCAGTGATTTTGGAGCCCCCCAAAAATAAAGTCTGTCACTGTTTACATTGTTTCCCCATCTATTAAACATTTGACATTCAGGATATTAGTTACAACTCTTGGTTACCTGTAAGAGAAACTCAATTTCAACTATTAATAGCTAGGCAGAGAAAGTGAAAGAGGAGAGTAAAAAGTTGGCTTAAAGCTCAGTATTCAGAAAACTAAGATCATAGCATCTGGTCCCATCACTTCATGGCAAATAGATGGGGAAACAATGGAAACAGTGAGATATTTTATTTTGGGGGGGCTCCAAAATCACTGCAGATGGTGACTGCAGCCATGAAATTAAAAGATGTTTACTCCTTGGAAGAAAAGCTATGACCAACCTAGACGGCATATTAAAAAGCAGAGATATTACTTTGTGGACAAAGGTCTCTCTATTCAAGGCTATGGTTTTTCCAGTAGTCATGTATGGATGTGAGAGTTAGACCATAAAGAAAACTGAGCACTGAAGAATGGATGCTTTTGTACTGTGGTGTTGGAGAAGACTCTTGAGAATCCCTTGGACTGCAAGGAGATCCAACCAGTCCATCCTAAAGGAAATCAGTCCTGAATATTCATTGGAAAGACTGATGCTGAAGCTGAAACTCTAATACTTTGGCCACCTGATGCAAAAAACTGATTCATTTGAAAAGACCCTGCTGCTGGAAAAGATTGAAGGCAAGAGGAGAAGGGGACAACAGAGGATGCGATGGTTGGATGGCATCACCAACTTGATGGACATGAATTTGAGCAAGCTCTAAGTGTTGGTAATGGACACGGAAGCCTGGCGTGTGCTGTAGTCCATGGGGTCGCAAAGAGTCAGACACAGCTGAGAGACTAAACTGAACTGAGTACCAGCCATGTGGTTCGAGTCCCAGACTGGTAAATGGTTTCAATCTCATTCTTGGAGCTAGGTTCTTTTAAGGTTAGAGGGGAACAGAAATAGGCATAGGAAAGGGTCAGAAGAGTTGCTTTCAGTATAATTGCATTACCTATAAGATGATTGCAGATAATACTTATAAAAATTTGGTTCCAAGTGAACTATGAAAAGTGTGATCTAGTATAGGCTCATAATTTTAAAGGTGCTTCCCTGGTGGCTCAGACAGTAAAGAATCTGCCTGCAATGCGGGAGACCTGGGTTCGATTCCTGGGTTGGAAAGATCCCTTGGAGGAGGGCGTGGCAACCCACTCCAGTATTCTTGCCTGGAGAATCCCATGGACAGAGGAGCCTGGCAAGCTAGAGTTCATGGGGTCACAAAGAGTTGGACACAACTGAGTAACTAAGCACAGCACAAAGAACACCACCCTTCTTCAGTCCTGTCAGTACATCTCGCTAACAATAAGTATACATTCATTGAAAGAAAATATGGTAGCATCAAAAGTCTAAAAGGATGCAACATCAAAAATATAAGCCCTTCCTAAGTGGGAAACGTGGGCCAAATAAATGGCTTAGCCTTTTTTTTTGAGAGAATGTGTGAAAAGTAGACTGTTTCTATGTAACTAAATACGGAAGTGCATTTAGGCTCAAAAACAAGCAGGAATTGAGAATATTTCATTTAGAGACGAGCTAAAGGACCTCTTAGTAACAACCTCCTAGACAAACCTCAGTAAATTCATATTCAAATCACACAGATTTTAAGGGCAGGAGATCCGCTTTATGGGGGGCTTGGAGAGGGAGTATATCTTTACAGGGATAATTATTGACTCAGAATGAAAGCAGATGGTTGAGGAGCTCTCTTTTTGGATGCTCATGTCCAGTAGAGATAGTTCATATTCTAATGCTTTTATCAGCCCATCCTAATATTTTATAGCATCTGGAGGAAATAGGAAAAGCTCATTATCATTTACCTTCATTACCCTTGTCATCACAGTCAGACTTCTCCACTCCGTGTCTGCAGGTAGTTGTAAGCAGTCAAACAGAGTTTTGAGTGTAAATCAGAGTGACTGGTAAAGGAGACAATAACCTTAATACCCCCTACATGAGTTATCTCATTTTCTTCTCATTCAATCTAAGAAAGCTTGTGCCCCAGTCCCACTCAGCCTCAACAGATCCCATAGCTGTTTAGAGCATATAAATTTCACCTCTAATCTCTCCACCTTTCCATTTAGCTAATTTGAAGTTTCAATAATAATGATTCTCTGGTTACTAAAATGCTGCATTATAATCCCTTTCCCTTGTTGTAGTATTTTGACCAGCATCTACTTCTTCATGGATTTCCTTGCTATTTAATGCTAGAAACGAAGTGTTCAAAATCAGTGTTGCAACACTAAAGGATCAAGAGGGCAAAGCAATAGCATAGTCTAAGGAGACTGAAATATTTAGGTTTATCATGGGAATTGATTTCATTTTGAAAGCAGATGTTTGGACTTGTAGTATGAATTTATTGGTGGCATGCACCTCGTTGTATAATTTAACATCTCTTTCCACTAAATCAGTGCTTTAAAATCTCTTGGATCACAGATACCTTCGGGAAACTGTGGAAAGCTAAAGACCCTCTCCTTGCCCCTTTATGATTTGTACCCCAAAATGCACCTAAGCACGTGGACACTAATGCCATGTGCAGCTCCGGGTGGTTCACCAACTTCATTTTAGAATGCTTACTCTATATTGGTGATTTTCAGCTGGAGTGATGTTATCCTTCCAGGAACATTTAGAGATGTCTGGAGATATTTTTGATTGTCACAGTTTGAAAAAGCACTACTAGAGTCTGGAGGCAAGGGATGATATCTTATCATGTATTGTTACAATTCTCCGGAGCCAAGTACATTCCTGCTCAAAATGGCCATAGTGCCAAGGTGCTCTGGATCTGCACTGTCCGGCACAGGATCACGAGCCAGTGTGGCTCCTGAGCTCTTGCAGTGTGGCTGGAGCGAATTGACATGTGCTGTCAGTGTCCAAGACACACCAGACTCCCCAAAACTTCAAGTAAGAATGTAAACTATCACATCAATACATCTACATTTTGAAACAGTATTTTGAATATATTTGGCTACATAAAATACATTCTTAAAATTAATTTCACCTCTTTGTTTTTATTTTTTTGTTATGGGGCTGCTAGGAAATTTTAAATTACATATTTGGCTCACATCTGCGGCTCACAATACATTTTAATTGGCTAGAGCTTGACTCTGTATTACATGCAATCAGTGAGAACTAAGAGTTTGATTCTAAAATAGGGGACAACAAGCTAGAGCCTGGGCGCCAAACCCAGCTGCCACCTGTTTTTATAAATCAAGTGTTACCGGGACACAGTCTGACTTATGTGTTTACCTATTTGTTTATCTATGACTGTTTTCATGCTCCAACCAGAGTTGAGTGTTGTGACAAAGATCATATGGCCCCAAGAAAGCTTCAGATATTTATTATCTGCCTCTCTACAAAAAAGTTTGCCAATGCTGGATCAAAGGGTATTTCCACTAGATGGGTGGGATAAAAATGTTGTCATTCTGACAGTAATAATATTTTCATAGTTGAAGTAAGCAAATCTGGGACTTTTGAAGAAGAGCTGACTGAACAGATGGGAGCAGGTACAGCAGAACACACTAATTGGCTAAGCTACCCTCATATGACTGTACTTTTCCTGTTCAACTGGAAGATGGCTCTTTACAAAGGAGAATAAAAGATACTATTAATATCTCATGTTAGAAGCAGATCATTACTCAAAAAAAAAAAAATTATTGAGCACCTACTGTCTGCTAGGCACTCTTCTAAGAGCAGGAGTTATGACAGTGAACAAAAGAGCAAAGTCCCTTCTCTTGTGGGGCGTATAGTTCAGTTGGAGAGAGAATATAAACAAACAAATATATAATATGCCAAGTGGTGATAAGCACAGTGAAGAAGGTAATAGGATAAAGAGCACTGAAGTGGAAGTGATGCAGTTTTATTTAGAATGATACCATCATAGAAGTCTTCTCTAAGTAGCCAACATTTTGAGGGTGTGGAAGACACACAACTGTAAGCTTTCCCAGAAGAAAGTTGTATAGTATGTGTTTAAATCTTAACTGTGACCCAGTGTTTGCACTAGTAATAACATAGCATAAGCAGTTATTAAAGCAGTTGTGCTGAAATATGTGCACAGGAATATTCCTTGGAGCAGGTTTCTCATAATAAAAAAAAAAAATGACAACTATGTATTCAACTAAATTTATTAAGTTAAACAATGTTCATGACATAGTAAGTTTCTTTAAAGAAGCAGAAAAAGTATTATAGCATAATCCAAGTTTTGTAAAATTTGTAGTTGCAGAGAAAAAAGTCTCAAAGTCTTAGCACAAATGTTAAGATAACTAAATGGCAGAATTTTAGGTGTTTCTTACATGCTTCTTTACACTTCTCTGTAAAAAAAAAAAAAAAAAAGTCAATGAACAAATTTATTTAAAAATAGAAGGGAAATTCTATTCCTCCAAAAATGCCAATGGAAAAAAAAATTGCCATTAAAGATCTCCCACAGTGTGGCTATCTTCCACTGAAGCATCAGAAGTGAGTTGGCAAGGTGTGAGATAATTAGTAGAAGGACAAAGTGAATAGCTTCTCTAGACAAATCCTGTAGATTCTGGGACCCCGATCTCACATAATCTACCAGAGAATTATGGTAAACCCAATTAATTCCTTAACCTGTGGCCATGTTGAAATGTTTAGAGATGTCAGGAAAAGGAAACTCCAGAGAAAACAAAGATTACCTACAAGTAGCAGGTGGCAATTCTAGACTCTATACCACCGGAGAAAACTCAGAGTTCTCAGTGTTTCTCAAAGTGTGGTCCTGGGACCACTACACAGGCATCGTTTGATAACGGTAGTAGTAGTTGGGGATAACAGGGGAGATGCTCATTTAACATTTGGAGTCTTGGGTCCTACTTCACAACCATACCTGGGTGAGTCCATTATTTTCATTCATAAGAGATTCCCTGATAGATTCTTGTGCAAAGCAAAGTTTGAGAGAAAGTACTTGTAGGAGAGGAAAATGATTACTTTCAGTTTTGTTATCTCTTTAGCTTAGAAGTGCTTATACTATAGGAGAAGCCCTTTGGAAAAAGAAAGGCAATTGGGACTTACCTAGTCATCACGTATTATTGAAAAAGGGACTCCTGCTTATGTTGGCCCTGTAAGGAGGACCCTGGCTAATACAGGCCAATCATAGCCATGGCCTGCTTTTGAACAATCCTGGTACTCTTTGAGAACTGAAATCAGCCTTATCTCCTGTCCCTGGGTAAACAGTACTAAGGTTGGGCATATTGTCCCATGCATGTATTAATACTGAGAACAGGTAAAAGTAAGTCCCTACCTGTTCCTGGAAGGAAATCCTCCCTCATATAAGATTGGAATGCCTACCAATTAAAGTATCTTATTTATAAAGACTTAGTGCTTGCAAGAGAGTTCCAGAAAAACATCTATTTCTGCTTTATTGACTATGCCAAAGCGTTTGACTGTGTGGATCACAATAAACTGTGGGAAATTCTGAAAGAGATAGGAATACCAGACCACCTGACCTGCCTCTTGAGAAACCTGTATGCATGTCAGGAAGCAACAGTTAGAACTGGACATGGAACAACAGACTGGTTCCAAATAGGAAAAGGAGTACGTTAAGGCTGTATATTGTCACCCTGCTTATTTAACTTATATGCAGAGTACATCATGAGAAACACTGGGCTAGAAGAAGCACAAGCTGAAATCAGATTGCTGAGAGAGACATCAATAACCTCAGATATGCAAATGACACCACCCTTATGGCAGAAAGTGCAGAGGAACTAAAAAGCCTCTTGATAAAAGTGAAAGAGAAGAGTGAAAAAGTTGGCTTACAGCTCAACATTCAGAAAACTAAGATCATGGCATCTGGTCCCATCACTTCATAGTAAATAGATGGAGAAACAGTGGAAACAGTGTCAACTTTATTTTGGGGGCTCCAAAATCACTGCAGATGGTGACTGGAGCCATGAAATTAAAAGACGCTTACTCCTTGGAAGGAAAGTTATGACCAATCTAGACAGCATATTAAAAAGCAGAGACATGACTTTGCCAACAAAGGTCCATCTAGTCAAGGCTATGGTTTTTCCAGGAGTCATGTATGGATGTGAGAGTTGGACTGTGAAGAAAGCTGAGCGCGGAAGAATTGATGCTTTTGAACTGTGGTGTTGGAGAAGACTCTTGAGAGTCCCTTGGACTGCAAGGAAAGCCAACCAGTCCATCCTAAAGGAGATCAGTCCTGAATATTCATTGGAAGGACTGATGCTGAAGCTGAAACTCCAGTACTTTGGCCACCTGATGCAAAGAGTTGACTCATTGGAAAAGACCCTGATTCTGGGAGGGATTGGGGGCAGGAGGAGAAGGGGATGACAGAGGAGGAGATGGCTGGATGGCATCACCGACTCAATGGACATGAGTTTGGGTAAACTCCGAGAGTTGGTGATGGACAGGGAGGCCTGGCATGCTGCGATTCATGGGGTTGCAAAGAGTCGGACATGACTGAGCGACTGAACTGAACTGAACTGAACTGGAGTGCTTGTTCACTAAGGTTAAATTTCAGATCTTTTCCTCTTTGTGTCTACCACTGACAGCTAATATGTCATAAAATACGCCCAATTCCAACCATTCACCATCCTGTAAGACAAACCTTAGAAACATCCGTACTGGGCCCTAAAATCTCAGAAATGCCTTCCCTAACTTCCCCGTTTTAAACACTACTCGATTCTGCCATGGTGGTGTCTGCCTTAGGGCTGGAGGACTAAGATGCATTGCATTGCCTAATCAACAGTCTATTCTGAAGATCCATAAGATATTTACTTTCAAGATGCCACTATTTCGGTTGCTGTGGGTTGGCACACTTCAGCTTCCCTGGGATATCTGTGATGTGTGACTCATACACATTCTGTTTCTAGGCTTCACTGTTCCCCTTTCAAGAATGGTAATGTTTCTTATTCCCAAGTAAGGCTCTTGGCAAACATCCCCATACAAGTTGCACTTACCAAAGAGACACCCAGATGAAAAGTATAAAAGGAAAAAAAAAAAAAAAAAACCAGCTCTGTAAAAGTGTGTGTAAGATTCTCTCCTAATTTAAAATCTAGAGGTGCTTGTAAGCAGTGGCAGCTGAATTCCACCTTTTATTAACTTCCTTAGTGCAGCAGCTGTCTCACTGATATAGGATTTAAAGTGTAAGTTCCAAGCTCAACAGAGAACCAAGGAGAACACACAGGAAAAAGTCTGAAGCAAAAATAAACAGAGTAAGAACTTGGGCATACCTGGAAAACAGGATCAAACATATCTGAATGGGTATTTGGGTCTTCCCTTTGTGACCTGTGAGACCTTTGGCATCTCAGTGTTCCTAACCGTAGTGAACTGAAGTAGAGTGAAAGTCGCTCAGTCGTGTCCAACTCTTTGCGATCCCATGGACTGTCCATGGAATTCTCCAGGCTAGAATACTGGAGTGAGTAGCCTTTCCCTTTTCTAGGGGATCTTCCCAACCCAGGGATCAAACCCAGGTCTCTCGCATTGCAGGCAGATTCTTTACCAACTGAGCCACACGGGAAGCCTTTCTAACCATAAGTTGCCCTAACTAAAATAGAAATTTAAATTGTGCAGTGGTACAGATTAAGTACTAAAGCTAAAACATGAGCTTTCTAAATGAAAACCAATTGTTTTTTTTTTTTTTTACTTTCTGCAAATTGTATCTGAAAGCTCTCAGATGAAAGTTGAAATAAGATTTAAATGTAGATTTATTTTTGAATCCTGGTTTTTTCTCTTGTAACCTTGTGTCCTTGGGTAATTAATCTCTTTAAGTCTTAGTTCTCTTATCCACAAATCTTAAAATATTATATTCCCATGGATAATAAATAATATATTTAAAGTACTAAACATCATTCCATTCAATCAGCTCACACCTTGGTCAAGGTATGTAACCTTCTATGCCTAATTCAGAACATTACATATGCCAGATATCCTACAGAAGCAGAGAACTTCCCATTCCAGTGAAACCCACCATCGTAGTAAGCCAATATTTCTCTCCTTTTTGCTTCCAGGAGATCTCTGCTACATATCAGCTTGAACTCTAACCTAAGAAACTCTAACAAAGAAACTCATGTAGTTCTAAACCTTTAACTTTCAACACAAGTCCAAGCTACATTATCGGGTTTCTCTTTCTTTGTTTTCCTGTTTCTTCTCCATTTTGTGCTTCTGTACTCATGTTTTAACCAGCGATGTATTGTTCTGAGATATACCCACCAAGCAGTTAAAGAATGTTAGGACCCATGAGTGACCTGATGCCTGCTGTGAGCCTCTTTAAGGGCTGAAAATTATAAAATTGGAGGTATATTAGGAAGCAAGTATTTCCACGGTCTATTCAGATATTTGGTCCATCACTTCATGCCAAATAGATGGGGAAACAGTGGAAACAGTGGCTGACTTTATTTTGGGGGCTCCAAAATCACTGCAGATGATGAATGCAGCCATGAAATTAAAAGACACTTACTCCTTGGAAGGAAAGTTATGACCAACCTAGATAGCATATTAAAAAGCAGAGACATCACTTTGCCAACAAAGGTCCATCTAGTCAAGGCTATGGTTTTTCCAGTAGTCATGTATGGATGTGAGAGTTGGACTATAAAGAAAGCTGAGTGCTAAAGAATTGATGCTTTTGAACTGTAGCGTTGGAAAAGACTCTTGAGAGTCCCTTGGACCGCAAAGAGATTCAACCAGTCCATCCTAAAGGAGATCAGCCCTGGGTGTTCATTGGAAGGACTGATGTTGAAGCTGAAACTCCAATACTTTGGCCACCTGATGTGAAGAGCTGACTCATTTGAAAAGACTCAGATGCTGGGAAAGATTAAGGGCAGGAGGAGAAGGGGATGACAGAGGATGAGATTATTGGATGGTATCACCGATTCACTGGACATGAATTTGAGTAATCTCTGGGAGTTGTTGATGAACAGGGAGGCCTGGTGTGCTGCAGTTCATGGGGTCACAAAGAGTCGGACACGACTGAGCAACTGAACTGAACTGAATTCAGATATTCAGAGACTTTCACTAGTATAAGTTTGCATTATTTAATTTCTCTAGGAACAAGCAAGAAAAATACCAAGAGTCTGCCTTTGGGGAGATGCCATTTCATGAGCAATCAAGCAGTAATAAATGATAATTCTGGATTTTGAGGGAAAAATATGAAGCTATAAAGCCATTCATTTCATGAGACTGCCATGGGATATTCTTCCTTTTCAATAATCTGCCCATGCAGTTGATAAATGTTTATTTAGTGACCACAGCATCTTGAGTACTGTAACATCAAAAAGGAATTCCCACACTCACTGAGACCTGCAGTGATGGAATACTTTATGACTTGCGTTATGGGAATGCTTTTATGCAGAAATAAGCTAGAAAGTAGGGGGTCAGAAGCTCAGTAGACAGCCCAGGAATCTGAGGGTGGGAATAATATTGTGTATTTGAGAAAATGGTGGGAGGAAGGAACCAAAGGGAAACTGGACTCAAAATATACACTCAGGCAGATGGAGCACAAGGATGTGCGCGTGCATGCTCAGTCGCTCAGTCACTCAGTCGTGTCCAACTCTCTGAGATCCCATGGACTGTAGCCCACAAGGCTCCTCTGTCCATGGGCTTCTCCAGGCAAGCGTACTGGAATGGGTAGCCATTCCCTACTCCAGGGGATCTTCCAAACCCAGGGATTGAACCTATGCCTCCTGCATCTCCTGCATTGCAGGCAGATTCTTTACCACTGAGCCTTCTGGAAAGCCCTGGAGCACAAGGATAAGGTGGTCCTATTACAAACTGCAAAATGGACTTAGATGCACGATCCAGTTGCAGTGTGAGGTTTCACCCATTTAGACCCAAGATCTGAATTCACTTCAGATGCCAAAGCCTTGCTTTTGACCACTATACTAGTGTGTCTTTCAAAGTTTCTTGTAGATGGCTGAACTCAAGTGAGGCTCCTCCTACTCCCAGGTAGGCATCATTCCTCCTCAAAGCCTTTCCTGGGTGCCCCCTCCTATCTTAGCTCCCCTGTTTCCTTCTCCCATTGCATCCACTTCCTTCTCTTAATGACAATTCCAGTCCCTCTGCACAATAGTTGCTGCCTTGTCTTTCTCCCATCCTTGGACTATAGTTTTCTTAAAGCCAAAGGCTGTCTCCTATTTTCTGTAATCTCTCCAGTGCCTGGTTTACTGTTCATACTTTACACGGTCTATTGAATGTGGGGGTAAATGGAAGAATGGATGTCAGTGAAGCCACGGGGGAATGGACCTGTAAATGGTGAGAGTTACGCATGAAGACTTGTTTACCTGAGAGGGATCTTGTTTACCTGAGAGAGGTCTAGGATAATCAAAGTAAAAGTAAATAGACAAGTTGGCTGTTGTTCATCAATTTAGATATTGGTCTGGTAACTGATCTAACTGGAATTCAGAATCTAAAATACAATGGCAGATTTAGTTTAAACTAATACAATTATGTAAAGTTTAAAAATAAAATAAAATTTTAAGTGGAAAAAAAAATAAATAAATTTTCTCTGTCTCCACTAAAGTGAGAAGCAGCAGAGGCATGGTAGTCACTGCTCCATTCTATGCTGTGTTAAGAGCCCAGGGGCCCTGTTCCCCCATCACCCCACCTCTACTATGGTCTGCGTGCATGGTGCCTTGAGTATTTATATCTCTATCCTGAAAAAATGGCTACTAGTCCAACCTCTTCCTTATGAATCAGCCACAGACATTCCTCTGCTTTTCATTTCTTTACACTGTGCTAATGGAGAATAAAGTATATTCTGAAGCCCGGTTCACTGTATGACCTTACTTGCATTAAAAAAGAAGGCCAGTTATATGTGTATGAAAAAATATAGAAGAGACGCCCCAGTTGATAATGGTGGGTATTTCTGAAGTGGAGGGATGCTGGAGAATCTTGGAGCTTTTTTCTCTATTGTTTAGGTTTTTTCCTACAACTAAACCATGTACCTGGCGAACTGAAAATAATTTAAAAGTTAGGATAGCAATTCTGAACTCACAGCAATCATTGTGGCCACTATGGCTGTACTACTCGATGTATACCTCCACTCAACACCCCTACCCCCACCCGACCCCACTCCCATTCACCGGGAGTCCTTGGAGTCAGATCATGCCCTTAGGGGTCAAATCCTTACCCTTGAGCACAGGGCTCTGCAGAGAAAGGACTAGACTGAATGAACTCTCAGTTTCTGTTTTTAATTCGAACACCTGTGCTTTGAAGTGAACATGATGAATTTTTTATTCCTCATCTAAAATTTGGAGAAAAGTCTGAAGGATATTTGTGCACTCTGGGATTGTCAGTTGTTGAAATAATGTTAGCCTGAGGTCAAAAAGAATAGCAATAGATGCTGAGTCAGTTATGCAAATATGCTCATTGATTCTGACTAGCATTGAATGGTAAACGGTCTTCATCTATCTTCCACATTCTTCTTAAAAGCATTTTTTCCATTGCAAAACAGTCCTGTCCTTATGGTGCCTTTCAAGGGAAGCCTTTGTCTGCGTTTGCAGTCTGACTGAGAGTCCAGGGAGGGACACAGAGGCCAGCGTTCAATTTATTCCATCTCTTCTGAAACAGGCAAATTGTGCATAACCACAGCCAGCCTGACAGGGTCTCACTGAGTGCATTTCATTAGGGTTGTCATTTTTCATGGGCTTCCAGCAGACCTGGTGAAAAGCTGACCTCATACTTCGAGAAGGGTCAACTTTAATAATAAACAACAAAGACGGACCAAGGAAGAGCATCTCTGGGCCGGACCTGGATTTATTCCCAAGAACTAGAGCTATAAGCATTTTTTCCAAATGGAATTGAGAGAGACTCCTTAAACAATATGGAAAATGAGCCAGGAAAGCAGAGCAACCAAGGGTTAACAGCACAGGATTTGCTGTTAGGTAACGTGTGAGTCAGTGACTCTCAGCCTCACTTTCCCCATCTGTAAAATGGGGAAAATATTCATCTCTACTCCCTGATTCCCAAAAGGTTTAAAAAAGTCAGTCTGTATGTTTCACTATACATAGCACAGTGCCCGGTACGTTATTGGTACTTAATAAATGGTCTCATCATCATGAACAGTTGGAGCACAGCATTGTGGGATAATTAGAAAAATCTAATACTGCAATTGGAGCCAGACTCTGAATCCAATCTCCATTCTACCACTAGTTATGTCAACCGGGGCAGCTGTATAATTTCTGGTTCTCCATTTCCTCATTGGTGAAATAAACAATTGGACTGGATTTAGGGTTGCAAGCTGGCAGCCTACAAAAGTGCTTCATTTGGCTCCTTAACAATGTTCAAAAAATTAGAGAAATTTAAATTTCTCTAAAGTACCTATATATCTGGTTTCTAATGAAAATCAGGGCAGCATTTCCACATGGCCATAACTGAGCAGCAGAAGGTTTTTAGACAGGTTTTTAGTCCAGTGTTCTGTTCACCACAGTCCCCACCAGGCCCTACTGTCTTACACTGAGACCACCTAATTAATTTGCATTAAGTTCCTGGTCCCTGAAACCATTTAGGCTTACAAAACAAGGATTAGATCAGTGGTTCTTAACTTTAGCATCACCTGAAAAGTGAAAGTGAAGTCGCTCAGTCATGTCTGACTCTGCGACCCCGTGGACTGTTGCCTACCAGGCTCCTCCATCCATGGGATTCTCCAGGCAAGAATACTGGAATGGGGTGCCATTTCCTTCTCCAGAGGATCTTCCCAACCCAGGGATTGAACCCGGGTCTCCCACATTGCAGGCAGATGCTTTAACCTCTGAGCCACCAGGGAAGCCATTGTCTGGGGAGTGTTTAAAAATAATAGTGAAGCCTCCTCCCATACTAATTAAGTCAGAATATCTGTCCATAGGGCCTGGACACACACACACACACACACACACACACACACAGTTTTTCAAAACTCCTCAGGTGTTTGAAATCTACAACTAGAGATAAGACCTGCTGAATGAAGTATTCCCTAAAGTTCTCTCAGTGTGATGGTTCCCTGATTCTGAATTCATTAACTTTTATACCACTCTAGCTTCCCTGGTGGCCTAGCTGGTAAAGAATCTGCCAGCTGTGGGGGAGACCTGGATTCTATCCCTGGGTTGGGAAGATCCCCTGGAGAAGGGACTAGCTACCCACTCCAGGATTCTGGCCTGGATAATTCCATGGACTATATAGTCCATGGGATTGCAAAGAATTGGACAGGACAGAGCGACTTTCACTTTCTTTCACAGCCTGAATGCGTAGACAGCTACTGTATGAAAATTGCATGTTCAAACTACAACTGCTACACATTAAAACATGATGAAATAGAGCAAATGAAAGCCTAAACGATTCCTTTCTGTGCCTTCTCTTTAATAGCCTGGGAAGACTTGGGGATAAATTTTGCTTACTCCAAAAAGAATCATTGTAAAAGAAAAGATATACATAGTCTTTGTCACTTTTCTATTTTCTTTTTGCATCTTATTAGTTTCTAGTTCCTACATCAGGTTTTGAAACCTCTTCTGGATCTATGTTTGGATGTCTCATTGTAATTACCCTAGTAAGGAAGAAAAGATGTACTATTACTCACACACCCCTCCTATCGTATTAATACCAAAGTCATTGAAAAATAAGCATTCATTTCTTTAGACAGGGAGTTTCCAAGTTTTAAAATATTTTCATTAGCCTGCTCTTTTCCTTTCAGCTCCTCTGATTTTATAAGGATCTTTTGGATAAACTTCATCTATGTACAAATTTTGGTCACTTTATCTTAATGGTCTTTAATTTTAGAAGATTAAAATGTACTTGATTTTATCATTTTAATTCTCCTATTGCCAAATTTAGTATTTGTATTAACTGTGCTGTCTAGAGCGTTTGCAGGGAGACTTTTCCCACCCAGGGGGACATTTGGCAGTGACTAGAGACGACTGAAGTGAGTTAGCAGCAGCAGCAGCAGCAGAGACATTTCTCTCGACCGCTGCCCCCGGCCTCAGGCCTGGAGTAGCTCCTTTCGGCAGCACCTGTATGCCGTCGCAGTAAAGTGATGCTTAAAATTCTCCAAGCCAGGCTTCAGCAATACGTGAACCGTGAACTTCCAGATGTTCAAGCTGGTTTTAGAAAAGGCAGAGGAACCAGAGATCAAATTGCCAACGTCTGCTGGATCATCAAAAAAGCAAGAGAGTTCCAGAAAAACATCTATTTCTGCTTTATTGACTATGCCAAAGCCTTTGACTATGTGGATCACAATGAACTGTGGAAAATTCTGAAAGAGATGGGAATACCAGACCACCTGACCTGCCTCTTGAAAAACGTATATGCAGGTCAGGAAGCAACAGTTAGAACTGGACATGTAACAACAGACTGGATCCAAATAGGAAAAGGAGTATGTCAAGGCTGTATGTTGTCACCCTGCTTATTTAACTTATACGCAGAGTACATCATGAGAAACGCTGGGCTGGAAGAAGCACAAGCTGGAATCAAGATTGTCAGGAGAAATAGCAATAACCTCAGATATGCAGATGACACCACCCTTATGGCAGAAAGTGAAGAAGAACTAAAGAGCCTCTTGATGAAAGTGAAAGAGAAGAGTGAAAAAGTTGGCTTACAGCTCAACATTCAGAAAACAAAGATAATGGCATCTGGTCCCATCACTTCATGCAAATAGATGGGGAAACAGTGGAAACAGTGGCTGACTTTATCTTTTTGGGGCTCCAAAATCACTGCAGATGGTGACTGCCGCCATGAAATTAAAAGACGCTTACTCCTTGGAAGGAAAGTTATGTCCAACCTAGACAGCATATTGAAAAGCAGAGACATTACTTTGTCAACAAAGGTCCGTCTAGTCAAGGCTATGGTTTTTCCAGTAGTCATGTATG
This sequence comes from Bos mutus, assembly GCF_027580195.1. NCBI lineage: Eukaryota > Metazoa > Chordata > Mammalia > Artiodactyla > Bovidae > Bos > Bos mutus. Next base: position 28,149,493 of record NC_091638.1, read on the forward strand.
GGTATGAGAATTGGACTATAAAGAAAGCTGAGTGCAGAAGAATTGATGCTTTGAACTGTGGTGTTGGAGAAGACTCTTGAGAGTCCCTTGGACTGCAAGGAGATCCAACCAGTCCATCTTAAGCAAGATCAGTCCTGGGTGTTCATTGGAAGGACTGATGCTGAAGCTGAAACTGTGATACTTTGGCCACCTGATGCGAAGAGCTGATTCATCTGAAAAGACCCTGATGCTGGGAGGGATTGAGAGCAGGAGGAGAAGGAGATGACAGAGGATGGGATGGTTGGATGGCATCACTGACTCAATGGACATGGGTTTGGGTGGACTCCGAGAGTTGGTGATGGACAGGGAGGCCTGGCGTGCTGTGGTTCACGTGGTCGCAGAGTCGAACATGACTGAGCAACTGAACTGAACTGAAGTGAAGAGACATTTCTGGGTGTCAGGAGTCGGAGTGATGTAGCCACCGGTGCCAGAGGCTAGAGACCCTTACGTCCCACTGCACAAGATAGTGTTCACCACTGAGTTACCTGCTGGCCCAAAATGACAATTGTGCAGAGGCTGAGAAACCTTATATAAAGTTTTATTCTAAGAAAAAATGTGTTCCGCATGCATAAATTGTGGGATTTCAATCCCTGACCGTGGAAAAATCATTAAGACGGTGTTTCAGTTTAAAAATGTGAACCTTTAATTTTCCCCCTTCCAAGTACTTTGTACTCTGAAATGAACAGTTACATGCAAATACTGGCCAATTAGTCTGTGGTTCAGTTAAGAACAGAAAGCAGACAAGGTGTGGCAAGGACTCAAGAAAGGAGTCAAGGAAAAAAATGTATTTTTATTATATTTAGGCCTTCTATTTGCATCTTCATAAACAGAGGAAATTCTCCTGGGAAAGTCAGCCCCTTCTTGGGGAATAAGAACTTGCCAATATTAATCAATGGGCATCATTAACAAGTGGTCTGGGAATCTACAGCTCCTGTTAAAAGTGCATTGTCGGCAAAGAGTGGTCGGTTATAAATAGCCAAAGTCTGGCTCAAAGACACACTGTCTATTTCCAAGAGTCGAACCCTCTGGTTTTGAGGATGGTTCTTGGTTGGTATGCATGTTCTCAGAGTTCTCAGTGACCACAATTATGCAAGATTCATGGCAGTTTAAAAAAGAAAAAGCCACCTTTGAAATAAGACTAGGAATGAGATGAAACACACCCAATAACATTCTTGGGTTGATTAGAATTTTATTTCGCTACGGATTCTTTCCTCCTATCTCCACCTGGCCATTCTACAAAGTTCAACTGACCCACCATGAGAAGAATCTATGAATCAGAGGGTGCATGTTCTAGCTAAAAACTAAAAGAAAAAAAAACAGTAAGACACACTCTGGGGACCAAACTAAAGAAAATATACTTTGGGACCGTGGGGCTGACTCTGGTTCATGGGTCAGCAGCTTGAAACTGATGGAAAAATTATCTAGAGGCTCAAAAATTCTATGGTTGGAATTTTTAGTAAGAAAACTGTCCACTGCTAAGACATGCTTCTAAAAGCAGCCATTTCCCTGATTGTGTTGTTTTCCTGTTCAAGAATCCACCATGGCTCTCCACTATTCTTCAAACTCAGTCCAAGCTTCAACAAATGCAAAACTCTGAAATTTGACTCGAGCATCCATTTTCATCCTGATTTCCCAGCATCTTCTGACATTAGCGCTAGCTCTTAGCCCCCTAACATTCCTTCCTGTTGCCAAGATAGGCTCCTTCCAAGGGCTGCATCTTTGCCTCCAAGCAAACTGCTCTGTCCTACCACTTCTTGTCCCAAGCCAGACATCCTCCACTCTCAAATGTCTTCTCTTTTAGACCTTCCTGATTACCCCGGGGAAAGATGTCCATCCATTAAAACAGTCTCTGCCACAATCTACCTGATAAAAATTCAGACCTGCAAGTCAGCTATACTGTTAACCAGTGCTTCACACTTGGCTGTCTCTTTAACTTGTTAAACCTGAGCTTCCTCACCTCTCCTGAGTCCTGTCGTCTATAGTCCACATAACTAGTTCACAAACTAGTTTCTGCAAGTGATCCACTACATTTTCCATTCATACTTTTTGTTGAACACCTATTTTACTTGAACTTGAGTGTGTGTGTGTGTGTGTATACACATACTCTCTCTTCAAAGTTCTTCCCCTTGCTGAAGTCATCCTCCCCTCCCCACTTCCTTTTTCACCCACTCAGCCCTTCAGTCCTTTATTTCCAACGTCTTCTTTCTTGGTCTCTTCAGACATTTTAAATGCCCTAGACTCAATTATACAGAGAAGCTTACTTTGTAATTCCTGTCCCCATGCACAAAATTCTGAACTTATCTTCCATTTCTGTGAAATAAGGGACTCTTCTACATCATAGGAAGTAATGGTGAAATTAACATTTTTGTACCAGAGGTAATACTAGTCCTCACTTTGTGGTGTTACCATAAAGAGAAGGGACATCTAACCTCTAGTTAAGTACTGAAGTCAGATGTTTGTCTCATTTATGAGATCATCGAGACATTAAGAGGACTCCTCCTTTATCCATCTTTCAACAAATACTGTGCCATTCTGTTCTCCACCTGGGCTCCACATTACAGTCACTGAGAGAATTTGAAAAAAAACAAAGGTCAGGTGCCTAAACCAGGAGTAGATCAGAAAGTTTGCAGCAGGGGCTGGGGTCATCGTTTTCCAGGTGAGTTTAATGTGCTCCCTGGTGTGCAGCCCCACAGAGAGTAATGCCCCACAGGCGGCAGCAATCTCTGCTAATGAGGATCATGCTGTCCTCATAAAGCAGGCTTTCGGCTAAGCACTTTCCTAATAACACCTAATAACACAGATCTGCAGGTGATGCCATTGCACCACCAAGGTGGAGAACCAGTGCCAGTCGCGGCTTTAGTTCGAGAAGCTTCACTACCTCCTCATGAGGTATGTTGGCTGTTGCAGCATTTTACAGATGAGGCAACAGGATAAGGGAGGTTGAGTGTGCTCGAGTCCCTCTGTGAGCAAGTCCCGTGGCGAGGCGGCCAGTCCAGCCTGAGCAGTCTGACTCTGGAGCACCGCTGTCCTCTCCTGCCTTCTTTAGGAGGAAGCAAGTCAGTGTCACTGAACTGCGTTCTGTCGCCCTTCACCCCACAGGACTCGGTTCGAGGTAAGGGAAGTGTCCCTGGGATGCTCCGTTTTCTTTCACTATCATGCGGCTTTGTGTTGCTTTTGGTAGCTCTGTGTATATGCTTATAGCCTTTTTACCCTCTCTGTGATGCTTTTTAGCTCAAAACACTTGAAGCCCCAATATATTAGTTTGTATTATGAAAAAATCCTGAGACCTTAATATAATTAAAAGAGGACATGACTTGATTTCAAATGCACATTTGCAAATAACAATATTCTCCCATCCTAGGATATTTGATAATGATGGCTTTCTTTTATTATTATTTTTTGATGATTTTAAATGAAGCAAGGTGGAATAGTATGTCTTTGCTCTAAAGGATTTGCAGTTTGGGTTTTCACTGTGTGTGCGAATAAAACTTTAGTTACTTAAGGGATTTAGTTTAATCTCATAAATGATTTTAGCATAAGACCAAACAGAAAACCTAAGCCAACATTTCCTTTATTTTCAAGCCTTGGTGGAAAAAAATCAAATTCCTTTGTTAGAAAAAGGAAACGTTGCCAATACCTGAGTTCTATTTTTATCAGAAATAAATATTCTCTGAAGACATGCAGGTGGTCTGAGCTGTTCTCACTACTCCCCTCTTCTCTTCTGTAGGCACTGACCTCAAAATATTGCCCATTCTGCCCATTCTGTAGGAACCCCCATTTCCAAGCTTTCAGATTCCTGGTTCTCAAACTTTAGCATGCATCAAAACACTCTGGCTACCCTGGTAGAACATCGATTTTTCAACCCCTCCTGCAGAGTTGCTGATGATAATTTTGGGGGAGAGGGGAATCTAGGCATTTGCATTTCTAAAAAGATCCCGGGTAGCACTGCTGCTCCAGGAATAATACTTTGGAAACTACTGATTTGCAATGAGCATCCTGTGAAGAGCTGAACGCGTGTATATTTTTTAAAGTTCAAAATTTGGGGGCATGGTAGTAAAGCACAAGTATCTTTTCATGTATTAAGCTAAAGGAGTGTTTTTCTGACTAACAGAGCTAACAATAATGTATTAACAAGAAAGCTACAAGAATGTATTGAGGCTTCCCAGATTCTGAGCAAGCGCCCTGCCTCAAAAGGCATTTAATTAGTATTAACAGATGCAGCTCATTTTCCTGATCGTTGTAGCACCCCTTGGTTACCTGCAGATGGCAGAATATTCTAGCATAAATGCCAGCTTCTATTTATCTTGTGAAATGATTGATAACTTTCAGAAAGTTTTCTGAAAATCAATGTGTGTGTTAAAGGAAAATATTTTAAAGTGTAATGCACAGGGAAATGAATATTATTAACAATTTGGGTAATTAATTTGGCAGATCTTGAAACAGCAACATTTAATCGTAATTACTATACATAGGTTTTCAATACTGTATAACAGGCTGTGTATTACTTGCTTTATATGAAGTCTGTCTGTTTATGCTCAGAGCACACCTGTAAATGTTAATGATTTTTGCTGTTACATACAAAACAAATCTAAGTTTCAAAATTCTTCAAGTTCTGTTTAGGCTTGTGCCATGAAGCATCTCTCTGTATCCCCGTATATGAAGCAATCTGTACTGTATCTTCCTCCACCTCTCCACTTCTCTCATAGTCATTTCATAGTTTTGGATTTCTGGCGTTTTGTTCTCATATTCCTCATCCACAGAGATGTTGTGATAATTACAGTTTTAAATGAGAATATGTTATTGAAAGTGGGGTCTGGCTGCTTGCCGCTCTAAAGCCAGGAAAGAAACAAGCTTGCTGGAAAGAAAAGTTTGCTGTTTTCTGGAGGCTGGCAGCAGAGTTGAGGGGGGCTACACCTGTCCAAAGCATCATTGATAATCACTGGCCAAGACCTTTTACAGAGGGAGGAAGGGGGCTTCATGTAGAAACAACACAGTCAGCTCTGATGGTCGTCTTGAAGTTGGGTTATGCGGTGGTCTGATCAGCATCATTTTGATTGTTCCAGGGTAGGTTTGTTCCCATTTCTTTGAGGCCACTTTTTTGTGGCAGCTTATGTCATGACTAGTCCGGTCACTATATAGTTTTCTTCCAGCTGATGGGGGTTTCAGTATCTATAGACAGCTCAAAGGATATAGCTCAGAATCTTAAGGAGAAACCAAAAGTCCTTGACTTTGTTTAACTAATAGTATTTAGTCTTGTTTGTGTTTGCTCCTGCATTTTCTCACTTCTCTGATTGAACTTATTCTTCAACTAAAGGTTTTCTATAGATAAAAGTCAGACAGAGGACATGAGTCGGGGAGAAGGACCATGGGGTCCTCCTCCATTTCACATATACATGAAAGTTAATTATTTTTTAAAAAGGAAAGGCCATACAAATATACACTATGTAGTGAGTTGAAAGGTGTCCTCCCCCCAAATCCAGAACTCATGAATATGACTCTCTTTGAAAACAAAGATTTTTACATATGTAATTATGTTAAGGATCTCTAACTGAGCTCATTCTGGATTATCTCAATAAACGCTAACTCCAACAGCAAGTAACCTTGCTAGAGGCAGCCACAGGGGAGAGGAGAGGCCATTTAAGACAGAGGCAAAGATTGGACTGATATAGCCAGAAATGTAAAGAGAGGTTGAGTAAGTTCTCCAGGTCACACAGCAAGTGGAGAGCAGTTCAGAGACACTACATTGCATCGCCTGCCTCCAAATTCCAACCTGTCCAACATCGTGGACATAGTCAGTCCTGTCTGACTCTTTGTGACCCCATGTCCTGTAGCCTACCAGTCTGTGGGATTTCCCAGACAAGAGTACTGGGGTGAGTAGCCATTCCCTTCTCCATGGGATCTTCCTGACCCAGGGATCAAACCTGTGTCTCCTACATCTCCTCTATTGGCAGGCAGATTCTTTACCACTTTACCAAGTAAGTGACAGTGTTGCAAAATTATAATTTTACTAGATAAATAGAAATTTTAATTTTAGGTCTACTCAGAAAAAGACTACAGAACAAAAATTCTGACCAGACCTTGCCCCCAGAGTTTTGGGGGAAAATGAGACTCTTCCTGGAGTATGGTACAAATCCAGTTTAAAAGAACATATTCAATATTGTAATTTCATATTTCTCAGATGAGTTACTTGTTGTTTAAGAAACTCAAGTCTTTATTTAATTGTGTTCCTCAAAGTGTCATTACAATCATTTTATCCCATGCACTAGCTTTACCTGAGCACTTACAAAGATGCCCTTTCACCCCCACCTCCCAGGTATATTTTTCCTTAATATGTATCCAACCTGTGCACAGAGTTGGAGAATCACTACCCTCCTGTTGCCCTTGGCTATGACACCACCAAAGTAGGACCTCATATTACAGATGTGATATGTGGTACAAGCGGGGTTTGAAGTCAGTGGATTTGGGCTAGAATATCAATGCAACCACTTAGCAACTTTCTCCACTTGAACATTTAAGCTCAGTCCAGTGAATGGAGTAGTATCTTCACACTGGGAGAGTAGTGGCAGGTTGGGGGTGGGGTGATGGTGAAGGGGAAGTTTAAAAGTAAGGACTTAAAACACATCAACCAGTAGTATTTAAAATTAATCTTGAAAAGGAGCATTTCAATTGCCTAGCACTGATGGATTTCTGCTGCTTTAGTTGGAAATTAAGACCTTTTTTTGTTTTTTAGTGATGATATGTATAGGGGGAAAAAACTGCATCTTTAAACACCTGACTTATCCTCACCCCAGTATGATTCCCACCCATTGAGAAAGACAAGAAAGCAGCCTGCACCTCCCTATTCACACCAACTTCTGAACATCATATCACTTTGTAGAATTCAGAGCAAACTCACCCAGCACTGGAACGTCATCCCCACCCTCCTGCCCTTGGCTTCTGTGTCTTCCTCTAACTTTGCCAAGGGACTCTGGTCTAATTCATGGCAGTTAAATACATTCATGATGAAATTCAATATATTCTCCTCTGAAAAACAGATATCGCACCTTGAGAGTATATTGAATTGCAGCCTCAGTGCAGTGCCTGGCAAACCATAAGCATGAGGCATGGGAAGCACTTACTGCCCCTGATCCTGTCATTAGTTTCAGGCTTATTTGAGAATTAAGTGAAACCTATATATTGTTGTTGTCCAGCTGTGTAGTCGTGTCTGACTCTTTGCGACCCCATGGACAGCAGCACACCAGGCTTCCCTGTCCTTTACTATCTCTCTGACTTTGCTCAAACTCATGTCCATTGAGTCAGTGATGTATCTCTCTTTCTCTCTCTCTCTCTCTGTGTATGTATGTGTATATATATACACACCTATATAGATATATATAGGGTTGGCCAAAAAGTTCATTCAGGTTTTCCTGTAAGATCTTATGGAAAAAACCCTTCTTGGCCAATGCAATATAAAGAACCTGAACTTTTAAAAATAGCTAGTATAATACCCTCATGGCATCACCATCTGTCTGGACGTTGAAAACTCTGAATGCATCCCTGTATATTACAATCCTGAGTATCAAAGCCACATGAGATACTGGCTACCTGAAGGACTTAGGTACTGACTGCTTAAAAAAAAAACTTTAGCACACGTTTCTGTTTAGTTGGAAGTTTTATCTTTTTTTCCCCTCTCGTATAATAATTCCTGTCCAAAAGGAAGTCATTACTTTAAAATGTTGGCCAGACCAGCAGACTCCTGCAATACCACTTTGCTTCTTATGAACCATTTACCCCTTCTAGATATTTCTAATTGGCTACTACAAAATATTAGTTTGAATGACCAGCCTATGTGCCACTTGCTCACAGCCAAAGATGTTGCATAAGGAAGAAGAGATGATTTGAAATGTCTATGAATCAGCACGATCAGTTTCTCCACATGGCTAAATTTGGTCATTTTGGGAAATATAATATTATTTATTCATTTTGGCAAGCCTCCGATCCCTGTCTGCAGTTTGTTATTATATGTTGAATTAGAAGTCATTGGCCCTCTCCACTGGATGGAATTATCCACTGCATAATTGCATTCTCAGACTCCTCAGCACTTAGACCCTTGATGTGATGGGCCATGATGGCTCCTGTGGTGCCTCTTGGTATATTGACACAAGCCAATAATTAATTCAGCTAATCATCAAGGAGAGTATCTGGTTTTAGGCACTACCTCTGGGATATAGGACATCATCCTTAAAAACTGCAAAGAAATCCAAAATGTGGTGAGATCCATTCATCTCTTTCTACTTGCTTGGTAATTTTTGTTTTCTGATATTCCCCAGCTTATGAAGTCATCTTAAATGGAGTCAAATATTTCCTTGAAATGAGAAAGATATATTAGGCAAAAAATAAGTAGGATGGAAAGCTGACAGATACTGAAATGAGCTCCCAGTAAGCAAAAGGCAAGAATGAGAACATCTATTAGATCCCATTGTAGAAAAATTCAACAGGAAGAATTCAGAGGAGAAGCATTTCTCTGCCTTTTTCAGGAGATGCATTTTCTTTCTTTGAATTAATTTATCCTAACATGGAAGCTATCTCATCTACTCTTTAAAGACTAACAAAGCATTAGTTTATGGAAGCAATATTTCAGGGTAACATTTCAATGTCTTACACCCAATTCTTAAAAGAAAAATTATGTAGGGATATAAAGAATCTACCTGCAATGTAGGAGACCTGGGTTTGGTCCCTGTGTTGGAAAGATCCTCCGGAGGAGGGCATAGCAACCTACTCTAGTATTCTTCCCCAAAGAATCCCCATGGACAGAGGAGCCTGGCAGGCTATATAGTCCATGGGGTCTCAAAGAGCTGGACGTGATTGAGCAACTAAGCACATAGCATACATAGCTTCCCAGGTGGCTCAGTGGTAAGGAATTTGCCTGCCAATGCAGGAGACACAGGTTTGTTCCCTGAGTTGGGAAGATGCCCTGGAGGAAGAAATAACAACACACTCCAATATTCTTACCTGGAAAATCTAATGGACAGAGGAGCCTGGGAGGCTATACAGTTCATGGGGCTGCAAAGTACTGGACTAAGTGACTGAGCACACACACACAGCATACATACCAGAAAAGGGTGCATAGCATACGTATAGGGCTCTTTCTGTTTTTTCAAACACAGTAGGTATGACCGTGTAACCAGTGCACAGATCAAAAGATATTACCGGTAGCAGACTTTGACTACCTTTGACTACGTGGATCACAACAAACTGTGGAAAATTCTTCAAGAGATGGGAATACCAGACCGCCTGACCTGCCTCTTGAGAAACCTGTATGCAGGTTAAGAAGCAACAGTTAGAACTGGACATGGAACAACAGACTGGTTCTGAATTGGGAAAGGAGTACGTCAAGGCTGTATATTGTTACCCTGCTTATTTATCTTGTATGCAGAGTACATCATGCGAAATGCCAGGCTGGATGAATCACAAGCTGGTATCAAGATTGCCAGGAGAAATATTAATAACCTCAGATATGCAGATGACACCACCCTTGTGGCAGAAAGCAAAGAGGAACTAAAGAGCCTCTTGAGAAAAGTGAAAGAGGAGAGTGAAAAGGTTGGATTAAAGCTCAACAATCAGAAAACTAAGATCATGGCATCTGGTCCCATCACTTCGTGGCAAATAGATGGGGAAACAGTGGAAACAGTGGCTGACTTTATTTTTGGGAGCTCCCAAATCACTGCAGATGGTGACTGCAGCCATGAAATTAAAAGACGCTTTCTCCTTGGAAGGAAAGTTATGACCAACCTAGACAGCATATTAAAAAGCAGAGACATCACTTTGCCGACAAAGGTTCATCTAGTCAAGGCTGTGGTTTTGGCAGTAGTCATGTATGGATGTGAGAATTGGACCATAAAGAAAGCTGAGTGCCAAAGAATTTATGCTTTTGAACTGTGGTGTTGGAGAAGACTCTTGAGAGTCCCTTAGACAGCAAGGAGATCCAACCAGTGCATCCTAAAGGAGATCAGTCCTGAATATTCATTGAAAGGACTGATGTTGAAACTGAAACTCCAATACTTAGGCCACCTGATGCAAAGAACTGACTCATTGGAAAAGACCCTGATGCTGGGAAAGATTGAAGGAAGGAGGAGAAAGGGATGGTTGGATGGCATCACTGACTCAGTGGACAAGAGTTTGAGCCAGCTCCGGGAGTTGGTGATGGACAGGGAAGCCTGGTGTGCTGCAGTCCTTGGGGTTGCAAAGAGTCAGACACGACTGAGCAACTGAACTGAGTGGCAGACGTAGCCTGATCAAGGTTCTTCAAGGCTGAAAGTGAAGTGGAAGTGTAAGTCACTCAGTCGTGTCCAACTCTTTGCTATACAGTCCATGGAATTCTCCAGGCCAGAATACTGCAGTGGGTAGCCATTCCCTTCTTCAGGGGATCTTCCCAACCCAGGGATTGAACCCAGGTCTCCCACATTGCAGGTGGATTCTTTACCAGCTGGGCCACAAGGGATGCCCTGTTCAAGGCTGCTGTCCTCTAAAAGGTAAGCAGTGACTTGTAACCCCAGAGGTGTGTTTCACCTGTTTCTGAACTCTTCATAAACAGACCCATACAATCTGTGTTCTTTTAGGCCTGTCCATAGCCCACCAGGATCCTTTGTTCATGGGATTCTCCAAGGAAGAATACTGGAGTGGGTTGCCGTTTCCTTCTGCAGGGGATCTTTCTGACCCAGGGACTGAACATGCATCTCCTGAAGCTCCTGCACCGTGGGCAGATTCTTTACTGCTAAACCACCAGGGAAGCCTAACATTAAGTTTCTTTTATGCAACAAGTTTTTGCCCAATTTTCTCTTAGGTCATCTGCTTTTTCCCTTATTGATTTGTTGAGTACCTTTGTAAGCTCTGATTCCTAGTTCCTTCTCTTATTTATCTTCTGTGAATATCTTCCTCCACTTTTTGAGTTGCATTTTCACCCTCTAAATGATATTTTTTGAGAAACAGAGGTTCTTTAAATGTAATGCACATTACGTCTTCTAACAGCCTTTTCTGCTTAATAAATCTTTACCCCAGATCAAGAAGATATGCTATTTTATTTTTCTAAACGCTTAATTGTTTTATCTTTACCATTTAGATTCACAGTCAATCTAGAAGTGATCTTTTTTTGTAGTTGATGAGACTGTCCTCTAAAGTATTTAAGTCAAGTCATTCTTCCCATCAGAGGATAAATATTTAACAAAATAGAATTATATTTTTCTTGTTTTCATGCTTTATATTTGGTAACTAGTTTTGTAAACTTCAGTTCAGTCGCTCAGTCGTGTCCAACTCTTTGCGACCCCATGAATCGCAGCACGCCAGGCCTCCCTGTCCATCACCAACTCCTGGAGTTCACTCAGACTCACATCCATTGAGTCAGTGATGCCATCCAGCCATCTCATCCTCTGTCGTCCCCTTCTCCTCCTGCCCCTAATCCCTCCCAGCATCAGAGTCTTTTCCAATGAGTCAACTCTTCGCATGAGGTGGCCAATGTACTGGAGTTTCAGCTTTAGCATCATTCCTTCCAAAGAAATCCCAGGGCTGATCTCCTCCAGAATGCACTGGTTGGATCTCCTTGCAGTCCAAGGGACTCTCAAGAGTCTTCTCCAACACCACAGTTCAAAAGCATCAACTCTTCGGCGCTCAGCCCTCTTCACAGTCCAACTCTCATATCCATACATGACCACTGGAAAAACCATAGCCTTGACGAGACGGACCTTTGTTGGCAAAGTCATGTCTCTGCTTTTGAATATGCTATCCAGGTTGGTCATAACTTTCCTTGCAAGGAGTAAGCGTCTTTTAATGTCATGGCTGCAGTCACCATCTGCAGTGATTTTGGAGCCCAGAAAAATAAAGTCTGACACTGTTTCCACTGTTTCCCCATCTATTTCCCATGAAGTGATGGGACCAGATGTCATGATCTTCGTTTTCTGAATGTTGAGCTTTAAGCCAACTTTTTCACTCTCCTCTTTCACTTTCATCAAGAGGCTTTTTAGTTCCTCTTCACCTTCTGCCATAAGGGTGGTGTCATCTGCATATCTGAGGTTATTGATATTTCTCCCGGCAATCTTGATTCCAACTTGTGCTTCTTCCAGCCCAACGTTTCTCATGATGTACTCTGCATATAAGTTAAATAAGCAGGATGACAATATACAGCCTTAACACACTCCTTTTCCTATTTGGAACCAGTCTGTTGTTCCATGTCCAGTTCTACCTGTTGCTTCCTGACCTGCACATAGGTTTCTCAAGAGGCAGGTCAGGTGCTCTGGTATTCCCATCTCTTTCAGAATTTTCCACAGTTTCTTGTGATCCACACAGTCAAAGGCTTTGGCATAGTCAATAAAGCAGAAATAGATGTTTTTCTGGAACTCTCTTGCTTTTTTGATGATCCAGTGGATGTTGGCAATTTGGTCTCTGGTTCCTCTGCCTTTCCTAAAACCAGCTTGAACATCTGGAAGTTCACGGTTCACGTATTGCTGAAGCCTGGCTTGGAGAATTAGCAGTTTTGTGCACTTAGCAGTTAATAATGTACTTTGTTAAAATATAGATACACTTTATTATCTTTATAACTCTGATAGTCTATTGAATGGCTGTGGAATTATTTAAGTCACTTCCTGTTGGTAAATATTGAGGTTGGTCCAAATCTTTCCAAATAATCAATGCTATGAAACCAATCTTTAAATGGATTTGTTGTTTAGTTTCTAAATTACATCTGACTCCTTTGCAACCCTGTGTACTATAGCCTGCCAGGCTCCTCTGTCCATAGGATTTCCAAGGCAAGAATACTGGAGTGGGTTGTCGTTTCCTTATCCTGGGGATCTTCCTGACCCAGGGATTAAACCCATTGTCTCCTGCTTGGCAGGTGGATTCTTTACCACTGAGCCACCTGGGAAGCCCAAGTGAATGTATAGCTTTAAATATTTATTAAAACAGTTATTTTTAATATAATCAAGAATTAGGTTGCTGGGTCGAAGGGTATCCACATTTTAGAGTTTTGAGCAAAAGTGGATGTACCATGGAACTTAAATTTCAGAGCCCTCTACCTTCCACAAGCATCTTTGATGTCCCTGTAGCAAATTTTTTATTTGTAATTTTGTATCTTATAGCAGTGATGGCAAAAACTTTTTCTTTCATCTTGGCCCTTAGGGTATCATCAATTGAAGGTATCATTTAAAGGGCCCATTCTTGCTTTGATACAGTGTACCTTTGGTTTGATAAAGTCCACGGGGCCTTTTGTCTGTGTTTATTGTACAACTAGTTGTTAGTGGGAAGAAATGCTTGGCTGACCCACAGGGTAAAGAGTGCCTCTCTAATACATTTCTGGTTACATTTTGTGTTGATCTTTACATGATAACAAAGAATGCTATCCACGTGGATTCCAGATCAAGAAAGAAACAACACATACTTGCCCTTGTGTGCTAAGGAAATGATAGTATTTCAAGATGTATCTGTGACTTGGTGCAAAGAGGAGAAAACAAAAATGCAATTTACTATTTTTTGGAATTCAAGTGATTTGAACCTGATTTAAAATGAAAGCTAAGGTCAGACTACCACACTACCTGCTTAGGTTGCAGCTTTATGTCTTTATCCTTAAACTTTCACTGAAATTTTCTTCCCTGGAGAGTAAGTGCCTCCAGTTTGTTTTTGCTATGAGGTGTGATAAATTCAGCAGCATCTAATCTGAGCCTCTTGTTTAAATCATTAAAATCTTTATCTAATCTCAGTCACTGCCTAAAAACACATGAGTGATCAAACTTCTCTGTGTCCATTTAAAACAGGGCATCTAGCTACCCTCTTACTTAAAACTGGTAAGTAATCCTTTAAACTTAGGAATGCTTCTTAATAAAAGGAACATGTAGAAGTCATTAGCATGGAATGTAAATTTAAAGCTGCTTGATTTAGAAAGTATTTCAGTTCTTGCTCCTCCCTCATATTTAAATTTTTTAGCTGGTGGCTTTTTTTTTTTCAAGTGATTTTTTTTCTGCTTGATGAGTGAATACACCAACTGTCTAACAGCTTATCAGCCATTTGCACAAGAAGTGAAAGCACTTTCATGAATACAAGTTACTCAATTTTTGGCGTGGAGTTTGATTTGGACCGTAACCGTCAGTAATCATTGCTGCCTGCAGATGTTAGTGGTTGCTGTCCATCATGCTGAGTGGTCCCAGGCCATCAGATTAAGCTGAGGCATCTGGAAACACCACATCTGAACATCGGTTTTATGACACCCAGCAAGGAGCCTTCTTTTATCGTAATACCTAAAAGTTTCTGAGCCAAGAGGCCACTGCCTGATAAACTTTGCAGAAACATCACCTGGAATTAAGAGAAGAAATTTCCTTCCAGAACAAAGACCCCAAAGGAAAAAGCAACTCAATTCATGAAGGATGTAAATAAACACACCCTAAATTTTCAGGGAGCATCTTTGGGTAGATTTTTTTTTCTCTTGTCACCTAAGCATTTTACAAGTTCTGCTGACTTTCTAGATCAAGTGGAAACAAAAAATACCATTCTTCATTTTTACAGTCACATCCACTTATATGGATAGCACCATGGGATGGGCAGAACTCTGAGCTTAGGACACTGTTGTTTGTGTGTTAGTTGCTCAGTCGTGTCCGACTATTTGTGACCATGTGGAATATAGCCTGCCAGGCTCCTCTTTCCATGGAATTCTCCAGGCAAAAATACTGGAATAGGTTGCCATTTCCTTCTCTAGGGGATCTTCCCGACCCAGGGATCGAACCCTGGTCTCCTGCATTGCAGGCAGATTCTTTACCACTGAGCCACCAGGTAAGCCAAGATGCATTGAGAATAACCCAAAATGCCCTTGGGCTTCCTAGGTGGCTCAGTGGTGAAGAACCCGCTTGCCAAGCAGGAGACGTGGGTTTGGTCCCCGGGTCAGGAAGATTACCTGGAGAAGGAAATGGCAACCTACTCCAGTATTCTTGCCTGGGAAATCCCATGGACAGAGGAGCCTGGCAGGCTACAGTCCATGGGGTCACAGAGTTGGACATGACTTAGCAACTAAATAGTACAGTAGCAGAAATGCCCTAAATTACACTGTTCCCTTCCGCTGCCAGAAATTAAAAAGAAAAAAAAAAAAAGAAGAAAAAAAAAAAGAAACCTGGAAACCCTACATACTTAATTTCCTCCTTGTGTTAAGGACTTTTGGTTATTTTTCAATTTTTTCTTTCAGTTTTATTGAGATATAATTGCCATACAGCACTGTATAAGTTTACTGTGTATAGCATAAAGATTTGACTTACATTAAGAAACAAACATCTTCAAGGTATTGCATTTCTTCATTATTTTAATGAACTAAACAAGGTAAAATTGAGTTATCTCTATGAAACCCTCTCTGATCCATGTCTGTTTTTATAATTGTACTGAGTATTTTTATTAATAAATGTTCTAAACTATTCTGATATGTTAAAATATATTTATTCATTTCACTTGCATGTATGAGATTAGACTTCTCAGGGAAAAGGTATGAACATCTTTAACTTGAGAAATGTGGCCAGATTGGAAATACTGCAGATAATGGGGTTGTACCATTTTCTCCCACTTATTTCTGTACTTTCTATTTCTTAAAGATTCCATACTTTATATTAAAAAGTATATTTCTTAGCCTTATTGTTTGCCTTTTGAAAGTACTGTTATGAGGTTTTTGGGTATTTTGAAATTTTCTCTTTTCCCTTGATTTTCAATAATATGATGATAATGGGTCTCAGGGTGTTCTTTGTACTTCATGAGAATCGCTGCTCACAGAATCTGTGATATGGGGTTTTTCACTTTAGAAAATTCTTGGCCATTGTCTCTTCAGCTGTTGTTTGTGACCCTTTATTTTCTCTCCTTCCAGTACTCCAAATAAATGTACAATATGTTTAGACTTTTGGCTGTGTCCCTCATGTCTCTTATACGTTTAAAATTTTGTCTTTTTCAGTTTATGCAATTTATTGAGTCGTCATCAGGTTCACTTACTCATATTGTTTGCTGTCTCCAGTATGCTGTTAAACCTATTCAATTTATGAGTAATTTCCAGTGTTTTAATTTCTAGGATATTTGCTGCTTTTTATAAGTTCACATTTTCTATTGAAATTCTCAATCTTCTCATCCATTTTATCCATCTTCTCTGTATTCATCATGGTCATGTTTAAGTTGTGATTTGTTAACTCCCACATCTGGACCATCTGTGGACCCACTTTTACCGTGTGTTTCTTTTTGGATTGCCAATCACAATTGTATTATACATTGCATGTCTCATACTTCTTGAATGTGTGTCAGACACTATATTGAGAGAATCCAGGAAGTTAAAAGTAATGCTTTTCCTAGAGACAGTTCCACTTTCTTCTGCTTGGAAGTAAAGAGAGAAGCCTATTTTCTCAATCCAAGCAGAGACTGAGCCAGCCCAGGACAGAATTTTTCTCTCAGTAAGATAAGATTCTTCTCTGCATCATCCTTGTTGCTTAGGCATGGTGCTTCTGATGTTGTTTGCAAGCCTGACTCTTTAGGCCTAAAAAATGACAGATTCAGTGCAGCTCTTGGGAGGTTTTCTCTTGAACATTTCATTTCCAAAGATTCAAAACTGAGCAATGTTTTTAAAGAAAAATAAAACAAGTGGTTTGTTTGAAGAGAGCCCCACTTCTCCACTTTGTCTTGCAACCATGTCAAGATTACCGGGAAATTCACTCTGGCTTTAAGGATCCTTTTGTCTCCTCTTCCAGCTTCACTATTAAATGTCATGTGGATAAAACCAGTTGCATTTGGGCCTCCTTAAATTTCAGTCCATCAGCCAGCATCAATATCCACAAAAAAATTTCCAGTTTCTCTTTCCTTAAGTAGAGTTTCCCTGTTTGGATCAGGCCTTAGCCTTTATGCAGCCCAAATCAGTAAATATCCCAGGATTAAAAAAAAAAAAAAAAAACTGGTGATTCTCAGCTCACATTTGAAATCCCCTCCATTCTGCTCTGAGGTCCAGTTTATCTAATCCTTGTCACTTCTGTAGCTTTCCAGTGTCTTCAAATATACGTCTTCGGTAACTTGTCTGGCTTTTCTAGTGCTTGCAATAAAGGTGTTGCCCTGTTTTGAGTTTCTACGGCCAGACTAGAAGTAAAAAGCATTCACTTCATTGACTAAAATGTGAGGCTGAAGGAGTCTTTGTGACTTTAGGGGGAAACCTGGAAGCTTAGAGTTTTGATGCTAATCCCTGCTGCTTCCTTGGGATCACTTGACTTTCTCTGCATTCGGAACATCCCCTTTTCTTTACAAATAATCCCGAACTAAGTATGGGGTGTTTAAGAATCTCTAGTCTGGTATTACCACTCACCTCATGTTTTTGGCTCTAGTAACATCAGCTGGCTTATAGTCCTTTCTCCTGGGAAATCCATCAGCTTGTTCAGTCCTCTGTGATTTTGCTTGTTCCCTTCTGTGCACTGCATATGCTTTTCTCAGACCTTCTTTATCTGCTTAAGTATCCTTCATAACACTTGGTGCAGGTATCATCTCATTACTATGGCTTCCAAATTAAAAAGGGTGCCATTCCTGTCTACCTCTACATGCCTCTCCATACTCAATTGTATTCTATCATTCTATAGAGTCCGTTGAAAACAGGCATTAATCTCTCCACAACTAAGGAGAGCTACCAAACAGTTGGGGCCAACAGCTTGCACCTCAGGCTTTCTGATAGTTGGTTGAAAAGTCCCTACCACCATCAGTCAACTCCATCTATTCATCCCCATTCACATAAACTGATTACTAAAGAGGAGAAATATTGACTTGAGCTACTCAAGTCAATAAACTACTTAAGCTACTCTATGATACTGCTGCCTTGGCATCTGTTTTGTTTGGCAAAATGACCAGCAGAGACCTTAAACAAACACTAGTCCCTTCATGCAGACACACATCCTAGTTGTCAGCCTGCAGAGCAACAAGCAAATGTAAGTTTCTGGTAAGACTTCCCCAGCAGCACTTAATCAGCTGTCTCCCTGGCCTTTCTGCGTCTTAACGTCTTTTTGTTTTATGCACCTCTTAGGTAAGACTCTCATGAGGTTTACCAAAATTCTGTTCTTTTGGTTTGAATGGACAAATCTGGCCTTAGCCTGGGAAACCTAAAGCACTCCATCCATGGATCCTAATAAAGGAATGTGCCCAGGGTCCTGCCTGTCCTCTCCATCTCTCTCTGAACTCTGCCTTGACCTCCCCATGTAACCCCTGGAGGCAGGCTTTGCACTTCCTCCAGGACCTGTGAGTCATAAACTTTCTATTTCACTTTCTCCTGTGACCTGTTGTTGAACCACAGCTCACCATCTGGCATCATGCGCTCCACTTAACAAATGTTCATTGAACTAGTCCTACCAGAAAGGAGAGAGAAAGGAAAGTCAGACTCAGGTGCCACAGACTTTCTCCAACAGTCCGATCCTTTTCTGTGTTCTCCCTAGAAACTTCTTCACAGTTCATTTCCATGCAAGTGAGAAAGAAGCTTTGAAGTATCTGTTCATAGACAGGACAGGAATTTCTTATTTCTTTATTTTTATCGAAGTATGATTGATTTACAATGTTGTTAATTCCTATTGTACAGTAAAGTGATTTGGTTATACATATATATATATACATTATTTTTTAAAATATTCTTTTCCGTTATGGTTTATCATGGGGTATCTTTTGTAAGTTGGAGAATGACTGCTTTACAATGCTGTGCTGGTTTCTGGTGTACAACAATGTGAATCAGTCATAAGCATATGTATAGCCCCTCCCTCGTGAGCCTCCCTCTTATCCCGTCTCACCTCTCTGGGTCATCACACAGCACCAAGCTGAGCTATCTGTTTTATACATGGCAATGTGCGTGTGTCAGTGCTTACTCTCCATTTGTCCCACTGTCTGCTGCTGTATCCTTAAGTCTGTTCCCTACATCTGCCTTTCTATGCATGATCTGCAAATAGTTTCATCAGTACCATTTTATAGATTACATATGTATGCATTAATGCACAATATTGGTCTTTCTCTTTCTTACTTCAGTCAGTATGATAGACTCTAGACTCATCTGCTGCTGCTAAGTCGCTTCAGTCGTGTCCGACTCTGCGACCCCAGAGATGGCAGCCCACCAGGCTCCCCCATCCCTGGGATTCTCTAGGCAAGAACACTGGAGTGGGTTGCCATTTCCTCCTCCAATGCATGAAAGTGAAAAGTGAAAGTGAAGTCGCTCAGCCGCGCCCAAGTCCCAGTGACCCCCTTGGACTGCAGCCCACCAGGCTCCTCCATCCATGGGATTCTCCAGGCAAGAGCACTGAAGTGGGGTGCCATTGCCTTCTCCGCTAGACTCATCTATATCACTACAAATGACTCAGTGAAACTTTTTACGCTGGTTAGATATTTGCTTAGACAATGTACTTGAAATCCCCTTCCCCCCTTTTTTTCTTTTTCTGCTCAGGAAAGAGAAATTTGGAGGAAAGATGACATATCATTTACTCTTCACAATCTGAGCCACTTAACTGTTGTCATGCAAAAGGGCTGCCTGCCAGCCAAAAGGCTTATGCCTCCCAAAGATGTGGAGGGGAGCCCTGAGTGTAGAAGTGAAGAGGACAGGAAAAGGGGTTGAATTTGAGTCTGACTCTGAAGTGAGCCCGCTGGTCCCAGTATCACTCACTGGCTTCAGGGACTTGGAAAAACTCTTCCTTTTACTAAGCCTTAATTTTCCCATCTGTAGAAAGGGGAAGTCTAAAAACTGACCTTACAATATTTTAATAGGGAAAATACAAAACAGTGAAAAAAGGTGTTTAATATAGGCTTAGCATAAAATAAAGGCATATTTAAGGTTAGCAAATAAATGTAAGCATTGATTTTTTTTTTTTCTCTGCTTCTAAGATTAGACTTTATTACAGTTCATTATCAGAGTTGGAGTCCTAAATCTTCTTTCTCTTCCTTCTTCACCCTGGCATGGCCTGGGTCACCCTCTGCCTTGTTTAGTTATACAAAACATATATATAATGAGATTCTTAGCCCCAAATCCTCAGCTACCAGCAAAGGAAATCAACTGACTATTTATGAGTTAGACTTGCAGTAATCAGATTGCTATCACCAGTAACAATCAGGAAGCCAAAAAAATAACCCCTGTAACATTGGTCCCCAAACAGGCAGGACTTGATTATTATCAATAATAATTATTATTGACAGTTTCCCTAATGTTATTCCTGCTTCTAAGTTAGGACCAACCAAAGAAATTCAAATATGCCAATAACAAATCACCCAGGATGCCTTGCTTCTATTAATAGTTTTCCTGGGTACTTCTTCCCATGCCACCAGCCTATAATCCAGGCAAGATTGAAGCCTTCGCTTTGTCCTCTATAAAGCTCCCCCACTCCTCTGCTTGCCTTTCAATCTCTGTCAAAACACAAGTGACGGTGGCCGACTCCTTTGCTCTAGCAGTCTCTGAATGAATTGCCCTCGTTTGTTTTCATTTATGTGGTCTTTGTTTAGTTCCACAATATTTAAGTGCAAAATCTTGCTTCAACTTTATCTTAATGAAATCTGATCACATATTAAGCTGTGATTGTACAGTATCATGAGAATGCCTGATCCTGCTTCAAGGTACCACAGAGGCTTAATCTCTGGCATCTCAAAAGCACCCAGACTAAAACAGAGCACAGAGAGGAATAAGTTAAAGTCCAGAACACCTGACAGGAAGCAATTAAAATTTAAGAACCACTAAAAGTGAATGAGGGCTCACTCTGCCCTAGCAGAGTAGGTCAGTTCTGAGAGGATGACCTGGTTGATCTGTAAGGTAATTAGAAGTGTCACCCTAAAATTAATTACATAGTCAGATGAACCATTGACCCACTGACATCATCACAAATGGTCAGCTCATTTCCTCTGTTCTCAAATTACCCAGAAACACCAAATGTGTTAGGAATTCCCAAGCTTTCAACAGCAATTTTTGTTAATGCTTTTTCATTAACCTCTGCATACATTACTTTAAAAGAATAATGTAAAGATACACTGATATATTTTTTAATAAATAGATTGTTTTCTCCTGCTAAGGAGTTTAGCTTCCTTTTGTTTGGGGCTTTCTTGGTGACTCAGACAGTGAAGAATCTGACTGGAATGCAGAAATCAAAAGGAATTAGGTTGTCTTAGAAGGCTGAGTGGTGGAGAGTGAGGGCAGGTAGGGAGTGTGGGGAGAATAGAGCACCAAACACACAGCAGAATGTGGAAGAGGATTAGTCTTCCATCTTTAAGTGTATTTTGACAATAACATCCTCCAGCTAGAGAGTTAACTTGCTTTGATCATTTATGAGCATCTGTGTCTCCTCAATAAGTCTTTAACTCACACAGGGGAGTGATGAAGCCAGAAATAGTGATCATCATTAATCCAGGAGAACCTCACTATGGTATGAGGTCCAAAATAAGACCTGCTTGTCTTAGACTTTAATTTTCTGTGTTAAAATGTGTTATCTATGGATATAAAGAGAAATTTCAACGTGCTCCGTCTCTAGCTTCTTGGGCCTAATAAGGGACTGTCAGTAAGCTTAGTTTCCAGCTAAGACCATCTCTCCCTCATTCTTCAGGTGTCAACCTGATCATCATTTCCCTGGGAAAGCATTCTGTCCCTCCCCAACGGTTTCCATCTCCCTATTTACATGATCTCCTTCCCATCTTTCCCCCGTATTTCGTGCAGTTTTCATTTCTCCACATCCTAATCATACTTATATACAGATGCTCATGATAGTTTTAAAAATGATGGCCCCAAGCTGGAAACAACACAAACATCCACAGGTGAATGAATAAATGAGATAGACTATTTTAAAAACAATTATGTTCGATTTTTGATATGCTTTTACTATTAATCACATAGCATCCTTGAGTACTTAGTTTATATCTATAAGAAACCCCCTGACATTTTTCCAAAGTGAGGATACTACTTTATATTCCCACCAACGATGTATGAGGGTACAAGTGGTTCTATACCATGGCCAACACTGGGTAGTGTTAGATAGTTAAATTTTAACCATTCTGGTGAACATGTTGCAGTATCTCATTATGGTTTTAGCTGCATTTCCAGTGATAAATGACACAGAGCACTTGTTAACATGCTTATTGGTCATTTATATATCCATTTAAAATATCTCCTCATTTTAAAATTCAGACTTGTCTCTTCTTACCCTTGAGTTATATGAGTTGTTTATACATAGCAGATATGAATCCTTCCTCAGGTATATGTATAGGGAATGTTTTAAACCAGCCTGTTTTCCCTGTTCATGTTTTCAAAGTGTCCTTTGAAGAGTAGAAATGTTCAGCTTTTGTTTAACTCTGTTTATCCATTCTTAAAATAATTCTCAATTTTAAAAATTGGGTTATGGTTTTCATGGGAACATTAGTCTTAGAGTCAGTTACAAAGTGTTTATACTGAACTTAAAATAAGACACGAACTCAAAGATTCCATAGCCTCAGTGATTCCCATGCAGGTTAAATAAAGAAAAATCACATGAGGACCTATTATGGTGAAAGTTTTGATAAATGAATGAGGAAGAGAAATCTTAAACACATCCAGAGAAAAAAGACTTACTATTTTCAAAAGAAAAGCAAAAGCTGAATTACAACAAGGAACCGTGGAATTTTGAAGAAAATGGAACTGCATCTTTAAAGTACTTGAAAGAAAGAAAAGTCAGCCTAGAGTTCCAGTTCCTAGAAAAAGATTCTTCAGATACCAATATTAAATCAGGATATTTTTAGACACAGAAAAGATCTAGAATTTGTCACCATAAGGATTTCACTGCAAGGAATTATAAAGGAAGTTTCTGACTGAGGAGAATAGTTCCAGATGAAATCACAGAACTGCAAGAGAAAGAAAGCACACCACACAGAGAAAATAAGAACAAATGTGAAGAATTTTGACTGTTGTAATGTTAACATTAGTAGTCTTGTGTTGTTTATAAGGAATGATGATATAAAATACATAACATCTGTAGTAGAAAGGGCAGGAGGAGGATAAAAGGAATTATACTTTTAGATTTTTTACATCATTTGGGAAGTGATAAGAGTACTAATTTAAGGTAGAATGTCAGAAATCAAGTTTGCGTTTTGAAACCTAACCACTAAAAGAATTATATCAGACTATATAATTAAAAGCCAATAAAGAGAAGAATAAAACTATATATATATATAATATACACACACACACACACACACTTTGTTGGTTCTCCATTGTGTAAAACTATATATATATATATATATATATACACACACACACACACACCCCAAAAAAACAAAGCCAACTGAAAATAGCAGGATTAACTACAAATAGACCACAAAAGAATGTAAAATTTTATTCCTTTCTGCCAAAGCATGAATTCACAATCCCTAATCCACCATCCACCTAATGGATTCCATTTGTTTCAGTCTGGTAGAGAAATATTTTTATGCTGAACTTGTGAAAGGGGGTTCCTCTTTCCCAGCCACTCAGCTATAAATTTCATGATCAGAGGCATCAAGACCAGCATGATCTTTTGGCCAAACTGTGCTATCAGTATTAATTTATATGTGTTGATTTTAGATACAGCTGGGGAGAAGGGAATTGAATAAACATGATCTGTGAGTTAGGTCTCACTAGGTTATGCTGCAATAACAAATAACCCCCAAATCTTAATGATTCAGAAAATAAAAGTTTATGTCTCACGCATGTGACATGGCAATGGCAGTCAACATCAGCTCTCCTCCGCACCGTGAAGTTCCATTGTGATGCCAACTGAAGAACTATCCCTTATCTAAGGCAGGATCCCTTTTATAAGAGTAAGAGTGAACAAGGCAATAACTCTTCTGTTCCAAAATAGTGGAGGTCACTTCTACTCATATTTCTTTGGCCAAAGCAAGTCTCGCAGCCAAGGCTGATATTAACAGGGTCATAAATATCCTCTAGCAGGAGTGGCCTATGAGAAATGGGTCTAAAAGGAGGAACAGTACATATTTTAAACAAATACTATCAATACAATCTACCACATGCATGGTATTTCCTAACCATTACATTTTTCTTAAATCATCTTCTTCCAACCATTATTTGGAAAGTATCGTGTTCCCAGGAGATTATCTAATTAAACTGCTTCTCTAAGAATAACTTGGCACTTTTTCTTATTGCTTTTTTACTTTTACATTATAACCTGGTTATATATATATCACATTTCCTTCTTATTCCCTTTTATTTTTGGTTTAAGTTTTTTGTTTATTTTTTAATTGAGATATAATAGACATATAACATTGAATTAGTTTTAAGGGTACAACACAATGATTTGAGCTATGTACATACTGTAAAAGGATCACTTTTTCAGATCCCACCTATAAGTAATACTATATGGCCTTTGTCTTTTTTTGTCTGATTTATTTCACTTAGCGTAATGTTCTCATGGGCTAGTGCATGTTCTTCAAAATTATAGAATTTCATTTGTTTTTATGGCAGGCAGGAAGGAAATATATATGATAATTTACATATATATGTATAATATATACATTATACATATATATATTTATAATATCACATTCTTTGTCCGTTCTTCCTCTGATGAACTCAGGTTGTTTTCCATTCTTGAATGTCTTAGCTATTGTAAATAACGCTGCAGTGAACATCAGGGTACAAATATCTTTTCAAGAGAGTAATTTCATTTACTTTGGATAAATACCCTGAATTGAATTGCTGGATCATATGATACCTCAGTTTTTAATTTTTGGAGGAGCCTCCATACTATTTTCCTTAGTGGCTGCACCAGTTTATACTCCCACCAAGAGTCCAGAGTTCCCTTTCCTGCACTACCTTTCCAACACTTGCTATTTCTTCTCTTTGACAATAGCCCAACTAACTAGTGTGAACTGATATCTCCTTGTGGTTTTGATTTGCGTTCCCCTGATGATTAGTGTGTTGAGCTTTTTTTATGTTCCTATTGGCCATCTATATGTTCTCTCTGGAAAATATTTATTCAGATCTCTGCTTATTTTCCGGTTAGATTGTTTGGGTTTATTCCTACTAAGTTGTATGAGTTTCTAAATATATGTTAGATATTAACCACTTAGCTGATACATAATTTCTAAATATCTCTACCATTCCATAGTTAATGGTTTCCTTGGCTGTGTAGAAAGTTTTTAGTTTGATGTAGTCCCCCATCTTTTTTTTTTTTCTTTTCATGTCAAATCCAAAAACCATTGCCAAGACCAAAGTGAAAGAGAGTATGCCCAATGTTTTCTTCTAGGGATTTTATGATTTCAGGTTATACATGTAAGTCTTTAATCCACTTTGAGTTGATTTTTGTGTTTGATTTAAGACAATAGTTTCATTCTTTCACATATGGTTATCCATTTTCCCTGCACCACTTATCGAAGAGGCTCTTTTCCTTGTTGCATCTTTTTGATTCCTTTGTCATAAATTAACTGACAACATATACAGGAGTTTGTTTCTGAATTCTGTATCCCATTCCCTTGATCTATGTCTGTTTTTATGTCAACACCATCCTGTTTTGGTTACTATAGTTTAATAACCTACCTTGAAATCAGGAAGCATGATGCCTCCAACTTTGTTTTCCTTTCTCAAGATTGCTTTGGCTATTTGGAGTATTTTTGGTTCCACTCAAATTGAGGTTTGTCCTGTTTCTGTGAAAATGACATTGGAATTTTGATATCAATTGCGTTGAATCTGTAGATTGCTTTGGGTATTATGGACATTTAATGATATTAATTCTTCTAGGTCATAATCATGAAATAAATTTCCATTTGTTTGTCTCCTTCAATTTCTTTTATTCACTATTTTATAGTTTACAATGTACATTGTAAATGGTACATTGTAAATTGTACAATTACAGTGTACAATGTTTCATCTCCTTAGTTAAATTTATTCCTAAGTATTTTACAATTTTTCGCTGCTGTTTTTAATTTTTGTTTATCTATTCATTGATTTTAGGCTGTATTGGATCTTTGTTGCTGCGCTGCTTTTGCTATTTGCAGCCAGTGGGGGCTACTGCAGTGCACAGGCTTCTCACTGAGGCGGTTTCTCTTGTTAAAGAGTGTGGGCGTTAGGGTGCTTGGGCTTTGGGGTTGTGGTTTGTGGGCTCAAAAGTTGTGGCTTCTAGTCTCTAGTGCACAGGCTCAATAGCTGTGCTGTATGGGCTTAGTTGGTCCACTGTATGTGGAATCTTCCCGCACCCAGAATCAAACTACTGCATTGGCAGGCAGATTCTTTACCACTCAGCCACCAGGGAAGCCCTATTTTACTATATATGATGCAGCTGAAAATGAGAATGTGTTCTTAATTTCTTTCTGATATTTATTTTAAAAATGCAACTGATTTCTGTATATTGATTTTTCAATCCTTCAACTTTACTGATTTCATTAATTAGTTCTAACAGCTTTTTGGTGAAGTCTTTAAGGTTTTCTATATGTAATATGTCATCTGCAAATAGAGACAGTTTTCCTTCTTTTCTGATTTGGATGACCTTTATTTCTTTGTCTCGTCTAATTGCTCTGGCTTGGCATTCAGTACGGTGTTAAATGTAGTAAGACTGGGCATGTTTACAATTTCTGATCTTAGAGTAAAAGTTTTCAGTTTTTTGTTTTTGAGCATGATGTGAGCTGTGGGCTTGTCATATTTGAGATACATTTGCTCTATACCCATTTTGTAGAGAGTTTTAGAATCAAGATACATTGATATAAAATATATATAGTTTTCCATGTATATAGTTTTCCTGATACATTATCGAACCAAATGTGTTTATCAATCAGTGTTTTAAAATCAATAGGTATCCTGTTTATCAGTGTTAAGCCATGTACATGTGAAGCAGACATATTTTCCTATTTTTAAAAGAGCTATTGCTAACTGACTGTAACTCATCATAGCTAGGTGAGAGCAGATGAATTTTCGTCTGAAGACTTATGTTTCATTTTCCACACAGTAGGTAAACAGAGCAGATTCAAAACACGGACTATATCATAAAGAAAAATTTTTATAAACCAACACACATAGAAAGTGTTGAAGACAGATGTGTTCCTTTTAGTAATCTACAAATATGAGCTTAAAACAGACTTACAGCATCAAGATATCAAACACCTCTGCATTCTCTGCCCCGTGTTTCACTCCTAATTGCTGCTACCCCTGGCATCGTAAGTCAGCCAAACGGATAGAAGGAGGGGAACGACTACACGACAGGCACAGCAATAAGAGCGTTCACACATACCACACTTTGTCATTTACAAAGCAGTTTCACATCTGTAACCTCATTTCAACTTGTCCGCAACTTTGCTGTAAGCAGGACTGGTGTTAATATTTTCACTTTTATACAAAGATGAAATGCGACTTTGAAACATCAGGTGACTTGTCCACTGTCACAGGGCCATTTAGAGGCAAAGCTTGAACTTGAGCACATGTCTTTGCACACTGACCAGTGATTTTCAAACTTTGTATGCCTGAAAATCGAGAGAAGATTTTGTTTAAACTGCAGTTTCTTACTCCTATGTTTCAGAGATTCTAGCTCCATTTTTCTGGTGTAGGGCCCTGAAATTTACATTTTCATTAGATTCCCAAGTGATTCTGGTGCAGGGGAAACCCAATTTTACATTGTGGAGGGCAAAGAAGGGCAGAAAAAAAAAAGAAAAACAAAAGCACTTAAAATTATATTTCTATCACTAGCCCTGTGAGAAAAACTTAACCTACTCTCTTCACTGATATCACTGGTAACTTTAACTGAGACAGTAGTAAGTTAGGATGAAAGAGACCAATAGTGTTGGTAGATTTTTATTTTAGAGTAACATGCTCATAGCATCATTCTGTGTAATTCCAGTGAAGCTTTATGAACAACTAATGCACTTTAGTTTTGCCTTATTATGATAGTGCTATCTGATAATACTCATGTAGCAGTGTCCAGAATTGGGGCCCTATTTTTCCTTTGAGACAACTTTATACTCTCAGTCTTAACAGGATGACAGCTTGCTAGGGGATGTTACCAACTATTACTTCTCTTCATTGTCTACATTATAGACAATTAAATGCTCCTATTTTCTTGACTGCATTTTTTTTTTTTCATTTGATTCTTTTACTATGACTTTGAATATCAAGACTTGCAAACCTGAATTCTTGGAAGACATGTTTAATGAGTGAAGTCTAGAGTTGTGTTTTAGAAAGACTTTTTTTTTTTTTTTACATTCTAGGCAGGTCAGTATCAAAGGAGTCTCTTAAAGAATGATGACCTAGTGTTTTTTCTTTCCCCCCACAAATAGAACAAGGATCTTTCTTGTCACCATGAATTTAATACTGTCTCTTGTGTTTTCCTTTGCAATCTCTTTGACTGGATTATATTCAAGGACACAGGGGCCTCTTGTCTTTTAGGTCCATTTAAAAGTTCATTTTCGAGCTTTGACATTCAGCTCAAGAGTTTCAACAGCAATTAATCAAAAATATCATATCAGAAACATCATTAATCTTTACCAGACAGAAGTGGTTATGTTTGTGACTAAACTTCAGTGGACTCTTTGGAGGTGGGATTTGCCATTTGCAAATGTTTTGAAAGGAAAGACAAGGCTTTGAAGCCAAGTAGGAGAAATAGTTTTAAAGAGTTAGAACCAAAATCCAAGAGTCACTCTGTGAGTCCTGGAGGAAACAGTCATTTCTGTTGTAGGTCGTGAAAAGGGTCACTTCCAGGTTGAACACCATCCAAGTGCGAATTAGGGCACCTGGTTATCTTTCCTCCAAATTTCAGTCCTCAGCCCTTCTCTGCCCTCTCCCCTTGGATGAGCTAGTTTCTTCCTGATATTCAATTATCACTTCAATGCCTCAGTGTAGATAACTCATGGATTCATTCAATTACCAATAGGTATTGAATTTCCATTACTATGATAAGCATCATCATTATAGCTTCCATTTATTGAGTTCTCATTATTGCCAGAAACTGCTAGACTTCTCTGTATATGGTGGTAAGAGTTGGGTATTGTGGTTAAGATGGTATGAGATCTGGAAGCCAACTACTTGGGTTTGAATAACTTTATGGAAATTATTCAAGTTTCTGTGGCATTGCTTCTCTCTCTGTCTCTAAAACAGAATAGAAAAGAGTACCTATCCACAGAACCTTGGTTTTTTTTTTTTAGATTTAAATAAAAGAAATCGTAAAATATTTAACATACTGCCTTACTCATAGTAAATGTAAATTAACATCGGTTGTAATGGTTGATGGTTATATAATAGCACAATACTCCTAGAATATAGTTACTATTTTTTCTAAATTATAAACATACTTATGTTCTTCATCATCATGATGTGAGCCTCTCTGCATTCTGGCCCATGAACATAATACATTATTAGAAAAGATATCAGCCCCTGACTTCAAGTTGTACACACACACCAATAAGAAGCCTGAAAGTGAAATGAAAGTGTTAGTTGCTCAGTGGTGTCCAGCTCTTTTCAACTCCATGGACTGTAGCCCACCAGGCTCCTCTGTCCATGGAATTCTCTAGGCAAGAATATTGGAGTCAGTTGCCATTCCCTTCTCCAGGGGATCTTCCCAACCCAGGCAATCTGGGTCTCCTGCATTGCAGGCAGATTCTTTACCATCTGAGCCATAGGGAAGCCCATAAGAGACCTGAGATAACATAAAATATTAAAAACTAATATTAAAATATTAAAAACTGAGCTCAGGATCCTCACTGTCTATTGATAGCTTTATTCCCATCCAATTTCTAGGTATTTATCAAGTTACACAATGTCAGAGATGAAAACACAATGAATACCAAAATCCTGAACCATGATCACTGCAAGGTGTTCCATTTACAACCAAGAGCATTTATCTCAGTGAGGTTAAGGGGTGTGGTGACAGTCACCATTAGTGGCACAGGCAGAACTCTTGACTCTGGTCCATGGCTCATGGCTAATATGTCACCCATTGGTGTCATACCATCAACTCTACTCACCATTTCAAAATATAAACCTACCATTCAACATATTGGTTACTCATATGCTACGGTCTGGAAGGCCCCATGTTTGACAAAATTCTATCAACATGCTTTCATACAGTACATTGCAATTAACCAGAACTATGCATATTGGAGCATTTTTGAGCATTAAGATTTACCAGACAGAAGTGTGTGTTTGTGCAACTAAACTTTGATGGGATTTACCATTTTGCAAATGCTTTGAAAGAGAAGGCAAAGCTCTGAAGCAAAGTGGGGGCATGGGATTTTAAGAGCTCAACGAGGACTAAAACCTCAGAGTTCTTAAACTCATTTTTCAAGGAATCGTTTGTTTGTACTGCAAGATATGAGAACCACGTCCCCTCATCCCTCACCTGGTAGGAAATCTGGTTTGTCTATAACACATTCAGTATCTGAGCACTGCTCCCATATGGTGGATATGGCCACCCTCCTATTCCAGTATGCCGTGGCCATCTCTCACTGAATTCACTGTAGGAGACTCCTACATAGACAGCTTGCC
The DNA here is from genome assembly GCF_027580195.1 of Bos mutus. Classification (NCBI taxonomy): domain Eukaryota; kingdom Metazoa; phylum Chordata; class Mammalia; order Artiodactyla; family Bovidae; genus Bos; species Bos mutus. The sequence continues at coordinate 28,179,971 of NC_091638.1, forward strand.
TTTACATTTACCCTCTGGAGTATATAGTCTTTGCAAGGAATAAACTCCATGAAGAATTGCCAAAACAATGAACTTTGAGTATGAGCCATATTATGTCCTTCCTATTTAGGATCCCTCAGTGGCGTCCCACTGGACTAAGTGGAGAGCTCAGATCCCTTTCAGTGGCCTAGGGCCGTACCCTCTCCAGCTCCCTTCTCCTTTGCTCCCTGCTGGCATCTCCAATAGCTCTCCCCTCCATCCATTCCCCTTCAGGGCCCTGGCCACTTCACATTCCTTTAAAATCTCAGGGCTCTGGCCCTGGAATGATCTTCACAAAGATACCTGGGAGGCTTGCTCTTTTACTTCTTTGCTCAGAAGACCCCTTCTCAACGAGGCTTACCAAGATACCTCCTTAAATATTGCAGTGTGACCTTGCCACATGTGTGTACGTATATACACACACACTTTCTGTCTCTTCCTGATTCCCTTTAACTGTGGTTACCAGTTTATATAGTGTCTGACCCAAACTGGGAAGCCTTTTAGAGTTAAGGAGTTACTGTTAATAGTTATGTTGGGACAGTATGAATAAACTGAGGCTGCCTTGGGCAAACAGAGACATCCACCCAACCAGATCTGATTCTTCTCCCTAGCATCTTCTGACTTTTGGCAGACTATAATATTTACATATTTATTATGTGTAATAGTTGTTATTTGTCTCTCCCTCTTGGAACGTAACCTCCATAAGCACAAAGACATCAGTCTATTTTATTTATGTATTGTTTTCTAAGTGTTGAGAATAGTGCTTGACAGCCCGGCCCACAGCAGATTATCAATAAGTATTTGTTGAATGAGTAAGTGATACTGGGGAACCAAAATGATCTCAAAGTTCTTTCAAACTTTGAGCATGAGGTGAATTTTCCAGTTCAGTTCTATCAAAAATCTTTATAAAAATTAATGAGATGAATGTGTATGCATGCATGCGCTCAGTTGTATCCTATTCTTTGTGACCCCATAGACTATATCCTCCAGGCTCCTCTGTCCTTGGAATTTTACAGGCTAGAATACTGGAGTGGGTTGACATTTCCTGCTCCAGGGGATCTTCCCAACCCAGGGATCAAACTTGGATCTCTTGCATTGGCAGGCAGATTCTTTACCACTATATGTAAACCTAAACTCTGAATTAGAGTGATGGAATTCTAGATTTTTAATATTGGACCTGAAAGAAATACTAATGGATGATCTAGATCTATCTCCTTTATTTGAAAAAAGCAAACGTTTACATCATTGCTCCCAAATTATCTCCTTCTCTCCACTTTCGAGTGTCTCTGACTTGCTCCTCTTCATCTTTAAAAGCTCAGATAGAAATTGCTCCCTAAAATTTTTCCTTTTTCCCCTCACACCAAGAAAAGGTCATCCCCACAGACTAATGTGACTTCTTTCCTTATATTATTATTTATGTTCCTTGTACATGTCCTGGGATTGTGTACATCTCATTAAATACATTCTGCCACATCACCTTCCAGCTTATTGCTATGTCTTCTTTGTGTCTTCCAGTGAACTGAAAGTCTTCTTAGAGACAAGTACTGTAATGTTTTCATTTTTGACTTCACAGCAACTGGCACAGTTCCTGGCATACAGTGGGCACTATACATGTATTTACTGATGTGAATAAAATTGCTTTTGATTCATTGACCACTAAATCTTTCATCTCATTAACTACTTCACCTACCCCAAATGTACTGTATGATTGCAACATTACAGCCAAACTATAGCATTTTACATTATTGTGATATCAAAGCCGTTTATAAGATCACATGTTCACTTAGTAATGGTTTGATAGCCTCCAACTGACCCTACTCCCACCTATAAATGATCTTCAAACCCTAGTTGCCATATTAGAGAAGGCTACAGTTTGCAACACTGCAGATGGGCAGTCTAAACTGGGTTCTTTTATTTATTAATGAATAAAGAATTTTAAAAATGAATTTGAAGCTATCAAATAAAATCTATGTATACATGAAACCTTCTGCAGTTATAATCACTGCAGCTATAAATCAAAACATAAGTTTCCATATGTGTTGAATGCATACACACACACACAGATCTGTCATCCGCACAGTGTATGAGGATACATATTACAGAACCACATCACCTAATTCCTGTAATATTTGGATGACTGTTGGTCAAGTCCTCTTTGACTCGGTTACTGAAAAATGTATCCATTACTGCTTTTATTTTCTGCTTCTGTGCTATCTACTCTGTTTCATCCTGAGATGCTTTTACCATGATTGTGCAACCCATCTATGTTTATCTTTGATTATACTCAAAGTCTTTTGTGTTCTTAAGCCAGAAGCCAGTTCTGTTTCATACATGTAAGCCTGCTTTGTAACTGAACCTTTCAACAGCCAAATACCCAGAAATAAAGGAAATACTTGAATACCTTAAATACAAATAATTTAAATATAATTTAATCAAGACGCTCCAGATTCACCACTAACTGTCAAATTTCTTTTATTTTGCCCTCTACAAATCTGTCCTCAGAGCCTTCCACCATGAAAGCCATCCTGTATGAACTGGTGATAATCTCCATCATTTAAAAATCCTCCCCCATTTTCTCCATCAGAGAATATAACATATGGCATCTTTTTTACCATCTTTTCCCAGCATGCTTCTTTTGTCCAGTCTAGAATCAGCAACTCATATGACAGGTACACTTGATGTACAGTGTGCTGACTCCTCTCCCCACCAGCATTGCCAGATTCTATCCCCTTAAATCACCATTGCAAGGAGGGGAGGAATAGACAAACAGTACTGAAAATCGAAAAAAAAAAAAAAAAAGGTTTCTCATGAAGTTGGGTATATCATGGGATGATCCCAAAGCCACCTAGAGTGTGTTGGAAATAGTTGCAAGAGTCAAGCCCTTACAATTACCAGAAATTCAAGCTGCCGAATGTATGTGTGAAAAAGATGTGTACCATATATATATATATACCTGCTGTCTAAAGCACCTTAAGGATAACATCCTGTTCACTTTTCACTCAGATGATATCTGTATTTCAGCAAATGTCAGCAGGTCCACACACTTTGGCAGAACAAATGTTATTTTTCCTTTCATAACTGTCCTAAGAGGAATTGTGCAATCCTATAGATGATCGCAGAGAGCTCTTGTTGGCACACGGCCAAGGCAGGATACTCTGCTCTGGAGGAGGCAAATTGTGTATTAGGTTCACTGCTGGCAAATTGCTTTTTTGTGTTCGGTTTAATTTAGTTTTCATGATTTTTCCTGAGGGCTCATCCGGCCTTGCTCAACTTAACTGGTTTAACAGATCAGCTAAAGTTCAGAAGCCCTCAATCTTTCCAAGATTTCAAAATGTCTTTTTATTCAACCTCTGATTAGGACAAGTGAGAGTAACAAACATTTCACAGATCTTAAAATCTCCAAGACAGACATTTAGAAAAAAGGGCAGGGGAGGAATTAAAATAAATTACACCAGCCATAATTTTACCCAAACTTGGAGGGAAAAAGAAGGAAGAGTAGGAAACAGCTTTTAACTTTAAATGAAAGACTCTCTAAACAATGATGTCTTTAAAAATATGCTGGGCAACCCATGAATAGCAATAGTAATGCACCAAAGAAAATCCAGGATCTGTGTTCAAGAGACCAGGAGCCAAGACCCAAATGTTCTTTGGGAACTCAGATTCTACTTATACAAACTAGCCAGAACATTCAGCCATGAGTAAGCACAAGGTTTCAGGTTGGCTCTATGAGGGAAGCATTACTGGAATAATAATGTTTATAGATTTTATTATTAAACTCAATGGATGTTTTAATTAGAGTTAGGTTCAGCTACATAAAGTATACACACATAAGACAAAATTGAGTCATTCAGATGAGGGAGAAATTTATATCTTTCTGACATAATAGAATTCTGGAGATAAACAGTGTTGAGGTAATTCGTTCCTCACTGGGCACTGTCTTTGTTCTCCACGGTGTTATCACATGGCTTCAATTCACAATGTTGCTTCATGTTCCAAAACGACTGCTGGAGCTATGGCCTTTATGTCTGCCTTCCAGGCAGGAGAAGGTGGTGAAAGCAAAAGCCAACACCTCCTGGTTGAGTTCTGCTCTACGTGAAGAACCTTCCTAGGAGAAATACACTACTTGTTATAGTAACCAATAAGCTAGATAAACAGAGGGCGGAAAATTAAGTCTTATAGCTAGGCACCTTTTTGCCATCCTAACCAAAATCCTGACTCAGTTACTAAACATACAAAGAAAATGGATTCTGATTTAATCAGCTTCAATCTGTCATGGAGGTAAAGTAATAGCTTCATGAAACTGGAGAGCAGACACTTTGAAACCTGTTGGCTTCTTTTAACCATTACATGTGACACTAACGTTAAAGAATCCAGCTGCCAGTGCAGGAGATGAAAAAGACACAGGTTCTATCCCTGGATCAGGAAGATTACTGGAGAAGGAAATGGCAGCCCACTCCAGTATTCTTACCTGGGAAATCCCATGGACGGAGGAGCCTGGTGGGCTCCGGTCCACGGGGTTTCTAACGATGAACATGCCTTACCCAAAACGAGTAACTGTCATGCCATTCAATATCCAAGAATCCATTTATCTGTATTAGTTTATCAAATTAAGAATAGTCATGAAAAATAAAGAGTAAGGCTTTGAGGAAGTAGGTACACTTAGTGGATACAAGTTAGATCCATTTTCAGGAGGGGACAGCATGGACATGAGTGTGTGTGAAAAAGAGGGAGAAATTTGAGAGACTCCACCTAGAGAAAGCGAGTGTGTAGTCAGAGTTCCACAATTATTTTTAAACGAATGAAGAAAAATACATGCACTGCATAATTCTCAGTAATTCTTTTTAGCTGACAACTCAATAAATGGATGAGGAAGTGAACAGATGAATAGATCCTCGAGTGAATTTTATCAGTGAAGATTCCTTTCTTTGTTGTTCTTGCTAATATTGGCAAGTTTTATAATAGCAATTGTAGACACAACTGATAAAGGAGAAGATGTGCTCTATTATAGCCAATCTGGAGAGTCAATGATACAGTGGACATTAGGGTAACAAGTAGGAAAGGGACACTCAGAACCATAGGTCACATGATAAACCAGGCCCTGTAAACACCAAGACAGCTGACCAGGGGAGCAGGCTCTGGGCTGTTAGTATGAGCTTGAATGTGTAATTATTTCATCCAGCAATGTAGCAGAGAGAGCGTCAAAAACAGCCAGCATGAGGTAAGAGATAAAGATTTGCCTCATGATCAGACAGGTGGATCCAACTTACCCTTAGTCATGTATGTATTATACCATATCATAACTTGGAGTATGTCTTTTTTTTCCTGGGCTGGAGACAGTATAATATAAACGATTACGAATCTCAGGTCTTCTTTCAGAAACGTTGAAATTGCAGTACTGCCTTTCCACTCAGTAGCTGCATGGCCTTGAGAAAGTTACTTAATGGCCCTAGACCTCAGTTTTCCCATCTTTCTGATGGGAAGAATGCAGCTGCTTACCTCTTAAGTAATTGTAAGGATTGAGTGGGGAATCACTGTTAGGATTTGTTGGAATTTTAAGGGGACTGAATTAGTAACACAACCCCGATAGGATGTGTAGAGAGAGACAGGGAAAGGCAGTGAGATAGAGACAATGTCAGAGAGAAGAATAATTATTTTAAGAAATTAGCTCATGCAGTTGTACTGGCTAGGAAGTAAAAAATCTGTAGGGCAGACTGAAAATTCAAATAAGATTTCATGTTGCAGTCTTGAGGTAGAATGACTTTTTCTGGAAAACTCAGTCTTTGCTTTTAAGGCCCTTAGCTAAGTAGATGAGGCCCACTTACATTATGGAGGCAAATCTGCTTTACTTAAACTTGCTGATTTAAATATTAATCACATCTAAAGAAAACACCTTCATAGCAACATCTGGTGTTTGACTAATCACCTGGACACCATTGTCTACTCAGGTTGACACATAAAACTGACCAACACAGGTCTCCAATAAATATGACCCCCCTTCTCCACCTGTATTCTGAACAAATAGAGAAAAAAGACAAAAGAGTTCCAGGTTGGAAAATCTAACCATAACTCAGATGACAGGCAAAGGCTAGGATGGAAGCTGTGCTTTGTATCTGCATGCAAGCGGGCGCAAGGGAATTAGGAACCCCCGCCCCACCCCTCTCTGACAGGTACCCGAACACAACCAGCCTGAGCAGTGATGTCAGGCAAGATCCACAGCATGGAGGAGCTGGCAGGAACTCACCCTGCTGCTGATAGGATCACACTTGGAAAGACGAAAAGAAAGAGGAGTCTTCTCTTTCCACATTTTACTAAGCAGGTAAGTTTCTCTGCGTCTTAGGAGGAAAGGCAGTCAAGGGGCAGAGAGTAGAGTGCCGTCAGTTACACATCCTGCACCGCAAGGGACTGTCGGGAGCCAAGAAGGATCATTTCACCTCCCAACATCCTCCTCTCCTCACCACCATCATCATTTTTCTTCCTGATGGACCAGTAGTGTTTATACTTCTTATCTGGACCCTTAAAAATGTGGTCTGTGAAATGGATGCTCTGGAGACTTCAGTTTGCAGGCTCAGCCCAAAATTTAGGCAGGACCCTGTATAATCCTCTACTCTGCCAATGGCGTGTTTGCTACCCCCGGGAACCATCACTTCGTGTCTCCTCCCCCAGCCCCCACTCCCACCCCCACCAGCTTCACTGGAGAACCAGCTGGGGTTTAAAGTGTCAGGCCTGGTTTAGATCTCTTGACACCTCAGAAGCAAATTCCCAATCACATGGTAAAACTGAAGACTGCTTACTTTGTCCATAAGACCCTCACAGTTTGATACTGAAGGACTCGGCCATGCCCAGGGTAGGGGGAGAGATGGGAACTTTGGAGCGCCCTTGACAGTGTCCCTTTAAAAAGCTCTTGCTTCCCTATGCTGTAAAGAAATCTAGGCCTGAAACCCGAGTGCTGACCTCATCTCTTGCCCCTGGCCCAGAATCCAGGGCTGCAGCCCTCCAGTTCACTGGAAGCAGCTTGCCTGGGCAGGACTGTGTCGTATCCTGTGTCACTCAGAGCTGGGAAGTGGGACATGCCTGTAGAAGGCAGATGAAAAATTAAAGTGACCTTTGGCTGGCAGGTTGGTTCAAAATGCTTGGCAGGTTAGATCAGTTTTATGTGGTCTCCACGTGAGAGATGGTAATGTGGGTCTCCACCACAGCCCTTAATTCCAAAGCCAGCAGAAACCAACTGGCCTTCACGTTTAACTAAAGAATGTCTTTTAGTTCAAAACAGAAAATCAGGGCGATTCCTGAGTTACCTCTAAGAGTTAAGTGACTGGAGAAGCCTGAGGGAGCCCAGAGAATCAGCATTTGGCTGGAGCATCTGCCTGCTTTTTTGAGGCTGTGTGGACCTGGGGAGAGAACACAGGCTTTGGAGCTACCTCTCCCCATTAACCGGCTGTGAGACCTTCAGCAGATTATTTGACTTCTCCGGAAAACTCATTAACCTCTCCAGGCCACATTTTGAAGGCATGCTAAAGCTGACATTTCAGAGTGAACTTTTTCCTGACTGAAGAAATTGCTGGCTAAAGTAGAAAGAGTCAGTCACATGTGTGGTTCAGATTTGAGATCTCCCCTGTGTCCTGGGTGACGTTGAGCACTTGCTCAGCCTCTCCAGGACTCAGTTTCCTTGTCTATAAAATGAAAAATACAACTGCCTCAAGGACACTGACTTGAGAGTTATATTTTAAAAATTAAGCACTTAGGAGTCCCCTATAAAATGTGCTTTCTCATCTTTCTGTGTCTTTTCCCCTGATATTTGGGGAATCAGGGTTCGAGTGTGGAATACAGACAACCCTCTCTGGACTTCTTGATTTTTTTTTTCGTTTGTGTCAAGTGTCTTATATTTTCCTTATTTTTGTCTGCAATACTCACAAGAAGATCTGTAGCAAAAGCAATCTCTTTGATTTCCTGGTACCAATTTGTTTATTGGGTTCTTAGAGGAGGATTTAGGTAGATAAGATGAAAAGTTCCCTGTAATTTTGTCTAAGCAATTTGACACTGATCAGTACTGGCAGCAGCTCCCTGAACTGCATTAGAATTTTTTGACTGCTGCACAAATGTGCCCCATGGATCAGAGATCAGCAGGGCTGCCAGGTATTTGGAGTTCATCCTCATCAGAGAACACCGGGGAGACCTTGAGCCCCAACCAGATAGAGTTTTATATCCAATAAGGTCATAAAGTAGTAATATCTTATGCCCAAAACAGGCTCAAATCAAATGATACTGATATTGATCAACAGGGCAAGAATTCGTGTTTTGTTTTGTTTTTCATTTGTTTAAAAAAAAAAAAAAGACTTTGGGCATGCACCTACTAATCCACATAATAATTTTTTTAAAATACTAAGTTATGGTATTTTCTTTATTTACTTTGGAAGTATATTTGATTTACAATGTAGTATTAATTTACAGCAAAGTTATGCATATATACATTCTTTTTTATATTCTTTTCCATTATGATTTATTCCAGGACACTGAATATAGTTCCTGTGTTATACAATTCAGATCAGATCAGATCAGTCGCTCAGTCATGTCCGACTCTTTGCGACCCCATGAATCGCAGCACGCCAGGCCTCCCTGTCCATCACCAACTCCCAGAGTTCACCCAGACTCACGTCCATCGAGTCAGTGATGCCATCCAGCCATCTCCTCCTGTGTCGTCCCCTTCTCCTCTTGCCCCCAATCCCTCCCAGCATCAGAGTCTTTTCCAATGAGTCAACTCTTCGTCTGAGGTGACCAAAGTACTGGAGTTTCAGCTTTAGCATCATTCCTTCCAAAGAAATCCCAGGGCTGATCTCCTTCAGAATGGACTGGTTGGATCTCCTTGCAGTCCAAGGGACTCTCAACAGTCTTCTCCAACACCACAGTTCAAAAGCATCAATTCTTCAGCGCTCAGCCTTCTTCACAGTCCAACTCTCATATCCATACATGACCATAGGAAAAACCATAGCCTTGACTAGACGAACCTTTGTTGGCAAAATAATGTCTCTGCTTTTGAATATGCTATCTAGGTTGGTCATAACTTTCCTTCCAAGGAATAAGCGTCTTTTAATTTCATGGTTGCAGTCACCATCTGCAGTGATTTTGGAGCCCCAAAAAATAAAGTCTGACACTGTTTCCACTGTTTCCCCATCTATTTCCCATGAAGTGATGGGACCGGATGCCATGATCTTCGTCTTCTGAATGTTGAGCTTTAAGCCAACTTTTTCACTCTCCACTTTCACTTTCATCAAGAGGCTTTTTAGTTCCTCTTCACTTTCTGCCATAAGGGTGGGGTCATCTGCATATCTGAGGTTATTGATATTTCTCCTGGCAATCTTGATTCCAGCTTGTACTTCTTCCAGTCCAGCGTTTCTCATGATGTTCTCTGCATAGAAGTTAAATAAGCAGGGTGACAATATACAGCCTTGACGTACTCCTTTTCCTATTTGGAACCAGTCTGTTGTTCCATGTCCAGTTCTAACTGTTGCTTCCTGACCTGCATACAAGTTTCTCAAGAGGCAGATCAGGTGGTGGTATTCCCATCTCTTTCAGAATTTTCCACAGTTTATTGTGATCCACACAGTCAAAGGCTTTGGCATAGTCAATAAAGCAGAAATAGATGTTTTTCTGGAACTCTCTTGCTTTTTCCATGATCCAGTGGATGTTGGCAATTTGATCTCTGGTTCCTCTGCCTTTTCTAAAACCAGCTTGAACATCAGGAAGTTCATGGATCACATATTGCTGAAGCCTGACTTGGAGAATTTTGAGCATGACTTTACTAGCATGTGAGATGAGTGCAATTGTGCGGTAGTTTGAGCATTCTTTGGCATTGCCTTTCTTTGGGATTGGAATGAAAACAGACCCTTTCCAGTCCTGTGGCCACTGCTGAGTTTTCCAAATTTGCTGGCATATTGAGTGCAGCACTTTCACAGCATCATCTTTCAGGATTTGGAATAGCTCAACTGGAATTCTACCATATTTCTGCAATGCTCAGTTTGTTCAAGATGCTTTTTATCCATAACCTTATTGAGTCATCCCAGGTGCAGACACAGTGATTTCCCATTTTTAAGACAAGGATACTGAGTTTCAGGAAGAGTTAATGACTTTGCCACAGTCACAGAGCTACTTGAAAGCCCATGCTTGGAACCATTAAGATGTACCACCCGCCAAATTAGAAGCTACCATTGATGCAGACACTGGACTTTATACATACTGTCTGGGTTCCCTTACTGTAATTATCTCCACAAACCTGTAGTACTATGGTCTTACTCCAGTTATAGGTGAGGAAACTGAGGCTCAGATATACATCCATTTAAAAAAACCTGGAAACTGAATCAAGGGCAAAAGTGACAGCTGTCTCCATAGGACATCCTAAACCTCACGTAGATTTTCTGCCTGCGAGTGTGCTTTGTTGCTGTGGAAAAGTTATCTACGGGAAACCCAAAGCCATCCAGCATTTCTCAGAATTATGCTCCACTGTTCATGACCCAGGGCCGGTTGCCACAACTAGATTGATGGGAGGAATCAGTGATGATCACTCAATATTCCTCAGCCTCTGTGATCTGCACCCATTATGAGATGACATCTCCAAGCCCCTTTGCTGTAGGGTGGAGCCATGTGACTAATCCTGACCCATGACCTTAAGCCGATGCCACATGTGTCACCTCCGAGATGGAAGCATTTCATTGTCAGTGTGAGGATGGTCCCAACTCTTGCTGGCAATGTTTGAGGCAGTAGCTGTTCAGATTGTATTCCCGAATGACCTCGTGTCCCAAGCCTGATGGACATGTATGTAGCCTGAGTGAGAAGGAAACATTTGTGATTCTAAGCTATTGTGACTGCAGTTTTTGTTTGTTTTAATAAACCGCAACCACAGTGACTGATGCAGAACCAGACCTTAAGGAGCTTTGTAGACCCCTTAAAGGACCCAGCGGCTATCTGGAGGTTCTATACCCAGAATCACAAGCTGAAGTGTTACAGGACCAGGCAGAGCAGGGTAAATAAGTGAAGCAGAAGTGAGCCTACAGTGGGAGAGAGGGGAAGGGGTGGGGCAAACTCCCAGGCACCTGCCGAGGAAAGGTGGGCTCCCTCTTGCCACATCTGGCTACTTATCAGAAACAGCTGGCTATTTGTGACTTTACCGAATGGGTTTAAACACTGTGCTGGTGAAAGAAAGCTGGACTGTGGGTTAAGTTCACTCCAAGGTCTTTGGTTTGCAACTCCTGCCTCAAGTTCACAATCAGGTTCCCATCTGTCTGCTGTAACTCAAAGATTTAAACCTAGTTCCTTGAGTCTTGCTGTGTGACCCTGGGCATGTCAGTGATGTTAGTATTCCCATCTGTAAAATGGGTTAAGTGGGAAAAAATTGGGGATTCTTAATCTTTCTTGGGTGCTTCTGCTCCCCAAAATCTCACATGCCCATAGACACAAGGTCTTATGTATGGTTTTCATGGTTTTTGATGATAATGTAGACCTCAACCACTGATCTCTCTTCCTGTAATAGATCCTCGAAATCAAAGCTAAGGATCTCTGGGCTTTCCTCCATCCAAAAATATGTCTCATTTTAACTGGAGGAGTACAGTATTTTTCTCTCTCCAGAAGATACTCAAGAGTTTCTACTTCCACCTAGGGAGTCTGTGGCTCTGATGTAGTACTTGACGGTGATCACTTAGAATGTTATCTCTAGGGCATGCATTTTGTTGCAGTGTTTAAAGTGGGCCCACGCCCCTCACCCTGACACTTAAGTTCAGTTCAGTCACTCATTTGTGTCCTACTCTTTGTGACCCCACGGACTGCAGCACGCCAGGCCTCCTTGTCCATCACCAACTCCCGGAGTTTACCCAAACCCATGTCCATTGAATCGGTGATGCCATCCAACCATCTTATCCTCTGCCATCCCCTTCTCCTCCTGCCCTCAATCTTTCCCAGCATCAGGGTCTTTTCAAATGTGTCACCTCTTTGCATCAGGTGGCCAAAGTATTGGAGTTTCAGCTTCAACATCAGTCCCTCCAATGAACACCCAGGACTGATCTCCTTTAGGATGGACTGCTTGGATCTCCTTACAGTCCAAAGGACTCTCAAGAGTCTTCTCCAACACCACAGTTCAAAAGCATCAGTTCTTTAGCGCCTGACACTTTATGTGGTATCTAATCAGAGGGAGACCTGATAAGTGAGTTCATGCATTTTGTTCCAGCTATGAATTTCTAGGTTCTAATGTAATTACAATGGTTCAAATTTAGTTATCTTTGGCCCTTTCAGCTTTATAATCCAAACCATCAATGCAATGCTACTTTGAAAAGTAATCTTTTAGAATTTACACCCTAACTGATTCTCTCTCAGTGCAGGCGATGGGTGGTTTCTACTGGAAGTCTCTGGAACAAGTCTTTCTCTGTGGTCACATTGTCATATCTGGTCTATAACTCTTAAAAATCCATCCAGACAGGCCTTCAGATGCACTTTTCCAAAGGAACCATTGTAGTATTTGTGGGGTGGACAGCATGAAATTGCTGAAGTGTGCATCACATAAAGGGAGCAGAGTTCTCCTCCAGGTGGGCTTTGACTTCTTTCCCACTTGGATAGTGGGTGCTGTTAATGCTTTCGTCAGTAGCACCTTTTACTGCCTGTCTTGCATAAAGGAGGATTCTCACCCCATTTGTCAGCATCCTAAATGTATGAAACCATTTTCTCTGGGAACTCCTTGATGTGGTTGGAATGAGACTGAAACTTCTATTAGTCAATCATTCAGCTGAAATAAAATTTATCATAAAGGGCAACCCTAACATGAAATTTTTATATGTAACAGAGAGGTCTAAATTTGAAACAAAAAACCCCCCAAAATGTAGTATTAAATTATGTCAAGAAACAGGTCCAAGGTCAAATGATGAATTGGTCACAAAATGAAAACATTAAAGCTAGAAAGAAAACCAAATAATGTTTTTAATTGGTATTAAATTAATTCAAGCAAGGTAGCTACCTCAAGATGCTAGAAATTTCTGGAAGCAATCTGATTCTTTTTAACTATTCTGCCAACTTCATATATTCAGCCTATCAAGCCAATCTGTCCTGTCTAATTACTCATGTTCTTGGAATGTGTGTTCAATTCTACAAATATTCATGGGGCTTGTGTGTGTAATGCAACTTCCAAGGTCCTATGGGACCGCCAAATAAGGAACTCACAAGTTAAGGAAGTAGTTCCCTAAAGCTGATGTATAAGTCTGATGACATCTGAGTCATTTAGAGTGGTCTTAAATTACAAACTCCTAGGCCCTACTCCAAGCAGACAAAATTAGAATCTCCAGGGGTAGGAACAAGAGTCTGTATTTCAGCTGAAACTGATACAGAATAGATTTGGGCCCTACGTCAGTCGGGACCTCATAATTGCAAGACCTCTAATTCCATCTAACTTCAAGCAAAAGGGGAACCAGTTGACTCTAGGAACTGAAAAGTCCAATAAGATGATGGCTTCAGGCACAGCTGGATCCAGGTGCTCAAGCAATATTATTAGGATTAGGGATTGAGTAGTTTCATCTGTCAACTCTGTTTTCATCTGCATTCATTTTTACTCTTAAGCAAAGTCTAAAGCACTACAGGAAGTATGGGTAATAATAGTAGTGGAAGTAGTAATAATAGTAACAGAAGTAACAATAATGGGATTCTTACTTTGCTTCAGGTATAGCACTTTATCTATATTGTCTTGATTGATATTTACAATGATAATATAAGGTAGGAGTTATCTCCATTTAACCCATGAAGAAACAGAGGCTCAGAGAAGTGAAGTGATTTATCCAAAGTCACACAGCTATCAAAAGAGTTGGAAAGGAGAACTGCCTTGTTGCAGTTCTCACTCTCTTACCCCTTCTTCTATGCACGGAGGTAAAACATACTGAAAGAAAAATGATCGTCAGAAGGTGGGAGAAGGACAGGAGGGTATGGATCAGAAGGCAGTTTTTCTGTGTGCTCATAAAATGCCCATGTGCTCTGGGCTCTCTGTAGATTGGATAGGCCCAGAAGTTTGCATTTTGATCGTTCCCCCCGTTGATACAATTTACACCTCCTACAACAACAGAACTTTTTCCAGTCCTTCATCACAGTTCACAGGAGATCTATGGAAGCCTTTGAATCCATGGACAACATGTGCAGCACTATTGCTGAACTTGTTCTAGCAAAAAAAGGCAGGGTAGGTGTCATCAACAAAGGATGCAGAAAATGATTCCAGGGTTGCCAGGGGGAGAAGACTAATAAAGTCTTTGTAGCCCAACTTTGTAGATAGGAGCTGATAACTCCTGGACCAGTGGTCTCATTATAGGGACAAAATAAAGAAGAATGTAACACATGGAAGCAAGATTTAATAGCCAAAGAATATAAACCATGAAAATAGCATTTTTTTTTTTTTGAGTTTGAGGTGATAGCAATTCCCAGATTTCTTACTTAGACTGTCCTTAGAAACTCTGGTAGACTTTCTACCAGAAAGTCTCGTGGACCCCATGAACCATATCTCCTGATATTCCACCTTGTGTTACTCTCGCCTTGGACACATGACTTGATTTTGTCAATGGGCCATTAGCAAGCATGACACAAGTAGAGACTTGATGTGTGCCTGCAGCTGGGGCTTGTTCTAGCAGAACTCTTTCTTGAACTGCTACCTTGAGTCTGCCACCTTGAGTCTGCCATGCTGTGAGGAATCTCAAGTTGACCACATCGGAGATATCCTTCCGAACACCCCCAACCAATCCCAGTTTCCCATCACTTTCCAGCTACATGTAGATTCATGGATGAACCCATGCAAGATCAAAAGAATCACTCCGTGAACCCGGAGAATCTTGAAAAATTATGACCACCACAGGTTTTGAGGTGGTTGGTTATGCAACTATTGAAACTGAAACAAAACAGAATGCTTTCTTGTAGTCAGTGATGTAGTCCAGTGTTCTATCCACTGCGTTTCCCTCCCTTCCCTGGTTGCTAGGAATCTCAGACCTAAGTTTGTGTTCATTGCTGTGTTGTTCTTCAACCAGGATTTCTCATTAGAATTTATGCTTTTCTCTTTCAGATTTTTGTCTTCTACATGAATTGATTGGTCTTGTCATATCTTTTGAACTGACTGAAGTGACTCTTGCTATATACATACATTTGTTTTATTTTTTAGATTGTACATACAAGTGATATCATACAGTATTTATCTTTCTCTATCTGATTTATTTCATAAGCATAATATTCTGTAGGTTCATCCACATTGTTGCAAATGGCAGAATTTCTCTTTTTTATGGCAGAGTAATAGTCCATTGTATAGATACCAAATTTTTTGTTTGTTGAATACTTGGGGTGCTTCCATATCTTGGGTGTTGTAAATACAATGATGCTATGAACACTGATTTTCATGCATTTTTTTGAATTCATGTTTTAATTTTTTCCAGTTACATACCCAGAAGTAGAGTTGCTGGGTCATATATGGTAGTTCTATTAACGATTTTTTGATGACTCTTACATACTGCTCTCCATAGTGGCTGCACCAATTTATCAACAGCAGTATACCGGGGTTCCCTTTTATCTGCATCCTTGCCAGCGTTTGTTATTTGTAGACTTTTTGGTGATAGCCATTCTGACAGGTATGAGATATATTTTTGGATATATATTTTTGGATCTGTCTCTTTAGCCAAGAGAAATAAAAGCAAAAACAAACATATTCAACTTAACTAAACATAACAGCTGTGCACAGCAAAAGAAACCATCAACAAAATGAAAAGGTAACCCATGAGCTGGGAGAAAACTTTTGCAAATAATGTGACCAACCAGGGGTTTATATCCAAAATACATAAACAGCTCATACAACTCAATATCAAAAAGACAACCCAATCAAAAAAAGGGTTCAATACAGTTCAGTTGCCCAGTCATGTCTGACTCTTTGCGACCCCATGAATTGTGGCACACCAGGCCTCCCTGTTCATCACCAACTCCCGGAGTTTACACAAACTCATGTCCATCGAGTCGGTGATGCCATCCAGCCATCTCATGCTCTGTCGTCTCCTTTTCCTCCTGCCCTCAATCCTTCCCAGCATCAGGGTCTTTTCCAATGAGTCAACTCTTCGCATCAGGTGGCCAAAGTATTGGAGTTTCAGTCTCAGCATCAGTCCTTCCAATGAACACCCAGGACTGATCTCCTTTAGGATGGACTGGTTGGATCTCCTTGTAGTCCAAGGGACTCTCAAGAGTCTTCTCCAACACCACAGTTCAAAAGCATCAATTCTTCGGCGCTCAGCTTTCTTCACAGTCCAACTCTCGAATCCATACATGACCACTGGAAAAACCATAGCCTTGACTAGAAGGACCTTTGTTGGCAAAGTAATATCTCTGCTTTTGAATATGCTGTCTAGGTTGGTCATAACTTTCCTTCCAAGGAGTAAACGTTTTTTAATTTCATGGCTGCAGTCACCATCTGCAGTGATTTTGGAGCCCAAAAAAATAAAGTCTGACACTGTTTCCACTGTTTCCCCATCTATTTCCCAGAAAGTGATGGGACCGGATGCCATGATCTTCATTTTCTGAATGTTGAGCTTTAAGCCAACTTTTTCACCCTCCTCTTTCACTTTCATCAAGAGGCTTTTTAGTTCCTCTTCACTTTCTGCCATAAGGGTGGTGTCATCTGCATATCTGAGGTTATTGATATTTCTCCTGGCAATCTTGATTCTAGCTTATGCTTCTTCCAGCCCAGCATTTCTCATGATGTACTCTACATTCTTAGTCACATATAAAATAAATAAAATTAAGTGACAGAAAAAAAAAAATGACTGATAAGAAAAAGCAATAGTAACTACTAATATGTATGAATTGTATAAAATATTAATGTATTTTCTGAGTCCCTGTGCCAAAATATTTACATGGATCCAATTATTTAATTCTTTCAATAACTGTGTATAAGTACTGCTGTCTCCCATTTTACAGATGAAGAAACCAAGGCACAAAGTTTTTGTGGCTTGCCCATAGTCACACAGGTAGTAAGTGACAGAGGTAGGGCCCAGCTTGCTGCTGTGGCTGCTGCTAAGTCGCTTCAGTCGTGTCCGACTCTGTGCGACCTCAGCTTAGGCCTGCCTAAATCAGAGTTCCCATTCATAGCCACTATATAGCAAGAGCACTTCTTTTTAGTGCTTTTTAAATGGGTGTTCTTTGGAAGGACTGATGCTGAGGCTGAAACTCCAGTACTTTGGCCACCTTATGCAAAGTGTTGACTCATTGGAAATGACCCTGATGCTGGGAGGGATTGGGGACAGGAGGAGAAGGGGACGACAGAGGATGAGATGGCTGGATGGCATCACCGACTCGATGCACATGAGTTTGGGTGAACTCTGGGAGTTGGTGATGGACAGGGAGGCCTGGCATGCTGCGACTCATGGGGTTGCAAAGAGTTGGACACGACTGAGTGACTGAACTGAACTGACCTGTTTTGTATCTGTAAAATTTAAAAGAGAAGAGATTATCTTCCAAGTGCTTTTAAGTTAAGAGTTGTCACCGACTTAAGTGGTTTTATAAATTTAAAAAAAAATGTGGAAATAAAGCCACTGTCACCTAAATTGGGTAAACATTGCATTCCAAAGAATATTAATTTTCTCAATTCAAAACAGAAATTCAAACCCCAGCTTCTGATGCCACAATTATCATAGTTACCAAAGCTATTTCATTAACCACATTTTGTCCTTTGATAGATGCACATGCTTTCAACTGTATATCCTCAAAGAGAGGTATAGTGCATTTGTAAGAGTCCATCACTGTCTCCAAAAAGTACAACTACTGGAGAAATATAGGGTCTTACTGGCTTCCTTGGTGTCTCACATAGTAAAAAATCTGCCTGCAATGCAGGCGACGTGGGTTCGATCCCTGATTCGAGAAGATCCCCTGGAGAAGGGAATGGCTACTCACTCCAGTATTCTTGCCTGGAGTATCCATGGACAGATGAGCCTGTTGGGCTACAGTCCATGGGGTCTCAGAGTCGGACACGACTGAACGACTAACACTCACTCAGGGTCTTACTGGATATGCTGGTCCCCGAATGTACGATCAGGACATTCACACATCAGTTACCGCAGAGCACTCAAGAGCCAAACATATACTTTGATATGTGGACTGAACAAATGTCTCAAGTATTCTATTTGTCCTACTTTGGGTTCATAGAACCATAATATCACTAACTTTGCCTGTAAAGTGGAGCTTATTAAATACTTTAAATGCTTTATTGAATTTAGATATCAGGCTTTTATTTTCAAGTGAGTGCAAAGTGGAGAGCAAGAGTAGTGGTTCTAATGATCAACTATTTTTAAAATTAATTAAAACCACAAGGTTGAAAGAATTACGAGGCATGCCAAATGTGGAACTCTTTTAGCCTCAGAAGGATGCCTTTCCTCTTAGTTGGTCAACTGAGATGGAAAATAACAAAATTTTAAAATATGTATTTTGGACCTTTGTCACTGAATTTTATATCTAAAAGGTAAACTATAACTGAGGCTTTTATAGTTTTTGGTTTTTATATTATGACTTGAAAGTTTGGATCAACTGAATTATTTTATTTCCAACACAAAATGTAGGCAATATTAATGAGAGATTCAAAGTTACATTTGTCAATTTAAATATAGATTCAGCCCTGGATTGCTATTTCATTAAAGGTAACCATTGTCTTTTCAAGGGAGAGGTGTCTGCCGTAGACATTAGCTTTCCTGTGCCCTTTGTGTACATCCTGCCCAAAGGCGGGTGGCTGGTCAAATTTTGTGAGATGCTTTCTGTCTAAACACCACTCTCTTGTCTTCGAGACTGGTTTTCAGTACCCTCAAGGGAATTTGAAATTAATCGGCCCCAAAAGGTGCAAAGCTGCTCTGTTCTAATTTGTTCCTAGCAATGAGGTTCTCACAGAGCTTCTGGGTCTACAAAGCAGATATCCACCCATTCTGCCTCTGCCCTAGTGCTGGCATGGACCTGCCCTGCCTCCTGGCCTCCTCCAGGCTGTGTGTGAAAGCTCTCATTGCATAAGGACAGTGTTCTCTTTTTCCTCTCAAATTCTAAATGACAAACACGCTGACAAAAATACTTTGGTAGAGCCCTGGTAAATGTTCACTCTTAATACAGTGTGAGAAGCAAGCCTTTGCTAACATAAACACAGCACTGATAAAATACTAGCTCTAGGAGAGTCATAGCCCTGTAGTTAATAATTTACAAGCTGGTCACCTCATAAATAATTGTTAATCTTCTGATATGAGTGTGCAGATGGTGAGAAGGCGACTTTTCCCAATTTCCTTTTCTGCTGTTCATCATCTCTTCTTGCCTGTTTTCTTCCTGGCATCAGTACTTTTTAATCTCCAGGGATACAGAGATGAAATTTTGTTTAGATGCTGGTTTCTTCTTCCCAAGGATAAGAGAATTCAAATAGAGAGTAAACTATCCAGACTGTATTTTTTAAGTATGCTTCACTCTTTATACTGAGGAGAGAAGTTTCCTCAGTTGGTGAGGAACAAATGCAGGACAAGTTAAGTAATTCCCCAAGGTTGCCGACAGCTTTTGCTCCCATCCTAGAATTCAAACCACAACAAAGAGCCACTTCAAAGTTACCACACTACAGAGTTCTCAAATTTTAGTTAATAATAAGGTTTCTGCCTACCCTAAGTCCACTGGGTACCAGAACATTTTTCTGAAAGTGGAAAAAAGAAATCATATTTAAAGTATATTCTTCCCCATGCCTCCAAAATATAATTTACAGTCAAATATAATATTTGAAGGGAAATAACAAAGATAGCATCCCAGACTTGATTGCTTTTTTCTACATGGTTTTGGAAACTGGTAGCTTCATTCAGACTCAGAGAATCTGTTGAAACTGCGTGATGTAAGTGAAGTCATTGACTGTTTGGGAACTTTTTCTTCTGAGATTATTCCTGTTGTTTTCAGGGTAATGGGTTGAGAAGAGCTGGAGAGCTCATAAAATTACTGTTTGATATAACTTGGAGGAAAACTTCAAAGCTGAGCAAAATAATCCACATATGCAGATGCTCCTGAAATAATGGATGCTAAAATCATGGGAGTTTTACATAATAAAGGCAAAAGTAATTAAATAAAAAGGTGACCAACAAATTTTTAAAAGGGTCAGGAAGATATAAATAATTTCCTCCAGCTGCTAACTCACTCTCAGAAGAAGCAGATGCTATTTTTATCTCCAAAGGAAAAGCTTTTTTTCTTCCTATAAACTCTTTTGTTTTAATCCTAAATTGAGTATGATGGCTTTGTCTGGGTTGAGTAGAAAGGAAAATAAAAACCTACAGACTGATCTCAAAACTCAGTTTTCCTTGTAAGGTCATTCCAGAATGAAAGTATTTCATCTGACCCATTAGAGACTGTGGGCAGATTAGAAATCCAACTGCTCTTTTGGAATTAAAGGCAAAGATGCTTTTGTTGAGCCACCCTGAGGGAAATAAACATTTCGAATGGTTTGGAACTGTGATGTAGACATAGTCATGGCTTATTTAATCCCCTTCATCTCTTCCCACCAAAAACCCTCTAAGAATGCTTCCATGACTCCCACTTCCACCCCCAGCTCCGACCATCTCTGCTGCTGCTGCTGCTAAGTTGCTTCAGTTGTGTCCGACTCTGTGCGACCTCGTGGACTGCAGCCCACCAGGCTCCCCTGTCCCTGGGATTCTCCAGGCAAGAACACTGTAGTGGGTTGCCATTTCCTTCTCCAATGCATGAAAGTGAAAAGTGAAAGTGAAGTCGCTTAGTTGTGTCCGACTCCTAGCAACCTCATGGACTGCAGCCCACCAGGCTCCTCCATGGGATTTGCCAGGCAAGAGTACTGGAGTGGGGTGCCATTGCCTTCTCCAGACCATCTCTGCTACAGACCTAGAAAACTGTAGCAGGTAAAAATGAGCTCTCTTGTCACCAACTGCTGAGCTCAGGCTTCTTTTTCACTTAGGGCTTGTTTTTCTTCTGCTTTTACTTGAAGGTTAGTGTAGGGTGGACCCCAGATAGAGAACTCTTGGCTGTCCTAACATCAGCTCTGCCTTGCTCTGCGGTTATCAAGGTTCCCCATGTCAAGAGTAGGCAGGTACAAAGTCAGACTTCGATTGGTTTTTTTAAGTTGTTTTGGACATTTTCAGCAGTGAAACCAAACTGAGTTTTCTGCTTTATACCTATTTCTTGCAAGGGAAGAGCCTTTTTATGATTGGACATGTTTTGTGTTTTTTCTCCATGAAAATTTTAACTCTTTTATATTATTTTTACAATAATTTGTGAACATTGAACATTTATTTTTACCTTTTTTGGTGTTGTTACTTCTCAGTTCAGATTTTTTATACTGTACTTTATCAAAATAGAGTCTCACATGCTGTTTTTTTGCCTTTTTTTTTTTTTTTTTAAAAAGCCAGCTAGGAATGTGTAAAGATAGAGCTTTAAATCCCAGTGCTTCCTCCTATTTGCTCTGTAATGTTGGTAAGTCACCTTCTGAGCCTCGGTTTGTTATCTGGAGATAACAAACTATTATTTCTGAGTTCGAGTGGTTGTTGGTATAATTCAGCTGCGTAATCTGTTAAAGCTTCTGACGTGGGCCTGAAAGGTAGGAATGATTTACACTTGGTTCCCAATCATAGTCAAAAAGTAGCCATAGCAGTAATAGTCACTAACATTTATTGAGCATATAGTATGTTCCTGGCACTGCATGTAGTATCTTTAATGTTCACAACAGATACTGTTATTCCTTTACCATGTATAATTTTTGGCAGCCCTGTCCACGCTTCATTCATACCAACTTTCTTGTCTACTGAAATTTTGAAGGTTTTTTGCCTCTTGCATTTGCACAGATAGTGTTTTGACTCAAGGCCAAGACTTATCTCTTGTCTGTGAGATATCACTAGATGTGGGGAGAGGCTTGGCCACACTTGGGCTTCCTGCCTGCAATGTGGGAGACCTAGGTTCAATCCCTGGGTTGGGAAGATCCCCTGGAGACGGGAAAGGTTACCCACTCCAATATTCTGGCCTGGAGAATTCCATGGACTGTATAGTCCATGGGGTCACAGAGAGTCAGACATGACTGAGCAACTTTCGCTTTTCGACATCACTAGATTTGGCTCACTGTTTGAGCTGGTCAAACTCCATCCACATTCTGACTGCATGGCCACATACTCGCTCTACTTTTCAGCCCCGTGCCCCTCACAGATTAAGTGTAGCCTGTAAGGCACTGATGGAGCAGACCTCTTTCCAAGCCCGCATTCAGCTGCTCCTTTCTTCTGAGTGCGTCGTTTGGGGTCTCCACTAGCACTGGGGAGTAGACGTCACAGCATATTCCCACTGTCTGCAGTACTTGTCTGTTAGAGACCTGGGGGCCACTGAACCCACCGTCTACCCTTCCAGAAGGAATCCACTGACCCCATGAGAAACTGTGTGTGCAGACGCACCCTCTCCCCGTGGGGGAGAGGGCCATCCTGACATCCCTCTGGTTCTTGTCCAGTCAGTCAAATGGAGCTCCTGGGGCCACAGCTGCACAATCCTCCAACTCTAAACACTCAAAAAATGGTCAGACTAACGGATCTTCTTGGTCCCTAGAAAGAGCTCTTTTCTGCTTTCTTCTTTCCCTCCTGTTCTCTCAGTTCTTTCTTGCCCTCTCCTCCCCACCCCCCCACACACTCTGAACCCATCCCTTCCCCAAACCCCCCTAAAGGAGGAGCCTGATCTGCTCCCGCTTGCTTTTCCCTCCCCAGAGCCTCTCTGCCTCTTGGGGCTATGGCATCATAAGACCACCTCAGCTCTGCCTCCCACGTAGCCTCGGCACCTCTCCTCCTCTCTGCTCCCGCCTTCGCTTTCTCTTTGGACAATTCCTCTTCCCAGTGGCAGGCATGATTTGTTTCTCAACTCCAGACAGATATTAATATTAGGGAACTGGGTAAAAAGATCAGAATTCTCTGAAACATCCCAAATCATAAATTGTTATTAAAGGATTCCCAGTATATTCCGAATGTTGTTCCTATGTTTAACTCATTCTTAGAATTTTCAAAAAGAAAATTTAAGAAGAAACATACATCAGTTTAGTAATAATCACAAAGAACTATAGTCTAGACTGAATACACAAATACTGGAAAATGTCTGGGGACATATCTGGGTGGGTTTTATATAATTTAGCACTCTAGTAAGACTATATGCTCTACACAGAGGAATGTGTAGAAATTACCAATTTGAAATTTTATTTTTCTTTGAAAATCTGTTGTTTTGGGCAATATTACTCATTGATTGAGTATAAAGGATACCATGTGAATAACCTTAACATTTATTTGTAAGACTACATCATTAGCAGCCAGTGGGTCGTATTTATAACATGGCCATAGCTACAAGCAAAACTGGTTAGATTGTAAGTGCTTCTCTCCTCCTTGCCTTGTCCCAGTTACCAGAAATCTTGACTTTGACCTTCAACTCCACATGTCTGCTTATCTGCTCTTACATCTTGATATCACTGGATTCCTTTGAAGAGTAGTGTATCTGTGTTGAATGTTAATCTTTTATTCTACTGAAGAGTTATAATCTTGTCCCCATTTTCCTGATTTCTAAAATTCATCTTTCTCAGAATGTGAGATTCAGAAAAAAAATGACTTCCCCAAGAAATGCTAGGGGCAATCTCCATATGGAAACAGTTATTGTAAGGACTATTGTTTTGGCCTAACTAGCAATATTTTGGAGAAGGCAATGGCACCCCACTCCAGTACTCTTGCCTGGAAAATCCCAAGGACAGAGGAGCCTGGTGGGCTGCAGTCCATGGTGTCGCTAAGAGTCGGACACAACTGAGCGACTTCACTTTCACTTTTCACTTTGATGCATTGGAGAAGGAAATGGCAACCCACTCCAGTGTTCTTGCCTGGAGAATCCCAGGGACGGGGGAGCCTGGTGGGCTGCCGTCTATGGGGCCGCACAGAGTTGGACACGACTGAAGCGACTTAGCAGCAGCAGCAGCAATATTTTCCCCCTCTTTTTTGAAACAGCACCCTGATCACTTGTGGAACTTCCCTGGCCCACTCTGGCTATCCAGCTCCGTGGCTTCTGTCCCCATGTAGCAAACAAGGCTACCACTTTTTTTCTATTGGCTGCAGCCTCATCATTAACTTGGGTCCCTTGATAGGGGTAACTGGTGCCTTATTCAGAGACACTTACTGATTATTAGATGTGGGTATGGCTTCAGTGAAGAGGTCACAGAAAGAGTTAAGATACTTGATGTTGTGTCTACATGTTGACAAAACCAAGATTCTAGGAGTTTCATTGGTTCCTCTTCTTTCCAAACTCCTGGTTGTTTACTTACGATATCCTAATATGTGACTAGTTTTGTTTGTTAGCAATAATCACTTTGCTTGGAAATGAGGAAACTTAGCTTATTCACTGGCAAAAAAAAAAAAAAAAAAAACAGGCTCCAGACCTACTATCTTGACCCCAAAATATTTGATCCAAAGCCCCACACCATGTCCACTCAAGACATTAATTAGTCTCCTTCTCTTGCTTTTGGGCTCCCACCTTTGCTGTATAAATACATTGAAGTGAGTCTGCCAATAGTTGTCTGATTAGATTTCCAGGGTTTTGGTGTGAGACTTCAGAGAAAGTCCTTCAAATCACACAGGTTTGGTTCTGGATCCCAAACTTAACTTTTAGCCTAAGCGGTGGGGAATTTCTTAGGCCTTAGGACCCTGTCCTATGGAAAAATTTTCTTTGGTGCACATAGTATTTTTTTCTATTAAAATTTTTAATTAGCCCATGAAATCAAATCTTATGGATATCACCTTTTAAAATCTAGATTTTCACATTCTTTTAAACAAATAAAAATATCAAGAAATTCTGAGCCCATGTTGCTAAATTTCAGTCCCTTCCGTGATCACACGGTACCCCCTGGGTCTGCCTTTACTCAATGTTTTGCTTCTTTGTGTTTACCTGCCTGAACCGTGTTGACAGCTGAGTTTGTAACGTCTCTCTGGCATGATCCAGGCCAGTTCAGCAGAAGACTAAGTTTTGAGGTTAAACCCTCATCTACAGTGTAATCCCCTTGTGGATCTAAAAGGATAGGGGTGACGAGTTGAGGGTAGAATTCAGAAATTCAGTAATCTAAACCCAAGTCACCTTTTACTCTCTTCTTATATCCAGCAGGTTATTGGTTAGAATAGACAATAACTGGCCAATACCAAGAAACAAATAAAGCAATAACAGCAACAAAAATACAGTAGCTCAAACCAAACAGATGTTTCTTTAGCTCTGCTGAGATAGTCCAGAGGCAGGCACATGGTCCACGTCGTAGGGAGCTCTTTTCTGAGAAACCATCTGCGCATCTAGCCTTCTTCTTCCTTCTCCACGTGGTTCTGCTAGCCTGTCCTATGATTTCTCACACACCTGGTTAAATGTGGCTTGCATCCCAAGGCCAGTCCACAGGAAGGGGAAAGTGTGGAAGAAACCAGTTGCATTGAAGCAGGTGTCTCAAAGATATACCCACTACTTCTGTTCCAACTCCACTGGTGTCACAAGGCCTCACCCAGTTGCTAGAAGCTTTGCTAACATTTCTGCTTGGCAGCCATGTGACCTGCCAAGAATTGGTAAGATGCTGGTACTAAAAGGAGGCGACAGAGCATGCGCACTGGAGAACAGTTGCTGTCCCCTGCCTCGATTGGCCTTTCAGAAGATATCAGAAGAAAGACTGGTCTTTCTTATCAGAGACCCCACACACACACACTCACACTCACAAACACACCTTCAAAACCACCGCAGCTAGGGGTACATATTTATAAGCCCTGGATGTTTCTCACTGTTTTGAGTTCAATAGCTAAACACGGTGAAATCATAAGGAAATGATCTTCCTATCAAATGTGGATTAGAAACCAAATTGACTTTCACAATCTCTTTCCAGTTTTTCCCTCACTTGATAGGTGAGACTTCTCACTTTACCAGCATAGAAGTTACACACTTTCTGAAATGTTCAGAGTGGAATTCCCTCCTAGACTTTTATCTTAAAAATACAACTGTCATAAAAGGAAACTAAACCTCAGGCCATACGTCTGTGGGTGGGCACGTGTGTGGGGGGGCACGTGTGTGTGTAGACTGTGTGCCACAGGAAAGAGAAAATTATAGTTACACACTGATCTCCCTTCATGAATTCTCCAAATCTTTGATCAAAGTTGCATAACAATTTGCTGGGTCCACAGGCATCCTCCTCCAATAGAATACTTGTGACTAAACACACACGCACACACCATTTAGTTCTCGAAACTTTAAAACTATCCCCTAGGGCTTTAATTCCACTGAGAACTTTTTAAAGAAACTTTGCATTTAATGCCAGAGTTTTAAGATGGCTCAAAAAACGTATTTATTTTCTATTCACAAGGAGACATTGCTTTCCTGTTCTGTTTTTCGAACCTTAATGCTCGGCCCAGAAATCTCATTTGCAGAGCCCCAAGACAAGGCAGAGAAGGCAATGGCACCCCACTTTAGTACTCTTGCCTGGCAAATCCCATGGATGGAGGAGCCTGGTAGGCTGCAGTCCATGGGGTCGCTAAGAGTCGGACACAACTGAGCGACTTCACTTTCACTTTTCATTTTCATGCATTGGAGAAGGAAATGACAACCCACTCCAGTGTTCTTGCCTGGAGAATCCCAGGGACGGGGGAGCCTGGTGGGCTGCCGTCTATGGGGTCACACAGAGTTGGACACGATTGAAGCGGCTTAGCAGCAGCGGCAGCAAGACATAAGGCACATGAAACAATCACTGCTCTGGTTAAAGCAGCGCTGTGGCAACTGGAACTCTAACTACTGACCCTCCGTGTCACCTCACCCTAAAGTCCTTGAGGCCGCTCTGAGGAGCCCCCTGGCACTCTGTGAAAACTGCCTGAAAACCGTGCTTCATGGACCCTTTGCTCATGACTTGAGGTTCAAGAGTGGGAGAAAGAAGGCAGAAGAGGGGGAAAAACATCCAGGAAAACATATGCCTTTTCTAGGTAATACCAGTGCAGTTTGCCAATTCTGTTAACTCAGTACCATAGGAAGAAACCAGCCATACCACCCATCACAGGGACAAAGAGGCAGGCGGTGTGTTGTTAAGAGCCTCATGCAGTTTTTAGTGCCAGACGTGCCAGCCTCTCGTGTAGTTACAGCAGTCTTCTAACCTGCATCCTTTCATAGCGGGAAGCAGATGCTGTGTCAGGACCTGGCGGGATCCTCACAGCTTCCTGAATAAGAGAGTGTGGGAAGCTCAGTTTCCCCATCTGTAGGCCAGGCCAGGACTGCAGCCTCTACCCCAGCACCAGGGTTACCGCAGGCTTCTTTGACATCACCAGAGAGGCTTCTCTGACCATCCCATTCAACAGCATCCCCGTGGCCAGGCATTCTCTGACCCTTTACTTTCTCTTTCCCCTTAGTTCTTACCACCACCTGACACCAGATGCATTTGTTCTGTTTGTTTTGTATTTGGCTGCACCAGGCCATAGTTGCAACATGAGGCATCTTTAGTTGCAGGATGCGAACTCTTAGTTGCGGCATGTGGGATTTAGTTCCCCGACCAGGGATCGAACCCTGGCCCCCTGTGATGGGAGCATGGAGTCTTAGCCACTGGACCACCTGGGAAGTTCCAAATGTATTTATTTGTTGACAGTCTCTCTCCTCAACTAGAATTCAGCTTCACGAGAGCAGAATCTTTCTCTGGTTCTGTTAGCAGCTGTCCCACCCCTACCCCCACCCCCTGATATCTGGGAGAGTGTTTGGCATTCAACAGGTGGGTAATAAAATGAGTTAGGTGTTGAATGAGTCATGAAATTGTTGTGAAAAATAAAAAATCTGTGTAAAATGCTCCACTGCACACCTGGCATACAAAAGGGCCTCGGTACGAATTAGTTACTTGCACTGTTAGTATCTGCCACGTGGCGATGCTAAGGTGATGGTTGAGGTCATGGTCTCACCTATTTCTCTACCTCTTGCTGGATCTTCCTGATATGGTCCCCAAGTTACAATAGCGATCCCCACAACACCGAGAGGCATGTGCAGATGGTGTAGCATTTCACCCAGTCTAAACTTGGCACATGAGGTGAAAACTCACATACAGTTTGAATTACCCTTGAACATTCCTTAGGTGGGGGTTTCCCTGTGGCTCAGTGGTAAAAGAATATGCCTGCGATGCAGGAGTCATGGATTCAGTCCCTGGGTTCGGAAGATCTCCTGGAAAAGGAAATGGCAACCCATTCCAGTGTTCTTGCCTAGGAAATCCCCTGGACAGAGGAGGCTGATGGGCTGCAGTCCATGGGGTCACAAAGAGTGGGACTTTGACCTAGCAACTAAACAACAAGAACGGTTCCTTAGGAGGATCATTTCCACAAGGCCATCCCAGCTCAGTTTACCTCCAGGATCACAACAGGTCAACGATTGGGGGTTAAATATCACATGATGTATCTGGCTTGTGTTAGAGCCTATACTGTATCAAAAACAATAATAAAAGTTGAAGTTATTATGTGAAACACTAGTCTGTGTAAACATCAGGATGCTTCTCAGTAAAGTGAGATTCTCATAGGATGGGAAGTTCCTGGTTTCTGGGACCAAATATTAAACAATAATATATAATAATAGCTTCCCTGAGAGCTCAGTTGGTAAAGAATCCACCTTCAATGCAGGAGACGCTAGTTTGATTCCTGGGTCGGGAAGATCTGCTGGAGAAGCGATAGGCTACCCACTCCAGTATTCTGGCCTAGAGAATTCCATGGGTTGTATAGTCCACGGGGTCGCAAAGAGTTGGACACGACTGAGTGACTGTCACTTTTCATATAATAATAATAGTTAATAATTTATATGAAGATTCACATCTCTTCTAAGTCATCCTAGACATGCCCTTCTAGACTGGAAGACCAGCCAGAATTACTGTCTCTGGTTCATTTCTGTGTTTCTTCTGCCTTGGTCTTTGTATCTTTCTCCTTTGCTGTTCCTGACACCCGTTTTCTTTTTTGTCACATTTAAAGTTGAAATGGAATGAGTTAGATGTGTGCATTTATAGAATTGGAAGCTGTAACAAAAACTGTTATGCTGAGAACATTTTCTAGTTGGATGTTTCAAAACATTTTACCCAACCTTCTTCATTTTACACAAGGCATGTAAGAAAGCTGGTAAGCTGTGGTAACAGAGCCCAGTTGAGAGGGTTTCTAATCCACTGACTTTCACATCTTGTTCATCTGCCTTCTGGTGTATTACCTGGGACACTTACCTTTCTCCCTCTTCCACTCCTTAAACCATTCTCCCCAGAGCCGTGCAATTGCTTGAGCTCCTCTACTTCTTGGCTTAGGGGCCAAGGTGACGTGCTTCTTCCTCAGCTCCCTCTTCAGTCTCTCGCCCCTCCACCCAGGAGTCAGGTGGATTTCCAAGAAGCCTCTGGAACACTGACTCACTGGTCTGTAGCCAGGCCAGTGCCTGCCTCCTCCATCCCTTGGCAGCTACTGTAATTCCTGGTGGGAAACATCATTCATGAGGCCCCTGGCATGGCAGTCATGACATAAGAGTCTGCTGCTTTGTTTGTGAGTCATGCTGCGAGAGGCACCTTCAGACAGCACCAATGGACGATGAGGAAGACTTAGAGACTCCGGCAGGATAAACACAACTGCCTTTTTAAAATAAGTGTTCGCATAGTTCACATATAAACGCCAGATTATTGGTGTAGATTAGACTGTGGCTCAAGATGACCTCACATAGCACTTAACGCCCCGAGGAGGTTTTGATGGAGTGAGGCATTACGCTGAACAACAGTTTGTGGCCAGAAAGCCACCAGGGTTCTATAAATGTTGGAGCACTTATAAACTGGATCCTTCTCGTGTGATTTGATTGGCGTCATTGGACTCATTTCCCAGCTCTGAAGCTCACAGCCACCGCCACCATCAGTCCACCTGACCCCCCATCTCTCCCTCTCTTCACTCCCCGTACCAGGGTCTCTCTCACAAATTCGATGTGCTTTTCAAAATTTTGCCCACAAATGTATTCATCTCATTTCCTCTTTCTCTGGTTGTGGTCTTTTAAATACTCTAACGAGCTGTGATGGTGGAGAAAACTGTAAAAGCCAAGGAGGAGGTGCCTTGAACCAAAGGCTACGTTTTAGCAGTGATGTCCCTGTCCTTACCCAGCATCACCGGGTGGAGCTGCGTGTTAATTACTCAGTGTCTTTTGTCCCCAGAGTGCTCTTTCTTTTGATTCCTACTGGAGGTTTCAAGTCTCTCTTCTCTCCTCCCTTCTCCACTAATTCATTGGGGTTGGGGAAAGAGAGCAAAGACAGAGAAAACTGTTTAAAATGTCTGACTCCACAGGCCTTCCTTCACTGTTTCAGCTATTATCTCTAATGGCCTTTGAAGCTGAAAGCAGAGTTGAGTGTATATTACTTTTTGCCTTTACGGTCTGACTGATGACATTTCATGTTTTAAAATAGTTTTGTTCCAATGATTTCTTCTCGTAGCAGTGGATGGGAAAATCCTAATACAAGAGGATATCATATGATAAGTGGATAATAATCGGCAGGCATTCGGGTGGTGGGCAAATCAACTGTGTGTTATTTTTAGAGTGTTCACGTGATATGATTCATCTTAAAAGCATTTCTGAGTGTTGGGATCTGAAACTATCCCCATGATTTACTGAAGTCATGGAGAACACATGTGACTCTTGTTTTGAAAATGACAGCCTACGGATCCCATGGCTTTTTTCCTCCCCTTTTGGTTTCTTAGAGAATTGGTGGGCAAAACCAAAAGACCAATATAAATTCCCCCTGGTACCCTGCTGTCCATGTTCAAAGACTGGGAGTATTTGGTGTACATGATCTATGTACCAAGGTGATATTCTAAGAGAGACAAATTATGTTCAAACATCTGAAAGTCATCATTTCCATGCACATGCAGGCATTTTGAGAAAAATCTACAAGAGGATCAAAAACAAGATTAAACCACATCTGTTTGGGTTTAAACGACGTTGTCTATGTAGTTCAAAGTTGTTTCCTTTTGTATTAAAAAAAAAAAAAGAAAAAGAAACGCTGCCCAGCTGTTTTTTATCTTAAATTTTTGGCCTTTATCAAAGAAGTGTTTTCATTGGCTAGCCAGTGTTATTTCTAGAAGTTGAACTAGTTAGGAAAGGGGGCTGAGAAAAAGAAAATACGCTTTATTCGTCTTGGTTCTATCCCCGGAGTCTTTCCTTGGCACTCAGAGAAAACTAATACAAGGGCTTTGTTCAATTTTAAACAGAAATGCTGTATCTACTGTGTGTCGTCATGTCATAAATTAGGTCTTCCTTCAGTTTATAGCAGTAATTGATAACAATCGATAGTGATAAGAAACAGGAAACAAAGAAATGAGTCCTCAAAGGCATGGATTGTATAACAAGTAGGGATTTGACTGCCTGAATGTTACGCACTGTTGGATGGGAAAGGGGATGCTTTTGAAAGCTGCTATCTCTTAGTAAACGGTCGTATTTAATAGAGATATGAGTGTAGGGTGATACTGCCCTAGCAGTGTGTTTCTTTCAGGCTTCATTCATTTAACAAAATCACATCTGATTACAAAGTCCTCCTATTTTATGAGGAGTAAGTAACCTCCCCTTAGAAGCACCACTACTTGGGTTATTAGAATGAAAGCTGAAAGCAACTATGATATGACAAGCAAACCTTTCTAACTATTTGCTTAGCTGCTTTCTGGTGAGATGATTCTCCTGTAATTTCCAGCTGTTTTTAGCACTATGACTGAACCACAAAATACAGACAGGTTTCCATATACAAACGGTGGACTCTGTTGATCTTCCCTGTGTCAGTGACCAGCAGGTAACTTTAAGGACTATATTATTATGCAAAAAAAAGTTTCATTGTTTACAATCAGTTCTCCCTTAAACACACACAGAAGTATTCTTTTTTGTTACTAAACAAGAAGAGCTTTAAAGCCCTTGTCCCTTAGTTTGTGTCACAGAAGTGGTTCCAGTTTTCCTCTGTTTTGATTGCCATAAAAGCATATTTTTGAGACTAAGTAAATAAATACTAAGTCCTAGGTATGAATGCAAAATCTGCACTTTCTCACTCATGAAGTTTTATCCCCTTCTTTTTTTAATTTTTTTTTTCTTTTTTCCCCCACTTCTTCTTGTTTCCTTAATGCATTCAAAATGCTCAGTTAAACATAGTGCTTGGGCTCCAGAGTCATATTGCCTGATTTCCAATCTTAGTTTTACTCCTTACCAGCTAAATAATTTTGGCTCCTTTACTATAGTTTGTTCATAAACAAAATGGAGAGCATCATACTGCTAACTTCATTGAGTCACTGGAAGGATTAAAGAAGAAAAGACATGTGAAGTGCTTACCAGAGTGTCTAGCTCATAATGGTTGCTCAAAATAGAAAAAAATATATATATATATTTTATATAATAATTATTCCATTATTCTGCAGGTGGGTATAAATCTTCTCTCTGCTCCTTATCCCCCACTCCTTTCACCTCATTGCTACCCCGTGAGCTGAGATCATAAACCATGTTCCTCCATGGAACAGGCAGCTGAAAATATCCGGTCATTCCCATCATGAGATTGCTGGCAGTATTTACCCTCTCTCCATAGCTCATCCTTAGCTCCTCCTCCTGGAAAAGTCAGGCTCTTTCCTTGTAAAACTAACTCCTCTCTCTTGAAAGAGAGCACGTGGGTTTGCCAAGTGTGAGCCAATAGCAATGGCTCCTCCTGCCCCTTGCTCAGTGGGAAAGACCATCCATGACCAAATGTGGCTGCCTGTGCTGATCCACAGAAAGGAGCTGATAGAGCGGGGTGGTCAGTGGATACCACCACGTCTGAGTTCTTGATCCTGGCTCTTCTTGCCTCCTCTGAACCCTGACTCCACCGTTTACCCTCCTTCTCAATCACATTTTTCCATACCTCCCTCTTAGAAATCATTATAATAACATCTTAATAACCTCCTAGATATTGCCTTACCTCATCTTATTTCCTCCCACACCTGTTGCCAGGTTAATTTGGCACAGCTACGCCTGTTCAGAAACCTTCATAGCTCCTATTACAAACAGGAAAAAAAAAAAAGAATCCACAAATCCACTCTCCTTGAGTAGCATTGAAACACAGACATTACCATATGTAAAACAGATAGCCAGTGGGAATATGCTGTTTGCAGGGAGCTCAATCTGGTGCTCTCTGACAACCCAGAGGGTTGGGATGGAGTGGGGAGTGGGAGGGAGGTTCAAAAGGGAGGGAACATATGTATGCTTATGAATGATTCCCATTGTTGTGCAGCAGAAACCAACACAACATTGTAAAGCAATTATCTTCCAATTAAAAATTAAATTTAAAAAGTCCACTCTTTTTAAAGCTGATAGAGGGAAATATCAGTGATCTTATTGAGGAAGAGAAATTTAACTTTAAAAACTAGATAAAATTTGTGGTGCTTTGTGTGCCAGAGACTATATTGCCCATTTTCTCTCTTTTAACCTTCAAAAGAATTGAATGCGCTGGCTCTTCTCATTGCCACCATTTTGTAAAAAAAGGAAACTCAGAGAGTTTAGCCCTGTGTGAGGACGCATGGTGTGCTGTGTTGCTGTTTAATCACTATGTGTGTGTTTCTTCCCAACACCCCTGCCACCACCTTGACAAGTTCCTTCAGTTACGTTCAGTTGCTCAGTCATGTCCGACTCTTTGCGACCCTGTGAATCACAGCACACCAGGCCTCCCTGTCCATCACCAACTCCTGGAGTTCACCCAAACTCATGTGCATCGAGTCAGTGATGCCATCCAGCCATCTCATCCTCTGTTGTCCCCTTCTTCTCCTGCCCTCAATCCCTCCCAGCATCAGAGTCTTTTCCAATGAGTCAGCTCTTTGCATTAGGTGGCCAAAGTATTGGAGTTTCAGCTTCAGCATCAGCCCTTCCAATGAACACCCAGGACTGATCTACTTTAGGATGGACTGGTTGGATCTCCTTGTAGTCCAAGGGACTCTCAAGAGTCTTCTCCAACACCACAGTTCAAAAGCATCAATTCTTCTGCGCTCAGCTTTCTTCACAGTCCAACTCTCACATCCATACATGACCACTGGAAAAACCATAGCCTTGAGTAAATGGACCTTTGTTGTCAAAGTAATGTCTCTGCTTTTGAATATGCTGTCCAGGTTGGTCATAACTTTCCTTCCAAGGAGTAAGCGTCTTTTAATTTCATGGCTGCAATCACCATCTGCAGTGATTTTTGGCAACATGGAAAACATCCTAAATGCAGAGTGCATGCTTGCATGCTAAGTCGCTTCAGTTGTGTCTGACTCTTTGTGACCCCATGAACTATAGCCCGCCAGGCTCCTCTGTCCATGGGATTCTCCAGGCAAGAATACAAGAGTGGGTTGCCATGCCAGAGTAGGTGCCTGATAAATTCCTTTTAAATCAAATAGGTCCACAGGTTTCAAACAAAGCCTCAGTGAATCACAAAGGACAGCTGCATCAGTCATCAGAGGACTTCTGATTTTCAAAGCTTAGATGACATTGAAACTTTTGTCCTTAAAACATCTCCCCATGCCTCTTATTTGGTCTTCAAAGCAACTGTATAATCCAAATTTAAATATTCCTATTTTGTGGATATGGAGAATAAAGTTCCACATGGTTGTGTAATTTTCCAGGGTCATACAGCAAATCCCTGGTGGCTCAGTTGGTAAAGAATCCACCTGCAATGCGGGAGAACCGGGTCTGATCCCTGGGTTGGGAAGATCCTCTGGAGGAGAGCATGGCGGTCCCTGTGGTTGCAAAGAGTCACACAAGACTGAGCGACTAAGGACACACAGCAGTAAAATTACTGAACTAGGAAACAAACCCACGTTTCTCCCATCTTAACTAAAGTTTTCTTAAGCTAAAGCTTTAAGTACACCTCTTTAGATGCCTGGAACAGCAGCTCAGAGACTAATAGAAGTTGGTAGACTATGTTATTTTTAAGCAAAGAGCCGTTGAAGACCTTAAAATCCATCCATAGTTCAAGAGCATCAGCCCCCAGCGTGTGGTTTCTCTACCCACTTCTTGCTTGTGAGGTGAGTTGAGGACAGAGTTTCAACTTAACAGTGAATGTCTTGGTTTTCCTGAATTTATTTAACAACCACTCTGGATGTTATTTCAACACAGTTTATCTTCCTCCGCAGTAATATGTCCCTTTATAATTTCAACGCACATCAACATGGACTGGGGCGCTTGTGGTTTGGGGACAAAGGTGGCACTGAGGCTTATTCAAGGGGTTTGAATTTCAAGTAGGCAGAGGAGGGCTTGGCGAAACGCCTGCCCAGAGACGCTGGATGGAACTGCCAGTGAAGAAACATTAATGCTGCTTCTGTGTTGAGCTGATCTTCATCCAGGGAAAGAACAGAGTCAGCACAGAGATGCTTTTCAAAGTTGTAGGAGGTAGTACAATTTTTTAAAAAAGAGTATTTTGGTCTCTTGGTTCCAGATTGGTTCAGTTAAGTGGGTGTTCAAAGGAGAAATAATGAGAAAGTGAGGTCGCAGCATCTACAGCCTAGGCCAGCTACGGATCAAAGAGGTGGCAGAAAAATCTTGCTGCTATTTCGGTTGTATGACTGTACACAGCACATGCTTCAGGGCTCACAGTTGCCCTTGATCCAATCTTGTTTATACGTCATCTTTGTTGACGTCACACATTTGATGGAAGTACCTTCCTTCATTAATTCAGCTACACCCATCTGTCATCTAAACAAGAGGGAAACAAGCCCAATATCTTATATCAAGAGCATAGATTTTCTGTTCTTGAGTAGGAAATTTTCTGTACACCTCATGTTTGATGAGGAACATCAAGAATTGATTTTGAGGAATCATTTTTCCCTAGCTAAATTTAAATTTATTAAAAAATTGAAAACAAACAAAAGTTTAGTGCTATCCCCATATCTTCTTAGGGCTGGCTCCTTCTTGCATCTGGATCTTATCACGTTGTGCCTCCTCCAATAGGCTTTCCCTCAAACCAAAAATCTAAACCCATATCACAAATGATTACCTTCTCTTCAGATATAATAACGGCAGCCTGCTTTTGTATAAAAAGAAACAATGGCTAGTTATATATTGGAAATAACATCATGAAATATTTATAAATGAAGTAATCAGGCAGAGTTGGCGAAGACAGGGGGGAAATAAGATCGCTCATTGCTGAAGAGGGCTGGGGTTACATGGAAGTTCATTTGACTCTTCTTCCTGCTTTGGGTATTTGAATTTTTTTCATAACAAAGAAACTTTAAAGTAATGTTTCAAAATCAGTATAAAACAGCCCCTCCTCCCCAACCTCACAACCCACACTAGATCGCTGTGCTTTGCTGGTTCTCATTTGATGTTTTTTCCAGCATCTGAGATCTCTTAAATTATCTCATCAGTGAATTGGTTTCTTTCAGGTCCCCCAGAATGTTGGGTCCTTGAGGGCAGATACCTGGTCTAAGTCATTCATATCTTATTAAGAATGCAAATGATGATACATTCAGATTTAGGTTTATGTCTCAGCCTCACAGTTTTCTAAACAGAAGGCCTGGAGCAAGTTACCTAATTGCTGAACCTGTTTTCTCACCTTCAGAAAGAGATCATCAGCTTCCCTGGTGGTCCAGTGGTAAGGAATCCCCCTGCAGTACAGGAAATATGGGTTCGAGCTCTTATCTGGGAAGATCCCACATACTGTGGAGCATTGAAGCCCATACACCACAACTATTGAGCCTGTGCTCTAGAGCCCAGGAACCACAACTACTGACCCACAAGATGCAACTTCTGAAGCCAGGGCACCCTACAGCCCATGCCCCGCAACAAGAGTAGCCACTGCAATGAAAAGCTCAAGCACCACAGCTGGAGAGTAGCCCCTGCTCTCCACAACTAGAGAAAAGCCTGCAAAGCGAAGAGCACCTAGCACTGCCAAAACTAAATCAATAAAACCTTTTTTAAAATGAGAGATGATCTCTCTTCAGGAATGGTGTTGAGCATTAACTGAAAACATGTAAGAGCCCATCAGAGGACTTGTCACTTGCTGGTCTTTTAACAGATCAATGTCTTGTAGTTCTTTCTTTGTTTTGTGTTTGGGATATTAGTTGATATTTACATCTCAACAAAGTCAACCATTTGGGAAGATTGGGTAACTAAAGGTATTTCTCTTCGCTTTAAAAATAGACAAAGTTGGAAAGCTGTCCTTGGCTTTACCACTTCTGACTTGAACTATTAATTTCTTTTGCTGATTTCTTCTGCAAAATGGAAAACCACAATACATGAGTTGGGATGATCATTAGGATGAGAGAGATAAAAACTGTTTGGAACCCCATATAAAAGCGAAGCCAAATTTTATAGAAATACAAAACGCATTTGAGATATTCAGCAGTTCTCTCAAGGCCTGATTATAGGCTTGATGGCCTTAATTTTTCTGTAATATATAATTCTGTGTTATAGTACTCTACAAAAATGCTGTAGCGTATCATTAATGCTCACAAAATGTCATAAAAATACACAGAGCAGAAAACCTCCCAGCTAGAGAAATTTTACAATCTGAAGATAGAGGCAGTTAACTTTAATCTAGGAAACTAAAGACAACCACAAAAAGGGTGGATATCTTGGAGAGAATGTTCTTACTTTTTCTTTTGAAGTAGAGGACTTTATTTGAAAACTGATGATGTTTGACTATAGAAGAAAATCTAAAATAAACTCCCAAAAGTAATCATAGTAAAGGGAAGGAGAAATAGCAGTCAGGGGAAGAGATTTTTGACAGAAGAGAAACCTCCATGGAAATGTAGAAACAGAACAAAGAAATAATCTGTCCACAGATAGATTTTTTTAAGGAAAACGTAAGTTTGTTGCAAATAAAAGACAATCGCAGCATTATGGTCATTTGGGAAGCTGTATTATATTGCTCACCAAATCCACTAGAATGCATATAATATCAGTGCATGATTTTGGAGTTGAAATCAATCTGAACTGTGAAAAGCCTATGATAGATATTCCTAGAGGTAAAGAATAAATTATATCAGTCAATGAATTAATAAAGACTTAGTGAGAAGATGCTGTATGCCAGGTCTGGGGACAAACCCAGGAAGTCAGCCAGGTGTAATATTCCCTGTCCTCACAGCATTTATAATCCACTTAAGGAGACAAGTACTAATAAAATAGGTACCTAAAGATGACTGAATAATGGTAAATTTACAAAATACTGTTAAGGAAATCCAAAAGAATTTAATAAGTTCTGTTCAACCTAGGGCCATGGGCAAAGAGATGGGGAAGACATAGAAAGTAACCCCAAGGAAGAGCCATTTATTCAAGCTTGATCCTTGATAGTTGGAAGTTGGGTAGTCTACCACTGGGGAAAGGCTTTTGACAAATAGGAATAGCTTGAATAAAGGCTCCAAGGCAGGAGAAAGCACATTGACTGTGTAAGCAGGGAAGCTAAAGTGGAAAGAAATTGGAGGAAAGAGTAGCCAAGATGAGCCTGTAGGAGTAGGTAGGAGCTAGAAGATACAGGGTCTTGGTAAGAACTTAGGACAGTATTTTGTGAGCAACAGGAAGTTATAGGAGGTAAGATCAAAGACAGTTTGACAACTCTTCTTGTGATTCTTTCTGTCCAGAGGTAAATTATAACTGAAATTTGCTAGAAGACAGGCCACTTGTCCTCACTGGCCAAGAGGCCCAGACACCTCCAGAATTGTAGGATTCTAAGAACTCATTGTACCCTGAAACTGAAGAATCACAGTGTATGCTGCCAAAGGGGAGACAAACATACACAAACACACAAAAACAAAACCTTAGAGATCATCTCTGGAAAAGAGACAAAATAATTCTAAACCACATCAAAGGTACAAGTGCTTAGAAGAGATGTCAGGTGGGTGGAGTTGACCCACCCAAAGGGTTATTGGGCAATTGCAGTGCCTACGTTGGGGTGGAGGGACAATCTGAAAGGTTGGCCACAAATGGGAGTGGTGAACTACCATCCCTGAAAATTCTGGCTTGTGGTTGGTTGCATAGGAATTTTCTTACTGTATCTTGAAAAGATTTCACCCATTTGTTCAAGACACGAACCTGGAATCATACTTGATTCCTCCTCCTCTTTCCCACACATTGAATCTGTCAGCAAACTGCTTGTTATTCTTACTTCCAAAATACGTCTTGACTCCATCTCCACTGCTACCACCCTGGACTGAACCACCCTCTTGGCCTTGCCAACGATAGAGCATCCTAGTTCTTTGCCATCTATTCTCCTGTAGTAGAGAATGACATGTTCTTCAGTGGTTCTTCAATAGTTTCCATTAGCATGTAGAAGAATATCATTCTTTTTCCTAGCTTACACAGTTCTATATGATCTGACCCTCTGCCTACCTCTCCATCCTTATACCAGGCCTCCCAGTATTCTCTAAAACTAGCCTTGAGTCAGTGCCTTGAATGTGCCAAACTCTTTTCTTACTCAAAACTCTAGAACAGAGCTTCTCCAAATGTGGTCCAAGAGTCTTCTGTATCATCTGGGAGGTAGTAAGAAATACACATTCTAAGATTCTACCCCAGATCTTGTTGCTGTTGTTTAGTCACTAAGTCATGTCCAAATCTTTGTGACCTCATGAACTGCAGCATGCCAGGCTTCCCTATCCTTTACTATCTCCTGGACATTGCTCAAACCCCTGATCTACCATGTCAGAATTTGTTGGGGTGGGCTCCAGAATTTTCTTAAGGTCTCCAAGTGATATTTTTGAGTGCTAAGATCTGGAAGTCATTACTGTAGAGAATTCTCTCTTCTGTGCTTTTAGCTATGAATTTACATTAAAAAAAAGCTTGAATCGCATTGGTTCAAAATGGAGAAATCTATTTCAGAACCTCTCGGAGTGCACCATCCTTCTAGCTTTATTGAAAGCTTAAGGATATTCTCTGCCTCATCCTTCTTATGCAGAATATAAGCCTGGGTCACATCTACTATCATTAACATCTCTGTTAGAGTTCTTGGGTTGAGAAAGAAAACTTGGTTAAGTTTTCTTGGTTTTCTCTTGGTTTAAGAGAAATCATTTATTGCAGAATACTGGATGATTCACTGAATCCATGGAAGAGATGGGCAGCTATGCACAGGGGAATATGGGAATCAGGGCAGCTCTAGCCTGTAGTTTGTAGAAGTCAAGGAGAGTTTATTCACATAGGTATTGCCGTGAGACGAATCAATGCTGAGAACCATTTTCATGTGTCTCTGCTTGTGATGCACTTTCCAGAAGAGAGATTTCACTGCGTCCAGCTCAGGACAGACTGTACTCCTGCCGTGTGACCGTCGCTGTGGTCTTTGATGCCAGCTCTCTGCAGCCCTCTAGATTCTGGTCTGATTCTGGCTGAAACAAAGGGGGCCTTGTTCAAAGGGTTGTCGATAGTTGATGTATTTCAGAGATGGGGGATATTGTGATGTTGGTACAATAGGCTGGTATCTTATCTGTGTATCATGGGCTAAGGCTAAACAAAGTAGGGATTATGTACTTCAGTTCAGTTCCTTAGTCATGTCCAACTCTTTGTGACCCCATTGACTGCAGCATGCCAGGCCTCCCTGCCCATCACCAGGTCCTGGAGTTTACTCAAACTCATACCCATTGAGTCGGTGATGCCATTCAACCATCTCATCCTCTGTCGTCCTGTTCTCTTCCTGCCTTCAATCTTTCCCAGCTTCAGGGTCTCTTCAAATGAGTCAGTTCTTCGCATCAGGTGGCCAAAGTATTGGAGTTTCAGCCTCAGCATCAGTCCTTCCAAGGAACATTCAGGACTGATTTCCCTTAGGATGGACTGATTGGATCTCCTTGCAGTCCAAGGGACTCAAGAGTCTTCTCCAACACCACGTTCAAAAGCATCAATTCTTCATTGCTCAGCTTTCTTTATAGTCCAACCCTCACATTCATACATGACTACTGGAAAAACCGAAGTTTTGACTAGATGGACCTTTGTTGGCAAAGTAGTATCTCTGCTTTTTAATATGCTGTCTAGGTTGGTCATAGCTTTTCCTGCAAAGAGCAAGTGTCATTTAATTTCATGGCTGCAGTCACCATCTGCAGTGATTTTGGAGGCCCGAAAAATAAAGTCTGACACTATTTCCACTGTTTCCCCATCTATTTGCCATGAAGTGATGGGACCAGATGCCATGATCTTAGTTTTCTGAATGTTGAGCTTTAAGCCAATTTTTTCACTCTCCTCTTTTACTTTCATCAAGAGGCTCTTTAGTTCTTCATTTTCTGCCTTAAGGGTGGTGTCATCTGCATATCTGAGGTTATTGATGTTTCTCCCAGAAATCTTGATTCCAGTTTGTGCTTCATCCAGCCTAGCATTTCTCATGATGTACTCTGCATAAAAGTTAAATAAGCAGCCTGACAATACACAGCCTTGACTTAATCCTTTTCCTATTTGGAACCAGTCTGTTGTTCCATATCCAGTTCTAACCATTGCTTCCTGACCTGCATACAGATTTCTCAAGAGGCAGGTCAGGTGGTCTGGTATTCCCATCTCTTTAAGACTTTTCCAGAGTTTGTTGTGGTCCACACAGTCAAAGGCTTTGGCATAGTCAATAAAGCATATTTTTTTCTGGAACTCTCTTGCTTTTTTGATGATCCAGTGGATGTTGGCAATTTAATCTCTGGTTCCTCTGCCTTTTCTAAATCCAGCTT
Source organism: Bos mutus (assembly GCF_027580195.1). Lineage (NCBI taxonomy): Eukaryota > Metazoa > Chordata > Mammalia > Artiodactyla > Bovidae > Bos > Bos mutus. Next base: position 28,221,622 of record NC_091638.1, read on the forward strand.
GAACATCTGGAAGTTAACATACTGTTGAAACCTGGCTTGGAGAATTATGAGCATTACTTTACTAGCATGTGAGATGAGTGCAATTGTGCAATAGTTTGAGCATTCTTTGGCATTGCCTTTCTTTGGGATTGGAATGAAAACTGACCTTTTCCAGTCCTCTGGCCACTGCTGAGTTTTCCAAATTTGCTGGCATATTGAGTGCAACACTTTAACAGCATCATCTTTTAGGATTTGAAATAGCTCAACTGGAATTTCACATCCACTAGCTTTGTTTGTAGTGATGCTTCCTAAGGCCCACTTGACTTCGCATTCCAGGATGTCTGGCTGTAGGTGAGTGATCACACCATCATGATTATCTGGGTCATGAAGATCTTTTTTGTGTAGTTCTTCTGTGTATTCTTGCCACCTCTTCTTAATATCTTCTGCTTCTATTAGATCTATACCATTTCTGTCCTTTATTGTGGCCATCTTTGCATGAAATGTTCCCTTGGTATGTCTAATTTTCTTGAAGAGTTCTCTAGACTTTTCCATTCTATTGTTTTCCTCTATTTCTTTGCATTGATTGCTGAGGAAGGCTTTCTTATCTCTGCTTGCTATTCTTTGGAACTCTGCATTCAAATGGGTATATCTTTCTTCTTCTCCTTTGCCTTTCTCTTCTCTTCTATTTACAGCTATTTGTAAGGCCTACTCAGACAACCATTTTGCTTTTTTGCACTTCTTTTCCTTGGGGATGGTCTTGATCACTGCCTCCTGTACAATGTCACGAACCTCTGTCCATAGTTCTTCAGGCACTCTGTCTATCAGATCTAATCCCTTGAATCTATTTGTCACTTTCACTATATAATCATAAGAGATTTGATTTAGGTTGTACCTGAATGGTCTAGTGGTTTTCCCTACTTTTTTCAATTTAAGTCTGAATTTGGCAATAAGGAGTTCATGATCTGAGCCACAGTCAGCTCCCGGTCTTGTTTTTGCTGACTGTATAGAGCTTCTGCATCTTTGGCTGCAAAGAATATAATCAGTCTGATTTCGGTGTTGACCATCTGGTGATGTCCATGTGTAGAGTCTTCTCTTGTGTTGTTGGAAGAGGGTATACTTAACTTGATTGAAAACCTCTAAGTGTATTGAACCTTTGGAGAGACCACAAAGTAATGCTATGGTTTCTGTTGTTGTATATTTGTACACAGCTCTGTATTCTGAGTGAATGGTTTTCATTGATTACAATTGTCTTCTTGCCTCTGATTATAAAATCTCAAAACAAAGCAGAAAGGCCTGCAATAAGCCCTTTCCCCTGCTAAAGTGAGTTTGTCAAGACAACAGACAAAATAGAAGTCAATTTGATCATCCCAGGAGAATGGAACTTGGAAATCCTTTGCCAAAAATATTTTCAAAACAAGCCTTCAATCAGAAGTTGCCTTTTATCTTTGGAGCCATCAGTAAGCTGACCTAAGAAAATGTTAACTCTGCTCTCTCTGGCCTTAAGTGTGTGGGAACCAGACGTATGTCTCCATATGCCAGAATTTTTATTACAGATCTAACCTAAACCCCTCAAAGAGGATCGTAAATTCACAGGAACATGTCCATTGCGACTTTTTACCAGTGAATGTGTGGGAAAATATACATATTGTCAAAGCCAGTGTTTGCCCAAACAACATCCAGGAGACCGTGACCCAGCCAAGGGCCTCACTCACTGTAGCCTCACTCTGCCCTTAATTTTTCTACATTCATGGAAGCAACTCGACACAAAGTTTTCTGCAAGAAAGCCGCTTCTTGAGAAAGAACAGAGCGTTACAAATCTAGAGGGTGTTTGTCTTAAGAGAAATAAGGAAAACCATGAACTTGGAGAATCCCAAAAAAAGACTGCACTCTCTTTGGAAATCCTGTGCATTCATCCTTAAGGCACTTCACCCTAAAATATGCCAAGAAGTGGTCATCTGATAAGTAGTTCTGGGGCTACAGCCAATAAACATATGAAAAGTTGCTCAACATCATTAGTCATCAGGAAAATGCAAATTAAAGTCGCTATGGGATAGCGTTACACCTACCAGAATGGCTCAAGTTAAAAAGGTGAACCACACCACATATTTCAGAGGATGGAGAAATTGAAACTTTCATAAAGTGCAGATGGGAACTTAAATTGCTTTAGCAATTTTGAAAAACCACTGGGTATTATTCAGTGAAGTTCAATATACCTATATTTATATACATACACACACATTCTATGACCTCCAATTTCACTCTTACGTATATGTCCAACAAACTTATTCACATATGTAGAAATGTACAAGAATGTCTCGAGGAACATGATTTATAATGGCCATAAACTGAAAATGATCAAATGACCATCACCTATAAAAGATAAGTGTGTGCATGCTTTGTCACTTAGTCATGTCTGCTCTTTGTGACCCCATGGACTACAGCCCCCCAGGCTTCTCTGTCCATGGAGATTCTCCAGGGAAGAATACTGGAGTGGGTTGCCATGCCCTCCTCTAGGAGATTCTCCCAACCCAGGGATCAAACCCAGGTCTCCCGCATTGCAGGCAGATTTTTATCATCTGAGCCACCAAGGAAGCTTATAAAAGATTAGTAAATCTTTGCAATTTATGTTATACAGCAAGTGAATGAACAAGCTGTAAAGGACATCCATGAATCTTAGGAACTTAATGTTCAGGAAGAGAGGCCAGACGCCAAAGAATGCATATGATGTTTTTCTATTTATACAAAGTTAAGAAACTCGTACAACCACTGTGATGTTAGAAGCCAGCGTGGTGGTCACCTCTGGTGAGGAAGGAAGTATACTGACTGGAAGGAGCTAGAGGGGAGCCTTCTGGGGGACCCATCTTCTAAGATCTTGATCTCAGTGGTGGTTAAATGAGGGCTCTGATTTCAGCTGTACATTTATAGGTTGGACATTTTTCTGTATGTTCAGTTCAGTTTAGTCGCTCAGTCATATGCGACTCTTTGCGACCCCATGAATCGCAGCACAGCAGGCCTCCCTGTCCATCACCAACTCCCGGAGTTCACCCAAACCAATGTTCATCGAGTCGGTGATGCCATCTAACCATCATATCTTCTGTCATCCCCTTCTCCTCCTGCCCTCTATCTTTCCCAGCATCAGGGTCTTTTCAAATGAGTCAGCTCTTCACATCAGGTGGCCAAAGTATTGGAGTTTCAGCCTCAGCATCAGACCTTCAATGAACATTCAGGACTGATTTCCTTTAGGATGGACTGGTTGGATCTCCTTGCAGTCAAGGGACTCTCAAGACTCTTCTCCAACACCACAGTTCAAAAGCATCAATTCTTCGGCGCTCAGCTTTCTTCACAGTCCAACTCTCACATACATACATGACTACTAGAAAAACCATAGCCTTGACTAGACGGACCTTTGTTGGCAAAGTAATGTCTCTGCTTTTCAATATGCTGTCTAGGTTGGTCATAACTTTCCTTCCAAGGAGTAAGCATCTTTTAATTTCATGGCTGCAGTCACCATCTTCAGTGATTTTGGAACCCAGAAAAATAAAGTCAGCCACTGTTTCCACTGTTTCCCCATCTATTTGCCCCGAAGTGATGGGACCAGATGCCATGATATTAGTTTTCTGAATGTTGAGCTTTAAGCCAACTTTTTGACTCTCCTCTTTCACTTTCATGACGAGGCTCTTTAGTTCCTCTTCACTTTCTGCCATAAGGGTGGTGTCATCTGCGTATCTGAGGTTATTGCTATTTCTCCTGGCAATCTTGATTCCAGCTTGTGCTTCTTCCAGCCCAGCGTTTCTCATGATGTACTCTGCATAGAAGTTAAATAAGCAGGGTGACAATATACAGCTTTGATGTACTCCTTTTCCTATGTGGAACCAGTCTGTTGTTCCATGTCCAGTTCTAACTGTTGCTTCCTGACCTGCATACAGATTTCTCAAGAGGCAGGTCAGGTGGTCTGGTATTCCTATCTCTTTCAGAATTTTCCACAGTTTTTGTATATGGACACTTCAAAGTGGAAAAACTTTGAAAAGACACTGCCAGAGACCACTGGAATAAATACTTTTCCAGTCCTTAATTGGAAAAGAGTCTCTGCAGCTGAAATTTCCCGTCAGACCTGGATTTGTTATTCAGCCTCAGTGTTGTCATATGTAAAAGACCTAAGAGTTTGTACCTAAAAGGATTGCCTTGGGCTGGCAAATGTGCTGTTCCTCTGCCTATTACCCATTTTCTGGCCCCTTCCTACAACTTATTTAAGCTGGATAATTCTTACCAGTCTTGAAGATACCAGTGGATTTTCTAAATTTGATTTTATTGAAGTATAGTTGGTTTACAATATTGTGGAAATTTCTGCTGCTGTACAGCAAAGTGATCCAGTTATGCATATATATTATTTTTTCTATTTTTTTCATTATGGCTTATCATAGGGTGTTGAATATAGTTCCCTGTGTTATACAGCAGGTCCTTGTTGTTTATTCGTCACACATGTAGTAGTTTTCATCTGCTAATCCAGACTCCCAATCCTGGCAGCCACAGGTTTGTCCTCTTTCACTGTGTGAGTCTGTTTCTGTTTCATAGCTGGGTTCATTTGTGTCGTTTTTTAGATTCCACGGATAAGTGTTATTCTATTTGTCTTGCTCTTTCTGACTTACTTCACCTGGCTTGATAATCTCTAGGTCCCTATATGTTTCCGCAAATGGCATTATTTCACTGTTTTTTATGGCTGAGTAGCATTTGCAATGGAGAAGGCAATGGCACCCCACTCCAGCACTCTTGCCTGGAAAATCCCATGGATGGAGGAGCCTGGTGGGCTGCAGTCCATGGGGTCGCTAAGAGTCGGACACGACTGAGAGACTTCACTTTCACTTTTCACTTTCATGCATTGGAGAAGGAAATGGCAACCCACTCCAGTGTTCTTGCCTGGAGATTCCCAGGGACAGGGGAGCCTGATGGGCTTCCGTCTATGGCGTCGCACAGAGTCGGACACGATTGAAGCGACTTAGCAGTGGCATTTGCAACTGAACACCAGCAGCAGTGGTCCATTGTACACGTGTACCACATGTTGTTTATCCATTCATCTGTCTTTGGATGTTTAGGTTATTTCCATATCTTGGCTACTGTAAAGTGAAAGTGAAGTCGCTCAGTCGTGTCCAACTCTTTGCGACCCCGTGGACTGTAGCCCACCATGCTCCTCCATCTATGGGATTCTCCAGGCAAGAATACTGGAGTGGGTTGCCATTTCCTTCTCCAGGGGATCTTCTCGACCCAGGGATCGAACCCAGGTCTCCCGCATTGCAGGCAGATGCTTTAACCTTTGAGCCACCAGCTGCAATGAACATTGGGGTGCTTCTATCTTTTCAAAGATAGTTTCCTCTGGAGAGGAGTTGCCAGATCGTATGGCAACTCTGTTTTTAGTTTTTTAAGGAACCTCCATTCTGTTTTCCATGGTGGCTGTACCACTTTAGATTTCTGCCAATTTCCCCACATCCTCTTCAGCATTTGTTATTTGTATGATGGCCATTCTAACCAGTGTGAGGTAGTATCTCATTTTAGGTTTGATTTGCATTTTTCTAATACTTAGACATGTTGAGCATCTTTTCTTATACCTGTTGACCATCTATATGTGCTAAGATGCAAGTGTTGATGTCACTTGCTCTAGGAGGGCAATGATCGCTATGCATTGATGATACCATATCCCTGTCCTTTCCATGGGTGTCTTCAGGGTACCTAGTTTACCCAACAGAAAGGATTCAGAGAGACCAAAAAGAAAATGAGTATTAGAAAGAGTAATAATAGGCCCCAAGCATACTAGGAGGACTTGGAGAATTCAGTTGAAAGCCAGCAGCAGGAAAAAATAGCTAAAACTATGCTTTGGAGAGATTTCAAAGAGGAAAATGTTACCCCCCATCACAGCCCATCAGAGAAATAAAGTGCCTTGTCCCTTCTTTGAAACACTAGGACCTATTCAGAGTCTAGTAAGTTGTCATCTGATTGGCACGATCTGTTTCAACGCCTGTGACAGAGCTTGACAGAACTGCAAGGGATGCTAGGGGAAAGGACCCACTGTTCCCAGGTGGCTCAGTGGTAAAGAATCCACCTGCAATGCAGGAGATGCAGGAGGCATGGGTTCAGTCTCTGGCTTGGGAAGATCCCTGGAGGAAGGGGCATTGCAACCCACTCCAGTATTCTTGCCTGGGAAATCCCATGGAGAGAGGAGCCTGGCGGGCTGCAGTCTCTGGAGTCACAAAGAGTCAGAAATGACTCAGCAACTGAGCTTACACGCACATATCTTCAGCCTTTATAGTTGGAAGAGGTCATTGTGCTATCTCAGTAAAAGATTTCTCAGTATAGAAAGCCGATAAACTGCTTAGTAGCGAAAATAAATTGCAGACGTTAAACACACTGTGTTCATTTCTTACTCCTCTGCCTTTCCCAAGAGGGAACCATATGGGTGAGGACAGGAACCATATCCACGTTGAGTACCATTTCATCTTTACACTGAGCACATTATCTAACACAGAGAAGGCCTTGAGTTGGACACTGTTGGAGAAATTAATAACAAATACAATTGTTATAAAATGTTTAACATAGTATCTGACACCACCTTTACGGCAGAAAGTGAAGAGGAACTAAAAAGCCTCTTGATGAAAGTGAAAGAGGAGAGTGAAAAAGTTGGCTTAAAGCTCAACATTCAGAAAACTAAGATTATGGCATCCGGTCCCATCACTTCGGGGCAAATAGATGGGGAAATAGTGGAAACAGTGTCAGACTTTATTTTTGGGAGGCTCCAAAATCAGTGCAGATGGTGATTGCAGCCATGAAATTAAAATATGCTTACTCCTTGGAAGGAAAGTTATGACCAACCTAGATAGCATATTCAAAAACAGAGACATTACTTTGCCAACAAAGGTCCATCTAATCAAGGCTATGGTATTTCCAGTAGTCATGTATGGATGTGAGAGTTGGACTGAAGAAAGCTGAGTGCCGAAGAATTGATGCTTTTGAACTGTGGTGTTGGAGAAGACTCTTGAGAGTCCCTTGGACTACAAGGAGATCCAACCAGTCCATTCTGAAGGAGATCAGCCCTGGGATTTCTTTGGAAGGAATGATGCTGAAGCTGAAACTCCAGTACTTTGGCCACCTCATGAGAAGAGCTGACTCACTGGAAAAGACTCTGATGCTGGGAGGAATTGAGGGCAGGAGGAGAAGGGGACGACAGAGGATGAGATGGCTGGATGGCATCACCAACTTGATGGATGTGAGTTTGAGTGAACTCCGGGAGATGGTGATAGACAGGGAGGCCTGGTGTGCTGCGATTCATGGGGTTGCAAAGAGTCGGACATGACAGAGCAACTGAACTGAACTGAACTGACACATACTAAGAGTTCTTCAAACACAGACAGCAATGGATCTTTTGAAGACAGGTGTCATCTGTCATTCTGTTTTTTGTCCCTAGCAATATATCAGATAGTTAATGTGTTCAATTGAGTGGATAATTAAATTAATGAATTAATGGGTACATGTTAATGTGATTCATTTCTAAGTGATATCCAAGGAACTGCTTAGAGCACAGATGCTTGAAGGCCCAGCGAGGCAGCTAGGTCCTGGTGGGGAGAGGTCACATAATGGGTTTTCTACCAGCAGTCACAAAGTCCACAGAAGCTCATATCTGTATAAATAGTCCTTCTATGAACCAAAGCAGAAATGCTTCCTTTCCCTTCTTCATCTACTTTGCAAAGCTCCTGGTATTGCTAGCCTTACTCCCAGCTCCCTGAACACATAGCAGAGCAAGGTGTGCAGCGTGATTTCTCATTATAAAATCACCAGCTATGGTTTGGATCCCCTTGCAGACAGCCCAGGAATATAAAATTTCATGTCCTATATTGTCTTTGGGGCACTTATTGCTAATCGAAAGGACAGCACAAGTTCTGATTTCCAGCATGTAATACTGGTAAATTTACCCCCAGTGTTTATGACTCGAACTTTCTCTAAGATTTCTTTAGAGCCTCTGACTCAGCCCTACCACCAAATCCAAAAGGCTGGCCCAAGGTGCAGCCATCAACACTGATCTCGAAACACATGTGATGTAGGGAGAAAGAGACTGTTTCTCATGGGAGTCCATGATTATGTGTACTCCCATCAGATTATAGCCTGATGCTTCATTTGACAGAGGGTAGAATGTGAATCAAAGAAAAGCCAACTAAAACTATTGTCACATTTCAGTAAGCAATTCAGCTACATGAGGAGGAAATGGGGAGGGGCAGGGGGAGGGGAAGGGTTGTTGAAAAACTCCAGATGGTTATATTTACTTGCAAAAAAAGGAAGTTTTGAAGCATGATAATAGTTTTCTTCAAATTTAGAATAATTTTAAAATTGTTTTCCACGTGTAAGGTTGTGTGTGCTCAGTTGCTTCAGTCGTGACCCTGTGGACTATAGGCCGACAGGCTCCTCTGTCCATGGGATTCTCCAGGCAAGAATACTGGAGTGGGTTGCCATGACCTCCTCCAGGGCATATTCCCAACCCAGGGATCAAACCCACTTCTGCATCTTCTGCGTTGCAGGTGGATTCTTTGCCTGCTGAAAGTGAAAGTGAAGTCGCTCAGTCGTGTCCGACTCTTTGCGACCCTATAGACTGTAGTCTACCAGGCTCCTCTGTCCATGGGAGTTTCCAGGCAATAGTACTAGAGTGGGTTGCCATTTCCTTCTCCAGGGGATCTTCCCAACCCAGGGCTCGAACCCGGGTCTCCCGCACTGTCGACAGACGCTTTACCTGCTGAGCCAATAGCAAATGAAGAGAAGAGATAACTGTGATTTCCCAGGCGTCTGGATTCTTTAAGATCCTGAAACACTAGTTAACTGTGATGACCAGTAGGTGGCAGCATAACCTCCACCATTTTTGATGTTTGTCCTTGAAACACTGAGGCTATCATCGTTTGAAAGTTAACAGTCACAAATTGCGTACCAGCTGCCCAATTTGTTGCCTGTTGTAACATTTCTTTTATGATAGACTCCTCTTTTCAAAGAGATCCATTCAGCCAATATAGCCTTTAAATATGTGCAGGGTACTAAAGATGAATAAGCATTGTGCTAACCTGCCTTTTTTCTTTTTTCTTTCTTTCTCTTAGCTTTTATACAGGCAAGTCCTTGTGTGTGTGATTGGATAAAGACAATTAACTGTTCTTTAAAATGTTGCTTCCATCTATCTTGTATGCGTAACCACTTACCTACAAATTTACTTACCACGTACCCAAGCACTGCCAGTGGAAACAGAAAGGATGAGGGGACTGATTTTAAACAGATTATGATTCAGTTACTGGCTCCATCATTTGATTCCTCTGAGTCACATTTTATTTTGTTTTTGTTTCTTCATGTAAAGATGAAATTCCTAGAGTTAATAATATCTGCCTGGTAGGATTATTATCATAAATAAATAAAGTAGCTGGATTCCCTAAATGTTGATTGAGCTCTTACTTAGGCACTCAGCATTGCGTCAAGCCCAGGCAATAAGCATGACATTGACTTTATCCTGAAGAAGATCACAGCTGTGCTGTCCAATACAGCACCCTCTTGCCACGTGCTGCTATTTAGATTTAAATTAAGCAAAATTAAGTCAGATTAAAAATTCAGTTCCTGGAGTACACTGGCCACATTTCAAGTGCTTGATAGCCTTATGTGACTTGTTGGTACCGTATTACTTTATGCAGATAGCGAACATTTCCATCATTGCAGGAAGTTCTATTGGACAATACTGATCTGGATGGCCACACAGGCTCATAGAAGTTAATGAAGTTTCAAAACTGCTTTCAAAGACCAATACATGGAACAGGGAGGTGAAATATGCAAACGGAAAAGAGTTATGAACTCTTTCTTGTGGTGTCCAAAAAGACTTACAGACAGAAATAGTTCTAATGGAAGTCACGACATGCAGGATGACGCACAACGAGTGGTGTGAGGAGTATCGGGTGCTTTTAGGAAGCCCTGAGGGGAGGAGGAAGGTCTCTGAAGGGGTCCATCTTGTGCAGACTGTAAAAAAGACAAAAAGCACACAAGTTCTGCTCAGGGAACTCGAGCTGTTCTAAATTGTGAGAGGATAAAGACTGAGGGGCAAGGAAGGTTAGACAGAAGGAGATGAAACCAAGGAGAGAAAATCACCCTCTAAGTTTTGAGTGTCAGCCTGAACACTCGTGACGGCCCCAGCGCGAGAGCAGCGGTGCTGACCCTTTTTACAGCTGAGCTCAGAGAAAGGGAGCAACAGAAAGAGGGAGAGGTCCCCGCCGGATTCTTTCCACCACTGCGTCTGAGTGGAAAATGAAACTAACCCCTTCCCGCCTGCACAGCACCTCCCAGAACAAGGCTCTTTTGCTCACACATTCCTCAGACTGTGAGAACAACCCACCAACCATGTCACCAGTAACAGGACTGCCCCCTCAGCCCCCGTGGACGCACATTCCCCCAAAATGAGTGAAGGATGCCTTCTGCCAACCTTAAAACTGACTCAAGCCTCTTGAGTCCTAAGCTTTGAACCAATCTCCAACTTTTTGTGGTTACAGTTCACAGTTGGCTGGCAAAATATGACTTCCTGGTTTGGAGATAAAAGACTTGGGGGTGGGAGCGGGGAAAAGACTAAGGGGAAAAAAAAAACTTACTTGACATCAAATGCCTCTTTCAAAATACAGCTTTAATGAACAAAGTGCCAGTGAACCTTACTCATCCTGATTACATTTCTGAAAATGTAATCTTTTAAAATTTGAGGAGAAGGGGGTTTGGCAGAAATAGATTTGGGGTTTCTTCAGCCTCCAGACATCTGGGAGAGAGTGGAGGTACTGCTGATTTGCAGCACACAGCTGGGAGGAAAGGGCCCTGTTTCAGGGGAGGAGAGCAAGGAAAAGGAAAAGAAAAAGCTCCATTGTAATAGATGTTCCAAAAATCATCAGTCTTTCAGAAGAGATGAGGTGGGGATGATGGGGGAGGGATGGGTTCAGCTCTTCATACGGTTTTATTTAAGCTTGAATACAGATAATCAGTCCTGCTGTTTATTTCCATACCAAATGCTCAGGGGGCCAGAGCTCTGTCACATTCCTAACCCGGATCATTTTAGCAGCAATCTTTCTGGTATAGAAAATCTACTCAAGACACTTCCTTGTGAGGAGTTACCAGGAGAGTCTAGAAGAGCCCTCCTGGACTTTCACAAGCCAAAGGGTGCTCCTTCTCCCTCCCAGGTGGCCAATTATTCCCGTGACAACACCTCATACTTTCCGTGTGATGCCATTTGACAAAGGATAAGCGGAGCCAAGCTAAATGCTCACCCACTTGACACTTCATCTCTTTATCGTCCCAATTAGAATGTTCAGGGAGAGGCGCTGGCACCAGGGGTCAACTGCAAACCCTCTCCTTAGTGGTGGTGAGACAATAGGTGTGATTTTGAAAAGCAGAGGGTTCTGGCATTAGAAAACAGGCTTTAGAGCCCAAACTTGGCAACTTGGACATAGAATTCAAGTCCTCATATCCTCATCTTTCTCATCTGTAAAATGTGAATTTACATCATACTTAACCTCACAGGGTCAGTTTTGAAATTATACGAGCCATGTCAGCTGGGTGTCCAAAAAAGAGCTTGACACGCACAAGAAGCATCTGATTAAGATGGGTTATGGCCTTTGCCATTATGATGTCACACAAACTGATTAGCGTACTGGCATTCTGCAGAGCCTGAGGGTAGATCATGCTCTTCCCACCAAGGGATTTATGTTCAAGTTTCTTAAGAACAAATGGGATATCCACCTCCCCCAGTTGTTTTTATTATGGAAAGTACGTATACCATGAGATTTTCCTTCTTAAGAAATTTTAGAGTGTACAGTGTAGTATTGTTTTCAATTGTAGGCACAGTGCATTTGGTGCTAGTGGTAAAGAACAGGCCAATGCAGGACGCATAAGAGATGTAGGTTCAATCTCTGGGGTAAGGAGATCCCTTGGAGGAGGGCACAGCAACCCACTCTGGTGTTCTTGCCTGGAGAATCCAATGGACAGAGGAGCCTGGTGGGCTGCAGCCTATAGGGTCACCAAGAGTCAAACAGATTGAAATGACTTAGCACGTACATAGTCACAATACAGATCTCTAGAATGTAATCATTTTGCATAATTAAAACTTTATACTAGTTGAGTTTCAACTCCCCATTTCCCTCCCCCGCCTTTGGCCTCTGGAAACCACCACTCCACTCTGTGCATTTGATTATTTTATATACCTCATGGAAGTGATGAAGTGAAGTGAAGTCGCTCAGTCGTGTCCGACTCTTTGCAACTCCATGGACTGTAGCCTACCAGGCTTCTCTATCCATGGGATTTTCCAGGCAAGGGTACTGGAGTGGGTTGCCATTTCCTTCTCCAGGGGCTCTTCCTGACCCAGGAAACGAACCTGGGTCTCCTGCATTGCAGGCAAACGCTTTACCCTCTAAGCCACCAGGGAAGCCCATAAGGCAATATTTGTCCTTCTATGATTGGCTTATTTCATTTAGCATCACATCCTCAAGATTCAATCATGCTGTTGCACGTGGAATGGTAGCCTTCCTTTTTAAGGCTTGATAATAGTCCTTTGTATATGTTTATATATACAAGGGGATAATAGCCCTTTGTATGTATAAGCTCCTTTTTGTGCTTTGCTCAGATGATAAAGAATCTACCTGCAAAGCAGGAGACCCAGGTTCGATTCCTGAGTCAGGAAGATCCCCTGGAGAAGGGAAAGGCTACCCACTCCAGTATTCGGACCTGGAGAATTCCATAGTCCATGGGCTCGCAAAGAGTCAGACACAACTGAGCAACTTTCACTTCACTTCACTTGTATATATACACACCATGAATTCTTTGTTCATCCACCAATGGACACTTAGGTTGTGTCCATGTCTTGTGAGTAATGTTGCAGCAAACACAAGTATGCAAATATATCTTCAAGATCCTGATTGTAGGTAAGTACCCAGAAGTGGGATTATTGGATCATATGGTAATTCTATTTTTACCTTTATGAGAAATCTCCATACGGTTTTCCACATTGGCTACACCATTTGACATTTCCATTAACAAGTGTGCAAGAGTTTCAGTTTCTCCATATCCTTGCCAACACTTGTTATTTTTTGGTTTTGTTTTTGTCTTATAATAGTCATCCTAACAGGTGTGAGGTGATATCTCACTGTGCCCTGGCTTTGTATTTCCCTGATGGTTAGTGACACTGAGCACCTTTTCATGTATATGTTGGCCATCTGTATGTCTCCTTTGGAGAAATGTCAATCATGTCTGTACTCATTTTTTTAATCAGGTTGTTTGAGCTCCTTATATCTTTTGTATACTAACTCATCAGATATGAGGTTTCCAAATGTTTTCTCCTATCCAATGTGTTGGCTATACACTGTTAATTGTTCCTTTTGCCTTTTCACTTTACATATCTCCATCAGGCTTTCTATTTTGATGTAGTCTTAACGTGTCTATTTTTGCTTTTGTTCCCTGAGCTTTTGGTGTCATATCCAAGAAATTATTGCCAAGACTGACATCATAAAGCTTATCCCTTATGTTTCCTTCTAGTAGTTCTACAGTTCCAAGTCTTATATTTAAATACTTTATCCATTTTTAGTTGGTTTTTGTGTATAGTGTAAAATAACAGTCCAATTTTTTCCTTGTGCATGTGGATATCTAGTTTTTCCAACACCGTTTAAAGATGATCCAGCCTCAAATTTAACCTCTTAGTACCTGGGACTTTAGGGAGGGCAAGCCTCTCCTCATTGACACCAACCTCAAGGCTGAAAACTTTGGCCTGTAACTTTCCTTTAGTAGTCTAGAATCATTTGTCAAAATGTCTCTTAAACTTATTTTCAATCTGTATTACCACAGAGGATCATTTCATACCTATGTTCCTGGCAGAGAATATCTTCTTTTCTTGAAATTCATTGAATCAAAGTGCTTTTCTTGGGATCTGATAGGGTTTCCCACCACCGCGAATGTAGGGCCTTAAGAAAGGGGCTGCGAGTTCATCCTGGCTTGCCTTTGCCATCCTTAGAGCCTACCCTGCAGCCTGAAAATGACATACTTCTGTTGTTGGTTTTTTATTCTCTCCTCATCTAGAGCGCTTCGGCCCAGCCCCTGGTTTACTTTCTTTTCTCTTGAAGTCTTCTGGAACAACACCCGTTCCAAGAGGACATTTTTTCTCCTGTTTACAGATTGGGTCAAGTTAAGCGAGAGTGGATGACTATTTCGTCATGGCAAAAGAATAGTCTCAGAACTCACATCTGGACGTGGTCCTTCCCCTGTACCAGGTCATAGGCTCAGCTTCCTTCCTGGGTTTCTTAGCTCCACACCCCAGCTCCCTGCAAAAACACCTATCAACACCTGACAGGAAAAGGAAACTAATCTGTGAAGAAGTTGAATCTTCTTTCCTTTGCACTAACTTTGAGAAGTGTATTTAACTACTTCCTTAGCATATGTATACCCAGATTGTGACAATAAGAAAGAACTGCTGTAACATCTGTTCTTAAGAAATTTTTCAGATACCCTCTGTGGTTCACAGTTCTATGAAGAATCCTCAAGTTTAGATCAGGAATTTCAAACTCAAATGCCTATGGGGCCAGGCATATAATGTAAAAAGTGAAAGTGAATTCATTCAGTTGTGTCCGACTCTTTGCGACTCCCTGGACTGTAGCCTTCCAGGCTCCTCTGTCTATGGGATTTTCCAGGCAAGGATACTGGGGTGGGATGCCATTTCCTTCTCCTGGGGATCTTAACATATAATGTAAATATAATGTAAATTAGGGAGGCAAGAGAATATCAGAAAAGTTTTTACTTAATTCTATTTTAAGTGCCTTGATTAAAGACCACTGCCACTGGCTCTAAGTACTAGGTAGTAGGGAGTGATGGGGACGGTGGCAGATAGGAAAGGGCATGCCTTACTAAAGACAGTAGTCCTTTCTCAAGCCCAGCTGATTGTTGCTCTGTGAGAACATAAGCCTAGTGTTGCTAATGCTTCAAGTTTTCAAAAGAAGCCAGACATCGGATTTTTCTGTTACATCTTCTAATTTTTTTTTTAATGTTGACAAGTAATCAATATAATTAGAAATCAGGATCGTGACAGTGCTTATATAGAAAGTACAAGTAGGATTCGGGGATTCTGGTTCTGTTTCTTGATCTTGATGCTAGTTACACAGGTGTGTCCTTTGTGAAAATTTATGGAGATGGACAATTATATATGCAAATTTTTGTATGTATATGATACTTTCTTATACTTTTAAATGTGTTGACATTTTAGGAACAATTTACAACATTTTTCTGGACCAACATTATGTATGCCAAATAATGCCCATCTGTGGAATGAATTAAGCCCTCAAGGTCATTCTTTATCAGCTTTAATTTAGATGACTTGGGGGGAAATTGCTGATTTTTCTACCACTCATTCACAAGCAGAGGAGGAGGGAAAAGGCCAGACATGGTTGCAAGACTCAAACACGTGCACATGTATTTCCAGGCCGTACTACCCTGGCCTGAGTACATCTAGAGAGCAGCCCAGATCCTCAGGCCATGCCCTTCTCAACCTCTGAGAGCCTGTGTTTGTTTGACTTGTCCAGTGCTTCCCTCGGTCCATCATTATTGGAACTTCTAATTCTTGCTTCACTAAGTCTCTCCTTGTGGAAATTCAAGGCTCATGTTTCTTCTCATTGAAGTGAGAGCTGCTCACTGCAACCTAACCTTTAGGGAAAAAAATGAAGGTAACATGAGACAGTAGAAGATAGGCAAGCTTTGAAGTCAGACACAACAGGATTCAAATATTGGTCCTAACACAAACTAGCCAAGACTTTGGCCAAGCTCCTTAACCACCATGATCTGGGTTGTTTTCTCATTTAAGTAACATGGATTTAAATACAAGCTTCCCCGATGGCTCAGTTGGTAAAGAGTGTGCCTGCAATGTGGGAGACCCAGGCTTGATCCCTGGGTGGGGAAAAGTCCTTGGAGAAGGAAATGGCAACCCACTCCAGTATTTCTGCTTGGAGAATTCCTTGAACAGAGGAGCCTGGTAGGTTGCAGTCCATGGGGTCACAAAGAGTCAGACACAACTGAGTGACTAACACTTCACTTTCATGGTCATAAATACATGTGCCTGAAATGTAGGAAGTGCATAAATGAAATACTTAGCACTGCTATGCAGTACTTCTCAAACTTTAATATGTAGGAAGTCTTCCCCAGACACCTTGTGAAAATGTAGATTCTAAATGAGTAGGGCTGGGATGGAGTCTGAGATTGTGCATTTCTGACACATTCCCGAGAAGCCAATGCTGCCGCTGGTCCCCAGACCACACTTTGAGTAGCAAGGCTGCAGAGGGTTTGCTCACAGTAGATATTAGAACTAAGAGGTAATAGTTCCTCCCCTTTCACCCTCCATAAAACATGTGTCCCCACTGTGGAGTTTGAAATGGAAAGTTGAAGGCGGGAAGCTAGAGGCACTGACTTTATTTTATTTACTTTACATGAGATTCCAGTAAGCTCTGGGCCACTTGCTGCCTTTGTGCTGATAGCAACAAGGACCAGGTCTCTACTGTGATGATGAATTTCACGTGAAGAAGGCTGGGGTGGTTGTCAACCATGGTGGTGGTCAACAGGGTTCCCACATGAGGAAATGAGACAGGAAGAGTTAAACATGCTTCTCTATAGGAGGCTTCTCTTTATTTCCTCAAGATGACTACCAAACTCTCTGTTATTATTTTTTTCATCTGAATGTTTTATTCCATGAATAGCCTACCAATATAAATGTGTTTCAAGTCCATGAATAAACAACAACATAATAAAAAGCACATGGTTTTCCTAAGAATTTATCCCTGCAGTTCTGAATTAACCAAAAGACAGCAACTTTCACTTTGGGGGAAGGGAATGAAGACACAGTTTCAAACGTGCTGAAGAGGCTCCAAGAGGAGAGGAAACAGGAGGGAAAGAAAGGATTGTTGGTCTGTACTACTCCTAGTTCCCCAGAACTGTTTTGGTAGGATTGGGGTAGAGGAGACAAAGCTGTTACAAAAGAGATTGAAGTGGAAGAAAAGAGGCGTTGGTTTGGAGACAGGAAAGAATACCTTCTCCCTAGGAGTATGAGAGAGAACAATTGGTCTCCTCCTTTTCCCCCCAGGATAAACCTGTGTAGGTCACTCCCATGAGTCTTAGCTTCTTCAGCTATAACATAGGGGAAGGTACATCTCGCTACTGAAACGTTCTGCGAAGGTGCTAAAAGTACACGTGAGGATGTGCCTAACTCCTTGGCCATTTGGGCTGTGGATCACAGAGCCTGGGTCCAAAGGAGCACCATATCCTATTTACTAGCCTTATTGCAATCAGCAGGGCACTTATTTTGCTCAGCAGATACTCTGGTCCAAGATGGCAGACCTTGGTACACATGCATCGGGTGTGTTTCAGAGGATCCATTGCCATCACTTGGGCTCAACGCCTACTTTGGTCCCCATGGTCACACAGGCTTTCATTTAAACCCACGGTCGTCCAACCCCATTTCACCTAACACTTAGCTCTCACCCCACACAGCTCTGATAGTGCCAGAACAGTTTCAAAAGCTCTAGGTTTGAATTGTATTTTTCCTCCTCACTAGCTGTGGGAATTTAGGCACACCACGTAATTGCCTAATTTCCATGTCTTCATCTGTAAAATGGGAAGATAATAAGTGAAAAATGAGGCATGGAAGACACTTTGACATGTTACTTGCTGCTGTTGTTATTATTTACACTGGACTTAGTCCTTGTATGTATGTAAGAAAAGTGACATTGTAGGTGAATGAGTGATATAGTCAAGTTTTACACTTTGCCAGTTCCATGGGGGCAAGGAGTTCCCAAAATGCACAATAAAAGGTGTACAAGCCATTAAACAAGGTTTTAACAATAAGCTGGCACTGAATCCCATGGTCTGGGTATTCATCAGGTACCAGACTTGGATCTCCCACCTTCTATTTCAAGGTCTCGAGCCTACTGAACCCTTATCTAATATTCTTCTTGCCCATTATTTCCCCTTACCGGGTAGCTGCTCATTTCAGCTTTGTCTGCCTTCATAGTTTTGACTTCTCATGGGGACCTAATACCCACCAGAATCCTTGAAACTTGCCTCACTTCCCCAGTATCTGTCCTTCATCCTGCACTCACTATTCATTGCAGTAGAGACTCTCTCTTCTTTAAGGCCAGTTCCTATGTCTTGATTTTTCTCTGAGCAAGAACACTGGACTATAGTGAGTCTGTGTAGTTAGAATCCAGCTTTCCTACTACTTCATGAGAAAGTACTATACAAAGTGAAAGGGAAGTGATACTACGTAAAGCAGAGAAAAGCAGAAGCAGAAAAATTACTGCTTTTGTTTGATACCTGGTCTGAAAAGATCCAGATGCTAGAAAAGATTGAGGGCAGGAGAAGAAGAGGGTAGCAGATGATGAGATGATTGGATAGCATCTCTGACTCAATGGACATGAGTTTGAGAAAACTCTGGGAGACAGTGAAGGACAGGGAAGCCTGGCATGCTGCAGTCCATGGGGTCGCAAAGGATCAGGCATGACTTAGCGACTGAACATCAATAGCAAAGCACTGTGGCTCAAACTTTTCACCTCAGTTTCTTTTCCAGCAAGCCCCTCCTCTTCCTGACCTTTAAGTGATGGAGTATCTTAGGATTCGATTGAATGTCTTCTGCGTCTTGTCTATACTCACCTCTTAGGTGACCTCATCATCTCAGTTTTAAACAGCTCTGTCTGCTCTGTCTCCCAAACGTGAGTCTCCAACCCAGCCTCTCCCCAGCACTCAAGGTTCATACATCCAACCGCCCACCTGATCCATCACTGGCGTGTCTAACAGGCATTATACATCGAGTGGCGCCATGTCAGCTCTCCTCCCCAGCCTTCCTCAGCTTGGTTAAAGACAGCCCTAGCTTTCCATCTACTTCTCCTAGACAACCATACTTTCTCTCATGTGCTATAGTCCATGAGTCTGCAAATCTTAGAGGTTTTATCTTCAAAAATATACCCAGAATCCAAGGCAACTGTTAACCACCATCACTTCTTGCTAGAACTTCTGCAATAGCCTCTAAACAGGTCTTCTGTTCCACCCCTGTCCACTGCAACTTTATTCTCAGCGGAGCAGCAAGAGAGAGCCTCACAGATCATGACACTCCTCTGGTTGCCCGTTACTCTTATGTGAAAGCTCACATCCTGATCCAGCAGGCCCACTCCTGGCCGTATATCCAGAGACAACTTCAACTCAAAAAGATATCTGCACCCCACTGTTCATAGTAGCACTATTTACAATAGCTAAGATACAGAAGCAACCTAAGTGTCCATTGGCAGATGAATAGATAAAGGAGATGTGATACATATATACAGTGGAATACTACTCAGCAATGAAAAGAATGAGATCATGTCATTTGCAGCAACATGGATGCAAGTAGAGATGATCATACTAGGTAACATAAGTCAGAAAGAGAAAGACAAATACCATATGATGTCACTTGGATGCATAATCCCAAATATGACAAAAACGAACTTATTTATAAAACTGAAAGATTAATAACATAGTAAACTAACTTACAGTTACCGAAGGGGGGAGGGGGCAGGGGAGGGATAGATCAGGAGTTTGGGATTAGCAAATACATACTACTGTATATAAATAGATAAACAATATCCTATAATGTAGCACAGGGAACTATATTCAATATCCTGTAATATACCATGATGGAAAAGAATATGAAAAGGAAGATTTGTATGTATGTGTAACTGAATCACTGTACACCAGAAACCAACACGTTGTAAAATCAACTATACTTGAGTTAAAAAATGAAAGCTAACATTCTTACAATGCCCTTCAAGACACTGTGTGATCTGACGTCTCCCTGACATCATAGTCTTTTGCTCCTCTTCTTTCTCACGTCTCCCTGACACCCTGGCCCTCTATTGACCTAAAACATACCAAATATTCCATTCCAACTGAAGGCCTTGGTACTCACCCTTCCTTGTGCCTGGAAGACCTTCCCCCAGATACCTGCACAAGTCACCCCATGTTTCAGTCATACCTATGTTCACATTCTCACTCTACAAGAAGTTCTTAGTCCCCATCATCACTATCCAACTCTTTCATGCTTTGTCTCTCCTGGAGCTTATCACCACCAGCATTATCCTACACTTATAGAGACACTGATAGACTTTGATTTTTTTTAATGATCTATCTCCCTGAAAGTGACTAGACTTTTCTATACCCCCTGAGCACAGATGTCTTGTTTTGTCCTTCTCTCCTCAGCACTACCCCCAAACAGTTCCTAACACATAGCCAGTGCAGAATAGATATTTGCTGAATATGACCTTTATTAATATTTTGGCTCATTTTCTTACATGTGTCCAAGCAGACTGAGAATCATCTACAAAATTCATAGCAGTAATGATGACCCCTGTTGATATCTGAGTTGTCTCCAGGAGACATAACAACCTCTTTGTGACCCTTTTCTCCTGCTAATCCAGGCCCATCTCAAAGCCGACTTTATGAAGTGCCAGGTTTTTCAAATTCCTACATTTTCACATCTTTCCTGTTGCATTATTCTGGATAATTTCTATTGTAAGTTACAGAAACCCAATTCAAACATATATAGGGTTAAGGGTAGGAGGGTGGGGGAAGGGATTTCTTGCCTAATAGAACTGAAAATCCCAGTACAAGAGCAGTTGGAGAAAGGTGCTGAAAAGGTTTTGTCAACAGTGTGCTTCTTTCCTTTTCTTGGCTTTGCTTTCCTCTCTTTGTTATAATTCAAACCAATTCACTCCAAGTAGAGGTAACAGTGGTCACCCACATCCTGCCAAGTTAGCAAGCTTGGTATCAGACCTGGCCATGGGTCAGTGCCATCCAGACCAAATGGACCTAAGAGATACCAGGAGATATCAAGAAAAGTCAGTCTGGTGAAACTGAAGAAGAATCAGGATGGTTGCTGGGCAAATGAAAGCAGTCGGTGTCCACTTCATCATAGCGTCTGTTTCCTGACCCTGCTGTATCTAAGGAGAGAGACCAGGACTTGCCTCTTTGTAACTCCAAGATACCACAGGAGGCCATACTTAGGTTTAACATGTAATAAATGTTTGATAAGAATGATAAGATTCCCAAAGCCAATCACAGTCCTGAGCTGTGACTAAGTTTAGTTTTTCATGCCGGGGGAAATTTGAATTCCTTTTCAGAGATGGGTTCCTTTTTCTTCTTTATCATTGCATCCTCACTTGCATGGAGTCTGCTAAAACCTTACTATGTTAGCTGTCTGTTGCTATGTAACAAATTATCCCAATCCTTAGTGGCCTTAAGCAATGGTATTTATTCTCTCATAGCTGCTGTGAGTTGGAAGTCCTCTGACTCAAGTTCTGTCTCAAGGCTACAGGGAAGATACTGACCAGGGTCGTGGTCATCTTAAAGCCTGGCTAGGGGATGGTCCCCTTCCTTCAAGATCACTCAAGTGGTTGTTGGCAGTGTTTAGTCACTGGTTTTCTTTTGGACTGAGGACCTTAGTTCCTCCCAAGCTGTACTAACTAGAGGCTCCCCTCGGGTCCTTGCCCTGTGGACCCTCCATGGAGCGGCTCACAATGGTGCAGCTGGTTTCTTCAGAGAGGGCAAGAGTGAGTCCCGATGGGATGAGAGCTGGTCTTTTGTAACCTACTGAAGAGTAACATCCCATCATCACTTTTGTGTATGTTGTTCACCAGAAGTGAATGGCTAAGTCTAGCCCACACTCACAGTGAGGGAATTACAAGGATGCAAATGCCAGGAGGGACTTGCAATGGTAGCTGTCAAAACTGCAGGAGACTGTCGTGTCACCTGGAGACAGAGCCCTAGCCAGTGTCCACAGTGATGACAAGTCCCACACTGAAGGACTGGCTACTCGGCACTTCTTTCCGATGAGACTCTAAGGCCTTATGGACTCAGTGGGAAACAGTGCTATAATCGATTAGTGATGTTGGTCCTGGGTGTGTGCTGGAAGAAAGGCAGCTTACATCCACAGACTGACCAGCCCCATTCTAACAGCATCAAAGCTAGTTTTCCCAGACCTAACGTATATGACAGTTCTCTATGGTGCTACCCAGAGGAATTGATGAGTGGCTAAAAACTCACATATCCGATAGCTGAGTCTGAAGGTGCTTTGAATGGCTTGACTTGAGTTATGTTACTAATGGGTGCCTTGTCTTACTGGATTATTTTTTTTTTTGAAACTTTTTTTTCTTCAATATGCTCAAATCAATATTGAACCTTTCTGTGCATGTGTGTTCCATTTCCCACTACAAACATACTTAAGAAATGGAGGAGGATGTATTTGTTCTGATTTTTGGTTTGGTTTCTGAGGTTGTGTGAGGAGATTGTTCAGATGCTGTCATCTGTCCCGAAATCACACATTGGACTCCTGATGGCGGGCGACCAAGCCTCCCGCTGTCAGAAATAGTAACTGTAAGGGCTGGACCCGTGGGTAGAGCCCCAGAGAGAATTGAGTCGTGTTTCACATAGGGTTTTCTCTTCCTTGAAAGAACTAGCAGCATGTTTAGTAAATGGCTAAATAAATAATTAAGTACAAATGTAAAAGTCTGATTAAAAACATGTTTGCAAACACTTCCTTCATTTTCACTTAAACAAGAGAACAGAGCTGGCTTATTTTGATTTTTCCCCAACAGAAATTTGTCTGGAATAACAGAATAAGCAGAGAACAGCAAGCATCTCTTGCTTTAAAATATTAAGGGGTGTTCCAGAAATGAAAATGAAAATGTGCTTCACTCACTGAATGTTGATGCAACAGGGCTGTATTTATAAGCTGCTTTAGGAGGTCAGTTATTGATCATTAGTCTTGTAGTTTCCTGCCTCTCTCCTTCCCTCTCTCCCTTCCTTTCTTCCTTTTTTCTCTTTCTTACTTTGCTGCTATTCAACTTTATCTAAAGCTTGGTAGTTGACAGTGGAGTTTACAAAATACAAAACAAAAGATCAAGACCAAAACAAGTTGGAAACACACTTTATTTTGAGTTTATTTTTGTCCCTTCTGTTTGGATTGGTTTGTTTTCCATGCAGTAACGAGGGCCATCCTGAAATTAAAATTTGCTCAAAGAATGAAATGCCGACTTGCAAACTTCTTGAACCACCCCCACACTCAATCTTCCCAGGGTCCCCGTGTTAGTATGACTACGTGTCACACTCAGTTTATTCTAGGGTGTTCAGTTCAGTTTAGTTGCTCAGTCATGTCCGACTCTTTGCAACCCCATGAATCGCAGCACACCAGGCCTCCCTGTCTTTCACCAACTCCCGGAGCTCACTCAAATTCACGTCCATCGAGTCAGTGATGTCATCCAGCCATCTCATCCTCTGTTGTTCCCTTCTCCTCCTGCCCTCAATCCCTCCCAGCATCAGAGTCTTTTCCAATGAGTCAACTCTTTGCATCAGGTGGCCAAAGTACTGGAGTCTCAGCTTTAGCATCAGTCCTTCCAAAGAAATTCCAGGGCTGATCTCCTTCAGAATGGACTGGTTGGATCTCCTTGCAGTCCAAGGGACTCTCAAGAGTCTTCTCCAACACCACAGTTCAAAGGCATCAATTCTTCGGCACTCAGCTTTCTTCAGAGTCCAACTCTCACATCCATACATGACCACTGGAAAAATCATACCTTTGACTAGATGGACCTTTGTTGGCAAAGTAATGTCTCTGCTTTTGAATATGCTGTCTAGGTTGGTCATAACTTTCCTTCCAAGGAGTAAGCGTCTTTTAATTTCATGGCTGCAGTCACCATCTGCAGTGATTTTGGAGCCCCTAAAATAAAGTCACTTTTCCCCCATCTATTTCCCATGAAGTGATGGGAACAGATGCCATGATCTTCGTTTTCTGAATGTTGAGCTTTAAGCCAATTTTTTCACTCTCCTCTTTCACTCTCATCAAGAGGCTTTTTAGTTCCTCTTCACTTTCTGCCACAAGGGTGGTGTCATCTGCATATCTGAGGTTATTACAACCCCCAAAATCAGTATCTCAGAACGTACGGCCTGCATCCTCTGGCCATCTGGTTCCTACTCTGCTGAGTAGTCTCCTTTTCACCAGATACATTACAGAAAGGGTTAATCAATCACTGTGCCAGTTCAAACACAAAGCTTTCCTCCTGCTTGCTACAGCTTACACCCCCCAAAGCCCAGAGCCTGCTGAACAAGAGCCAACATCAAAGCCGGAAACTCAAAGCTAATGTGCCAAAAGTGCAAATGGAAAGGGCCGAATTGGAGAAGCCTCTATTAAGTGTCACTTCTTAATCCAGCCCATGAAACAGGCAGAGGTGGCGACTGGCACACCCAGAGCAGAATTCAGGCACGCCAACGGAGATGAGGGCTCCCCACCAAGATCACCCGTCTCCCCTGAGATGGTTTCTTTAATAATGCACCCTGAAAATGCAGCAAAGACAAATGACAAAAAGCCCCACTTCCGTGAGGTTACCAGTGCAAGGCGTAGCCTCGTGCTCTTACTGGATGTCCATGAACACGTGCGGGTGACCTGCCTATCACCCCTTCTTCAACACTGCCCTGCATTGGACACAGATGAGAATTCATCACCATTGTATTGGCTTTCTGAGAAAGGGAGGCTGTTTCCTTTCTTGAACTGGCTCTTGGTTAGAACATTTTCCTTATCCTTCTGGGTAATATATGTGTGATTCACTCTTCCACTTCTGTATCTTGCAAATAGTGACTTAAGTCAGATGAGCTGGGATGGGAATAGTGTTATCACTTGTGGGACTGACCATTCCAAGCCTCCATTGTATCATCTGTAAAGTGGGGGTAATCAGAATTCCTTGAAGAAATTAAGCTGTTGAACTGAGTGAAGGAGTACATATAAAGGCTCAGCCCAGTACCTAGCAGACAATAAACATTCAATATATGTTTTTCTGCTGCTGTCGATCATGCATTCATTCAACAGACGTTCTCTGAATACCTTTCTGTGCTAGATGCTGTCCAGAGCACCACGAGCAGGGATGAACAAAACAGACAAGGTGCTTACTTCCATGGACTTGAAGATGTCATCAGAGGAAACAAAAGATAAAAATGAGTAAATGAACAAGATAGGAAGTATTTGATGCCAAGAATGAACACAGCTTAATGTCACAGAGAAAGACCTGCATTTGAAAAATTTAGACTAGGAGCTCCTAGGAGAATTTCCTGTGAAAATAAATGGACTGAACTCAGACCTAGTGAACAAGAGACACCAGGTCTGTGAGAATCCAGGAGCAGAGCATTCCAGACAGAGGGAACCAGTACAAGGGCCATGAATCAGGACTGAAGTTGACATTTCTCCTTGAGAACAGAGGGTTGAGCTGGTCGGAGCCCCATGGGAAGAGGGCGTGGAGGAATGAAGGGAGCCCCAAGGGGTGGGGGCCTGATTTCTATACATCTTCTAGTTTGCATGTGACTCAAAAAGTATTTTTGCATTTCACTCTGCTCACTTCATCCCTGAGTTCGCCAATCTACTGCTCAGAACAAAGAGCAGGGAGTGTTAATTTATTCCCCACAGCCTAAAAGTCCCCCACCACCATCATTTATAAAGCACAGATTGTTTCCAAGAAAAATGCAGAACCTGAGGCTCAAGCAGCTTTGAAATCTCTGGAGAGAAGTCCGCATACATGCCAAAGAAGGCAAAATGGAAATGTGCCTTTTTTTTTTTCTTTCCCCATAGCTGAAATGGACATTGTAAATGTAAGAATACACAGCGACTAAAATCTCAGTTGCTTTGGGCAAAGGGCTAAATATCTGACTATATTATTATCTGCATTTCTCTTCTGTGAGCTTCAGTGCACTGTGATAGAAAGAAATGCCATGTGGAATCATGCTCCACAATTTGCTTCTCAGTTTTCCAACTTAATCACTGTGTGACCCTAGGCAATTTACTGACCCTCTCTGAGGTGAGCCTCTATTCCTTCATCTGCAAAATAGGGATAATACTATGAATGCTAAAAGAGTTATGTTAGGATTAGTAGGAGAAGCACCTAGCATGTGCTCCTGATAGTACATGTGCTCAGTAAATAGCACCTTCTGCAGATCTAGTAGAAGTACAAGTCTTCAACTGATGGGACAGCACACGACTGCCCATGAGCCAAATCCCAGTGTGTGTAAGTCAAGTTTAATTAGGACATAGCCATGCCTATTTGTATACATGGTGTCTAGTAGGCCTTCAATGGCAGAGTTGAGTAAGTTACAACACAGACGCTATGGCCCACAAAACCTAAAATATTTACTCCCCAGCTCTTCAAGAAACAGTTTGCCAACCCCTGCCCCACTCCAGTACTCTTGCCTGGAAAATCCCATGGATGGAGAAGCCTCGTAGGCTGCAGTCCATGGGTTCGCTAAGAGTTGGACACGACTGAGCAACTTCACTTTCACTTTTCGCTTTCATGTGTTGGAGAAGGAAATGACAACTCACTCCAGTGTTCTTGCCTGGAGAATCCCAGGGACGGGGGAGCCTGGTGAGATGCTGTCTATGGGGTTGCACAGAGTCAGACACAACTGAAGTGACTTAGCAGCAGCAGCAGCAGCAGCTCTTGACTTCAAATATCAGTATTCTTTCTAGTATTTCATGGTGCCTAAAAATCTGCTCCATGTTATAAAAATCTTAGGTCTTCCTCACTGTGCCTTGCACATGTTGGGCAGTTATTACTTAGTGATTTAATTGAATTAAATGTATGCACACACACACATATATAATGTATATACATATATTCATACGCAAATGTATATATAGGTACACACATATACATACACTTTTAGATTTCTTGTGGTCGCTCAGTCCTTTATTCTCCACAGAGAGAGCACCCTCAGTTGCATGCTCAATTTTTTCAAATTATCTGTGGCCCTTTATCTGTGCATGGCCGACAGATGTCATAGGTTTGGAGCCACTCACATAACCCTTGCCCTTTGCAGGATCTAATGCTCACAGAATGAGCAGACCCTGCTGACCATCTGGCTCCTGAATATTCTATTAATACTTTAACTCTGTCGACCCTGAAATGTCAAGCACTGGATGGGGTTACTCAGACCTTGTCCCCAAGCAGGAATTGCAAATACTGGGACCGCCTCTAGGGGACAGAATGTGAGGGAGGGGGTCCTAGTCTAGCAGCTTGAGAGGGGACCCCTACATGGCATCCCCCACCCCTCACTCCTTCCCACTCCATCACCTCTCTGACTTCATTCCCCGCCTCTCTTGCCCTTGGTTACTCCAGTCCAGACACATGGCCTGTGTGCCGTTCCTCTGGCCCTGGCGCTAGCTCTTCCCCATCAGGAGTACACTTCCTGAGAGAGCCACCATTTCTTACTCAGAGTTTCTCTTCTCTCTGAGTCCTGCCCTGACAACCATGTTGAAATGCAACCCAGCATCCCTGTGAATATCCCCACCCCATCCTCAGGCGTTGCTTTTTTTCCATTGCACTTATAACCTCCTGCCATGCTCTGCTACTTGCTTCCTATACACACTGTTTACATCTGCCCCCTCTGTTACATGCCTCCTCTCTTAAGCTTCACAAGAGCAGAGGTTGTGTGCCTTGTTCACTGATATATTCCATTCAAGCCAAGAATTTATGTATTTATTTGTCAAACACAGTCAGCACTTATTTTATTTCTGACACTGTTCTAAACTCTTTAAAAATATTTACTCATTTAATGGTAGATACTCAGTAAGTATTTATAGACTGGGTGAATAAAGGAAGATAGCAAAGGTGGAGATCTGAGGTCAGAGTGAGCCGTGTTTCAGCCCTGGATCTGACATGTTGCTGCTCTCTGTGACCTTGGGCAAGTCACTTAACTTTCCTGGACATTGGTTTTTTTTCACTGAAAGAACAGGAATGAAAATTTGCATCCATAACTAACTCAGACAGAGAAGGAGAAATATCATATGACATCCCTTATATATAGAATCTAAAAAGAAATTATACGAGTGAACTTACTTACAAGACGGAAAGAAACTCACAGACTTAGAGAACAAACTTATGGTTGCCGGGGGGAGGATGGAGGGAAGGGATAGTTAGGGATTTGGGGAAGGTCATGTGCACATTGCTGTATTTAAAATGGATAACTCACAAGGACCTATTGTGTAGCACAGGGAACTCTGCTCAATGTTATGAGCCAGGCTGCATGGGAGGGAGTTTAGGGGAGTTTACGCTCCATGTATATGTATGGCTGAGTCCCTTTACTGTTCAGCTGAAACTATCACAACATTGTTAACCAACTATATCCCAGTTCAGTTGAGTCACTCAGTCCTGTCCAACTCTTTGCAACCCCATGGACTGCAGCACACCAGGCTTCACTGTCCATTACCAGCTCCCAGAACCTACTCAAACTCATGTCTATTGCATTGCTGATGCCATCCAACCATCTCATCCTGTTGTCCCCTTCTCCTCCTGCCTTCAGTCATTACCAGCATTAGGATCCTTTCAAATGAGTCAGTTCTTCTCATCAGGTGGCCAGTGTGTTGGAGTTTCAGCTTTAACATCAGTCCTTCCAATGAACACCCAGGACTGATCTCCTTTAGGATGGACTGGTTGGATCTCCTTGCAGTCCAAGGGACTCTCAAGAGTCTCCTCCAACACCATAGTTCAGAAGCATCAACTCTTCAGCACTCAGCTTTCTTTATAGTCCAACTCTACATCCATACATGACTACTGGAAAAACCGTAGCTTTGACTAGATGGACCTTTGTTGACAAGGTAATGTCTCTGCTTTTCAATAAGCTGTCTAGGTTGCTCATAACTTTTCTTCCAAGGAGTAAGTGTCTTTTAATTTCATGGCTGCAGTCACCATCTGCAGTGATTTTTGAGCCCCCCAAAATAAAGTGTCTCACCATTTCCATTGTTTCCCCATCTATTTGCCATGAAGTGATGGGGCCGGATGCCATGATTTTAGTTTTCTGTTGCCCCTTCTCCTCCTGCCCTCAGTTTTCCCCAGAATCAGAGCCTTTTCTAGTGAGTCAGCTCTTTGCATCAGGTGGCCAAAGTATTGAAGCTTCAACTTCAGCATCAGTCCTTCCAATGATTATTCATCGTTGATTTCCTTTAGGAGGGAATGCTAAATAAGATATTATTGAAAAGCTCTTGGTACAGTATGCTACATAGAGAAAGAGCTAAAGTTTAGTAGCAATTTGATGGTGATGATGCCATGTCACTAAGCAAGGTCTTTCAACTCTCAAGAGGCCACAATCCCTTCTTATTTCCATTGTTATTTCTCTTTCTTTAAAGAAAAAAAGGGCCCCATAGGGCCATTAGGGCCCATAGGCCCATTAGCCCCATTGTTCATAAGATATCAGTTTCTTCAAGGCAAATTAAAAAAGGAATCAAAACAGATTCCTTGGGCAAAATTTCCATGAAATTAAGTTGGGAACTACTTAAAAAATTTCAGTTTTAGTGCCTCTCTCTTTCTGTCTCTTTTTAATATTGTGTTAAGAATACACGAGATCTACTGTCTGAACAAATTTTTGTGTGCGATTATTAACTATAGGTGCAATGGTGTTCAGTGGATCGCTAGAGCTTGACCATCTTGCATAACTAAGTTTTATATCCATGGAACCTAACTCCCCGCTTCCCCCTCCCCTAGCCCCTGGAAACCGCCGTCCTACTCTCTGCCTCTGAGCCTATGATAGATATCTGATATAAGTGGTATCATGCAGTCCTTGCCCTTCTGTGTCCCTGTGGTTTCATATGGAAAGATATCCTTCCTTTTTAAGAATGAATAATATCCCTCTGTAAATGTAGTATCTTCTTTTTATATTTATGGCAAAAACACAGAATGGATGACTTAAACATAAAAATGAATTTATTTAGCCATCCATCCACTGTTTTAGTATTTATGGAATACCTGAGGTGTGCCAAAATGTTTGTGTCATAAACAGAAGACATACAGTGATCAACAGAGAGGGAGTAACCACTGTGACACAGCTCACTCTTTAACGGTGGTGATAGGTGGGCTAACAACACAATAAATGTTGTGAAGGGGGCAACACGGAGCCATAGTTCCACACAGATCTTTGTGTGGAACATTATAATGACTTATTTTGGGGGGCTCCAAAATCACTGCAGATGGTGACTGCAGCCATGATATTAAAAGAAGCTTGCTCCTTGGAAGAAAAGTTATGACCAGCCTAGACAGCATATTAAAAAGCAGAGACATTACTTTGCCAACAAAGGTTCATCTAGTCAGAGCTATGGTTTTTCCAGGAGTCATGTATGGATGTGAGAGTTGGGCTGTGAAGAAAGCTGAGCGCTGAAGAATTGATGCTTTTGAACCGTGGTGTTGGAGAAGACTCTTGAGAGTCCCTTGGACTGCAAGGAGATCCAGCCAGTCCATCCTAAAGGACAATAGTCCTGAATATTCATTGAAAGGACTGATGTTGAAGCTGAAACTCCAATACTTTGGCCACCTGATGTGAAGAACTGACTCATTTGAAAAGACCCTGATGCTCAGAAAGATTGAAGACAGGAGGAGAAGGGAACAACAGAGCATTAGATGATTGGATGGCATCACCCACTCAATGGGCATGAGTTTGAGTAACCTCCAGGAGTTAGTGATGGACTTGGAGGCCTGGCGTGCTACAGTCCATGGGGTTGCAAAGAGTCAGACATGACTGAGTAACTGAACTGAACTGATAGTTACTGATCAGTATCTTTCAAGTACTGAATACTATACTAAACATTCATAGATATTAGTATATCATTTAATGTTTCTACTATACCTGTGAGGTAGTTTCTATTTTTATGTGCTTTTTGCAAGGAGAAAAATGAAATTTGAAGAGGTTAAATTGCCCAAGTTCACAGTTAGTAAGAGATAGACGCAGGATGGCACCCTACTCCAGTACTCTGGCCTGGAAATTCCATGGACAGAGGAGCCTGGTAGGCTGCAGTCCATGGGGTTGCTAGGAGTCGGGAACGACTGAGCGACTTCACTTTCACTTTTCACTTTCATGCATTAGAGAAGGAAATGGCAACCCACTCCAGTGTTCTTGCCTGGAGAATCCCAGGGATAGGGGAGCCTGATGGGCTGCCGTCTCTGGGGTCGCACAGAGTCGGACACAACTGAAGCGACTTAGCAGCAGCGGAGGCAGGAAGTAAACCCAAAGTCTCAGCTCAATAACCAGTGTAGATTTGTAATTTGCTGACACTAGATCTACCATAGCTGATGAGCAGGTTCTGATTTGTTTGCCTTTTTAGAATTTGTTTTCTCATTCATGGAAATAGTATCTTCCTCTATAAGATTATTAGAATTACAATAATAAACGGAGAATAGTCAGCTAAGACCTAGGTCCTGGTATGCAATAAATATTAGTTCTTATGCATCTCTCTTCTTAAATAATGATGACTGTAGAGTCCTGGGTGGATGTACAAACATATATACCAAATAATTCATAATAACTGATCTCAATGAAGCATGACTATGTGTCAGGCACTGTACTCTTTGCATCAGTTAACTCAGCACAGCTCAATCACTCAGTGAGTAGGTACTGTTAATATCCTGGTCTTTCTGGAAGAGAGACAGAGGTACAGAGATGCTGACTAAGTTGCTAATAGTCACAGAGCTTATACATGACAGACTAGAACTCAGTCCCTGTGGTCTAGTTCCATAGCCTGCTCTTAACCACTCTGCTCTCTGAAGGCCATCACAGAAGGACTGCAGATACCCTTGGAAGTAGTTACTGGTAGTAGCGGTGCCGTCACTGGTGTGACTCCAAAAATGGAGGTGCTTGCTTTGTTCCCAAAATAATGAAATGATATTTACTCATTTATTTTCAAATTGGATACATTTTTCCTAGGTCACCAATAGGGTCATGTAGTTGGATGATCCCATACATTTTCCCTTGCTGGAATCAGTCAATGCCATGACAAGGCCTGTATAATCTTTCTAAGAGTGTACTCATGCAACCCACCTGCCATGCTCAGCATCAGTATACAATCAAGTGCAGCAAATGGCTCCCTGAATAATGTCAGTGACCCTGGCAACATCTCCCAAGATTCATGATAAAGCTCACAATTTAATTTTGGAATGAAAGATTGGAAAGCTGGTCTCAGTATGATCCTCCTCCAAGCTGCAAAGATACGTACATTGCTTTTACTAAAAGCCATGTCAGCTTGCCCAATGACTTGGTTCAACTCCATAAAGCACACAGTACAAGCTGAGGAACATAGTTTCTATCCCCCACAGAATTACCAAAAGAAGGCTTCAGGTAGAGAGGAGGGGGTAGTTATTCCTCTGTACTGCTTTTCAAAGCCGCAAACCTCAGCCGGGGCCCCCGGAGCTTGAGTTTCATCTGGACACTGCTCTTAAAACACACTAGTCCTTTCTCAGGCAATGAAATCGTTGCTAACTTCTCCTAATGAGGGTGGTTTGCAGACTATAATTTCTGTGTAATTCCATTGCCAGGGCGGGTTGGGACAGAAATACGCAAACAGTGAAGCACGACAGGGCACGTAGAGTTGGGTCGTAAAACGCACGTCCCCTGTGTGTTATGAGGCAAGACGCCAAAGGCCTTGTGCCCTCAGCCACCTGTGTACAATTCCAGCCGATCATCTGTGACTCACTGGAGGCTGATTAGATTGTTTCTGTCCCGAGGCCATTTACTACAACGTTTGGTTGTGAATTTCATTAAGTTTTACAGTCCTACACACGTGTGTTTATAACAAGAGCCATCTCCCCTCGTGGGATGACATTTGTTTTTATTAAACAAAAATTAAATCAAATTCTAAGCTTATGAGGGCTTTTTTTAAAGTGTGTAAAAAGTAATGGGCAGACACCAAACTGTCGCAGCGCATAACCACCATGAAATGTAAATCCGTCTTAATGGAGGGGCTATTTTTGGCATGACTCAAAATGCAACGTGAAAAATAGATTGAGACGATGTGAGCTCATGCTTTATGAACCCTTGAGTAGCCAGGCATTTCCTTCTGGCCAGTGCAAAGACACACCTCGGTAGAGGAATATGGAGTTTTACCTAGGCCACAGAGAACTGGTACAGCTTCCAGCACTACGGAAAATGCTGACTTCAAGTTGCAATCTGTGTAGAATATTTAGGGGAGAGTCAGGGATCACGAAATCTGGGTTTCCTGCTTTCTCAAAGTGATGTAGACTCAAGGGTACAGTTGGACCCACTAGATATTAATGTTCACCTCTCTGTTTCATGATACAGAACTGTCAGGCTTCAAACCTATCTAAGAATACGCTTCAAACTGTTTGAAAATCATATATTGGGTTGACCAAAAAGTTACTTCGAGTTTTTCCATAAGATGGTACAGAAAAGCCCAAACAAACTTTGTGGCCTCCCCCAGTAGAGTTATGGTATTTTATATCTGAATAAATCGTTCAGTCCAGAGGCTGGTAATTGTTTCAGGTAATAGGCCAGTAAAGACATAGCAGATATTTTCAGCTTTTCAAGGCATGTGGTCTCTATGGCAACTGCTTGACTCTGCTGCTATAGCACTCAAAGCAGTCAGATACAGTATGTAAGCGGATGGGTGTGGCTATGTCCCAATAAAGCTTTTTCATGGCTACTGAAATGTGAATTTCATATATCTTCAGTTATATTCTTTGTTTTTTTTTTACAGCCATTTATAAATATAAAAATGACCATCCTTATGTCACAGGTTATACAGAAACAGGCAGTGGGCTAGATGTGGCCTCTAGACGGTAGGTTTTAACCCCCGATTTAACCTGGTAACACAGCCTCTGAGATGGAGGTGGCAGACTGCCATATGCAAACTGGCTTGCTTTGTTTACTTGCCTGAGTGTGTCTTCTTCTCCAATAGGCTGCAGTAGAAGAATTTAAGAGGTCAAAAAGCAGTGGCAACTTTCTCATTGATATGCAGATGTTTCATAATATACTCAGCCTAAATTATGATCTTCATGGAAATCATTCAGATCAGATCAGATCAGTCACTCAGTCGTGTCCAACTCTTTGCAACCCCATGAATCACAGCACGCCAGGCCTCCCTGTCCATCACCAACTCCCGGAGTTCACCCAGACTCACGTCCATCAAGTCAGTGATGCCATCCAGCCATCTCATCCTCTGTCGTCCCCTTCTCCTCCTGCCCCCAATCCCTCCCAGCATCAAAGTCTTTTCCAAAGAGTCAATTCTTCACATGAGGTGGCCAGAATACTGGAGTTTCAGCTTTAGCATCATTCCTTCCAAAGAAATCCCAGGGCTGATCTCCTTGAGACTGGACTGGTTGGATCTCCTTGCAGTCCAAGGGACTCTCAAGAGTCTTCTCCAACACCACAGTTCAAAAGCATCGATTCTTCGGCACTCAGCCTTCTTCACAGTCCAACTCTCACATCCATACATGACCACAGGAAAAACCATAGCCTTGACTAGATGAACCTTTGTTGGCAAAGTAATGTCTCTGCTTTTGAATATGCTATCTAGGTTGGTCATAACTTTTCTTCCAAGGAGTAAGCGTCTTTTAATTTCATGGCTGCAGTCACCATCTGTAGTGATTTTGGAGCCCAGAAAAATAAAGTGTGACACTGTTTCCACTGTTTCCCCATCTATTTCCCATGAAGTGATGGGACCGGATGCCATGATCTTTGTTTTCTGAATGTTGAGCTTTAAGCCAAATTTTTTACTCTCCTCTTTCACTTTCATCAAGAGGCTTTTGAGTTCCTCTTCACTTTCTGCCATAAGGGTGGTGTCATCTGCATATCTGAGGTTATTGCTATTTCTCCCGGCAATCTTGATTCCAGCTTGTGTTTCTTCCAGTCCAGTGTTTCTCATGATGTACTCTGCATAGAAGTAAAATAAGCAGGGTGACCATATACAGCCTTGACGAACTCCTTTTCCTATTTGGAACCAGTCTGTTGTTCCATGTCCAGTTCTAACTGTTGCTTCCTGACCTGCATACAAATTTCTCAAGAGGCAGATCAGGTGGTCTGGTATTCCCATCTCTTTCAGAATTTTCCACAGTTTCTTGTGATCCACACAGTCAAAGGCTTTGGCATAGTCAATAAAGCAGAAATAGATGCTTTTCTGGAACTCTCTTGCTTTGTCCATGATCCAGGGGATGTTGGCAATTTGATCTCTGGTTCCTCTGCCTTTTCTAAAACCAGCTTGAACATCAGGAAGTTCACGGTTCACATATTGCTGAAGCCTGGCTTGGAGAATTGTGAGCATTACTTTACTAGCGTGTGAGATGAGTGCAATTGTGTGGTAGTTTGAGCATTCTTTGGCATTGCCTTTCTTTGGGATTGGAATCATTAAGTGTATTTAATTGTGACTTCTTTAAAAGGGTAATTCATAACCCTTGTTTCCTGACTTGATCTTTGGCAGGATAGATTTCTTTCTGCCTGTGAGATCCAAAGCCTTATTTTACAGACTTGATAAACAGAAATACAGTTGTTACTTGAAATTAGAGTGTGATAAATTCTGTTATTGTGCAGCCAGTCTCCACACTTCAACCGCCCTCCCCTCAAGGGCGGAGTATTCTTCCCTCATCCCTGCCCCCTTCTTTGAGCTTAGGTTTGGTCCGGTGGTGACTACATCCGGCTAGATAAGGAAGGAAGGTCCCTGAGGGTGGGCATAGCAGTGTACCAGTTCCACTCAGAGGCCTTGAGAGGAATGAGATGTTTGCATTTGCCGTCCAGAAGTTTCCAACCTCCTCCATGAGAGGAAGATGTCCCTGGTAGCTACTGCCCCTTCAGC
This sequence comes from Bos mutus, assembly GCF_027580195.1. Classification (NCBI taxonomy): domain Eukaryota; kingdom Metazoa; phylum Chordata; class Mammalia; order Artiodactyla; family Bovidae; genus Bos; species Bos mutus. The sequence goes on from NC_091638.1 coordinate 28,257,275, forward strand.
CTTGTCCAGGCAGGAGAGATTCTTGAAGTAGACCTGACCTTGACTGGGGTCGACTGATAATAACCTGTAGACTTGCATACAGAAGCCGAGCAGTACCTGCCAACCCAAGTGAGCGAGACATGAGCGTTCATTGTGGTGTGCCACTGAGACGTGGGGTCTTCTGTTTTGCAGCCTGATTAAAACCACAGCTGACTGAAGCACAAGTTGCTGGCAGAGCTGGGACAAAACCCCAAACTTCCTCATCCAACCTGCTGTCCTTGCCACTAGCCTAGAAAAAGAAATGCTCATCAAGCTGCTCTTAGTGGTAGCACGTTCTCTTGCTGTGGCCTCATAATCACAATTTCTAAAAGAAGATAGGAGATCATCTATGCGGGGTGAAATTCCTGATGAACCCTAGTTCTCTGTGACTGGTGTGCCCCCCTCAGTGCCTCTGACACGCTAACAGCTTGCTTCTGATATTTTCATTTATCCTGCTTTGAATAACTGTTGCTGTATTTATTTTTCCTTCTTTTTCTCTTTGTTTTTATTCCCAACAAAGCTTGGCACATTGTGAGAGAGAAATTTTATTTTATCTTGAAAACGGATTTAAGAGAAGAAGATCATGTTTCCTCTAAGTGGAAAAGACAGTGTTATAAAGAGAGGAGGGATAGAAACTTCAATGGCTTAAAAATGATTCAAATAGTGTTTGGAGCTCAAAAGAAACCCTTAAGTGGACTTGCCTTCCGTGGGATTGTGTTTGTTGGAAACTTTTTTAGATCCTATCTACATATTCCAATTGTGTAGAACCAGTTAGCTGTATTGGCTTGAACAATTATTAAAAATGTGATGCCAGGCTGTATGCAATGGTTGGCTTAAATAGGTCAATATTTGGCATGCTGCTATATACTTGAACAATTCAGGAACAAAAGCCTGGTGATGCAGGGCAGCACACTCTTTTCCTCTATTGCTGTTACAGTCATCCCTGTTTATCAACAGTTTCACTTCCTACAGTTTCATTTACCCACATTCAACTGTGGTCTGAAAATATTAGATGGAAAATTCCAGAAATAAACAACTGATACATTTTAAATGTCATCATGCTTTCTGAGTAGGGCTTAAATAACCTATTCTAAATAAGAAAAAAAATCTTACTAACCTCGACTTTGCAGGCAGATTCTTTACCGTTTGAGCGACAGGCAGTCCAATAACCTTGACTAAATAAGAAAAAAAAATCGTCTGAAGTTGCTTAGATCTAGAGTAAGAGTAAATCTTCTATCCATGAAATAGTGAGGGAGGAAAAACCAACTTGTGCTAATTTTGCTGTTGCATCACAAACTGTGAAAGTTACAGCCACAGTGTATCACGAGTTCTTAATTAAGATGGACCAGCATTAATTTTGTATAATAAGATATTTTGAGAGAATCTATTTGCATAACTTTTATTCCAGTATACTGTTATAAATTGTTCTATTTGTATTAGTTAGCATTGTTAATCTCTTACTGTGCCTCATTTATGATTAAACTTGATCGTAGGTATGTATGGGTAGGAAATAAACATGGTATATGTAGAATTCAGTACTCCTGGTTTCAGACATCCAGTGGGGATCTTGCAACTGTATGTCCTGTGAATAAGAGGGGAGCACTGGGATAATTTTCAGTGAGTACAGTGGTTTGAGGCGAGAGCTTTCCTAGCTATCGGTTTTGTTTGTTTCCCCCTCAGTTCTTTGGCAATTAAATCAATTGTTTCTTCACTGAAGAAACATGCTTTAAAACTAAGCCCATTTACTTTGGACTGCTGCCAGCTTGGTCTTTATGAAAACACAGATAAAGAGTTTTAAACTGGGGTCCTTCTAGACCACAAATAAAGAGAAAGAAAAAGCCAGAAGAGCTTCTGAAAAGAAAAGCTACCCTTCTAGCACAGGGCAAGGGAACATTTTAAGAAAAGAGCAGACTTTATTTTAACATGAACCATCTCCTTAATCATATTTAATCTATTTTCTGAATTTCCTTGTGAAACTAAGACATTAGTTGTGTGATATGATCTAATTTTCACCTATATGAAAACAAGAGCAGGTTATACATTGGATAAAATATTGGGAAAGTGAATAAAAGAAGAGGTGATTTTCAAATCTTGCTTTTTTCCTTTTCTTTTTTTTCCCTATGAAAAATCGTCAAATTAAAGATAAGAAAAGCAACGTGATAGCCTTGTCTTACATCAAAAGGAGCATAAGGTGAAGCGGAACCACTGGCACAGTATTGCTGATTACACCTGACACAAAGTTCTTAATGCCCAGATGAGGGGACAAGTGAAGCTGAAGTGATTGCCAAGTGTTACGCTTGAGTCATACACAGTCATAAACAGACTTTCCCCATAAGTCTCACCAGTGTCGTCAACAAATAGACGTGTCAAAAAAATCACGGACGTTTTCATGAAATTATGTTCTAATTCTGTACCTTGTCCAGAATACGAGGAGTTCGTCAGCTGCGCGATGGCATTCTTGCCTTGAGTCCACACTGTCTAGATTCCGTATTCTTGCTGGCTGAGAAAAGACAGGGCCCTGGATTAGTAACCGTGGAAATGGTCCAGTGACGGAACTTACCGAGTGTGACAGACCCAGTCTTGTTACTCTGCTAATTTGTCGTGCTGGTGACATATGTGTCTTCTCTAAGCCCATCTCAGATGAGCTGCTAAGTGTGGGCTGTTAAAACAAGTCACAAACACTATGAAGGTGACATTTCATAAATGTTTTTCCAGATTCACTTTGTTTCACTCAGCCTTCTCAACACCATATCCAACATCCCTTAGCTTCTTTAAATATTCTCATTGGAATGGTCTGACCATCAGTGGAGTATTTAAAACAGTATAGTTAAATGTGATACAGCATAACTTAAGGACAATTTTACTTAAGGCTTGGAAATGCTGTATTCTTTTCAGTCAGCAGTTCCTTGCTGCCTCCTGGGTGTGTCTACTTTCATAATACTGATCTTCTTTTAGTCCTTTGTTCTATCTAACATATTCTTTCCTACTCTCAAGCCCCTGCCTCCACTCTTCTTCTCCCTGTGATCCTCTTTCCTTCTCTCTTGCCCTAAGTAGTTTCTGTTCATCCTACACATCACAGCTCAAGTGTTACCTCCTCAGTGAAGTCTTCCATGACTTCCCTAAACTAGTCAAACCCTCACTAAACATACCCATGGAACCATGACTCTCCTTGGCAGGGGGCTTGTTTCACAAGATATTGAGGATTTTTTCTTCAGGGCTGTTTGATGAATGCCTGTGTCTTTCACATACTGGTTAATAGATCTGTATGTCCAGAACCTCTCCCAGGGCCCCCAACACTGAGGAGACATTCAGCAACTGCTGTGGACTGAATGTTTCATATCCCTCCCAAAATTCAGACATTAAAACACTACCTACCAATGTGATGGTATTTAGATCAACTCTGGGAGTTGATTAGGACTGATGAAGTCATGAAACTGGGACTCCCATGATGAGATTAGTGTCTTTATAATGAGAAGAGACTATTTTTTCTCTCCCTCCCTCATTCTCTGTTCTCTCTGTGAGGACACAGAGAAGGTGGTTATCTGAAAATCTGGAAGATAACTCTCATCCCAAACTCAATCTGCCATCACCTTGATGTGGGGCTTTCCAGTCCCCAGAACTTTGGGATAAATGTTATTTAAGTCACCCAGTCCATACTATATTTTACTGTAGCAGTCCAAGCTAAGATAGCAACTATTTGTTGATAAACAGATGCATGAAAGACTAAAAGGGAGGGAAAAGGGAGGAAGAAAAATTTATCTGAAGACAGTAACCAGAGAAGTGTGCAAGGCTGGACCCTCAAAATATTTATCAGACTGGTAATTATGATAGCAAAAGCCAGGGAATCAGTATTTCTAATATCAATTAGAAATTGATTCTAATTACATAGCCTACATTTATGTACATAGCCTCCTATGTATGAGGCTACATAGCCTCCTCCAGTGACAGCTCACAGGTAAAGCAATGGTCTCAGTGAGGTTAAACCAGTGCAAAAAGTTACAAAGCAGTGTATACTACATGAACCCTACTTTCTTTTTAAAGAAAAGAATAAAGGAACAACTGAAATGTGCTCAGTAATCTAGAACAAGGACCAGAAGGCATCAGCACATTAGCAACAGCTATATCGGGGTGGGACAAATCTGGAGCCCTTCTTTCCTTCCCTGTGCTCACCCAGATTTTCTCACTTTTCCACAATTAGCCTGAGCCACTTGTGTGTACCATATGTTGGTTTCCTCCTACACGCGCTGCTTTCTCCTCACGCCCACTTTGAGGCAGCCTCAGCACCTTCCTTCCTTTTCCAAAAAGAATCTGAAACCATGAGCTCAGATGAGCAATCTGAATTCTGTGGAAGTTTCAGGTGAAAAAGAAGAGAGGATACTTTCTTCTCAGAGCCCCCGGTGTTTTACCTCAAAACATCCCCACTGGGACCTTTTCTTGGATCAGGGCTCTTTTCGAAGCAACCTATGGGTTTTCCTTTCTCTCATTTCCTACCCATCTAGCCTCTTGGTCTCCTTTGGCCCCTTGTCTCCACTCCAGCTTCTGATGCTTATAAATGGAAAGTCCCTTCCTTCTTCTACATGAAAAGTTGCCCCAGCTCCACACTTTCTCCTTCCCCACAGCTGGCTGCACAGAACTCCTCAGCAAAGGCCACATTTTTCAGTTTAAAAGAATCTTCAAACCAGCTGCTGAGAAGACACAATTTTATCCGTACTGTTACATATAAACAATAAAATTGGAAACATTATTATCAAAAGATGAAACAGTTCATATACAATTTACCATTTTCCCACATAATACTCTATCGGTCCCTAGTGAATACCTGGTCTCCTGCATCGCAGGCAGATTCTGTACCATCTGAGCCACCAGGGAAGCCCCGGTGAAGACCATTACTAGCCTGTAAAGCAGAAGCATTTTGATGAAGAACAGAAGTGTCAGCCACAACCTGAGCTAAGTTGTTTTGCTACTCTTTGGGGAATATCGTCCACTGCACATTGGTCTAATTATCAAATTTCCCATCATGCTCTCAGCATTGGTTTTCCAAGTCTCAAATTTGGTGAGTGAGTGAATGAAAGTTGCTCAGTTGTGTCCAACGCTTTGCGACCCCATGAACTATATACAGTCCATGGATTTCTCCAGGTCAGAATACTGGAGTAGGTAGCCTTTTCCTTCTCCAGGGGATCTTCCCAACCCAGGGATTGAACCCAGATCTCCCATGTTGCAGGCGGATTCTTTACCTGCAGAGCCACCAATCTGGTAGTACTCTGAAAACCCAATTCCTGGCGTACTTTTAGGGCATTTAAAGAGGGTGGCATAAACACAAATAAGTCTATCTAAAGGACCACATTTTCTTAAGGAACCCCAACTGTCATCTTCTGAGATTTAAGAACTCACAGGATGCAATGAGAAACCACAGTTCTTGGCAACTGAGCAGAAGCCAGGAAGACGTAGGTATGGCCAAGTCTTACAGTAAATTCCAGCGATTCCGATTCTTATTCACCCCAGTTTCATCCAGAGCTGCCATGTGTAACCACAGTCAAAATTCCATTTCTCTTGTAAAGAATCAGAGGTAAAACATCTGTAATTTTCTGTAGCAATAGCATTCTCTTAACTATGTAGGCCACGTCCAGTGCTCAAGTTTACCATGGATTATCTCATCCAGTTCTCCCAACAATCCTGTCTACAGCATACACATACGCTTGTGTCATCATAGCAAACTGGACTAGGGGATAAATAACTTATTCAAATCCCCCCAGGAAGAGCTAAAAGCTGTAGGTGAAGCTAGGGCTGACATCAAATCCACGCTTCTAACCCTGTGACACACTCCTGCTTCCCCTATTGATTTAAATCTTCTCTGCTTCCCTTTTAGCACAGAACTGGAGAGAGTTACGTGACATCCTTAGAGCAGATTTGCTAATATTACATATTTGCAAAAAGATTTTTTTGTTGCTGTGGCCTGGCTATTTTTTTCAAATGACTCCGATTAGTAAGCAGTTAAACATCTGTGTTCCCAAATGGTTGGGAAGAGCATCATCACATGTGTTTCAGCCCGTAATATTGAAACTAATGCAAAGAAATAGGATGAATTCAAGGGTTGTGATTATAAACGACATTAATATGATATCATTCCAGCCCTAGTCTTCTGAAATTAAAATTGTGATATTACACATCTGGTAGAACATGTACAACAGCCCTCCAGATTCACTTGTTCTGCGTCTGCAGATTCAACCAAATGTGAATCAGAAATATTATTTAATCTGTGAGGGACTTGAGCATCTGTTGATTTTGGTATGAGGGGTGGGATCCTGAGTCTGGACCACTGTTTACCTAGACAAGAGCACAAAAGCATAATTTTCTTAAAAATTAATAGAAAGTACATATGAACACTATATCTTTTCTTGACAATGTAAGCTCAAAAGCATCTTCTGAATTATTTGTTCTTTATAATCTATGGTTAAAAAATATAAAAGAATATATGGTTCATTCTTCAAGATAGAATTTATGGGCACCAGATTGCTCGTCTCTCATGTAAACTTGTGGAGATTTTTTTCCAGGTCAAATTCAATTAACTGTCGCCCCATTTTCATATTAGAACAGTTGGCCGTTCTGCAAAAAAAAAATTTAAAAAAAAAGATATAATTAAAGTGGGGAGCATTCTGGGGTTTCTTTTCAAAGTACGAAATTGAGGACAAAGCTTAAAGACTATTCAAGTTACTTTCCAAAGTCTTGACTTCCACTATAAAATATTACCTCAAACAGAAATAAATTATAAAGTGGAAAATTCATTTCTGTGTCCTGACCAGTTCCCCAGATAGCAACGTAGCATCCATTAGCATAGAGTCAGTACTTCATATGACCTAGTGTTCATGTGGCAAGGATTCTTAAGAAAGAGGAACACAGGGCAGGTGAGTTTTGATGAGGGAAGAGGACACGGGAAAGTTCGGAGCAAAGGTGGCATCCGAGCAACCGTCCCTGAGGCATTGGCGTGTCCACCACTTTAAATGCAACAGAAGAGGACCCTTGTCTTCGGCCTTACTGATAGGACCCATGGTGTCAACATTCCTTCGCTCTGCAGTCTGGTCCCCCCTCCAGTGCTGAATCCTCAGCGCTGAGCCCATGATTATTTTCCCTAACACTCATAAACCTTGTAAATAACAATGGTACCTCATCTTGGCTAGCGCGTTAGAGGTGTACTCCTGAAACTGTTCACCTGCGTGTGAATTGCCTAAAGACCTCGTAAAGATGTAAATCCAGATTCAGGAGTTCTAAGGTGGGGCCGGAGATTCTGCATTTCTAACCAGCTTCCCGGGGATGCCAAGGATACTGGAGTATCTAAGGACTCACGAGGAGTCCTTAGAGCTTACAGGTCATTTTCACAGAGACCTCGTGGATGTTGGAAACAAACCCGTGGTCAGGACGGGCAAGTGTTTTGTCTCAGTTTTGCAGGGGAGGAGACCAAGTAGCATGGGTGTTAAATGGCCTCTTAAAGTCAGATGGGAAGGCATTCAAAGTCTCAATTCAGGGTCCTTCCAGCAGCATCATACTGCCCTGACTTTAATTTTCAGTGTCTTAAGTGTCATGACTGACTTATGATCAATTCACAGATTCTTTTCAGAAGAAAGAGGAAAGGATATCACTGACTTTTCTTTCTGATGACTCTAGAGCTATTCTCCACAGCAACATATCCACCTACACCCTCCCGCCCACTCATGCCTCTTACCTGCTTCTCACTGTCTTCACTATATAAATGTGTATCACACAGATGGACCTCTTCCATTCAACTCCAAAAATAAATACTTACTGATCTTTTATTTGTGCAAGGCTTTGAATGATAGTCTAGGGCAAGATAAGACTTGGTCCCTGCCCCCAAAGCACTTTCCCAATAGTGTAGAAGACCAACATCTGGACCAATTGTTCCGGTAGAAGACAAGCCATGGTAACAGAAGACGTGATTTGACATAAAAGAAGAATAGATGGAGTGCTAGGAAAGCACCAGGAAGGGAGCGATTAGATGGTACTTAAAAGGATCAGAGAAGATCGCTCAGTGGAGACTGTATTTGTGTCTTAACCTTTAAAGGCAAGCAGGATTTCAACATGTGGGCAAAAGCGTGGAGGAGGAAGAGGAGGGAGAAAAGACAGATTGCAGACATGAGTAAGGGCTCAGTACAAGAGATTTACTCATTTGAGCTGGTCAGGCTCCTGTGCTCCAACTGCCCATCAGACTTGTACATCTGTAATACAGTCCAGGGGAAACTCAATACCTTGCCTCTAAGATACTGGCGGCGGAGTGCAGTCTCCTGTCCCTCCCCCTCAGAATGGAACCCATCCAGGTTCCCACATCACTTTCTTCCTGAGTCCAATCCACCTCAGGAAAAGTATCACTTTTCAAGAAGGGACTTAGAGGCTCAGATAACAAATCTCTCATTGGTGAGTCATGTTCTTCTTGGCAACCCAAGAACCCATGGATATTTCCTTTCCAGCCTCCTTTTTTCCCCCAGTCATCCCTAATGGAAACATTGCCTCATGCCTTCCTTTGCCAAGGCCTCCAGCTTACCTGAAGCCCAGCTTCCGGGATTTCTTGCTCAAACTCCATTCCTATCTCTCATAAACAAGTCAGCCAGGAAGACTTCCTTGAGCCACGTGCGTGCTAAGCATAGAAGATGATGCTAAAAATTGCAAGATAATTTTTTATTTTTACCCTTTCCAGCCTTCACAGTTTAGAAACTGGCAATAAATTGGGTGAAGCAGGCAAAACAATGAGCAAATAGAAGATACTCAATTCTTCTTGTTATTACTGGCTTTCATTTTCCAACTTGGTTTTGGTAAATCCCCAACTTCAAAACATTTTTTTTTTATTTTACTTGACAAATGTTCCCCTTGTGAATTCTTCTCTGGGTCCTTTCTTTCAGTAGGATGGGACATTCTGCATAACCTTTTGTTTTTTTTTTTTCCAAAAATGCCAAGATCCCTAAACCAACCACCTCCAAAGAAAAAAATCCTCAATGAACACCATATGTGTGTGATTCCAGAGAAGACTCTTAGCCATGGAAATACTGGCATGACATCCTTCACCACAACCATTGCTAAGGTTTCCAATTACAAATGGATCTTCTCTAGTCACTTATATAACCCTGGAGATTTTTATATTAAAAAGATGTATGTATACACACACATACACACATCCACTTGTGACAAGCAACCATTTAAAATAGTCTCATGTTGTCTTCAGTCAAGTTCTCTCTTGATCAGCATTTTATAAGTGCTTTTAAATGAGAGAGAAGTCATTGCTCCCACACCTATGGTTATGTCTTCCATTCTCTGCAGAAAGCATCTGTCTCTTTACCAGAAGCCACCTCCCATCCCTGGAGCTCACATTTCAGAAGGAAATGTAATGTACAGAATTTGTGTGTATTAAAGGGAAGGCAAATCTGAAACAGAAATATGTATTCCAGGACATGTAGGTGCAATCATATTACTATGAAATACATGAAGTAAAAGAATAATTAAACCATCAAACTTGAATTGTTAATAAGTTGCCATTCATAATTAGCATAGTAATTATTTATAAACTGAGTTTGCTAAAGTGCCCAGCATTTTGAATAAATTTTTGGTTAAAATGATTTTTCTACTTCTTGACTAAAAAATTCCTTTATTGCAAACCTAGCCTTTGCACAAATTAAAGAGAATCTCAGATTAGGTATAAAATTTTTAAAATATTTTTTCTTTCTTATTAGAAATACATTAATTGTGATCAAACTGTGAAAATCAAGTCAAATTTAAGGGGGTAAACTTTAGTTCTTTACTTTTATCTTTAAAGAAATGATCCATCAGCATATTAATGTGCTTTCTCTTTTTATATAATTTGCATAACTGAACTCATTTATAATCACTATTAAAGAATTTCTCATTTAATTAAATCTATTTGAAAAATTTCATTTTACTGACTCCGTTTTTAACTGCTGTGTATAATTGCTAACCTTTCTCATTATGTAGCAGATACATTGTTTCTATTTTTCCATTTTTGTAAATAATTCTTTGATAAGCGTATTTGTACATAAGCAGTTATCTTTCCTCTTATATTCCTAAGGGAGACTTTTAGAAGTCAAATTATCCAGCCATGGTACATTTTTTTAAACTTTTTATTTTGACCTAGTTTTAAACTTACAGACAATTTGGAAGGATAGTATAAAAAATTATCATACGTGCCTTCACCTAGATTTCCTCATTCCTAAATTTTAATATATTACCACATTTGCTTTATGAAACTTTCTCTCTCCCTCCTTCTTCTCTCCCATTTTAGAGTTCCTTGCAGGTATGATACATCTCAACAACAAAATACTCAGCACATATTTTCTACAATTAAGGATATTCTCCTACATAACCCTGTACAAGAATTAAGACAGAAAATTGACATTGACAGTATCCATTATCTGATCTACAGAATTTATGCAGGTTCCTCCAATTGTCCTAATAATAATCTTTATGGCAAAAGAAAATTTTGCTTCATATGTTGTTTTCAGTTGTCATATATATCTTTGGTTTTCTGTAAACTAGAAGGTTGCTCAGCTGTTCTTTGTCTTTCATATTGACACCTTTGCAGAATGAAGTTGTAAAATATTGTGAAATGTCCTTCTCTTTTGCTTCTTGGATATTTTCTCATGAGTGAGTGAAGTGAAGTCGCTCAGTTGTGCCCGACTGTTTGCGATCCCATGGACAGTAGCCTGCACCAAGCTTGTCCATCCATGGGATTTTCTAGGCAAGAGTATTGGAGTGGGTTGCTGTTTTGTTTCAGGTTATTTATTTGGGGCAGGACTACTCTAGAAGTGATATTGTTCCCTTCAAAAGATCCCTGATACTGATTCATCTCTTTACTCATGATGTTAACTTTGGCCACATGGTTCAGGTGGTATCTGCCAGGATTCTCCACTATAAAGATAGCTTTTCCCCCTTTATCATTAATCTGTATTTTGTGAAACTATGTAAATATTCCATTACTCATCAAACTTTGACCTACTGCTGTTATTAACTATTGACTATTTTAGCATGAATGAATTATTGTGATGTTTGCCAAAGGGTGATTTTCTGATTCCATCATTCCTTCTGCATGTATTAGACACATTTTCCCATAAGGAGAAGCTTTCCTTTTCTTTGACTCATGAATTCACTGATATCCATATGGACTCATGGTTTCCTATTTTACTCAGTAGGTCTTAATCTGTTAGTATCACTCTTTTGATGCTCAAATATAAGCAGTGTGGGCTTCTTCGAGTTGGTTCCTGCGTCCTCTTGGCATGTCCATCTAATTGTTTAAATACTTCGTACTTTCTTGAACGTTGTGAAGTTTCAGGCCCAGCTTGGTTTGTTTTTGTTTGTTTGTTTCCTCCCCCCTGGAGTCAGCTGTTTCTCCAAAGGGCCCTACTTGCTTTTCAGGGGAAATATTTTCAAATCAGTATAGATGTGCACATGGCTACCAAGGTGTTATTGCTTCTAGACCTTCTCCATCTGCAGAACTAGAAAATATAAATATATGCATACTTTCATGTGTACATGTGTGTATACATGTACACACCCACCTTTATCTGTATCCATACCTGTAAGTGTACTGATAGCTATATATATATATTTGTGTGTGTGTATGTATAGATATAAAATAATGCGTGTTTTATGACCTTCAATTGGAATGACCTCCAAATCCAACTCAACAGAATAGGATTGCCCTTTACATATATGTAACTTCATTGTTCAATAATCTGAAACATGGCTACTACCATCCACAGTCTAGTTATTTACTCAGTCCTAGTTTACACAGAATGGAGAAGGCAATGGCACCCCACTCCAGTACTCTTGCCTGGAAAATCCCATGGACGGAGAAGCCTGATAGGCTGCAGTCCATGGGGTCACACAGAGTCGGACACGACTGAAGTGACTTAGCAGCAGCAGAAGCAGCAGTTCACACAGAAAGTAGCTTCAAAATTGCTAACCAATAACTCTATGGGAAAAAAGAAAATCTGTTAGGTGAACATTTGTTAATGATTTGTGTTCAGCCTAAGGACTGATGGTCCAAAAAGAGCGTTCCAAAAAATGGAAGCTTTTAAAGAGTCTCACTATATATTGTCAAATTTATTTCTACTCTCATCAGCAGTAATTAAGAGCAAGTGATTGATAGAAACTTACCCTATATTGAGTATGGTCATTCAAAATAAAATGTTTACCCATTGAGTAAGTGAAGGAAGTGTTACTATTTTCAGTCGTATTTCTTTTATTGCTGAAAGAAAAATAACTTTGAAGCCCCACATATTTTCTGTGAATTGGCTTGTATAGAATCAGCAGGTCAGTGCTTGAGCGAACACCAGTGGAATTTTATCCAATACGGAGGAGACCCTGGAGTGGGCAGTGCCTCTGCGAGGCATAGGTGAAGAAGTAAGAGGAATAATACTCAACAGGGTGTAAGGCTCACGTGTAGATAAGCAGTCACCAAAGGAATCAGCCTTGTTCCTTCTCTGCACTGCCAAATTCCAGGCCAGGTGTTTTGTTTTGATGACTTTTATATCCCTTGCCTGAAAAAAATTTTTTTTTACCTTGAAATCACTGAATTCATGTTGGACTGGGAGCAAGGCCGCCTACACGGTGATTTGCCAGCCCCTCCAATCCCCCTTGGATTGGCCTTGTTCAATAAAGTATTCTCAAAGAAAGCCAGTATCATTCAGTAGTCCTATGGATGTGACAAGCTCAATAATAAATAATGAATGAAGTCACAAGTATATAAGAACTCGCTTCAGAGTTAAGTCAAAGAGGACTTATTCTGAACAAAACACATATGTGTGGATACTGTCCTGAGTCTCTCTAACAAGACCACCAGGATCACGAAATTAAATGAGATCCACTCAAGTCTACTTAGTTGGTTTATAATTGCATAGACTGACCATTGATAAAGCTTCCAGGCCTTTAAAACACCAACACAAACCCCCAAATCCAACAAACTCAGCCTCCAAATAAAGCTATTCCCTACACAGTTTAAAAAAGTGCGTTCTATAGATGAGTTATATCTCTTTTATAAACATAACAAAAAACAACTACTCCCTAAAGCCATCTCAGTGATGAAAACTAACCTTCACAGTTTGGGGATGAGCTGCAGTGTAGATGGGATGTCTTATTATTCTCTTTTAACACATGAGGAAACTGAGGTTCAAAGAGTTAAAAAAAAAAAAAAAAAGTCTAAGAGCATGCAAGTCATAAGTAAAAGAACCAAGACTCAAATCCAGTTCTTTTTTTCCCCTAAAACCCAGATTTTTGCCAAACATGCCATGGCTTCAGTGATGACATACAAGGTTCCTCCTGCTATTAAGTCACCAAAAGTCAACCCAGCTTCCTATCAGAACGAGGCTTTGCAAAGGAAGTAATTCCATCACACCAGTAGGTATTTCGGTTGATGCATTATGTAATGGTTAATTGCCCTGACTGATGGTTTGGGGATTTTGTGAGAGTGTGTTTTTCCCCACAGGATTAACCACACTCTTGACCAGACTATTTCAACCAGTAAGTTCAACATCACGAATCAGATTGCCTTGAACTGAGACTCAAAGCACACAAATTTGTAGAATATATTTAGCTGCCCAAAAGTAGGATAAAGTAAAGCAAAATGGAGTTTCAGGCCATAGATATATTGGATGGGCCAAAAAGTTCATTCAGGTTAAACATCTTATGAAAAACCCAAACAAACCTTTTTGCCAAAACAATATAACAAATGGTGCTTTTCAGACATCACTGTACACACGAATCATCTTGAGATGTTGCTCAAGTTCAGCATCTGATTGGTGGGTCTGGGGTGAGGCCGGAATTTCTGTGCTTCTAACCAGTATCCAGGTAATGCTGATGCTGCTGTTGTGAGGACCACACTCTGAGCAGCAGGAGCTTAGAGTGTTCTTGTCTATATTTGCCCCATCACAAGGATTACTCAAAGCACCTATGAAAACCACCCCACCCTGCTGCATAAAAAATCTCTAGAAGTAAGGTCAGGAGAATTAAATGTCTAACAGTCACATGAAGTAACATATCATCAACCAGGTTGGAATCCATAGTTTAGTTGACCCTAAAAATTCAATCTTGAAAAGTGAAAGTGAAAGTTGCTCAGTCATGTCTGACTCTTTGTGACCCCATGGACTGTAGTCCATGGAATTCTCCAAGCCAGAATACTAGAGTGGGTAACCTTTCCCTTCTCTAGGGGATCTTCCCAACCCAGGGATCTAACCCAGGTATCCCACATTGCTGGTGGATTCTTTACCAACTGAGCTATCATAATCCTAGGGTTCTCTAATACTATGAATATATAGGAACCACTGCCAATTCTTAAAATCTGTCTTGACTTCTTTCAGTGTGTTGTTTCAACTGATCTATGCCATATATGTTTAGTGACTCATGTGTACATGCTGAGTCGCTTCAGTCATGTCCAACCCTTTGGAACCCTATGGACCGTAGCTTGCCAGGCTCCTCTGGCAAGAGGGATTCATGGGATCCTCCAGGAAAGAGTACTGGAGTGAGTTGCCATTTCCTCCTCCAGGGGATCTTTCTGACCCCAGAATCGAACCTGCATCGCATACATCTCCTGCATTGGCAGGTGGGTTCTTTACCACTGGTGCCACCTGGCAATCCCTCCACTCCATGGGACATCATTATGTAATGAAGTTATGTGTGTTAGGCAGTCTTAGTAACATAGACCCTGTTTGTCTCAAACACCCAGCTATGAACCTTCACTAAGGATGACAGATACCGTACATATTCATGCTTGGTGTTGGTAGATATGTATGGGTAGGTATTATTTGTGTAAGAATATTAGTTTGTTGGTGGTTAAAACTGGAGGAGAAGAAAAAGAAAAGAACAGGAGGAAACATAAAACTTCGTTGTTGTTCAGTCGCTAAGTTGTGCCTGACTCTTTGTGACTCCATGGACTGTAGGCTCCCTTGTCCTTCACTTTCCCGAACTTGGTTCAGATTCATGTCCATTGAGTCGGTGATGCTATCCAACCATCTCATCCTCTGCTGCTCCCTTTGACTTTTGCCTTCAATCTTCCCCAGCATCAGAGTCTTTTCCAGTGAGTCAGCTCTTCACATAAGGTGGCCAAAGTATGGAGCTTCAGCTTTAGCATCAGTCCCTCCAATGAATATTCAGGGTAGTTTTCCTTTAGGATTGACTGGTTTGATCTTAGAGTCCAAGGGACTCTCAAGAGCCTTCTCTAGCACCACAGTTCAAAAGCATCAATTCTTCATTGCCCAGCCTTCTTTATGGTCCAACTCTCACATCCACACATGACTACTGGAAAAACCATCGCTTTGACTATATGGATCTTTGTCGGTAAAGTGATGTCTCTGCTTTTTAATATGTTGTCTAGGTTTGTTGTAGTTTTCCTTCCAAGAAGCAAGTGTCTTTTAATTTCATGACTGCAGTCACCGTCCACAGTGATTTTGGAGTCTATGAAAATAAATTATTACCACCTTCTACTGGTTTTAGGAAACTAGTGAAAGTTGGTAATATTTGACTCTTTGATGTAAAATAGTTTTAATTTTGACAGATTGTCTTGTTAGAGATGTACCAGGTTCCACTTATTTCTTTAACATATTTATACATCCATCTTATAACCAGCGAACCGATACGTAAAAACACACATTATGGTTGCAAATAATGTTTGTTAGAAAACCAGAAAGCATATTTGCACAACTTGTGTTTATGACTTTCCATATTTGACCATGGGCCACTTGCCCACCCCCAGGACCTCCATCCTTATAAAATAGAATTGTTGAAATTAACAAAATGATCTATGTTATAATACTTTAGTTTTACTATTATTAACTGTATTCTTCAGTTTCTAAGACAAGGGAGAAAATACTTTCTGGTATGTAAGTTCAAAGAAATAGACCTCTTA
The DNA here is from genome assembly GCF_027580195.1 of Bos mutus. Lineage (NCBI taxonomy): Eukaryota > Metazoa > Chordata > Mammalia > Artiodactyla > Bovidae > Bos > Bos mutus. The sequence goes on from NC_091638.1 coordinate 28,273,206, forward strand.
CCAGACATGAGCAGTTGTCTTGGGAATGCAGATTTATGAAAATTGATAGCTTGTCTTTGTCTGGCAAAACAAAGTACCTTTCTTTCCCATTTTGTTCTCTGCTTGTGTAAAAGAGACCAATTTTTTTTCCCCTTCCTTTTTCAGGGGCAGGAGTGGGATGTGAATTTTTAAATTAGACATACCTCTCAAGCAAGGAAACATCTCTTGGGTCTCTGCAACTCCTTTGAGCCCCAGAGAAAAAGACATTGACTTTAAGTTCAAGCTAAAATGAGGACTTAAAGCAAATAAGCTGGGGTCGAGGGAGACAGATGTCCAGATTGTATGTTTAAATTGATGAGGAATAAACAGGTTATTATAAACAAAGCCAGACAGCTGGATATGATTAGAGAACATTTTTTCAAAAATAAATAAACAAAATTTCAATTCTCTCTTTTAAAAATGAGAATGTAGGAGAATGTTAAAATAATTTTGTTCTATTTTGGTATCAAGGAGACAGTATCTAGGATTCTATGTCTTTTTCAGTCCCATAAATTATGTGTTGCACTTACCTAGGCTTACTTAGCATACGCTAAAAATAATAAGGATTTTTCATCTCTTGGGATGTGTCGCATGTTCCTCCAATTACCCTGCTTTCAGTTTCAGGGCGCTGAGCAGGGCCGCTCAAAAGGTAAACAGACAGCTGAGCTAACACTACAAATTTAAAACGTCGCTTGAACATACCCATTCAATAAAGAGACAAAGGGGCCACACTGGCCTTTTTTTCCGCCCTAAAAATCTGGAAGCAACTGGGTTTTCTATCACACTTTTGGGGATTTGAACAGCATCCAGACATCTGTAAGATGTGTATTTTTAATCACATCTGACTTTCACTCCCAAGCCTTGTGTACCGAAACTTTAAACTGCCCTGTGGCCAACAAGCCTGCAAAGCATCCCCCACCCCTAAGCATGTGAAGTTTCCAAAAGCATTTGTTCCCAATTTCTGCAGTTTGGGATACAGCACATCCACTGGGCTCCCTGACTCTTAGAAAACTGGAAACCAAGCTTGATTTGGCAGTGTTTCTGCAAGCTGCACCTTCCCAGGAGGCTTGCCTTAACTCTGTCTCTCTCTCTGACCTGCGTAATTTTTTGTTTGTTTGGGTGAAATGATGTAATAATTTTGCTACTAAATAAAGAAAATATTTATTGAGCATTTATTAGGTAAGAGACTCTGTGCTAGCAGTGAAGTGAAGGTGTGTGGTGGGGAGGATACAGTGCCTGCCATCACTGAGCTTGCGGTCCAGTCAAAAAAGAAGACAGAGGCGGGAGAAATGGTCAATAGCAATCAAAGATGAAAAGAACTATATGGAAAATAACAGAAAACAAATGGTATGTTTATAATTCTTGCCAGAAGATGAAGTAAATGATTAGGGTTCAAAATGGCAAAGAGTATTACATGAGAGATGCACAATGATCAAGGGATTACAAGAGGTTGAGCAGATGTACTGACTTGGCTGAGGCCACACTAGTTTATACTTAATGGTGTAATATTGGCCCTTTTCATTCTCCAAAGTGTCCTAGTTTGCATGAGGAATTATGTGGTCACCCTACTTATGGAAAACTGAATTTAGAGACAAGGTATGGAGAGTGAAAAGGATATTCCAGAAGGCAGTAAACAAAGATTATAAGCAAGATCAAAGAGAGAGAAGATATAAAGCACATGCCAAGGCTCAGAGAGTAAAGCTATGTTTAGCTGTAACACAGACAAGTACATATGCAGTTTGCATGTGAAAGTTATTACTACCAATCCACTACCGATGTATAGGGAATTTTATTTAAATTACCTAAAATTATATAAAATTATACTTTTGCATATAGTAGAATAAACAGAAAATAGACATGAGAATAAAAAGGATTTATAATCACCCTGATTGTCTAGCACTTAGTGTTCACTGTGATTAATATTTACTTGGATGTCATTTGAAGAATTTTTTTTTTGACAAATGTAACCCCCAAAGGGCATCATATTGTCCATACTGATCTTTAATATGCCTTATTCGCTGTATTTTTTTTATTATGGATACTGTCAATATCATTAAGAAGATTTATATATGCAATAATCATTTCATAAAATTCACTATGTAGCTTAATTGAGATATGTTAAACAAGTTCCTAGACTGAATACTTGGGACATTCAAACCATCATTTTCTGCTACTATAAACATTGTTGTAGTGAACATTCTTATAGTTAACCTGTGTTCACTTGTTTGTGAAAGTGAAGTGAAGTCGCTCAGTTGTGTCTGACTCTGTGCAACCCCATGGACACCAGGCTCCTCTGTCTGTGGGATTTTCTAGGCAAGAGTACTGGAGTGGGTTGCCATTTCCTACGCTTATTTACTTCCACATAACACATTACTAGAAGCATAATTTTTAATTAGGTTTTCTCTCAGAATTTTTAAACTCAGATTGGGAAAGTTTAATCACCCAGACCATCCACCTATTGTCCTTTTGTTCCCAAAGATTCAAAGCAAAGAATTTTAAGAGATCTCTGACTTTTCTCCATACCCATTCCAGCCATCTCAGTTTTTCTCAGATATTGTGTTAGTCTCTTAACTTGCGTGACTTCTTCCACTCTGGCTTTGTCCAAAACATTCTTCACATTACAGAAAAACAGTATATGTTGCCCAGATTATATCATTTTTCTGTTTAAAACCCTTTATCATATTCCAGTGAACCTCACATAAAACCTAGGCTCCCTAGCCCTAGTCTGCATGATCTAACCTGTACGTGCCTCTCCCTCCCAATCTCCTGTCCCATCCCTACAACCAACTAAACTCCAGCCTTCACGGCCTCTTTCAGTTTCTAGATCAAGCAAAGCTTTTCCCTACTTCAGGGTTTTCACAAATCAGTCCCCGAAAGGCTCTTTTCCTTCCTAGCTTTGCTCAAATTACAACTATACCAATCTGTTTCTAACTAGCTTATTTTTCACCCTCTCCCAGTAGACTGGGAGTTCCAAGTAGTAGTATTGAAGGTGAATCTTTAATCATTGATTCGGTGGTGCCCAATTAAGGTTGACTGACATATAATAGGTGCTGAGTAACTATTAGAGGGTAGATGATAAACTCGATCTGTGGCCATAGACCCCAACTAAGTGTACTTCATTGTTTTAGCATGGTGCTCTAGAAAATCTAGCTAACCGTAGCAGTTATGTGAGTGTTTTTGGTGTCAGATGACAAATGTCAAGAAAGGAAGTAGCTGGAGATAGACCCATGTTCTCAGTAAACGACCTCGAATCAGGCATCATCGTTGTTGTTGTTCAGACACCACGTCGCGTCCAACTCTGCAACGCCATGGACTGCCATATCTCAGGTCTCCCTGTCCCTCACCATCTCCCAGAGTTTGCCCAAGTTCATGTCCATTGACTCAGTGATGCCATCCCACCATGCTCCTTTAGCCCCTGCATAGGGTTTGTCTGCTGAAAGCCAACCCAAGGTCAAAATCGAAGCAACAGGTCAGGGCACTGTCAGCCTGAGTTTCTGAAAGAAATCCTCTAGAAGCAGAAGTCACCCCCAGGGCTGGATGAGTGACATGACGCAGCCGGCACCAGGATGACCACCAGGATTAGCTGGGTCAAGACATGAGCCAGCCGACACAGCCGTGACAGGCCCAGCAGATGCCGAGGAGTGATCGGGTGTCACTTCTGCTCATCCCCATCTGTTCATTCAGCTGACCCTGGAGCTGGCCCCAGCTTTCTTTCAGGACTCACAGGCAGCTGGGACCCAAGGAAAATGAGTATGTGCAAGGGTATTTGGCAACTGTGTGTCTAATATGCGTTCATAAGTCATGGAAATGACCAGGGCGAGGTGTCAGCTTACAATCTCTGCATGCTTCTTCTTCTGACAGAGCCCACCCTCTGCAAACAGAGAATGGAGATAGTAGGTAGCAGAAATCTCTACACTGGTAATTTAGGGGATAAAAACATCTAAGGGCACTGGCCAAAAGCTTGTGTTTGGCTGTACCTTTATAATATCCTGTGTTCACCCAGACTGAGGGAAATCATCTTAGGCCCAAGGCCTCTGAGCTTAAAGTTCATACTTTGCAGTGAAACTGTCTTGGGTCTGAATTTAAGACCATTTCCTAGCTATGTGACCTCAGGCAAATTTCTTAATTTCTCTGAGCCTCAGTTCCTTCATCTACAAAATGAGTATTCCAGCCCTTCACTAATGTGAGCCACATTAGTAGCCACAGCCACTAATGTGAGGATGAAATGACACACCAATAGTTCAGTGTACCTTGAAAAGTTTTAATAAATAACAGTCACCTTTGTTGCCATTGATATAAACTACCCCAGGTTCCACACCGTCCTTAGAATCAGAGGATTCCCCCATGATTCATGAGATTTTGGAACCTTGACATTATTCTTGTTCCTACATCTTATCTAGTTCAAGATGTTCTCTCAAATCTTCCCTGGGGTATATTTAATTATCTTCTGTCTCATCTTGAGCGCTAACTCTGATCAATTGCTAATGGCTGCCTAGAATGAGAAAGTGTGCAGTGATCCATTGGCAATGTCTACCACAGGCGAGAGTGGTGACATGAATGCCTAATACTTTCTATCCTTGTAGAGCTGGAACTGTTTCTGTCACTAAATGGTCTGTAATTCTTTTTGAGGACCTACCTGGCTTTGGCAGGAGGCACTTACCTCTCTGGTTTTCCCACACACTCCTATTTGTCCTGTTTTCCTCTTCGTGAAACTCCTGCCCCCATTCCCAAAAAAGAAAAAGTCACAACCACCCTATGCACCAAATGTCTCCTTTTCAGCCTTTCCTTGATTCTCTTTCATAAATCTGAGTCATTTCTCCACACCTACCAGCAATCCCGGCTGAAATTACTGTTTTCCACAGCACTTCCACTTTCATCTTCTGAGACCTGCTTTCTGTCTGATTCAGAAGCCTTTGGAAGATGGGGAAAGGCACTCCAGCCTTCTCTCTGACAAAGATTTCTTGCTGAAATGCATTTTTTCCTCCACATCAAAGTCCTCTGGAAACACAGAAACCTCAACCCATCAGGGGTTATATACATACAGAAATACATCTACCCACTCCTCCAACCCTGGTCTCTATCAAGAGTAACTCCTTTACAAGGGCATGAGCAGCATATTATATAAGGCAGCTGACAATCAGTGGCCCAGTCCCTTGCTGCTGCTGCTGCTGCTAAGTCGCTGCAGTCGTGTCCGAGTCTGTGCAACCCCATAGACGGCAGCCCATTAGGCTACTCTGTCCCTGGGATTCTCCAGGCAAGAACACTGGAGTGGGTTGCCATTTCCTTCTCCAAAGCATGAAAGTGAAAAGTGAAAGTGAAGTCGTTCAGTCGTGCCCGACTCTTCGCGACCCCATGGACTGCAGCCTACCAGGCTCCTCCGTCCGAGGGGGTGGCAATTGGCATTTTCCCCTGTGGGGCCAAACTGTGTGTGATGGTCATACCACAAATCAAGTGATCCCAGGGCCTGCAAGCCCTATTCCTAACCATTTGTTGGCTGAGGCCACTTCAAGGAAATCTTCCTGAGTAGCAACAAAATCTGTGCACAGCATGACACAGGCCACAGGTTCTGCAGCAAAGGAAATTCCATTGCAGAAGGAATGTCAGCCAGCCCTAGAAGAGCCAACTTCTCTGGGCCTCTGTACGCAGCCAGAAAGCTGAGCTGACAGATGGATCTGAGTAAGCTTTCTACAGCAGGAAAAACACTGGCAGAGTTTTCTTTCACAGCTCTCGCTTCAGTCAGGAACAAAGACCAGAATCATTCTGTCTAAAGCAGGATTCTCAGAGCCTGGATCACAAGCAGTCATGGCAGGAAGAGTGGCAGGTAGGGTAGCACCTTGTTTGAGATACAGGTTCCCAGGGACCCACAGACCTACTGAAATAGTCATCCTTCAGAATCTAAGAATCTGATTATTAACCAAACCAGCACGTGTGGGCATGACACACCCACGCTGAGATGCTTGTGCACACTCAATGTTTAACTACCAGGAAAAGGCTAAGCGTCAACTAGAGAACGACCTCACTTTTCATAGACCAGGGGAAAAATACATTGTTTGATCGCCGAGTAGAAGAAAGTTTCAGAACATCCATTTCCCAGGGGCAGGAAGTATTTTCAGTCCTTATGAGTCCCATGACAGAGCTTTTGTTGCAGGGTCTTCTGTTGTCCACATGCATGCTCCAGACCATTCTCAGCAGGAGAGTTCTATTTCTCTATTGTTGTCTTCTTAGGTGGAGACATTCCATAGCAACATCTGCTGCTACTAAGAAGCATTCGGAAAACCAGGTTTAAATCATATCATTGGCAGTCCCTATTTATGCTTCTGAGAATGCCGTTCTCTGTTTTCCCACCTGCCTTTGTTATGCTTTTGACCTTTTTGATTGAAAATAATGGAATCTACTGAAATGAATTTAAGCAAGAAAAGAAAGGTGGTACAGGTGATCAGGGGAGAAGGCAATGGCAACCCACTCCAGTACTCTTGCCTGGGAAATCCTATGGATGAGGAGCCTGGTAGGCTGCAGTCCATGGGGTCGCGAAGAGTCAGACAGGACTGAGCGACTTCACTTTCGCTTTTCACTTTCATGCATTGGAGAAGGAAATGGAAACCCACTCCAGTCTTCTTGCCTGGAGAATCCCAGGAACAGGGGAGCCTGGTGTGCTGCTGTCTATGGGGTCACACAGAGTCAGATATGACTGAAGCAACTTAGCAGCAGCAGCATAGGTGATCAGGGTATTCAGGGATCATTCTAGGTGGGCAGTACATTCAGTTTCCCCATAGATCTAAAACCAGGATCTTGGCAACACTGGAAACTGCAGTGTCCATGACTGAGTATCTTCCTAGAACTCCCTTCCTTCTTCCTTAGAGAGTCGCAGTTCCCCTCAGTATTCAGCCCTCCCCTTCACGGCCCAGGGGTTGCAGAGAAAGCCCAACTCAGCGCTCAATGAGACCCAAACCACTGACTTCCATTTTAGCAGATATCTGTAATTTGTGGCATCCCCTATATTATCATGAAATGAAATTCAGAGATACATATTTTATCAAATCAGTATGATTCCCTAACTGCCATACAAAGGATAAATAAAAGTTTCATGTGATAAAATTATATACATTTCAATCAGAATATGTCCCAGCATGGCTCCACTAAAGCACATAATAAATAGTGGAAAGACCGAGCTTGAGGGATGAAGCGCTGTGAATTGGAGAACTATGAGCATACACCAGGGTTTTTCAACCTCAGCACTATTGACACTTGAGGCTGGATAATTCTTTGTTGCAGGAACTGCCCTAAGTCTTGAAAGACGCTTAACAGCATCCCGGAACTCAGCTTCCTAGATGCCAGTAGCAGCTCTCACCCACTCCTCGACAACCAAAAACGCCCTGAATCATTGCCAGTCATTCCTGGGGCAGAAGGCAAGATCACCTCTGGTTAAGAATCACTGATTAGACTGATACAAGGTGTGAGGGTAACTCAAATATAACAAATAGTGTGGTTATCAGTGCAGTGATTTTTCTGAAATGGTGACCAGCTGCTAGTAAAGTTCCCAACAAACACAGTGAAGCCTTCCCTCAGTTCACACAGTGGCTGCATTCTTTTCCATAAAACCAAGTCTAAGAGATGCTAGTAATTCACCTAATGCTTGCAAAATAATGCTTTGTGTTTATATGTAAATCAAGGTCATATAACACCCTCAAATACTTAGCAACAGGGGTATTTTCATCTGCGGATGAAGTAAGAATAGAAAATGTTTTGGACAATCCGGCAGTTCTTCAAAAGTTTAAACATAGAGTTACCATATGACCCAGTAATCCCATTCCTAGGTTCCTACCCAAGAGAAATGTAAACCTGTATCCATTCAAAACTTGTACATAAATGTCCAAAGCAGCATTATTGGTGACAGCTGAAGACTGGTAACAACCCAAGTATCCTTCAAGTGATAGATAAATAAAATATGGTACATCCATACCATGAAGTATTTTTTGCACTTAAATGAAGTTCTAATGCATGCTATGATATGGATGAATTTTGAAAACATTATTCTAAGTGAAAGAAGCCAGTCACCAAAGGCTGCATTTTGTTTTATTCCATTTATATGAAATATCCAGAAGAGGACTCTGTGGGAGAGGGAGAAGGTGGGAAGATTTGGGAGAATGGCATTGAAACATGTATAATATCATGTATGAAACGAGTCGCCAGTCCAGGTTCAATGCACGATACTGGATGCTTGGGGCTGGTGCACTCAGACAACCCAGAGGGATGGTATGGGGAGGGAAGAGGGAGGAGGGTTCAGGATGGGGAACACATGTATACCTGTGGCAGATTCATTTCGATATCTGGCAAAACGAATACAATATTGTAAAGTTTAAAAATAAAATAAAATTAAATAAATAAATAAGACACAAGATAGATTAGGTTTCCAGGGTATGTGCGTTGGGAGGTGGGGTTGAGCTGTGGGGAGGGCAGATTTGCCACAGAGAGGGCAAAATGTTGTAAAATTTGTTGTGATCATAGTTGCACAGCTTTGAGTAATATTTTAAAAAAAGGATTATGTACTTTAAATAGATGAATTCTTTGGCATATGAATTACATCTCAATAAAGATTTTTTTAATGTCCTGTAGGTGAGAGGACAACTCACTATTGTATGTAACTTTACTGTGGTCCTCTTTATACTTTGCGAGACCTTTAGTGTCTCAGCCACTTGTTTCCCCTAAATCATTGCAAGGACTGTAACAACCACTTAAATTTCCTCCCAAGGCTAGTTTTATCCCCTTAGAGAACCATGAACCACTGGTCTAAGCACTTTACATAAATGAATTCTTCCTTGCAGTGACTGGTTCAGACTTAAGCCAATCAGTAAACCTTTTTAGACCATAGTATTCACATGACCTGTGTTGGCTCAATCAGATCATAGGGAAAACTTATTCACCAGCTTAGAAAGTGTGTTTTTCACTGTCTCTGACTGGGCTTGCATTAAGTATACATATGTCTAAGTGCCCCTGCCCGTTACCTTGAGATTATAGCTAGCTGTAGAATGAAGTCAGTAGTCTTAATAGTAAGGCAGATAGAAAGAATCTGGGTCTGTTGCTGAATTGCTAATTAACCTAACTTGAAGTCCAGCCTACCTTTTGATTTTCTGTTAAGTGAAATTATACCTTTCCTTATTTTTTAACTAATTGGAGGCCTGTTTTTCTGTGAAATAGGAACCAAGTTGAATTGAGGGCAGGGAATATTACTACCATAAGACAAACTGAAGTCCCAGTATGTCTATCCCTTCCTGGGAAGATTTCCAGCTTTGCTCAGGAAGTGCAGTATGTAAAATCAACCCTCTTCCTCTAGGAAAGAGAAATACAAAAAAGGACCCCAATCCATAAGCGTTGACATCAAGGCCAGGCCTAGACCTAGAAGTAGAACTCGGGAGAGCAAGCGGAGTAGACGGCCAAAGTGAATAGAGAAGCTAAAGAAAAGGCATTCTGCTACAAGGATACTCAGAATTCATCTCAGCCATTTCTGGAGTTGGATAGTAACTTGAAGATATGCTTAAGTTAGCCTTTTATTTATTTAAACATTCTAAAACCATTGTTTTATATTTTATTTGTGAGTCCAATATCTGAAGTCTTTATAATTTTGGTTCTGCTCTGTATTGCTTCTGCTGCTTCTTACTCTTGGTGGCTTGTTTCCTTACATGCTTGATCATTTTTACTTGTATGTTGGTCATTGTCCTTAAAAAGTGTTTGTAGAGATTGCATTTAAGTTGAAGTTTCCTTCCTCCAGACATAAGGCGAGTTGCTTCTACCACACAGCCAGATACACCTCAATCCAGGAGAACTTTAAATTCCTAGACTGAGGTAGTAGTGGACAATTGAGGAGCATGTTGTCAATGTCAGCATCTTTATTCCTATTATTCTGGTGCATTTATTAGTGCACCATATGGATTATCACGCTTAAACCTCATAGCAGCCTGAGAACGCAGGTATTACAATTATCCCTGTAGTTCAGAGAAAAGGCTAGGATATAATACATTAAGAAATTGATCAACCCAATGTCATATAGTCAGCTGGTAGCAGAGATGTTAAAGTCCTACAGCCTAAAGACCTAAATTTTAGGACCCACTAAGAAAGATAGTAAGCATTTAATAAATGCATGTTGATAATGTTCATCACTGTAAGGCTTTTGTTCTTATAAGCTAAAAAAAAAAAAAAGGTAAAGATACAGGTTCAACTGATTTAATTTTTTGAGATACAGTCTTCCAATCTCCACTTCCCTCTGTACTACACAGATGGAGTGTGTATGCCTGGAAGTGAACACTAAGCAGGAGTTAAAGATGCAGTCAAACGTTATGCATGAAACAGTAGATTTAGGCCGAATTCCAAAAAAAGTAGACCTCAGAATCACAAATAGCACTGAACTCACAATTGAAATGTAAAATTATTTTTTAAGAAGAAAAGTTTGCAGAAGTACTATTAGTAACAGCCTGAAACATCTGGACACAAAACTTAAGAGAAACTTCCTGGGGTTTCTAGCTAACCAGCGACTAGATTTGACCAGAGAGTAAATATGAATTGAGGATTCCCAAATGCAGCTTCCTGAAGGGACCCATCGTCTTGCTTTGCTAGAGAGATTCTCGTTGTTCCTGGACCATGCCCTCAAATTGTCTGGAGCTGCCACAGCAAGAAATGAAGCTGGTGAGCTGTGTGAGCCAGCACATCGTTGCTTTCTTTTGTCAGGCTTCTCATTATTCATTTGGACAAATGAGATTGATTTGAGACTGGTCTCCAACCTCTGGTTGACTCTGAGCTTCTTGAGGGCAGGGATCAATGATCTTTCATTAATACTCAGCATGGGGATGGCACCCTTGCCCACTGGTTCAGAACACCATTATATAGTGAGCATTACTTTCTGCTGGTCGTTGAGAACGTAATGGTGAACCAAAATCTGCATGGAGTACATTGTCATGGTCTAGTGAGGAGTATACAGGAATCAAATAATAAAAGTCGAAAGCATATTACAAACTCTGAATAATGCTGTGAAGCCAAGAGACTCAGGACATTAACAATCTGATCTCTTCCAGAGGTTCATGAAAAGGCTTCGAATAGAACTTAACATTTGAACTAATAGCTGAAAGATAGATATAATTTAATCCAACAAAAGGAGAGAAACATTCCAGGCAAAGGGAACTGTAGTTTCAAAGACTCTGTGGTCAGAGGAAGTGTGGCACAGAGTAGTTGATCAATAAAAATAAATGTAGGAATGCACATTTGACTCAGAATAGTAGTTAATGTTTCTCTATGGTACTTACTATATTCTAGGTATTATTCTAAGTGCTTGTCAGTATCATTTCATTTAACCTCCACAACAACCCTGTGTAGCAAGTATTATTATTATCTCCATTTTACAACGGGGGATGCTGAATTACAGAGAAAATATTTAACTCTTCCAAAGTTAGACAGTTAACTGTGAACCTGGGATTTGAACCCAAGTTCCAAGCTGAAGCAGAAAACCAGAGCTTTCTTGGTGATCTGTGAAGTTCCTGGAATCACTCGTGCGTGCATGTGTGTATATATTCAATTGCTCAGTTGTGTCCGACTCCTTGCGACCCCATGGATTGTAGCCCACCAGGCTCCATCCAATGGGATTCTCTAGGCAAGGATACTAGAGCAAGTTGCCATTTCCTCCTCCAGGGGATCTTCCCAACCCAGGGATTGAACCCAATCTCCTGCGTCTCCTTGCACTGGTTGTTGTTGCTCAATCTCTAAGTCGTGTCTGACTCTTTGCAACCCCATGGACTGCAGCACACCAGGCTTTCTTGCCCTTCACCATCTCCCAGAGTTTGATCAAACTCATGTTCATTGAATTGATGATGCTATCCAACCATCTCATCCTGTGTCGTCCCCTTCTTCTCCTGCCTTCAATCTTTCCCAGCATCAGGGTCTTTTCCAGTGAGTCAGCTCTTCACATCAGATGGTCAAGGTCTTAGAGCTCCACTGAGCCACCTCGGAAGCCCCCTGAAATCACATATATCATTAAATTGAGCAAGTCTGGTAGACTGAAACAGTGAGTATCCGTTTTAAAATTGAGTCTGTGAGATCCAAGAGCCAACTCCTTTGAGTGATGTGAACGTGAGATGACTTTAAACAGGTAGTAAGGTTTTTACACCTCAGTTAAAAATGCCTCTATAAAAAGCATGACTCTTTAACTCAGTAAATTTGCAGTGAACACTATAGGGAATAATAAGACAGTACTGTTAACTAAAAATTTAAAAAACCTTCAAAAATAAAATATTAGCATAATCAACATTATTTCTTTTGATTATCTTTTCCTCTTATATGTGCACATGAGAAATATCATGAACACTATTTCTTCTTGTGTTTTTTCCCTTTCTACAATCTGTGAATGGACTCCAGTTATATTTTGTCTCTAAGCACAAGATGCATTGTGATTTGGGAAACCCTGGAAAACCCCTCCTTGCTTCATAATAATGATGTATTGATGAGCCCAGTTGAGAAATTCACTCTGAAGGTCAGCGGGACTGTTTTCTCCCTAATGCTCATATTTGTGTGAATCCAAACTCCAAAAGAAATTCTACAATCATGGTGTGAGGCAGGCAGCCTGCCAGAAGCTCTGCCAATGCCAGTCACCCTCAGGCAACCAAGGTGTCTTAGTATTAGCCGAGGAGTAAGTAAGCTTTGCCCTTTTCCACTGAATTTTTTAGGAAGTTGAAAATTCCAGGGTACTTAGGATTGCTGGTTTGCTTTGAAATCGCTCCTTTCGACCTCTATCTGTCTCTTTCTCTCAGTGCTATTCTCCTGCTTTCTCTCTCTCTCTCTCTCTCTCTCTCTCTCTCTCTCTCACTCTCTGCCTCTGTCTCTTTTTCACTTTTTTTACTCTCCCAGCATCTCTGCTCCTCTCGGCCACTCTTCAGAGCAAGCACTGGCAGGCCATGAATCAAAGGGGGCTATTTTTGCTCTTGCTGTGAGAATGTTTACAACATACTGAAAACTCGGCCTGTGGTTTAAGGTTGTGTATATTTTCAGAGAAACTGACTGGTTTCCAAAGTCAGTGGACGCCTGGGAAACCCACACAGGGCTTTATGTATATGAGCTATACCTTGGGCATCTGTGTTGACCCTCACCACCCCCCTTGACCTCACCACTAGGTCAAGTCTGGCCTCACACGGGTAGCCCAGAAATGACCCGGCTGCACCCCAGCTTTGTTCCCTAACAATGCTGATTTCATGACCAGTGGCTCAAAGTTGTGAAAGAAGAAATTCAAGCCTAGTGCTTTATGACCAGGAATTCTATGAAAACTCTATCTGTGGCCTGATTAAATTACTCCTCCTTCCCACCCAACCAAGCTGCTCCCAAATGTTTTGTATACATGTACCATTCCATTAGAATACAGTTAATCTTGAATATATTTTACCATGAAACACGAACATAGTAATTACAGATTTTTCCATTCAACGTCCCCTATCATATTCCTAGAATATTGGATTCTCTTAGAATAGCATTTAACTGTTTTCATATGGGCTTCAGCTGACATCTTGGAAATTTTGAAATGGCCAGTCACTTTAGTGCTTTGAAACCTAGTCAAACTCTTTTTCTTTTTTCCTTATTTTTTCCCCCAAGTTTTAAAACAAGATGAAGATTAATTTTCTAACTGCCTTCTGCTGATTTATCAGCTGATAGCAAGTCTGGGGTATTCAGGCCAACGAAACTGGCTCACCAAGTATTGTTCAGAGGGTAAATATGAAGTGTAAATGTCCAGGGGAGTTTTCTCTTATGTGGAGCTAAAATCAGAGGGAGCTATAGTGGCTGATCGGTGTTCATCAGGGTGGTAGAGAGACAGTCCACTGGTGGTCACTAAAAACCGTGCTGACAATAGCTCATGAACGTGCTGAAACCTCGAGTGCTCCAGGTGGGCAGTGCAGACAGGGGCGGGCCGAAATCAGCTGGCCTGCTCTCCTGGACCAAAGCTAACCTTCCCCTGAGGTCTGGATCCTTCGCAGTGGATTCAGTCCTTGTTTTGAGAGCAACTCCCATTGTCTAGGTGTGCTGCCGACTCAGACCAGGCAACACTGGGCCTCTTGTTCCAATTCCCGTGGGGATTCTGCAGTTTAAACAACACAAAGCGTGGGCCAGCCTCCAGAGTTATAGCCTAGTTTAACTGGATTTAGAAAACTGGTTAAACAAGGCTACAGCTCCCTGGTCTTGGGCCTGCTGTTTGTGTTTTATTTTTGTTTTTGTTTTTCTTTCCCCTCTGTTCACTCCCTTTAGAAAAGCGGAAAGGATAAGAAAATGGAAAATGACAAGTAGATCGGAGCGATTTATTTGTACTGGCACAGCCCTCTTACTTTTAACAAAGAATTTCTTTAAAATGTTAGGCTTTTGCGAATGGCACTGGCCCCCACTAAACGATAATCACTTGTTTAGGTCTGAGTTCTCCACTTGAACAGTGATTCTCAGACTCCATAGAGCATACGATTGCCAGGAGGACTTGTGAAACCACAGAAGGCTACCCCATCCCCGGGGTTGCTAATTCAGTGGTTCCAGGTAGGGCCTGAGAATCTGCCTTTCTTCTCATAAGTTCCCAGATGGTGCTGATGCTGCAGGTCCAAGGAGGACATGTTGAGAGGTACTCACTGTCCAAGACTATAAGCTTCTTGAGGGTAGGAATTGGCTTACTCGTCCCTTCAGAACACCTCGTCCTATGTCTGGTACAAAGACATATTCCAATAAATGACCAACTCTCTCCATTCATTTAACTCATATTTATTCATACTGCATTCAAAACAGTTCTGGAAGCTAGGATTCCACAGTGAATAAGACAGGGAAATTTCACGTGCTCAGAGAATTTCCATTCTAGTAGGACAGTCATGAAAGAAGCACATCTGTAAAATTATTTCACCTGTGATAAGTGGCGTGAGGAAAACGAGAGCAGGGCAAGAGGATAGGGAGTGATGGACTTGGAGGTAACTACAGGTGGAATGTCAGGGGAGGCCCCTCCAAGGAAGAGACGTGTAGAAAAATGAAGAAAATAAGTGAACAGGTCATGTGAAGATTTGGGGGAAGAAAGATTTCAGGCAGAAAGAACAATGATACAAAAGTCCTGAGGCAGGAACAGATTTGGCATTTTCAACATGGAGCGAGAACTCCTGGTGGCTGGAGGGAAGTGATTTAAAGGGAGAATGCTGCTGCTGCTGTTCAGTCACTCAGTCGTGTCCGACTCTTTGCAACCCATGGACTGCAGCACACCAGGCTTCCCTGTCCTTCACCGTCTCCTGGAGCTTGATCAAACTCATGTCCATTGTGTTGATGATGCCATCCAACCATCTCATGCTCTGTTGTCCCCTTCTCCTCCTGCCTTCAATCTTTCCTAGCATCAGGGTCTTTTCAAATGAGTCAGCTCTTCACATCAGGTGGCCAAAGTACTGGAGTTTCAGCTTCAGCATCAGTCCTCCCAATGAATATTGAGGACTGATTTCCTTTAGTATGGACTGGTTTGTTTTCCTTGCAGTCCAAGGGACTCTCAAGAGTCTTCTCCAACACCACAGTTCAAAAGCATCAATTCTTTGACACTCAGCTTTCTTTATAGTCCAACTCTCACATCCATACATGACCACTGGAAAAACCAAAGTTTTGACTAGATGGACCTTTGTTGGCAAAGTAATGTCTCTGCTTTTTAATACGCTACCTAGGTTGGTCATAGCTTTTCTTCCAAGGAGCAAGCATCTTTTAATTTCATGGCTATAGTCACCATCTGCAGTGATTTTGGAGCCCAAGAAAATAAAATTTCTCACTGTTTCTACTTTTCCCCCATCTATTTGGCATGAACTGATGGGACCGGATGCCATGATCTTAGTTTTTTGAATGTTGAGTTTTAAGCCAACTTTTTCACTCTCCTCTTTCAATTTCATCAAGAGGCTCTTTAGTTTCTCTTCACTTTCTGCCATTAGGGTGGTGTCATCTGCATATCTGAAGTTATTGATCTCTTTCCCAGCAGTGTTGATTCCAGCTTGTGCTTCATCCAGCCCAACATTTCACATGATGTCCTCTGCATACAAGTTAAATAAGCAGGTTTTGGAGGAAATAATGGAAGCAAGGAGAGTGGGCGGAGCCTTCTATAATCCAGACACACGGTGATGATAATTTAGACTCACGTGTTGATGGTGAATGAGATAAGTGATGAGATTTGAGATATATTTTGAAAGTTGATCCAGCTTCAGTTGCTATTAATTGAATATAAGATGTGAAAAAAAAGGGAAGAATCAGGATGACTCATAATTGTATTTTCTTAATGGATGGGGATGATATTTTCCAAGAGGGGAAAGTGAAGGACATGTTTAGTTCAGTTTGGAACAAATCATGAGCTGCCATAGACTTCCAAGTGGCAATTCTGAGTGATTCTATAAGTCTGGTGGTGTTCAGGGGAGGGGTCCACGTTGGAGAATAAATTTAAGAATTAATCAGTTCTAATGAGGTGGATGAAACTGGAGCCTATTATACAGAGTGAAGTAAGCCAGAAAGAAAAACACCAATACAGTATACTAACACATATATATGGAATTTAGAAAGATGGTAACAATAACCCTGTGTACGAGATAGCAAAAGAGACACTGATGTATAGAACAGTCTTATGGATTCTGTGGGAGAGGGAGAGGGTGGGAAGATTTGGGAGAATGGCACTGAAACATGTATAATATCATGTTAAAAAAAAAAAAAAAGAATTATCAGGGGAGACATTTCCCAAAGCCAGTATTGTCTGGGATGTGTGTTCAGAGAGAAAAGAAAAGGAAATTAAAGGCTGAGCCCTGCGATTCTAACATTTTGACAATAAGAAAGGAAGGAAGAGTGAGGAGAGAAGTGTTTCCAAAGGGAAGGAGCCACTGACTGTGTCCAGTGCTGCTAAGTGATCAAGTAAGACAGACAGAGTGAAGAGTGAAGTCTGACTCTACCCTATGGACTGTAGCCTACCAGGCTCCTCTGTCCATGGGATTTTCCAGGCAATAGTACTGGAGTGGATTGCCATTTCCTTCTCCAAGACAGACAGAATGGACTACCAAATTTGGCAAAATGTAGCCTCCTTGACAAGAGCAGTTTCAGTGAAATGGTGGGGAAGAAAACCCAACTAGAATGAGTAAAGAAAGAATGGAGTATAAAGTAAGAAAAACAATGGATAGAGCTCACTAGTCTAATGGGCAGTCTTAATAAAAGACAGCACAGAGAGGAGATAGTAGCAGAAAGTAGAAGTGGGAACTTAAGGTTTTCAAAGAAAGGAGAGTGTTCATTCCAGTCAAGATGACCCAGAAGAGAGGAGAACTCGGTTATGTAGGAAAGAGCAGAGTCATCTGCAGGAGGGAAGTGCTTGAGTGGGTGGGAAAGTAAAGGACCTGGTCCCCCAGTGGGGGATCAGTGTGGATCGAAACAGATGGCAGACTGAGAATCAAATCCAGATGCAGTGAGTAGGAGATGGGAAAGTTCTCTGCCACCTCAGTCTCGGGGAAAGGAGAAAACTGAATGAGCAGGAGTCACCTAGACAAGTAAGAGCAGAAAATAAGGAAACATAACCAAGTTGCGAACTAGGCTGCGTCCACTTGATAATCACAGCTATGGATGCAGTGTGAAGCCCATCAGCGTGGTTGCATGTTTTCTTCGAATTCTGTTTCTCAGCTGGGGACCAACCCTGGAGGAGGCAGAGGGTTAGGCTTGGGATATAGCCAGATATAGATGTGCCTGGTGAGGGGTGATGTGTTTGAGGATACATGCAAGGGATTAATGACAGAGACAGACCGTGGATGTTCACTGGGGTAAGAAGGAAAGGAGGGTGTGCGAAATGTCTCAGAAGGAGACAGCGTGGCAGATTCAGGACTTGGAAGTCTGGAAGGCACGGATAGGTTGGTACACTGGGGAAATGAATTGGAAGAAGAGCAAAAAGTACAGTTCTTGGTGATGATGACAAAGTTCTGGAGACAGACTCAGAGCTGGTTGACTGAGACAGCAGAGAAATTCAAGGGAGTGATAAGGTCAATGAACAGAGAGGCCCATGGGTGGGCTGCATGGTGGAGCTGATGGATGAAAGCTGAAGAGGACAAAATACTCAAAGTAATGAGAGCTTATCAATCAGTGTACAGCTAGTAATCACCTACAATTTCAAAGCTGTGTGTGAAACAGGAAAACAAATAAAGTTGATCTCCTTGCCTCCAGGAGATAAACTCACAAAGTTTTAGAAACAGGTGATGCATGAGACCAGTCCCTCCACTCTGAAATCTCACATTCTCCTGTCTTTTAGCTTTTGTTCACTGCGACACTTGTAATTGCGTTTTCGTCTATACCTTGTACACTTTTGTCTACAAAGATCAGAGCTAAATGTGTGAGAAACCACTAAAAATGTACAGGACTTCCTGGTATATATTTGTGGACTAAGATCCATTTTTACCTTTTTTCCCTCTTCTTTGCATTTGTTTACATTTTTTGTCTTGTTTTCCTGAGATATTTTTAACCTTACATTTGTGTATACATTTGTAATCCTCTTTAAGTCCTCTGTGAAACAAGGCTTGAAATAAATAAATAATATAGGGCACTGTACTATTGACTTAAGTACAGTTTTAGTGAAAAAGGACATTTTGGCCCTTGTAATTGGGAAACTCTAATGATGGACTTCTCACATCACTGGATCTAGGTGCTTAAAGAATAGTGTCACAAATCTGCCACTCTCCATCTCTGGAGTCTACTTTCCTCCATATAGGCTTTATTTCTAGTCAGGATCTCAGAAGTATAGAGGCAAAGGGAAGCACCGGTAGCTTCTGACCACCTCAACAGAAATAGTACCTAAAAATTCCCCAGTAGACATCCCCAAATCAATCCCTGTTGCTAGACAATGTCATATTCTCCTTAGATGGTTATGGATCACACATTCATCCCTGCTGTTTTTAGTCATGTCTGACTCTTTGTGAGCCTATGGATTGCAGCACACCAGACTTTTCTGTCCTTCACTATCTATCTCCTGGAGTTTGCTCAAACTCATGTTTATTGAGTCGATGATGCCATCCAACCATCTCATCATCTGTCTCCTCCTGCCCTCAATCTTTCCCAGCATCAGGGTCTTTTTCAACAAGTCAGCTCTTCACATCTGGTGGCCAAAGTATTGGAGCTTCAGCTTCAGCATCAGTCCTTCTAATGAGTATTCAGGGTAGTTTTCCTTTAGGATTGACTGGTTCAATCTCCTTGCAGTCTGAGAGACTCTTGAGGGTTTTCTCCAGCACCACAATTTGCAAACATCAGTTCTTTGGCATTCACCCTTCTTTATGGTCCAACTCTCACATCCATACATGACTACTGGAAAAACCATAGCTTTGACTATTCATCCCTGGAATAGGAACTAATGTTAGCCCAACCAGAACCACACAGTCTGAGAGCTGGGGAAAATATAACTTTCCAAAGGAAACTATAATGCTGAACCAAAGATGGTGGCCTGGACGCTCAGCAGAACAAATCCACAAATATCATATCTCCAAACTTAGAATCTTGCCGAGGAGACAGGCTGTGGGTTTAGAAATGAAGTAGGGCAGGGCATACCTGGTATGAGCCAAAAGGATCATTCAGACACCGTATATGTCATAGGATGACATAGTAGGGGGAGGTCATTATGAATAGACATTCCGATCATTTGCCAGAAATTTCCTGAAGACCTGCTGTGTACAAAGCTCTGTGCTAAGTGCTTAGAATATGTCAGTGAGCAAAACAGACAAAGATGCCTGCCTCCCTAACACTTCCATTTCAAACAGACAACATGCCATAGGTACAAACACAAGTAACGCTTTCAGTTTATTAGAAGGTAATGGGCACTGTGAAGACAGGGAAAGCAGAGCACGATGAGGGAGGCTGGACATTTTCAAGGCAAGACTGGGCTTCACTGAGAAGGTGACATCTGAGTGAACATGTGAAAGGGCTTGGCCGTGTGAATATCTGGGGGAAGAACATTCTGGCAGAGGATCCTGCCAAGATGAAGGCCCTACAGCTTCATTGTGACTGGAATATTCTAGCCGAGGTCACTGTGGCTGGAGTGGAGTGAGCAAAGGTGAGAGTAGAAAGATGTCTGGGTGGAGAGGTGATGGTGGAGAGCGGATCTGGTTCAGTGTTTCCCAAGCACCTCGATTTATGACCTTCATAAAACAGTCATTGCAGCATCTTTGAGAGGAGGGACATTCTTCTGATGAACATTTTTAAAGATCACTGGGACTGTGTGGAGGTTGGACTGTAGTGGGGAGAAGGGAAGAGGGTGAAACTGGTAGGGGGTTCCTGCAGAAATCGAGGAGTGTGAGGGCAGAAGCTTGGAACTGGGGATTAGCAGTGGGAGTAGGATTGAGCCAGATTCTGAATATGTTCGGAAGATAGAGCTGGTAGCATGTGGGCCATAAGCTTTTACGAAATGGGCAGTCAGGAGGCAGAGAAAGACAAAGAGCTTTCCGAGAGACATGAAATGTACAGCAGAGAGGTCACAGAACTGAGGGGGAAGCAAGGAGAAAATCGAAGAAATGTTAATAAAGCCTGTAGTTGAGCAAATGGCATTGTACTAATGTTCATTGCCTAGTTTTGTTAGTTGTACAGCAGTTGCATAAGATGTTAATAGTAAGGGAAGCTAGATAATGGGTGTATGGGGATTCTCTGTACTATTTCGCAGCATTTCCAGAAAACATTTTTTAAATAATTTTTTTAATGGAAGAAATTGTCTTTAAAAGACATGAAAGGAAATACCAACAGGACTTCACAACTGGATGGCTTTAAAGAATGAAGGAGTTGGGGGGACCAAAGCTACCTTGAAGACTGTTCCTTGCGGTTGTGATGCAGAGTCCAGAATGGAGGAAGTCCACTAGTGTGGAGCTGCTTATGTGAGTGTGAGCAGGGGTGGCTGTGGGAGTACACACTCAGTAGATGGTATAAAGCAAAATGCCCTCCCCAGCATGGCTGGGTAGAATTCAATCCCCTAAAGGTCTAAATAGAATAAAAGGTTGAATAAGAAAGAGTTCTTTGTCTCCACCTGATGGTCTTTGAGCTGGGACCTCAAACCTCAGTCATGGTTCCCCGGAGAAACAGAATAAATAGGATGCAGCAGGACATACAAATCCTACTGATACTTATAGGGACAGCAATATCTCTAGACTTGTGTCTGTACATGGAGAGATTTTAAAGAATTGGCTCAATTGATTAGGATGCTGAGGACTCCAAACCCAGGAGATCCAGTGATATAATTTCCAGTCCAAGACTGAAGGCCTGAGAACCAGGAAAGCTGACTGTATAAATCTGTGTCTGAGTTCAAGTTCAAAGGCAAAAAGTACATGACCCCAGTGTAAGTTTGATGCATGAAGTAGGGCACCCAAAGCCAGTGCTCTGGGAAAACCCAGTTATATGGTGAGGAGGGGTGTGGGAGGGGGGTTCAGGATGGGGGAACACATGTATACCCATGGCCTATTCATGTTGATATATGACAAGAACCATCACAATATAGTAAAGTAATTATCCTCCAAGTAAAATAAATGAATTATTCAAAAAAGATAAAAAAGAAATGGCTTATGTCCCAGCTCAAAGACCATCAGGTGGAGACAAAGAATTCTTTCTTAGTCAACTTTTATTCTATTTAGACCGTTAGGGGATTGAATTCTACCCAGCCATGCTGGGGAGGGCATTTTGCCTTACACCATCTACTGAGTCTTATTAATCCCAACCAGAAACACCCTCACCAACAACCCCAGGATGACGTTTAATCAGATATCTGGGGACCTCATGCCTCAGTCAAGTTGACATATAAAATTACCCATCGTAGTGAGTGTGTGTGTGTGACTGTGAGGGTGTATGAGTGTATGTGTGACTCTGTGAGTGTATGTGTGACTCTGTGTGTGTGTATAGATGAGGTAATCACTTCCACTGTAGACATGCATGGCAAAGTCCTCCAGAAGCCGGATAATGAAAGTGTGAGGTGAGAATAGAGGAAAAAGCAGAGCAGAGAAGTGAGGTTAGGAGCATATTTGAGGAAACATATAGAGACAAGATCACCAGGGAGAGAATTTTAGAAAGGCGGGAGGAGATCTCAGTGAACAGTTGAGTATCAGTGAAATGACTTTCCGTATAACAATGGAAGAAAATTCAGAGAAAGACAGAGATAAGGTCGCAGAAGGCGAAGGACAGTCAAGATCCTGTAGCCCTGAGACTTCCCTGGTGGTCTAGTGGTTAAGGCTCTACACTCTTGATACAGAGGGCATGGGTTCAATCCCTAGTCAGAGAACTAAGATCCCATATGCCACAAGAAGCAGCCAAAGAAAATAAAAACCAAGGCACCACAGAAACTAAGGGAGGAGACTGCTCAGAGGTCAAGCCAGCCTTGACCAATGCTGCTGTCAGACCAGGTAGAAAAAGGTCTGGGAGAAGGTCAAGGAGTTAGTGTAAGTAACACAAGGCTGATTTTCAATACCATTTCAGTAGGCCAAGGCATATGGAGTCCAGGTATCAAAAGAGTAGCAAGTGATGAGGTGGCTTTGAGGTCTGGAAGCTGCAGGCATGACCCTAATAAGATCCTCAAACTGTAAAAGAAACTAAGAAATCTTCTCAGTATTTTCTTTCATCCACTCATTGAGTAAATTCATGAGTGCCTACCATGTGCTTATTAGCTTTCAATGGTGGCTCAGATGGTAAAGAATCTGCCTGTAAAGCGAGAGGCCTAGGTTCGATCCCTGGGTTGGGAAGATCCCCCGGAGAAGGGCAGGCAACCCACTCCAGCATTCTTGCCTGGAGAATCCCCATGGACAGAGGATCCTGGCAGGCTATGGTCCATGGGGTCACAAAGAGGTGGACACAACTGAGCAGCTAAGCACAGCACTATGTGCTTGGTGCCACATATACAGTGAACAAGGAAAAGCAATCACTGCCTTTGGAAAGATTCAATCCTCGTGTTTTCTGAATACTGGCACTCAGGCTCCTCAAAAGTTATGCTAACACAGCAAGCTTTGAGTTTCCTTTCTGGAAGATTCTAAGAAAGACACTGGAGGATTTAGCAATAATAAATCTTTTTTAGCTCACGCCGGGAGTGTGGTAGAGAGGACAATGGCTTGTATTATTTCATCCAAGCTTTGAACATTTGATCCACCGCTCAGCCTCCCAGGTGTGACTTGTTTCCTTCCTGGGTTTGAGAAAATCCCTTCTTTTGTTCTCTACAGAAAACAAAGCCCATGACACTATGCTTAGTCTTGCTAGACTTCCACATTTCCCATCATGAGTTTCATGAGTTAATACGCTTTCTTTGAAAATTTCACTGGTAAATCGCTGAGTTTGACTTTATGAATAACAATGAAGTAGTGTATTAAGACGATAAACTATGCTCTGATTTCGACAGTAGGCAATTCACAATTGTGTCCTAGTTTGTAGAACAAAATTTATACGCGGTTTGAGTAGAATAGGTACAACTTACTTCTCATCCGGGAATGACAAAATGCATAAATAAGAGCAAGGGATATCCACCTGGGAGGCAGGTCTTGATTTTAGTGAGCAAAGTACACATATGGGAACACAGCTTCAAGGAAAATACTTTGTCTATTGGAGGGCCCTGAAAACTGCTTAGTTAAATGTGGAGGAATGGAGAAAATCGAAAGACAGTTTATCACTTTCTTAAAGTTCTCAAAGGCTTTTAACCACTGTTTTATTATGATTTTAAATCTCAATAGTAAAGAACAGAAGAGTTCATGGTAGAAGGTTCATATTGGTCTGCAGGATTCATACCACACTAAGAAAAATGAGAAACTCTAAGCGTTTACCAACATATCTCACGTCACATAAGTTTCCAGGGACAAATCAGCAGTTTCTGAAATGCTGACCTACTTACTATATGGGCTTGGGCTTCCCTGGTGGCAGTAGTAAATAAATCACCTGCCGATGCAGGCACTGCAGGAGACACATGTTTGATCCCTGGGTCAGGAAGATTCACTAGAGGAGGAAATTGCAACCCACTCCAGTATACTTGCCTGGAGAATCCCAAGGACAGAGGAGGCAGGCTACAGTCCATGGGGTCACAAACAGTCCAATGTGATTGAATATGCACGCATATTACTGTGTGGCATTAGGCAAGTTATTTAACCTCTCTGAGCCTCAGTTTCCTTGTCTATAGTGCAAAGTAACGTACTATTTCTTATTCAGTATGGGTTTTTTACTATCTAGTAAGGATTAGTCATAGCACGGCACCAGCATGTCTTAGTCAGTGAATGGTAATTACTTTTCTTAAGTAGATTTGGCATAGTTTGTTACATTTATTCATCATTTGTTCCTTAGTACCAGAACCCTAAGCAATGTGTTCAGCTGAATGAATACATTTCTATCCTCCCTTATATATAGGGATGCACAAGTTTGGGGCTTGGGGTATCTGGGAGAGCCCTTTCTGTTCTCCTTCCTCTTACTCAGCAAGCTGGCTTGATGGCTGGAACTCCGGCAGCCATCTTGTGACCTAAGGATGGAGCTCACGCATTGATGGCTGCCAGAGCCAAACGCAGTACAAAACTGGACCCGCAAGGATTCTAGGGAACTTCCATAGTAATCTTGGATGACTGTTATAAATATTCTTTTAAATGAGAGAAAGTAAATCCCTAATTGTTTCATTGGGTCTCTGTTATTAACAACAAACTAATAACTCAGATAAGTAAACCTGAAGATCTTCTGAATTTCCATTCACTTTCAGGTTGACCTGCCAATCCACACTAGTTACACAATTGTATCTAGTTTATCTCCTTTCCTTCCCTTAGCTCTGTGATGACAAATTGTTTCTTCTCTTCAGCCTAAACTTTGATTTGTCTCAGGGGAGATAAGCATCCTTCAACTCTTACCTACAACTCTACCCATTGAACAAGGCCACCTTCATCTTCCCATTTGTCCATTGCTCTACACATAGAATCTGACTCTGATCTAGATATGCTGAAGTGTACTAAAAAGGGAGATGAGTAAAAATTGAAGAACAGTTCCCAACAGTAGAACTGAAGCCTTGGCCATATGGATTTCTAGAACAAACCAAAATGATTTGTGTGTGTGCAGATGTAGTATTAACAGAAGAAGCTGGTGGTTTCTTTCCATGGCTATTTTATCCACCACATGCCAGTAGAAAAGTCAGTCTTGCAGTTGAACATGGACTTCACTTGCCACTGCAAACCTGGACGGATAAGAAAGCAAAGATACCAAAGATAAGGATTCACAGCCCTACTGAAAAACTACGGGATGAAATCACTCTCTTGACCTTGGGAGCAGAGAATATAGTTTATAAACTCTATTGGCTACTTCAGCCAGGCAGGTATTTATTTTTTTAATCACATGGACACGTGGGTTATTTTTCATTTCCCCATTTTGATAGAGCCGTAAGTTTTAGAGACCTTCCTGTACTCTAAACTAACATTGTAATCACAGTAATGAATGACAAGCTGCCAGAGCCTTGGTGTCAGGGAAAGAGAAACAAAAAGCTGGGGACCTTGGTCAATGGAAGGGCACTTGCATCTCTAAAGGGGACCCTCATTTCTTAGCTCCAGTAGACGTTTTCATGCCAGGGATTCGTGTTTTTCAAGAGAAGCAGGAACTCATATTTTTGTGTGAAACCTCCTAACTTTCAAACGTTGGTTCAATTTTTTTAATCGTGTGTGAGCCAAATAAAACACATCAGCTTGCCCAAATATGCCCAGATGGCAGCTGAGCCCTAGTGACAAGTCAGCCCTTCAGAAGGGCAGCAGGGGAAGGAAATCAAGAGCTCGTTCAGTGAATGTGTTCATTCAGGTCACAAGGGTATGTTAAGTGGCCACCAGATGTGCCCTGGACCATGCTAATAAGGACTGGATCCGAATGAAAACCAAGGGAAAAAAGTAGGGAATGATGAAGGATTGCTAAATCCAGCCCCCCAAATTAAAAATATTATAGTTAAGAAGGGAATTATAAAATCTATTGGAAGTCTCTAAAATCCCAGGCAAGGAGGAGATAAGTACTGAGAGTTAAGAAAGAAGGGAATAGTAGGTGTCTTGGCCAGCTTCCTTAGTGGTAGGTGTTGGAGCCAGTCTCCAAAGATTCTTACCTTCCAGGACCCACACCCTCATGTGGTTCCCTCCCATGCTGGATGGAGCTGGCCTTCGTAACTAACAGGATGGTGCTGGAATGATGAGTGTAACTTCCAGGGCTAGGTCAGAAAAGGCACTTTGATTTCTATCTTGCTCTCTGTTGGATCACTCACTCAGTGGAAAGCCAGCTGCCATGACATGAGGCCACTTAAGAGGCACTATTGAGAGGTCCATGTGGCAAGAGCCCGAGGCCTCCTGCCAATAGCTGGTGGGGAAGTGAGTCCTCCTGGCAAAGTCACAGGAGTGAGCCAACCTGAAAGTGGATCCTCCACACCCAGTCAGTTCTGTAGACAACTGTCGCCCCAGCTGATGCAAGAGACCCTGGGGTGGAATCTCTCAGCTAAGCTGCTCCTGACCCAGAGAAGCTGAGAAATAATAAATGTTTGTTGTTTTAATCCGCTCAGCTTTGGGGTCATTCATTACGCAGCAATCGATAACTTATACCATAGAGGAAGTTGAGGCATTGAGTATATATCACCAGTGTAAAAAAGAGGAGAGAGAGGAAGAGAGCAATATGTGTGGGGTTGCCAAAAGAGAATAGCATAATGGTACAGAGAGTGGACTTCTGAAATAAATCAGACATGAATTTGAAAGCCAGCACTCACACCTCCATCAGTACTGTGTGGCCTCAGGCAGGCGCTTAACATCTCTAAGCTTCTGTTCCTTCTTTTGTGTGTGTTTGTGTGTGTGTTCTCAAAATACTAACTGTTGGCTTGCCAGAAAGTTCATTTGGTTTAAAAATAAGACATTTTTCCTTTTCACCAATGACTTTATTGAACAACATAGTCACTAACTGAATGAACCTTTTGGCCAACCGAGTGTTTCATATAGTTGCTGTGCAGATTAAAATAATTTCCATGAAATAGGTTACTTGGCACATAAGAAACACTCTATGGGTTAAGTTATTAGAGATCATATCAATGAAGGCAAAATTCATATACTTTTCAGATTCAGCATTGCCAGTCTTTTCAGGGGAAGAAAACAATCATTTTGATGCTTTTTAATGTGTGGGTAATTCTGAAATATATCAGAAACTTAAATAACGATTATTTTAAATTAAGCTCTGTGCTTCCCAAACATTCCAAGGAAGAAAAGCATAGAATACAAAGTAGAAGCTCCATGTGTGTGGAGTGCTAACTACATTCCAGATCCTGTGTTACAGGCTTTCAGCATCAACTAATTCCCCCAGTGGCAGTAGGGCTTACTGTTACTATTCTCACATTGTTGCTATTATAGTGGCTAAGTTGTGTCCAACTCTGCAAACCCAGGGACTGTAGCCCACCAGGCTCCTCTGTCCATGAAATTTTCCAGGCAAGAAGACTGGAGTTGGTTTGCCATTTCCTTCTCCAGGGGATCTTCCCAACCCAGGGATCGAACCCGCAGCTCCTGCTGCATCTTCTGCATTGCAGGTAGGTTCTTTACTGCTGAGCCACCAGGGTGATGCTACAGAGTGGTAAACTGAGGTTCAGCAATATTAAGTAATGTGGTTCATGGCAACACAGCTAGCGGCCGAGCTCAGGTTTAAAACACTGCGTGGTTCCAATGTCCACGTTCTCAGCCCTTCCCTCTACGCTCTCTTCTTGAGAAGTAGACTTTGAGAAACACTGAACAGAGTCAGGCTACTTTGTGGCTAAAGTGAAAACACAAATACATGCTGTCTAAAATCTTTACAAATACCAAATGTACGTTCTTCTCATAGTTTCAAATACTCCGTGTTAATCCCATGGCTAATCTTAGGGCCAAGTACAGAATGGAAACCTATTTGAAGTCTGGTTTGAAAGGAAGTAAACCTCTGGAATGTGTGCAAGGCGAAGGGAACTTCTTTTCCATGAAGGAGCAGCTTTCAGGCATAAAGTAACTGAAGTGTAGGGAGGTGACATGACCACATAGGCTTAATACACTTAAATATAATTCAGTAGAGAGACACCATTCAGACATCGCAAATCTGTCAGTATCTCCCTGGTTTGTCCATAAAAATTATTTATTGGCTAAAACTAGCAGAGAAAAATCTCAGACTGTTAGGTAGAAAATGTTTTTACAGGCAATCCTAATTATACGTGATGTTGGGGAATTTACAGAACAGAGTTTCATGAATCAGAGTTAGAAGAGTTTTTTCTAAATAAATGTTTATCACTTAAAGCTAGTCTCCATAGGGCACTTAATGTGTTTGAAATGCATATTTTAGTAGGCCATCACTACCCTTTGCTGGAATATTTTATTGGCATGTGCTTCAACTTCTTTAATGATTATTGCCAAAGAAGTTTATGCTTTTAATTCTTCTAAATAATTTACCTGTCTTTGTCAGTCTCTGTTTTAAATATGGTGAATTATTTTTGACATGCATAGGTTCATATTAAGAAAATTTTGAACTAGTGGCTATATCTTCTTTTTATACTCATTTATACAGCAACAAAGCAATTTCAAAAGGTAACTGCATGTACTTACAGACTTTAAAAGAAAAAAAACACTTCTACCTATAGTTCTTTCTCCCCAGTGAATAACATGAAATATACTATTTAGTTCTGGGATGGAGGAAAACTGGTGAAATTGAACACAATCTAGTTTAGTTAATAGTAGTGTCCTAATGTTAATTTCCTAGTTTTTGCAGATGATAATGTTAGAAGAACTCCCTTTACTGTCTTTGCAGCTTTTCTGTAAATGTAACATTATCTCGAAGTAGAAAGTGTATTTTAAAAATTGCTGAATGTCACCAATATTAAACCACATGAGTTTAACAATGCTGTTACTTGTGTGTGTGCAGACTAGGACTCAGATGACGTTGAGGCCTAATGGTCCATTCACCCCATCTCTGTTGCCTGTGTTTCCCTACCAAGACCTAGCAGGTGTCTAACCAGGAAAACAAAGCCAAGTATCAGAGCAGTAAATCACCCTGTGGTTGACACTCCTAAGACATGAAGGTTGGTTTGTTTAACCAAATTCTTTTGTCCTGATCAGCTTCATCAGTAGAGAGCTGGCTCCCTATGGATGCCACCTCCTTACACAAGGTACTCTTCAAAAGAAGCACACAAAGAAAATCAACCTCAAAATGTCACCTCCGAGTCTGTATATGGAAAACCACATGCTGTTTATTTGCTTGTTATCTGTCTCCCCATCTAGGTCATATGTCTTTCTGGAGCAGGAACTAATGAATCCCAGCACCTTGCCTGATGCAGAGGAGGCTCAGATGTTGCTTGATGATGGGTGAGTTCGCAAATTAATTAGCTGGCATGTAGTCGAGAGAAACCTTGGAGGATGTAAAGAAAAGATTGAATACCTATGTATACGCAGTGAGAACAGTGCTCTTGTGCCCACCTATATATATCCCATAAGAATTAGGGAACAGATTTCCCAGGGGCCTGAGTGGTAAATCTGAATTCAGATCTGAACGGGCCCACAAAGTACCATGAGTATGAGGAATAGTTCTTTGCTTAGGAAATCAAAACAGGTAAATAAAGTTCACATCAATCCCCAACGCAATGAGGGCAAGGAGCATGACTGACCCATTAAAACACGACCCCACTTTGTGGGAAGGCTCAAATTCATTCACTCATTCACGGAGCAAATATTTTTTGAGACCCAGAGATTCAGTAGTCAGTGAATAAGACAGCCAGGAGCCATGCCATCATACAGCGTAAACGAGGGAAAGAAGTAAACAAGATGTTTCCAGGTCAGACACCTTTCCAGGATGCTTAAAACTTCCTGGGCAGGCTTCATTAGCTAAAGAAACCTGGGCATCAGTCATCAGGGCTAACTGTGAAGATTAAGGGAAATTAAGTGGAAACTCTGTATTAACCTAAAACACTTGATAGAACACGGGTGCACAATTTATGTAGTCGTTCATGACATTCTTTCTACATCCATTTATTACACTTGCTCTGAGCACCTAGGATGTGCCAGACCCTGTCAGAGAGACCCAAAGACAAAGATAATGACAGCCTGAGTGGGCTGTCCACAGACCACAAAAGGTCAACAGAGGTTTTCCAGAAAGTAAATAGATTGAAGCTTCGTGGGCGATTTAGCATCTTTGTTGCAAACACATTGTCATTTGTTTGCTTGCTTGCTTGTTTTGCAACCCTTTAGAGATGTGAAATTTACCCTTCTTAAGATGGTGGCCTTAAAGAAACAGTCCATGGGTCAGATTTGTTTCATGTGACATAAACTGCCAACCCTGATCTAGAAGTCTGACCAACAACTACAGCATAATGGATGCTGAAATTGACGGCTGTACTGTTGCTGTTGTCTGCTTTCTGCTGTAATTCTCACAGAAAAAGCCTGTAAATTAGCATCCAGAATCTCATACCACTTTTAAAAGGAAAATATAAAGACAAGTGTAAGTGCGGTAGCTACGTCCGCTTCCTTCTTCTTCCTTGCTACGGTAACCCAGATTGTTCAAAACAGCAGTGTGCCCGGCTAAATACTTGTTTTCTAGGACAAAAACAAATACTTGTTTTCCTTACTTGTTGCAAGGAGTCGCCTTTGGCCCAGTTCTGTCCAATAGGCTGTCATCACGTTTCTGCTAGGGTTTCTGGGTAAATGTTTACTTTCCTGGTGAGAGAGGAGAAATATATCTGGTACTCTCCATCGCACATTTTTCTTGCTTGCATTCAGACTTGGTGTTTGGGGCTACAGCAACCATCTTGTGACTATGAGGCACCCAGAATTAAAAAGGGCCCAGGGACCCACTGGTAAGCTAGCTCTTAGATCACTGAGGCTCTGAGCCACTGCGGTAGTACTCTTCCTTCATAAACCTTGACTTATTTTATAGGCCACTTGAAGTTGGGTTTACTCTTACTAGTTGCTAAAATCATTTCTGATAAAATAAGGTTTAGTGATCTAAAATAGGGCTTCAGTTCAGTTGCTCAGTCGTGTCCAACTTTTTGCGACCCCATGAATCGCAGCATGCCAGGCCTCCCTGTCCATCATCAACTCCTGGAGTTCACTCAGACTCACGTCCATCGAGTCAGTGATGCCATCCAGCCATCTCATCCTCTGTCGTCCCCTTCTCCTCCTGCCCCCAATCCCTCCCAGCATCAGAGTCTTTTCCAATGAGTCAACTCTTCACATGAGGTGGCCAAAGTACTGGAGTTTCAGCTTTAGCATCATTCCCTCCAAAGAAATCCCAGGGCTGATCTCCTTCAGAATGGACTTCTCCTTGCAGTCCAAGGGACTCTCAAGAGTCTTCTCCAATGCCACAGTTCAAAAGCATCAATTCTTTGGCGCTCAGCTTTCTTCAGAGTCCAACTCTCACATCCACACATGACCACTGGAAAAACCATAGCCTTGACTAGACGGACCTTTGTTGGCAAAGTAATGTCTCTGCTTTTGAATATGCTATCTAGGTTGGTCATAACTTTCCTTCCAAGGAGTAAGCGTCTTTTAATTCCATGGCTGCAGTCACCATCTGCAGTGATTTTGGAGCCCAGAAAAATAAAGTCTGACACTGTTTCCACTGTTTCCCCATCTATTTCCCATGAAGTGATGGGACCAGATGCCATGATCTTCGTTTTCTGAATGTTGAGTTTTAAGCCAACTTTTTCACTCCTCTTTCACTTTCATCAAGAGGCTTTTTAGTTCTTCTTCACTTTCTGCCATAAGGGTGGTGTCATCTGCATATCTGAGGTTATTGCTATTTCTCCCGGCAATCTTGATTCCAGCTTGTGCTTCTTCCAGCCCAGCATATCTCATGATATTTATAAAATCACTATCTAACTTGTTGTCTAATAATTATTTAGCATTCAATGCTATTGTCTAAAAATCTATTTATCCATTATTTAATATCACAACTGAGGCTGGAGCCATTAGTATCATCACTTTCGGTTGAGGAACTGAGTCTTACAGATTAATTTGTCTAAGATCTCATGGCTAATCAGTGGCAAGCCAAGATTTGGACCGGACAGTGTGATGCCTCAAGCCTTGCCCTTTACGCCTGCCCCCCACTTCCTCACCTCCATCGCAGGTCAGTCCACACACATAACCTGTGTTCAGGCCCGGTGCCAGAGTCTGCGGGCTCAATCGGTAGCTCGGGTCATAGTGTCCCAGGCTCTCATATACACCCCAGGAACAAACCTCAGTCTTTGCTGTTGGCAAAGTTGAACAAGCCTGTCACATAATTTCCTTTTTCTCCCCAACATTAGGAATTATTCTCACTGGAAACACACAATTTCCCAGAATTTGACAGTTGAACTAGTTTGGCATTTGAAAATTACCATTATTAGTTTTAGCATGTGAGCAATTTCTCTTCCAGTCTCATGGTTTGCAGAGTTTGTTCTTAATCTTTTAACTAATGATGGGATGACATATTTCATTTGTTTTCACATTTCCTCCTAGACTCTCTGAATAGTCAGACACCTGAATTGTTTTTTAATTGTTACTGAAAAAAAGAGCCATCAGTTTAATCTTCCTGCATCCCTATCCTCTTTATGTTGGTGCTATATGGTTGGTTGTGAAGACAAAAGAGAAAAAAATGAAAGTTATTAATATTCATTTTTTTCTCATATGTTAAAAAATCAGTATTCTAAAGAATCTGGCAGGTAGGTTAGGCTGAGTGCGAATCTTCTGTTTAACTCTTAGCTGATTATTATCCTTGTCATATGGAGACAGAAAGGGAATATTAATTAATGCAACATTGCACAAGGCTAGCGCACAAAGAAAGATGTAATATAAATGATGCTGATAACCATCATCATAGCAAAGCTCTATATTAAGTGGCAGCTAGTACTCTAAACACTTGACACACACTAACTCTTCTTTATTGGATACACATGCACATAATATGAAATTCATCATCTTAACCACTTTTAAGTGTACAGTCCCCTAGCACTGAGTATATTCACATTGCTGTGCAATCATCACCATCATCCATCTTCAGAACCTTTTCATCTTCCCAAACTGAAGCCCTGTACCCATTAAATAGACTTCCCTGGTAGCTCAGATGGTAAAGAATCCACCTGCAATGCAGGAGACCCCGATTCGATTCCTGGGAAAGGAAGATCCCCTAGAGAAGGGATAGGTTACCCACTCAGTATTCTTGGGCTTCCCTGGTGGCTCAGCTGGTAAAGAATCTGCCTGCCATGCGGGAGACCTGGGTTCGATCCCTGGGTTGGGAAGATCCTCTGGAGAAGGGAAGGGCTGTCCACTCCAGTATTCTGGCCTGGAGAATTCCATGGACTGTATAGTCCATGGGGTCACAAAGAGTTGGACACGACTAAGCGACTTTCACTTTCATCCATTAAAGACTAACTCCCCATCCTCGCTCCCCCTCACCCCTTGGCTACTACCATTCTACTTTCTCTCTCCACAAATCTGGCTACTCTGGGAACCTCGTATAAGAGAAACCATACCATATTTGTCCTTTGTGACTGGCTTGTTTCACATAGCATAATTTCCTCAAGGTTCATCCGTGTTGTACCATTTGCAAAAATTCACTCAATTTTAAGGCCGAGTAACATTACTCTGTATATATACATATACACACATACATTTTGTTTATCCATTCATCTATCAATGGACACTTGGGTTGCGCTCACTTTTTGGCTCTTGTGCATAGTGCTGCTAATGAACATGGGTGTACAGAGATCTTGTAAGGCCAGGATTTCAATTCCTTTGAGTATATACTGAGGAGGACTGCTGAACCCTGCAGTAATTGTCTATGTAGTAGTGTGAAGAACTACGCTCCTGTTTTCCATGGAGGCTGCAAGGAACCATTTTGCATTCCCACCATCAGAGCCCAAGAGTTCCAGTTTTTCCACATCCTCACCAGTACTTATTTTCTGTTTGTTTGTTTGTTTGTTTGTTCAGTTCAGTCACTCAGTCGTGTCCAACTCTTTGCGACCCCATGGACTGCAGCACACCAGGCTTCCCCGTCCATCACCAACTCCTGGAACTTGCTCAAACTCATGTGCATCAAGTCAGTGATGCCATCCAACCCTCTCATCCTCTGTCGTCCGCTTCTCCTCCCCCGTTCAATATTTCCCAGCATCAGGGTCTTTTCCAATGAATCAGTTCTCTGCATCTGGTGGCCCAAGTATTGGAGTGTCAGCTTCAGCATCAGACCTTCCAATGTGTATTCAGGACTGATTTCTTTTAGAATTGACTAAAGTTTTTTGTTTTTGTTTTTTAAATAAAAGTAGCCATCTAAATCGGAGAAGGCGATGGCACCCCACTCCAGTACTCTTGCTTGGAAAATCCCATGGATGGAGGAGGCTGGTAGGCTGCAGTCCATGGGGTCTCAAAGAGTCGGGCATGACTGAGCAACTTCACTTTCACTTTTCACTTTCATGCATTGGAGAAGGAAATGGCAACCCACTCCAATGTTTTTGCCTGGAGACTCCCAGGGAAGAGGGAGCCTGGTGGGCTGCCGTCTATGGGGTCGCACAGAGTTGAACATGACTGAAGTGACTTAGCAGCAGCAGCAGCAGCAGCCGCCATCTAAATGGGTGTGTGGTATGTGCAGAGCTGTATTTGTCTCCATTTTGTAAATGAAGGAAACTGAGGCAGAGAGAGACAAAATAACCTGCCCAAGGTTACATACTTATTATGAAACAGTAGAATTGGAATTCACACCCAAATGGTGCAATTCCAGAATCCACACTGCTTTCCAGACCTTTTAAAGCTGAGAGCAACCACCCTTTAATAAACATCTATTATGTGTCAGGCACTGCAGTAAGCAGTTTACATGAATTGTTTCATCTAATAAGGATGAAACTGGTTTGTTTTTTTTTTTTTTTTTTTGCTTTTCTAACAAGGAATACAGAAAGATGAGTACATTATCCAGAGTTACTTAGCTAGTAAATAACAGAGCTGGGATTTGAATCAAAGTCCCTGAACCCAGGTCATGAGTAGTTAATCTCTCTCCCATATTTGGTTTTAGACAAATGATCATTCCTTTAGGTTCTTTCTCTTTCTTTGTGCCCTCAGCAGAGATACTCCCCCCTCCCTATAGGTAATCAAAGTCCTTCAAATTGGATTTCATAGTGATAGGGATCTTTCCCCTGTCTCAGGGAGGCTTATGCTGGCATTTGAGTGCAATTCCTCAAGGCTTTCCGATGAGCTAAGTGCGTTGAAACATGCACATCTAATGTAACATTCCTTCCCAGGTACAGTAAGTTGGCAGGATTCAACCTTTCATAGAAGGGCTGTGACTCTCAAAAAAGCCTCTCATTTACCACATATCCCTTCCCAGTTACCTTGTTGTTGATTAAAAATGTTTTCTTCCACTGGGCAATGCTAAAAACAGTTTCTCTTGCTGACCCTTTCCTCACCCTCTTATCATGTCTTCAAAATAGGTGAGCCAGTTTTATTTCCTTCACTCTTTGGTGTGCACCAAAGACTAATATCTTGCTGTCCTTCAGGAATTCGGCTAAATCTCGCTAAGTGTCAGTGACTTACATATGCCAAACATCAGCCCCAAAGAAATAGGAAATGCCATTCAGAATAATGGGCTGTATGCATGGTTGAGTGGTTATGAGCACAGGCTTTGACATTTACTCAGCCTAAGTTCGAATCTACTCAACCACTTAAACAGATGTTTTACTTTGGATGAGCTGTTTTAAACTCACCAGGCAACAGTTTCTTCATCTGGAAAGCATGGGTTAAGAAGCTTCGGTGTCATAGGGTTTTAAAAGGATACAAGAAATCATATTCATGTGAACAATAGTGTAGTATTTGGCCCGCTGTGAGCTCGCTATAAATACTAGTTGTTTTATTAAATCTCACCAATGAAAGAATAGCACTCCAAGGGTGGAGCTTAATGCTGCTTGCCATTCCCAGCATAGAAGTTTACACATAGGAGATGATCGAGAAATCTTTTTGGATAATCATTGCTCTTTCTTTGGATGGGATAGCCATGATCTTTTCAACACGTTATCTTCAAAATCACAAGTTTCAAGATGAAGGATCAGGAAGGAGGAGGGGAAGGAGGGCAGAAAGGGTAAAGGAAGCAGGCATGGGAGACAGACACACAGAGGAATTTCAGAAGTCATCCTCCTGTGAGATCCAATCTTGAACAGTGCCCACACTTCACGCCAAAATAAGTTGGCTAGCATCTCTGTGTGAAGAGATGGATTGTTGAGCAAGGCTCTGCATGTCTAAATGGTTTCAGCATCTTGCCCACCTGAGACGTTGTCCTGACTCTTCTCACCAGTGATTATTCTGCTTTTCCACACCCACACTTGAGGAAATTTCTCCTCTCTAGCACATCCTAGGCCAAATCATCTCCATTTCTATCTCTGAATGCAGTCAGACCTGGAAACATGTTGCTTATAATTGGAATGTTGTAGGATTGTACTAGAAAGCCTGCCCAAAACTTACATCACAGCTGGAATTTGAACTCTTATTTCTTTGTTTATCTAGAACTGAGCTGCCCAGGGTAGTAGCTATGATACACAGGAAACTATTTAACTTTTAAATTAATTAGAATTAAATGAAATTTAAAATTCACTCTCATTAGCCCTATTGTCAGTGCTCAACAACCTTATGTGACCAGTGACTGTTTTATTAAAGTGAAAGTGTTAGTCATGCCTGACTCTTTGCGACCCCATGGACTGTAACCTGTCAGGCTTCTTAGTCCATTGGATTCTCCGGGCAAGAATACTGGAATGCATTGCCTTGCCCTCCTCCAGGGGATCTTCCCGACCCAGGGATCAAACCTGGGTGTCCTGCATTGCAGGCAGAGTCTTAACCACTGAGCCACCAGGGACAATATCACAGAAAGTTCTATTGGACAGTATTGCTCTACAGCACAACCTCAGGCATCACGGAGTGAACGATTCCCATGAAAAACAGTTTTCATAGTTAGATGACGCGTAGGAGAGCTGCTATTCTCAGGCATACTCCGGTGATTTTAAAACATGTCATAGCCCTTTCGACCACCAAAATGTGGAATCTCATTCTCCTTGTCTTGGGTATGAGCTCTTAGTGACTTGCTTCTATTGAACAGAATGAGATGGAAGTGAAACTAGGACTTCTGAGGTTGTGTTAGAAAAGATGATAGACCTTCTTCTTGGTTTTTTTCTCTCTTGA
This sequence comes from Bos mutus, assembly GCF_027580195.1. Taxonomy (NCBI): domain Eukaryota; kingdom Metazoa; phylum Chordata; class Mammalia; order Artiodactyla; family Bovidae; genus Bos; species Bos mutus. The sequence continues at coordinate 28,310,360 of NC_091638.1, forward strand.
AACGATCAGCTCTGGAATCCAAGCTGTGAGGAAGCCCAGGCCTCATGAAAAGACCACATGAAGATGTTCTGACTGACAGCTCTCACCACAGCCAGCTGACCATTAAACTCAAGTCGGGAGTTTTCTGAAGACTCCAGGCTTTGAGTCACCCCGATCACTAGGTGGAGCAGAGAAAAGATGTTCCTGTTATACCCTGCCTACATTGCGGATTTGGGAGCCAAATGGATTTGCTGTTTTAAGCCACTTTATTTGGGGTGGTTCCTTGTAGATAAACAGATCATTGGAACATACACATTCTCAGAAAACGACAGGTTTTTAATGAAGTGTCTTTAGTGAATTATCTTCAGTGAAGTTCAGGCCATGATGAAAAACTGTCAGAGAAAGAACAAAGATCTTTCTCCTCAGTACCTAATTGAAACATTGGTGGTGAGAACTTGAGACAAATAGAGAAGGGAGATTATAATGCGCTTTTAGAAATGGCAACATCCCCACCATCCAGTTGCACAAATACCACCTTCCTCCAGCCCCGCTCTCAATGGTTAAATAATGAGAGAGCTTTTTTTGTGCTGACTTCTCTCCATGTCAGAAGTTCTGATTCACTGGCAGCTCAACACTTTTATATGGGGGTTATAGTCTGGTGGGGAGAGGATGTGTCTGGATACTGTATCTGCCTAGAGCCCTTGATGCTTTTAATAATGTAGTTGTTTAATCACTAGTCATGTCGAACACTTTGCAACGCCATGGACTGCAGCATGCCAGGCTTTCCTGTAATAATTAATAGTTAAAATGGCAAAGATTGATAAAATTCTTTTATTCTTAATTCACATCAAATTAGAAAGTGGTCATTGTCCATACAAAATTATTTTTCCTTATCTGCTTTAGTTTCGGTGAGAGTTAGATTTCCCCAAAGGCAGCCCCTAAGAGAAAGACTTCTGTGCAGGCAGCTTATTTGGGAGTGTCAGATGGACAGACAAATAAAAGGAATGATTGAGACCCGATACACAGATGCGATTTTAAGTTGACAAGTGCTTGGGGAGACTGAAGGCTTAATGCCATGGGATTTTCAGAGGAGTTAGATGAAATGCTTCTCAGGTCCATCTACCCCAGAGAAGTGAAGGAGGAATGTTTACCGCTGGCTCCTATTTTCTGTGGATCAGTCGTTGTTCCACAGACTGTGTCTGAACGAGTGCCAAGTGGATTCCTAGGGGCATCCCGCACTGTATACCATCAGAGGAACCCCAGAGCAGGAAGCAGGAGACATGCAGGGCAGTGGAATCTTGCAGTAAAGCACCATCAGTTTCACCTGCACGAAGCTGGCTGAAGGATGAGTGGAACCAGTTATCTCAGATCGGCTAGAATAAGAGGTGACGATAAGAACAGATAAGAGGTGCTGAGGTGGTACCCAAGGTGTGTCTGATACGGTGTCCCCTTTGATCCACTCGGCTGTGCTTTTGCTCTCTTCATCCAAACAGTTACATAGTGTGTTTCATGTGGCAGCCACCACAACCTGTGCAAAGACTTAATGCAAGGGCATTCGTGAACCAGGCCATGTGACTGCAGCCAGCCCTGAGACTCTTACTGATACTCAGCAGATCTCTCTAGCACCTCTGTGGTCTTCCTCTCAAAAACCTAAAACTCCAATAATCACAAAAAAGTACCAAGCAAATCCCAACTGAGGGACATTGTACCAAATACCTAACCAGTTCAGTTCAGTTCAGTTGCTCAGTAGTGTCTGACTCTTTGTGACCCCATGAATCGCAGCACGCCAGGCCTCCCTGTCCATCACCAACTCCAGGAGTTCACTGAGACTCACGTCCATCAAGTCAGTGATGCCATCCAGCCATCTCATCCTCTGTCGTCCCCTTCTCCTCCTGCCCCCAATCCCTCCCAGCATCAGAGTCTTTTCCAATGAGTCAACTCTTCACATGAGGTGGCCAAAGTACTGGAGTTTCAGCTTTAGCATCATTCCTTCCAAAGAAATCCCAGGGCTGATCTCCTTCAGAATGGACTTCTCCTTGCAGTCCAAGGGACTCTCAAGAGTCTTCTCCAACACCACAGTTCAAAAGCATCAATTCTTCAGCGCTCAGCCTTCTTCACAGTCCAACTCTCACATCCATACATGACCACAGGAAAAACCATAGCCTTGACTAGACGGACCTTTGTTGGCAAAGTAATGTCTCTGCTTTTGAATATGCTATCTAGGTTGGTCATAACTTTCCTTCCAAGGAGAAGCATCTTTTAATTTCATGGCTGCAGTCATCATCTGCAGTGATTTTGGAGCCCAGAAAAATAAAGTCTGCCACTGTTTCCACTGTTTCCCCATCTATTTCCCATGAAGTGGTGGGACTGGATGCCATGATCTTCGTTTTCTGAATGTTGAGCTTTAAGCCAACTTTTTCACTCTCCACTTTCACCTTCATCAAGAGGCTTTTGAGTTCCTCTTCACTTTCTGCCATAAGGGTGGTGTCATGTGCATATCTGAGGTTATTGATATTTCTCCTGGCAATCTTGATTCCAGCTTGTGTTTCTTCCAGCCCAGCATTTCTCATGATGTACTCTGCATAGAAGTTAAATAAGCACATGTATACCTGTGGCAGATTCATTTTGATATACGGCAAAACCAGTACAATATTGTAAAGTTAAAAATAAAATAAATAAAAATGAAAAAAGATGTAACTGGCAATAGATAAATCATTATATTCATGTTATGCTATCTAAATATTAAGCATTGACACTAATAAATACAAATAGTATGTTTCAAAAAAAAAAGTTAAATAAGCAGGGTGACAATATACAGCCTTGACACACTCCTTTTCCTATTTGGAACCAGTCTGTTGTTCCATGTCCAGTTCTAACTGTTGCTTCCTGACCTGCATACAAGTTTTTCAAGAGGCAGGTCAGGTGGTCTGGTATTCCCATCTCTTTCAGAATTTTCCACAGTTTATTGTGATCCACACAGTCAAAGGCTTTGGCATAGTCAATAAAGCAGAAATAGATGTTTTTCTGGAACTCTCTTGCTTTGTCCATGATCCAGCGGATGTTGGCAATTTAATCTCTGGTTCCTATGCCTTTTCTAAAACCAGCTTGAACATCAGGAAGTTCACGGTTCACATATTGCTGAAGCCTGGCTTGGAGAATTGTGAGCATTACTTTTCTAGCGTGTGAGATGAGTGCAGTTGTGCGGTAGTTTGAGCATTCTTTGGCATTGCCTTTCTTTGGGATTGGAATGAAAACGGACTTTTTCCAGTCCTGTGGCCACTGCTGAGTTTTCCAAATTTGCTGGCATATTGAGTGCAGCACTTTCACAGCATCATCTTTCAGGATTTGGAGTAGCTCAACTGGAATTCCATCACCTCCACTAGCTTTGTTTGTAGTGATGCTTTCTCAGGCCCACTTGACTTGGTCCTCAAAACTAGGGCTTCCCAGGTGGCTCAGTGGTAGAGAATCCTCCTGCCAATGCAGGAGACACAGGAGAGGTGGGTTCCACCCCTGGGTCAGAAAGATCCCCTGGAGAAGAAAATGGCAGCCTCCTCTAGTGTTCTTGCCTGGGAAATCCCATGGACAGAGGAGCCGGGCTCCAGTCCATGGGGAGAGGAGTGGGCTGCAGTCCATGGGGTCACTAAGAGTTGGACACGACTGAGCGAGTGAGCACACACTCAGTCCTCAAAACTGTCAAGCTCATGAAAAACAAGGAAAGGCAGAAACACTGACACAATGCGGAGGAGGCTAAGGAGACAGAATGATTGAACGTAATCTGTTATCCTGAAATGGAAAAAAGAACATTAGGGTTAAAAAAAAAAAAAAGCAAGCTAAGGAAATTTGAATAAAGTATGGAGTTCATAATGTATCAGTATCAGTTCATTAAATGTGTCAAATATACCATATTTATGTGAGAGGTAATAGAAACTGAGTGGGAGGTATATACGAATTCTCTGTTCTGTGTTCATGGTTTTTTTTTTGTTTTTATAAATCTAATAGCTGTGCTTAAATAACTAATCTTGTTCAAAAAAGTCCATTTGGTAACAAAGAACATCACAGGTGACCCATTGAGTAGAAGCAGCACAGAATGGGGTAAGGTGAGGGGGAAGCATGGGACTCTGAAGACCCTGCGCGGCTGTGACTTCTTTTACTTCCTTGGCTGTAGGACTCAACTTCTTAGCATCTCAATTTTCCTCATTTCTTATAATAATTGTGATTATCATTTTAATAAAATGTATATGATTGGGAGCCCCATCGTGCATATCATCGTATCCCTAGTGCCAATAACAATAGAAGCACTTTATGTATACGCAATAATTGTTTGTGGAGTTGAAATGATGGAAGGAAGGAAGGGAGAAAGGCAGGGAAGGAGGGAGCACAAAAGAAAGGTAGAGAGGGAGGGAGGAAGAAAGGGTACCGACTCCGTCAGGCTCAGCATTCCGCGCTTTCCATCTTTGACTTTCAATAACACACTCAGTAATGCATGATGTGTGTTCTTTCGTATGTGACAGCTGGGACCCTATGCTTTGGAGAAGCTCTATTTCTTGCCCATACGCAACCAAAAAATGACCCAGGCAAGATTTAAACCAAGCTGTCTGACCCTAGACCACATACACTGACCCCGGACTCTCCTGGGTGCTTAAATTCCTAAAGGAACAAGGGTTTGGAAGGAATTTGCTCTTTCCCACACCTCCCGTGTTGCATCGCCTCTGTGCCCTAATGGAGTCACACTGGATTATTTCTAAAGTCCCTTGTGTGATGCCAATTACAGGACTCAATAGAAGGGACTCTGGTCCTCCAAGACTCTCCCTGGCCCAGTTCTGTTTCTTTTTGCTCGCCACCCCAACTATTTATCTCCATTTGAACTTCGCTTGGATAAAAGCACCCCATCCATAATTTTTCCTTTCTCTGGATCCTGCACAGAAGACAGAGACAGAGATAAACGCGTGACCTCCACATCCATTTTTATGACAACAATATCTTGTCCTGACACACACAGGCCTGGGACTACTCAGCAGGTTCCTCTGAAAAGAATAATAGGGTGGGGGGCAGGGGTGGAAGGCAACAGAAGAGACCTTTCCCTTTAAACACCAGGAGGATAAAAGGCAGCTCAACCCAGATAGCATCAGACACCACAGGACAGCCCAAGTAAGGTCTCTGCATGGAAGTTCCCGGTCTGTGTTGTTGTTTTACCCCTAAGTTCAGACCTAATTGTAAGATAATGATTTAGAGTCAGATAAAACTCAGGGAGAATGTCAGATTGTGGAGGAGAAAGCTTTTATTCAAATGAAACTTCTTTGATGGTAGAAAAAATAGGGCAGATGTCAATGGCTGTTTTACAGCAATCATCTAATTGCTAAATTCCTCCTTAGGCACAGCACAGTTTTTCTTTTTTGAAAGAGAAAAGAGCAAAGACGACTTCTTTTCAGTAAAGATTCCAAACCAGTCATTGCTTGTGTTTTGAAACCAGCTGACGTTTTAGTTAAAAAAAAAAAAAAAAATTAGGCTTCCCATATATGACTCAAGATAAAAGCTTGCATCTTGCCCTGTGTTGTCTGTGAAACAACTGAAAAAATTTTTAATGTTTTTTAAGTTTTTAGAATGATTGTGAGCTCCACAGATTTCTGCTTGAGTAATAAAACTGGGGGAGATGTTTGCAAGTCATAATGTTCCATAAATGGTTCCAAATTTATGGTTGTGCTATAAACTATATTAGGCGATCCAAAAGCGAGTTTGTTGCTTTCACCGGTGCTTTCAGAGTCTATAAATTAGAGTTAAGCCTGTAAACAGCAAGTGAGCAGTCATGAAATCACCCCGGGACAAGGTGCACACACTGACTGCTCAGAACATTCTGTGTCTCTGGGCTCCCAGGCATTACTAGATAAATCATCCGTGGACTGGAGGCAAGGTGCCCCTCCTCAAGAGGCACCAGCAGACAAATTGACTCTGATGTCACATTCCTACCGACTAGAACGAGGATGACTAAGGTGATCCTTATGGTGGAGAAGGTCTGTCATGTCAAAAAGGCATCTTCCTCAAGGGAAACTTTTTTTTTCCCTGAATGCTGCTTTTCACAAGGCCCAAAGCAGCCTGGCAGAAATCACTATAGAATAATAATAATAGATATGAATATATTATCATCATTTATTTATTGAAATCTTACAGACACTATATGGAGAAACTGAGTCTCAGAGAGCCTGACTACTAGGGTTGCCTGGTCCCAGATAAATGTCTTAGTCTTTCTACGTCCAAGGCCAAACTGTCAGCCACTCAAAAGGGTGTTGTTTGTAGACAAAGCACGATCCTTTTGCGCCTAAGCAGATAGTGAAATGTCTTGAGTCAGCCTGTGTGTGTTTTATCACTCGCCGTGGATCCAGTTTAGCCACAGTAAGGCGATGACGACCATGACGAAGCAGAGAAGGCATTGTCACCTTTACTGGGTGATTACCATGTCCAGAGTCCTGTGCTGGGTGTGATGTGTGCAGAATTCATTATGTCCTTATGAAAGCTGTCAGAAGGAGACTCCACTAGCCCTGTTGTACAGATGAAAAAACTGAGGCTCAGAGAGGCAAAGAAATGCTTCCTGAGTCACATGACTAATAAGTGGCCGAACTATGACTTAACACCATATCGGACTATGAGCTGTGTCCTCGTTCTATAGCACCAGGCTTTCAGCACCATCTTTGCGGAAATGATAGGATGTGAAGCTTAAACAGGTATATTATGATTCAGTTATTATTAGGAAACCTAAGTCTTCCATTAACTCTTTAACAACTTTGCTTGTCAAATTGGACCAGAGCCCAGATGGTCTGGCCAAACCCTTCACCATCCTGACCACCTGTTCTTCTTCCTCCCTTAATGACAAGAGAACTCTCTCAGTCCACATCATGGTCATATTTACACTTTTTAGTGTGAACCCATTGTCCTGGTGTTTGTTTTGTTTTGAATGGGAATTAAACACAAATCTCACTTTTCAAATAACCTGTGAAATGAGACCCTGAGGTCTTCCTGGAAATCATCTTTCCACTTTCTGAATCCCACCCTCTTTCTCCAGGGCTTTGTTCATGTGTTCCCCTCATCAGAGAGGAGTTACTTATCCACACGCTTAAAAGAGACCCCCTCCCCCACCCAGAACTCACATCTAATGTGTGCAGATCTAACCACTGTCTATCCCCACCATCACCTTGAGTCATCCTTGTTCATAGCACACAGCACAGTTGTTTTGTTCCCTTCTGTATCTCCCATGCCTTATATGGGTCTCTTCTTAGCAGAATTTGATAAGTGTTTGTTGAATTCATTAATTAACAACCATAACATCAGCTTCAACCCCAGCAGCCTCAGTGCTCCCATTTTTCCCCCATTTCTCCTTTGTCTTTGGGAAAACACACCACTTACGTGGAATTCCTCACAGACAGATGCGTCCATCTTAGTTAAAGAGAGAAATCGTTAGATCTCACATTTAGTGGAGCTTCCCAGCTGGTGCTAGTGGTAAAGAACCTGCCTGCCAATGCAGGAGACATAAGAGATGCAGGTTCGATCCCTGGGTCAGGAAGATTCCCTGGGTCAGGAAGATTCCCTGGAGGAGGGCATGGTAAATCCACTGCAGTATTCTTGCCTGGAGAATCCCATGGACAGGGGAGCCTGGCAGGTTACAGTCCATAACTTCGGAAAGAGTTGGATATGACTGAAATGACCTAGTACGCATGCACACACATTTAGTGAACATCTCTGCATGTGGTATGTATTAAGTCCTTGACCTTCAAAATCTTGTTAATTCTCAGAACAGTGCTATGAGGTATTTAATTTTAATTGTCCCATTTTAATGGTGAGAAAATGGAGATTTAAAAAGAAACACTTTGTGCAAGACTTCAACATATAAAGTGAAAAGCCAGAATTTGTCCCAAGCATGCTGACCTCAGAGTTACCTTCTTCCCCTTCTACATCCCACCTTCATCCCTGGTGCACTGAACACGTTTCTCAGAGTTTGGGCAGGAGGGCAGGTTCTTTCCTCTTTTTAACCTCTCGATATGGTTTGTTTTTTGTTTTTAAGGAAGACAAATTGTAGACTAGTTTAACTGTGCTCACTTAGCAAAGTTACACTGCTAACATACAAGACGCACGGAAACCACAGTGAGCTCTGAGTACTGTTTACAAGGTGATAATAGAATTATTAAAAAGACAGCAGTAATGCATAATGAACTCCAGGTGGGGAGATGCAGCTACAAGACTCAAAAGAATGGCATGTTCTTCTACCCCCCGTCACTACCCTTCTGGGACCTCAGGCATGGCCACATTTGGCAGTAGTAATCTGAGGCCCCTGGTTGCTGAAATGATAAAGAGCTCTCCTCCTCCTGCTCCACACCTTGTGAGAGGCCCTGGCAGAGCTGATGGAACCTAACAAAGTAGTTCGTGGGACATGGGATGGGCCAAGGACTGGAAAATCAAAACCCAAACCTTGATTGTTGAGTTCAGAATCCCCGTACTTCTGTGTCAGTGTCACTTCATGAGCTGAACATGACACCGGTGTGCCATTTTGACTGCATTTCCGGATAAAGGAGGGTTTTTACTTCTGAGTCTCCACTTACACTCAGCCCTGTAGCCAAGCCCTGATGACCGAAGCTGATTCAGACTTTGGTCACACTCAATCCTTTTTCGTTGGGAAAATGCAAAGTGAACTAATCTTGTAAGCTTTGCCTTCATTGTGACTCATGCTTTTTAGAATTTTCTTTTGCTTTCCTTTAAAGCTGAATTCAGGGTCAGAGCCAGGTTGCCAATATGAGTGTGCAGGTTGCATTCTGCACAGTCCTCAGGGTCACCTTTCATGGAGACCACAGTGGGACTCAACAGCTCTGGTCATATTTTGGTGCCCTTTAAGCTTTGTGAAGTTTCACCTTTTTCCTTTGTAAATTGCAGGTAAAACCTACCTGATTGATTTCCCAAAGCTATTTGGGGATAATGAAATAATCTAGGGTAAACATCTCATGAATTGCAAAGTTCTTTAGAGAGTGTGTTAAGTGTGTGTTGGGGTGAGAAGTAGGGAATTCCCTACTTTATAATATATAATATCTTATGGAAAAACCTAAACAGACTTTTAGGCCAACCCAATATAACTGACCTTTTACAAGCAGAAGCCCACTGTTACAAATGGCACCATTACTTTATCCACAGATTCATGTCCTAAGACCCTCCAGCTGCTTCAAGGGAATATTTATTCAGACCACAAACAAACCTAAAAAATTGAAATTCTTATACCTCTGGGAAAAAAAAACAACTATGTTCTAGATAAAGTAAAATAGCATAAACTTGTTTTAAGTGGAGATCATTTAACCATGATATTAAAAGGCTAACTGAATTCCAAGGTGATCTTTGAGCAGGTAAATCCATACCCACATAATTGGGATCTCAAATTTTAATCAAGGAGATGCCTTTTTCAATCAGCTTTTTACAGTAAAATAAATGTTTTCACAGTACATTTGATGAAATGGATATACTAATCAAGAGAAAAGTGAAATAGCCAAGCAAATCAGACATTCCATCTTAGCCCAAGCAGGACCAGCCCAGAAGCAACAATAAAGTCCTGCCAGCAAACCTGATGTTATCACTAGGGAAATAGGAACTAGGAATTGCTTGAGCCATGTTTTGACTCTCCTTGTGGAAGAATTGCATGCTGTACCCAGGAAATGATTCTAATCCAAGGCTCTGGCCATCTGCATGGATTTTGAAAATCAAACTGCTCTAAAATTACATGAAGACAATCGAATTCTGGCTTGCCTTCATTTTGGATTTTCAATTAGTGAAAGAGTAGACAATTTCAGCTGCTTAGGGTTCTCTGCTCAATAAAAGCAATTCATAGTTACATTATTTTTTTAATTGATCTTCATTCATTAGCGCCAAATGAGAGAGATAATTGGCCTCTAATTACCCTGGCATCTGAGTAAGTAGTTGTATAATTTTCTATTTGGCTCCAAAGTATTCTCAATAATTAAGTCATGTCTCTCTTGCTATCTAATTTAAGAACCTGAAAGAAATAGTGGGAGGAAAAAAAAACAATCACAATCCTTATTGATATATAACTTCTTTCATATATGCAGCTTCATTTTCATTTTAATCAAAACTGAAGCATAATGTAAAGTTCATGGAGATGGGAGCAAGGAGTGAAGTCTACACAAGAAGTCTCCTCCGTTGTTTATTGGAGATGGAAATTTATTCCTAAGATGGACAGAAAAACAAATACCATCCCACGACATGCCTGGGTGTTTTTGTTTTGATTAACATCAATTTGATGGCTGTCCAATCCCTTCAGAAACCTAGATAAAGATGTATCACTAATTATGATAGCTATTGGCTTATATTTATAGAACCCTTTACAGTTTTCAAAACACTTTAAAATATATTATCTCATAGGAACCAGAGAGGAAGCATAGATTCTTGCGTAAGATGCCAGCCCTGGGCTGGGACTACCTGGGTGCCAATCTCAAGTTCATTTAATTCCTAGCTTAATACAGCATTGTGCAAATTAGCTCATCTCTCGGTAGCTCATTTTCCTCATCTGTAAATTTAAGATGATAATCAAATTACCCTATCTTCCTCATAGGGTAGCTATGAGGGCCACATTAGTGTACATTTGTAAAAAACTTAGAACACTGGTGTGTAGCAAGCAGACCATAAATGTTCACTAATGCATGAGGGTTTCAAAAAAATTATAAATCCAAATAATGGGATATAGACCAGGAATTGGCCAACTGTGACCCAGGGATCTAACGTGGTCCACTGTCTACTTTTGTATGGCTCACAAGCTAAGAATAGTTTTACAGTTTTTGGAAAAAAAGCTAATTAGCAACATGTGAAAAGGGTATCAAATTCAGATTTCAGTATCCAAAATAGGGTTTTATTGGCATAGGGCCACACCCATCAGTTATGTATTGTCTATGGCCACACTCAATGTAGCATTTTCTAAGCACTGTCTGTGCAGAGTTAAATAGTGGTGACAGTGACCATATGTCCTGCAAAGCCAATAACGTTTGTTGCCTGGCCCTTTACAGAAAAAGTTTTCTAGCCACTGGTATAAATGGTAAAGTAAGTTACAAGATCAGGACCTCCAAAATAGCACAATTAAGGAGGAAGGGAAAAGAAATCAACTTCCTGTAATCAGTATCAGCATCAGTTCAGTCTCTCAGTCGTGTCCGACTCTTTGTGACCCCATGGACTGAAGCACACCAGGCTTCCCTGTCCATCTGCGACTCCTGGAGCTTGTTCAAACTCATGTCCATTGAGTCAGTGATGCCATCCAACCATCTCATCCTCTGTCACCCCCTTCTCCTCCTGCCTTCAATCTTTCCCAGCACCAGGGTCTTTTCCAATGAGTCAGTTCTTCGCATCAGGTGGCCAAAGGATTGGAAGAAGGAATTAGAATAGTACGTACTTTGGAGCCAATCAGACATAGTTGGAATCCTAACTCCAAACACATACATCTCTGTCACCTTGGACGAGTCACTTGAACAGGTTCCCACTTGCTTTTCATGATGGTAACCTGGGCCTGCCTAAGGCGAGGGAGACAGAATTTACCTGGATGTTCCTACCAGCATGGCTTCCACCTAAGCCTGCAGCAATTCCCCCACTGGGGTGTGACATGGGCTTGTGGTTTCAGCTGTGGTTTATCTCCAAGGGTGTCATCAAGACCAGGAACAAGTCAAGAGGGATGTAGGAAGTTAATGTGTCCTGTGAGGTCTGGGGCACCAGTGGGACTCCCAAGTCTACTGAGCAGCAGGCTACCAGAAATGAGGACTTGGGATAGAACTGTGTCCTGGAAGACCCAGAGAAATTATTGTTGGTTCACATCACTGAGGCTGAGATGAAGAACACAGAGGGAGGGAAAATTAGAAACTCAGAAAACAGAACTGGGGCAGCCTGGTTGTCCACACAAAGACCAGGCTAATCATTCCTGCTGCCAGAATGTATGAGGCTACATGCTCCTCCAGCCGATTTAGTCACTAAACCCTGTGTGTTAGGGGTTCTGGGTAGCGGAAACCTACTCAAGCTAGTTTCAGTTCAAAAGGAGGATATACTGTAGTCCGCCAGGGTCCTCTGTCTATGAGATTCTCTAAGCAAGAATCCTGGAGTGGGTGGCCATTTCCTTCTCCAGGGGATCTTCCCCATGCAGGGATCCAAATTGCTTCTCTTGTGTCTCCTTCATTGGCAGGCAGATTCTTTACCACTGGACCAGCTGGGAAGCACCTTACTATAAGGATGCAAGGTCATTTCAGAGAATTCAGGGATAAGAAGGAGCCAGATCCTACCATGGACTCTCTTGGGAGGCTGATGGGGTCCAATAACTAGAATGCCTCTTCATTTCCTAGGTTCTGAACCAATTGAGGATTAAGGCCAAATGGGAGACCAACTCTCAATTTTTGCTCATTCCAATATCCAGGCACCTAAGGCAGTGTTGAGTCCATGGCAGGTGCTCAGGGCATATTCATTGAATTTGAATACGTGAATGACAGTTTTATCAGTCCAGGCAAGAAGTTCTTTTTACAGTAAGAGAATAAGGCCCAAATGATTGAATATCAAGAACTGATGGCAAGAGACGAGCATAAATAAAACTCTCTGCCCACTCTACCACACTTTGATTTCGTAGCAGGCATCACGGTTTTTAATAATATAATTATTATTTGATGAATGTCTCGTGAGATTATAGACTTCACAAGGGTAGATGTTGTGTCTGTTTTGATCGTTGTCTAGCACGGGGTCAATGAACATTTTCTGGAAAGAGGAAAAGGGTAAATGTCCTCATCGCTGCAGGACATATGGAGTCTGTCACAACTACTCAGCATTGCTATTGTCACACAGAAATAGTTACAGGCCATATGCATTGAATGGGCACGGTTGTGTCCCAGTAAAACTTTGCTTGTGATGACGGGAGACAGGACGTATTTGTTTCATGGGCGACAATTTGCTGACCCCTGATCTAACAGAGAGTTAGAGTTCAGTAAATGCTAAATGAATGAATATTCTGCATCAGCTTCATGTCGGCTCGAGATGATCTCATGCTGTCTGTGCCCTACAGACCTCAGTGATGTCATTCCCTCTGACTTAGGCTAAAAATTCCATCAGGCTTTGTTCCCTTGATTTGGTGGTCAGTTAAAAGGCAGTCAGAGGAGAAGAGAACAGACAAGACTGAAAAAAAAAATTATTTTTTTTCTTTTTTTAAAGAAAAGGAGAGTTGAGGGTTCAAGTTTTAGATCTAGCACTGAAGCAAAACCAATTTCTCTGAATGATTATGGCCCAAGTATGAGAAAGTTACCTAAGTAATTTTATAAGAAGACCACTTGGACTTTGAGGTCCCAAAGGCCTGAGCTTTAAGTCCCTCTTCTGTCGCTCCCTGACTGTGTGATATGGAGCCAGTGACTTCTTACAACTCAGCCTCCATTTCCTGATCTGTAAAATGGATATCATCAGAGACATCTCCCTTGCAATGCAGTTATAAGGATGAGATAGTGTGTGTAAATACTGAGCTTTGTGTATGATATGGAAAAAATACAGGCTCAGCAAATACTATCTTTTTTGCTTTGACTCAGTTCTGAAACTTTCTCAGAAACTAAATTTGTCCTTCTCCCAAAGCACTGCAAATAGCCATTTGGCCCCCACCAGCTTTCATGAAAAATTCAAGACCTTTTCACAATGTACACATTTCCTTTGACATCACGACACAATGCAGAACATGTGTGTCATTACAAAGGCGAAAACAAGGCTTTGTGGCATAAATTATTGATATGTTTTGGAGCATATGCAAAACGAGACATGGGGGAGGGAAATAAAGTGAATTAAAGAGATGAATTTGAGAGAAACTCAATTCACAGGCACAATTAAATCCCTATGAAATAATCCTAGCCAAATAACAGTAATTTAAACAGGCTGACTATAAATTAGAGAAAATTGAGTTCACTGAAGTTGTTTATTGGCAAGTCTGGTGTGGTTATTCTGAAGCCATATACCTCATGTTACCCTCAGCGAACAACTGGCCTTATCTTTAATGTGAAAATAATGTTGATGTCATTCAACATACCTTCCTGGAGAACAGTAAGACTATTCGCCTTATGGGGGTTTTGTAGATGCAAGCCAAATAAATTCTAAGAAAACATCGTTTGGTTAACCTCCCTTCCCTGCAATGACACGCACACACATACACACACTCACTCACTCATGTTTTACCTATGTAACAATTTATTTTGTTTCTCTAGAGTGTCTGAAGCTATATGCTAAGTCATTTCAGTCGTGTCCGACTCTGTGCGACCCCATAGACGGCAGCCCACCAGGCTTCCCGTCCCTGGGATTATCCAGGCAAGAACACGAGTTGGTTGCCATTTCCTTCTCCAGTGCATGAAAGCAAAAAGTGAAAGTGAAGTTGCTCAGTCCTGTCCGACTTAGCGACCCCGTGGACTGCAGCCCACCAGGCTCCTCCATCCATGGGATTTTCCAGGCAAGAGTACTGGAGTGGGGTGTCATTGCCTTCTCCAGTCTGAAGCTATAGGGTTTCTCAGTTAACATTGGTTCCTGTGAGAAGCATGATACCTAATCCCTATGAGTGCCCTCACATGGCCCTTGCACATGTCCTCACAGTTGTATATTTCATCTCTCCTTAATAAGTTTCGAGCTTGATTCATAGAGAGACTGCTTCTCTGTAAGTAGACTTTTCCTAAAAGTTGAGCACAGGTGAGTTTTACCAAAATAAATGGGTTTCCAAATAAACACAGAATAACTAGTTTTTCCATATTTGGAACATCATTCATCTTAGTTTTCTTTTACTTTTTTCCTATTTCCCATCCTTCTTAGAATCTGAGTGACAACACAGTGAGAGGGTCCTATAATTTCTCAACCTGAAACCTCAAGAAACTGGGTTGCTTCCAAAGAGATGGGGTGTAAGAAATGGCAAAAGAAAGCTAGGTCTCTTTTTTTTCTTCCTTTCATCCTAACTGCTCAAAACTCTCATACGAAGAGCCAGCCTCACAACTCCTTTGATGCGTGTCAAGCTCCATGCTGACTTTGGATACATTTTGAAACTGTGGACTTCCTATGTACAACAAGCCTTTGACTAAGGAACTGATTGTCTTTCCATTGACTCTTATTGATAAGACTGTCTTGCCACCAGAAACAGGACCTCCAACTCAAATCCCTGATGAGAGTGCCAATAGAATATAAATTAACTGAAAAAGATCAAGTATTTCCACACAAGTATTCTTGACTTCAACAAAGAAATATACTCTTTCCCATCTTTCTTGAAAGATGTGGTCATCTGTATTTTGTTTTCCCATTTCTGAGTCATGGATATAGAGAGATTGCTTCACTGTGCCATAACGCACTTGCGCAAGCTCAGTGGCAAATGGCCCCTTGCGCTTTGGTGTGGGGAAGACAATGGCGCCTGGCAGGCTCCGTGGTGAGCCGGAGAATGGAGCGGCCTCACCCAGAGGAGGCAGAGGCTGCTCAGCAACATGGTAAACAAGGAAACAGGAAGGTTTGCTCCTTAGAACAGTACCTGGCACTGAGCAGTAATTAAACAAATATTAGTTATTATGATTATTATTGTTATCTCTGTCATTGGTTTGAAATGGGTGGAGTTGGAGATGACAATTAGTGTTGAGTTGGGTCAACAGTCAGGGATGGAATTGGATTACAGAACCAGTGTACTCAGTTTTTCCATTCTTGTCCCCAGTTTTTCCTCCTCCTATTCCTTCTCCTGTTTTCTTCCCTTAGGAATAGGCCTCTCCCTCCATTTGCTAAATCCCCCACTTGCTTTCAGGCTCAACTGAAGGTCCTGCCTCTGATCCTTCCCTCCCTCAATTAGTACCCTTTCTTAGGATACCATACTCTCCTATGCATCCTTGATTGTAAGGCATAAAATTTCTTCTACATTGTACTGTCCTCTAGGGCAAGATAGATATCCTGTTCATGATTATATTCCCCAAAACATCTAGCATAGTATGTACTCAATATTTACTTATCAAATAGAATTAATTAAAAGTGACAACTCAGTTTTGGGAAGTGAAAACCAAGTGTCACATTTAAGTAGTATAATATACTCTTCTTTGTGCGTGGACCAAATCAGACGACACAGAATTGGCTATGGGGAGGCCAGCCTGGAGCTCACTAGTATAGGAGTCTGTGCAAGGTGAAGGATGGTGCATGCAACAGTGGTATAATGGAAAACTGCAGAAAGGTAAGGCCAACTTTAGAAATAATTAGTTTGAAGAGCATTGATAATATTGGTGTCCAAGTTTTATTCTATTAAATTGGTATAAAGAATTCTTCTTCACAAATCTCCTTGCTTCAGAAAGTTGTTCTCAGTCTCTCCAATGATTTGGTCTATAGTATGTCAGAATAGGACTTCCCTGGTGGCTCGGACAGTAAAGCGTCTGTCTACAATGCAGGAGACCTGGGTTGGGGAGATTCCCTGGAGAAGGAAATGGCAACCCATTCCAGTACTCTTGCCTAGAAAATCCCATGGACGGAGGAGCCTGGTGTAGGTTACTGTCCATGGGGTTGCAGAGAGTTGGACACGAATGTCAGAAAAGGAGCTGCAGTGTTTTTCTGTGCCAATCCTAAGGATTCCCAGTGTCCTTAATTCCTGTCTGCTTGCCCACACCTCTTTCTAAGGGCGACAACCCTTTGGACAGCCACTGCTGCTCACATGGTCCTATTTTCTCCCAGGTGACTTCGATTCCTTAGCTTATTTGCTCATAAATGGATACCTGCCTAGTTCTTAACAGTTTCATGTTGGAAACATAAAGCACTTGAGCAAGTTAGAATTAGTAGAAATAAGTGAAAGTGTGCCATGAAGGGGCTACAAAATAGAACTTGTACCACAGCAAGCAGGAGCCATGTTATAAACCAGCAGAATTTGGAGGGACTTTCTGGCAGTCCAGCAGTTAAGACTCCGTGCTTGCACTGAATGGGATATGAGGAACTAAGATCCCACGTGCCGAGTGCTACGGCTGGGGAAAAAAAGGTAGAATTTTTGAAAAAGCAGGAAAAGGTTTTTGATGGATAAAGGAATTTGCAGCATATAGAGAAAGAGTTTAGTAGAGAATGGTTGTAGCTGGACTATTTTAGTTTCTGGTTTAGCAGTTATATTCCATAGTTTTAAGAACAGAAAATGTAAGGAATTTTTACCCAAGAACACATGTAAGCAGTTAGACTTCTCAATTCCAGATTTTTTCCAAACAGATGGTAGTATATTTGCTACAACTCCCACTCCATGCCCAAGTCATATATAGCTGATTGAACCAGGAACATTTACCATGAAGCCTAGATTAACTTCTAACTTCTTCTCACATTAAGATTGGAAAAGTCAGTTACATCATTCAAATTTAAGAATGATTGAGTCTAATACTTCAGTGTTCATCCTGCAAATGTCTATTTCAAAATATTATTCCATAATATTGGTAATAGGTTTCCTCTCAAAATTCAAAAAAGAATCACTGAAATAGTCATCTGAAATCCAAATTAAATGCCAAAAATTAAATAAATAAATAAATAAAGTGTTTAAAAAAAAAAAAAACTAACAGAATATGGGCTTCTAATTTTGGCCAGCTATAAGCATCTTGGATTCTTGTATAGAAAAAAGAAAAGTATTTTAAGAACAGAGACATGGTAAAGTAAATTAATCCCATTATGAAAGTTGTGCTAGAAAATCATGAGGAAAAGACAAAATAATATATGAAAAATGAAAGATCTTTAACAAAATCAGAAAGCAATTGACTATAGAATGCAAGACTTTTCTGGCAGTATCAAAGAGCAAATGATGAGACTATGAAAACCTTGCAAGTACTTTACTTTAGCTTTCCATGAACTGTGATATGTGATACAGCTCAAATAGAACTCTGGATAGGTTTTGTCTTAAAGGGCTTCCAAATTTATTAAGAAATATCAAACCAAATTTAAAAAGTCAAAATTGTGTAGATACTTTTCAACTTCTGTCAAACAAGAATTTCAGCTGAATGTGAAAAATTAGTTTCTATCATGACGGACTTCCAAGTATGTTAGGTTAAAAATCTAAAGTTAATGGTACTTTAAAACAAAAGATGGGTGATTCCTTTAACAGTTTACTCACTGTAAAGATTCAGATTTCCCAGCACCACTTGTTAAAGAGATTGTCTTTAATCCACTGTATATTCTTGCCTCCTTTGTCAAAGATAAGGTGTCCATATGTGCGTGGATTTATCTCTGGGCTTTCTATTTTGTTCCATTGATCTATATTTCTGTCTTTGTGCCAGTACCATACTGTCTTGATAACTGTGGCTTTGTAGTAGAGCCTTAGGTTGAAGTTCCATTTTTTCTTTCTCAAGATCGCTTTGGCTATTCGAATTTCCATAATATATTTGTTCTAACTCTGTGAAGAATACTGTTGTTGTAGCTTGATAGGGATTGCATTGAATCTATAAATTGCTTTGGGTAGTATACTCATTTTCACTATATTGATTCTTCCAATCCATGAACATGGTATATTTCTCCAAATCTGGTCAACCACTTGTAAAAGAATGAAACTAGAACACTTTCTAACACCATATACAAAAATAAACTCAAAATGGATTAAAGATCTCAACGTAAGACCAGAAACTATAAAACTCCTAGAGGAGAACATAGGCAAAACACTTTACATCACAGCAGGATCCTCTATGACCCACCTCCCAGAATATTGGAAATAAAAGCAAAAATAAACAAATGGGACCTAATTAAACTTAAAAGCTTCTGCACATCAAAGGAAACTATTAGCAAGGTGAAAAAGACAGCCTTCAGAATGGGAGAAAATAATAGCAAATGAAACAACCGACAAACAACTAATCTCAAAAATATACAAGCAACTCCTACAGCTCAACTCCAGAAAAAAATAAATGACCCAATCAAAAAATGGGCCAAAGATCTAAATAGACATTTCTCCAAAGAAGACATACAGATGGCTAACAAACACATGAAAAGATGCTCAACATCACTCATTATCAGAGAAATACAAATCAAAACCACTATGAGGTACCATTTCACACCAGTCAGAATGGCTGCGATCCAAAAGTCTACAAATAATAAATGCTGGAGAGGGTGTGGAGAAAAGGGAACCCTCTTACACTGTTGGTGGAATGCAAACTAGTACAGCCACTATGGAGAACAGTGTGGAGATTCCTTAAAAAACTGGAAATAGAACTGCCTTATGATCCAGCAATCCCACTGCTGGGCATTGAGGAAACCAGAAGGGAAAGAGACACGTGTACCCCAAATGTTCATTTGTTTATAATAGCCAGGACATGGAAGCAACCTAGATGTCCATCAGCAGATGAATGGATAAGAAAGCTGTGGTACATATACACAATGGAGTATTACTCAGCCATTAAAAAGAATACATTTGAATCAGTTCTAATGAGGTGGATGAAACTGGAGCCTATTATACAGAGTGAAGTAAGCCAGAAGGAAAAACATAAATACAGTATACTAATGCATATATATGGAATTTAGAAAGATGGTAACGATAACCCTGTGTACGAGACAGCAAAAGAGACACTGATGTATAGAACAGTCTTATGGACTCTGTGGGAGAGGGAGAGGGTGGGAAGATTTGGGAGAATGGCATTGAAACATGTGAAATGTCATGTATGAAACGAGATGCCAGTCCAGGTTCAATGCACGATGCTGGATGCTTGGGGCTGGTGCGCTGGGACGGCCCAGGGGATGGTATGGGGAGGGGGAGGAGGAGGGTTCAGGATGGGGAGCACGTGTATACCTGAAATAAAAAAAAAAAAAAAGAAAGTTAAAAAAAAATAAATAAAGATTCATATTGAAACAATTTGTGCTTCATTTACTAAAGCAAGCCCTATTAAAACTATCATGAGTGCAGCTGTTAAAAATTGTTTAATATATGTGCAACTGCTAGAAATCATCACCAGTTTTTAGACTTCTTGATGAGATTAGAAGACAATGATTTTAATGATGTTGTATACTTTGCCAATATACATCAGTTGAGTCATGGAAGAGGTTTATCAAGATTTAACTCCACTCCAAGATTTTCTTGAAGAAAAATGAATGCTTGTCAAAATTTAACACTCCAAACCAAAAAATGGCAAAATGATTTATATTTTGCACCAATATCACACTATACATGAACAAAATAAATTTAAAGCTTCAAAAAGTTTATTTCTATCAACTGCATTAATAGACTGTTTCATCCATCAACAGCAAAACACATATTTTTATCAAACTTACATGGAGCATTCACCAAGATGGATCACATTCAGGGCCATAAATCACACCTTAAAAAATTTTAAGGAATAGAAATCATAGCATAGAAGGGGAATTGCTGGATCACATGGTAGTTCTATTTTTAACTTTTGCAGTCTCCATACTGTTTTCCATAGTGACTCTGCCAATTTACATTCCTGTTAACACATATATGTTCCCCTCTCTTCACATAGTTGCCAACACTTATTTCTTGTCTTTATGATCATAGCCATTCAAACAGGTGTGAAATGATATCTCATTGTGGTTTTGGTTTGCAGTTCCCTGATAATTAGCAATGTGTCTTTTCATGAACCTGTTGGTCATCTGTATGTCTTCTATGGACAAATGTTTATTCAGATCCTCTGCCATTTTAAAAATCACATTGATTTTGGTGTTGTAGTTGTTACTGAGTTGTATGAGTTTTAATATACCATGAATATTAACCCCTTATCACCACTTCATGGGAAATAGATGGGGAAACAGTGGAAACAGTGTCAGACTTTATTTTTCTGGGCTCCAAAATCACTGCAGATGGTGACTGCAGCCATGAAATTAAAAGACGCTTACTCCTTGGAAGGAAAGTTATGACCAACCTAGATAGCATATTCAAAAGCAGAGACATTACTTTGCCCACAAAGGTTCATCTAGTCAAGGCTATGGTTTTTCCAGTGGTCATGTATGGATGTGAGAGTTGGACTGTGAAGAAGGCTGAGCGCCGAAGAATTGATGCTTTTGTTTTTTTGTTTTTTCTTTTTAATTTTTTTTTTTGAATTGATGCTTTTGAACTGTGGTGTTGGAGAAGACTCTTGAGAGTCCCTTGGACTGCAAGGAGATCCAACCAGTCCATTCTGAAGGAGATCAGCCCTGGGATTTCTTTGGAAGGAATGATGCTGAAGCTGAAACTCCAGTACTTTGGCCACCTCATACGAAGAGTTGACTCATTGGAAAAGACTCTGATGCTGGGAGGGATTGGGGGCAGGAGGAGAAGGGGGCGACAGAGGATGAGATGGCTGGATGGCATCACTGACTCGATGGACGTGAGTCTCAGTGAACTGCGGGAGTTGGTGATGGACAGGGAGGCCTGGTGTGCTGCAATTCATGGGGTTGCAAAGAGTCGGACATGACTGAGTGACTGATCTGATCTGATCTGATTGAATATATAATTTGCAAATATCTTCTCCCTTTCAGTAGCTGCCTTTTTATTTGTTAATTTTTCCCTTTGTTGCACAGAAATTAGTTTGGTGTAGTTCCTTTTGTTTTTTGTTGCCATTGCTTTTGGAGGTAGATCAAAAAAAAAAATTATTGCTAAGACTGACATCAAGGACCTTACTACTTATGTTTTCTTCTAGGAGTTTTATGATTTCAGGTCTCATATGCAAGTCTTTAACCCCATTTTAACTTATTTTTGTGTGTGATGTAAGACAGTAGTTTAGTTTCATTCTTTTGTGTGTTACTGTTGATTTTTCCCAAGATCATTTACTGAAGACATTGTCCTTTCCTCAGTGTCTAGTCTTACCTCCTTTGTCATGAATTAGCTGACTATATATGCATGGATTTATTTCTAGGCTCTTTATTCTGTTCCATTTGATCTATGTAAATATATGTTTTGACTACTGTACCTTTGTAATATAGTTTGAAATTAGGGAGTGTAAGGCCTTCAGCTTTGTGCATCTTTCTCCAGATTGCTTTGGCTATTAGGGATCTTTTGAGGTTTCATATTAATTTTAAGATTGTGCATTATATTTCTGCAAAAGCGTCATTGGAACTTTTATAGGAATTGCACTGAATGTGTAGTTTTCTTTGGACATCGACATTGTAGCATTATTAATTCTTCCAATTCAGGAGCATAGAATATCTATTTACTTTATTTCTGTCTTTTTCAATTTCTTTCATCAATGTCTCAGAATTTTCGTCATGCAGGTCTTTCACCAACTTGGTTTAAAAATATTCCTAGGTATTTTATTATTTTTGGTGCAATTGTTTGTCTTTAAATTTGGTGCCAAATATATATAAAGGAAAATTTTCCATTTTAGTCATTTTTAAGTATACAGTTCCATAGGATTTTAAGTCTACAGTTCTGTAGCCTTGTGCAGCCATCACCACCATTCATCTCCAGAACTTTTCATCTTTCCAAACTGAAGGTTTATGCCCATTAAACACTAACTCCTCATTTCCTTCTCCTCCAGCCTTTGGCAATCACCTTGTTAATTTTTGTCTCTATGCATTTGACTGATGTAGGAACCTCATCTAAACGGAATAATATATTTGTCTTTATATGTCTGTGAAAGTTTAAATTGTATCTCCCAGTAATATATTTTGAAGTTTTATCCCATCCTCTTTCCAACAGGATATTAACTATTCAGACAAAAGGAAAAATTGTACTTTGATAAACATTTTGCAGTGGTCAATGTTTGTGAAGTTTCTTTTTCCTCAGTGGAAATTAAGTTAAAGTCAGAAAAATGCTAGCAGCTCTGCAAGAAAATATAAGGGTGATACTAGAATAATTTACAACAGACTTAAGAAATCATTCCTGAGACCTGGGATAGTTCTTTCTAATATGGGCCTTTCATAATTGTGTGTTAACGTTTAGAATATGTGTACTGGCTTGAAAGAGGAAAAGTAGCATTACAAACAGTGAAATTATATGACAACTCTAACATTTATAGTACTTAAGTTCAAATCTTTCCCAAGATGAACGATGTTGCCATTATACAACATACATCAGTGTTTCCTGCTAAGAAAAAAAGATGAGTGGCTAGATGAACAGATTAGATGGAAGCTTACATAATATATATGTAGGCTGTAGACTGTTCTCTTTGCCTTACCCTTTTTTTCTTCCAAGAGAAAAATCAAACATTTTTAAATGTATCAACAACCGACTCATTTTGTGATTATATGTTTTCTTGACTCTCCAATAATTATTTACATAATCTCTGCCTGTAAACACTTAAATACAAGTTTGTGTGTTCATAAACAACCAAAGGACAATGGACCAATGTGAAGAAAATCAATAAACCACTGATTAAATCCTGTACAGACAGTTTGGGTTGCCTTGAGTTTCATCAGAGGGTAAAAAAAAAAAAAAAAAATAGTGGGAAGATAAGATGAGAATATGGAAAAAATACTGAATACTGAGTTTCAAATTTTAAAAATTCCCTGGAATTACTGAAAATGCAGAAATGAAAGAAGAAAGGGAAGTGACTGCTGGTGGTGTCAAATTGTAGAACTACAAGAAACCTTAGCATTCACATCACTATTTGATTGATATCTTACAGATGTCACTGAGGCTGGGGGAAGGGTGTATGGGATTCACCCAAGGTCACGGTTGCTGATAGTGTGGGGCCTCAAGCCAGCCCAGTCTTTTTTGCTCCATCCCACATTGTATCCAGCCCACATCTGGTCATGAAAAACAAACAGAGCTTTCATTTATTTTCCCCTTCATAAATGCAGGAAGTATCTGCATTTCCAAGGAAAATATTTATGTATTTTTAAAGTGGATTCTAAGACCAATTGAATACACAAATTAAAACAAATATATTTGCCTGCTGGCCAATGCCTCTCTGAAGCCCTCAAGTTGTGCTTTACAGATAAAAACAGGCTAAATGTTTTAACTCTGATGAAAGAGTTTCATTTGATTCTGTCATCTTGTTTTTGATGGAATTTATGCTCCTCCCTGCCTCTTCCATTCATTTCATCAAATGGTGATTCTGCATTAGCAAAAACCCAACACTGGCAAACAAGGTGCGAGGTGGAAGTGGTTCAGAAACTGTAACTTGTGTTTCAGTTGCTTTTGAAGAACAATGGATGGTTGGGCAGCGAGCATTTGTAGGGTTCCGTTTGCATTTGAACACAAGACTGTAGCCTGGTTAGTTCACAGTGTCTCACATGTTTGGAGCATCATTTTTCATTTAGAAATGGCCAACCTAGCTTTCTTTTTCCATTGTAAGGGAGCAAGCATGAAAGACTGTCATGGGACCACTACAAAAGAAACTCATTATCTCAAAACCATGTGACATCCTCAGTTCCATGATTAGAATAAGCTAAAGAAATCAAAGAAAATAATGTTAGTTTAATGCTTCTCATAAATATGATTAAAGTCACTGTTGGTGGGGGAAAATAAGCCTGGATCTCTGAGGTTTCTATATTTGAATGGACTTTCAGCTTTAGGGCTTTGAGAACTAGCAACCCAAGGGTCTTCCCTGTAGTCATGTTGATTAATTGGTTAATGTAAATTCCAAGGAGTCTCATTAATTAGAGTAAAGAAATAGCAGTAGGCCATGTTGAGTTTAAAATTAATTATGAAATTTAATCATTAGTAACAACAATACAACTCACCTTTGTAATATTTTCCAAAAGCCAAATAAAATAAGATGTAATAAACAAGAAATCACTATAAATTTTTAAAGACTGCCCGCTTTACTCTAGACAACATTGGAGCTCTAGAAAGAATCATGTAACTCATGTTTGGGTGATGTTCTTCTACTGTTTTCTCTTAACAAGCTGGTATACACATAGTCAATCCCACATTAGTCCCTTTATTCTGCTTATGTTGTCTCCTGACTGCTACCGAATTGGGACAAAGAACAGCCATCAATAACTGCTGTCATGCACAGCTTTGGGCCACAGCTGCAAGTTGGGATCTTCTCTGACCCCATCCACAAGGTTGGCTGTGATTGACCTTGGTCAGCCTGAAACCTGCCCTGTAGAGCTCCGGTTCAGCTTGATCATTAGGCCCCAGGCCCGAAAGCTGTCAGGGTCAGAGCCAGAAATCTCATGTACCATTTACTGTTCCCACCAGTGTGGCTCTGTGAGCGTTGACAAGAAGCCATCTTGCTGATGAGAGGACTTTATAACATCAGTGTCTTTCTGTTACTGTTTTTAAACTTTAATCTTGTTGGCTTTACCACCAAAAATGTATCTCAACTCTATTCCTTCTGGGACCTGGAGTCTTCTGTTTCCACAATCTACCCCAGTCCACAATCACTATTATCTCTTATCCAGATACTAAAATGACCGCCTTACTTGCTGGTCTCTCTGCTTTCATTCTTCTTCCTATTCATATGTGATCTATTCTTACTCAGCAGAAAAAAACAAAAATGATCTCTTTAGAGTATAAATCAGAGCACATCTGTGTTTAAACTTTCTGTTGATGTCTCTAACAATAACCATCAATGCTTTTTCTAATCTCCACCATCATGTATACCCAAGACCAGCTATAAAATAGGAAGCCCATATTGAAAGCATGGGGCCTTTGATCAGTATTATTGCAAATTTCAAGACGGCAACAGGAGAGTATTAAAACAAATGTGGGGTCCTTCTAACTATGGGATTCTGTGCCATTTCAGAGGTGACCCAACTGTGAAGCCAGCCCAGTCTCCTCCAGCACCATCACTAACTCTCCAGTATACTATATCCTTTTTGAAACCAGTACATTGGAGCACTGAATGCTGTTTTGGAAAATGGGCTTGTACATATACACAGCTCCTATCACTGTGGACAGTAGTTGGGCTTCAGAACATATCTTCCTGGCAGTTTTCCTTTACCATACTCGCTTCAAGTACTTCTTAGGAATACTAGAGCAGTCCCAGTGGTATTGGCTATTGCCTTGTATGGAAAATCAAGACAACTAGGAATAATTCCCTCCATATTTTTCCTGGTATATCCATAAAAAAATATAATTGATGGCAAGAAAACAAGTTTGGTGATGGTTACCTTTAAAGAAGAAAAGAGCAAATCAATACAGTATTGTAAAGTAAAAAAATAAATAAAACTGAAAAAAAAGATACCACAGAGAATAAAAACAAGGAAGTTGCAAATACAGAAAGATGGCCTGGCTAGTGCAAGGAGTGGATGGTAGAGTATCAACCAGTTATTAAACCCTTTCCTTGTCTTGGTTCTACTGCCCCAGGCCCCGCTTTGTGGAGTTTTTCTGGTGTTGAAGTCATTTTAGCACATCTTTGAACATGATTTTTTAAAATGATAGTAGTAATCAGAGTGATATTGTGACTCGGTGAGTTCCTGTAGTATACCCAAACGGTGAGACACGACTGAGCGAGCACATACAAGGTGTTTTACTGACACCAATACACTCCAGGGAGGTACTGTTGTACCAGGGTTATAGATGAGCAAAATAAAGGTAAAGAAGTTAGCACATTTGACCAATGAGCAGCACTGCAGCCAGACCGTGCCAGCTGGGCTCCTGTGTTTCAGTTCTTTGCTACACCAAGCTGCGCCTTCCAAATAAGTGATTCTCAAAGTATGGTCAAGGGATTGCTTGCCCTCAGAATGTGGAACCCGTTAAAAGTATGGAGCACCTTGTCTAAAGCCTAGAGAATTCGATCTCTACGACCGGAGCCTAGAACGGTAGGGAGTAGGGCCACGAGGAAAGCAAGTCTCAGGTATTCTTTTTCTCTTAGTGAATTACTTTATTTTTGGCCCTGCCCTGTCTTCGTTGCTATGCAGGCTTTTCTCTAGTTTCAGCGAGTGGGGGCTGCTCTTGGTGGTAGTGCTCGGGTTTCTCGTTGCAGTGGCTTCTCTTGTGGCTCATGGGCTCAATAGTTGCAGCACACCGGCTTAGTTGCCCCACTGCACATGGAAGCCTTCTGGACCACGGATCCAGCCTGTGTCCCCTGCGTTGGCAGGTGAACTCCTAACCACTGAGCCATCAGGGAAGCCCTCCCAGGTAATCTTATGCACAGTGATTTGAGACTTGCTGCTCTTCACCCATTTATGTATTTTTTCTGAGGACCCTTCTGCCTCATCTGGAAGCACCTAAGGTCCCTGGCCCTGCTTCCACCTCAGCTAAATGATGCGAGAGACCTTAGCATGGTGCAGCCTGTTGAAGATGCCAGCAGGCTCTGCAATGCCTCCAGACACACAGTCAACAAAGTTCAATAATCCTATCTGACAAAACCTAAAGCAGATCACTTTCCCACATGTGATATGAAATGAGATCTGCAAAGCAGGGTCCTTAATACCACGGTAGGCACTTTGCATCTGCCTCCATGCCCAGCAGGTCATTTGTTATAATACATGTGACATTCCACAGTACAGCCTGGGGCTCTCAGGGTCGTTAGCTGCACGGAAGAGTGAACCAGAGAGGATGATACAAAACAGGCCCCTCAGATAAGAGCCATCCTCCCAAACTAAAGGCCATTCACAAGACTGCATGATCAGCACCAAATTCCATAAATTATCCTGAGCTTGAATCTGCTTTGAGATCCTGCCACTCAGGAAATTGCAAAGTCTTACTACATAACCCCTCGGTCTATATTTTCCTCCACCTCATTCATACTTTGTCGTTAAATTCCTACTTGTATTTACTGTCCAAATCCCAAGTCATGATGTCATGTCACGAAAACTGCATTCTATTTTCGTGACTTACATATAGGTTTGCTTGGGTCTCATCTTCTAGCAAAAGTTATGCAGTTTTTTAACACGTTTAACTAGTAAAGGAAAAAAGAAAATGAAGAGAAAAGGCCAGTCATTGGAATCATCAGCTGCCTTCTGAAATCAAAAGAGAAAAATGAATTAATGGAATCTGGCCCCAGGATATTTAGAAAACAGCGTGGAGGAAAAAATAAAAACATTGCCCAGATAAAGAATTTTACACCAAAGATCAGGAGTTTGCCTTGTGAGGTCAGAATTTATCCAAGTACAAATAATAAATAGAGAATCATTGTTGGGTTTACATTTTCCAATTAGCGTTCAGAACATCAAAGATCTGTGAGAATGTGAAATCCCCTCCAAGCCCAAGGAGGGGAGACTCACGTGGCAACAGCATGTCTCTCTGTGGGGGACTCTCACTTTCAAAGGTCTTTGTTTAGAATCCTCTTTGCCACAACCCAGCGAACCCCAACCCTGTGCTGTTCCATACATGCTTTGGCCTGAAAATGCCTCTTGTCACAACTGAGCATTTCTTATCTCCAAGAGGATTGAAACCAGACTGCCCTCAAAGGACCCAGGCGCTGTTTAAAAATAGCAGAAGTGTACCTGGATCAAACCTACAGAATAGAAAATTCTCAAAGATGGAAGAAAAATGTCTAACAGTCAGCGTTTGGCCTAAGCACTCGCTTTTGTCTTTAGCTCTTCCCTCTGCCTTATTCCATTAAACCTCAGTTATGATGGTCATCATTTTCCTTTGAGGACCAAGGGCTGGTTTGTGGGGGACAGAGGCCATAAGTCACTTTTCAAAGGTCCCCTAGTATGCTTTAAAGATGCCTGGGTTTGAAAAGCAAAAAAACTATAATCCAGTGAATTTTGTGACTTGAAAATGTTCATTTTTGAACAGAACCAAAAAGGCATTTATTTTGCTCAAGTATATCAATAGGTATGTATTTCCTCAAAAATGAATGAATGTCAATATGAAAGATTAACAGGAAAGACATGAACTTTATAATGGCATAGGAAATAAAATATAAAATGATAACACCAGTATCAGACAGCACATTAGGCACCTAGATGTACAGACCATGGCTTAAAGCTCATGGATATATAATATCTTTGTGTGCTAAGCAGGACATCTTTATTTTAGTATAGTGAAAGGAATTTAATTCCATCAAAAGAACAGTAGTGCTTAGGAGTTTTGTTTGGCATCTAAATCAATTTGTAAAAAGGCGAAGGACGTGCAGCCCACAGGCATATATCATTAATATATTCTTCAGAGAGTATCAGTGCTTTGCATGGTTTCCATGGAAGAAGCTGAAGTTATGTAAATAACATTACCCTAAATCCCTAACCAAAGCTATTCATATAAAGCCTTTATTGTAGCTATCTTCCTGACCATGACCATGTAGCATAGAGATATTGCATTGTTGACAATCAGATAATGTAAATTACATTTGCTCTGAAATAGCACTGGCTGTTGCTTTTGAAGCCGGCCAAGGTCAGACTTAAAAGATGGAGAACAAATGCCCATATGGCTTAGGAACTAGATTGCTGTCTGTTGAAAACCAAAATTCCTTGAAGCTATCTAGAAGATGAATGCTAATGGAAAAGCCCCACATAGTCTTGCTTGTAAAGTAGTTAAATTTGTTTGCCCTCAGAAAGCACATGGCATTATTTCACCTAGTGGAACTGAAACCAGAGGGGGGGTGGGGAACTAATTAGGCATATACCAGGAAAATGGATCCTGGACTAAGTAATTTCCATCTATCACCACTTGGTTATCATTTAGTTATTATTAACTAAATTATTATTATTTAGTTATTATTAACTAAATAATAATTAGTTATTCTAAATAATTATTAGTTATTAACTAAATAACTTTAGTTATTATTAACTAAAATAATACCTTTAATTTGCACTGTGATGCATATTTCCAAAGAATTTCATATATACTTTCTCTTATAATTTCAATTAATCTGGTCATAAATGTGCAGGTGACATAAAACTAAAAGACTTTATTAGAAGATAGGATCCAGATGTTATTATCTAATAAGATTAAGTATCATGGGATAAGTGTAAGGATCAAACCATCAGCCATGTTCATGTGAGATGAGGATTTGAGACCTGGCAGAAGCGCTGACAGTAACAACCCAGGAGTATTGGGTGATGAAAATCTCAGTTAGAGTCAATCATTACTGTGACAAGTGAAAATGTACCTCTCCCCTCAGCCTCTGTTGCTGCTGCTGCTAAGTCACTTCAGTCGTGTCCGACTCTGTGTGACCCCATAGACGGCAGCCCACCAGGCTCCCCCATTCCTGGGATTCTCCAGGCAAGAACGCTGGAGTGGGTTGCCATTTCCTTCTCCAATGCATGAAAGTGAAAAGTGAAAGCGAAGTCACTCAGTCATGTCCAACTCTTAGCGACCCCATGGACTGCAGCCTACCGGGCTCCCAGCCTGTTACTAGGTCTGAAATGAGGACAATGGCAGTGGACTCTACATACCCAGAGTACTGAATTCCAATCTGGGTCCCCTACTTCCTGTAGGTGCACTGTGCTTACTATACACCCAGCTCTGTGATGAAACCTTTATGCATGTTATCTGATTTAAGCCTCAGATAATCAATAAGGCAGCCATTGGCAGGTTAGAGAGTGTGGTGGGCACCTGCCGCCTGGCCTGTCCAGTATTCTTCCAGGACTTTGAGCCATGAGTGGAGTATAACAAGGAGAGAAAATAATGGAACTGATAACACCCAGTATCAGTATTCTGCAGAAATGCCCCTATGGCTTGGCTCCCCAACTCTCCTTGTTTCTGACTTTTCCAGAGCCTATTTTTTTTTTCATCAGATCTCTAAGCCAGTGCATGTACTTTCAATAAGTGCGCTTTTTTATTGTTTAATTCAGCCAGTTACTGTTGCTTATTATAAAGAACATCAAGTGACTTGCAGGAAGATAAACAAGTCATTCAAGAACCTTTTGGGCTGACTTCAGAACCCACACAGTTAACTGATGACCGATGCTCTGGTCCAGTACCAACCACCACGAGAGGAGAGCTGGCAAACTACATGGAGGAAAGAAAAGAGGGACCAAGAGGGAAGGGGAAGTCGTGTGTATGCCAGCGATGGAATGAGTTTGGTTTTCCCAGAGAAAGATTGACCTGGAGATGAGTAAACATCTTTACAGGCCGAGAGCAGCGTTGTTTGGAAGAAAGATGACAGATGAGCTGTAGCCATTTATTCCTTCACTCTTTTCACGACACTATTTTATTGAAATGTGTCAGTCAGTGTGGTTGCAGAAGCAAAGAAACACAGTATCTGTGTTTTCATGGAGCTTGCAGTCTAGTTAGGCATAGTGGACAAGAAACACATTTTATAAATGAATATACCAAATAGATGATAAATGCTATGATGAGTGGTGGTGATGTTTACAAATGAAGTGGTAACGTTTGAGCAAAGACCAGGGTGAAATGAAGGAGCCAACCTCAGGGTTACCTGAAGGAAAAGCATTCCAGGCAGAGAGAACAGCAATGCAAAGGCTTTGTTCTTTTCAGTGGATGTCCAGGAATGGATAGAAAGGAGGGAGTGGGAGGAGAATAGATCAGAGAGAAAGAGAGCACCATGGGTCAATTCAGGAGCCTTGTATGGCTGCAGTAGAGATACTTTGTAGAGCTGCCAGAAAATTTTGACCAAGGGAATAACATGATAGAATGTATTTGGGGGATGGGGGCAAAATATATTAAAAGTGGTTTTATTCGATTATAGTATATTTACAATATTGTGTTAGTTTCAGGTGTACAACAAAGTGATTATTATGCATATATTCATTCTTTTTCAGATTTTTTTCTCATGTCGGTTACAGAACATTGAGTAGCCTTCCCTGTGCTATACAGCAGGTCCCTTGTTGGTTATCTAGCATATACATAGTAATGTGTGCATGTTAATTCCAAGCTTCTGATTTATCTCTCCCCACCATGTTTCCTGTGTGGTAGCCATAAGTTTGTTTTCAATATTTTTAAGTTCATTTCTGTTTTTTAAATAAGTTCATTTATATGATTTTTTAAAATTAGATTACGCATAGAAGTGATAGCATATGATATTTGTATTTTTCTGTCCGATTTCACTTTGTGGTAATCTGAGGTCCATCCATGTTGCTGGAAATGGCATTATTTCATTCTTCTGTTACAGATGAGCAGTATTCCATTGTGTATATATACCACATCTTCTTTTTTCATTCCTCTCTCGATGGACATTTATTCCATGGCTTGGCTATGGTAAATAGTAGAATTATTTCTAAAACACATCCCCCTTGGGTGATATACAGGCAGCAGATGAAGGCAGGAAAATATGAGAGCATGGAAAGCACTGAACAAATTATTATAGTAGTCCAGGCTAGAGAATAAAGGGGCTCATATACTAGGGTGGCTGGAGTAAAGACGAGAAGTGATGAAGTTTGGTAAAAATCTGAGGGTGAATCTGATGGCATTTGCAGATAGGTTGAATAGCAAGTATGAGAGACAGAGTAAAGAGTAGCTCTTGGATTTGGTTTACATGAGTAACTAGATAGTGAAGGTTCTGTTTACTTTATGCCTTATGGAATAGAAATAGGGACTAATGGTAGATGGACTGGGATGCTATATAAATACTTTCCAACAGTCATATCTGGCAAAGGAAGGAATGAAGTGATTTAAAGATGATGAGTTTTCCAAATAAGAGGTTGGCATAGGTAAGGAGGACAACTGTTTGGCAAAGTCTTTCTAAAGGAGCTCAAATGCCAACTAGGGACAGAACAAAGTGACCTACAAGAGTCCTTCCAATCATGAACTTTCATCAACTATGAGGTTTACGGAATTGGTAAGGGGCTTATTACCCATTACCATTCATACAGGTAGAAGGGAAGAAAAATACACAGTCAAATTGTATTTTACTGGCTTCAAACTTGGGCAAATTAGAGCGCTGGTTTCTACATCTCATGACTCTCACTTGATTACTTCCGTGTAAGACAATCCCTTTCCAAAGTCAGAACATCCTGGGAAAACAACAGGGTGGGGTTTGTTATTGTTTCTTTCCTTTTCTTGTCTCAGTGTAAAGCTGGAAAAGTCCACACGTCTGTGCAGCCTGGGAAGGTAGCAGACATAAAAGCAAGGGCTGGGATCCAGTTACACTTCATTCCTTGTGTTAGCCATTCTTGGAACCTACAGATTATGAAGGGGACCCAGGCAAACGAAAGGGAAGAAAGAAGAGACAGGCTTGCTGACTTTTTTTTTTTTTTTAAGAGAAATAAATCCTATAAACTCCACAGAAAGGTGCCTAGAGTTCTACAAGGCACATTTAGAGTTGACTCCACACATCCAAACTCTTTGTTTCCCTAGACTGGTTTTCCCAAGTTCAGCCTTCCCTTTCTAGACAAGCTACGGGTCCCACTTCTAGTCAAGGGGGCCTGGGACAATGCTCATAGTTGAAAATGCTCACCAACCCTTGCCCGTTCATGTGTAGTGCAGAAGAAATCAAGCAGGGACACACCATGATTTATTTAATTTTTATCCCACCTGTCCTGCCTTTATTGGCTTATTTCTAAGAACATTCCCCTGTTCTTGCCAGGACTAACCCGACAGCCTGTATCTCCCTGTGCTTGACTCCCATGGGAACCTGCCTCCCCAGCCGCCTGCTCTTTCTGTCTCCTTCCCATTCCGTTCATGCTGTTGTCAAACACCTTTGAGTGCCTGTTCCTGTCTGACTGTGTGCTAGGAGTGTAATAGGATAGTCGTGTCTCCACCTCCACCCAGACAGTGGAAAAGAGATTTCTGCTTCACTGTGAGATCTTTTACGTCTGAAGCTCCTTCTAGCTCTTGGTCATGCTAACGAGACACTGGAGTCAGTGGTCCTTTATATAGCACAGCACTGCCAAGACATCTTGGAAAAGCAAGGGAAAGGCCGGATATGAGTTAGGAGTAGGTGGAGGAGAGCTCACCTGCTCGTCATGAAAAATTCACTATGAATTTGTGAGCAGCTGGGAGTTTGGTGATGGCAAGGCGCGGAGGGTGTAGCACGGTGTGGGGGCAGGTG
Organism: Bos mutus; assembly: GCF_027580195.1. Lineage (NCBI taxonomy): Eukaryota > Metazoa > Chordata > Mammalia > Artiodactyla > Bovidae > Bos > Bos mutus. The sequence goes on from NC_091638.1 coordinate 28,344,040, forward strand.
AGATTATAACTAGCAAGTTAAGTCCCAAAGGTGAGGCATGGTCAATCAGACTGTCGGAACAGGAATGTCAAACGCTGAATCTGGTATCATGCGGGCTATGGTCTGTGATTCCCCAAATTCAGTCGAAGTCCACCGTCGCCCATGACATTTCTGTTTAAAGTACTTTGGAGGAAGGAAAGAAAAGGAGTTCAACCCATGAAAGAGGTGGCAAGAGCAGATGGCAGAGCCAAAAGACAAGACCAGAGACCACACAGAGAGACTGTAGCAGGACTGCTCCAGCAGGTGCTGTGAGCATCCGTGCAATCCCCCTTCCCATAAATTTGCTTTAAAAGGGAGATTTGGAAATGGTGGGATGATTGCATTACATTGGGATGCAAAAGATAGTAAGATCTTTGTCCTGCCCTCCCTAAACAAACTGGCATCCTCCTTCTCTTGGGTACCCACCCTACTTTATTTTTCTATCTCTGTCAATAACACCAACCCCCTTATGCAACACTCACACCTGTACATGTTTACCTGTGCCACCGATCCTGAGTTCTCTGAAAGTGGGATTATTCTTTCAATGAACATTTATTGAACGCTTACTGTACACCAGGCAGGAATCCCTGGTGGTGGCTCAGTGGTAAAGAATCTGCTTGCAATGCACAAGATGTGGGCTTGATCTATGGGTCAGGAAGATCCCCTGGAGGAGGAAATGGCAACCCATTCCAGTATTCTTGCCTAGGAAATCCCATGAACAAAGGAGCCTAGCAGGCTACAGTCCATGGGGTCACAAAGAGTCAGACATGACCTAGTGACTGAACAACAACAACAAAACGATACACCAGCACAGGGATAGACCCTAGTCACGTGCACACGTGTAAGACATGGGCTGTGGATTTGTTCCCAGTGAGCTCTTGATTTGGAAAAGTAAAAAGGAAAGGTGTTTTCTCTTCATGTCTTTATGTGCCTGGAAGAAGATGGGTTCATGACAAATATTTGTTAAGTATCTATTTGAAAAGGGACATAAATTAGGCTATAAATATATCCAGTAGGGAAAGAAAGAAGTCTATTGGCTGACACTGGAATATGCTCTGTTCTATCATTTGGAATTATATGGACAGTAGAAACTTCTTTGTGTGAGGATATTGAAACGTATATTTTACATTTTCTTGATGTTGCTTCAACATTACATAAGACAACGGTTTATTCTAATTTCTTCTCTAAATATCACCCCCTAAAACCTAAAAGGATGACTTTCCACGTGCAATTTTAAAAATCCAAAACAATAATGGAAATTAAAAGTTAAAAACCTTGCATGGACCAGATGTCCCAGTGCTATCAAATCACTGAACATTCAATAAAGAAAACGGGACAGAATTCTTTGCCAATAATGCTAGTTGGCTTCATCTGAAGAAGTTAGACTTAGATTTTTAATAAAGATGCTTCCCCTTCCTTGCTGGTTGATGCCTACCTAGGCTTCCAAAATTTGTAGACTTTGTAAACCAGATGAATGTCTTATGGTCAGAAAGGAATGTAGAAGGCAAGAAAAGCATGGGAAATAGCAGAAAAGGATGAACGTGACAATGATGATGCAAATAACAATAAGGTGGCGTGCAAATGTAGGTTGTCGTCTGTGCTCTCCAGTAGAGAGCCTGGCTCAGTTGACGGGAGAGTCACCAGGTGAGCTTGTGTAAATCCAACTGTCACCCTGGTGACACCCACCCCCCAACCCTGATGCTCTGGTCAGGGATTTGGTTATGAACAATGGAAACATCTCTGGTTGCTTTATTCAGAGATGAAATTTATTGGAAGGATGTCACATTGCTCCTAGCATCAAAGAAGGTGGAGACCCAGCTCAGGCAGGAACCAGGGCAGGCACTGTAAAGCCAAGTCGAGTCCCAGGAATGGTCCCCTTAGTGTGCTCCACCAGGGCCATTGTCACTTCCACGGAGCCATCGCCACTGACGGCTCCTCCCATGGCCCAGGGCTCTCAGTGCCTCAGCGCATGCTCCTTCTCTGATCCCATGCCTTTGTGCCACTCCCCGAGATTCAGAAACTGGGGCCTCCACTCCCAATGGACTGTGGGGCCAGGAACCAAGGGAGAACAGTATGCAACCCAGCCTCGGAGCTCTTGTAGTCAGAAGTGGGCTTTGTTTGGCTCTGATCTTGAAAGAGAGTGAAAGTGTTAGTTGCTAAGTCATGTCCAACTCTTTGTGACCATGGACTATAGCCCACCAGGTTTCTCTGTCCATGGGATTCTTCAGGCAAGAATACTGGAGTGGGTAACTGTTCCCTTCGCCAGGGGATCTTCCCAACCCAGGGATCAAACCTGGGTCTCCTGCATGGCAGGCAGATTCTTTACCATCAGAGCCGCCAGGGAAGCTCTGATTTGGGATCCCCTCAAATAGAATATTCAAATGTCATGCCTGCAGAATGTCAGAGGTCCACTCCATCTGGCTAGCTGGCTGGGTGAGGGCCAGGACTGTGTGTGTGAGAGGGCAGAAGGTGAGCTAGAGAAGCTTCCCCAAGATGGACACTGAAGTTATACCGACCATAGCTGAGAGGTGGGAGCAGAGGCAGTGTGCAGGCAGGCCGGATAACCAAGAAACACATGATCGGGGGCCAGAGGGGCACAGCAGTGGGTGGGGTGTACTGTACCCCAAATCTGGAGGTGGGTAGCCCATGCTCATGTGTCAGTCTTCTGTTCACAGATATTTGGGGATAGATCCTGATGGTTAAAAGGGCAGAGACAAGTTATTACCTGCTCCCCTTGGCCTTCTAAAGATTTCTGCCATCCATCTGGCAGCCAGTCGATGTTTCCCATATGGTGGTGCTTTTACCTCTTGGTGTATGAAAGATGATTTTAGGTCATCATTGAGTTAACTTTATTGTCTTTTCCCATCATTATGCTTTATTTTTATGGTGTTCAGAATTGCGAAGTAAAAAGTAAAATTTATTTACTCTGTGCTGGGCGCTAAGTCCTTTTCACATATTCACCATCATTTAATCCTCATAGAAATCCAAGGAGGGGATCATTATTATTATTACTACTACCTGTGTTTTACAGATGATAAAACCGAGGCTCAGAGAGGTTAAGTCACGTGCTAGTCACATGGCCGGTGAATGAAATCTGGGTTTCCCCTGGGGTTTTCTGGCAGCAGAGTCCTTACTGTCTGTGCGTGTGAGTGTCTTTACTGTGAGATGAGCACCTGCTGGGCATTTTGAACAACAACATGACCTCCTGTCTTCTCTTTAATACACACGAGTGTTTCTCTTCACAGTCCTGTAGGTTAACAGTTGCTAACATCGCTTAACACTTACCTTGTGCCAGGCAGTCTTCCTGGTGATGCACACAGTGAACTCATACCGAGGAGACAGGGCACTCTTATCCCCATGAGAAACAGAAACTGAGGCACTGAGAGATCACATCACCTGGTTAGCAAGCAATGGAATGTCTGCTCTTGCCCATACATTATTTTGCCTCCTTAAGCTGCCAGCCTGGGAGGGAGGTCCCATTATTATCGCATTTTACAGGTGAGGAAAGTGAGGCTCAGACAAGGGAATCATCCTGCTTCAGGACTCAGCATAGTCCTGTACTTCCTGTAAAGGACTAGATAGTAAGTACCTTTGCCTTTGTGGCCTCCTGTCTTTGTACCCCTACACTGCACTGCCAAGGCAGTCATAGGAAAACGTAAACCAATGGGCATGCCCATGTTCTAATAAAACCTTATATAGAGACCGGAGTGTGAATTTCATACAATATTCATATGACACAGATAATACTTCTTCTTTGGACTTACTTTCAACCATTTAAACATGTAAAATATATTCTTAACTCAGGGGTCAGGCAAAAGCAGGCTGCTAACAGGATTTATCCACTGGTCATTGTTTGCCAACCCTTGGCCTAGGTCACGTCACCGAGTCATGTCTGATTCCAAACCAGATCTCTTTGCACTGAACCGTGAAGCTTCCACAGACAGAAAGGAAAAACAGAAGGGTCTCCCACACCAGAGGCAGGCCGGAGGCTAATAGGATGACAGCTCCCTCCTGGCCCATGTCATCCCTGTGGGTCAGCTCCTGACGTTCAGTAAAGCGGGACCATTCTGGTGGATGGAAAGAAAGCATTGATTGTGGAAAGCAACACTTAAAATCCAAATGTAACACTTTTAGAACATATTTTAGAAAGCATCCTCTCTGCCACAAAAAACACCACACCTTTTTTTTCAGGATCTTGATGAAATGAATAGTTTTGAGCCAATGGCTTGCATTTCCCCCTTTCTCCAAAGAAAATCAAGCTGTCAAATCATGAATTTCCCTGAGAGTGTTCTTTGGCCATTCAGCCATGTCTTCTAAGGAGTTTGACTTATTGAAAAATAGAAACCACTCATGGCTGTAAAACCAGTGAACCTCTTTCCTTTATTTAACCTTTTGCCCTTGAAAATGTACTTTTTTATGGTCCGCACGTGATCCAACCAAGCTTGCTCTCAGTGAGCCTTTCACATGAGTTACACAGAGAAGCACTTCAAAGAGAAAAGAGAAACGCTACATAAATGCAAGGTAGTAGTGACTCAAATCTAATCTTAACTCATAACTTGAACCCTGTTGCCAAGTATAATAGTCTCTGATGGAGACAGGAATTTCCTGATGGACGCTCTGTCCTTGCTTTCTCTCCCTTTTATCCCTGTCTGTGCACACTGGTTCTTGGAATACTATTAATATCACACCCAACAGCCAGCACATTACTTCTCTGTTGAGAGCTGCCCCCCTCCGGCTACTAGAGCCGGATTTGCTCAGGTAGAAGGACTGGGGAATTCAGACACTCCCACCCCTGGGGGCAGTTACTGACAGTAACTGATGGATGTGGGGCTGTAGACACTCCTGCTCCTTCGCTCCTGATGGCGACAGCTGAGGCTTGAGCCTGTCTGTGTCCCCAGCCTCCCAGTGGGACTGAGTCACTTTCACTAAGACGATGCATCCTTGATCTCCTCCTCTCCCCTGGTTTACACTTCTCCTCTTCCACTCATTTCCCCAGGGTTGCTTCCTAATAGACTGCTTTCACACAAATCCTTATTTAAGGCTCTGCAACTGAAAGAAAGAAAGTGAAAGTTAAGTCGCTCAGTCGTGTCCGACTCTTTGTGACCCCATGGACTGTAGCCCACCAGGCTCCTCCGTCCATGGGATTCTCCAGACAAGAACACTGGAGTGGGTTGCCATTTCCTTCTCCAGGGGATCTTCCCAACCTAGGGATTGAACCCAGGTCTCCCGCATTGCAGGCAGATGCTTTAACCTCTGAACCACCAGGGAAGCTCTGCAACTGGGGACCCGTCTAATCTGTGGGGTTACAACCAGCATCTTAATATTCTGCCTTCCGCTGTACAGCATATTGCAATAGAAGCCCATTGCTTTGTTTGCATAGTTCTAAAGAGTTTTCCAAATGCTTCTAGAGCAGCGTCTGTATAATGCTTCAGACTGATCTGTTTATCTCCATCATACAGGGGAGGAACTTGAGGCTCAGAGAGAGTAAACAGCTTACCCAAGGTCACACAGATGGGCATGAACAGGGCTTGAGCCTCCTGTACCTGTGGATTGATGACCATAGTTTGGAATTAAGTCATCATAGAATATTTTCTCATATAAAAGTATAGTCTCTCTTTTAGGACAAAGGAAAAAATCCTTAAAAAAGAAAATATTTTAGAATCATTTATTCAGACCATAAATATTTATTGAGCGTCTGCTTCATTTCATGGATTATCTCTGTGGCTCAGCGGTAAAGAATACGCCTGCAATGCAGGAGATGCAAGAGATGAGGGTTTGATACCTGGGTCAGGAAGATCCCCTGGAGGAGCGCATGGCAACCCACTCCAGTATTCTTGCCTGAAGAATCCCATGGACATAGGAGCCTGGCCATAGGGCCGCCAGGAGTCGGACATGAGCACACACACACTTCATTTCATGTGCTGGGAAAAAGCTATAGATATGACAGTGAGATCCTCATTGGGACTTAACTTGTAACAGGAGGAGGAACAAGAGAAAAAAAAACTAATTATAATGGCCATAATTTCTTTGAATAGAATAAACAAGGAACTGAGTAAGGGACACTCAGAAAGGGTCCTCTTTAGAGCAGAGACAGTCTGCCAGGATGGAGGAGGGGGACCTTTGATGTGAGAACTAAGAATGGGGAGGAGAGGCGAGGAGAGAGGGGAGCTAAGAGGTGAGAAAACATGCTCCAGGAATGAGAATCTGAAGCCCACCCTTCACTGGAAAATGTAGAATTCAGAAATTTGGTTTTCTTGTTGGCTGTGGGCTCAAACTTCTTTGCAAGCAGAGAAGACGATGATATTTGAGGTAGAATTTCAGGGCTGTGAACAGGAAGTTAGGCAGAGATATCAACCACCCCGTTGGCCTGGACACTTGACTGAAATATCCAGCATTTGTCCTATTCTTGAAGGATCCTCTGGAGAAGCTCAGTCCGTTTTCTTTGGCTCCAAGTCCACTGTTAACTGGAGAGGAAATGCATTTATTAGCAGGGGCCAATCTGTTGGACTAACTCTGGACAAACCACCCTCGACGTTGGGAGACTCTGGGTGGCCCACAGCCAAGTATGAGGGAGATGGCTGTGAGTGAGTGGGGTGGAGAGTGGTGACATGGGCTTGAGTCCCTGTTGTGCCATCTAGTTCCCTGTGTCCTGGGGAAAGGAACTCATCTCTCTGAAACTCTGTTTCCTCTTCTATTAGTGGCGAGAAAACCAAATACACTAGCAGGCTGCTTGTGAAGATCAGAAAGCAAGTGTATAAGGATGACCTGGCTCAGTATTTGGAACTCTCAAAAAGTCTAGGTTGTAATAGGAGTAGTAACAGAAGCAAGAACTGTACAGTGAGAGTAGCAGCAGTCACAGTAATAGTAACAATCATACTAGTGAGCATTGATACTCTTATTATGGTTATTATGGCCTCTGCCTATACCTCAATCATTCTGGTAATAAACTAGGACCTAAAGTCTGAACTGCAATCTGTGTGTGTGTGTGTGTGTGTGTATATTAGTCACTCAGTTGTGTCCAACTCTTCATGACCCCCAGACTATAGCCTGCCAGGCTTCTCTGTCCATGGAATTCTCCAGGCAAGAATACCGGAATGGGTTGCCATTCCCTTCTCCAGAGGATCTTCCTGACCCAGGGATCAAACCTGGGTCTACTGCCTTGCAGGCAGATTCTTTACCATCTGAACCACCAGGGAAGCCTGTAATCTCATACCCATCTATAATAAAATATCAATGACCACCTATTGCTTTTGAAAAAGTGAATTGAGCTTTGGGATGAATCCAGAACAGAGCAGCACATTGAATAGAAATATAATGCAAGCCATATAAGTGAGTTAAAATTTTCTAGTAGTCATATTTTAAAAAGTAAAAATGGGTGAAATTAAAGTTTTTTCTTTAACCTAATATATTCCAAATATTATCATTTTGACATATAATCAGTATAAAGGAAATTATTGCTAGGATTTTTTTTATACTAAGTGTGTATTTCATATTTATAGCACATCTAATTTCAGACTAGACCCATTTCAAGTGCTTAATAGTTATATGTGGCCAAAGGCTATGATTTTGGACAGCACAGTTCTAGAAAATAACAATATATTCTGTGTGACTAAAATTAAAGTATCAGGGTAGTTCATGGGGCAGGGTTTACATGTTCCCAACTCTGCAGAGGACAAAAGTTGCAATTATTAGAAACATAACAAAAATGATGAAAAGCAGACACTATCAGTTATGTAAGTTATAAACCTAGGAAGCGATTCTGTCCTTTCTCTAATAGTGGGAAAGTTTCTTTCTTTTATCCACCAAGATTTACAGCCAAACACACCAACAAATAAGACCTCTGAGTCTTTGGTTTAACTTGGTTGAAGTGGACCCTGAAATTCACCTCTTCACTTCATTCATGTCCCTCTTCCAATGTCACCTCCTCAGAGAAGTGACCACCCCACACTGGCACAATTCTGAATGGCTTGGAACACAAATGTCTTCCTATTATTTCTGATTTCAGTGGTGTGAAATTTTCTTGCTAATTGTTACTGGCTCAAGATGCCATCAATATAGAAGCCCTTCTTTTTCTTTCTGGCAATCTCTCAGGAGCTATGCCTCTCCAAGGCACCTATCATTGGCTAAATCCTGCTGTAGATCCAATGTTTTCCTCCCCACCCCTTTTCCTCACCCAATTCCAAATGCTTAGAAGTTTGCAGGAACCACTTAATCCAAAGAGGCATCCCTAATACCATGGATAGTATTGATGGTTCTGAGCCATACGAAGTAGCACAAGGACTCCCCTCAGTTACTTTTTCCTCCACGCTGTTCCTAATGCTATACTCTAGGGTCTCCTTCCTCATCTGTAAGGTGAGAGTGTTGGACTAAACCAACAGTTCTCAATATTGTTAATAATGGTGACCCAATTCACATTTAAAAAAATAATTTTGAGGACGAGAATATAGTTATATCAGTTTCTAAAGTTATACCTCAAATCACTCAAAATTCCAGGAAACAGTCATCTTACTATTTGGTGATAGTTACAGTCAATATTACTTTAAGTATATAAGAATAAAAGGAAGACAGGAAAGAAGAAATACAGGGAAAATGGGGAAAATAAAAAATGGAGGGAAGGAGCGCTGGGAAGTAAAACAAAAGAAGATCCATTGTGAATTAAAAAGTCAGTCCTGAAGAAGGCAAAGTAAAGAGATGGAAAGATCCTGGATCCAGCTTGATTCTGTTGAACTGTCGAATCAGCCAACCCTAGAATCCCTAGAATCACACCTACTTCTCGACTTTTACTACAGTCGTTCTCAGCTACAGCTTTACACTGGAATTTCCTGGAATATTAAAACATGCAGTAGGCTGCCCAAATCCTAGATTTTTTAATTGATATGGGGTGTCGTCTCTATGACAAGATGGCTTAAAGCTTCTAGGAGATTCTAATGTGTTGCCAAGTTGAGAACATTGCTAAAAAGAAATCTTAGATCATTTAAGCCAGGGTTTTTCAAAATGTAATGTACATATGAATCACTAGGAGATCCTGTCAAAATGCAGGTTCTGATTCAGTAGATCTGGGATAAGCCTGAGATTTTGCCTGTCTAGCAGGTTCCCAGATGAGACAGTGCTGCTGCAAAGGGCTCGCATCTGGAGCAGAGAGACTGTAAGACAGTTTGAGTCAGAGTTTCGTATGGGTAAGAGCATCCTAGCTGAAATACTTTCCCATGTTGTAGATTACGTGGTTGTCTCCCTCAGTGAGGTTATCTGCTTCATTCTTATTTTAAAAAGAGCAGGAACATTCCTTGTGAAAACATTCAAATTAATCTTTTTAAAATAAAGTGGCATTAACTTCTTCCAGGATATATCTTTTGTTCCTTTTATATATCACTTTTCCCAAGAATGTGATATGGCCCTCTCTCTTCAAATTAAAGTGTACGTTTCAAAACTCTCTTCCATTTTATCTTTGAATGTATTCTTCTACTGCATTTATTGCCACTCTTCTTTGGCAACCCAGTTATACATAAGGTATATCTCATTCATCTACCATCCATACCTATTATCTCTTCTACAGGCATGTGTGCTAAGTCATTTCAGTTGTGTCTGACTCTTCGTGACCCTATGGACTGTAGCCCGCCAGGCTTCTCTATCCATGAGGTTCTCCAGGCAGGAATACTGGAGTGGGTTGCTGTGTCCTCCTCCAAGGCATCTTCCAGACCCAGGAATTGAACCTGTGTCTGTTATATGTCCACACTGGCAGGTGGGTTCTTTACCACTAATGCCACAGTCATTTTTACATCTTTATTAATTTTCCTTTTCTTTTGCAGGATTTCTTTAAATCAGTTTGGAGTTATGTGTTTTTGTTGTTAATTGTTCTATTAGAAAATTTACTATTACTTTTTTTCTCTTTCTTTCCCAGTCTGCCAACTCACCCTTAGCATCTTCTATTGTTTTATAGCCTTTTCTTTGAGTCTTTGCATCTCTTTTTTGAACTATTTTCTTAGTGAGATTATATTGTATATAATTTCTTCGGGGTGGTTTCCATCATATTTTGTGTATTTCTTCTTTTTATCTTCAGACTTCAGTTCAATCAGTTCAGGCACTCAGCCATGTCTGACTCTGCAACCCCATGCACTGCAGCATGCCAGGCTTCCCTGCCCTTCAGTATCTCCTGGGGTTTGCTCAAGCTCATGTCCATTGAGTCAGTGATGCCATCCAACCATCTCATAATATATAATTTTTATTATTTATGTTTTTCCAGTTCTTTTGTGTTAGCTTCATGTTGATCCTTTCCTTATCAACATATTTGAATAAATCAAACAACGTATTGAATGCAAATTGTGATATAATTATATTTCTGTTGAAACAACCCATAGCTTTCACTCAGGTTTATGATCTATTATACTCTCTCATCAAATCTATATATATGTGTTTATTTCCTGAGGATACATGTCCCTCATTTTTTAAATATCCTAAATTGGAGTTTCTCAGCATAAAGACCTCTTTCAACATTAAAAGAGGAATCGGGGAATGCTAATTGATAGCCCTGTACAGGGCCTAGGTGTTAGGAGGTAGAAGTGGGGAAAACCTCCTGTAAAGAAGCCCTGGATTAAGAAAATACCTTAAAAAAAAAAAGATGACACAAATTCATTAACATTGTAAATGAACTTGTGCTTTGGTACACACAACAGCATCTGCAAACATTTGACAAAGAGCTTGTGTACGGGCATCATGTGGTATTTATTCTGTCTGTGGAAAATGTCTTGTCTGCACATGGAATCACAGAACTCCTTTTCATTCAGTTGCATTTATCAGGTGCTTACCACATGCCTACATGCAGTTTGGTCTAGTGGCAAGACAGATTTGTTGTTGTTCAGTCGCTAAGTTGTATTATTCTTTGTGACCCCATGGAATGCAATACGCCAGGCCTCTCTGTCCTTCACTGTCTCCTGGAGTTTGCTCAAATTCATGTCCCCTGAGTCAGTGATGCTATCTAACCATCTCGTCCTCTGCCACCCTCTTCTCCTTTTGCCTCAATCTTTCCCAGCATCAGAGTCTTTTCCAATGAGTTGGCCCTTCCCATCATGTGGCCAAAGTATTGGAACTTCAGCTTCAGTATCAGTCCTTCCAATGAATATTCAGCATTGATTTCCTTTAGGATTGACTGGTTTGATCTCCTTGCTGTCCAAGGGACTCTCAAGAGTCTTCCCCCGGATCACAATTCGAAAGCATCAATTCTTTGGCACTCAGCCTTCCTTATGGTCCAACTCTGACATCCATACATGACTACTGGAAAAACCATAGCTTTGACTACATGGACTTTTGTCAGCAAAGCGATGTCTCTGCTTTTTAATACACTGTATAGGTTTGTCATAGCTTTCCTTCCAAGGAGCAAGCATCTTTTAATTTCATGGCTGCAGTCACTGTCTGCAGTTATTTTGGAGCCCAAGAAAATAAAATCTGTCACTGTTTCCACTTTTTCTCCTTCTTTTTGCCATGAAGTGATGGGACCAGATGTAATGATCTTAGTTTTTTGAATGTTGAATTTTATGTCAGCTTTTTCACTTTCCTCTTTCACCCTCACTAAGAGGCTCTTTAGTTGCTCTTCACTTTCTGCCATTAGAGTGGTATCATCTGCATATCTGAGGTTGTTGATATTTCTACCGACAGTCTTGATTCCAGCTTGTGATTCATCCAGCCCACCATTTCACATAATGTATTCTGCACATAAGTTAAATAAGTAGGGTGACAATATATATCTTTATTGTACTCCTTTCCCAATTTGGAACCAGTCAGTTGTTCCATGTCCAGTTCTGACTGTTGCTTCTTAACCTGCACACAGGTTTCTCAGGAGACAGGTAAGGTGAGACAGATAATACATATGTAAACCAAGCAATAAATAGGGTTTCCCTGGTGGCTCAGAGGTGAAGAATTCACTTGCGGTATAGGAGATGTGAGTTTCATCCCTTGGTTGGGAAGATCCCTTGGAGAAGGAAATGACAACCTACTCCAGTATTCTTGCCTGGGAAATCCTATGGACAGAGAAGCTGGTGGGTTACAGGATAGGGGGTCGCAAAAGAGTCAAACACAACTTAGTGACTAAACAACAACAGCAAACTAATAAATATGCAAGTCTGTGAAGGAAATGAATGAAGTTTGAAATGGAGATTGACGTGCCCACAAAGCTGGCCTCCTGAAGGACACCAAGGTCAAAGTCATCGGAGGAGTTCTAGGGGATGGGCAAGCATGCTCAGTAGAAGTAACGCCACCAGGAACTGCTCGTAAAGTGGCCTATGGATGTCCCAGACAGCAAGCAAAGCCTTATGGGGCTGGAGAGGTAAGTTGGTACAAAATGATATGAGAGATGCAAACGTAGACAGTGTATGCATCCCCTTTAGCCCATGGTAAACAGTTAATCTTCATCCAATATGAAGCAAAGTACCTTAAGCAGGGGCATGCCATGATCCTGTTAAATCTATTTTTTTGGGTGTATGTAGAGAATGGATTCAAAGTGAGTTGTAGAAGAATCAGAAAATCGAGTCTGGCTGTAATCTTGGATAGAACTGGTCATTCTTGAACTAGAGTGGAGACAGTAAAGATAGAAGTCTGCGGATTTGAGATCTATTTAGGAGATAGAACAGACAGGACATGCTGACAGCTTGGATGTGGGTGGCAAAGGAGAGGGAGGATTCCAAACTGTGTCTCCAGTTTCTAGCTTGGACAACTGAATAGATGGCAGTGGCTCTCACTGACACAAGAGTGACCCAGGAAAAGAATGTATTGGGAGGAGAAATGAAGAGTTCAGTTTTAGAAGGGTAACATTTGGGATGTTTCTGCATGACCTGGCAAACACATTAGGAAACAGTTTAGATAAACTGGGGCACTGAGGAGAAATCCAGGCAACACATATAAATGTGGGAGTCAGTACAATACAAAAGATATTTAAAGTCATATGAGTGAATGAGCTGAAACTCCAATACATGAGTCACCTGATGTGAAGAGCTGACCCATTTGAAAACACCCTGATGCTGGGAAAGATTGAGGGCAGGAGGAGAAGGGGATGACAGAGGATGAGGTGGTTGGATGGCATCACCAACTCAATGGACATGAGCTTGAGTAGACTCCAGAAGTTGGTGATGGACAGAGAGGCCTGGCGTGCTGCAGTTCATGAGGTCACAAAGAGTCAGACACGATTGAGTGACTGAACTGAACTGAACTGAACTGAGTGAATGAAACAATATAGAAAGACTGAAAAGAGGAGCCTTAGCAGTTTTAACTCTCCATGGCCCATGTGTTGAAAACCATCGAATATAGTTACATCGGTCTTATTGTAATCAGCTCTTTTGGTGACCCATGACAGAAGCCCCCATCAAGTTGTATTAAGCAGGATAGGTAATTTGTTGAAACACTGATAAGACCAAGAGTCAGTATGCCTTCAGGTACAGATGGATCCAGGAGATCGTATATGTCACCAGGACTCAGTCACTTGGCTTTCCTTTCCTGTCTGTTGTCTCCATTCCAGGCCAGATCTCTGTATGTGGTGAGCCAGAGTTGGACTTACAGTCTTCTATTAGAAAACTCAAAGTTAAATACAGCTTTCCATTCTGCTAGTTCCAGAAAAATGTGTGGACTTCTTCTGATTATACTATCTTGATGTCAGTGCATTTGGGCTGCTACAGCAAAATAGTACAAACTGGGTGACTTATAACTAAAGACTTATAACTTATATAACTTATAACTAAAGATATGTGTTTATCACAGTTCTAGAGGCTGGAAAGTCTGAGATGATGGCACTAGCAGATTGGGTATCTAATGAGGGCCTGTTGCATAGATGGCCATCTCTTTTCTGTAACCTCATATGGCTGAAATGGCAAGGGAGCTCTTTGGGGCCACTTTGATAAGGGCACGGATCCCATTTGTGGGGCCTCTGACCTTATGACTTAATCACCTCTTAAAGAGTCTGTCTTCTAATACTATCACACTGGACAATAGTATTTAACATGCATCTGATGGGCACACAAGCATTCATCTATGGCACTCGGGTCACGTGTCTAGCATGGTGCTGGTCACTGTGGGCAGCGTATGCGTTTTGGCCACGCTGGCTCTCTCGCCCATTCCTAGATCCAAGAGATGCAGATAGCAGCTCGATCTGAAAGCAGTGGATGTGTGTATAATGCCTCAAAGGGAGAAGCAGAGTGCCCCTCCGAAAAGAAGAGAATGTTGATGCTGGGCCAGGAAGAGCAGCAGCCATGCTTACAGATCACTTCTGTCTCTAAAATACACTGACTACGTAGAAGTATCTGAAGTTTCCATTTGTCCTGTCAGGCAATCGACATAACAGTTGCCTTACTTTTAGTGGACGGCCATTATGTGCCAAACCCTGATGGCGGCAGTGAGTGGGGTGGGGACAGGCTGCTGTAGGACGACTCACAAGCTAAGAGGTCCACATAAAGAGGTTAGATTCCTCGCCTCGAGAGTAAGAGTACAAATGGACAGATAGAGGGTAAGTTGGAGAAATAACAGTGGCTGCTTATGAAAGTGGACACACTTGGAATTCTAACTGGAATGGGTGATGCTGTGTTGGATAAAGCCCCCTTTACAGTTTTCCCTTACTCGAAGGCCAATGTCTGAGAATTCTATCAGGGTCACGGGCCTGCGTCCTAATTTAGATGCAAATATCCTATGGCAGCAGTTCCCAATCTTTTTGGCACAAGGGACCATTTCTGTGGAAGACCATTTTTCCATGGACCGGGGTGGGGGTGGGGGATGGTTTCTAGATGATTCAAGTGTATTACATTTATTGTGTACTTTATTTCTATTATTATTCCATCAACTCCACCTCAGATCATCAGGCATTAGATCCTGGAGGTTGGGGACACCTGCCAAGGGGTAAGCTTATAAGACAAAGTTGGCGGGAAAGAGTATGGAGTGAGGTGAAATTTGTGCAGCTTTTAGAAAAGGAGGCTGACCCAGAATTTCTGTGTGGGTGTGACAGCTTGGAAACCGCAACTGCGTAATGAGTCTTAGCTGTGCTCTCTGTGTTCTGTTCAAAAACATTAAATCAAACCCAGGTCCAGACTGCAGCTCGCAAGTAGCACACACAGAGTAATTAGGCTCATGTACTAGCTATTGTCTCTGTTCTGAGCCTGTCATATAAAAACAGAAAACCAGAACCACCGGGAGTTGTAACTGGGTGCCACGTCTGCATTGTGATTCCATGCACTTTCGCTTTTTCCATGAAAGTATGAAGCAAAGAGTAGAGAGAAAAGCAGAGAGTTGGTTTCCACTTGTCTGGGAACATATATTAGGCATCAGCCTTAGCAAAGGTAGTTCTGAATCTTTATTCATATCAAATATGAATTCCCAACCTTGAAATGAGATGGGTTGGAAATGGTAAAGTAGGTGAGTTTAATTTTAAGATTAAAAGAGGCTTGATGCTCCTTTCTTTCTTTGTTTCTTTTTTGATGCTCCTTTCTTAAGTAATACATCTCTGTCTGGTTCTGTGCATGTAGATGGAAAAGAACACGTTGGGGAGGGATAGCTGGAAGTGAGGAGAGAAGGCTATGGATCTGACAGCTCTTAGTAACTGTGCAGAAGTCACTTAATTAGTCAGGGTTTCAAGGCACCTGGAAAATTCATAAAAGACAAGCTGGCTCAGAAAGCCAGACACTCAACTGAATAAAGTGTGACCGAAGAAAATGAGGAAAAACAATTCCAAGCCAAAGGAAAAAGTGGCTGTTACTATTTTTTAAAAGTAAATGCTTCATTCTCTTCTCCTGGTATTAATCTGAAATAATTTAATAGAACATCTTTTAGGGTTTGAAATATTATTAGCATTGTCTGCCATCTTTTTACATTTTCTCTATCAAACTGCTGCCTTGCTTTATTTGAAGAGGAGATGGAGTGTAAATGGTTTTAAATAACAGCCATGTCTAATAAGTCATGTTGGAATTTAATTTTGTCTCCCAATTATGGAAATGTTTATTTTATGGAGGTATAATTCATTTGCCATTTACTTATGCTATCTAGGGGCTTCTTTTTAACTGATTAGACTAGTCGGGAGCCATTTTTGTTCCTTAAAGCAGAGTGAGAAGTTGTATTAGTTAGGATAGTCTAGTGGCCGTGATGGCGTTCCCTGGTAGTTCAGCTGGTAAAGAATCCGCCTGCAATGAGGGAGACCTGGGTTTGATCCCCAGGTTGGGAAGATCCCCTGAAGAAGGGAATGGCTACTCACTCCAGTATTCTGGCCTGGAGAATCCCATGGACTACTATATAGACTATGGGGTCACAAAGAGTCGGACACGGCTCAGCAACTTTCACTTTCACTGTCTTTCAGTGGCTGTTTACAAAGAAGGCCTAAAAATTATGATGACAAGATTCAAATAAAAGTTCATTTTGTTCTCATGGAAGTGTCCCCAGAGAGAGTTGCTGGTCAGCCTTATGTCCATGTAGTGATTCAAAGACGAAGTTCCTTCGTCTCCAAGTTCAGTCATAGCTTGGCTCTTGGTGATCTTAGAAATTGAGCTAGTGGAAAGGTCTTAGGAATTGAGCTAGTGGAAAGGTCTTAGGAATTGAGCAAAACAGCATGGAAGAAGCATGGCCTCTTAGGAACAGCCGTGGCAGCACAGATCTCTTTGTATCACACTTCATTAGAGAATGTGAGTGACAAGTCCCACCTCAAATCAAAGAATGGTGCAAGGATCGGTCATGCCTACCTGGACAGCCATGTCAATGCAACAGCATCATGCCTTAGCGGAGGAGAAGGGATTGGGGGTGGCCGCGAGCCTTCTCCACCACTGAAATCCTCAGCCTTCCACTATGTGGAATCCCCGGGACCCCACTCGATGGCATCGTGAGTTCAGGGTCTGGCATCTAGTACCCAGGAGCTTGACATTCTGCTGAGTCACTCACAGGTCCACAGGAAGTCTTGGCAGCTATGGGCCTCATTTCCCTCATCTGTGAAATGCAGGGAAGAGCATCTCCCACATTAAGGTTGTTGTGAAGATTAAAGGAAGTCATTCATATCTTATTTGCTAAGCTTTTGTCATAAACTGCAAAGTAAATGACAGTTATGAGTTTTTTTTTTTAACCCATCTCAGGATAAAATTTCTGGATGCTTAGTTCCACTTCGCTTGTGAACTTACTGCTTGATACATCTTGACACTTTGTTCTTATTCCTTTCTTCCCAGCCTGTCCTCACTTGAATGAGACTTCACAGTCTGTCCTGCCCTATCCTTATCCCAAGGCTCCCCTAAGCAATTATGCACACCTTCCAATCATGAATCCAAGACTCTACACAATGTTTTCCCCATAAAGGCATAAGGTAAACATTTCCTGAGCAGATTCCAAAGGTTCTGGTGGTGTATGTGTAGGTGGAATTTTTTTTTTAATTGAAGGATAATTGCTTTACAGAATTTTGTTGTTTTCTGTCAAAATTCAACATTAATCGGCCATAGGTGTACATATATCCCCTCCCTTTTGAACCTCCATCCCATCTTCCTCCCCATCCCACCCCTCTAGGTTGATACAGAGCCCCTGTTTGAGTTTCCTAAGCCATACAGCAAATTCCATTGGCTCTCTATTTTACATATGGTAATGTAAGTTTCCATGTTACTCTTTCCATCCACCTCACCCTCTCCTCCTCTTGCCCCAGGTCCATAAGTCTATTCTCTATGTCTGTTTCTCCACTGCTGCCTTATAAATAAATTCTTCATTACCATTCTTCTAGACTCCACATGTATGTGTTAGAATATGATATTTATCTTTCTCTTCCTGACTTACTTCACTCGGTGTAATAGGTTCTAGGTTCATCTACCTCATTGGAACTGACTCAAATGCAAGGTGGAATTTTTGCATGAAAATAAGCACATGCTTGCGAATGCAGGTATGTATACAATGAGCCTCTGTACATGTGCAAGTGTCAGAACATGAGCATCCTGCTCACCATGTGTGTCCTAGAATTAGCGTGGAAAAAATGCCTGTCCTTTACAGTGTCTGCCAGGAACTCCCTCACATGCTTGTTGTTATCGTTCAGTGGCTCAGTCGTGTCTGACTCTTTGTGACCCCATGGACTGCAGCACGCCAGGCTTCCCTGTCCTTCACCATCTCCCAGAGTTTGCTCAAACTCATGTCCATTGACTTGGTGATGCCATCCAACCATCTCGTCCTCTGTTGTCCCCTTTTCCTCCTGTCTTCAATCTTTCCCAGCAATAAGGGTCTTTTCCAATAAGTCGGCTCTTCACATCAGGTGGCCAAAGGATTGGAGTTTCAGCTTCAGCAGCAGTCCTTCCAATGAATATTCAGGGTTTATTTTCTTTAGGATTGATTGGTTGGATCTCCTTGCCATCCAAGGGTCTCTCAAGAATCCTCTCCAACACCACAGTTCAAAAATGGTACAGTCCCCTATGGTCTGGTTAGCAGAACACTGCCATTGCCTGTCCATGCACCAGCTGGCCATCTCAAGGAAGTCTGTGATCTGTCTCAGGGTTTCTAGAAAGAACTAGGAGAATCGATGGCAGAAACATTCATCAGATGCAAGATGTTGTATTATTTGATCCATACAACATCACCTTGAGGTAAGCATTCTTAGTCCCATTAAAAAGAGAAACAAACTACTCTTCCAGAGAGATTATGCAGTTGCTCCCAGTCATTGTAGTACCCTGAACAATTGGTTGAAATAAGTCTTAGCATGAGATCTGACCGCAAAATACATGCTTTTGGTCTGTTGGTAAAGTATCTCTTGCAACCTTTAGTAGAACACCTACCGTATTTCTACTAAGGGAGGATTAGAAGGGTACCTTTATTATAAACATATACAGGTTCACTTGCAGAATGCTAAGAATCTTGAGAAAGAGATTTTGGCTTTAAAGGCACAGAAACCTAAAGAGAGGGACCGAGACAGAAGACAGACTCATTGAATAGAGAGAAAAATGTAAAGGAATTAAGTAGACCACACACATCTCCCTTTATGGCCTTGTGCCAAGGAAGCATCTAGACCTCTCTGAATGTTTAGCCTCTTCGTTCCAATAACAGTGGGGCTAGAGAATGTAGGGCGCACATTTTATCTGTGTGTGAATTTAAAATGTGATCATAGGGATTACTTTTAACTTTTAAAAAGCTAGTGCAGGGCCAATAAATCATATCATATATAATGCAGCCTGAAAAGTACAGGGTTAAAATGCAACCAATGTCAAAACCAAAGAAAGTACAAATCCATATGTTGCTCTGAAATACAGAAAGGCACTCGCTATAGCAGCTGTTTTGGCTGCTGTGGAAAGAAGGCAGGTTTCTTGGTTTATGGGAATCCTGGGGCTGAGAGGTAAGGAGACCTCATTTCTTACTGGCTGCTTCTCCCTTCTTCTATAATCAGCTTCTCCATCCTTCTAGAATCCCTCTCCCCCAGTCAGGACCGTAGCAAGACTTAATGTTCACTTTCTTTACCATCGAGTCTTTTGCTTTCCCCTCAAAATTGCCATGTCACGTGGCTCAGGCGGTCATCAGTGATTTATTGAGTGGCCTTCTGTGTGTCTATGAATGGTGAACCACTCTCAATCATGACACTCCTGCACCACAGGGGAACTCCAGGTGACTCTCAGAGCATTTATTTGGTGGGAGGATCCATGGAAGTTTTCCCCTGAGGAGGTGATGTGGAAGCTGATACACGGCAATCCTATAGGAGATGACTAAGTGAGCGGGGTGGGAGCAAGAGGGCACAGCATGGGAGTGGTCCTAGCAGTGAGGGAGAGATACTCAGAGGTACAGTGAAGGGGAGAGGTGCTCAGTGGAGCTGGTTCAGCCGCTCTAACGCAGCAGTCCTCAACCAGGAGTGATTCCAGCCCCCGCGGGCTATGTGGCAGTGTCACACCCTGGGAGGTGGGTGCTTCAAGTGCCTGCCAGGGATATAGCTACAGTGCATAGAGCCTCTAACAAAGCATTCTCTCACCCAAAACGTCAGTGACATCAAGGTTGAGGGACTGATCAATAGGAAGCCCAAACAGAGGATTCAACAAGATACAGTTTTCTTCATTTATGCAAATTTTTGGCTGTGCCAGGTCTTCATCGCTGCATGGGCTTTTTTCTAGTTACAGCCAGCGGGGGCTACTCTCTAGTTATGGTACATGGGCTTCTCATTGCAGTGACTTCTGTTGTTGCTGAGCAGAGGTTCTAGAGTGAGCAGGCTTCAGTAGCTGTGGCGTACAGGTTTAGTGGCTCTGGGGCGTGTGGGATCTTCTCAGACCAGGAATTGAACCAGTTTCTCCTGCATAAGCAGGCGGATTCTTTACCACTGAGCCACCAAGGAAGCTTTAAAAGTGTGTTTTAAAAATGTCTCACAGGCCAGATGGACTTATTTGGCTGATATGATGGGCTCTTTTGTGCCCGGAACCCAGGCTCCTTCTCGCTTGTTGCTCTGTGTCCTCTAGGGCACAGGTTGGCAGACTCCTGCGTGAAGGACCAGATTGAAAGTATTTTGACTTTGCAAGTCAGACAGTCCTGATCACAACTTTTCAACTCTGACAATCTAAAAGCCACCACAGATAATGCCTAAATGAATGGGTGGGTCGTGTTCCAATCAAACTTTACTGACACAAAAGTGATGAACCAGCCTTAGCCTGCGGGATATAATTTGGTGCCCTGGCTGGTCACATGTGCTTGGTGTGCGTGCTGACCAGTGGGGGTGGGAGACTTACATCCTTTTGAGGGGACAACATGACTTCTGCTCACATTCAATTGTCCAGAATTCAAAGGGCCGAAAATGTAGTTCTTTACTGGGCAGTCATAGGCCCAGGAGAAACCTCAGCTTTTTTAAAATTGTTTTTTAGCACAAGAGAGAAGTGATACTGGGGGACACTTGGCAGTGTCTTCAGTTGCTGAATTGAAGTTGAGAGAGAAGCACAAAATGAGGCTGGCAAGAGAGGCACGCAGGGTGAGATCATGCCAGCCTTAGAGGTGAAATGAAGTGTAAGGTTACAACTTTTCTCTTAAGAGAAATAGGAATATCCCAGCAGCAGCAGTTCAGAGCCATTTTTCCATTTTAAAAAGACCACTCTGGCAGCAGTGTGGAAGGGGCTTGCAGGGAGACAACTTTGGAAAATGTTGCCATAATTGGGGTAAGAGAGATGGTAGCTTGAATAAGCGTGGTGGTGAAGACATGACCTAAATGGATGGGAAAGAGATTTAGAGGAGAGAATCTATAGTATCCTACAGATTAAACTCCCTTCTGAGGAATGAAGGAAAAGCAGCTTCATTGTTAATAATATTTAAAATGGAAAAGATGTGATCACCATGATCCACATGGAGCATCAGATCCAGCCCCAGCTGGTCCTTGTCTGCTCTGTTCCTCTTTTTCCTCCAGGACTCACATGTCCATTGTTCAACATCTTTTTGGGAGGTTAAAGCCATCTTGGTACTCCCAAGCATGAGCCTCTGGGCTGAAACCTCTCAGGATGCAGACACAGAGTTCACAAGTCCCAAATGTAATGAGTGGGCAACCCCAGCACTTGACATAAGCAAAGCATGTGTTTTGAGACTGACTGGCACCAAAGGAGACAAAAGCCTACAGTATAATTATGCCAAGCATATAATATGATGCAATCGGTTACTGTCTCCAATATACCCTGCGGTGCAGAGCAAGGGCTTTGAATAGTAGAATGTTCCAGACCTGTGTGTCTGTACCATCAGAAGCCTGAGAAAGCCATGGCACCTTCTTTTCTTTCAATCAGTACTGCTGTGGGCATCAGCTAAGCACCTACTGGATGCCAAGAGCCATGCTCAGTCTTACGGACAGAGAGGTGAATAAGACATGACCTTGTGACTTCCTCAATGAAATAGCTCTCTGGTTTCTGCCTCCAGTTCCTGTAAACAAAGGATGAATAAATATTTCCCTAAATGGCTTAACAGGGGTTTCCAGTAATGAAGGCATCTTGGCAGTCTGAGTTATAGAACGCCTAAAAAGATACTTTGGTTTTTACACTTAGCACAGTGGACACATTTGACCTTGAAAGACAATGCCACTCAGTAATTCACTTTCAGAGAATTGCCTGAATGACTCTTGGCACCGTTTTTTTTCTAAAAAGAGAGGCTATCACACGCTTCCTTTATTCATTTGTTTTTGGGGGATGTCAACATTGTGACAGCGACTAACCAGCTAATTCACAAAATAATAAATAACTTCAGAACAGAGAGATGATTCATTTGTGGCTCTGTTATGGCTTCTTCTCCCTCTAATTCCTTTCTGGTAAAGTTTGCCAGCAAATTGCTTCTCGGTATCACTACATATGTGGCTTCAGCTTCACTGTCTGTATCACATGCAGTTGTGAGTGTATGTGTGTGTGTATGTGTGTGTGTGTTCAATTGTACCCAACTCTGCGACCCTGTGAACTGTAGCCTACCAGGCTTCTCTGTCCATGGGATTTCCCAGGCACGAGTACTGGAATGAGTTGCCATTTCCTTCTCCAGGGGATATTCCCAGCCCTCGGATTGAACCCAGATCTCCTGCACTGCAGGTGGATTCTTTTCTGCTGAGCTACCGTAGGATCCTGGAATTCCAGGGCTGTAGGGCAGAGATTCTGGGCTTCCTTTGTAGGTGATAACTTCAGAAAGCACCAGCACAGTCCACTAGAATCCTCACTCTCCCCATGGCCAATAACTCAGTCTTAACATTATCCAGTTCAGTCAGTAATGTGCCTGGCATCGTGCCAAACACTTCACATGAGTTTTCTCATTTAAATGTTATCCTATTGAACGTACATCAACTCTGTGAAGTAGGCGCTAATCACCTCTCCCTTTTGCAAATTGACGAAATCTGCAAATGTTGTACAGACAATAACTGGTGGGTCCAGGAAGCTTGATTTTTCTGACTTTTAAGTTGAAAGTATTATTATTTATTGAGCATCTATCATAAAGTCCATATCACTCTGTCTTACTCTGATAGTCTTAAGGGTCTCAGGTTTAGTTGATTTTGTCTCACCAAAAGGCAGTGCATTTACAGATGAGAAGGGTCGCCAATCTAAGCCCCGCGGGCCAAACCAGCCCTTTTGAAATCAGAGCTGAGCTGGAACACTGCCTCAGTCCTTTGTTTACATGCTGTCTGTGGTTGCTTTTGTGCTGCCTACGTTAGGCTGGAGTAGTTGTGACAGAGAGCCCAGAAAGCCGTTACAGAGCTGATATTTACTATGTGGTTCTTTAGGAAAAACAAGTTTGCCAACCCCTGATATAGAGCGCAATCATATAAATTGTTTCTTTGATTAAATTTTTTCTAATGAATAGACTGGTGGTATTCAATGGTTCTTTGCAACCCCATGGACTATACAATCCATGGAATTCTCCAGGCCAGAATACTGGAGTTGGTAGCTATTCCCTTCTCCAGGGGATCTTTGCTGGCAGATTCTTTACCAGCTGAGCCACCAGGGAAACCCAAGACTGGGGTGGGCAGCCTATCCCTTCCCCAGGGGATCTTTTGACCCAGGAATGGAACCGGGGTCTCCTGCATTGTGGGTGGATTCTTTACCAGCTGAGCTACCAGGGAAGCCCATTCAATGGCTCAGGGTCAGTTTAATGGTTAAATTTATATGTATACAGTATTTGTTCCATTCAATACATTTTTATCAAATGCTGCTCCCCACCCCACCTCCTACCTCCAAAAATGGTCATCAGTCCATCCAAGGGGGATTTCTGGATGGAGAAGAAAACGCACCATTCCCAGTTTACCATGTGAAATGTGAAACTTCTTTTGACTTTTCCCAAAGGTACCCCTAAGTGTTTGCGGCTATCTGGAGTTGTATGCACTTCTGAGACCTTCACCCGTCGAGATCGTTTATAGACTGAGCAGTCTCCTCCCCGGCTAGTCAGTTGGTTACTGCTCACCTGAAAAACAAAAGCAAAGCATGCAATACACAAGTTAGAAACACACTTTCACTCATCTGCAGCTGAAAGAACCATCAGAAACTGCCATTCTGGGATAGAGGGAAAACCAGTATGAGCTCTCTGATTCCGGCTTTATCTTCATCTTGAAGCTTACACAACTCACAGATAAATTATAAGTTATGATAAAGATTCCCACCAACGACAAACTGACTCACTGTCCTCCACATCCTTTCATCTCTCTGGATTCCACTTCTAAGCTCTTTTATATTCTGTCAAGACGGAGTGTGCCATTTGCCAAAATGACAGAGAGTGTGCCAGCATTGGGACATATTTTCCACTTTACCTGATCGAAAGAACGTTATCATATTAAGGTGTTTTGTTCCCCCATGATTGCTTTTTGCCATTGTAAAAAGCGCCGCACCAGCTTCATTAAATGCTTTGTGTCTGTTTCTATACAGTGATGAAAATAGAATGAAAGGTTCAAGTGAGTATTGTTTGTTAAAATATAACAAACGATTATCCTGGAAACGCTGTACTGTCATAGCACTATTTTCGTTCTTGTTATGTTTTAGCTTTTTCATTGCCAAGTGCCCGCTTGATCTGGGTACCAAAACCACAGTTTATGGACGAGATTTCAAAGAACGGCAATACAACAGTTCTCTTGGTTGGCTGACATCTCAAAAATGTTGTGCCTAAAGCCCTCCCAGAAGAAAAGAAGTTATTCTTTGGTTGTAAAAATTGTAAAAAGAAAAGGCAAGGAGGAAAAAAAAAAAAAAAACAATGGGCAAGCCTCTTTTTAATGCAATCAAATGGGATTTAAATGAAAGCAATTGTGTTATACTTTAAGGAGGCGGTAGGGAGTCTCTCTGGAAATCCATTCGTTTGAGAGCTGCCATTCTACATTAGCTGAGCTCAGACTGCTGTTTCTGGTTACCAGTGCCGAAGTGGTTAGTGGTTTATGCCTTTCTGTAAAGAGGCCCCCGCTGATGAACCACTGAGCACGGCTCTGGCTATTTGAGGTCCTAGGTGACAAGAGAAAGTGATATCACGCTGCAGGGTTTTGCTTGTCACATCTATCAGTAATGGAAGATACACAGACGCAGTGTATGAAATTCCATCTCTGTGGAAGGGACAGCATTCTTGAAAACAGAAAGTACTATCTTTGCCATCAGCTTAAAATGATTATATTTAGCAACTGTGTACATTCTTCAAGGGCTTCTACATATAAAAATTAGTTAATTAGCAATCATTACCTTCTGTTAGGTAAGCATGGATTATTATTATCATAATTTTACAGACAGAGTAAATGAGAATGATGGAGAAGGTGCCAGGAGAAAAATTAACATGAATGAGTTCCTAGACCACAGGCCTCAGCTGCAAAGATTTTAAAGAGCTTACTTATTTTAAAGAACATGCTTTCTTAAAGTGAAATTTAAATATTGGAAAAGCAGGTTTCCCAAATTTAGAAAAAAAAAAAAAGTCCTATTTATCAATGAAACCAGTGCTGGGATTCTGGGTTTTATTAATTTATGAATATTTATTTTTATGATTTTTTTTTATCTTCCATACATCTATGAAGGTCTTCCTTTTGATGGGGATTTCATGTGAAAATAACTCTCACTCTTCAAATTGCATTCCTTGGTATTTTGCTCTTTTGGAATAATCAAAGATCTTTGAGGCTTTATTAACAGAAAACAGATTTTTTTTTGGACTTGTAAGTATTTGAGTAAGTTACATATGCAATATACAAGTTTAGTGAGTGTCCAGTGTGGGCCAAACACTGTCCCAGGGCCTAGGAATCTAGCACTGACTGACGAGACAGGTACCTTTTAAATTTTAAGTTTAAATTTGACTGTAGAAACTGTATCTTCCTGTCATTTAGCTGAAAGAGGAGGGTCTATTGTTGAACATAGTTATTAAAAAGTAAAAGAGGTTTGAAAATGCTATACTGGTTTTAAAGAGAAGAGGATGGAGCTGTGAGCCATGGAGTGTGAGGCAGTTCTAGAAGCTGAAAAAGGTCAGGAAGAGAATCATCCCCTGGAGCCTCTGGAAGGAATGCAGTCTTCCCAACACCTTGGTTTCAGTCCCATGGAACCCACTGTTAGATTTTTACTTCTAGAACGATAAGAGATTAAACTTTGTGTATTTAAAAGCAGCCTCCATCAAAAAAAGCACCACGTGGCCTTGTGCGTGTGTGCGTGCTGTTGCCTCAGTCGTGTCCGACTCTTTGTGACCCTATAGACTGTAGCCTGCCAGGCTCCCCTGTCCATGGGATTCTCCCACCAAGAATCCTGGGGTGGGTAGCCATTTCCTTCTCCAGGGGATCTTCCCGACCCAGGGATTGAACTCAGGTCTCCCATGTTGCAGGTGGATTCTTTACTGTCTGAACTACCAGGGAAGCCCTTAAATGGTCTTAGTATGTGTATTTCTTTTCCCTTCACAGATGATTGCTTCAAATCAGGATATAACTCAGAACAGTTAGGGCGGCTGACGGTGTTTTTAAATGTCATTCCTAGACAGTGGGTGGAGAAAGAAATGGCAACCCACTCCAGTGTTCTTGCCTGGAGAATCCCAGGGACGGGGGAGCCTGGTGGGCTGCCGTCCATGGGGTCGCACAGAGTCGGACATGACTGAAGCGACTTAGCAGCAGCAGCAGACAGTGGGTGCGTATATATTTTTCAGGTCATGCTTCTTCCCCCTCTAGGGCTAGTGATGACTTCTGTACTAAGACTGTAGTAGGCATGCATTTTTTGCCTTTCTGGAGTCTCTTTGGAGAACCACTGCCTCCCCCGCCTTCATTTCTTGTGGTGTGGGTGTGATTGTCATCCACTCCCTGGTTCAGGAATGGGCACACTGTCAGAGGCAGGCCAGAATTATGCCTAGGACATTTCTTGAAACTATTAGGAAAGTATGTTCTTTCTCTTGGGGTTGGGACGCTGCTAAGATGTAAACCTGGATTACAGGGGCTGTGTAGCCATATGGGGAGAGCCTGCCTGAGAAGCAAGCCAACCCAGAGGAAAGCAGGGGAGATTCGTATTGTGTCTGTGTGAACATCTGGATTCAGCCATACCTGAAGCCATTTTACTTCCTGGACTTTTCAGTGATGGGGCCTAGTCTCCCCCTTCCACCCCCGCCCCCTCACCCCCCCGCCCCCATCAATGCCTGAGTCACTTTGAATTGAGTGTCAAAAACTTGTAGGAGAAAAGAGTTTTAATTGCAATTCAAATCAATAATTTTTAAAAATATAGCCTTTAGTATGAACAAGAAAATAAACACTGTTTTTTTAGATTGAAAAGCTTATGCATATATATTGATACATGCAGAGTGGTAGTATCTGTGTAACTAATATTCATCATTCCCTTATTCCGTCTTTATATAACCCTATTAATATTTTCATGTTTTTATAGTAGCTTCATTGAGATATAATTCATATACCGTGAAATTCACCCTTTAAAAGTATACAATTCAGTAGTTTTTCGTATATTCACAGTTATGTAACCATCGGCTTGATTAATTTTAGAACACTGCCATCACCTCGAAAAGAACTCCCATATCCATTACAGGCATTCCTCACTTCTGCCTCCCCCCAACTCGTGACAAGCACTAACCTAATTTCTGTGTCTACAAATTTCATATAAATAGAAACATGCAATATGTGGCCTTTTTTGTTAAGCATCTCTCACTTAGAATAATGTTTTCAATGCTCATCCATGTTATTGCATAAATCAGTACTTCCTTCCTTTTTATGGCAGGTGATATCCTGTTGCATGGCTATACCAAAGTTTGTTTACATGTTTATCAGTTGATGGATATTTGGGTTGTTTAAATTTTTTGGCTATTGCAAATAATGCTGTTGTAAACATTTGTATATAAGTTTTCATGTTGATAAATGTTTTCAGTTCTCTTGGGTATACACCTCGGCGTAGAATTACTGGGTCTGATGGTCACTCAACATTTAGCATTCTGAGGAGCTGCCGAACTGTTTTCCACAGCAGCTATCCCATTGTACAATCCCACTAGCAATGTATAAGGGTTCCAATTTCCCCATATCCTTGCCAACCCTTGTTGTTATATCTTTTTGACATGAGCCATCCTAATGAGTGTGAAGTGATATCTTGTGGTAGAACTCTCTTAATATTCCATGAAGCAATGTGCTCTCATAAAAGACTATATTTCACAGATCCCCTTCTTTGCATTTAGTGGTTGCTGGTAAGCTGTACGGGAATGTAGTTTGGTAGGGCTTTGAGAAAAGCTCTTAAAGAAGGCTGGCTAAGTAAGGGGTAGTCATTTGTGGCCTTTCCTTCATCCTCCCATTCTTCTGCCTGAATTGCTGGCTCTGCAGCAGGCATCTTGGTCAGTGAAGTGAGATTAGAGACCCATCCTATCAACATTAGAGCAGGGAGATGAAAGAATCCTGAGTCCTTGTCACCTGGAAGCCACTATATCAGCCATGGGCTGCTAACTATAAGTCATATGGTTTTCTTGAAGAGAGAAATAAAAATCTAGCTTGTTTTTTCCCTGGTTGTTCTGTTCTATTAGCTCAACATAATCTATTTTCTGGCACATGTGCATGTATGCATGGGAGTAGGTGTGTATATGCGTATATGCGAGTGGGTGTGTATATGCGTATATGCACATGTAAGTATGTACACTCATAGGGGGTGTGCACATATACATATACACACATATGGATATATTGGCTAGAATCCTCATCAAACCTAATTCTTTTTCCTGAGAACAGAGCTAGACCACATTTCCCAGATTTCCATACTATCATTGCCAGCCTGTGACTAGACTACAGCCAATAGAAAGTAGTAGAGATAATGTACGCCATCCTCAAGCCTTGTCAGTAGAGCAGTCTTTCCTTCTTTCTCCCCATCTACTGACTAAATGGAGAAGACTTTAGGGAGAGGACTTTAGGGAGAGGACTTGAGGAGGCAGAGCCATGAGGTGGAAGGGGCCTGGGGCTCTGCGTGACCATATGGATATCCACACCAGGGGATAAGAGTGGGAAAGAAAATTCTTCAGACTGAGGTCTCTGAGAATTAGGGGTTTGCTTCTCTTAATTACATTGCATATACATACACATTTATGTTTACATAGACTCATATAACTGACCCAAGGCCACCCAGTGATCATTGTAACATTCATCTCCCAACACTTAGTCCAATCCTCTCTCCACTGAACTGGCATGCAGGGTATCTTGGTGTGTGTTATGAGAGTATGTTGCATCATAAATATTTAGAAACTCATCTAACTTCTTTGGGATTCCATTTCCTCATCTGATAGTGAGTAGGTGGGACTGGATAAGATACTTAACATATGTTTCTGTATTAGAACTATTGGATCTTCTGGCAACCTTGGGGGCCTTATAAGCTCTTTAAAGGTAAGAGGGCCTGTGTCCTTTTTCATATTCTTTCCTTCTAAGCTCTTTATAGGATAACGGTCCCATAAGTATTTGTGGAATAAAAGGGAAGGTCTCTTCCAGCTCCAAATGTCTACAGTGCATCTTCAGAATCTACATGCATCTTTAGAATCAACATGCATCTTTACAATCATATTTATCACACGCACACTTTTTCTGTGCACAGCCTGCCAATCCATGACCAGAGCATGATCCAGCTGTTCTTACGAGAGTTAAAAGTGTTAGTCACTCAGTCGGGTCCAACTCTTTGTGACCCCATGGACTGTAGCCTACCAGGCTCTTCTGTCCATGTAATTCTCCAAGCGAGAATACTGGAGTGGGCTGCCATTTTCTTCTGTTATGAGAGTTGGTTGTTCTCAATTTCAGAATACATTTTCTTCTGGAAACAACATATTAAATGATATACACTCTAAATAGGCCACAGCGGCCTGTTTAACCCATCCTGTGACACAGACACTCATGTTCTTAGAGTCAGCCTGTGCTCAGGATCCTAGAAGCGGGAACTTACATGGACCAGGGAGCAGGAACACTTAAGTGTTACCCACGTGAGATAGAATATGGGCACGAGGCCCTGACTCTCTAATAGAATGTTGGCTGAGAACTAGACAGAGACC
Organism: Bos mutus; assembly: GCF_027580195.1. Lineage (NCBI taxonomy): Eukaryota > Metazoa > Chordata > Mammalia > Artiodactyla > Bovidae > Bos > Bos mutus. The sequence continues at coordinate 28,373,938 of NC_091638.1, forward strand.
AAACCCTTCAACACCGGCATCCAGCATTCACAAAGGCAATGAACGCTTCTTACCGTGTAAGCTGTGCAACCCACTGGATGTTTGGCTTCTGCCTATTTTTCTACCCTTATTTGCTTCTATTCTCCCCCCTTCTCAGCCTGTTCCAGGGATGTTCTGTCCAATTTCAATAAACCAAGAGCTTGACTCCCTCTGGACCACTGCACTTTCTGTTGCTTCTCTGCCCGGAATCTTCTGCTGACTGTTGCTGGCCCGTCTCATCTTTCAAGCCACATCTCATTTCCTCTCATGAGACTTCTCTATTTGGAACGGTCTCCTCTGATTTCTCTCCAGCAAGTTGTCTTGGTGGATGGTCTTTATAGCTGTGCTTCTCAAACTTTTGGTGCACACTGATCTCTTGGGGATGTTAAAATGCAGGTCTTGACTCAGTAGGCGCAGGGTGAAGTTTGAGACTATGCATTTCCAACAAGCTCCCTGGTTCTGCCTGTACCTATGACGACACTCTGAGTAGCCCTGTTCAAGAGAACTTATCCTATCACACCGTTGTCTTAGGAAGCTCTTTGTGTCTGGATGTCTGCATCTCCCCAGCCTGGAAGGAGTGCTCAGTGAGCACATCTTGTTCACCTGTCGCCCTGGTGCCAGAACAGCATCTTCCTAGGGCGTGCGTGCATGTGTGCGTGTGTGTGTATGTGTGTTAGTCACTCAGTCATGTCCAACTCTTTGCAACCCCACAGACTGTAGCCCGCCAGGCTCCTCTGTCCAGGGATCTCCCAGGCATGAATATCAGAGTTGGTAGCCATTCCCTTCTCCAGGGGATCTTCTCAACCCAGGAATCAAACCTAGGTCTCCAGCACTGCAGGCAGATTGCTTACCATCTGAGCCACCAGGGAAGCCTACCTACTAAATAAACACCTGCTGGATAAGTTCAGAGACTTTAAGTGGGATGAGTGTTACACCAGGGAACATCCAAAGTGTTGTAGAAGCTCATTTCATCTGGAGGGACAGGGATGTCGTCTTGCTGATGTGCAGCACCAGACTTGTGCACAGAAGCAGGTAAGAAACATTTTCCCAACGCTTCCTGTTTTCTGTCCAAAGCTCCCACTGTGTGAGCTCATCCTGACTTGCCCAAGTCTTCCACAGTCCAGGTCAAAGATGACCTATCTTACCCGTGTATGAGTTAGTTGTGTCTGACTCTTGTGATCCCATGGACTGTAGCCTGCCAGGCTCCTCTGACCATGGGATTCCCCAGGCAAGAATACTGGAGTGGGTAGCCATTTCCTACTCCAGGGGGTCTTCCCAACCCAGGGATCGAAACTGAGTCTCCTGAATTGCAGGTAGATTCTTTACCGTCTGAGCCATCAGGGATGAATCTTGCAGGCCCCAGAATGGCTGACATTGCTCTGGTAGGAGGCAAGCAATCTGACTGAGACATTTCACACTTGACAAATAAACCTTAATAAACCCTGGTGGTACTTTTAATTTGGTTTTTTAAAAAAGATGCTTATTAATCTAATTGTCTAGTGCTGTTTTGGCTGGTAGAGTATATATATTTAAGCCCAGGGAAGCCACCAAAAACAAGAAAAAAAAAAAACTTGCCCTTTTATTTCCCTTTCTCTAGTACTGAACCCACAAATTATCTGAAGCTCAGGGGAAACTGAGGACTGATAGAGAGAAAGGGGAGATGAGTAATGCTGGAGGTGTAGCGTGATTATCTATATATCTGTAAGGCGATGACTTTTGAGTTTAGGAGTTGTGGGGAGGCAGTGTGTGCTCACAGATGTTAAGAGTGAGGGCTCTGGAATCCTTTTGTGTGCATTCCTGACTGCTGTTCTTTTGTTGTTGTTCAGTCCCTCAGTCGTGTCCAACTCTCTGCAACCCCATGGACTGCAGCACTCCAGGCTTCCCTGTTCTTCACCATCTCCCAGAGCTTGCTCAAACTCATGTCACTCTTTTGCCTAAAGAGGCCAATCCACAGTCTGCTATAGTTTTTCTGTGGCCTCAGCTGTAGCATTTCATCAATAGCCTCTTAGTTGGCGATGCAGTGGGGGTGGTGGGACAAATCTTAAGAGAAACCTATACTCAAAGTAGGAGAAGGCAATGGCACCCCACTCCAGTACTCTTGCCTGGAAAATCCCATGGACGGAGGAGCCTGGAAGGCTGCAGTCCGTGGGGTCGCTGAGGGCCGAACACGACTGAGAGACTTCACTTTCACTTTCATGCATTGGAGAAGGAAATGGCAACCCACTCCAGTGTTCTTGCTTGGAGAATCCCAGGGACGGGGGAGCCTGGTGGGCTGCTGTCTATGTGGTCACACAGAGTCGGACACGACTGAAGCGACTTAGCAGTAGCATACCCAAACTAAGCAGTAAGCTTTCCCTGTTTCTCAAAACCAGTTTGGTTTGACGAGGATCACCCTGTTGATACTAGTCCACCCTATGAAACTGACAGGCCCACACACCTTTGGTGAAAGAATGTGTTTCTTACCCATTATCTGAGAACCTGTGAGCTGCTTAATAAATATACTGATGGAGGATTTCTGGCACCTGCTTATCTGAACAAAGGCCAATTATATTCCAAGAACTAGCGAAGGAATGCATTAATTGATTTAAGCAATTAAAGTCCCTACCACAAATAGACAACAAATGCCACCAACACAGATGAAAGAACACTATCCAGGGACCTCAACATGGCACTAAAAAAATCTAATCAGTGACAACTTTTGAAAGGCCAGTTCAAAACAAGTAATCCTTTTGGACATCAAGGCAACCTTCTTACTCTGGCAAAACAGTTACATAGTGAAGAGAAAGGCCATGGGCTTTTCTCAGCCACAGAAAGGAGAGAAGTAAAAGCAATTAGACAAAATGGATGCTGTAATCCCACTTTCCAGACCCCAGAGCCACACTAAACACTGAGATTCAACTTTTCCACTTCACTATTCAGGATCTGGCAGCACTTCCTAAATGAGAATGCCATAGCTTGATTTCTTTCTTACCAATTCTGGCCAGATGTTTCTTAGCCATGTCTATAGCCTGGGGTAGAGAAAGAAAAATTTTAAAAAATCACCAAATCCATGGATGTTGCTATGAATTGATCACGTAAGTTGGAATTCCAAAGTACTATTGCTGAAAACTGCCCTGCTTGAAACTACTCCCCAGCAGAAGCAAAACGTCCAGATTCATGGACTGCCACTTCCCAATCAGGTGGAAATCCACTGAGTAGTAGCATCAGCACCACTTGGAGGCTTTTTTTCACAAGCAGGTTCTCAGACTCCACCCCAGATGCAGGATCAGAATCTGCATCCACAGTAAAATTTGAGAAAGAATGCTCTACAGGGTCTTCAGGAGTAGTTTATCTTTTGCCTTTTCTCAGCCTGAGTTTCCTCAGTTGGAATATGGAAATATAACAAAGTGCATACAAAGGGGAAAAAAAAAATTGAAGGAAGACAGTTCACAGGAGCACAGGAGTGCGGAGGACTATGGAGGAACTTCTTGAAGTTCTACACTATGCAGTTTTTAACAATGTAAGACCAGGGTTACTTCTTTTGTAATAGGCGAAAATATTTTTTAAATACAGCTGATGCTCTCTCACAATATTGTACTGATGATTTTTAAAGGGACCAATGTAGCAGGGCCCAGCAACAAACTACAGTGCGGACAAGTCAAAGGTGTTAAGTGAATTGGGTGGAGCCAGAATGCAGCCGGTGAGCAGCTCTCCTTTCCGAAAACTGGCCCTCATACATTCGCTCTCAGCACCTGGAAACCTTGGCCTGGCAAACTTCGGGATCCGCTGAACCTCGGATCTGACCTGTAGTTGCCGGAGCGTCCCGCCGGCTCCGTAACTTTCCCTAGAATGAAATAATTAAATAAAGACCGTAAGTGCTGAAATAGCGGACCCCATGCAAAAATCTCTCTGCAGTCAGCCACGGAAAGAGGAGGCCGCGGAGTGGAGTCAAAAGTCGCAGTCTGGCCCGGACGGGGCTCCAGGGAAACTAGTCTGGGCGGCCGCAGCATCCTTAGAGGCTAACTCTGAGCTTTCTCAGCTGGCATTTTGTCTCCTGTAGCGAAAACTGCAAGACAGAGGAGTGGAGTTTCCCGAGAAGAGCTCAGGCTGGCGTCCTGGGCGGGCCAGTCCCCTCGGCGAGATTCTGGGTCTTCTCACTTTCCTCCGCCTCCCTCTCTCTCTCCCTCCCTCCCTCTCTCCTCCCTTTTGCGTCGGGCGGGCGGGAGGCCGCCGAGGCAGAATGGTCTTGCGCACGCGCTCGCGCAATTACGGCCGAGGAGTTCTGTTCCTCGGGCATTTTCCGAGGAAGTCTGGAGCAATTAGGCTCAGTCCGGGGAGAGCCAGCGAGCGAGCGGGCGGCGCTGCCGGCGCGTCTGGGCTGCCTCGCTGGGAGGGAGAGGGCGGCCGGCCGCCCGGCGGCGACCCCGGGCCCCGGCCGCCACCATGGGCTTCGAGCTGGACCGCTTCGACGGCGACGTGGACCCGGACCTGAAGTGCGCTCTGTGCCACAAAGTCCTGGAGGACCCGCTGACCACGCCGTGCGGCCACGTCTTCTGCGCCGGCTGTGTGCTGCCCTGGGTGGTGCAGGAGGGCAGCTGCCCGGCGCGCTGCCGCGGTCGCCTCTCGGCCAAGGAGCTCAACCACGTCCTGCCGCTCAAGCGCCTCATCCTCAAGCTGGACATCAAGTGCGCGCACGCGGCGCGCGGCTGCGGCCAGGTGGTCAAGCTACAACAGCTGCCCGAGCACCTCGAGCGCTGCGACTTCGCGCCCGCGCGCTGCCGCCACGCGGGCTGCGGCCAGGTGCTGCTGCGGCGAGACGTGGAGGCGCACATGCGCGACGCGTGCGACGCGCGGCCGGTGGGCCGCTGCCAGGAGGGCTGCGGGCTGCCCCTGACGCAAGGCGAGCAGCGCGCCGGAGGCCACTGTTGTGCGCGGGCCCTGCGGGCGCACAACGCCGCGCTGCAGGCCCGCCTGGGCGCGCTGCACAAGGCGCTCAAGAAGGAGGCGCTGAGGGCCGGCAAACGCGAGAAGTCCCTGGTGGCGCAGCTGGCCGCCGCACAGCTGGAGCTGCAGATGACCGCTCTGCGCTACCAGAAGAAGTTCACCGAGTACAGCGCGCGCCTTGACTCGCTTAGCCGCTGCGTGGCTCCGCCGCCCGGCGGCAAGGTAGGCGCCCGCCGCCCGCCCAGACCCCCTACTGACCCTGGGGCGCCTCCCAGTCCCTGCGGTCTTGGTGTTACCGGGAGCTTCCGGGAGCATCTCTGCCTCCCTCTTCTAACACTCCTTGCCAGATAGATCGCTTTGAGCAGGTCGGGGAATCAGTCTCACCTTGGCAACTGTTGTCCTTACAGATTAAACTCAGGGTGAAGTACAGCTGCAGCAGCTTCATCGGTTCTGGAAAAACTAAAAGGAATTCGAGAGCAGCGCAGAGTTAAGAGTGAGTGTGGCTCTTGAGTCAGAACCCTGTAGGGGCTTTGGTACAGACCAGATGGATGATCTTGGGCAAGTCGTTTAACCTCTTTGAAAGTTGGGAAACAGGGTTCCTCTACACGTGTACAGGAGATAAGATACTGACACACGCGATGTTAACTATATCCATGCACCCTCAGGCGGTCCGGAAAGAATCAAAGGAACCCACAGCCCAGCCCCTGGAGACTAGGTTAACAGGGCTGCCAGAAGAGAGGCCGCTGGAGTAAAAGCTGGATTCCAGTGTGAGCTCTGCTGCCAACTAGCTGGCTGACCTTGAGCAAGCTGCTTAAGCTCTCTCAAGTTGGAAAAGTAGGGCCCTAGAGATGTGACACAGGGGGTGAAACACTGCCAGGCCCCTCCTGTGGTATTCCTCCAGGGATTGAAAGAATTCCAGAAGGAATTAAAGGAACCGCCACCAAATATAAAGTAATAATTGGCAGTGAGGCCTCTGGAGTTAGAACTGTTTTTCGAGTCTGGGCTGTTGGCTAATGTTGTGACTTAATCCCAGGTGCTTCAATCTCTCTAAATGTAAAATAGATTCTTTGCCTGCTTCAGGGAGAGAACATATGAAAAGGATCTAGCAAGTTGCCCTGTAGAGAGCAAATGCTCAACAAGTGTTGCCTGTAATTATCTTTACCCTCCTTCCCTTGTAAGCCATCCCCCTGTCCTGGGAGTTGGTATAATTACAACAGCCACTACTGCTGGAGGCTTGCCTTGCTCCAGGCCCTCTGCTAAGCTCTTGTGCTTCTCAGCTGTTTCCTTTTTAATCAAGTAAGGGAGGCAGGTTGCTTCTCGTTTTGCAGACGAAGAGAACTCAGGACCAGTGAGGGGCAGCCCTGGCCCTGAGTCATGGCTTCGAGGTGGCAGAAGTGGGTTCCGAACCCACAGATGCCCAAGCTCTTAGCCACCATCGTGTCACTTCTCAGTGTAACCACAAGTACCATTTACTGAGGGTTTATTATGTACCAGCCACAGTAGCAAGCACTCTGCATGCATTCTGTATGTAATCCTCTGAGATGAGGAAGCAAGCACAGGTCACAGAACTTGTCCAGAGTCAAACGGTAACTCACGAGACAGAGCTAGGATTCAGGTTCCACCTCAGTTGTCAACCTTGGGCATTTTGAGATTTTGGACCCCCAAATTCTTTGCTATAGGAGTCTGTCCTGTGCACTAAGGGGCGTCCTTAGCCTCTACCTACTGGATTCCAGTAGAACCCCCTATCTCTAGGTGTGACCACCAGAAATGTCTGCGTGTTTTATCCCCTGAGGAGACACAGTCACCCACAGAGAACCAAGGTTTCCCTTGATTGCAGAGGCCACCTTTTCACCAACTGGTGAGGCACCTGGACCATGCCGCTGCCACTCTGGTTGCCTGTTGCAGGGGAGCAGAATGTGTGCGCCTGAGGGGTCCCCCAGGGGCCTGCCTGTGTCTGCTTGTCTACTTCGCCTCTCTGGCCCTTTCCCAGCCCCCTCTCCCATAGAGCACACCGACTCCCCCCTCTCGCCTCCACCCTGTCCTGGCCCCCGGCCTGTCTGTCAGCTGCAGCCTCAGCAGCTGGCCGGCTCTGGGTGAAGGGCAAATATTTACAGCTCTGAGGCTCACCCAGGACCGCACAGGCGTACAAAAGACTGGTGTGAGCCTGCAAGTCCCCAAAGCAGGGGGCCAAGCTCTGTCTACAAGCAGGCGCCGGGCTTGGGGTGAAGGAGTTCCCGGAGTTTCTCCTGTTTATGCTGTCATCTGGACTTCCTGCGGAGTTTTAAGTGACGCTTATTTATAAACAAGCCATTCACTTCCCCGGAGTTTATACATCATTCATTGTTAAGCTGGTTTATTATTTCTTCTTGCCTTTCTGTTTTCTTTCTGGAGTGTTTGGGTAAACTCTCTCTCGGAATCAAAAATATGATACTTGAATCAAAATTATGGATGTTTTTGAAGTTCTGTTGGGTGAGTCAGGAGGATAATCAGGGGCATTAAGCTTGGGGACAAGATGTTGCTTTCTGAGCTTACAGACAAAAGTTTCCTTCTGGAGTTGGAGCACTGCTCAGGACTTTCATGGACCTTAGTGCTGGCTTGAGAACAGCCAAGAAAGGCCTGGCCTGAAAGCTGAACTCAATTTTCTGGCCTCAGACCCTGGCCGTCTCAGCCCAGGCCTTAGGGGAAAGCGCACTGCTTTTGCCTTAAAGTTAACCCCTAGTCACCCTTGGGGAAAGCTTTCGCTGTTCCTGCATCTGCCAGACAGACCCCCTCCCACTGCAAGCTGTTTAAGAACTTGTTTATTTCATTGGCCGGACTCTCTGCTCCCACCGGGTACTGTTTATTCTCTTCTAAAAGGCAGAAGGATTTATATTCCTTGGAAACGGGCATGCACAAAACTTTTATTATTTTTTAAAAGTCCTATCACTTACCTCTCTGTTAAGAGCTAAAGTAGATAAGAAACACTCAGAAGATTTTTCCATACCCCTTGTTCAGGGCTTTAGAACTTGTACCATAAAGTGATCTGGCATTATTTAAATAATCTTAGATTGCAATTTTTGATATCCGCTGAAGAGAGCAGTCTGGCAGGCTGTAGTCCACGGGGTCGCAAAGAGTCGGACACCACTGAGCAACGAACACTTAAGCATTTAGGGTTTAGAGCTAGGGTTTGGCATCGTTTCTTCTGCTCTGAAAGGTGAGCTCACACAGGTCTTCTCAAACCTGCATATGATTGGAATCATCTGGAGATGAAACAAGAGATTCCTGAATCTCACCCTTGGAGATTCTGCCCCATCAGGGTGTGAGGAGCGTGAGGTTCTGGCAAGTTCCCAGCTGATGCTAGGCCACCTAGCACATTTTGGGTAACTGCTCATCTAGACAGAGAGTTTAGGCTCAAGTACAGATGTAGACCAACATGTGTTCTTTTTCTTCACACAGTTATGATTTTACTGATCATTGTCTAAACATCTCTTCCTGAATATTTTATGAAGGACCAGTGCATAGTTCTCAAACCCAGAGCGCCTAGCAGCTGTATGGTAGGTAACATGGCCCAGAAAGGCATCTTGAACCAATCTGCAGCCCTATCCAGGCTACAGCAGACTTGGTGAAACTATACTTACAGATGTTAAAGAGTTTGGCTCCCAGCCTCAGTTTCCCACCCTGACTTACCACCTGATTCTAGGAACAAAGGCATTCCACAGCAAAAAAAAAAAAAAAGTATTTGACTTTCTGGGAAAGGGAAGGTTCTGGGCACAACTTTCCTTGGAATTTTTGAGAAACTTGAGACTGAACCTCAGTAGCATCTGCTCTTTTACCCCCACATTCAGTCTTTCATTAAACCTGGTTGATTTTACTTCCTGAACACTTCCTGAGTCTGTTCACCACTCTCAAGCCCCATCAGATCATCACTTTGGTCCAAACCAGAATTTCCTGACCTCAGCACTGTTAGCATCTTGAGCTGAATCATTCTTGGTTGTGTGTGTGTGTGGTGTGTGTGTGTTGTGTGCATTATAAGATGCGGACCAGCATCCTTGCCTCTACCTTCTAGATGCCAGGAGCAATTCCCACAGCATGAAAATCACAGATATCTCCAGACGCTGTCATTGTCCCCTCTGGGACAGAAATCAGCCCTGGTCTCAACCCCCATCACCTCTTACCTAGACCACAGCTGTTCCCTCTCTGTATCTTCTTGCTTCCTTCCAGTGACCTCATGCTGGGAATCATCTCTTAGAAATGTAAATCTGATACCCTGCTCAGTCACTAAGTCATGTTTGACTCTTTGCAACGCCATGAACTATAACCCACCAGGCTCCTCTTCCCTGGGATTCTCCAGGCAAGAATACTGAAGGGGGTTGCCATTTCCTCCTCTACGAGATCTTCCGGACCCAGGGATCAAACCCACATCTCCTGCATCGGCAGGTGGATTCTTTACCACTGCGCCACCTGGGAACTTCAAGCCTGCTGTGCCTTGAGTTTCTCTTGGATGGATGTAAGGTGAAGCACACTCTGGGTCCTGCCTGCCTGTGCTCTTCTTTGCTTTAGTCTCTCTTCCCAGGTTCTGTGGTCTCTGAGAATAGACCCATGAGCTCTTTCCTGCCCCTGGGCCTTTGCCCTTGCTCTTTTTTCCCCTAGGAATAGTCTTTCCAGTTGCTCATCACTAGGTAACCTAGGTGATTGGCAGGTTTTCCAACTCTTCACCTTCTACCCCTTGCCTTGCTGTCGGCACTTGGGGTTTGCTCGTGGCTAGATGACCTTTCTATGCTCCCACCATCATCACCTGCGGAAAGCCCTCCCTCTGGCCTGACAGACTAGGGCTGGTACCCTGATACTCTCACTTTGGTGCTCCGCCTGCATGGCCTTCTTCACTGCTGTGACTGAATAACAGGAAGAGCTTATTGTCTGTGAGGGACGGTAAAGGAAGGACCACGTGTGCATTCTTCAGGGCTATGTCCTGGCACCAGTTCGGTCACCAGGTACTCTGTGAACTCTTGATATGTTTTCAGTGAATAAATTCAAGATCGAAAGGGTGTCTTGTCAGCCGTCAAAACTTTTCAGGTTGCTGACCAAGAGTGAGCTTGTTAGCTCACTCTTAAAAAATAATGAGTTTTTCCGTGACCTGCAAGTGAACAAAATTGTTTCCAGGTTTGTGGGAGGCATGCTTTTTGTTTCCCCAAGATCCACCCAGATCAAACTGTATAAAGCCCCAAATCCCAGAAACAGTTTTGTCTGTTTCAGAATTCCTGGAGATAGTGAATCTATAATAGACAGTTGTATGGAAAGGTGTTCCAGATGTCCAAACACTTTGAAATGTGTCTATCAGAGTGTTCACAATTCAGTGTCTTTTCTGTTTCTGAAAAGCGTCAGGAGAATGACTGTTCTGTGCTGTCCCAGTTCAGCTAAAACGACTTGTGGGCTGTTGCATCCATTTCATTTCAGTGCTATATATAGAAAACTAGGATTCAGCTTACAGATGTATTTCCCAGCTACACTGGCTCAAATGATCATAACTGAATAATAGGAATTGGGAATTCTGTTGCCGTCTATCTGTAAGTGGCTCTTTCTGAGTTCAGAAATGATGTTTGCTTCTTTGTGAAAATATTTGATGAGAGAGAATCTATGTATAAGCTGGTTTGTGTTGGCTGTAGACACGGGGCTTAAAAGAAAGAGAAATAAAATTCATTGAGTTTTACTGGGTGCCATCCAGTACTCTTGCCTGGAAAATCTCATGGATGGAAGAGCCTGGTAGGCTGCAGTCCATGGGGTCGCTAAGAGTCGGACATGACTGAGTGACTTCGTTTTTCACTTTCATGCACTGGAGAAGGAAATGGTAACCCACTCCAGTGTTCTTGCCTGGAGAATCCCAGGGATGGTGGAGCCTGGTGGGCTGCCGTCTGTGGGGTCGCACAGAGTCGGACATGACTGAAGTGACTTAGCAGCAGCATACACTTAGGGTGCTTTGTGTATGTACACACATTAACTTCCCTATCTTATTCATTTGGTAGATGGTTTTTTGGGGGGTTTTTGGTAAGAGAGACAGATTGTAAAACACTATAAAACAGCTGGGTTCAGACTAGAAGTTGTATGGATTCGGATTCTAATTGTGTAGAGATGGGATTTGCACCCAGAACCTGATTCCAAGCTGTTACCAAAATAAGACAGTATTTTCTCCTGAGGCAGTATCCCCTCCAAAGGCTCATACAGGTTTCCAAAGAGCTGCTTCTCTACATGCCAGCACTTCAGAAAGACTCTGCAAACTTAGGACCCACAACCCATTACAGATGGAAAAAGAAAGATTCTGAAGGTCAAATAACTTCCCCAGCATCATCTTCTGGCTCCAAGTTGGTCCGATGGCTTGTGGTTCATGGTGATGAAGTGGGTTCACCCCAGGCTGTAATTCCCATCTTCAGAGGTCTGGTGTGGAGCACATGGAGTATAAAACAAAACAGGTTCTCACTATAAAAGAGAGACAAAAGGAAAAGAAAAAGATGGTGTCTTGGATGGAATCATGCCTCATTCCCTAATTTTTAATCATTCCCTAATTTTGAACCTAATAAGTTAAAGAGTGGCTGGTGGTAGGAAGCAAATGAAATTCTTCCGAACGTGTTCTTTCGGGTTAGGTTCTCACATGCTTACACACTGTGTGCCAGGCACTGGGATGGGCACCGCTGGGTACAAAGGGGAATGTGCACAGCTTTCACTCCTGGATTCGTTAGACACCCACTTGTGTCTTTGAAAACGCCACGTTGTTCTGTTCTTTGCTCATCCGAGTTGTGGGTCACCTCTGTCCTCCCTGACTAATGGGGTTCTAATAAGCCTGTTCCAATAAGAAAGGGAAGTGGTGTAACATAATGATTACTCTTGTAAAGAAAATAACTAACAGATGGACCTGGGCGTCCATCTTTCTCCCCGACCCTGTGAGTCTGTTTATGGGGAGCCTAAGGGGCGGAGCCACAGTGCAGCCCGCGTGTACATGGGCCCTGCAGTGGTCCCTTCTCCAGGAAGGGGAGTCTGATGAGCTTTTCCCCTGGCAGAGGACCTGTGCAGAAATGAGTCCTGGACAGAGGGGTCACCCTAGAATTTTGCGAGAAGCTGTTTTCAGGTGCCCTGTGTCTTTGCTGCACATTATCAGGAAGGGGGTGAAGTCCCATTCAGGTTGCACGTCAGGGTTGGATGCAAGCCTGTGTCACCGGCAGCTCCAGGGTACCCTGAATTGAGCTGGTGTGTGATTAGTATCAAACCCTGGAGTCAGTGATATGCAGGCTCCTGTGCTGCTTCTGCCTCATTGTTGAGGGTCTCTGGGAGGATCCTCTAATCTCCTGTTAGCCTTAACTGCCTCATCTCTAAAATGGGCTAATGTTATGCCCATATGGGACAGGCTTTAGGATAAAATGAAAGTGTTTGAAAGTGTTAGCTGCTCAGTTGTGTCCAGCTGTTTGCAACCCCATGGACTGGAGCCACCAGACTCCTCTGTCCATGGAATTCTCCAGTCGAGAATGCTGGAGTGGGTACCATTCCCTTCTCCAGGGGATCTTCTTGACCCAGGGATCGAACTGGCTCTCCAGCAGGCAGGATCCTAATCAGGCTTACCGAGCATTTGTTGAACATTTATTAAGTACCTGTAGGTTTGGGGTTCTTCTCCAAGTAAATCACTGAAGAAACTTTAGAAATTGGAGATGGTTTAATGAAGAAGAAGGAAAGGGATCTTTTATTCAAAGGATCACAGGCTCATTGCAAACCTCAGTCTGCCCCTGGGTAACCCGTTCTCTGGGTGTCTCTTCTCTAACTGCTTGTCAGTGCTGGAGACTTTGAGAAAGAGGGATGTTCATGTCAGTTGCACTGCATCTGGGTAACAGCTCTGGGCTGTACCTAAAGCTGCAAACAAAATGTGCTTACTGCATGTTTATGTGTATTCATTTGTCCTTTTGCAGTTACCAAACTAACGAGAGGTCAGTTCAGTTCATTTGCTCAGTCACATCTGACTCTTTGCAACCCCATGGACTGCAGCACGCCAGGCCTCCCTGTCCATCACCAACTCCCGGAATTTACTCAAACTCATGTCCATTGATTTATTTGGTGATGAGAACCAGCCATCTCATCTTCTGTCACCCCCTTCTCCTCCTGCCCTCAGTCTTGCCCAGCATCAGGGTCTTTTCCACCAAGCTGGCTCTTTTCTTCAGGTATACAAAGTATTGGAGCTTCAGCATCAGTCCTTCCAATGAATATTCAAGACTGATTTCCTTCGGGGTTGACTGGTTTGATCTCCTTGCAGTCCAAGGGACTCTCAAGAGTCTTCTCCAAAACCACAGTTCAAGAGCATCAATTCTTCAGCACTCAGCTTTCTTTATGGTCCAACTCTTTACATCCATACATGACTACTGGAAAAACAAGAGGAGGGGAGGCAGGCCAAACTCCCACCATCCTGTAAGCAGGAACATAGGACATTACAGCTGGGTAGCCTTTGCTTTGCTTCTGATTTGGAGGAGAAAATGCTCTGGGTTGGGTGACTGGATGGTCATATCTCAAAAACGGAAACCACCTTGCAGTCCATCAAGTGGAAATGGGAAAACGCTGTAGTCCCTTAAGTTAGTTTGTTGTGTCCGTGAAAATGTCGCCTGGAGGTGTTCTCCAGAAAAGTGAATGAGCAGATGATAAAAATGAGAGACACAGTCTTGAAATCAGACTCATGCAAATGGAGAAGTAGACTTGGGGGTTTCTCAGGTTATTTAAATATAACAGCAACAGGCTAAAAATATGTGTATATTTTGGCCTAGGGCGACACTGACAATCCGTGCTTAATTTCTGAGGGTATTCTTCAAAACCATCTTGTTTGGCTTATGGATGCATGTTTCCTAGTCTGTGGCTCCAGGAAATCTTTGTCCTTTTTGCCTGTCCCCCCACGCCCTTTATCTCTCTTCATCCTCCCTATTCTCGTGGCAGGTACATGCTGCTAATACCTCTGTTAATCTCATCCATTTCCAATTTGTTTTCAAGCATCATTCTCTAAGACTCCCTTTGGTCTTAGGCGTAAGCAGTTTCCCCTTCTGCTCTTCCTCCAAGAACACCTTCTTCAGAACTGAGGTTGCAGTTACAGGGAGGGCTTAGTCCAGGCTGCTTCCCCATTAAAAACATATTTTGACTGACGAAGAGGACCGAAGCATCTCAGTTCGGAGAAAGAGAAGGCATTCCATCTCTTTGGGAGAGAATGTCTGGTGGCCAGCTCTGTCTCCTGGTCCCCCCAGCCCCGCCCTCCACATTTTTGCCCTCTCTTGTCACTAGTCAGCAGACAGAGCTGTTTCCCAGCTGTGCGAGTCTTTGAGAGCTTTGCATAATCTGAGGCCGAGAGGTGTCGCGTCATCCCAGATATGCAGACGAGTGGTCAGTCAATTACAGTGCTCATAACCCGCCAGGCGGCTTTCCAGTCGAGCCAGTTCTCAGCTGCGAGTCCCACGGCGGCAGTAATCAAGGAACACCCGTCACGGGGCGGAAAGGAGTTTGTAGAAAGGATCCACATTGACAGTGGCGTGGATGGACTTTGAGGGCCGCCACATAGATTAGAAGATGGCTGGCGTCCAAGTTTCTGAGGCCGGGTTGTTTGGAGGAGAGCGGTGCGGTGACTTCAGAGTGATGCTGAGAGGAAGAGGGACTGTGCCATAGAAAGACGGTTTACATTCTTGGACTTAAAACAAGAACAGCCACCATATGGTGTCTTTCTGACAAAGGACTTGTGACTTCTGTGTTTTCACCGTGACTTTTATTTCCCTCCTCTTAATCTTGTCCAGTGAGACCTTAAATTAGGCAGATTATAAATCGGGTGTTGTTTTTTTTAAACACTGATCTGGTAGTTACATGTTGGAGTATAATAGCCAAGCGTATTTTCAGCAGAACCGATTGTATGTTCCTGAACTTGGAGCTTCTATTTCTGCTTGTAATTTACCTGCTGTGGGTGGCTCATGCCACGCCCCCTTCTCCCAGGTTACTAAGTCTCTGCCCTGTCACCCTTGGAAAGACCTAAGCAGCTTCTGAGGAGACCCTGCAGTACACTGGGGGCCTGACTGTCTGCTTGAGTTGGATTCTGGGGCGGAGATGGGGGGCTGAGCATCTGTTAGAGCTTCGTGCCTGCTTCCCACAGAACCAGTCCTGGCTGGACTCCAGAATATGAAGGCATCTTTATTTCCCATCCCCAAGTTAGCGCTGTAAGTCAGAGCTCATTGCCCTCCCAAGTCCTGGCTCTGGAGGGAAGAGACCCTGCCATTCAGGAAGAGTAATAAAATAGGGGGCGACTCTAGGAAAAGCTGCCAAGGAGGTACCATCTCTTTTCCATTTTTGTTGCCCCCCCATCAAGTTCTCTCACTTTAAATTTTTGTTGGAATATAGCTGCTTTACAATGCTGCTCTTTACTCAAAATTCTCCAAGCCAGGCTTCAGCAATACGTGAACCATGAACTTCCAGATGTTCAAGCTGGTTTTAGAAAATGCAGAGGAACCAGAGACCAAATTGCCAACATCTGCTGGATCATGGAAAAAGCAAGAGAGTTCCAGAAAAACATCTATTTCTGCTTTATTGACTATGCCAAAGCCTTTGACTATGTGGATCACAATAAACTGTGGAAAATTCTGAAAGAGATGGGAATACCAGACCACCTGACCTGCCTCTTGAGAAATTTGTATGCAGGTTAGGAAGCAACAGTTAGGACTGGACATGGAACAACAGACTGGTTCCAAATAGGAAAAGGAGTACGTCAAGGCTGTATATTGTCACCCTGCTTATTTAACTTAAATGCAGAGTACATCATGAGAAATGCTGGGCTGGAAGAAGCACAAGCTGGAATCAAGATTGCCGGGAGAAATATCAATAACCTCAGATATGCAGATGACACCACCCTTATGGCAGAAAGTGAAGAGGAACTAAAAAGCCTCTTGATGAAAGTGAAAGAGGAGAGTGAAAAAGTTGGCTTAAAGCTTAACATTCAGAAAACGAAGATCATGGCATCCGGTCCCATCACTTCATGGGAAATAGATGGGGAAACAGTGGAAACAGTGTCAGACTTTATTTTTCTGGGCTCCAAAATCACTGCAGATGGTGACTGCAGCCATGAAATTAAAAGACGCTTACTCCTTGGAAGGAAAGCTATGACCAACCTAGATAGCATATTGAAAAACAGAGACATGACTTTGCCAACAAAGGTCCATCTAGTCAAGGCTATGGTTTTTCCAGTGCTCATGTGTGGATGTGAGAGTTGGACTGTGAAGAGAGCTGAGCGCCGAAGAGTCGATGCTTTTGAAGTGTGGTGTTGGAGAAGACTCTTGAGAGTCCCTTGGACTGCAAGGAGAGGTCCATTCTGAAGGAGATCAGCCCTGGGATTTCTTTGGAGGGAATGATGCTAAAGCTGAAACTCCAGTACATTGGCCACCTCATGCGAAGAGTTGACTCATTGGAAAAGACTCTGATGTTGGGAGGGGGTGGGGGCAGGAGGAAAAGGGGACAACAGAGGATGAGATGGCTGGATGGCATCACTGACTCGATGGATGTGAGTCTGGGTGAACTCCAGGAGTTGGTGATGGACAGAGAGGCCTGGCATGCTGCGATTCACGGGGTCGCAAAGAGTCGGACACGACTGAGCGAATGAACTGAACTGAACAATGCTGCTCTTAATTCCTGTTGTATTGCAAAGTGAGTCAACTATATGTACACATATATCCCCTCTTTTTTTTGCATTTCCATCCCATTTAGGTCACCACAGAGCACTGAGTAGAGTTCCCTATGCTAGCAGTCCCTGACCTCTTTGGTACCAGGGACCAGTTTCACGGAAGACAGTCGTTTCCAGGGGCTGGGGATGGTTTCGGGATGATTCAGTATGGTTTACTGTGCTCTTCATGTCTCTTATTATTACATCGGCTCCACCTGAAGTCATCAGTCCTTAGATCCCGGAGGCTGGGCACGCCTGCCCTGTGCTGTAAGGGGGTTCTCATTAGTTACCTGTTTTATACACAGTGTCAATAGTGTGTATACGTCACTCCCAGTCTCTCCCTTTCCCTTTCTTCTCCGCCCATCAAGACTCAGTTCTCTGGTAGAATTGGAAGCTGTCCCAGTGTCTCAGCAGCCCTCCGGTGTCCTCTGTTCCCAGCTCCTTCCTCCACTGTCCGTATCCAAGTCCGCACTTCCTTTGACTTGATGTCTCTTCTGTGCTGTCGTGAGGACATCTCCTTCCATGCCTGGGGACATCCTTCGTCTGATTTCCCTCCTCACGCTCCAGCCATGATCAGTGCCCTTTGCCCATCCTATCTCCTCGGCCCTGAAGCTCCAGGTTCAGGCCGAGCTGCTCCCCTTGTCTGTATCATGTCTCTTTCCCACCGCCTCCAGAATAAAATCTGCCTCCTGGCCCTTCAGCAGCCCTCCAAGACCGTGCTGCTCTTTCTCCAGACTTGGGAAGAGGAGAAATGTGTACGTGGATATAGTTCCCATTTGAGGGCCAGATGTTGTGATGAACATGTAACTGTCTTGGGCCTCAGCTCTCCCAGACTTGCTGTAGACTAAGTTAATTTAGGATTAGACATTCTCCATTTCTGGGGTTTTGTAGCAGAGTCATTTATGTGGTCAGAGAGTACCATGGTGCTGTGCTTGGCTCATGTCTGGAGTCCTTGCTATTGGCCAAGCCCGGTACAGAGGCACTGGGCAGGAATAGTCCCATCTCATTCATGTTTCGGAAGAAGCCATTATTCTCCTCCTCCTCAGAAGGAAAAAACTAAAGTCACGTTCTGACTCCGAAGTCCAGGATCTTAACCGTCACCCTGTTCCTGTGAAGGGCACTGTATTCTTATGACACCGTTCAGGGTATAATAGAAACTCTGATCTTTGCCACTGTTGGTGCATAGTCCAAATAAGCCTTGCTTAAAACTCTAATTAGAAAACAAATTAGATGTCTAATCCTTCCTGACATTTTAATGTGAAGGCTGAGTATTTTGAGGCAAAGGGGTTTAGGGTAGGGTGCACATGTTTACCAGCACAGGAGCAAGAACTTGGCTGTTGGAGTCCGTGGGTTGGGTTCCAACCCCGCCCCTCCCTCTTGGCAGCCACGTGATCTTCAGCAAGTGTATGCGATTCTCAGAGCCTCAGTTTCCCAGGTACAGAGCTTTGATATAATACCTGCCTCAAAAGCCTGATGTTTTGGTTACTCAGTTGTTTATGTGAAAGAGAGCTCTTTCCCATCTTTTATTTTGTTATATCAAGACATTGAGAAAGTTTCAAAGCGTGGGTTATGATAAACTACCAAGGCAGAGCAATATTAATTAAATTTTCCTTTAGATGATTGATGTTACTTACAAATGTAACATCTGTGAACAGTTGGGAAAGCAGCATTGATGAGAACCTTTGTCCTTATTCCGTTTATCCATCTCTTGAGATCTTTGAGGCTCAGATGATAAAGAATCTGCCCACAATGCAGGAGACCCAGATTTGATCTCTGGTTTGGGAAGAGCCCTTGGAAAAGGGAATGGCAACCTGCTCCAGTATTCTTGCCTAGAGAATCCCATGGACAGAGGAGCCTGAAGAGCTATAGCCCATGGGGTCACAAAGAGTTGGACATGACTGAGTGACACTTTCACTTTCTTTGCTTTACTGGGTAGAGTATAACTGAATGAGAATCATTTAAATACCCTCTATCCTGATACACTTTGAACCCAGGAACAGATTAAATCATTAATCAGAAATTAATCTGTTAACATGGTATTATGTGAAGCCTCCTGTTAAAATTCTCTATTAACATTTCTTCTGAAGAATCAGAAAGTAAACAAAAGTAGTTCAGGTTGCTTAGGGGGAAGGAAGTGGAAAGGAAAAATCAGAATGGAGCTCAGGGTGTCGGAGAAAAGAAACTGACCTTTGAGAGTTAGAGAAATGAAAGTAATTCAGTCTAGCCAGAGCATTTCTCTTCTCTGTCATCACTCCCAGCATCATGTGTTGAAACTTCCATATGGTGGCTCAGTCCTGTAAATTAGTCCTAAAATAGGCAATGTCACCTAAAGCCAGTGTGTAAGCCTGCTGGACAACAGACTGGGTCAACACACTTCTAGAAAAAGAGAACATGTTCTCTTAGCTCCTGCGGTTGTTTGCATCTGGCAGGGAGGGTTAGAGGGTTAACCTGACTGTTAACTTGATCAGTCTTTGCAGATTGATGTTTGGCTACATGATGTTGTTTCAGGCATTGTCTCAGTTGGTCTCCATTGTCCCTGGAAAGAGATCTCTGAGTTTGGGACCAGACCTTGG
Source organism: Bos mutus (assembly GCF_027580195.1). Lineage (NCBI taxonomy): Eukaryota > Metazoa > Chordata > Mammalia > Artiodactyla > Bovidae > Bos > Bos mutus. The sequence continues at coordinate 28,393,135 of NC_091638.1, forward strand.
TGTCTCTGGGTATCTCAGGCTGGATCTTTTGGAGATTAATAGTTTAATAAAGAGTTTAGAGTTCTGTTCTGGTACTGGTTTCCTGGCCAAGACCTCCTATAATAAGTTTCTTTGTGGAACTTTTTGGAATGCCATCAATGGAATCAGCTTGGGTGGGACCTCAGATGTTGCCAGGTTACATGGCAGTCTTCTACATCCACACAAGAAGGACGTTAGTGTAGAGAGTTGCGGTCTAGAATCTAGGAGATCATGGGTTTAAATGCCAGTGACCTCTTACTAGCTCCTTGACAAGCTTTTTTAATCCTCCCAATCTTCCCACCTATATCTTGAGAATGGTAATAGCGCCAGTTGATAAGATTGGTTGGATTATTAGACAAAATAAAGCACTTAAGTGCTCAGTATAATTTCCAACACATGATAAAGAGCCAGTAAAAGTTAGCTGTTATTGTTGTTAATGTAATATGATTTCTTTATTTTTCATTTAAAAAAAAAATAGTTATCACACAGTAGATTTAAAATGAGTCTGTTTTAATCATTTAGCTGTGCATTCTCCTTTTTGCCTCATTTGAGGTTGTCCAACCAGAGCTATCTGCCTTAGAATACTGTGACCTGGCAGTTTCTATTATTGATTAGTTATGAAAGCCAGAAATGTAAGCTATGTATGATAACTCACTCAAATTCCCATGTATTTCTTTTTCAGCTAAGATAAAGCAAGATGTGGACTTAGCAACCTTTTCCATTTCCAAGGCAGAAAGATATAAACTGTTTAAGTTTGCAAAACATTGCATTTACATCTCTAAACTATTAGGGTTATTCTGCAAGGTTTAGTCTCGCTGTTGGTTCAAATTAATGATAAAGATTGATACCATTGATGAAAGTGAAAGTGAAAGTCACTCAGTCGTGTCTGACTCTTTGTGACCCCATGGACTATACAGGCCATGGAATTCTCTAGGCCAGAATACTGGATTGGGTAGTCATTCCCTTCTCCAGCGGGTTTTCCCAACCCAGGAATCGAAGCCGGGTCTCCTGCATTGCAGGCGGATTCTTTTACCAACTGAGCTACCAGGGAAACTAGATGCTCTGAATGGTGGTACTGTGGATTGGATTTTTTTTTTTTTTAAGTAAGTAAATGGTTATCATTAATGAGGCTCTGCTGTTTTTTGTTAAGTGTGGTAGCTTGATAGAGACTGGGTTCTCTTATATTCATATACTCTATCTGTAACGAGTAAGTGACAGAAATGAATCTTTTGTTTCAATCTGAAGAAATGAAGACTTTGTTATTTTGTTCTTATCGAATATGTAGTTATTTCCATCAGAAACAGCCTGTTTCTAATAGTAAATTATCATTTTCATTTTTTACAGCGTTTTCGTAATTGATGCTAACTTCTGTGACATTTTTGAAAATATTTCGAGTTCTGCAATATACTAACTAGTCAGGAGAAACAGGCTTGTTTACTGAGAATGTTAAGCCCAGGGAGATAATTTTACACATTGAAATCTATTAATCTTTAATGTATGCGTGAATGTGCGTGTGGCTATGTTGTGCATTTTTCCTGGCCAAATACGGAACAGGGTTTTACATTGACAATGGTGGAACAGTATTTTACATTGAAAATGGTGGCAGAAAAAAACCACTGGGCACTGCAGGTCACAAAGTGTGGCTTTCTTTGCCTGCATGGTGGTCAAGTCAGATAGCTGCATTCATGTCATTCAAATATTGCCATAAGTATAAGGCACAAGTTGCACCAGGAAGCAGTAAATATCCGAATAAAACCTCTTTTGTGATAAGTTGTTAGTGCTGTTTTTGAGAAAGCATATAATGAAATATTTCATACTTTTTTTTTAAATGCCACATTTAAATGATACCCTGTTTAAACAGAAAATGTGAGTGAAGCAATTGCAAATTTATAGCCAGTGCATGTGGACCTTTGCATACCATTCGAATAGTTGGAACCCTTTCAGTGGTATATCTGTGAGTTTAGCATTTATGTCAAAGCCTATTAAGTGATAGTTTGCACAGAAGGTGAGATCTATTTTTATCTATCTGTCTATTACTGGAGAGTGTTGGTTGGGGGGCCCTGGCATCTCCCTCTTCTTTGACTGTTGAACATTGTGCCTCTGAGACCTGCCGGGGCCACTTCTGCTTATTTGATTTAAAGTGGCTCATGTGGTCCCACCTGCCTTAAACAGAGTGTTTTCTGTTCAGCAGTCTGCGTCTCCTCAGGACTGGATAGTCATTACTTTGTGAAAATGCCCCCTCCTCCCTTTTTAGTAAGATTTGGGATTTTCCTTGTTCCCACCCATGTTTGAGTCTGACTTTTTAAGCGCTGTTTCTCCCCCTAAGTCTCCCAAACACAAATGATGAAAACAGCCGTTGAAAACAGCCAGCCTATGGTGGGCGGGCCAAAGCAAAGATGTGTGTGCAGAGCAAGGTGTCACCGAGAGAAAATGCTTGTTACTTCTGTCTGGATGTCTTCAGATATTCTTAAGTGCTCACCGCAGGGTCTGATGGGATCTAGAAATGTTTGTCATCTCCTCAACACAGACCAGAGTTTCAGCATGAGCCTCCCAAATTTTCTGGGTTAAACTTCTCTAGAGATACAGGGTTTTTAATGATCAGGTTGACAATCCATGAGTCCATTTAGATAGAAAATTACCCCCATTGTTTTCCTAAATGTTAATGAAATGTTAAACTCATTTATTCCCTGCAGGGTGAAGAAACAAAAAGCCTGACTCTTGTCCTGCATCGGGACTCTGGCTCCTTGGGATTCAACATCATTGGTGGCCGGCCGTGTGTGGTATGTTAGTTGTTGAGATGGATTTTACAGGTCCTTGATGTAGCTGGGAAAGGGATCAAGAACTGGGCTGTGAAGGGTAGGAAACCTTGCTCACTTCATTCTGCTCTAGTTAGAGTTCATTGTGCCTTTATCATCTTCACACTCGGGATTTTTTATCATCTTGTTTTTTATTAAGGCATAGTTGATTTACATGTTGTGTTAATTGCGGGTGTACAGCAAAGTGCTTTGGTTTGGGGGATTAGTTGTGGTCTCCTAATGTAGCATTGTCCTAGTCATACAATAGCTAATCCTAGCTGTTTAGCTTTGAAGAGTTCATGTCTAGTTTGATAGCAGTTGAACTGCGAAAAGTCATGTTAATATGTGTGGAATTCTGCTCAGTTTAATGAGACAGCCTGGATAGGAGGGAAGTCTGGGAGAGAATGGATACATGTATATGTATGACTGAGTTCCTTCACTGTTCACCTGAAACTGTCACATTGTTAATTGTCTATGTGCTGTGTTTAGTCACTCAGTCGTGTCCGACTCTTTGCAAGCCCCTGGACTTTAGCCCACCAAGTTCCTCTGTCCATGGGGATTCTCCAGGGAAGAATACTGGAGTGGGTTGCCATGCCCTCCATCCAGGGGATCTTCCCAACCCAGGGACTGAACCCAGGTCTCCCACATTGCAGGTGGATTCTTTACTATCTGAACCACCAGGGAAGCCCAAGAATACTGGAGTGGGTAGCCTATCCCTTCTCCAGCGGATCTTCCCAGCCCAGGAATCAAATCAGGGTCTCATTCATTGCAGATGGATTCTTTACCAGCTGAGCTACCCCCTCAATACAAAATAAGTTTAAAAGAAGAAAGGATTGTGCAGTTACACTGAGGGGCTTTGCTGGAGTCGGGGCTCCAAGACTGGTAGTCTTGTCAGGACTTCTACCCACCTTTCATCAGTCAGGGGCCATTCCCTCGTTTGTGGGCTGGTGTATCCTTTGCACTTCCCTCTCACTGGAGCTGTTTGTTCACCCCATTCATCATGATCCCCTCCTCCAGAAAGGGGAGGCTGAATTCAGATCTGTTGATTTAACTGCCAGGAAAATGTCTGCTGAGAGGGCTCTGGGGAGGTGGCAGAGGATATGTTCTGGAGTCTCACCTTTCATGTGGGGTGCCCAAAGTATGTGTCATCTCTTGTTCTTTTCCTTTTCCCAGCCTTTCCTCATTTGTCTCAGATAGTAAAGAATCTGCCTGCAGTGCGGGAGACCCAGGTTCAGTTCTTGGGTAGGGAAGATCCCCTGGCGAAGGCAATGGCACCCCACTCCAATATTCTTGCCTGGAGAATCCCATGGACAGAGGAGCCCGGCGGGCTGTAGTCCATGGGGTTGCAAAGAGCTGGACACAACTGATCAACTAAAATCAAACGTCTTCCTCATTAGTCAGCTTAAGAGGAAAATAGTCAAGGAAAAGGGAAAGAAAAATCAGATTCACTCATTCAACAGTTAAGCATTATACATGGGCTATTTGCTAGGGATTTGAAGATATTGGCTGGGGAGACTGGATCCCTCTGGTCACTGAGTTTATGTCCTGGGTGATATAAGGCAAGAAACAAGTATAAAGAGTAATTACAGATTGGGAGAAGTACAATGAAGGGGAAAAAATGGGAGGATGGCTATGCTACATACCAAGGAGCAAGGGGCATCATTGCCCAGAGTGATTAGGAAAGAGGGGAAGGGATATAAAGCCAAATCCTAAAGGATAAGAAGATGTCAGCCATCTGGATGTAACTAATGTTTGCCCCGCCTTCATGGAGCTCATGTCCAGGTGGAGAAACGGATGAATTAGAGAGGGAAGCACTGTTCTCACTGATAAAACTCTGTGCCTGAGTTCAGCTAAAGATGCTTTGGGAGGCAGTTAGCCCTGGGGAATAAGGCATCATGGGGCAGGCCATTGAAGCTGGGTTCTGAAGAATGAGTAGGAGTTTGCTAGATCAGAGGTCCATGTATAATATATTTAATTGAACAATCTTCACTTCAGTTGCTCAGTTGTGTCCGACTCTTTACGACCCCATGAATCACAGCACGCCAGGCCTCCCTGTCCATCACCAATTCCCGGAGTTCAACCAAACTCATGTCCATCGCGTCGGTGATGCCATCTGGCCATCTCACCCTCTGTCTTCCCCTTTTCCTCCTGCCCCCAATCCCTCCCATCGTCAGAGTCTTTTCCAATGAGTCAACTCTTCGCATAAGGTGACCAAAGTATTGTAGTTTCAGCTTTAGCATCAGTCCTTCCAAAGAACACCCAGGATTGATCTCCTTTAGAATGGACTTGTTGGATCTCCTTGCAGTCCAAGGGACCCACTGTAGGAAAAAATTTGGACATAGTTGGTTACAAATTATACATATATTTACTATGAAACTAATATTACCTGTCTTATAAAAGCTACATGCTAAAGAATCATTTAAATGATGAAATTAAAATATGAATATGATTTTTAATATACTGTTTCATCATTCCACTGTGTTTCATTGCAAGTACCCATCTTTGAAGGCCACTGAGATAAAAGAAAGTGGACAGACCCAGGGAAACCTGGCCAAGGACAAAGACAGAGCTGAGGAGTGGCAGGACGTGGTCAGAAAGAGACCAGAGAAGAAGAGGCGGGTTGTGATTAAATTCCCTTTGCTTTTGGCCAAAGCCACAGTTTCAACAACAAACGAGCATGGTTTATTGCAAGAAAATGACAGCTTAATAGTAGGTGGTACATAGTCATTAAAATGATTAACTGATACATGATTTGCCTTGTAAAATATGTTTTAAAAAGAACACTTCTAGATGATGAGGTTAAAATAGAATGAAGGTTGGTTAGGGCAGGGAGCTGTCCGTCTTGCCTGAGCCCTAGGGATGTGCACATACCCTTGTTCTTCCCATCATCTTAGGGGAATTCTTAAACTAAAATTATCTCTGTGCTCAATCACTCAGACATTTCCTACTCTTTGCGACCCCATAGACCATAGCCTACCAGGCTCCTCTGTCCATGGAATTTCCCAGACAAGAATACTGGAGTGGGTTGCCATTTCCTTCGCCAGGGTATCTTCCCAACCCAGGGACTGAAACCAGGTCTCTTGTGTCTCCTCCATTGGCAGGCAGATTCTCTACCACTACCACCATTTGGGACACCCAAAATTATGTCAGCTTGGGACTTTTTTGCTTTTCCTTTTTTTTTTCTGGTTGGCTGCCATCCCAGGCAGCATGTCTTGGTGCTGCTCTGATTCAGTCCCTGCTGCTGAGGGTCAGGCTTTCCAGCTGTGAGAAGGGCTGAGGGAGCCAAATCGGGCTTGACTGGCTCAGTCATGGTCCCAGGATCCCAGGGACTCAGTCCTCCACCTTATCATCGGGAGACGTGTTTTGCCACTTGGCACATGTAACAAGACAGTTGGCTACAGTTGGTTTTTATTCATAATTATTCATTCTCTCCCTATCCATCATTACCGTTACCATTTTAAGAAACAACTACAGTAAAGAAAGATGCTTTTCATTTTTAGACAGTTTGAAAGCTTCTGTAGCCCAAAGAGTCCAAACCAGGAAGCCCTCTTCTCTGCACACCAAAGCTTATATATAGAAAAGGGGAGCCTGAATTTTGCAAAATGCCTGAAGTGGAGAGGCAAACTCATGGCTTGGCAATTGTTGTCATCCAACAACGGGAAAGCCCACAAAGATGGTATTTCATTTCTGCACCTCCCCAAGGATGAAAGGATGCTTCCAAGTTCACTAGAATGCAGTTTGGTTTTGTTTTTCTCAGACTTACCAAAAAATATGTTTTAGGTCATTTTCTTTTTCCTTTAAAAAAGTGGTATAAGCACAAACTAGACTGATTTTTGAAGCATTAAAGGGCTCTCAGCTTATGTGGTCTTTTTGCAAGAACTCCGTGCATAGCCCTGGGGAGGGAAATGGAATTCCATATGCATGTGTTTGCCATCATGTTTTTAAAAACGTGTCCTGATTAGCAGCAGCAGCATAATAAAACCTAAATAGATTCTGCCCTGGTGCCTGGAAATCTGGCAGGTCATTCAGAACATGCTAAAAAGCCAGGATGAGCAACAATGTGTTCTCATTGTTAGTTACTGGAAGTAGAAGGCAGGGCGAATGACGTGTGTGTTTCCCAAGGAATCCCTGTGTTGGATGCTTGGTTGAGTTGTGATATAAGCCCAGCGGGGGGGCTCTGACATAAGGCTTTTCATTGCACCATGCAGTACGTAATGCTCTTAGCAAAATCACATCACCCATTCACGAGTGCTCAGGTCCCTGAAGAAACAGCAGCCAGTCTGGTGTATCAGACCTTCGGCCTTTGGCAAGTTTACTTCATTGTCTGGCACCCCTGGGATGGAAACAAGCCCTTTCATTTTTCTGTTTCTCAGGCCAGCAAACCCAAACAAATCCTAAGTCATTTTGGTTCACCTTGGTGCATAGCTCTGCCTTAAAATGTGTTAGGAGAGGAGCCTCCAAACAAAGAATAGAGAGAGGTGTTCTGAGAGGATCAGGAATGTTCTGGATTTGGTTTTCTCTGATTTTGTGCTTTCTGTTTTTTACATTCTCTTCCCATCCCTTATCACAGTCTTCATATGACCTCAGTTTGGTGTTTGCTCTTGCCTGTCCCTCTCTGATTTTTGCTGGGACTTTCTGATGCGCCTTAAGATAAATAATTCTGTTCAAATGTATTATTCTGCAAAACGAGCCAAAACCAAAATCTCAGCCCCTATCTCCTCCTTCCTCCCCAGCCGAGAAATGCAAAGCAGTTCAATCAGAGTAAACACAGATCTCTTCATTTGATGTATTGACGTCACCTCTTACGGAACTTAAGCTTGTCCATAAATCCTTTGTGGTCATTTGAGACTCTTCAGGGTCCTCTGGTGGAATATTCCATAGCCTGGAATGCTGTATTTCTGAATTCATGTGTATTTTTGAAATTTTTCTCAATGGGAGACAATGTTGCATTTAGAGTTTGTGTAAGAGAATCAGCCTATCCTTAGTTGGAAACAAACCTTTGCCACTTTTTAGCTGTATGACCTTGAGTAGGTCAATTAACCTGTCTCAGATTTCTTTCATCTATGAAATGGATATTTATACTACTTACCAGTACTTGTGGCTCTTATGAGGATTAAATGATAGACAGAGAACACTCATTATGTACCTGGCTGCTGTTGTTTAGCTGACTCTTTGCGACCCCCTGGATTGTAGCCCATCAGGCTCCTCTGTCCATGGGATTTCCCAGGCAAGAGTACTAGAGTGGGTTGCCATTTCGTTCTCCAGAGGATCTTTCCGACCCAGGGATCAAACCCGTGTCTCCTTTTTTAGCTGACGATTGTTTACCAGTGAGCCACCTGGGAAGCTCCATGTACCTGGTACCTGGTGTGCACTCAGTAAATAGAAGCTGTCGCACTTCTCTGTGCTTCTGTCTGAGATATGCTTGCGACTTGTGCGTCGTTAGTAGTGGCTGTGAGAGAGAGAGGAGTCTCAAAGAGATTCAGGCGGGAAAGGGTTAGTGTGCGCTAGGCCCGAGGGAAGGGCTGCCATGCTGGGCAGTGGTGTCTTTGTGGGCCGGCTGATCCAGCTCAGCGCCCACAGTCTTACTGATCCAGCCCCCTGGAAGAGTGTTGAGGGAACCCAGATGGCAGTGGGAGATTTATCTTTGTCTTGTGGGGATAGATGTTGGGAACAACCCTTAATGCTCATTTTACATTGTGATTTTAGTTTCTTTTGAGTCCTATTATAACATTATATAGTGTTGTGTGTGTGTCTTTGTGAGCAGCGGGGCAGGGAGGGGAGAGCAGAGTTGGGGAGTGTGCGTTTTCCCACTGTGGGTTCCTGTTGTTAGACTTCAGGGGGTAGACTTCAAAGTCATCTCTCTCCATCTTTAGAATATAGGGTTTGGGGGTTGTTTAATTTTTTAACAAATGGAATTTTGATGTATTTGCATTTGATGTATTTGTATTTTACAAATTTGATGTATTTGTACAGAGAAATGATTACTGAAGTAGATGTTCTTACGGCATTATGGCAGGGAAATCACCAAGATGGTGGATTTGGGAGTTTTTTGTGGAACATCCTGAATTTACTTCCTAAATCCTTTTGTTCGGAAACAACACTCGCTTTTGCCGTTTCATTTCTAAATCCATCTGTTAATCACGAGAAATTTAATCCACGCTCTTGGAAAGTATTCATCCCAATGCTGTTTGGAAAGAAGTTCATGAACAAGCTGTGAGGGGTTTTTTTGTTTTGTTTTGTTTTGTTTTTTTAATGAGTTTGTTGAAGCTTTTTTATTTTAAATAAAGGAAAGACTTTGAGCAGTGAGCTGTCTTCTTTCCCAGAGACTTTCAGACTGGAGTTTGAAAGATCTAAAGGGATTCAAAGAGATTGGAGATCAGAATTCATTAGGATTGAAGAGGTGGGGGCTGGTTCGTGGTGGGGTTTTCTGATGCAAATCACAAGAAAAATCAAAAGCCTATTTTCACCATCAGATTATTGAATTTAAAATTTTAACATTACACTTGTGCTTGTAAGGATATGAGAATATACTTTGTTGAATGAGCTATCAGTAGAGGCTCTCTGAAGGGTAATTTGGCAACATCAATAAAATATGCATACTCTCAACCCAGCAGTTCCATTGCTAGGGATTTGCAGCAATATATACTAGCGAAGGTATTTATTTAAAAATACAGGTAGAAAGGTATTGGAGGTGCTACTGTCTCTAATAGCGACTAACTGGTGTTAGTAGCTCAGTTGTGTCTGACTCTTTGCAACTCCATGGACTGTAGCCTGCCAGACTTATCTGTCCATCAACCCAGGTCTTCTGCGTTACGGGCAGATTCTTTACTGTCTCAGCCAGCAGGGAAGCAACAACTGGAAACAGTACTAATTACTCCTGTGTGAGGATTGATTGTCTAGTCACTTGAGGAAATGAGGGTGATGGTGGGTCAAATGGTGAAAAATTTCTAACATTTTTACAGTTTAGTGAAAGAGGTTGAGTGGAGCATAATCCCATTTATGTGTATAAGAAAGGAATAGATACATGTTTAGGAAGGGGATGGGCTTCCCTGGTGGCTCAGGTGGTGAAGAATCTGCCTGCAATGCAGGAGACATGGGTTCAGTCCCTTGGTCAGGTAGATCCCTTGGAGAAGGACATTACAACCCACTCCAGTATCCTTTCCTGGGAAATCCCATGGACAGAGGAGCCTGGCGGGCTACAGTCTGTGGGGTTGCAAGGAGTTGAACATGACTGAAAGACTAAGACTTTCACTTAGGAAGGTGATACGTTAAAATGTTTTGACCAGTCCAGATTCCATGCAGGATACAGGAAGCTTGGGGCTGGTGCACTGGGATGACCCAGAGGGATGGTATGGGGAGGGAGGTGGGAAGGGGGTTCAGGATGGGGAACACGTGTACACCCATGGCGGATGCATGTTGATGTATGGCAAAACCAATACAATATTGTAAAGTAAAAAAAAAAAAATGTTTTGGAAAGGGACTTCCTGGCGGTCCAGTGGTTAAGATTCTTGAGTTTCCACTGCAGAGGGCAGAGGTTCCATCCCTGGTCAGAGAACTGAGATCCCATATGCTGTGCGGCCTGGTCAAAGAAAAAATGTTTTAGAAAGGATGGATTAACTGCTAATCAATGCTACAAAGGGATAGAAGGACTGTGGGTTGGAGATGGAAGGGACTTACCATTTTATACCTTTTGGTCTGACTCGAATTATTTTACGATGTGTTCATTTTGGTTTAAAACAGATATGAGGGGAAACAGCTGACTTCTACCCCCTTGCCACAAGTGACACCAGCAAGAGTCCATTACTGTTTTAAGAGTGTTGGCTTGATTTTCACGATCAACTTAATGCCTAGCATTCATGCCTTTGTTTTTTTAACCCAAAGGACAACCAAGATGGATCGTCCAGTGAAGGAATCTTTGTATCCAAAATAGTTGACAGCGGGCCGGCAGCCAAGGACGGAGGCCTGCAGATTCACGACAGGATTATTGAGGTATGTGAACACTGCCAGGGTCTTTTATAGGCTGAATGCCATGCAGTCTTCATCCGGCTCAAGGCTAGATGTTTGTTGGGGAGGGAGGCCTCAACTGGTGGCTGTTTGGGCGGGAGACAGATTTCTCCAATTGTGTGGGACCACATTGGGTGTTGATTGCCTTGGTGTTAAGTTTTTGTTTATATTCCGTATAGAGAAGCCAAAGTATGAGTGGCTTGTTGACGATTTGGCTCTTTTCATGCAGCTGTGCATCTGTTCTGTGTGCTTCAGTCAGAGCTTTGTGTGAAAACCACTGGGGAGCTGTGTGTTAGTTAGAACCAGATGAGCAGTCCCTGTTGTGCAAATGGGGACTCGGTTCAGGTCGGCGACCAGAGAGTAATTGTGGCAGCTTCGGGATCACTCTCACGTCCTCAGAGCTCATGGCACACAATTATTTCTGCATATGTGTCATTCCCCCTTTTCTGTGTCTTGCCTGTTGTCAGTTGTACCAGTTTGACTTAAGGGTTTGCAGACAAAGATTGATTTTCAGGAGGATCACTTATCACCACTGTTCTCATTTTCAGTTCTTCACTCATCATTTTAAACTTCTGTGTAGGAGGTTTCTAGTTTTCTGCTGGGGGAGGTAGCTACTTCTGCCCAATCATAGGGCCCTCGGGAATAGGGTCAGTGTCCTAGCCTGCCCGGAGCTGCTGAAAGGGAAAGAGTTGTTTGTGTGGCCTGCTTGTGTGGGCTCTCATTGCAAAGTTTGATATGTGACTATTTTTTGTTTGTGATTTTGGCCATTTTGATTGTTCTTTTAATGGGTGAATACATGGGCTCAATGTGTTGGATTTTATATGAGGGGAAAAAATTTAAATGTGAGAATCGAGGATGAGACGTTGAAGCCCATAAAAAGCCTCCCCATGTGCTGTTGCCATAATATAGCATGTTAAATAGGAAACTGGAAAAATGGCCCTATGACCACTGGATGTTCTATGTTCCAAACACATTTGCATAGTATCTATACTTCTTGAGTGTATTTCTGGCCTATTTCAAACCTTGGACTGACTGGAAGCTCTGGCCATGGGATAAGCCACAAGGGAGACTCACATAACCAACAGAAAAGTGGCCACATGCTTCTGGGAAGGGAACCTTGGGAAGAGAAAGATAGAGTCTCGCTTTTCTGGTCTAATTTGGATGATTTCTGCAATGTTCAAAGCAGTACAGTTCAGGGCTGTTTATATATCCTCAAGAAAATAGATGGTTATATCTCCCCAAGTAAACAAACTAAACAAGTTATGGTATAAGAGTTATTCTTTAGAAGGAGGGGATGCAGTGTGAAAACTTACTTACTAAAAGGATACTTGATCTTGTTTTAAGGACATTATTAACCATGCTACATCCTCCTTGACTTTTTGAAGAGTTCTTACACTTGGAACTCTTTCTGCTGCATGTTTTAGGGTCAGTCTTCCTACTTCCCAGGTCAGCGGAGTGGATTTTCCCTTCCAGGAATTTGCTTGGGCAGGACGCTCTTTCAAGAGTTCAAATGCATCCTTTACCGTCTTCTGTGAAGAGAGAGAGAGAATACATTTTCTGAGACTATTGTTCCAAAAGATAAGTACAGCTTCCGTTGCCAAGGGTTTGGTGGAACAGCCAGTTTCTCTAAGTAATGGAATTTCATTGCTCTTATGTTTTGCAAATGAGCACTGTACAGCTGGGCAGGATTTTCTCTTGGCAAAGCGGGGATCTGTATTTGAAGTGTTCAGTACGGTTTCTGGTAAGTCACATTCTGCTTTTGGACAGTATGTAAAATATTAATCATGTCCCACTGTTGAGATGGAAAAAGGGATGATCCCCATAGAGAAACAGTAGATGTGTAATTGCAGTTGACACCCCGTACCCTTATCAGTCAGATTCTAATCTCTTTTGACGTGACGCAGTGATTCCCATGCCTGAAAATAATGTTCCCTGGTTCACCTCATCTCTGTCTGAGTTTATTACCAGGCATGAATTTGATTATTTTAAGTGTGCATGTGGGTTTTATCACTAAGAGTCAGGGGTTTTCTAGTTTTCCGTCAGATTGCTTCCTTTTCAGATGAGTGGGCAAACTCCCGCGAGACTTTGACTGTAAGAACTTTCATTCCGATGAAAGGATGCTTATATTAAATCCATAGGGACCGAGGGAGTCTCTTCCTCAGCAGAGTTGTCAGCAGTTACCCTGTTCCTGCTGCTCTTTGTTCCCTGAGGACGGAACTGTAGATCCCGCCCACATCAGAGCTGAGCACACTCACCTTGGTTTTTATAAGAAATACTGTGAAATACCATCAATACTATCATGAAACAAAATTCACAACTAACTTTTATATATTGGGTTTCTCCGTAAGCTGGTTTACAGAAGAACCGGAATCAGCTTTCTGACCAACCCAATACATACGCACCTACTGGTGGCTATTGTACTGTCCTGGAATAGAAGAACAAAAGGGAGATCATTTATAAAAAAATGCACAGATCAGTGTGTAAACACTCAGGCACGGCAACATTAGAAGACGCTGTGATGTTTATTGCCAGATTCTGGCACCTCCGTGTGGACTCACCATGGTTACACCAGCTACTCCTCTGCTGGGTCCACGTGGGCGGTGCTGTGGATTCAGGCATCGCCCTCCACAGTTGCATTTTCCAGGGTGGTGAACAGATTGTGGTTATGATATGGCACCAAAAAAAACTGCAGTCTTCCTTTGATCTACACACATCTGTGTGTATGTATTTTTTTTTTAATTGTGGTAAAATATACGTAACGTACAGTTCACCGTGGTCGCTATTTTGAAGTGTACTTTCCTATGGCGTTAAGTACACCCATGCAGTCGTGCAACCATCACCACCGTCCCATCTCCAGAAGTTTTTCCTCTTCCCAAACTAGAGCTGTAGCCACTAAGCCACCCCTCCTCCTGCTCACCCAGTTCCTGGTTGCCCCCTTCTACTTTCTGTTTCTATGCATTTGACGACTGTGTGCCCCATGTAAGTGGAATCACACAGCATTTCTCTTTCTGTATAAGCGAATGAGTAAACACCGTGTCCTTCAGGATTGTCTATGTGCTTGTAGCTTGTGTCAGGATTCCTTTCTTTTTAAAGCTGAATGCTATTCTACTGTATGTGTAGAAGTATATACCATATTTTGTTTACCCATTTCTCCATTGATGGACGTTTGGCTTGCTTTCACCTTTATGCTGTGCTGAGTAATTCTGCTGAGAAAATGGCTGTGTAATCTGTATGTATTTAAATTGCAACCCCCAAAACCCCCTTAGTGTTTATATGTAAAACAGAGTTAGAGTCTGCTCTCGGGTACTTATTAAAAGTGTGTTATTTTATCTTTACTAATGTCTGGAATGATATGGGGAAGTTATCCCGAAAGTCGAATAACTCTTCACTATCCAAGACCCTGTGCAGTGTAGGGCTTCTAGCATCCCCGGTCCCCACCTCGATTTTCTTTGCGACAGTGAAAATCACTTCTGTAGATTTCCACCAGTATCTCTGGCTATGGCAGGGACCCCAAAGAGGATGACTGGGGTAGAGATTTGTCCTATTCCCAAACCTTATGATGCCAGGTGCCTTGCGCAGAAGCTTGTTCTTGCATCGTGCTCACCTCTCATTTGGTGGTAAGTGAGTTTCTCTAACAGTTGTCTGGGTTAAATGCAAGGTCCTGTTTCTGCTTTGAGATAATAAATGCAATTCTCCAAATGCAGTGAAGGCAGGACAGTTAAGCCCTCTGTCGCCAGTAACCTTGATTTTGTACGGTCCTCTGTAAATATGTGTGCATCTCGGGAGTGTTATGATTTGGAGACAGGCATGTAGTGACGCAAGTTGTGTGTCCTCAGCGGCCTTTGTGTAAATCGGTCGTTCTCTGTTTGCTCTAGCTTTAGTTACTGTGTTGTTGCTGAAACGTCTGAGCCAGAGTTGACTGGAATGAATTAACACTGTCTTCCATTCCCAACCTAGGCCACTTGGTAAAGCAGGATTTTACTTAGTGAAGATAATATTCTCCCACCAACTAAAACTGCAGAGTGGCAAGTGGATTCACCTGGAAAGGCGTTTAGTTTTAGGAGAAGCAATAGAAGATGCTCCTTTTTTCTGTTTATTTTTTATTTTGACATAATTTCAGACTTACATCAATGAATTCCTCTACAGTATCTACCCAGATTCCTCCAACATTAACATCTACTTTATCCTTTTCTGTCTCTACCCCCTGTTCCTAAATACATCAGTGTGTGTTTCTTAGGAATAAGACCTTCTGTTATATAGCTGCAGTCCAGTTATCTAAATCAGGAAATACACATTGGTAGGATACTGTTGTCTACAGCATTTAGTCAGATTTCTCTGATCATCCCCACAATGTCTGTGATAGCAAGAGCAAATCCCAGATCATAGGTTTTATTTCGTTGTCCTATGTCTTTAGTTTCCTTTCCTTTAGAGCAGTGCCTCAGCTTTGTCTTCCTTGCTACTGATATTTTTGCAGAATGCAAGCTAGGTCTTTTGTATAACCTCTCTCGATTTGGTATGGATTCAGGTCTATATTCTGGGTAGGAGAAGAGATGGTGCGTCCTCCTCAGTGCATCCTGTCAAGAGTCACGTGATGTCACTTTGTCCCTTTATTGGTGATGTCAGCTTGGCCCGCTTGGTTGAGGGCCGTCTGCCAGATTTCTCTGCTGTGCAGGTACTGTTTTCTCCTTTTTTCTTGTGTCTTGTCGGGGTAGAGGGGCTTTGTTGAGGTTGTGTTAATATCCTGTTGAGACTCTCGTACGCTGATTTTCACATCCACTTACAGGTTTTCCTTGAATTGATTAGTTGACAAATGGTGATTTACTGACTACATTCCTTCTGTGTTTATTAGTTGTAAGAAAAAGTGTTTTTTCCTCCCTATTTTTTCTATCTCCATCTCTCTTTTTGCCAGTTTCAGTATGGACTCACATTGGCCAGTTTGGGCCAGAAGGACCTCTTTCTAACTAGTTCCTCTATCCTTTGACGTGTTCCCATCACTTTTTAAGCACTTGTTACTTTCTGGAACCTCAAGGTGTCCCAGGCTCATCTTGTACTTTGCTGGCCCTAGCTCTAGAGTCCACTTTTTTTCCAAGTAGCTATAACTCCATTGAGTGGAGTGTGAGTGGCATTTAGAAATCAAAATCAGCTGCTAGCATGATCATTATCCTTGAGGTTTCATTGTTCCTAGGCACTCTCAGCAGACAGTTAGAAAATATAAATACCTATGCATGCATACAACATTATCATCAACAACAGCACACATCTCTCCATGTATTTCTTCATTCGTCCTTTTATGTATTAATATTTTGAAATCTATGCCTGTATCATTACATCCAATTCCAATCCAAATCTGCATGGTTAATTTTTTCCTTCTTCTTTGAGAATTGGTAACTCCTAGAGGGATCCCTTTTGAAATAGTAATGAATATACTCTCTTCTTTTGAATCAACTTGCTGATATTTACTTAGATGTTATCAGTGAACTAAAAATTGTTGATGGAAATTATTTGAAATATCTCCACACTATTTTTAGTTCCATTTTTTCAGGAAAAATATGCTATAAAGTATATGATTTTACAATTATACTCTTCTTTCATGATAGGGGAAAGAAAGGCTCAGTATTTCTTATGTAACTGTGTACAGGAAACTTACTGTTGCTAAACAGGCAGAGAGATGCACAAGCCATATGGGGGTAATATTCAAAATAAACATGTGGGTCTCTACCCCTGTCCTCTGCAGTGATGTGCGCCACACTCAGCAGAGAGGAAAGAATTCTGTATCAGTTACTGTCTTAAGAAGTACGACCTATTCTTGTCAATTTGAGATCTCTAACTTTGTCTCAGTTGCACAAATACTCTATTGTGATGAAAGAGATACGGTATAATTCAAGCTATGTTGAGAAGTTCTTTTTTAGCTGCAAAAATAAACAGGTTTTAGAGACCCCTATTAGTAATGGATTCCAGCTCTGTTTCTAGAGGCAGAGACTAGAGTTTCATCTTAGATACTAACTGCGATTGGTGCCAGTGTTGAACCCTGGATTGCGTCGTGGAAGGATTCTGAGACAGTATCTGGATTGAGAGGGATGAATGTAGTGACCATTTAGAGATGTTTGCCTTGGACACAAGAGAGGTGGGGGGACAGCTTGACTCTGGATTTGTTATCTCTGGATGGACGCAGATGTTTTTGGAATGACAACATTATCATTTGGAAGTAATGAGTCTCCTTTCATTGGCAAAGTGCGTATTTAATAATAATGTATCAGCTTTCGTTGGCATAGTGCATATTTAATAATAATGTATCAGCCATTCTTTTCAGTCTTCAAACTGAAGAAGGTATTGTTTTCTACAGAAAGCAATATCTTTGTTGGATCTTGGTTTTCCCCCCACCCCCCTGTTTAAGGGCTCTTTCCACTTTCATCTATTCTTATAACCTGTTCTGCAGCAGTAGAAGCTCTGGCAAAATTAAGGCAACTCCTTTCCTTACTGTTGAAAGGCACACACTGAGGTGGAAAGAGCCCCGAGATTTAAATAAATATTAAACCTAAACCCCAGGTTTAGGTTTCTACTCAGTTATTCGCTCTGTGGTCTTAGTGTCCTAAATGCTGAGCCTCAATTTCTTCATCTCTAAAATGAGAAGAGAATTACACTCTGTCTCTCATGCCTGTCATGTTGTTTGGGTAGAGTTCGAAGATAATGTTAAGTCAAAGGAGTTTTGCTGTTAAGTGCAAATATAAAGAATTGTTTTTTTTTTTTCCAAATTAAAATTTTAGTATCTTATACAAGAACTCAATACCAAAGCCAAGTGTATAAGTCAGCAATAATACTTCTGAGATTTGTTTTTCCCTTGCATGTTTTAGCCGGAATGTATTGCTTCTATAGGACTGTTGAGAAAACCTTGATGTGTTTCAGGAAGATAGACTTTCCAGACTTAACAATGTGATCAGTTAACACCAAGTATTTCCTCTTTACTCCCAGTTGCCTTCAAAAAAATAATATGTATTATTTTTTTCTAATAACTGTAGTGACTTGATTTTATTGCTGTTGTTATTTTCTTGTTACAATTTTGCCATTAAAGCCAGTTTTTCAAAAAGAATAGAAAAGGCAGACTAGGGTTTTCAGTGAACATCTTTGTAACAGGTATCAATGCACACCGGCCAGATACACTAGGTAACGACTGGAACATGTGCTATGATGCAGCTTGTTTTAAAGGCATTTGTATATATATTAGTCTTTCCACAGGAAAAAAAATACTCTGCCTTAATAAAACATTTTAAGGTTTTAAATAAAGTTGTAGAGTGGGATTATGGGGAAACTTTTAAGTTTTTGAAGTCACATTTCCGGAATGTTGGAATTCTTCTGCCCAGAAGTGAGTGTTCACTTTTATAATCCACACAAACAGTAAAAGTGAAAACTGTGGTGAGCTAGAAGTTTCTTTTGAATTTCACGTATCACAGTGTTGACTCCTGCTTGTATGTTTGCTTCAGAAGTTACTTGTCATTCTCCTTTCCACCAGCTCCTAGCATGTGGCCCCGGGTACAGACTGTGTGGGCAGCCTCTGGAAGCTCCCCCTCCATCCGTCCTCTGCCCAGATGATCCGAGTTCACTGTCTCGACACTGTATTGTGTGGGAGTTGTGACTCCACAGAAATTTTAAATCTATCCCTCTGAGTCAACCCTTAGTAAGAGTTAATTAGCTCGTCCACAAAGTGCTTTAAAATCAAGGATAAATCAGAAGTGACTGGCATCCCCATTAAATTTTTCCGATGAAGATTAGGTCCAAAAATTAAGTCTTTGGTAATTTCCCAACAACAGCACAACAGCAAATCCTTGACAACAGTACAGATAAGATACAGTTTCTTTTCAGTTGTCTTCTAGACCCTTAAGTGTGGGGGTTTTGAGGACAAGAACCCATGTCACTTTTTTTTTTAAATAAGCTTTTGTCTTTCAGTCTGTTGGTATAAGACACAAAGAGCTGGATGCACTTTTATCAAATTTGGAAGGAATGTTTGGGCTGCGTGTATGACTCTTCGCGACTCTACAGACTGTAGCCTGCCAGGCTCCTCTGTCCATGGAATTTTCCAGGCAAGAATACTGGAGTGGGTTGCCATTTCCTACTCCAGGATATTTGGGATGGTCTGACAACTATGAATTGTATGTAAAATAAGCTCTGTGGGAGAAGCCCTGGGGGAACCTTTCAAAGCAGTGGATCCACATCGTTTGGAAACGGAATCTGAGCACTGGGCCTACGGATGAGGGGACTGGGCAGGAGGAGGGAGTGTTGGATTAGGAACTGTCCGTGGGAATTACACAGGGAAGACTCAGTCGGATTGGCAGCTACAAGAGCTGATTTGCGGTTATGCCACTTTCACTGAAAGCTCCCTATAGCCCAGGGGGGGAAGCTGCAGCAGCATGGTTTTGCAGCATCATGTCTAATGATGGCGAATGATTCCCATGAGCCTCCAGGGGAGGGCAGCTGGGATGCCGTTCTCTGCCACACCGCTCCAGGGGGCCTTTGGCTTTTGTTTTGTCTACTTGTCTGTGTCTATTTTGACTGTCATTTGAAGTGCAGAGTGCCTGGGTCCCACCCCCTCTTCTCCTGAGGATGGCACTCCTTGCTTCCTTTTGGCTTGTTTGATTCTCTTACTTTCCATCTTTTATCACTTTCTCTTTTCCCGCAATTCCTAGTGAGTCAGTTGACAGCTCTGGGGACCAGGAGAACTAGAAGCCTAAGAGCCTGTGGTATCTTAGCCACTCCCCAAAGAAATATGTCGGTCTGTTTTTTAAAATAAGCTAAATATACTATGTTTTATTTTTCAATATCTGGAGAAACTTTGGGGCAGATTAGAAGATGCTGACAGTCTGTAGTCAAAGGAGGCGGTTTTTGTTCTTTTCCTAGAGTGACTGTTGCTGGGACATTAGTGTTTCTACACATGTTGATTTGAGAATTCATTAACCAGAGACATGCAACTCATATTAGGTGTTTATTTAAAGAGTTGAAGAGGTAATGGACCATGTAGAGTGATCTCTGGTCGTGGGCTTGTTGAAAATCTTTATGTTGTGTGAGTTCTTAGGCCCCCAGTGGAAGAAAAACCATCAGCAGGCGTGTGTTCACCTGTTGGAGGCAAGTTGTATTCTCCCTAATATTGAGATAGGCCAGGATGGATGGTGAGCTCCTATGTGGTCCCTGGCTCTGGGAAGTTTCCGTGTCAGACCAGTGGACAGAAGGTAGCTGACACAAGGGTCATAAGAAAGGCAGTCAGCATATAGAGTGGTTAGGAGTCAATGGACTCTGGACTCAGATCAGATTTTTAATTCTAGTTTTTCTATTGCCAACCTTGCAAACTTGGACAAGTTTCTTCTCTCCCAGCAGTGCTTTCTTCTGTAAAATATGAAAACCGTTTAGGCATACCATGGGGACGCTGCAGGTCCAGCTTCTGACCACTGCAATAAAGCAAATATCACAATAAAGTGAGTCAGACTAAATTTTTTGGTTTGCCAGAGCATTTAAAGGTGATGTTCATGCTATACTGTTAGGCGGCAATAGCATTCTATCTTAAAAAATGTACAGACCTTACTTTAAAAATAGTTTATTGCTATAAAATGCCTAACACCACTGATCACAGATCACCATAGCAAGTATAATAGTTGTGAAAATGTTTGAAATATTGTGAGAACTATCAAAATGTGACACAGAGACATGCAGCAAGCAAATGCTGTTGAAAATGTCAGTAGAATTGCCTGACTCAGCTTTGCCACAGACCTTCCATTTGTAAGAAACCCAGTAATCTTCAAAGCGCTATTAAAGACAAGGCACAATAAAACAAGGTCTGCTTGTACATATATCACAGGGTTGCTGCAATAAAGAATATAATACATGTGTCTGAAAACTGTAAATTTGGCTCCAGAATAAACACTCCACAGGTGGTTAGCTTTGCTGTGTTTCCTGTCGTTCTGCAGGGGCTGGACTAGAGGACCTTTCAACAAGCCAGTGCTTTGATGACGTTTGTGTGGCACGGTTTCATAAACCCAAAATTACAGTTGTGACTAGATCACTTTAATTTGTTTTAGATTTCTTTTATTTAATTAGTGGCCCTTTGAATCTGGGTGGAGAAAGAGCTGTCACTTCCTAAGGCCATATACATCTCAGTAATTGATCAATCAGGAGTAATTCTTAGTTTACTTCTTAGTGTGAAGCTGGTAATTCATTGCATATGGGCTGACTTCAGTGTTCTAAGAATAAAACGATTGCGTGTTTAATATCAGCTATTTTTAAAGTGCCTGAATAGGTTAAAATTTACATTTTTATCCTGACTCATGAGGAATATTGGAATATTCTTAAAATTATGGAGTTTGCATTTCTTTGAACCAAGTCTTCACTTAAGATGGCAAGATGCATCACATTCTTTGTAGGGTAACATTTTTGTGTATTGATATGAATGCAATACACCAATGTAGAAAAGTGTATATATATGGTAAAGAGTTAAGATGAAAAAAGAAAACCTGATAGTAAGCATTATCTTGATAAAAACTAATCAGTTTGCTTAATCACAGGGTATTAATGCATATGCTATGCTATGCTAAGTCGCTCAGTCATGTCCGACTCTGTGTGACCCCATAGACGGCAGCCCACCAGGCTCCCCCGTCCCTGGGATTCTCCAGGCAAGAACATTGGAGTGGGTTGCCATTTCCTTCTCCAATGCATGAAAGTGAAAAGTGAAAGTGAAGTCGCTCGGTCGTGTCCGACTCTTAGCGACCCCATGGACTGTAGCCTACCAGGCTCCACCGTCCATGGGATTTTCCAGGCAAAAGTACTGGAGTGGGGTGCCATTGCCTTCTCCGATTAATGCATATGGAGCACATATTATTTGCATTTCTTGTTCTAAACTCACTTAAATGAATTGATAAGAACACATGTAAAATAGAATAAAGTATGTTTGTTTATAGTAATGTTACTGGATTTCAAATACTTTGCATCATTCTCTGAAATATCTGAGTCATTATGCTTATAGGAACTGCAGGGAAATATTAACATATATAGGGGACTTGCAATAGAATTGCTGGTGATAAAGGAATTTTAAAAGGGGGCATCAAGCAAGAAAATATTTTATCATATTCTTATTGAAAGTTCAAAACATTAGTACTATCAATAGAGTAGCATCTTAATTTTCCTTGGTGGCGAAAAGGAAAACTGGAAAAAACTTTCCCCTTTGCTTTTGGAGAATTAAAGGTAGTAAATAGCAAAGTTGGAGAAGTTTATAATTTCTCCGTTCAGCTGCCCTGATCAGCATGTGAGTATATCTGAAGGACTGATTGCATTTGGTATTTGAAATGGCAGAGGGAAACATCAGATAGAAGAAAAACATTAAATGCCGCATTTGGCTGAATCTTTTTCAGATTCATCATTTTCAGAGAAGCATTACTTTAACCTCAATTTCTGCGTTTTCATCAAGTTCTAAACCACATTTTAAATTTAATTAGTCATAAACCTTTAATAAACTGTATTTTGACAAGTAAGTTTTTTTTTAAAGATTTCTTAAAGAGCTTGTAGAAACTGCATGTATATATATGACTCCATGTAGGCATATACATGTTTATGAATCTGGGAGTGAGTGTATATGCCTGAATATATTGGCTTCAGATGAGTTACTTGAGAGATTTTGCCTTTGTTTTGTATGAGTTGGTCATTGTAGACCCAGGACAAATTGGATGAAGTTTTAAGCTGTTTTGAATATAATCCCTGTTTAATAACCTCTGTTTATACTTGGTGAGAAATGAAAGAAGAATCCTTTAGACAACGTGGTATTATGTAAAGTGCAGGCCAGGAAATCTTTTTTTTGACAAGGTTGTTTAATTACCTTCAAAGTCTATTCATAGGTAAGATTAAGCTAATTTGCCTGATGTGTTTAGTACATCTTATAAGTGAAATGCAGACAG
This sequence comes from Bos mutus, assembly GCF_027580195.1. NCBI lineage: Eukaryota > Metazoa > Chordata > Mammalia > Artiodactyla > Bovidae > Bos > Bos mutus. Next base: position 28,415,879 of record NC_091638.1, read on the forward strand.
TCTCCTCTGCTATATTTACTAGGTTTAATAGAACGTATAGGATGTTACACTAATTCAGAGAGAAGAGGACAAGGAAGGAAGTTGTTACTTCTATTGAAATGATGTTTTCCTTTCTCCTTCAGTTTGTTTGAAAGTTAAGTGTATGGAAGGGTTTGTTGCTTTTTGCCATAATTAAAACACTAAAGGCATTCAGTATGATCTGTTTGTGGCCTGTTGTTATAGTTGATCCCAGTTCTAAGTGGCCTTCTAAAACTTAAAATAGAAGAAATTTAAGAAGAGAAAGATCAATATATTTCTTTTTATTCAGAATCAACTTAGTCCAGCCTTGATTAAGCATGATGTGTGTAAGAAGTACAAGCCAGAGGGTTAGAAAAATAGCATTGTATCATCTCCTGAGAGCACCGAACTTAAACTGTTGTAAGACAAGGTGAGAGAGAAATTAGTCCTTCTGATACACCCTGGAGCAAAAGAGAGAAGCTACCGTCATCCTTGGAAAATCAGGGTTGGGGATAGTCAGCTAAGCCAATTTAGTATTTCATGCTGATCAGCAAACAGAAACAAGCGTTTCTCAAACTCGGGTCAGTTGCATACCACCCACTCAGTTTTTGCGTTTATACACCACCTGTTTTGTTCCACACTTAATACTTATCTTAAAGGAACATGCTTTTGTTTCACCTAGATTTCTTTTAAAGGAAACTTTATGTCATGATTGCAAGTGGAAGGCCATTTTGTGCTATAAATAAAAGGCAACAGTAGAAATAAATATATTGAAAGTGTAGAGTTGGTCAGTTTCATCCAGTTGCTGTTGCTTGGGGAATACTCTGATCCTGAGTCTTGCTATCTCTTTAAGAACATAATTATCCTTTGGGATTAGAAGTGAGGATGTTGCCTGGGAGCCCCAGGGGAGATTCTGGGATGCTGGCCCCATGCTAGTCTTCATCTGGATATTGGTCAGTTCATATGCTCAGGCTGTGGAAATACATCAGGATGGACACTTGAATACACAAGATGGACATAATCACATCCTGCATGGTAAACATAGATAACATTTATTTTACAAAACGGTGTTACAAACACTTAGGCTCAAATTGACTCTGTCCCTTAGATACAAGAGCTTCCCTTGGAGGCTCAGATGGTAAAGAATCTGCCTCCAATAAGGGGACACTCAGGTTCAATCCCTGGGTCCGGAACATCCCCTGGAGAAGGAAATGGAGAATTCTGTGGCCAGAGGAGCCCGGCAGGCTGTAGTCCATGGAGACACAAAGAGTCTGCCACGACTGAGTGACAGACACTTTCACTTTCTTCGATGAAATCGGACAGGTTGGAGATTGACAGTGGAATGACCTGCTTATCCTGTCAGACAGGTCCTTTAACACAAACTTCAGTAACGTCAAGTGCTCTGGACCTCATCTTGCCCACTGCTGCCACGTGCCAGTTGGAGCTATACTTTGTGTAGACACTTGAGTTTGGGGTAGAGGAATAAAGGAGCTTTTAGAGGTTAGAGTCCACCACAAGGAGGAATAATCCCATCACTGCTAAAGAATTTCAGGGACTTCCCTGATGGTCCAGTGTTTAGTCCTCCTGCCAATGCAGGGGGCATGGGTTTGATCACTGGTTTGGGAAGACTCCACGTGTGGTGGAACCACTAAGCCCGAGCGCAGCATCTAGAGAGTAGGGCCAACTCACTGCAACTAGAGGAAGCCTGTGTGCAGCAATGAAGACCTGGTGCAGCCAAAGATAAAATAAATAAAAACTTAAAAAAATAATTTCAGAGGTGAAGAGGTGAATCACAGCCAGATATCAGGGCATCCATCTTTGACAAAGTTTGATTTATTTTGATAAATTTCTGAAAATCTATACTATATGCATTCCAATTGTAGCTGTTTATACTATGCACATTTGTCAGTTTATGCATCCCAAACATAGATATTTAAGTACTGCCCCTCAAAGCCCCTCCCATGCTATCCTCCTCTTTGAAAGAGCATTTTGCAAGCTTTTTTGGTAAGAAATATGTTTTATATAATCCCAGTACAACAATCACTAGTCTGAACGAGTCTCGGTGTATGTGTCTAAAAATTAAGAAAAGGTTCATGAAAGATATTTATCCTTACTACATTCAGAAGTCTGGTGTTTCTATTTAATTCTTTTTCTTTTAATGCTGTTTGCCACCCACTGAGTTGATTTCATGGCTCTCTAAAAGGCAGTGGCCAAGAGTTTGGAAACATTCTGCTGTGGAGGAAAGAACAGTATCTTCCATGTTGAGAGCAGATGTCTTTTCCTGATATTATACTCTGGAGTCTGTTGGATCTGTGGATGGCACATCTAAGCCCCAGCCTCTTGCCAAAGAATGGAGTCAGATTTATTAAGGCATATGACTGTATTTACAAAATCTGAGTTCCACTACCTGTCAACTTTCCACTTAAGAACATCTTGCCAGAGGCAAAGTTCACGGATTCCGTGGGCCAGCAACAGACGGAGGGCATTAGTTAGCGGTCACTTGCGTCATAATGGACTGACTACAGAGGGGACCTAGGTCCAGCCTTCGGAAGCCTGACTTGCTCCTACGTGTGAAGTTCTGGTGTCCAGGGTGGTTTATCCTCTCAGTAGGGAAAAGTGTATCTGCCTGGCATTTGATGTGACCGCTTCATGTGCCACGTGTGGTGACTGACTTCCAGAGTCTGAGGAGGGAGGGAGTTTGTAAGTTACACCCACATGGACTTCTGAATTCAGCATCTGTAGAGCCCTGCTAAGGAGGAGGTTTCCCTGTGAAATGTGCAGTTTGTTAAGGACCAAGGCAGATCCTGCTGGAGTGTCAGCCCCAGAGAACAGGAAAACATGGATTAAGCTCTGGATTTGCAGTGTTTCAGGACTGAACAGGGTGCCTGCTGACTTGGAAGCAGATTTTCAAGTTACATGACCAGTTTCTGAGAGTAAAACTACAGAAGACCAACATTAGAAGCCTTAAAGGCAGGTGACACTGTGTCATGAGGTCTTGGGGACATTTGATACTTTGACAACACCTCCTCTGGACAGGTGGAATCTGCCAGCTGTCCATACAGGAATAGCATCAGCTTAAAATAGATATATCTCCTCCTGCTAGGGAGAATTCAGGAGTAGAGTTCCATTTTGGGGGAAGCAATATAAATATAATGAGGCATAAGAAAATCAGGTGTTTGTTTTTTGAGATACCACAATGTATTTTTATAAATTAAATGTCAAGTCGCCTACATTTATGAATTCCAGACTTTATATTTTAAGAAAACATTGCTGTTAGTCATATTTAGCAGTCCGATACAGGTAATTGTGTATTTTCTGGTTAACTCAGTTTCTGTGAGATGGAGTACAAGTTGTGCTCTTTGCTTATGAAGCAACAGGCTTTGCCACCGTACTTGGAAAATATTTGGCACTGGTCACCTCTGTCCTCTCATTGGGCTTTCCAGGTGCCTGCCTGCCAATGTAGGAGATATAAGAGGTGTGGGCTCAATATCTGGATTGGCAAGATCCCCTGGAGGAGGGCACGGCAACCCCTTCCAGTATTCTTGCCTGGAAAATCCCACGGACAGAGGAGCCTGGGGGGCTACAGTCCATAGGGTTGCAAAGAGTCCTCTTGTTGTCTTGGGTCTTAGCACCCATAGGACCTGGGTTTGGCAACATAAAATCAAGAATAATTAAGTTCTGGAAGATGCCTTCACTCCCTTTTATTTTGAATGTGTCATGTTTTTAGATGGAAGTTTAGCCACTATTGTTGCCATGGAATTTTTATACATGCGCCAAGAAATAATTCCGTTGTTTATCAAACCAAGTTGTCAGTGAAGCCATAAACCTTGGTAGAATTTTCTAAGGGCTTCTTTGGAGGGGAATACAAATTAGAGCATTAAGCAAAGACCTTGGGAAAGGTCTTCGCTGTTCCTTGCCCCTAGATCACACCCAGGATGATAAGTGAGATGATGTTTACAGCCCAACATAGGAAACAGAGTTTAATCTTTTTACTGATATCTTCCTGCTAAAATGTTTGAGACTTGCACTCTGTGCTGCATTAGTGAGAAAATACAACAAGCCAAAAATAGATGAATGTCTTCATAGAATTAAATTAAGCTAAAAACAATGCAAACATGAATAACAAGAAATCCAGTAGAAATGTCTTCATAGTTCCTGCTCTATTTTCTAATACTGCTTGCAAACAGAGACTTTAAAATTTGAATTATTAAGCCCTAAAATAGTAAGTAATATAGAGCAACTGTCTTAATTTTTCCTTCGAACCCTTGAGCCAGGGAAGGAAACCAAAATTGTTTAGAGACAGGCATTTGCTTGTGTTTCTATGCTATGCAGCTTAAGAGTAAAATGCTCTCTCTCAAAGGTGGAGGCAGCCTGGACTCACATTGAAAGAGTTTATTTTGAAAAAAAAAAAAAAAAGTTGTTTTTTTTTTTGTTAAAGATTTGGAAAGGAGAAGGTAAATCAAAAACAATGCAGTTTCTCTTGCCTTTCAGAATTGGGGATAGTAGAATTCACTCAGTGGACATGTTAAAGAATGAGTATGGCCTCTCTTATGCCAACTGAAAGGATTAGTGGGAAACTCTGTGCATAAGTAATTAGCCACTTTTGTTAACATGCATTTGTGATTTTGAATGCATTTAATATAACATTTTGCTCAGCTTGCTATCCAAACAACAATATACACTCTTCATAAAAGAATGCAATACAGCGTCTGTGTTTACTTTAGAGAAAATGCCATGACATGTCCTTTAAGGATATCACAGAAGTTGACCCTGGAGTCCGAGTGAAAATAACTCAAGAGGAATCAAAATAGATGTTTCAGGGAACCTTAAGAAAATTTTTTTCAAAAGTTAGGTTGTTTTCTTAGCAATGATTTTTTTCTTCTTTTCCTAAATCAATTTTCATTTATTTTCTTACACACACACACACACACACACACACATATCATTCAGTGGAGCAAGAAAATGTTTTTAAAAAACTAGGTTGTTTTCTTAGTAATAAATTTTTTCTTTTCCTAAATCAGTTTTCACTTATTTTCTTACACACACACACACGTTGTTTTCTTAGTAATAATTTTTTCTTTTCCTAAATTAGTTTTCATTTATTTTCTTACATACACACATACCCATACACACCCATTCAGTGGAGCATCTAATTAAGAAATGAAAAGTCGGTAACTTCTGAAAATGTAGCTGTCGTCTTAACTGAGGAAAATGTGTTGTTAGCATTCAAGTTCAGTTGCTCAATGAAATGGACTTGTCTGCCTTTATCCTGTTTCCCAGGCAGAAGTGGCTCTTTTTCTCTTTTCTTTTTTCCCTTCTTCACCCCAGTGACACCTGAGGTTCCATAGCAATCACAGATGATGCTCCTGTAACACAGATGTGGGATTCTGTTCCTTTAGAGCATTGGATTATAAATGACCTGCTTTTCTTTCTTCCCTCTCTTCCTTCCCTCCCTTTTTTCTCTCTCCCTCCCTTGGTTTTTTCCTCCCTCCCTCCCTTCCTCCTTTCTTTCTTTCTCTTCTCATTTACCATCCAGACAGAAGGAATGCCCTGGCCTTGACACAGAGAGAAATGAACTTCGTGGCACTGGAAGTGAAAGCATAAAGCTAATTGTTGATGGTTTAATGTTATAGACCACCTATAGGTCAGCGCTCTAACTTGAGGTCTTTTGGACCTTTAAGGAGACAGAAATGTCATTTTGATTTAATTTAGGAGAGTCCTGGAAGTACAGACACAGGGTTAAATGTGCAGATTGGAAATAGATGATTTTTGCAGGACATTGGGTTCACGTGTATATTTCATAAGCTGATTATGGGGTTCTCCTGATCAGAGCCTGTGGGACCTTTCATGAGCTAGTGAGATCTTCACTGTTGAGGGCTGCCCCCTTGGGTGACCTTCCTGGGGTGAGGTGACCCATGTAGGACCGTGTTTCATGTGAGTGCAGACTTGAGGCCACCTTGTGCTATTTTCCTTGGGCTTGTTCCTCCCTTTAGTTCCATTTTGTTTGGGATACTAAAAGCGCTAATGGGAAAAAGAGCGTCTCCTGGCTGGCGGGTCTCCTTTGTGGAGTGTAACTGAATGGGCACATGGAGAGATGGGGAGAGAGGGCTCCACGTCCCAGGTGGGCTAGTTTGGGGTGACCAGGTGAGTACACACCTGGGTACCCTAAAGGAAAGATTGGGGACCCAAGTGCTTAGAAAACCCACTATCCTGAGGCTGCTTTAGCTAGTGTGGTTCATCTGTTATGACATTGTCCCCACAATTGCTCCTGAAGGAGAACGTATTTCCGTAGACTCCTGCTGCATTCGTGGTATTGAGCAGCCATGTGTGTACTGGATAAGAGTAAGCCAGCTGCCTGAGTTGGAATCTCAGTGCTGATACAATTAGCTGTATAGCCTTGGGCTAGTTACTTAACTTCTCCGGACTTTTGTTTTCTCGTCTGAAAAAATGAGGACCGTGGCACCCATCTCATAAATTGTGTGCAAATTAGGTGAGATAATATGTCTCAAAGAGTGTAGAAGCTCTTCCACGAGTTTTTAGCACCCAGAAGGAATTCAATGACATTTTAAATATTATATCATCCTTAGTGGGAGTTTCCATTTGTTGAGCATCTGCTATAAGTCAGACAGGGAGCTTCATTTTCCTAACGTGTTTTTCATTTAATTCTCCCCACAGCCCTGCAGTAGCAGGTAGTCTTGTTCCTACTTTAGAACTGACACGACTGAGACTCTGGTTAAGGCTTTATCTGGGGTCTCTCAACTGGTAGTTGAGGATGACAGGCTTGAAATCTGCATCAGACTCTGTGTGCTCACTGAATGTCACACCTCTGCCCAGCGAGACCCCATGACCATGGCGAAAGGGTGAAGCCTCATTAAGTGAACAAGCATACATCACAACTATATGTGTGTGTGTATGTATACATATGATTTCTCATTTATTTTGTTTTAAAGATGATCACATGCATCATGCTTGGTTGAAAATACTTGCTGAATTTGGACTTTGAGGCAATCAAAATGTTCAAATCTCAAGTATCTATTTTCTCACCTTGGATGAAATTTGAAACTCAGACCCAAACCATTTTGGTTTATCTTTTAAGGAATATTTGCTTAATTTATCCAAATAAGTCTTAAGCATCTTGGAGAGGGGTGGGGGGTTTATACATTATATACTTTTGGATCCCTTAGTTTCAGTAAATACTTTGTTTGAGAACATCTGTATTAAAGTAGATACAGAGAGGAAAATGTTATTTTAGTTAATGTAGGCATAAGTACTAATGGGAACTTGCACACGGCAAGTAGCCAGCAGTGGTCTCACTTGAAGCATAGTAGGAGGGGAGTGGGTTCTGAGGTCTCTTTCTTTATTAAAATAAATATACAGTTCTCTTTTTAAATATTTACTGAATTACGGCTGCCCAAGTTGCAAAGTTATGTGTAGCTAATACAATTATTGAAACCGAAATTTTCAAACAAAAAAGACAGGTCTCCTTCCTTCCTCTCCTCTCCTCCTCCTGTGTTGGAGGTAAGTGATGATTCAGCCTGGTAGGCATCCTTCTCTGTGAATACACAAAAATAGAAATACATGCCCACATGGGACATTCAATGTTTCTTTTCATTTTTGGATCATTTTCTTTTTGCAGTTGAACCCTGCTTGTTCTGCAGTTTGCTTTCTTTACCTGTGTGTCGTGCACAGGTCTCCAGGAGGTAATACAGATGAGTCATCAACTGTAATAAACACATCCTGTGTCATCACATGGATGTGACCCCAGCTTATTCGAAGCTACATGTATCGATATATCTTCCCAATGTTGTTACATTTTTGGACCTACCGACATTGCTGTCATCACATCCCTGTGGCTCTTCCCTTTGGACCTGGTGCAGTAAGTCCCCTACATACAAACCCTCAAGTTGCAAACTTCCAAAGGCTCAAACATGCCCCTGTGTGCCAGATGTTGTGCAGTACTACTGCACTTTTCAAGGTTCTGTACTGTAAGATGATAAGTGTTTCTTTTTTGTGGTAGTTTTTATGTGTTATTTGTGTGAAAAGTATTATAAACGAATTAAAGTACAGTACTGTGTAGCCAGTTGTGTTAGTTGGGTTCTTTGGCTAACTTTGTCAAACTTACAAACTGGACTTACAAACATGCTCTCAGAGGAGAACTCATTCATACTGTATTTGGACTTTAAAAAGCTGAATGTGTGCTGTACACTCATACAATTTTGGCGTTTTATTTTCCACAATGAGAAAATGTTTCTTTGTGATCAGAGATAAAATTTCACATAAAAGATACAGAACTAGATGATCATAAATTGAGACCCACACACAGACACACCACACCAACTTCATGGCTGGTATGAGAAGACATAGCTTCTAAAAGCAGAGCCACATTAATTCAAAGACTAAAGTAACATAATGAAGAAAAATGAAAGAGCCTCTTGAAGAAAGTGAAAGAGGAGAGTGAAAAAGTTGGCTTAAAACTCAGCATTCAAAAAATTAAGTTCATGACATCCAGTCCCATCACTTCATGGCAAATAGATGGGGAAACAATGGAAACAGTGACAGACTTTTATTTTGGGGGCTCCAAAATCACTGCAGATGGTGACTGCAGCCATGAAATTAAAAGACACTTACTCCTTGGAAGGAAAGTTATGACTAACTTAGCATATTCAAAAGCAGAGGCATTACTTTGCTGACAAAGGTCCATCTAGTCAAAGCTATGATTTTTCCAGTAGTCATGTATGGATGTGAGAATTGGACTATAAAGAAAGCTAAGCGCCAAAGAATTAATGCTTTTGAACCGTGCTGTTGGAGAAGACTCTTGAGAGTCCCTTGGACTGCAAGGAGATCCAACCAGTCCATCTTAAAGGAAAATCAGTCCTAAATACTCATTGGAAGGACTGATGCTGAAGCTGAAACTCCAATACTTTGGCCACCTGATGCAAAGAACTGATTCATTTGAAAAGACCCTGATGCTGGGAAAGATTGAAGGCAGGAAGAGAAGGGGACACAGAGGATGAGATGGTTGGATGGCATCATGACTTGATAGACATGAGTTTGAGTAAGCTCCCGCAGTTGGTGGTGGACAGGGAAGCCTGGCATGCTGAAGTCCATGGTGTCGCAAAGTTGGACACAACTGAGCGACTGAACTGAACTGAAAGTAACATAACTGAGTTCATTGCTGATATTGTGGGATTCTGTAGTAAAATATAATATTTAAGGACATGTGGTCATGGCATGGGGAATGTTTTTGTTTTAAAAAGAGGAAAAACTGATAAACACACTGAGAGAAAACCATCAGTTCTCTTTGCCTACTCAGCTGCCTGAGAAAAGAACACACAAAGCCACATACAAATACACATGTGCACATACTCATTCATGTACGTATACACATGGTTCTTTGTACAGAGAAGAGTCCCAAAGGAATATTACTTATGCTCTTGCATAGGCCTATTTGTCTGTGTACAGGCATATGTATGAACTTGAAATTTTAAACTTGGGCAAACCTCAGACCCCAGAATTCATTCCCCATTCTACACACAAAAAAGGGCATTTTACTAAAATAAAAACAATTGCAGGTTGCTTCTGGTGTGTTACATGGAAGCTTTGGATACTGCAAAGGTGGACATATTGTGTTTGAAAATTCATTTGAAGCAACTTTTATTGCTTCAATTCAAGGTAGAATTCAAGCCAGTCTCTGGAAAAATAGCAGCAGTAATGAAACATAGTTATTTATGAAGAATCAGCACACCACAGGAGAAGGCAATGGCAACCCACTCCAGTACTCTTGCCTGGAAAATCCCATGGACGGAGGAGTCTGGTAGGCTGCAGTCCATGGGGTCACCAAGAGTTGGACACGACTGAGCAACTTCACTTTTTCACTTTCATGCATTGGAGAAGGAAATGGCAGCCCACTCCAGCGTTCTTGCCTGGAGAATCCCAGGGACGGGGGAGCCTGGTGGGCTGCCGTCTATGAGGTCGCACAGAGTCGGACACGACTGAAGCGACGTAGCAGCAGCAGCAGCAGCACACCACAAACATGGTACACAAGGAGATCCGTGTGCATTTGTTCTTTCATTTTCTTTCATCAGACTGATGAGTCTATTTTGAGTCTTAGACTGGAGGTCAAGAAATTGCCTAATAGGTGAAAGGGCCATAGAAGAGGCCCCAGCGCTGCTTGAGTAACGACACCATTTGGACGGGGTCCAACCAACCGTCTTGTCTTTGTGTCGAATTCCGCTGTGTAGGGAATAGTGATGTCAAAGGTCATTTGAGTCGCTGATGAATAAGGTATCATTCAGTGAGTGATGGGAAGTGCAGGGGCTGGCCGAGAGGGCCCGGGTTAACCATGTAGCTCTCTGTTCACCAAGAACTCACGGTATTGTTTTTCCCGTGTTCACGAATGAACAAAGAATCCTGTAAAAGAATATTTCCATTTTACTCACCGAAGTATGAATGGTGCTCATATTCAACGGGAAAAAGCAAGATATGGCAAGGGAGACTGGCTTCTCACCAGTCACCGGAACAGCTTGGATTCTTGGCTACTATTAGTTTATCTTTGAAATAAGAGGGGGAAGTCATCCATATCCTTAATGTATTGACACATTTTTAACACTTCATCAGTCAGTCTGTCTCTTTCTCTCTTTAAGCTTCTTTTTGGCTGGCCTTTTTTTGTTCTGAAACTCGGTGTCACTCCCTTTTCCTTTCACCTAAATATTTACTCCTAAAGGAACCTTACATTTTCTTGTCCTCTGTGAAATGGGAATAATTATAGTAACTGAAGCTACTTCACAGGCATAGTTGAGGACTGTGTCGTTCAGGATCCCAGGAGTAAACACACAGCACACTTGAACCGTGAACTTCCTGATGTTCAAGCTGGTTTTAGAAAAGGCAGACGAACCAGAGGTCAAATTGCCAACATTTGCTGGATCATCGAAAAAGCAAAGAGTTCCAGAAAAACATCTCTTTCTGCTTTATTGACTGTACCAAAGCCTTTGACTGTGTGGATCACAATAAACTGTGTAAAATTCTGAAAGAGATGGGAATACCAGACTACCTGACCTGCCTCTTAAGAAACCTATATGCAGGTTAGGAAGCAACAGTTAGAACTGGACATGGAACAACAGACTAGTTCCAAATAGGAAAAGGAGTATGTCAAGGCTGTATATTGTCACCCTGCTTATTTAACTTATATGCAGAGTACATCATGAGAAACACTGGACTGGAAGAAACACAAGCTGGAATCAAGATTGCAGGGAGAAATATCAATAACCTCAGATATGCAGATGACACCACCCTTATGGCAGAAAGTGAAGAAGAACTAAAGGGCCTCTTGATGAAAGTGAAAGAGGAGAGTGAAAAAGTTGGCTTAAAGCTCAACATTCAGAAAACAAAGATAAGGCATCCGGTCCCATCACTTCATGGCAAATAGATGGGGAGACAGCAGGACAGTGTCAGACTTTATTTCTTGGGGCTCCAGAATCACTGCAGATTGTGATTGCAGCCATGAAATTAAAAGATACTCCTTGGAAGGAAAGTTATGACCAACGTAGACAGCATATTAAAAAGCAGAGACATTACTTTGTCAACAAAAGTCTGTCTAGTCTTGGACTACAAGGAGATCCAACCAGTCCATCCTAAAGGTGATCAGTCCTGGGTATTCATTGGATGGACTGATGCTGAAACTGAAACTCCAGTACTTTGGCTACCTGATGCAAAGAGTTGACTCATTGGGAAAGACCCTAATGCTGGGAGGGATTGGGGGCAGGAGGAGAAGGGGATGACAGAGGATGAGATGGCTGGATGACATCACCGACTCAATGGACATGAGTTTGAGTGAACTCCGGGAGTTGGTGATGGACAGGGAGGCCTGGCGTGCTGCGATTCATGGAATCACAAAGAGTCACACATGACTGAGTGACTGAACTGAACTGAACTGATGGTTTTTCCAGTAGTCCTGTATTGATGTGAGAGTTAGACTATAAAGAAAGCTGAGCACCGAAGAATTGATGCCTTTGAACTGTGGTGCTGGAGAAGACTCTTGAGAGTCCCTTGGACTGCGAGGAGATCAAACCAGTCCATTCTAAAGGAAATCAGTCCTGGGTGTTCATTGGAACGACTAATGTTGAAGCTGAAACTCCAATACTTTGGCCACCTGATGCAAAGAGCTGACTCATTGGAAAAGACCCTGATGCTAGGAAAGATTGAAGGCAGGAGGAGAAGGGGATGACAGAGGATGAGATGGCTGGATGGCATCACCGACTCAATGGACATGATTTTGGGTGAACTCCAACTCACAGGGAGGCCTGGCGTACTGCAGTTCATGGGGTCGCAAAGAGTCAGACACAACTGAGCGACAGAACTGAATTGAACTGAACTGAACAGTTGCAGTGGAATCAATCAGGAGAGGTTAGTGAGGAACCTTCTCAAGGGTGTGAGGAGAGTGTAGGGCAGGGGTTAGCAAACTTTTTCTATTGGGGTCCACATAGTGGATATTTTCAGCTCTGGGGCCACATGGCCTCTGTTTGAGCTCCTTAACTCTGCAGTTCTGGTGAGAAAGCAGCCATGGACAGCGTTTACCTGAAGAGATGTGGCTTCCAGTAAAACTTTATTAACAGAAGGAGGCTTTGGATTGAGTCTGGCTCATGGGCCATGTTTTGTCCACCCCTAGTAGAGGGATGCTTAGGTGATGGGGTGGTATCCAGGGCTAGGAGCTGTGCTGAGACGAGCTTTGGCTTGAAGCACTGGAAAGAAGTACAGAAGCCAGGAGGAGGGGGTGCTGTGGAGCGGGCTGCCCAGACCTGAGCCTTATCTCTAGAAAGATGCTGTGGATCCCCACAAGGAGGGTGCTGTGGACAGATATGTAGGGATCATCTCTCCTCTGTCTTTGGCTTCTCCTCTGGTGTGCCCTGTGACTGAAGCCCGCCGAGCTAGGGGCCTGGTGCCCCGTTCTGTGATGGAAGTCCTCCCCGGGATCAAAGAGCAGGCTGGGAGAAGGCAGGCCTGACCCTGGCAGGTGGAGTCAGTGAGACGCAGGCCCGCAGTCACCAAGTGTGGCGTCCCTCGGCACGAAGGGCTCTGTAAACATTGTTTTCCTGTTGTTGTTTATTAATCCCAATCATCATAAACATCTGCGTGTCTGATTACATGTAGGGTTTACATGCATTCTTTCCATTTACAATCTTTTAAAGAGTCAGTGAGTAAAGAGAGCTTGAACAGAATGTTCATCAGAGACCTGCTCAATGCCGAGGTTCGTCATGTAACAGCTTCTAATCCCCTGGCCCAGTCATGCGCTCCTCCAGAGTTTTCTTTTTGCAAGGATGCTTTTGGAAAGACATTCCGGTAAGCTCTCAATTGGACTTTGAAAGCAAGGAAAGTCATGTTTGCCAGAATGAATGAATGAAAATTAACCTTTTATCGAATTTCAGGTGTCAACAATGCATGAGTGAGTACGTCCATTTAAGGAAAGCATTATGTGAGTTATGTCCCCAAATGCCACATTTCAGATTAAAGTAAGGCCAGCAAAATGAATGTCTTGATAACCTTGCCATCCTCACTAATAGATGCGCTGAAAATAGGTGTCTTGGGATTGTGTATTGTGCTTGATTCATCCTGATTTCTTTTCTCTTTTTTAAAAAATTATTCATTAAAGTTACTTTTATTGATATCTATTAGTTGCATGTTACATAAATTTTATAATGTGTACATTAGGGTGATTTCACAGAGTTTAAAGGTTATACCTGACTTACAATTATTATAAAATACTGGATATATTCCCCCATGTTGTACAATTTATCCTTGTAGCTTATTTTTTACCTAGTAATTGGTACTTCTTATTCCTCTAGCCCTATACTGTTTCTCCCCTCTCCCGATTATTTTTAACTCATAATTCATTTGTGTAATGCGTTCTCTAGCAATTGTACTTATCTCCAGGACCTGACTTCTTTATTTGTAGCTCTCAAAGCTATCACCCTAAATGCTTAGTGACCCACACCAACAAGATAGCAATTCTGTAAAGTCTACTTTGGCAGGAACTGGCCTTGGTTTTTACCAATAAGTCTATCTAGTCAGTGAGTTTAATCAAGCAAAATAATAAAAGGCTAATGATTTCAGCAGACTTTTCAAGGAACTTATGTTTGGTGTTGGCAGTTGTATTCTGATAAATTATCCTTAAAATATAATTTCATAGTATTTTGGAGCCTCAGAATTCTCCTTGCATCACCCTGAAAACTTGTTTTTCTGCCTTTTTTTAAGTTTGGATCACTTATTTATGTTTACATTCAGAGAGAGACATAAGGAAAGTTCCCACTGCAAGCCAGCACGGTGGCATTGCTTTTGGGCACACTGTAGCTGGAAGCTATGTGCAGCTGTCCTGACTTGTAGGTGGGTGATGAGGGCAGAATGCACTCAGATCTGGAGCGTGCAGTTTGGCTCATTCTGTATCACTTATTTAGGTGGAGGACCATCCTTTTAGATCAGCTTTAGTTTTCAGTGGCTTTGATAACACTTCTCATTAGGTATGTTAACTGCATTGTTTTAATCAGTCTCAATTTGGACTTCTTTCTCCCATCCTTAACACATGACGGAGTGCAGTCCCCAGTTTGAAGTCAGGGGGTAGGGATAAAGGAACAATTTTGGCAGAAAATAAGTGGCGTGTATACCTGTGTTTGTGTGTGTGCAGATGTGCAAACACGTGTAATTTCTTCTAAAGGACATACAGTTACTGCAGAATGATAGCAAGATAACTAAAGATGTGTTGGTTGGCTTTTTCTCCTTTTTTCTCTCTCCTTCCGTCCTTATCCCTGCGCCTCTTTTCTCCCTCTGTAATATTTCACCCTCACTTTCGGATTACAATCAGTCTTCAAGTGTTCTTGGCAGTCAGACGTACGTTTAAGAGGGTTGCTGCTGAGTTATGAATCGGAAATTGATTTTGATCAACGTACACAGAGGATTGTATTAACAACTGGATGATCCTTGGAGACCAGTTCATTTGGCCTCCTGTTGGTGTAGTGAGAAAGTGGGCTGGAACCAGGCTTTACAACCGTGGTGCACGAATGCAACAGTGCTTTTTGTCACCTGCTTTTCTGTTGCTTCATTCTGAACTTACTAAGTTTTTCTGCTTCTGTAAACACTTTGTCTTTTAAACACATGTCCCAGTTTTGGCCCACCTGTCAACATGATCAAAGCTGCTGATGAGTTTTCCATTTGACTTGACTGCTGTTTCTCAACTTTCTCCTTGAGAATGGCACTGGAATTTCTGGGAGAAAACGATGAGCTGAATGTTCTAGAAGCAACTTTTTCTTGCGTGGCTCTTTCTTGAGCTTGGTACAGATGTTAGTTGGGAAAGAGGACTTACCTTAGAAATGGGATCTCCAAGCACTCTTGGAAGTGTAAGATGTTATACTTGAGTTGGTCTTGCACGGCTGACTTTTTCAGAAGGTTCCAGGCACCTTTGTAGTCTGTGAAAAACACACATATTGTAGTTGTGAGCCACCTCGAGAATTACAAGTGTAATTATAAACCCAGTTCTTCCTTTTAAGTACAGTATAATGCCATTTGTGTTTATTGTTTTTATCAGCGATCCTGGTAAATTACAGAAGTACTAGTTTGTGTGATAAAAGATGAAATTCTTCAGAGCTTGGAGATTGTCTGTGTATTATAACTTATTAACTTTTTCCCCCCTTTCTTTAAAAAACCATCACTTTGCGCTCTCGTCCCACACTTCAAAGAAGTGACAACTTATCTTTGCTCTTTGGGGAGCTGAGAGGTAGAAAACTCAGTTGTATTTGGCAGCTGCTCCAGTAGGACTGGTGTTATAAATGAACCCTTTGTTCAGCGTAGGACCGAACTGCCAGAGATAGAAGGAGCTAGATGCGGGTAGAAGAAACCTGACTTTGGTTTAAAAGTCACCGTCTTTTCTCTTCTGTTGAGTCAGTGTTGGTTGGTCCCTTTTGGCTGGTTTTCAATCATCAGTGTGCTTATTTGTTTGTTTTCTGTGTTGGCCACTCGGCATATGGGATTTTAGTTCCCAGACCAAGGGTCGAACCCATGCTCCGTGCAGTGGAAGCCTGGGGTCTTAGCCCTGGGACTGCCAGGGAAGTCCCATCAGTGTGCTCGTTTGACTGAACTCATTTCTTTTCTTTCTGTTTTGGGAGAAGTGTCAGGGAAGGAGGCTGAGCTGAGATTCCTCAGCTACACAGGCTCCCGCTGCCTAATTAAGATGGTCAAGTACATACCCTGTTGGGTTTTAGAAGCTTTATCCAGCTTTAGCCAAGAAGGCACTTCTACCCTGGGGCAGGTTTTCTCCGTGCTGAGGAGATTAACAGTCAAGAGGCTCCGAGTGGGGGCTGAGAATGTACTTAGAGCACAGCCTTTAGCCCTGGAGGGTAATTAATGTTGGACATTTTTTTCTTTTCCTTTAGAGGCCGAGTGTCAAATATCAGATAGGGGTAGAGTCAGCTCACTTATGCAGACAACTGTTACTTCTCTGTGATGTTAGAGTGAGGGGTATTTGCCCTTTAAATTTCAGGCCTTCTTGCTTCCCGTGACTGCTCAGGTCCAGAGGATGCACTGAGTCCAGCTGCACACTCTATCTGGCCGCTGGAACTGTGTGTCCGTGGCAAGGCAGAGGTGAACAGCTTGTCTTGAGTGGGGTGGAAAGCCTTTAATATTTGCTGTGATTTTTTTTTTTTAATCGTCACATCATGGGTTACTTTGAGGGCCTGGTGCGATAACAACCCATGGCCGTCAGAGGGGTAAATTTGTATATTTTTTGGCCTTTTAAAAAGCCTTATAAAAGGTAATTTTGGAGGGCTTGTATAGATTTGGAAGACTGAAAGTGGCCCATAACATTGACATTTCACCATTGAATGGGGGTTTACATTCTGTAAAGGGCAAGATAGTAGATGCTTTGGGGGCCACACAGCACCTCGAAACTAATCAGCACAGCAACGTCTTAGTGTTTAAACAGCCATAGACAGTATGTAAGCATATGGGTATGGCTAGGTCCAGTGAAACTTCACTGAAAACAAACAAACAAACAAACAAAAAACCAATACCAACAGGTGGTGGGCCAGAATTGGCTTATAGGCTGTGGTTTGTTCAGCTCTGCTAGAAAATACTGCTGCTGATTTATAGATCTGGCTTTACATAGATTTTATCTCAGGGACCAGTCTGGGCCTTCCTTTCCCTCCTGGTGCTCTGGGGCCCCGACATTCCAAATTATCACTTGCTACACCTTGCAATAAAAGTGACCAATCCTGGGCTGCATCCTGCATACTCTGCCCTTCCCTGGAGCTGAAGACCCTGGAGATCCCATCTAGCTGTCTGGTTTGGGGCCTTCTACTTCTGTGGAAGGTCACCTTTGGATCTCAGAGAGACCTTTGGGGCAAGGAAGACAGCTCCAGTTTGTACTGGTTTCCCCACCAATCAACAAGCTCCACATCTTGCTGTAGACTTGGGAGATAAGCCACAGTTCTGGAGGCAACTGCAGAGAAGAGCAGAAAGCTTCTCTTTTGCTGATTGGCTTGTGACATTTACTTGGTTTATCCACAGTCTCCATCATGAAAGCTCTAGTCTTTTCAAAACTACAGAAGTTTTTCCATGTGTCTCCTTAAACTCTTGAAAAATGAAGTCCCTCAGTCATGTCTGACTCTGCGACCCCATGGACTGTAGCCTACCAGGCTTCTCCGTCCATGGGATTTTCCAGGCAAGAATACTGGAGTGGGTTGCCATTTCCTTCTCCAGGGGATCTTCCCGACCCAGGGATTGAACCTGGGTCTCCCGCATTGTAGGCAGATGCTTTTACTCTCTGAGCCACCAGGGAAGTCTCAAACTCTTGAAATCCAAGCAAAATATATGTGATGCTTTCTCAAGTGCAGGAAGGAACTGGCGTTTTTTAATGGGAAAGTGTGGGAAGAAGGCTTGTGCAAAATCACGCCATTCCCTCTTTGCCAGGCCCCTCTTCGATTGATTGTTAAATGTCTCCTTTTTGTACTTCTGCGGCCCTGCTCACAGTTACTCTGTGTGCCTGTAACTGGGGCACAACCAGCAGTGCTTACTGCTGTCATACGTACTATGACAGATGGAATGTACATTGTGATTTATGGGGGATTGTTCACAGAGATGAGGAGATAGCTTGATTCTCTGCCATCCACGTGAGGTCCAGGGATCCCTGAAAGAAGAGTGCATCTGAGGGATAGAGGAAAGCTCGTAATATTTCTAAACTTTGTGATGAATTGATCTGGGACTTCTTTTCTTTTCTCTAATCAGCCAGAGTCCTCTAGAATAAAACAGCATTGGATTTCCACCCAGTGATTTCGGAGTTAGCAAAACTCCCATGTTGACCAAGTGGACTTTGATCTTTGGGAAGAACTGATTAAAATCTTTGAAAGAGGGATCAGAGGTACAGAAGACAATCCACCTGACCACCCATGAAATTGATCAAAAGTTAGAAAACACACAGCCATGAGCAAACAGATTGGATGTTTGTTTTTTATTGTCTTGATTATCGGGTTTGAAAAGAGAGACTGCCCTCGGAGACCTGACTCCTCGCTAAGCACTCCAGCTCACCTCTCTGTAAAAGGCAGATGCTCAGTGAAGCGATTCTTGAGATCTTTTTTGGTATGAGCTAAAATTCTGTTGACACAAACCTGATAAATTTTCTGAACCCCACTGTCCCTTGCTCACTTAGGTGCCAAATTACCTGGCACACTTTCCCCAAACCTAAGCCCCTATTCCAGTCTCCATCCTGCCCTGTGTCAGTGCAGAGACCCACCTGTGCTCAAGGGAATGGATCATCCCTGTCTTTTCTGGAAGCACGTGTGTCCCTCTCAGCTTTCACAGAGCTGCCTCTGCTCCCTGGGTTCTGAGCAGCCGACTAAGGGATGAACTCGGGGCCGAGTCTGTTGATGGAGCGCGGACCACCTGCTTGTGGAGATCGAGTTCTCTGACCCTTCTTGCTGGGGCAGCTGTGGCTTTGATTGAAAAGGTATGTAGAGCTGACTTCAACCCAGTGGCACTGGTCTTTGAAAAATGTCCTTTGGCACAGTCCCTGCGGCACGTGTTTGCTTATGGATTTCGCCTTTTCTTAGAAGTGAGCACGAGGCTTGGGCTGGATTGCCCGTCGCTGAAGGCATCTACTATGATGAGTCTTCTACTAATATGTTTAAGGATTTATAAAGAAAACAGAGTTGTTCTTAAATAAAAGGGACATCGACGTACAAAGCAGTAATGGTTGCTGCTATCTGTTTTTGGAGATAAGGGTTTTGTCAGAGAGGCACGATTTATGGTGGGAATACCGAGTAGCTACCGTGGCAGGTGATAAATCACTTTTCTCACCACTGGGTATTGAGAAGAAAGGGCTACAAAGACCTTTTAGAGAGGGGAAAAGTAAAAGCACCCTGGAGCATTTATACATGACGTATATAGAAACTTTGCAAGAGAGCTGGGATTGTGGGTATATAAGTTGTTACGTGAAATGTCTTCCTTTCATTTTGAGGAAGGTGGAATCTTCCTTTGAGAAAATCTTACTTTGAGAAAATGGAATCTTAGAAACCTCAGTCCATATCTGGGATGGAGTAAGTGATGCTTCTTAATTTAGAGATTTCGTGCAAGTTGAAGAGGTAACTATGATAAAGATCAGGACCCTTATCTTGGTCTTCTGCTTAAGTTTTCTTACCATCCACAGCCAGCCAGGTAGATTTGAAAAAGAAAAAAAAAAAATCAAATGCAAATGCATTTGTAAGATGTTAAGGGCGAGGACAAAGCAGGCACCTTAAGAGAGTTTTTAGGAACATCTTGGAAGGTGAGAGTCCAGAGAGGGATTTTGGAGCTTGAGGTCTTCTGTCCCGGGCACTTTCATCCTCTCTACTTCCTCTTCCTCCTCCTCCAGTCTCGGTGCTAGTGGAACTTGATACCTTTACCCCTCCAATGGATGGGGCCTCCTGCTGGCTTCCACCAATGCTTCCTTTTGGATAGGGAGCCTCTGGTCAGTCACAGACTGGCCTTTGAGGAAACCCAAGTTTAGGCAGCTGGAGTGATAGATTTCCTTTCAGAGGACTCGTCCTTTTCCAGAGGGTTTTGTTAAAGCAGAGGTCTGTGGGCCATGAGCGTGTGGGTTCACACAGCATTCATTATATTACAGAGAGTCTGGGGACAGGTAAGGTACAAATGTGAGGACTCCTGTGCCACCTAGCATGAAATCAGCCATCAGTCTTTTCTAAGAATTGAATACACGTGCAGCCTTTACTCTGTGTGTGCATACATGCAAAGTCTCTTCAGCTGTGTCGAACTCTTTGCGACCCTATGGACCATTGTCCACCAGGCTCCTCTGTCTACGGGATTCTTTAGGCAAGAAAACTGGAGTGGTTTGCCATGTCCTCCTCCAGGGGATCTTCCCCCACCCAGGGATCGAACCTGCATCTCTTATTGTCTCCCACATTGGCAGGCGGGTTCTTTACCACCATTGCCACCTGGGAAATCCACAGAAAAAAGGAAATATCCCTGTAATTATGGCCATAAAAATATCAGGTCTCCATTTTGTTAACGTTCCTTGCCTCTTCTGGATGGTATCTGCTCCGTGAGTTGGTCAGGCACTGTTTGTTTACTTGTTCATTCACTCGTTCATTTGCTTCTTCATTCATTCGAGAAGCATTTGAGGCCCTCTGCCTGCAGTTACTGTCCTCGGAGCCACTATCCAGCAGAGAAGAAAACAAGAGTTCTCTCTTCTGGGGCTTACATCCTAGTAAGATGTAAGGATCCTGGGGCTTACATCCTCAAGATCTTGCCAGGGCTTACATCCTGGCAAGAAGCAAAGCCAAATATATCATGTATCAGCTGGATCTTAATCCCTGGAAGCAGGTTGGGGGGTGGAAGGTTAATAGAGCATCCATAGTGTTCTCCGCCTCTTGGTGTCAGTGACTCCTGGCTTCCTTTGCCTGTCATTCTGACTGCAGGTTAGTGGGGGCTGAGCAGGACCATGGTCCCCATGTACAGATAGGGAAATCAAGGCACAGAATTTAAGGGACAGGTAAGGTGACACAGAAAGTAGATGTCAGGGCACCCAGAAACCCTCCTCTCAACCTCCTGAGAGTGCCTTATCTCCACACTGCCACCTCCAGCTGGGCACCTGGCTTAGCTCAATGAGTATCTCTTTGAAGTTGATCCTTGAAGGCGCTGTGCCCTGTACTGGGGAGGAAACACAAAGATAAATTCAGGTCCTTCCTGAAGGTGTCCCCGTCCAGTGAGGAGGGCCACTGGGATGCACTCTGCCACTGTGCCCTGAGGGTATTGCCGGGTGGAGTCTGTGCCTGTGTCTGGAGGTACAGCGGGTGAGGAAATTCTCAGAGGGCCCTGCTGAGGATGGAGCAGCCTTGGTAGAGAGTAGGACAGAGAAGGACCTTTCCAGCAGTGGGAGTTGTCAGTGTAGAGGCCTAGAGACCTGGAAAAATAGGGCATCCAGGAGGCAGAACGTGCCCCATCATGCGAGGATGAGGTGCCCTCCACTCCCCCTTATGGAAGCTTGGTAACCTGCTTGCGCTGAGGTTCCCCGGAGGCTGTTTGGAGAGAAACTCAGTCTTCATTTCATGTAACAGTCTCCAGATTGCTTGTGTTCATCTTGAGCCCTTCCTATGAAGGACCTGCAGGAAAATCTTAGGACTCCTAATTCATCAAGGAATAAAGAAGACCGGAACATGATTCGCCAGGTGAGGCCTTGTGAGGAAGAAAAAGAACATGTGGTTTGGAATCAGATGAACTTGATTCAAATTTTAGAGGCAGCACATACCCTGGGCAAGTTCATTTACTCCTTAGGACATCAGTTTGTCATCTAGAAAGGAGAATAATGGTACCTCCATCCTCAGGGATTCTCCAAGGCTGAACAGGAATTTCAGCCATGCTTTCTAATTGGCGTGATTGTCCCCTGGAGTAAGAAATGACAGCCTGCTCCAGTATTCCTGCCTGGAGAATTCCATGGACAAAGGAGCCTGGAGGGCTTCAGTCCATGGGGTCACAAAGAGTCAGACACAGCTGAAGCGACTTAGCATACACACATATCCCCCATTGCAGTATAGATCGCTTTTAAAAACTGCACATCTGGTTTACCCTAATCAAACAGAAACGGTTGTAACATAATGCCCTGCGCTCGTTAATAGGTTTGTCACTCATTTTAATCACAGGATTTTACTTTCTCTTAGCACTGTGGCTGATTATTTAATTTTTACGTAATCGTGTGGCAAATAATCGTGCATCAGGAGGTAGGGCTGTAAAAAGAGTATGCTGCAAATAGGGTTTGGTCGTCAGCCAGCAAATTCCTAGCTGCCTCTGCTGCCACGTGTTACCATATCAAATGGGTTGCCCAGGGATCCTCCGCCAGCCACCCAGGGCTCTTTCTAATTTGGGTGACTGTGACACTGTAGTTTTGCAGTGTCATTGTGTTGGTCATTATAGTAATGGCGTGCATTTACTAAAATTCTGTAGGAGGGTTGTTCTCAGTTCTGCCTGGAGAGAGCCTCGTGGATCTCCAGGTATCTCCAAGACCATAAAATGTAACCAGTCAAAACTGGTTTTAATTTACTGGTTTAGAGATGCAGAATGAAACCCAAGCAAGCAATAGGTGTATATTTTTGGAGCAACTATAGCCTCATGCTTCTCCAAGGGAAGATTGATAATTAAGGACATTTATTACTGGTAGGGCCTTTAACCTTGAATTTTAAAAGAAGAGGACATTTTTTTTTTTCTGTAACTATACCAAGTTCCTGGAAGATAAGGAAGTTAGTGATGATCTGTACCGTTTTACAGATGAGATTGCTGAAGGTTGTGGCTTCAGGACCGGCATCCACTTCGCTTTGATGCCTGGCTTCACGTGGCGCTTCCCGTGGTGGGTTTCTTCTTGGCCCTAAGACCTCAGCTTGTGTGCTCCCTGTTAGAGGAGCCTTATTTCATTCTCATTGAGGTAAAACTGCTCTTTTCCTGCTCACTGTTTCCTTCTGCCTCTTATTCCCTTATTAGCATTAGTCGCGAGCTTTAATCTTCTTTATATTAGCTTGTTGTTAGTATTCACTATTTAATTGTATTGTTAGTCGTCTCCACCATAAGAACCTGTACTCCCTTAAGGTCTAGCCTCCATCTTTGTTGTCCTCATGTAGGGCCTGACCCTTGTGAGACCCTTTGTTAATCTTTAAGCAAGGAGGGTCTAGTAAGAGGTTTTAAAGGCTAAGCTGTTCGTTGAATGTTTATACGCAGAGGCAGAAAGCAGACCAAAGGGAAGGTTGGTTTGAGGTGTGAACATTGTTATGAAAATACATGGCCACAAATGAAAGAGGTGTATACTTTAATGTGTGTGGTTTTCCCAATAGTGTCTGGTCGGTAAATAAGATTTGCTTTGGGGGACTTTTTTAATTTTTTAAAAATACAGCAGACTTTGAATTAGAGGAAGTTTCAGTGCTGGTTCTACTTGAGTAGAATTGATAAAAATCTGTTAATCATCAGTTCGACTTTAAACACCTGAGAGATTTTTCAACTTTGGAAACATAGGCCATGATCTTGAGCTTTTGTTTCTAAAAATAATCGTACCTGGCCTTTTTTTTTTTTTTAACAGAGTGTATAGTTGGTCATTGTTTTTTGACTCCTAGCGTATCTGCATGTCATTTAGAATGCTTGATGTGGAAGTGTCCAGGTCAGCAATAAAAAGTTCCTTCTTGATTCTTAAAACATGTTCCTTTCACATCTGGCCATTTGGGTGAGGCAGAGCCATACAGTTCTGGATGACCATTGAAGAATGTATAGCTAATGAACGTCTAGACTTTCAGATGTTTCCACTGGTCCAATTCAATTGCTTGAGATATTTTCTACTATAGGTGGCAAAACTTTGAAATCAAAACAGCTTAAACACCTTATCTTAGATATAAGGACTGGGTGATTCTCCAGGTCAGTGAGTTGAGTGGCTCAGTGATCTTGTCAGGGACCCAGGTTCTTCTTGGCTGTCCTTGGTATGTTCAGTTGGTCTCTTGGTGGTCTAAAGATGGCCACCAAAGATCCTGGCATCGTATCTAGATGACATGACATGACAGCCTCCAGAGACAGCAGCAAGAGGTAGTCTCCTTGTCTCTCTGTCTTAGTGTAAAAGATGCTTTCCTGGAAGCCCTAGCAGAGACTGTACCTTTATAGTCCTGCTGGACACATGGGGGTCACACTGCTAACCCAGTTATGGGACCTGAAATGCCCTGATTGGCCGGGACCAGTTGGGATCTAGTCACTTTTCTCTGGGGGTGACTAAAACATGGCTTGTCTGTCAAAGAAAAGGTGAGAAAGAAGTGAGCAGATAGTAAGTGGTCACTGCCATTCCAGGTCCATCCTCCCGGACGCCCCCTTCATGGATGTGTCTGTTGCTGTCTGATTATGAACATTTGACAAAATTGGAACAGAGCGATAGTTCTGGTGGAAAGTTCCCACCATCAGGTCAGGTTATCCTCCTGGGAGTTCTGCGATGACAGCTCCTCCATCAGTATGAGAGGAGTGCTGTGCTCACAGGTCATGTGACTCTGTCAATAAGATTTTCAAATAGCCTTTTAATCCAAATGTGCTAAGTGAGCACGCCTGTTTACCAGCTGAGGTTTTCTGCATTCCTTGTACTGAAAGATATGTCATTTTGTGCAAACTAGGAAAGGAAGTTGGTTCGAGGAACACTGACTGCAAAATCAGACCCATCTTGTCTCTCTCATGCAATAGAAAATAGAAATAGAACTCAAACTTGTCAGTCATCCTGCGATCTCTGGGAATTTCAAGTTTGCACTACCTTGTTTTTTCCCCTAATTATGTTAATACTTGGAACGTTTAGGCTTTCAAATGTTTGACTTTTCTGAAGTTGAGAGAAGGTATTGAGTTTATTTTTACTTTTCCCAGATGTCATTCGTTTCTTTGGCATAAAAATCCTTATCTCACAGAATAAGCTGCAGGAAATGTGTTGAATATCAAAGATCAAGCTGGATGTTCAGGAGAACAGGAGTGCTTTTCACTGAAAACATAGTTTTCAACAAACAGTGCCAGTTTGGAAGCCTGTCAGATTGGCCACGTCTTCACGGGATGCTGTGGAGGTTGAAATCAGCATACAGGTTTATTCACCTTATTCTTAGAGACAACATTCAGCAACATTATCTGTCAGTTCATCCAACTCTTCTGCTTTTCAGATGAGCAAGCATAGGCTTATTCCCTAGTGGCTCAGACAATAAAGAATCTGCATGCAATGCAGGAGACCTGGGTTTGATTGATCCCCTGGAGAAGGGAATGGCAACCCACTCCAGTATCCTTGCCTGGAGAATTTCATGGACAGAAGAGCCTGGTGGGCTACAGTCCTTGGGGTTGCAGAGTCAGACATGGTTAACTTTCACTTTTACTTTTCCACCTCTGTTAATTTTGGAGGATGTGATACTTCTTTATAGCCCTAGAGAACACACAGCACATGCAGTATTGTATAGTGTTGTATATACAGTAACTTGAACAATGTTCTACTTAGATAATTTTGATACTGATTGTAAACGTAGCGATTGGGAGTGGTGGTAATAGTGATGATGAGAATAATAAAAGGCAAAGAGCATCATCCTAACATTTATCCAGCACTTACTCTGTACCAGGCAGCATGCCTGGAGCTCTGCTGACGTGCTCTCACTTCAGCCTCACAATAACCATAATCTTCCCACTGAAGAGAGTAGAGTGGGCAGGTTAAATTAGGCCAGTGTCACACAGCTGTATTAGAGCTGGGGTTCCAGGGCACGTTTCTCTGATGCTAGAGCCTGCATTCTTAATGATGAGGCTTACCGCTGGTCACGGTGCGGAAGGGGGTGGTGTTTTTGACAAGAGGAACGGTCCTGAGTGGCATGAGGCATGGTCAGCCCTGGGAAGGACTGGATAACCCAGTGGACATAGGGTGTCATTTAGATCGGGTGAAAACTCCAGCTTTCTTTTGCTCCACCGGAGGAAGAGCTGGGGAGAGAGGAGACCTTAGCCACGGGTTCAAGCTTTGGAAAGAGAAGTTGGCTGCAGGTGCTGGGAGAACTGATGAAACTCGATGGGCCCGGGTTGGGATCCTGGCTCCCTGTGACACACCCTGGATCAAGGTCCTGGGGCTGCTGGTGAGAGAAGACCAGATGCTTAAGTAAAAGGTGGGCCTGTCGCATGGACAGGTGTCCTCTGGGGAGACAGCAGCTAACATCTGAAGAGCCCTGCAAGGCATACAGTGGGTTTTACAATTATGAAAAGCTTTTTCCACGTGGGAAACAAGAATTTGGGGGACTTCAAGTGACAGCCCCAAGTCTACAGCTCTAGGTCATTCAGCTGGGCTTGTCAGGCCCTGGCTTTGAGATCTTGTACGTAGAGTTATATAGGTTTGGTTCTAGAAGGCCTGGCTCAGGACGTGAGGAGGACAGGAGGCAGGTGAAAGACAGAAGAGTATTGAAAGTAGAGTATTGAAAGAGTTGAGTGAGATTTACAACAGGAGTTGGCAAACCTTTTTATAAAGACAGTTGAATATTTTTGCCCTTGGAGACCATATGGTCTTTGTCAAGACTGTTCCACCCTCCCGTAAGTTGGTGGAAAACTCAGGCATTTAAAAATCTCTTATCTATCATAGAAAATCTATAGAAAATCCCCAGTAGGCAAGTGGTCCTTGCCTTATGTATGATGTCACAGAAAATGGTAGCCTTAAATGTTCAACCTTAGATTCCAAATTGTTAACACAGTCAAATGCAAAAAATTGATAACTTTTTTTAAACACAGGGCTTCAGTCTGTGTAAATGTGATTATAAGAGGTGTGTTCTCTCTGCAAATCTGCTCAGCTTTCTCTTCAACGCTTCTTTTGATTTGTCCAATTCATCCACCATTTTTTAAAAAATGGAAATATAATTTGGCACATTGCAGCCCATGGATAAGTAAGGATCACCCTAAAGCCTGAAAATGTGTTTTCCATTTATAGAAACAGGGGTTAAGCTGATTTGGAAATGTTGAGAACATACACTTCATTCTTAAGGTGACTTGTAACTGAGATGTGTATCTAGGAACCTTTGGTAAAGAATTCTCTTGCACTCTCTTGAAATTAAAAAGTGAACGAAAGTAAAGACAGTACAAAAATCTGTTCAGTCTGTCTGTCTGAGCTCTGATTTGCAGGGGAAATGCCCATGTGTATCCAGTATGCCCCCAGTTATGTAAATTTTAGATGTACTTGGACTAAATGAAGGCAGAAGAAAGGACATGGCATGCCTCAGATGAGGCTGACCGTGGTAATCAGGGGTTTATGGGGCTGGAGGATGCTTGTGTTACATGGCTCTCCAAGAGCAAATTGAGGTCTGAGTAATGACATATTTTGTCTGTACTTTACAAGGAATGGAGCCTTTTTGTTTATTTTTTCAAAGAAACTCTGGAAACCATGTCTAATTTCAACCTAATGAAACACCTCCTAACATCAGGGGTTTTTTGGGTCAGTGTTTCAGAAGAATTTCATCTCATGGTCATCATGTAACAGGGTGTGCTGTGTTCACATGCACTCCACGTTACATCACCTATTAGATTTCTTTTATTAGCTTAACCCTGATAATTGTAATGAAGTTCTCATTGCTAGTTTTTAGATGTTGGACATTAATTTATTGAGTGTCAGCTCCTCCCATAT
The DNA here is from genome assembly GCF_027580195.1 of Bos mutus. Lineage (NCBI taxonomy): Eukaryota > Metazoa > Chordata > Mammalia > Artiodactyla > Bovidae > Bos > Bos mutus. The sequence goes on from NC_091638.1 coordinate 28,443,525, forward strand.
GCAGTTATAGCGCTAAGAACGGCTGTGGGGATGTTGGTCTGTTTATCGCTGTGAATGTGTGACTCAAAAGGACTCAGGCTTTTCTGTGCTGTTTTGAAGATTAAAAATCGACTCAGATCAGAGGATGTTCTGTGACCAAAGTTTATAAATCTCCCAGAAGATGTTGGCAGTGGAGTTTGGCAGGCAAAATATATCTGCCTGAAGTCCAGCGCGCTTAGATAGATTCCTAATGAAGAAAAAAACAAAACTTTTCCAAGAGAGAAGATAATTTGGGTTGCTTTGAGATAGTCACTGTAGCAAGTTGTGATTATCTGTTTAAAATCATACCAAGAAATGAGGAAAGAGAACTTTTTCAGAAAGTTTGCTTTTCCAGGAATGGAGATACTGGGCTTGATGAGTTCATACTGGCCTTTCCCAAACATGAACCTCATCCATGGTGGGCGAGGATCTGCTTGTAAAGACTGACCCCAGCATCCTTTCGCCTGCCCATCAGGTGGACAGCCATATTTTTCAGCGCTAGCTCATTTCGGCGTTCCTTCAAAAATGCTGGCATCCTAGCAACTGAGTGGATTAGCTGTGTCAGACGCTGAGAAAGGAATCTTCCATGGTCAGCACCCACATGTTGAGAACACTCTTGGTGGAGTCTCCGTTAGTGAATAGAAACAGCACCTCTGGTCCTGGGAGCCCTTGCCCCCTGGTGTCTGCCGCAGCCTCTCCTTCTGGGAATGCTGAGTCCCAGAGCGGGGATACTCACTCCATCCTGGTCAGTGGCCAGAAGGACAGCAGCTTGCACTCGACACAGCAGTTCTGAAGCAGGCAGAGGGTGCAAGGGCTTGTCTAAGTCGGGGTGGGCCCTGATAGTTGAAAGGCAGAAAGCTTTCAGAACATTTGCCACTTCTCTTAAAACAGCTCTGCACGAGTAGCTGAGCAGATGTCAAAACTAAACATTGTCCTGCTCTCAGATCAGTCAGATCACAGACAAAACACGTATTTTATTCAAGTATCCAGGTGATCAGTGGTAAGTAAAGAGTTTCTACCCAAAGGTAGGAAAATTGCATAAAGTTTATTTCCTAGGTCCCTTTATTTGGCTGTGTTTTGCTCATCAACAAATGCACTTATTTTTCAGATGGTTTATGAACTGTTTACATGATTGCTTGTCCTCCTCCCCTTCCCTCTCTTTCTTCATCCAGTTTCTCTCTGATAAGCCTCATGTTGTTGTTGTTATTGTTTAGTTGCTCAGTCGTATCTGACTCTTTTGCGACCCCATGGACTGTAGCCCACCAGGCTCCTCTGTCCATGGGATTTCCCAGGGGAGAATATTGGAGTGGGTTGCCATTTCCTCCTGACGGGGATCTTCCTGACCCAGGAATCAAACCCACATCTCCTACATGGGCAGATGGATTCTTTACAACTGAGTCACCTGGGAAGCCGAAGCTTCATGTAGGTGTAGCAAATAGATTTCAGGGTCCCAAAATGCCAAATCCACTTGGTGCACGTGAACTACGACGTTTGTTGAGTGTCTCAGGAGCCAGGAGGCTTTCTTTATTAAAGGATCTGAATCCTGATAATGCAGTGATCCTGCCCGTGAGTGAGGCTCAGTCCTGGCAGTACTAACCCGAAATATGCCTGTTCCAGCATTTCTTTTTTTGTGGAATTAATCTTATGGTTAATTAGGGAATTAATCTTATGGACCCCTGTGGTTCCACCAGAGAGGTCAATCTGCCAAAACCTATGCCATCATCTCAGGATGACCAGAAAGGGGCCAGAAAAAATTGGCAGATTTTATAAAGGTTTGTTGAAGCACCTTTGAATGAGTAGGTTGAGTATTTCCAGATATGGAGCAAAATGTGTCTGATAAGCCACTGAATGGATATGTGTAAGTATTTCCCAATTTTTGTCCCATGTGTTATATACAGTGATGCAAGTTTTCTTACAGAAAGTCTTGTTTGTCATTTGTTGTTCAGTTGCTAAGGTGTGTCTGGCTCTTTGCCACCCCACGGACTGCAGCACACCAGGCTTCTCTGTCCTTCGCCATATCCCGCAGCTTGCTCAAACTCATATCCATTGAGTGGGTGATGTCATCCAGCCATCTCAACCTCCGTCACTCCCTTCTCCTCCTGCCCTCTGTCTTTTTCAGCATCAGGGTCTTTTCCAGTGAATCAGTTCTTTGCATCAGGTGGCCAAAGTATTGGAGTTTCAGCTTTAGCATCAGCCCTTCCAGTGAATATTCAGGACTGATTTCCGTTAGGATGCATTCGTTTGATCTCCTTACAGTCCGAGGAACTCTCAAGAGTCTTCTCCAATACCACAATTCAAAAGCATCCATTCTTCGGCACTCAGCTTTCTTTACGGTCCAACTCTCACATCCATACATGACTACCGGAAAAATCATAGCTCTGACTAGACGGACCTTTGTTGGCCAGTCTCTGGCCAACTTTTTTTACATTAAAAAGTCTCTGCTTTTTAATATGCTGTCTAAGTTGGTCATAGCTTTTCTTCCAAGGAGCAAGTGTCTTTTAATTTTATGGCTGCAGTCACCATCTGCAGTGATTTTGGAGCCCCCCCAAAATAAAGTCTCTCACTGTTTTCATTGTTTCCACATCTATTTGCCATGAAGTGATGGGACCAGATGCCATGATCTTAGTCTTTTGAATGTTGAGTTTCAAGCCATCTTTTTCACTCTCCTCTTTCACTTTCATCAAGAGGCTCTTTAGTTCTTCTTCACTTTCTGCCATAAGGGTGGTGTCACCTGCACATCTGAGGTTATTGATATTTTTCCCAGCAATCTTGATTCCAGCTTGTGCTTCATCCAGCCCGGCGTTTCGTATGATGTACTCTGCATATAAGTTAAATAAACAGGGTGACAGTATTACAGCCTTGTCTTAGTCCTTTCCCAGTTTGGAACCAGCGGTAATTTACTACTGCTGAGTAATAGGAACCTTGTGAAAATCAAATTAGGAGGATATGTGTAAATTGCCAAGTGTAGCACTTAGCAATTGAAAGAAGTTCTCTTGAGGTTTAAGGGAAAGGTTTATAAGGCTTTGAGGAACCAGATTTTACTCCTTCTTGGATGAAAGTCGTGTTGATATCTCAGAGTGTTGGTTACCTTGAGAATAGGCACTTTCTGGTACAGCAGACTCTGGAGAGATGTCACGTGCAGAGACAAGGTTTGACATTAGCCATTCTATTCAGATCATGTTAGGGACGGTGGCCAGGGCTGCTGCTGCCCTTGACAGAACATATTATCTGGGGCTTGTAAATGAACTATATGCTCACACAGGTCCTCTGTATATATAAATATTGATTCTAAGGAAGAACTTAAATAATATTGTGGTAGGATATTTTCTAGTTGTTTAGCTTTTGTCTTGTATTTAATTGCATGCACACTGAACCTACATTGTAGCCTTGGCTGGACTTCAGATATCCACCCACCACTGCTGGTTTTTCTGTGATCTAAATTGTTTCTTATTTAATATTTTTATTTAAATTCACTCTTTTAAAATGTGAATTTATTTTAAAAAGAACGTCTTCCTCGCATGAGTGGAAAACTACCCTTGCAGTAGCTGTTATATATAGTGGAATTGAAAGGGAGTCCTCTATTATGAGCTCCTTCCGGAAAACCAGTTAATTCCCACAAGTACTACCCCTAGTTAGACCAACTGAAAGCAGCACTTGACAGAAAACTGTCTGGAATTAGTCAACAGAAAATGCATAATCTTACATCAGGATACGCAAGACCATGTGTTTCTTTGGTGATCAGGCAAAAATTATTACAGCTTGGCTAAGAGGTTCTGATTCATCCGCTATATTCACCAGACATTGCACCTTCAGATTTCCATGTATTTCAGTCTCTACAAAATTCTCTTACTGGAAAAAAATTCAATTCCCTGTAAGACTGTAGAACAAAATGGTGAGTACATTAGTCAATGAAGTTCTTGGTAAAAATGAAAAATGTGTCTTTTAGTTTTTACTGAAAAACCAAAGGAACTTCTTTGGATAAAGCTGGCCTTTGATGTGATTGGTGGTGGTCCATTTCACTTGCCCCACAATCTCTCCCATTCCACATTATGTTACAGTGTCCATTTTATATCCCCGTCACAATTTGTTTTAAAAATGGAACATTTTCTTTACATTTAAGTAGAGAATCCCATGTGGAAATACAGTGAAGAAGGGTTTTTTTTTGCTTAACATACGTGGAACGCAAACATCAAATCAATTAACATAACCAAGCTGGCACACGTGATTTTCAGGGCTTGATTTGGATATTTTGAGTGCATCAGCCATCTCCCGCATGGTATAACTCTCATTAATTTGAATTAATATCATAATTTAATCACTGTCAACTGGTCTGCCCACCTGTGGAGCATCATCCAGCATGAAATCTCCAGCATGAAACTTCACAAACTACTTTTTAACACATTCGATCAATCACAGCACTGTCTCCATATACTGTACGATCTTATTTTGCATTTCTGTTGGATTTTTACCTTTCTTGAAGTAATAAAGTATAATATGCCAGAAATGTTGCTTTTTTCCTTTCATCTTCAATATTATAATGGCTACACAAAAATTCACCAATTTTGATAAGGTTTTTTTTTTTTAAATGCACGATGACATGACAGGCTAACAAAATTATCTTGAATGAAGTTAAAGACGACAAAATGCTACTAGAGTTATCTGATGGGAAAAAAGGTTTTGACCAAGCCGTCGAATGTGTTTCAATGAGCAGGGAAAACAGTGTCTTAGGATCAGCGTAAAACACCAAGTTTAAGGCCTGCAACCCTGGTGCAAGAGGAAATTAACAAGTGGGTGAGAGGGATATTTAAGATGTGATGGCACCAATCAGAGAGGAGTTTCTCCTTAATGTGAACTCCTTAGACAAGTTCTGAGGGTTTTTGTTTGGATTCCTGCGTCAACATATTTTTTAGATTAGAACCAATTTAATGGCATCACCTAATCTTTTATTAACACCATTATCATTAGGGGTTCCCGTTTTCTCCTTTTCTGGAAACAAAATTCAGGGCATTTTTCGGCAGCAACTGTACTTCTAAGAAGCACAGATTTGAGCAACTCTTCCTCGGTTAGGCCTTCAGTTTGGGAAGGACATTGTCTACTAGGCAGAATGGAATGAATCCAAACCCACTGAAAGATGTTAGCCAGGAAACTGCCGTGCACCAACCCTGGCTAATTGAGGCTACCTGGGAGTCCTGATTGCTGGGTGTACCTGGCACTTGTGGAGGGGAAGAGTCCAGTTTTATCTCTGCTGCAGCGTTATTCTAAGCCTGGTGCCGTGTGTACAGCAGACTCCATGATGAGTTGTTGGGCAGACTTGGAGCATCTGGCAGCTTGCTGAGAGGGCAGTCCCATGTCCTTGGAAGCTTCTGGACTCCTCTTTCAGAAGCTCCCACAGATCTCAGGTGTTCCTGGCTGTGGCAGCTGTGATGGGACGGAAAGGCTCATGGGAGTGTGTGATGTAAGAGTTTACTGTGAGGCTGATGCAGAGTATTTAGGTCATTAAAATTATAGCCCTCCCCTCCCTGCCCTTTGCATGGACAAGCATCTTAGAATGAACTCTCTCCAGGCTAGAGCCACGTGCTTCTCTCCTCACCTTATCAGTCCTGGGGTCACAGCCCCTGACCAGGAGGGAGGCTGGATGGCAGAAGGAGAAGCAAGGAGAGTTGGCATGTTCACACTCAGGGCCTGGGTACTTGGTGTGCTTTGGTCCCTGCGGGGGCCAGTGAGGGATGAAGCATGTCAGTGTTGCTTCCTTTTCTGTTTCAATTGACCGGATACTCTAAGCTTATGATAATTTGGGGGGCGGGAACTGGGGAGGAAAGTTATTATATGTTAGAATAAAAAAATTTAGTTTTCAAAATAATGGTATTTTTGAACCATGCTGTGATATTTGTATCTTATAAAAGACCTCTCATTGTGCAAAGACCAGGATATTTAACCTAATATTTAGCACTTAAATAATCTGCCTGCTGGCTTTCCAGATATGTTCCTGGAGGCTTTTGGAGTTGGTTGCTTGTTTTTTCAGATGCCCAGGGAGCTTTACTTGTCTATACACAGCTAGCCGTGGATTTTATTTTTATGATATAAAAATAATGGTTGCATTACAGAGGGTTATTTTTGGAAACAGTTTTTCTGTATTTGAGTTCTTTAGTCCTAAAGACAGAAAGTACGTATTAAAGATGTAAAACTTCTTTTTGAAATTATGAAAGTAAAGTATTTTCGTTTTATAGAACATATGCGAAACTATGTGGCAGAGTGAGAACCCACCAGGCAGCGATCACCACAGCTGATATTTTGGTGTTGCTTCTGCCCACGTGGCTCAGACCATAAAGGATCTACTCTTTTATTTTTATACAAAGAAAAAAACATTGAGATGAAACCACCTAACTTTGTGAATTTTCTTAATTTGCTTCTCTCCTTGTGTGTAAGACACAAGTTGAACTAAATGGTATTTATGTTCTGAAACTCACTGCTTATGGGGGTTATTCAAATGATTTGAAATGGTGTTTTAAGACTTTATTAAACTGCCTGCCTTTTTGAAATTGTTACGACCGTATAGTCTTTCAAATCTTTAAATATTCTTTAGCCATGTTCATATTTAGACGTAAGATATGACCTTTAAATGTTAAATGAAAGAAAATAGCCAAAGAGATTAATGAAAAATGCTGAGATACATTCCAACATAATAACTTATAATTTGTAGTTACTTTTATTTACACCTACTAGTTTGGTTGCATAGTTTTTAATATGAGGCCTTAGATTTTATATGGGTCATTACTGACCTAAATTAAGGATAAAAAGTAACCACACACTCAGTTTTATTACCACCCCAAGGACAAAGGACTCAAATCGAAAGATGAGAAATCATTACAGAAATCCAGCTTTCCAAGTTAAAACTAGTGATCAGTTTCCAAGCAAAGAGACTTCAGATTTTATTAACTTGAAGCAGCTGTTGTCTTTAATACGTTCCTTTTTTTTTTTCCGGAGATGGAAAAGGTCTTATAAAGAATACTTGTGTTGTTTCTTTTTGAAAGCAGCTGGCTTCCCATCCTTGAGCTGTTTGTGAGTTCAGAAACCCCAGGCTGTGAGTATTTTCCTCCTGAAGGAGCTGGGGGAGGGAGGAACCAGGGAGCAGGCTTCCACCATCCTATGCAGGGACCCCATTCTTATTTCACCCACACCAGCCCTACTGCGGTGTGTCTCACCCTTATAAACTCTGCCTCAGGGACTCAGAGGGCTTCCCAGGTGTGTGCTGATAAAGAATCCAGCTGCCAGTGCAGGAGACACAAGAGACGCAGGTTCAATCCCTGGGTCGGGAAGATTCCCTGGAGGAGGGTATGGCAACCCACTCCGGTATTGTTGCCTGGGAAATCCCATGGACAGAGGAGCCTGGCGGACTACAGTTCACAGGATCACAGAGAGTCAGACACGACTGGGTGACAGAGTATGCCCACACAGGGGACCTAGAAGGTGAGGAGCAGGATGAGAGCAACCTCATCCCACCAGCACTCAGAGGAGAGGGCAAGGAGGCGGCCGAGTCCTAGGGGCAGAGCAGGGCAGAGGGAGCCGTCCTCCCTCAGGTACCCTTCACTCAGGCTTACAGTGGAATTCCTTTCATGGCACTTGAATCGCTGCCCCCAGCAGCTTCAATAGCAACAAGTGGGGGACACCCTCAGAGCTGGAAGTCCCCCCATTCCTGCGCTGCTTCCACAAACCTGCCCTGTGATCTCAGTGTCCTTTGGAGAGCCGCTCACATCTAATTTCTTCAGGGTTGCCTTTGATCCCTGGCACGAAATCACCTCCAAACATAGTCTGTAGTTGCTGCATATTAGGATTATTTGATGAATGTCCTCCTCGCCCTGTTTTCTACACCGTTTTGTCCTCAGCACCAGACTCTACCTAAATATTCATTGAAGGAGTAAGAAGACTTTTTGAAATAGTATTTTGCCTCTCTTTCATTAACCTAAATATCTAAAATCTCTTGATGAAAATATTTATGTAAATTTTGATAGCTCTTTTTGGTGGCATAGTATTATGTTGGGCTTCCCTGGTGGCTCAAACGGTAAAGAATCGCACTTTATTTCTATTATTATTATAATATCAGCTCCACCTCAGATCCCTGGGTTGGGAAGATCCCCTGGAGAAGGGAATGGCTACCCACTCAAGTATTCTGACCTGGAGAATTCCACAGACTGTATGGGGTTGCAAAGAGTTGAATGCGACTCCTTACATTTGCCAATAGGAAAAGGACAAAATTATGTGTGCCTTGTATTAGGTATTTATCGTATTCTAATATAACTTTATATTATTATAAAATAATGCTATGTTATTCTATGTAAGTTTTATATTATTTAATGCCTGAAATTGTTTTTGGCAAGGTCTTACCTTTTAATTCAAATTGTTTTAAGTGAGAAATAGAGATTATGAATGATTATTGCTTATTATATTTGAGATTTCCTTGTGTTTAAGCCATTGTAAAAATTTCAAAGTGTAGAGAGTGCATTTCTAGTAATTATGTCCTTTTTAAGATGAGGATTTTGAAAGTTGAAAGAATTTCTCAGATCAGTGATGCATTCGGGAAAGAAAATTGAGCAATGGGGGAATTTTCCAGAATTTTCTCTTTTGACTCCTTAGAAGATTTTGTAATCATTGTCTTTTCAGAATCACTTTGCCATCTTCAATGATTGGCACAGCACTCTGAATGTGTTAAGTACTGGGTATTTGTTTGAATTTATGTGTGTATTTACTTATGCGTAAGGACACAAAAGGGCTTCCCTGGTGGATCAGATGTGAACAAGCTGCCTGCAATGCGGGAGACCTGGGTTTGATCCCTGGATTGGATTCGATCCCTGGGCTGGGAAGATCCATGGAGAAGGGAATGGCATACTCAACTCCAGTATTCTGGCCTGGAGAATTCCATGGACAGAAGAGCCTGGCAGGCTACAATCCATGGGGTTGCAAAGAGTCAGACATAACTGAGCGACTCTCATATATCATTTATAAGGAGACAAAAGAAGGACAGAGATCCAGCTGGAAACAGTCTTGTGTTTAAAACTGCTCTTTTAAATTTATACATTTTAAACAATAGTTGCTTTAAATTCAGAAATAGAGAATTTCTGAATTTAAGGTCACCATCAGCCTCTCCCTGTCATCTCTCCATATCCCAAATTTTGTTCTTTTCGTAGTTGCCTTTTCTCTAGCCTGTAAATTCACTGTGCATATCTTGTCAGTTTTATCTTTCCAGAGTTGAGGACTTTGAGACGTGGCATTGATTCAGACTCAAGTTATGTGGAATGGGAGGTCATCATGCTGGAGCGGGCCTGAAGACAACCCTTATTTTTCATAAGGAAAGGGAAAGCCAGGGAGAACAATCATTTTTACAAAATGTCAGTGGGAAAGTTTTAATTACTTAAGAGAATTGAGCTGTTTCTAAACATCCTGGACTGTAGGAATCTCTGCAAATTAGGGTTCTCCCTATGGGTTTGTGGATTCAGAGTTTGGCTCTGCCTTTTGATAACCATTGCAGCTGTTTTGTTTTATTGTTTTACTCTGAGAACAAACGTGCTCCTTCTGAGAGCTTCTCCAGTGCCTCATACTTAAAATTTTGCTTTCTTGTCCCAAGGGACATGGCTAGGTTTTAGTAACTAGTCCTTGTTCAAGGGGAATAAAGAAGTGGCTCTAAAATGGTCCTTTAGAATGTCAGTGGCATAATCATCTTCCTTGAAAGAAAAAAAAAAAAAATTTGCTGGCTGTGATCCAAAAAATTACAACACTTTGGCTATAAATCCCTAATTGCCTCTAAAAAGTAAAACAGACATGTTTAATTTTTCTATCCCCTATGCAGCTTATCTGCTCTGTCTGGTGATTAAGGCAGGCGACAGCCAGTCAGGCTTGTTGGAATCTGGTTCTTCCTCTGCCACTGAGGGCTTTGGCCCAGGCCTCACAGTGTGCTTGGCCCTGCTAAATGCATCTCTATAGAAAACTGTTCTCCCTACCACACTGGGGTCTGCAAAGACTCATTCTGCTAAGAAATTACTAAGATGTTTGTGTGACACTCATCATTGTCACTGCCTTGTCAGAATTAATGTGTATGGACGAGAATTCTGGAATCTAGCTTATTTCTGTTACTTTATATCTTGAAGGCCTTTCCAGGCTAGAATATACAGAACTCGACTCCAGTTTTTTAAACTGTCTCATGGTATTCCATGGGTGGCCGTTTCCCTCTGAATGTACATTGAGTTGTTTCTAACTGCTCTCTGCTACCCACAGTGCTATAGACTAAGCTTATATGAATGATGGTGCTGATGACAACAATAACAACGATAATAAGCAGACACTTAGCAAGTACTTAACTGTGTGCCCAGCATTAGTTTTATCATTGGAGTGTGTGTATGTGTGTGTGTTAATCCTCACATCAGCCCTGTGAGATAAGTATTCTTATTTTCCCCATTTTGTATTTGAGAAAAATTGAACTTGACCAAAGTAATAAAGCTAGTAAGTTTCCTAACTGGGATTTGATCCAAATAGAACCTTGTTATTTACGGGCTAAGTCATATCCGACTCTTTTGCCGGACATGGATTGTAGCCTGCTGGCCTTTTCTGTCCATGGGGTTTCCCAGGCAAGAATACTGGAGTGGGTTGCTGTTTCTTTTTGCAGGGGATCTTTCCAACCCAGGGATCCAACTCAATATCTCCTGGATTGGCAGGCAGATTCTTTGCTGCCGAGCCTCCAAGGAAGCCCAAATAGAATCTTACAGGTATATAAGTCCATTAAACTGCATATTCCTTTTTCCTGGTTCTTTCTCCTGCCTTAAATAGTCACTGTTACTCAGACCCAGACTTTGATCCTCTCTTTTCTATCTCATAACTACATAAACTCTTCACTGAGCAGCACTGTGCTGATTAACACCTGGGTTTCTGGGCTTCATTTGCCTCTGCCTTGCATCTCCAGCTGCCAGGGAGACATTTGCACACAGTTGTAGGTTTCTTTTTCCTCACCCCCATTCTTTCTTATTGTTTCCCTTACACCCCTTATATAGACTCTGGTCAGGATGAGTGTCCTGATCATGTGGATGCCATGTATATTTCAGCATCTCTCCTCATTCCTGTCCATGCCCATCTCACATCCTCCTAATCCTTTGCCAGAACTGAAAAAAAATAGTTTTTTTCAAACTCTTCTGTGTCATTTTTGCCAACCAGCCTGTATTGTTGGTCTTTATCCTATGTTCTGAAAGCATATACTGGAAAGCTTCAGGATACAAACCGTGTAATCAGAGGGCTTGGATTCAAATGCTGACTCTGATGACCTTTAGCTTCTTCAAATATAAAGTGGGGATAATACTTCTTACTTCAGTCATGAAGAATAAGTGAGATAATGTTTTAAAGGATGCTAATTATCTTTTTACTACCATTTACATTCTCAAAATGTTTTCCTCTCTTTGTATCCTCTACCTGTGCCCTTAATTATCCACTTTACTTGTTAGTTTTAGCGCTTTAGATTATTGGGGCTGGGGTCACCTGATCCTTCTCTGTCTACCAGAGAGTCAGCTCACAGTAGAGAGCAGTCAGTAGACCTGGCTTGTTACTGAGTGCTGCAGGGCTGAGAATGCATGAGTCATCGTGCTGGGCAGCTCTGCTCTGGACAACTGTGCTCTGTTTATCCAAGGATAGAAACGTTTACCTTAATTCTGAAGAGCTGTTTTCAAATACCATATCTGAGTCTCTACAAACTCCAAACAGTTGATCAGTCATACTTCTCCCAAGCAATGGCAGCTGTGTTCTCTGGGCAAATATTCCACAGGCAGACAGCTAGATTGATCCAGTTAAAATTCACACAAATCGTGATGTCTCAGCAGTAATTTTTCATGTAATCTTTGTCTTAGTTTCTACAGAATCTAGTTGATAAAAAATGATTTGTCCCTTTGAAAGCTATCATGGACGGACACACAGAGACTCATACACACTCACAAAAATCTGCATTTTATAATAGTTCATACTTTGAGGGGAAAAATACCCTAATTTTCTAGAGTCATGAAGAAAAAATGAAATAATTGTGTGATTTCTTCAGTAAACCTGCTGTCTAGATATGATTACGTGTGTGTATGGTCACTCAGTTGTGTCTGACTCTTTGTGACCCCATGGATTGTAGCCTGCCAGGCTCCTCTGTCCATGGGGTTTTCTATGCAAGAATACTGGCAACTGGAGTTGCCATTTCCTTCTCCATGGGATCTTCCCGACCCAGGGGTCAAACCTGTGTCTCCTGCATTGGCAGGCAGATTCTTTTCCAGGAGTTGGTGATGGACAGGGAGGCCTGGTGTGCTGCAGTCCATGGGGTCGCAAAGAGTCGGGCACGACTGAGTGACTGAACTAACTGACTGACCAGGAAAGCCCCTAGATGTGATTAGTCTCCAATTAAAGTTACTAAGATATTGCTCAGGTGCAGTGGTGGGGGGTGGGGATAGTTTTGAGTGGTAAGCAATTGGGTAAACAGTACCTAATCACAAGCATAGTAGTGCTTATTTATATAGCACTTCTACATCCAGAGACTCTGCTGTGGTTTGTAGCTTTACCTGTACCTGTTTATTCCTTTATTGTCTCAAATCCAAGAAGCAGTGTTGAAGTAAGGACACCAAGGTCCAAAGAAGAGAGTGACTTCTGGGGACAGAAGAAGGGGGCTTGCGAAGGAAGTCGGAAAGTGAATGTGCTCCAGGGAGCTGGCATGTTTTCCTTTGCAGAAATTGTCTCTGAAGTGAAGTAGAGGGGACCATCCACAAGGAAGGAGTGGCAGTGAAGGGACCTGGAAGACCACAGGCATCAGAGTCACTCAAACATGGACAGGTATTTCGGCTTAGCTGCCTCTTGGCGACTAGCCTTAAGCAAGTTCCTAACCCTGTCTGGGCCTTGGATTTTTCAGTGGTCCATCAAGGGAAACATAATGGCCATAGTGATGCTGCGAAAAATAAATAATGTTTAGCAAAGGGCTTCCCAGGTGGCTCAGTGGCAAAGAACCTGCCTGCCAATGGAAGAGACATGGGTTTGATCCCTGGGTTGGGAAGATCCCCTGGAGAATGGAATCACAGTGCACTCCAGTACTCTTGCCTAGAGAATTCCATGGACAGAGGAGCCTGGCAGGCTACAGTCCATGGGGTCACAAAGAGTCAAACACGACTTAGCAACTAAAAAACAACATATAACAAAGGGATTATTAGTCTACTACTTAAAGGTTGTAGCACCCAAAGAATATGTTTCTTTACCACTTTCAAGATTTTATCAATAGGCTTCTAATATTAGAATTAGGAAAAATAATTGTGTAGGTTTCAAGTGTAGCCAAAGGGACACTGAACAACTGTAAGAACAACTTTAACTGTTACTTGCACTCAATATAGATCATGATTTTTTCCATTTTTACTTTCTTTGCTTTTTTCTTTCCTCCCTTCCTCCTTTCCTCGTTTTTTTCTTTCTGTTCTGAAATGTACTTCAGTATCCATCTCTAAAACTACATACACATTTCCTTACCTAGCCATACTAGAAGTGACAAAATTAAATGTAAACTGAAAATCGGCAGTACTGGGGCTTTGGAAAATAGTCAAAAACATAATTTCTGTGTAGTTTATGAGTTGGTGTTCATTTTTTTTTTTCCACAAGAGTGATTAAATCTAAGGATTTCATGCATGCTTTTTCATTTTGCTTGCCTTCCTTAAGTTTATTTTTCAGAAGATATTATACTCAAGATTTAAATATACTCAAGTACTGTGAAAAGTGAGTAAAACAATGATGTGGGCATAGTCTAATAGTTGTTGACATTTTACCATAAAGCCTTGAAAGTTTTTTAAGGGGTATATACTGTGGAGGAAGATATCATCCAATTTCCAGCTTCAAGCAGTCCTATCCCCTTCATCTCCACATATATACAGATTCCTGTAAATTTGGTGTCTGACTTTGCTGTCTCTATGCATTTTGAAAGACTACTTTTGGAATTAAGAAAGGTGTTTTCCTAGATGAAGAATCAGATAGGAAATGCAGATTCCTTTATTCCATACAGTAACCCACCAGTAGGTAGTATCATTATCCCCATTTACAGATGGGGAGCTTCCCTGGTGGCTCAGCGGTAAAGAATCTGCCTGCAGTGCAAGAGACTCAGGAGACATGGGTTCCATCCCTGGGCCAGGAAGATCCCTTGGAGAAGGTAACTCAACTCCAGTATTCTTGCCTGGAGAATCCCATGCACAGAGGAGCCTGGTAGGCTACAGGAGCCTGGTGGGCTATAGTCCATGGGATCTCAAAGAGTCAGATACAATGAGCCACTAAACTACCACCACCATTTACAGATGCAGAAACTGAGGCTTCAAATCAAAATAATGTTTACTGAGGTTACACAGCCTGTGAGTGGAGCAGCCAGTGTGGGGCCCTGTTGGTCTGTCTTCAGAATCTGTGTTCCAGATACAGTGCTTCACTGTCTCTCTTCCTTGTGAACTGTCACGTTGCGATGAACATGAACTATACTGGAACCTAGACTGAAGAGTGTAGAGTGGCCAAGTTTACGATCTGCAGCCTGTGAACAAAGGGTATATTTACTAGAGTTGGATATTCAATCTGGAACTAGGGGGCCTCAGTAAAGAGCACTATTGGGGAACGAGGGAGAGGAGCTACTATGCACAAGTACATACTTGAACCTATTTCTAAAGAATTTGAAGAGAAAAACTCTACCCTGTAGAGTAGGGCTTCCCAAGCATGATGTCTCTCTCTTTTTTTTATTTATTTTAATTGGAGGCTAATTAATTACAGTGTTGTGGTGGTTTTTGCATGCATTGACATGAATCAGCCATGGGTGTACATGTGATGTCTCTTGAAAGGAGTGTAAAGTGATGTGAACATCACAGTTGACACATGAGGAAGCCAAATCAGACCAGTGTGCTGCTTTCCTGCGTCGTGATGGGCGTGGGTCGTGTTTCAGAAGCCGCACACGAGCACGTGCCACCTGTCAGGAGATGCTATGGGAGGCCGGTCTGCTCTCAGTCAGTTGTTTGAGGCTCAGAGGCCGAACCAGTAGCTTCTGAAAGGGCGGCTGCTGGAAACCCTGCACATACGATGCTGCCTCCATCAGATGACACGGAGTGGCTTCCATCTCCATGTCATCTCCTTTCACTTGAACTGCAGGGAATGACTTCACCGTTGATTAGTAAACATCAACTGGGATGATGACAGATGCAGAAAGATAAACCATGGCTCCTTGAGAGCATCCAGAACTCTCTGCTGTTGAGCCTCAGCTGGTTTTCTTGCTGGTACCTTCATTATAAACACTGAAAAGAACATTCTGGAACATTCTGCTTCTGCAGGGCAAGGGACAGTTTGGAGCATCGCTGTCCACCTGACCCCTGTCTCAAGGAATCTGCTGATTTCTGAAGCAGACTCAGAGGCTGATGTTGTTATTTTCTTGAGCATTCGTTCAGGCATCCTTTTCTTGCCCTGATTGCTGGCACGTGCCTTTCTTTTAAATACCCAAACTTTATATTAGAGAAAGCCCTCTATCAGTCAAAGTTGTAGTACATAAGTATCGCTTTATTTTTAGAAAGCAATACTCATTCCACAATAATTAAGTTGCTTTGGGGATCACTAAAATGTCTGTTGCGGTGAGATTTACCTTAAACAGAGCAGGTCTGCTCACAGGCAACAGTGGCTTTTTATTTGGGCTGTGCGCTAAAGCAACTGGGGAAATTTTCAGTGAAGACTGCAGCCAAGGGCCCCCCTTTAGATATTTCTGGTTTAATTGATCTGGAGTGGGATCAGGTATTGGTAGTTTTAAAAGCTCTCCAGGCATTAATAACACAGAGGCAGGGTTGAGAACCAGTGCTCTTGAGGAATGATTCTCAAAAACTTGAGTGTGCCTCGGAATCCCCTGACAGGCTTGTGAAAACACAGACCTGCAGGCTGCAACCCCAGAATTTCTAGTGTAGGACATCTGGAGTAGGGTCCGAGATTCATCATTTGTAAGTTCCCAGGCTGTGCTGACGCTGCTGGTTCTGGGAACCCAGTTTGAGAACCTCTGGCTGAGAGGACTCTTTCCAATAGCCGTATAAGATTCTGTTTTGTTTTGTTTTATTTTTTTTAAAGAAATGATGTCAGTACAAATACCCAAATATCAATAACCTCAGATATGCAGATGACACCACCCTTATGGCAGAAAGTGAAGAGGAACTAAAGAGCCTCTTGATGAAAGTGAAAGAGGAGAGTGAAAAAGTTGGCTTAATGCTCAACATTCAGAAAACGAAGATCACGGCATCTGGTCCCATCACTTCTTGGGAAATAGATGGAGAAACAGTGGAAACAGTGTCAGACTTTATTTTTTTGGGCTCCAAAATCACTGCAGATGGTGACTGCAGCCATGAAATTAAAAGATGCTTACTCCTTGGAACCTCTGGAGGTTCCTTACTCAACTATGACCAACCTAGATAGCATATTCAAAAGCAGAGACATTACTTTGCCCACAAAGGTCTGTCTAGTCAAGGCTTTGGTTTTTCCAGTGGTCATGTATGGATGTGAGAGTTGGACTGTGAAGAAAGCTGAGCACCAAAGAACTGATGCTTTTGAACTGTGGTGTTGGAGAAGACTCTTGAGAGTTCCTTGGACAGCAAGGAGATCCAACCAGTCCATTCTAAAGGAGATCAGTCCCGGGTGTTCTTTAGAAGGAATGATGCTAAAGCTGAAACTCCAGTACTTTGACTACCTCGTGTGAAGAGTCGACTCACTGGAAAAGACTCTGATGCTGGGAGGGATTGGGGGCAGGAGGAGAAGGGGACGACAGAGGATGAGATGGCTGGATGGCATCACCGACTCGATGGACGTGAGTTTGAGTGAACTCCGGGAGTTGGTGATGGACAGGGAGGCCTGGCGTGCTGCGATTCATGGGATCATAAAGAGCTGGACATGACTGAACGACTGAACTGAACTGAACAAATACCCAGCCTTGCTTTTTTTTTTTTTTTTTAAATTTAAACCAGTATCCTCACTGACAGGCAATTAGAGACTCAGGATCTGAAAGGAACTAGATTCAAGGCAGATTAGAAGTTTTGTTTTGTTTTTTAAATAGACAGTGTTGCAAGGGTCTGTAGAATCGTTGCTCAGGCTAATAGGCTAATAAAGTTACCCACATATTGTTCAGCTTTACTGAGATGTGTAGTTTGGGAAAAGATGAAATGGCAACACTTTTAATGTTCTGGACAGCATGATACATGGCACAGAAGTGCAAAGATGAATACAAAGCATGGTACTTGGCCCACAAAACAGGACGTTTTAGGTGCAGTATGTGCGGTCTCTGGCTAGATGTGTATACTTCTTATTTAATTGGATATTGCAAATTTCTCTTTATCCAATTCTTGGGACTTTTCCTATTTGCTTTTTGAAAAACCTCCCCCATCTGTAAGTGAAAAACCCATGATGAGATGTTTGATCTTCTAGGATGCCAGCTCCACCATGTCTGGAGTACATTCACTGTCCACCTGTCTTCACCCAACCTTTATGGCTCAGGCTTCCCAGGTGGCACTCGTGCTACAGAACCCACCTGTCAATGCAGGAGACAGAAGAGACATGGATTCCATCCCTGAGTCAGAAAGATCCCCCGGAGGAGGGCGTGGCAACCCACTCCAGTATTCTTGCTTAGAGAATCTCATGAGCAGAGGAGCCTGGCGGGCTACAGTCTGAGGTCGCAAAGAGCTGAACATAACTGATGCGACTTAGCACGCACACAGCCTTTATGGAAGAGTGAACTTGTGGAAACAGCTATACCGTGTCCATGTTGGGCTTGTGGGATTGGGCTTTGAACCCAAGCAACAGGGCAGCCTGACTCACCCTTCCTGCCGTGCAACTTCTCTGGGTGAGAGTGTCTATGCTGGCTGATAGAGAAGAAAAGAGCCCATTCTATCCCTTTGACAGACCCTTAATTAATAGTAATCATGAAAATTGAAGTTGTGCACAGCCATGGCTATTCACCATTGTGGTCTTAGCAATTCCTGGACTGTGCGAACAGAGCACCCCTTATTCTGCAGTTAAATGAAAAATAATGGCATCACTTCAGCCTTAAGGAAGGAAATGTTCAAGTGCAACCTCTGTGTAATTAAGCTGAACATGATTATCAACAGAAAGTGATTGTACTTGTGTTCAGAGGCGAGAAGAGATAAGCCACCAAGCATGTGACATATCAAAAGAAAATGGTTCTGGGGATGTTTGATGTCCCCCCGGACCTGGCCAGCTCTGTGCCTGATGGGCCCCGGGGTTGGGGCAGGTGCCACCCTTCATACCATTTTCTCTCTTTTCCGGCCGTTTGAACGTTCTTTCTCATCCATTCTTGAGACTGTCTTGTACTGTCTGTCTGTCTGCCATTTCTCTGTAGATCTTTCACCTGCGTCTGTCCCTGCATTTTGTTTTATTTGTTACTTTCTTCTTTGGCAAGAATTGCCTTTCTCCACTTGAACTTGCCACTAGCTTTCTGACAGGCAAAAATTAAAGCAGTCCATTTAATTTTTAGCCAAAACAGGTGTTGAGTGATTGACCCTCACTCCAGAAACCTCATTTATTCCTCACTTCTTTATTACCCCCTCATAATTCATTAGCTTAATAAAACGCACGTGTGAAAGTTCCAAGTGGAAAGCACCGCTGTACATAGCGTGGATGCCTGCATCCCTCTCCTGCCTACATCCTGGGGATTTAAGGGGACCAAGTTCCTAGTGAGATAGTCAAGCCTCCAAGATGTGGTACTTCAAAGAACCTCCAGTTGGTGAGGTTTGAAACATAAGATTCCTTCTTTGCTATGGTACCCTGGTAAGACAGCTCTTATGGAAAATGCTGCCTCCATTCCCTTTCGTGGAATCCTACATACATAAAGCCTTTCTCTCTTCTCCATTCTGATTCCCAGCAGTCCCAAAATAGCCCATATTTTCAGCTGGTTCCAGAGCACTTGCAAGGGGCCCAGCCTCATTAGACAAAGCCCCAGACCCCAGTGCTCATCACTCTGGAGTATCCGTCTCACTAGCATCTGAGCTTGGTCGGTGGATCCCGAAGGCCCACATAGGATGGGGTGGGTGGGGTGGTCATCTTCATCTTAATTTCAGTTTAGCAAATGTCTGAAGCTAAAGGTCTGAAGCTCCCCCGCCCCCCGCACCACCCTTTAACATTTTCGCCAGAGCCCAGACTCCTCTTGCCAAGTCCTCCCCCACCTCTTCGTTCCTAAACCCCTGTGTATTACGAAGGAAATGAAATCCATATGTTTCTGATTCATTTACACGTAGCTCATCAAAATGTAGTTTTGTAAGAGCTCTTTGGTATCCAAGAAGCATTTGGAGCCTTTTTATGAGACTTTTAACTCCCCCCGCCATCCCCTCAGCCCTCCATCCCCTTAGAAACAGGAAGTTGGGACTTGCCAAGAATAAATAAAATCAAGCTTCAGGGTTGACTCTGTCCCTGGGCTGAGCCATTAGACCTAAGTGGACTCAACTCCAGCATCAACAGAGAAAGACCCTCTTCCTCCTTCTCAGGGTGCCCGGTGCCCTCGTGCCACTTACACCACACCCCACACGGCAGTGAGTTCAGTCTCCCCATCTGCTTCTCTTAAGGCAGCCGCCCACCTCCACACACTTGTTTTGCAGAGTCTTCCTCTGGCCCAGGGAGTGAGGGCAGACAGAGATGCAGATGGTTGCTGCCTGGACAGTGAGCGGACTTGAACAGCCATTCCCCACCTCTGTCCGCTCACTGGTCCCTGGGGTCTCTCTCTCAGACTTTCCCACCCACAGATGCTTACCAAGCAGTTGACTTTCTGTCTTTTTTCGCTGGGATGGTGGCTGAAACACCCACAACTCTCAAACCAGGCTTCAGGGCAGCATGGCCATCCTTTTATGACATTTTGGAGTGTTTCATTTTTCTTCAAGGAAGGCTTATAAGCTTAAAGGGAAAAGACTGCCTGCTGCCACTAAGACTCCAAAGCTTTTACTGTCAACCTCAGACATGACATGAATCAACTTTCTTCTAGAGCGGGGTTAGGGATAGGTTGGTGGGGGTGTGTGGATTTTCCTCCTCGATCCTAAGGATGATGATTAATGGAGAACCATTCAAGAGCTTGCAAGGATTCCTCGCTTGGGCTGTTGTCAAGAGTGCAGTGGAAGGGATCCTGCTCTTGTCTTTGCACATTCCAGCTTGTTTCCCCTACTCTGTCATGATGGCTCTGGGCCTTTTAGAGGCAAAAACCTGGGTGCGTGGGGAGCAGAGCTGGGCCTGAACATTCTTACCCCACTTCCCAGCTGCAGAACTCCGACTCTTTCCACAGTGTGTTTAATTTCTTCATGTGGGTGCGTATGTTGTATTAACAACTATGCACTCATTCCTAAACTGCGTGGACTCCAAGGCTATTTAGCTGCAGAAGAATTTGATAAAGTCTGTGCTTAGTTTCAACATGAAGACAGTTAAATATTATGTATACATTTTGTGTGTATGTATGTAAGTGGGGGACCCATTCTCGGCAGAATTCTTTAAAAAACAGCAATTGTAAAATGTTTTAGGTAAGTTGGAAAAGAGTCTGAGTTCCAGTTTATGAGACCTTGCAATCTGAGCTTCATCTGAAATCCCACAGCAAGGAGAACCTTTACCAAAGATGCTTGTGTTGAAGCCGTTTCCTTCCTGGTGAAAGGGCCTGGCAGGAGCGTGCTGGGTTTATTTGGTTAGTTCTTTCTCAAAGTGAATAACTTGGTGTGTCTATGATCCAAGGACAGATAGCTGTCAGTGCATTGCTGAAGGACCTTCAGATGGCTTGAAATTTGCTTGACAGTGAGGACCACATGAGCATGGTTGAGGTTTTCTTCATTCTGTGCTGCTGCTTGCTGGTCCTTACTTTCCAGAAAAATATGCTGCCTTAGGTTTATAGATAAACACTATACACACAATCTATTTAATCCTCTCAGGTCGCTTAGTACTGTCATTTTAGGTAGAGAAATGGTAGTTGATGTTTATCCGGTGAATTTTGCCGAGTGTGATTCATTCACTGATTGGCTCATGTGTTCATCAGATAGGAAGTCCTGTGTGTAGTCCTGTTCTAGGTGAGGAGAACTCATCTCCCTGCTTGTGGGTGGAGGTTACATCACAGTGCTCACATGGGGAGTAGCAGAGCTGGGGGGTGAGCCTGGACCTTCGGTTCTGTTCAGAAAGTTTAAGATATCACTTACATGCAGAATCTTAAAAGAAATGACACAAATGAATCTATTTACAAAACAGAAATAGACGCTCAGACTTACAGAACTAGCTTATAGTTGGTGGAGGTGGGGGGAAGTTAGGGAGTTTGGGATGGACATGCACACGCTGCTGTGTTGGAAATGCATAACTAACAAGGACCTACTGCAGAGCACAGGGAACTCTGTTCAATATTATGTAGCAACCTACATGGGAAAAGAATTTGAAAAATAGGTGCGCGCGCACGCACGTGTGTGTGTATGTGTGTAATTGAATCACTTTGTATACACCTGAAGCTATCACAGCATTGTTAATTAACTATGTTTGTTACTGAATCCAAGCTCGCTCTGCTTAGGTATTGAGGCAAGGAGTACGACTTTATTCGGAAAGCCAGCTGACCAAGAAGATGGCAGACTAGCACCTCAAAGTAACCATCTTATTGGGGCCTGGATGCCAGGTTCTTTTATAGATCAGAGATGGGGGGAGGTGAGGAAGCAAATAAAAGGGCCATTAATCTCACAAACATCTCCTAGAACGGCAAGCCTCAGGCAGGGGATGTGTTAATTTCTTCCTTCCTGCCATCTATAGGTGGACAGAGTTCTGAACAAAGGCGCTTTAGTTTACAGTCAGGTGGAGGGACAGGATTCTCCGAGGCAGGCCCTTCGGCATAATTATATTAACAAAAGCAATGAAAAGTAAGTCACAGAAACAGTTTCAACATGGAGTCAGAATTGGCCTCTTCTCTGCAATATGTTGTTGTTCATTTCAATTTAGTCGCTCAGTCGTGTCCGACTCTTTGCAACTGCAGCATGCCAGGCCTCCCTGTCCATCACCAACTCCAGAGTTTACTCAGTCTCATGTCTGTTGAGTCAGTGATGCCATCCAACCATCTCATCCTCTGTCATCTCCTTCTCCTCCCACCTTCAATCATTCCCAGCATCAGGGTTTTTTCAAATGAGTCAGGTCTTCGCATCAGGTGGCCAGAGTATTGGAGTTTCAGCTTCAGCATCAGTCCTTCCAATGAATATTCAGGACCGATTTCCTTTAAGGTGGACTGGTTGGATCTCCTTGCAGTCCAAGGGACTCTCAAGAGTCTTCTCCAGCACCACAGTTCAAAAGCATCAGTTCTTCAGCGCTCAGCCTTCTTTATAGTCCAACTCTCCACACATGACTACTGGAAAGTTTCACTAAACCTGAAGGGGTGCCTGGAGAGGGCTACAGCCCTCAGCCACATATACAATCAGAAAGCAGTAAACACACTTCATACCCCAACTCAGGGAATTAGATAGGTGGATGAGCAATTATTGTTCCCATTTATTGATCACATACAAAGTACCAGTCTCAATAATGATCATCTCAATGGGCACAACTCTATAAGGAACTATTCCCCATTCTATTTATGAAGAAACAAGCTTTAAGCAACCCACCTTGAGGACATTTACATCATAGGAACAGAGTTGCGATGCCCAACTCTTTTTGACCCCATGGACTGCAGCACTTCAGCCTCCTCTGTCCTCTACTATCTCCCCGAGTTTGCTTAAATTAATATCCATTGAGTCAGTGATGCTATCTAACCATCTTATCCTCTGCTTCCCCCTTCTTCTTTGCCTTTAGTCCTTCTTTTTTTTAATTCATTTATTTTAATTGGAGGCTAATTACTTTACAATATTGTAGTGGCTTTGCATAAATTGACATGAATCAGCCATGGGTGCACACGTGTTCCCCATCCTGAACCCCCCTCCCACCTGCCTCCCCATCCCGTCCCTCAGGGTCATCCCAGTGCACCAGCCCTGAGCACCTTTTCTCATGCATCGAACCTGGACTGGTGATCTGTTTCACATGATAATATACATGTTGCAGTGCTGTTCTCTCAAATCATCCCACCCTCACCTTCTCCCACAGAGTCCAAAAGACTCTTCTGTACATCTTTTTTTTTTTTTTTTCTTGCATATAGGGTCATCATTACCATCTTTCTAAATTCCATATATATGCGTTAGTATACTGTATTGCTGTTTTTCTTTCTGACTTACTTCACTCTGTATAATAGGCTCCAGTTTCATCCACCTCATCAGAACTGATTCAAATGTATTCTTTTTAATGGCTGAGTAATATCCCACTGTGTATATGTACCACAGCTTTCTTATCCATTCGTCTGCCGATGGACATCTAGGTTGCTTCCATGTCCTGGCTATTACAAACAGTGCACCTTCAGTCCTTCTTAACATCAGGATCTTTTCCAATGAGTCAGCTTTTCACATCACATTGCCAAAGTATTGGAGCTTCAGCATCAGTCCTTCCAATGAATATTCAGGGTTGATTTCCTTTAGGATTGAGTGGTTTGATCTCCTTGCAGTCCAAGGGACTCTTAGAGAGTCTTCTCCAGTATCACAGTTCAAAAGCATCAATTTTTCGGTGCTCAGCCTTCTTTATGGTCCAACTCTCACATCCATATGTGACAACTGGAAAAGCAATAGCTTTGACTAGACAGACTTTTGTTGGCAAGGTGATGTCTCTGATTTTTAATAAGCTGTCTAGGTTTGTCATTGCTTTCCTTCCAAGGAGCAGAGGTGTCTTTTAATTTCATGGCTGCAGTCATCATCCACAGCAATTTTGGAGGCCAAGAAAATTAAATCTGTCACTACTTTGACTTTTTCCCCTTGTATTTGCCGTGAAGTGATGGGACCAGGTGCCATGATCTTAGTATAAGATATAACCAACTATACTCTAGTGTAAAATAAAAAAAAAAAAGCAGTGACTTTCCCCTGAACCAAAGGGCACACTTCATTCTCGTCAAGCAAGTCATGGTCAAGAGTCAGAGCTTGTAACCTGCCAACTCGTTAATTTCCAGTTGGAATAGCAGTGGAGAGTTCTCACTCTTCCCAGGCCTGTGGTAGTTGAGGCTTTCTTTGAACTAGCCTCCTGAACATAACATTGACTGAATTTGATTAAGAATGATCAATGCCAGTCTGCTTTTCCTTAGTTGTATTAGCCTGAATTATGTACAAAATATCTCAGTGGCAGTTGCACCTCAGGCCTTGCCATAGGTGAATTTGAATTCACTATTTGCAGATTGAATTGTTTTGAACATTGTATGAAAATTGGCATTTGAAATGTGTTATTTCTTATATCAGTTATTTTAAGTAAGGTGAATAAATCCCTGTTCTTTTGTCTTTTGTTTAAATATACAATTTAATCTATTTTTTTTAAAGTAGTGGCTTTCCTCCCTACACACCCCATAGCTAACTCCCCTCAGTTCTTATACTATAATGTGTAAAAAAACCTCTGTCATTGCACGTGGCAGAACTCCCGTGCTAGAATACTAGAATCTAAGACTTCAAGGAAAAAGCATGTTTATCCAAATGTTGCTGTCACCTAGGTGTTTAATGTTCAGGATGTTTTTGCCTGCATGTTTGAGTAGTTTCTAGTTGAGAATGTCCCAGGGACTAGAAGCGCTCGGGGAGGCCATGTGGGTTGTCTTTTCACTGTTGGTCAGAATGGGTGAGTGAATATTGGCACTTCCTTCTGGCTTGGTCTGCTGCATTTCTTTCCTCCTTGTACCTGGCATGTAGTAAGTGCTTAAGAAATGGGAGGAAAATTGCTGTGTATGTCCCAGGCACTCAGGCCTTTCTGAGCAGTCTAACTAGACTAGCAGTCTAGACTTCTGTTCATTTTTTTTCTCCTGTAGTAGCTGAAGTGATACAATGTTGTATTAAAACTTGGTATTCATAACCTTTGCAGTGGTAGCTGACAAGATTTTTCGGTGCAATCTGCCCTTCTCCAAAGTGTTTCTTAAACTCTCTGATTCCTGGATTATGACCTAATTGAGAAATAAGATGCACTTACCACCTCTTATGGTGCTAATGAAAGGGGTTCTGATGGCACAGGAGATAAAGCATAATAGATTAAGATAGTGTGTGTCAGGACCCTCATCTCTGTGTGGGGTTTTGGGGGTTGCCCTCCAGCTTACCTGTCCCCACCTATACCCTGTCATAGGACACAGGTTCTAGTTGCTGCTGCTGCTGCTAAGTCGCTTCAGTCGTGTCCAACTCTGTGCGACCCCATGGACTGCAGCCCACCAGGCTCCTCCATCCATGGGACTTTCCAGGCAAGAGTACTGGAATGGGGTGCCATTGCCTTTTCCGAGGTTCTAGTTGGGCTCAGTAAAAGTTAGCATTTGGCTTTATTCTTGTGATTAAACAAGTCATGTAGTGAGGCATGGTGGGAAATGAGCAGAATAATCTAAGTGGATGTTTTTTCTTTACTTTTGTTTCCCTTGCAAATTGTTTCTGTTGTTTTGTTGTTGTTTTATGTGTTTGTGTATGTGTATGTGTGCGTGTAAGTACTTGAAATAGGGAAAATGGCTGTGGACATCTTGATAAAAAGGTACAGAATCAGGTTCACTTTACATATCACGTCTCAGGCAAATTCTGAAATCTGTGAGAAAACAGACCACAGGTTGATGCCAGTTCATAATAAACTCCCCAGAAAATGCGATTAACAGTAACTCCCACACAAAGTTCCTTCCTTTTCAAACCAACTACCTGATGATGCAGCATTTTTTCTTATACTTTTTCTAAATGTCAAGGCATCTCCTTGACTCGGTTGTTTCAGGAAAAAAGTCCAGATAGTGAAACTTCAAGGTGGTCAGTGGTAAAAAGTCAGAAAATGGAGTAATCTGGCTTGATGAAGGAACAGTGTCTTTGAGAGTTTTTCTGTATAATTTTCTTTACAATTGAAATATGCATAAGTTTGCGATGAAGTAAGAGGACAACTTTTAAAACATAGTATGTCATGTGACCTCATCTGTGTCAAATAATAACACACATGGGGTAGCTTGTGTGTAGAACTAGTGTGGAAAAGCATGGTTTAATTGTGGTTGGAGGTCACGTTGGGCAAACATAGGAAACTTGAACTAGTTCATTATACATGTTTAATTCTTTAACTTTTTTTTTTTATAATGGAAATGCATTTATTTTAATGACAACAAGTAGGAGTACTGAATCTGAGTTAGGCAGGGAAGTGCTCTTTCTTTTCTGTATGCTTGTTGGTCTGGAAGAGTCTGTTTTAGATGTGAAGGTGTCAGATATCCTGTGTTACAGCCCCAAGGACTGACCTGAGCCCCTTCCCTACAGTGAGCTTCATTTCTAAGTTAAATAGTTGGTCTGCTTTTATGAAATACGCCTGTAGAATCTGTCAGTGCCAGCTGCCTTGAGAGCTTTTCCTGGAAATAACTGTGGAAGAACTGAAAAAAACTGAAGCAAAGACTGAATCTTTTATCTGTCAGCAGTGCCTACCCTTTTAAGTTTCGGTTTAGACTGAAACACGCACGCATGCACCCACACGCACAGAACCCAGCAACATTTGTAAATTTGCAAGCATAAATATGAAGGCTGGATGAGAGGCCGTTTTTGTCTTCAACGCCAGATTCAGTTTTGCCTGGTTTGTGTAAGAAGGAACTCCCTCCTTTCTCTGTGCCGTCCTCTCTCACGGCAGCAGTTGCCCTCCTGGTTGTAAGGAGGACTCCTGGGAGATGCTGCACTGGTCCTGGCCTCCCAGGGACGGGCACGACTTTGGGTATGCCTGCCTGCTGCAGTTGGATGCCTGGCCCCTCTCAGCTCTGGATGCTCTTTGTCCTGGCACACCGCTGCTAGAGATGCCTGGGAGTAGAAAGCGACTTCCCTGAGCCCTTGAGGATTCTTTCTGGATGGCGCCTTTGCCTTCTTGAAGCTGTCCATGAACATGAACTGGGCATCTTTGCATTTATACAGATAAAATATGAATCTTAGAATATAATCCAGTGTGGTCTAAAATGCCAGACACTTGTGGTACACATAGCAGGAAGGCATAATTTTCCCTGGCCAAGTGCAGTTTTGTTTTAAAAGTCACGTGAGTGCTTGGGAGTGTGAAGCATCAATTTTGATGACATTCCACATCACTGTATGACGTCAGTGTGTCCTCATGCGTTGATCATGGGCAGGGAGGTCATAGAATTCCCTTTACTGTGCCTTGATCTAATGAAAGTTTCCTTTACATTTAACTTATAAATCCGCTGGAAAAAAAATTGGTTGCTGAAGATATGGTGTGGTTGGACTGGGACTGAAACCCAGGCCGTGTGACAATAAGATGGCAGGGTTTGCGCTCCTAGCAACATAAATACACCAGTGTGTTCCTGCCCAGATGCTACCGACCCCCTGCTGTCTGCTCATCCAGAGAGACCTGTACAGTATCTTGCTGATTTGTCTTTTGCTTTGCATCTCTCTGTCCATAATTATTTAATCATGCTATCAAAGCAAGCATTTGGTCATTTATAAAACTTTGGTCGTTTATAAAGGTTTGGACACCTGGTCCAATACTGATTCCATCGTTGATAGTTTCCACTCCAGAGAAACTGCAGACCATTCTTATCTTCTGTTTTCCCCACAACATTAGTTTCTGATGACTCCTCTCCCATCAGTAGCTTAGGGTTTAGAATAGTTCCAAAGCATTTTTGAAAAGCAGTTACTGTAATCCTCCTCATCTCAGATACCTCTCTGCTGGAAGTATGTCAGACTCCCAAATGTTTCCAGCATTTACAAACTTTCACACGGTGTCTGAGAGTTGGGAGATGAGTTTAAAATAAGATATGGTCCTTGCACTCAGTAACCTATGGAACACATTGTACTAAACACAACATTTGAAATAGCTAATTTAGCCACTTTGTAGGGTTTGGGGACAGCTGGAAAGCCTGTGTGACAAAGGTGAGACTCTGCCTGATGGTTATTAGGTGTCTTAACAGAAATCTCAGTGTAAGTCCAGTATGTATGTATCATAGAAACAATGTAGAAAAAAGACTGAAAGGAAATTAACCACCCCATTGCAGCAGCATATGTAGTGATTCAGACTCTGAGACATAAGCCTGGGCACCCAGATTTTTCTTTTACTGCCTATTGGACCATGAAACTCACATCACTTAATATCTCTCTCTGCCTCAGTTTCCTTATTTGTAAAATGGGGATAATTCTGGTACATAACTCAGAGGCTTAGATGGATTAAATGAACGAATATATGTGAAGAATTAGCCCACTGTCTGACTTGCGGTGAATGTTAGGTAATTTGCCAATTTGGAATGGCGAGATGATGAGAGGTTTTATCTTGGTTTTCCACAGTGGACATATGTGCCTATGATAGAAGAGAAATATTTTTAAAGTTGAGTCTCTTAGTAGGGTTTTAAATCTGTGTATGCCACAGGTGAGTCATATTTAGATGACTCGAAAGCCATTTAGAACAAATATTCATGAGGTTAGGCAACATTTTTTTTTTTTTTGCTAAAACTCAGCTCACATTCCTTTTTAACCTCCATAAATGGAATTAAAAACTGCCCACGAGTTCCCAGAACCTTTCTGCTTCTCAAGAAGTTTTAGTGTACATTAGAATAAATTACTTCATTTCCTTTATCACTTGTAATGGTTAAATTCTATTTTAAGAATTGGTTACACAGGCATCTCAGCAATGTAATTAACAGCAGCTGTTAACAGAAAATAAATATAGCTTTTGTACCTTCTTAAAGTAACATTTGCCAAATTGTAGTCTCCAGTCATTTATTATACTTTATTCCCATGTTATAAAATACCAGATATGCCCAGTTCTAGACTGATTCTCTCGTTTCCCCAGTGAGAAAATTCAAAAACCTGTTTTGTTTTGGAAGGGGTCATCACCAATATGTAAACTTTTATAGATGCAGCTGAAGAGCTAGTAGTCTAACCTTTTCTGCTGTACATATTTACGATTTGAGGTAAATCACATACAAAATAATGTGCTAAATTACAAATACTGCCTTTTTACTGTCCTGTTTCACAGTTTTTTTATCCAGCAGTTTTTAAGTGCACACCGTCCTCACTGTTATTAGAGACACAGCGTTTCTTGTGTGATACACGTCATAGGAAGTTTCATCTGAGCCATAAATTCTCTGTAGCCTTTCAATGTTTTTTCCCATTCATCCTATGAAAGTGTTTGTGCTCTTTACTATTAACCCCTTATTGATCATTTTCAAATTAATCTTTAAAAAACTTCTCTCTCCAGTGATATCTGACACTTGGAATTATACAGATACATCCACAAGGAATAGAGAATATGTCTTTCTCAGTTGCTTTCCTTCAGTTTCAATGTATCAAACCATCTCCAAGTTTGTTGCTGGAACAGTGGTTTATAATTCTTTATGATTCCTTAAGCGGGCTCTTCTTCCTCTGGTCTCCCTTGGGTTCACTTAGTAAGTGACAGCTGGGTCTGACGTCTAAGTTGGTCCCAACCATGAGTTCAGCTATTAGTGCTGCGTATTGACTGGGCTTCTCTCTCCTTGTAGGCTTTCCTGTTCCTTGAGGCGGAAGTGGGCTCTTGGTACGTTTGACTCGGAACATCAGGAGGGAAGAGTAGAAGTCAAGAGGTCCTTGAGACCTCACTGAGGAGTCTCAAATGTCATTTCCCCTGCAGGCGATTGGTCAGAATTAGTCCGAAGGCCAGCGCAGATTTGAAGTGAGGAAGTAGATCCATCTCTTGGAGAGAGGAGCAGCAGGAAATGTGTGGCCATTTTTAACCCACCACAACCTCATCTTTGACTGATTCCCTCCAGTGACTCTGGGCTTCCCTGATAGCTCAGTTGGTAAGGAATCCGCCCGCAGTGCAGGAGACCTGGGTTTGATCCCTGGGTTGGGAAGATCCCCTGGAGAAGGGAAAGGCTGCCCACTCCAGTATTCTGGCCTGGAGAATTCCATGGACTGTATAGTTCATGGGGTTACAAAGAGTCGGACACGGCTGAGTGACTTTCACTTTCACTTCACTCCAGCGACCCTACAGACACGCCAAAGTTTCTCTGATAGAAAACGTTTCGAGCTAACATATTTTCCCTGAAAATACGTTGTTTTGTGGCCCAAAACTTAGTAATCCAGAGTGACTTGTAACATAAAAATCTTTTTAAGGACCCAAATGTGAGAGGAATACCCCCTCTGAGGAACAATCACTTTTTGTTTTATTTTATGTAAATATGATAAAGTCAGTGACCCTTAGACAAACCCAAGTTCCTTTTCAGCCTTGAAGGGACGAAGCAGATGTAAGGAAATTGTGGGTGTTCCCTTGGGGATGGGGGAACGGTGGGGAAGCTGTATACCATTGTTGTCAAAATTTGGAGATATTTTATAAACACAGCATTTCTGTGGGAATAGACTTTGTTACAAGAAAGCAGTTTGGCCATTGTGGGTCTTTGTGGAAGCAACAAGATTAAGGAACTTTCTAGAGACTGTAAGAAACGTGGTGAGCCCTTCAGAGAATGGTTAGCAAACATGTCCTGTGCATCTGCTGGGTGGCCATGAGGGCTTAATTACCAGGTCTTGGAGTTTGCCTTTACCTACATCACTATATGAGATTAAAACCAGATGAAAAATCAGATGTTCCATGCAGGAGAAGAATGGATGCAAAACAAGGCTTGCAAAACCCTTAAGAGCTTTATGTTGCTGAAGAATAACTGCATTGTCTCACATAAGGGAAAGACTGAAGCTACTCAGGGTGAGTGGTAGCATCAAGAAACCACAAAAGAAAGGGCTCGACGTCATAAGTACATTTTTAAAGTGCATAGTACGCAGCATAAAAGGCAGACTGCAATTTTTGAATTATGTGTCCCATAAAAGTACATCAGGTAAATATGTGTAATTGGAGTCCCTGGAGTTCTGGCTAAGCTCATTTTGAAGACCTTCAGAAAGCAGGATTGCCTTTCTAAGGAGGTGTCTTGCGATTTGAAAAAGCTCTTCTTTGCCAGTGAGATGCAGCTCCGTGCTTACAGAGAAGGAGACACACCTCACTGTGCTAGGAGTGTGTGTAAGACGTGCATGTTCTGTGTGAGGAAATTAAAAGCCTCTGCTTTTCGGTCAGAAGCAATTAGAGAATGTCTTTTTTGGCCACTGTGAGACAGATGCAAGACTCTTGGAAGCCTGAAGTGTTACATGAAGGTGGAGAATTAAAGTGAGACGCTTCTCTGCGAGTCCTAGGTCTTCAGGTGACGGCCCAAGCCTGGGACAGCACTGTTTATGCATTTCCACTTATCGGCAGGTTTTATGGATCCATGACCATGCCCCCTCTACATTTGATGGTGCATCAAGAAGTTGTTTTGGTCCAGAAGCCCCTCTTAGAACAGTGAATTAGGTGCCAATGTTGAACACAACTTAAGAGACCAAGTTTCCTTAAACCAAGAGCTGTTTTTCCGGGACTGGAAGAAGGGGTAGTTCCATGTCTGGAGTGCCATGTGTATTCTTCAGCTGCCCCTCTGTGTTTAAATCCCCCCATGGTGGCAGGTCTGTACACGAGGAATACGTGAAAGAAAGGCCTTGTGTCATCTTTTTACAGAAGGTGACAGTTGGGTCTTGTTGGCCGTCCTTTGACTAGTACTGTCCAGATGCTGTAGCACTCTAGAATAGAAGCTGGACAGTTGAGACTATCACCTAGGGTTTACTGGTGCCAAGTATCAGGTATTAGTTACATGTCCAGGTATTAGTTCAGCATTATAGATTTAAGCCATCTGGCCAATTAAAGCAGATTTATTTATCACTGTAGTAGAGTAGATAACCATTGGAACAGATGATGCCAAAACTTTAGAGACTCAACACAATAAATACTTATGTGTTCACATCGAGGGTCAGAGGCCATTTGACAGGGGCTGGGCCCTCTGTTCTTGGCGGCGGTTCAGGGATCTAGCTTCTCCCATCCTGCAGCCCCACCTTCTCTAGGACTCCTGAATCTCTCCGCTTGGAAAGCGAGTGAGGATCCAGCAGGGGCGGGGACTGTGGGTCAGGCTCAGAGATGAGGTACTTGACTTCTGCTCACATTCTGTCAGCCAGAAGTCTGTTTCATGACTGCATATAATGGAGGAGAGGGAGAAAAGAGTCGAGAGCCCAGAGAAGAGGCAGTGTCAGTGAGCCCTGGCAGCCTGGCCCTTGCTTTCCAGTTGAGGACTCCGGGGAGTTGCACCTGGGGCACAGATGTTGTTACAGTCTTAGCACCAACAGTGGGAGGCCTCCCAGTGGCCCTGGGATGATTCGCAGTGAAAGTGACTCTTATCACACAGGAGAAATTCTCTGTAAGCCTAAGATGTTTTCTGGAGCAGTCAGGACCTTACCCCTGCCCTCAGCAGAAGCAGGGTCACGTAGCCCTATTTACTTCTGGACACATCCGCTTTCTGGTCTGGGATGCAAGAGTTCCCAAGTGTGGAAAGCACGTTTTCCTTGTGTAGAGACCTGCCACCACGGAGGATTTAAGGACAGGGACAGCTGAAGAACACGTGTGGCATTCTGGACTCAGTCCCTCCCTCCAGTCTCTTAATTATGGATATTGGCTTAAAGCAACCTTTGTCTCTTAAAACAAGTTCTCAGTGCTCAGGATTAGAAGCAGCTGGAAATCTGTGCAAAGGGGCAGAGGTTTCAGATGTGTCTGAGTATTTTCTCTGTGGGCACGGCAGATGATCGGAGATGACACTCATTATCTGTCAGGCCAGCAGAGCCATATCCTCAGGGTGGACACCTGGGCAGAAGTGATACCTGGGTTGTCAGAGCAGCTCTGGGCCAACACGGAGTTCACTCCCGGGGTCCTGTTGTGGGGGCTTCTCCACTTCCATCTGGTCAACCCTGCTGGCAGGCAAGCTGAAAGGACTCCGGGAGAATTTGGGAACACTGAATGTTGAGAATCTATTAATCTGATTTAATGAAACTTTAAACAACTCTGGGGTGCACACTTAGTGGCTGTGAGGCATTAAAGATAGTAAATGCCGTGATGTGTCAGAAATGGCTTACTCTGGCGTGCCATAGACATTTGTCTTGGTTACCGAGACACAGAGAAAGAAATTACAGCACTTTCATGGATTTTTTTTAGAAGTCAAATTAGCATCCAAAAAATTCTAGCTTTTATTTCTCAGTCACATTCATCAAATTGTGTGTATTTGAGTCTGTCTAGATCGTATCGTTTTTCCTTTTATAGTGGTGTTACATAATGTATAATTATGGAGAAACCCCCTCATTCATATCCCTGTAAATTCCCCTTGTCCCCAGAGTTAAATCCTGAGCCAAGTTACTCCAGGGCTGGAGTCTGCCTTTCTTGTTTGTGCTGTGCCCCATGCATGTGGGTGCGTCATAAATACTATTCCATAATCACCTTCAAGGTGCGCATTAGGTGTGAGGCTTATACCTTACATAAACAACAGATGACAGTTGAGGAAACACAGATTATAAGCGTGCAATTATCTAATTATGGACCGATAGAGAACCGTCTGCCCATGTGAATTGTCAGGTGAAACTTTCACAAGATGATTTCTCCCGAGGAAGCAAGTTCTGTCTTTGTGTGTCGGTTTTTATTTTTCCCAGGGCTTTTGCTTTCACTTCAAACATATTTTGAGCTTGGAAGTAGGGTTGGGGCCCAGACAGCAAGTAGTTGGACTGCCCTGGCCTTTGCTGTTACTGGGCCTTACTGATGCTCTGGTGAGCCTCCAAATTCCATGTAGAAAGAGGAAACCTTGGGGACTGTGAAGGCATGGCAGGGTCCTTATTCACACGTCTTAATCAGGGATTAGACTGTGAGAAAGTAGTCACTACCGTGAAACTATGATCAGTGTATCATTCTGCACCAGGTTGAATTCTGCTACAGTAACGCCTTTGGAAAATCTCAGCAATTTCCAACAACAGAGGTTTATGTCTTGCTCTTATTATGTATGCCTGTGAGGTCAGCGGTAGCTCTGTGCCATGTCATCAGCCTTCCAGGACACAGGCTGAAGGATTGACCCCTCCAACCCCACCCCACCTGGGTTGTTGCTGGTCTCCAGGGAGAAAGGAAAGGCAGGAACCAGGCGATGGTCCTTCATCTTCAGCTCAGAAGAGGGACATCCCTCCCAGTCACATGTCCCGAGTGAGTGACCTGGGTAAGCCTGACGTCACCAGGACAGGGAAGTAGAATCCTCCCACAGGGAAGGGCAGGAAGGGAAGGGAAGGAAGCAGGATATGCTTAGGCATATCCTAAGCAGCAGTGGATCCTGCCACACTCGCCAAGGCAAGGTTGGTTTTCTCAGTGCTGCCCTTTGACAACTGCGAGTATTTCATCCTTGCCAATGGAGGCTGACAGACGCAGGGAAGGATAGAAGTGGAATCCTTTATCTTTGCTAATCCTCACTGCCACAGAGGGACAAAGAAATCTTTGGTGCCAACCAAAGTGGGTAAGGGGTTATGGCATGAATTGGGAGATTGGGATGGACTTATATGCACTATTGCTACTATGTATAAAATAGATAACGAATGAGAACCTGCTGTATAATACAGGGACTCTAGTCAGTGCTCTGTGGTGACCTAAATGGGAAGGAAATCCAAAAAAGAAAGGGTATATGTGAACGTATAACTGAGTCACTTTGCTATACAGTAGAAACTAACACAACACTATAAAGCACCTATATGCCTGTAAAAATTAATTTTAAAAACAGTAAGAGGGAAAAAAACCACTTCAATGTCAAAAGGTGTTGTCTATAAGAAGTAAGGGGAAAACTAGAAAGTGTGCACAAGTGTGGAAGAATGGGAGCTTACGAGAGAGGGAGGGCTGCCCAGACAAGGCCAAGGAGCTCCTGCTTTAGGGTTCACAGACTCCTTGTCAGTCTTGACCCGTGATCTTCTGAACTTTCAGAGATCTGGTCATTGTTTACCCTCAGTTCCCGTAAATATATGCCTCTCCAAAAATATTCCATCTATTCCTTTTACCAGTGCCCTTGTAAGATTAAAATAAAATTAGCGCCTAAAAGATGAGATTAACTAACTGCAGAATTCACCTCCAAGGATCCACAAAAGGAAAATAGGATCTTGAATGTTCACTGGACACTTGCCTGCACCTGGAATAATGCGGCTGCCTGGCCAGGGGCATTGGCTTATTAGCTTCCCAGTAAGCCAGGCAGTATCCTTCACTGACCTGCTGATTCAGGCATCAGGTCCTATTTGTCAGGCATTGTTGTAGGTGTTGGGGGACTGCAGGGGAGACTGAGACAGGAACCCTGCTTTTGAGGTGCTTGCGTTCTAGTGGACTTGTTTGTGAATGAACTATCACTTGTATATTAATTACTTTATTGAAATATGTATATGTTGATTAAGTGTGATACTGGGGACTCAGCAGTGAACTACATGGTCCAAGGTCCAGCCCTCATGGAAGTGCCATCCTGCTAGGGGGATGAATAGGTTATGAACTATGAACTGATAAATGCAGAATGTGAAGTGCTGCAGAGTGCCGTGATACACTGTGAAGGTAAGTTGGGTAGGGAGTTTGGATGTGAAGTGCTGATGTTGAGTGTATTCTTGGCTCTTGGGTGGTCAGGTTAGGCCCCATGGAAGAGGTGATGTGGACACAGAGACCTGGAGGAAAAGGTCATATTGGCAAAGAATGTTCCAGCATAAGGCAGTAAAAGATACAAAGTGGAACGCCCAGCAGGACCATCCATAGTTGATGTCTTTGGTGATCTGTCACCTGGGCTTTTCACTAAGAAAGTTCTTTACAAGAACTTCCCTCTCCTGCTGAGGTGGCCATGCCTTTCACAGAGAATGTGATTCCTATGGACAGTCAGGGGGTATTCTGTCTGCTCTGTGGTGTGGGTCACCTAGACAGTTCCAGTAAGCTGCTTCTGTTACATAAAGCACTCTGAAATGCAGCCCCATGTAATTCCAGGCTGTCTTTTTAATTAAAAAAAAAAAAAATTACCCTTTGAGTTTATAATGTAGATAGTTTTCTCAATTTATTTTTTGCACTTGGAGTTGGAAATAGTGGATTGATACACAGTTAAACACTCCTGTAGTTGTGTAGCTCTATGTAAATAATTGGAGGTTTGTTCTCAAAAATGGCTAGAGTGAGAGGTGGTGGAGGTGGAATATTTGGGAGGAAGCTGTGTCCTTCACAATCGCTGTATTGTCAAGTTGAATTAAGGCAAATACAAATCGCAACTGGTCTGTGCACTAATTTTGGACTCAGTTGCTTTTGCTTTAATTTTTGCCAAAAGTGAGCATTAAGCAATATGGAAACTTGATTAACTTAACATAATTAGGAAAGAGTGCTGCATGAGGTTACCAGAATTTTTTTTTTATAAAATCCTTCATTTCTGATCCATTTGATGTTGAACCTTTTTTCTCTCTTTGATGTTGAAATAAGGAGATTAAAATCAACTTGTTAGCTGTGAAACTTCTAGATATAAGAAAGAGTCATTATGTGTAAAGCCTTCTGCAACAAAAAGTTTCTGGTTTGCCTTTTAAAAAGTGATTATTGTTACTTTTGTTATTATTAAGAATAATTTCGCTTGCAGATCTAGTTAGTGACCAGATTTCTGGCCTCCTCTGGCCTATTGCACACCAGCCAGCAATTATCACAGTGAAGGGCTGAATCATAAATTTGAAATGTGGTCAAATACACTGTTATTTATCACTACTTAGATGACTGCATTAAATCACTGACTCTGAAACAGTAAACTTGGTGGTGTATTCCCAACAAATGCATAGAGATCCATATACCACCTCAGCTATTTCCTCAGGGCTGAAGAAACCCTCCCTGCAAGGTCTGCTTTATTCTACTCTTGTTTCTAGGTGGGTCCTGTGCATTAGTGGAAAGTAGGTGTGGTTTAAAGTCACGAAGACGCAAGTTCGAATCCTGCTCCCACCTGACTCTCAGAACTTAGACAAGATTTGAACTTTCCTAAGAGCCTTTTTGTATCTCTTCAACCTGGGTAACGATGTTGCAGTCAGTTTGTAATGAGGTTCAAAATGAGATGACTCTTGGAAAGCAATGAGCAAGGTGCCTGGCACTGGGTTGGGGCCCGTTATTGGTCAGTCCTTTGCAAATACTGCAGAGATGGAAATGATTACTCGGGTTGCCTGACCTTTTGGGGGAGTCAGCTCCATAATTGGCAGGCTGTAGGCTGGATGTGGCTAAAAGAAGTGTTTGGCTCAATGAGCACTGTGTTTAAAAATGTTTGGAATTTGTTGCCAACATTTAAAAATCAAGAGAGTTTTTACAGAGATGTCTGGGTTCCCGGCTTTATTTGAAAATTGAGACTGTCTGGCAGCACTGTGCCTCCCCCACTCGGCCCTGCACAGCCAACACCCAGCAGGAGCTGAGAGGCAGTGGCTTCGCTCAGAGAATGTGTGCGCTGACCTCCCTTCTCTCCTTGTTTCTGCCTGTTCTGAGGCCACCTCAGTGTTAGCAGCACCCAGTCTAGACATTAGGCTGATTGGATTTACTGAGCCAATGTGTATATTTTCTCTGTATGGTGTTAAGATGTTTGGCCCATTTCACTGTGGGCCTTCAGATGTGTTTGGCTCTAGCAAGGAAAGGTAATCCCTTGCACACCCCTGACTGAAGAAGAAGGGTACCTCCTTCCAGAGGGGCTATCTGTTTGACCGACAGTGCAGCTTTGTCTTCGACTAATAAAAAGTAGCATTTGGCGAGGGTGTTGAAACACTGGACCGGGCAAGAGGGTCCAGCCTCTACAGTCACCCACTGAGTAGGGTAATAGATACATACCCAAGTCATCCTCAGCATAACAAAGGCAAACATGGTTATGGCAGAGATTATGAGTGGGGGAAATTGTAGCAGTACCATGAAGTGAATAGGGCCTAAAGCTTACATTGGAGAAATCAGGAGAAAATATAGGATTTAGTTGGCCCAAAACAAAAAGGATAATTCATTACCAGATGTATTTTGGGACAGAATCAGCACTCTTGATCGAGTTAGGATAATAAAAATTATAGTCCAGTAATAAAGTTTTGCATTGCTCTGATTTGTTTCTCTTCAAAGCGATTATATCCCTTATCTGGTCTTCATCACAACTCACTACATTTTTCACAATCCAGTGACAGAAGAGTTGTCAGTTGATTCACTGGCGCAGTCAATGAATTCATGACATTTCTTCCTTAAAATCCCACAGTTTTGATTGAGTGCATTTTGAGGTACATAAGAAATGAATATAAATCAAAGATATCCATGATTTTCTCCCCAAGAAATAAATTTAAGACTTTTGTCTTGAATTCACTTTAGAAAAATGACATTTAATCTATATTTTTCTCATTGCCATTTAAGGGGCTGCATTCTGCTTTAAAAGCTACAATTTTGTAGGCCATTTGGTTCTTATAATAGACCCAGATTTGGCATAACCTGGTATACCAGGACTTTTTAACAAGATCACTTTGATGATTATTTTGATTTTTTTTTTTAGAAATTTTCAAGGAACCGAGAATTACCTTGGTTTTCCTAAAAAATATGACTGTGTTGGTGTTGATCTTGAGGTTATTGATTCTTAATAACCAGTTCTCAATTATAGCATCCATTTCTTTAAAGGATTTTGTAGTGAACTAATATATAATCGTGTTTTTGTCATTTGGTAGAGGTCTTATGTAAGCACTTAATTTTTATTGTGTGAGTATTAAGTCGTAAAAAGTGTCTACACGGTGCCCAGTAAAAGAACCAGACCTCTCTAAACATCTTTGTGGTCATTCTTCCAGCATTCCAAGTGCACTTCAGCTGATAGAGGGAGTATGGTTGAGCAGAACCACTGCAGTGAGGCCAAAAGTTGACCCCCAGCCTGTAAAGAGATTTTGTGTCCTGTGGCTTTGCATTAGGCTTTTATGGTGGTTATCAGATGTTTAAGGAATTACGGTTCAGCGAATGGATAAGAAGTAAAATCATACTGCTGCTGCTGCTGTTGACAGCTCACACTACAGAACTTACATGTGCCAGGCCTTGGGGTAAGGGCTTGCCCTGCATGAGTACCTTTCGTTTTCACGACAATCCTATGAGGAGGGTATTTTTACTCTCCTCTGTTTACACACGAGGAACCTGGGGCGGATGAAATGACTTGCTCAATTCAGTGTATCCAGTGATGGAGCAGAATTTAGACAATTCAGCCTAGCTGATGTTCTGCATTCCTATCTCCTTTTAAGAGCAGCTAGAGAAAAACAGCCCAGAGAGAAGCATTTATTTTTCACCTGTTGATGAATTCACTCTGGCCTGAATGGTTCTTGAGGTGGCGTGGCAATGCTGATCTTGTGCTGTCAGGAAATGAATGGAAAGGTTCTCATGGAGTGCACTGAACAGTACCAGTTGGATGAAGCTCTTCGTAAAGTGTATCACTGTATATACTTTCCTGTTGTCTAAAAGAGCAGATAGTGAGTATAATGCAAATCTGTTCCAGTGGCTGTTACTCCCAGGCAGGACAGTGAGGATGCTGTTCTTTTTGTAGGAGTCACTGCACCAGGTACTTTGCGTTTACTCTTTAAAGCCCCAAATTGTACTGTGGCGTTCATACATCTGCACCTGTAAGTTTTGGGTTTTTTTCTGATCTTCTCCCTACTGTTGGATTCTGAGTGCAAATCTTCCCACCCAGAGTGACATGATCACCAGAAAGCAGCCCAGATTCTCAAAGCAAAGTCAGGACCAGGCCCCACTTATTTCATTTCTTTCATTTTTCTTAAGCACATGGTGGCTTACCATGCTTATAAGATGAAATCTAAACTCCTTAGTATGATATTTATTTTACTTATTTATTTATTGGTTGAACCGTGTGACTTGTGGGGTCTTAGTTCCCCGACCAGGGATTGAATCCACACCCTTGGCAATGACAGTGCAGAGCCTTAACCACTGGCATGCCAGGGAATTCGCATTCCATTTATTTTTTCTTTTTCACTTTTCTCCCTTCTCCCTCTTCTTTTTCTCTTTTTTCTCTTCCTTCCTCTTTCCCTCCCTATCTCTCTTTTTTTCTTTCCTTATTTCTTTCATTAATGAGTAAGACCACCAAGATGATGTACTTAGACCCAGGCATTAAAAAAAAGAGAATTTGTATCTTCCCAGCTGATGCCTTGCCATCTGCTTGAGGACAGGCTGTGTCGTGTGGTTTCTGTATCTTCCTTTCTCACCCACTTCGCAGCCCTAAAGTGCCCTTACTTCATTAATAAGGTACTTGGCCGATGACAGAGTCAGCATTCACTGGCTTCAGTTGGAAATGGAAACTGGATGAGGTGAGGGATGGCAGAGGCAGCAGTGCAGAGGAGAGGGGTTATGAGATAACAGGGAGGAGAGGGAACCAATTGGAAACCACGGGCCACCTGCCAGCTTCCCCATCTAGGGGCGGGTCTGTGCCCTGGCCTCAGTTCTGATTTGTCTGAATGTCTTGGAGGAGCGCTTTGATCTGCAAGATGAGGGAGGGCCAGAAGTGGCCATCAGACCCCTTCTAGGGTCTGTGCCTTACAGGTCCTGAACAATAAGAGCTCCCAGCAGCCTTAGGTCACATGTGTAAGGCTTATACATCCTCATTTAGGAGGATAATGAACGCAGCGCAGCTTAGATAGAAAGTCACCACGTGCAGTTCATTCCAGCAGAGGTGTGCTTAATTTGTATTTGCACTCATGACCAAAGTTCCAAATCCTCAACCCTCATTCTAACCATGGAGATATTTTTTTTTAAAAAAGCTCTTACATATTGTAGTGTGTATTATTCTTGCCAGAGCTCTTTTAGTAAACAAAGGTTGGTCAGAAACATAGGTTTCTCTCCCTGTGAGTTAACTATTTCTTCCTTACAAGGTTTTAAAGCAGTTCCTATCAGCTTTTTGTTCCAGAAATGTTCTTGAGATTAAACATTTCCATTTTTCCCTGGTGATCATGTGTCTTCCTCTCTTTTCCTAAAGGCATTGATGCACAGACCTCAATGTCAGGTGTGTGCAAGACACAGTCCCAGTGTCATGCAAAATCTTCATTCTGTTTCTCACACTATTTCACCAGCTTGTGAAAATGGCTTCATTTTGTTACTTTTGTTTGTTTTGATCCTCATTACATGGCCCTCTTATGCTGTGAATAAAATTAAGAGTGCAGTCAGAAATAGAGTGAGGAATCCAATTGAATTTTTAAACCAGCAGAATTTGGAATCAGACACATTAGTCCATCCTTATTTATAAAAGATGGTGAGCATTTATTTATTCCTGAGTCTCTCCCCCTCCTTGGGTTGAAATGGGGCCATTGTTATCTTGCCTAACTTGAGCCAAGCTCTGCTGCGTCTTGCATTTATCTAATCCTTATTGATAATTGCTTGCTGCTCACCCTGTTGGCCATTATTCCCATTGAAAGGTTATTCTCTACTACACAAGTCTTCAGACTCCCTAACAAGCTCTCCTGACCCTCAGAAGGGGGGTCATTTAGTTTAACCTTCTCAGCACACTGGATAAAAGCAAGACAGGGTGTTTGAAGAATTAACCAGCAGGTTTTTAAAACAGCTGCTAAAGAATACTCTCTTCTTTGGCACGTCTCGTCCACGAGGGATCCAAGGCGAGCAACCACAGCAGTGATGAGCGATCCTGCCTGTGGCTTCTTTAGTCTGTGGTGGGTGGCCCTTGACCCCAGAGCCCACTGCCCTTTGACCTTGACCTTCCTAGTTGAATGTCAGCATGAGTGATTTGTCCAGGTCAGTTGAGTGCAGACATGAGCCTGCGAGTTTTGGACGCTAAAGGAGCCTTACCTCTCTGCTCATCGTGGGAGAAGAGTTCTCTGTGTTTTTTGCCCAACCCGTGTAAACAAGTGTTTATTTCCATCATTTGGTTTTTAGGTCAAGTGGTCTCTTGGGGTGGTTTGGAACATGATATGAGCCGTGATTATTTAGGATTCCCCTTGTCCTTCTTGTACTGGTGTTGAGTCCCCATTAACTAGAGTTCTGAGCCAAAAAAAAAAAAATTGTTGGGAGTGGGCAGAATCTTTAGATAGCTTAAAGAAAGATAGCCACTTTCCCTGAAGCAACTTTATTCATGAGTCTAAGAGTTTGAAGGATATCTCAGAAGGTATGAATTTTTTTTTAATGCCCTAGATTTGGGATTTTTTATTCTTCATATTCTATCTTAAGAGAGTTTATAAATATTTAAGAAGAGTTTAGAAATTTTTTTACAATGCTTTTATTTTTATTTTTTTTAATTGAAAGATAATTGCTTTACAGAATTTTGTCATTTTCTGTCGAACCTCAACATGAATCAGCCATAGGTATACATATATCCACTCCCTTTTGAACCTCTATCCCATCTCCCTCCCCATCCCACCCCTCTAGGTTGATTCAGAGCCCCTGTTTGAGTTTCCTAAGCCATACAGTAAATTCCTGTTGGCTATCATTTTACATATGGTAATGTAAGTTTCCATGTTACTCTTTCCATACATCTCACCCTCTCCTCCCCTCGCCCCAGATCCATAAGTCTATTCTCTATGTCTGTTTCTCCACTGCTGCCCTGCAAATAAGTTCTTCAGTACCATTCTTCTAGATTCAGTATATATGTGTTAGAATACGGTATTTATCTTTCTCTTTCTGACTCACTTCACTCTGTATAATAGGTTCTGGGTTCATCCACCTCATCAGAACTGACTCAAATGTGTTCCTTTTTATGGCTGAATAATATTCCATTGTGAATATATGTACCACAACTTCTTTATCCATTCATCTGTCAGTGGACATCTAGGTTGCTTCCATGTTCTAGCTATTGTAAATGGTACTGCAATGAACAGTGGGACACACGTGTCTTTTTCGATTTTGATTTCCTCAGGGTATATGTCTAGGAGTGAGATTGCTGGGTCATATGGTGGTTTTATTCCTAGTTTTTTAAGGAATCTCCATACTGTCCTCCATAGTGGCTATATCAATTTGCATTCCCACCAGCAGTGCAAGAGTGTTCCCTTTTCTCCACACCCTCTCCAGCACTTTATGATGAGGGCCATTCTGACTGGTGTGAGGTGATAGGTCATTGTAGTTTTGATTTGCGTTTCTCTAATAACAAATGATGTTGAGCATCTTTTTGTGTGTTTGTTAGCTATCTGTATGTCTTTTTTGGAGAAATGTCTGTTTAGGTCTTTTTCCCACTTTTTGATTGGATTGTTTGTTTTTCTGGCATTGAGTTGTATGAGCTGCTTGTATATTTTGGAAATTAATCCTTTGTCAGTTGTTTCATTTGCTCTTATTTTCTCCCATTCTGAGGGTTGTCTTTTCACCTTGTTTATAGTTTCCTTTGCTGTGCAAAAGCTTTTAAGTTTAATTAGGTCCCACTTGTTTACTTTTGTTTTTATTTCTGTTACTCTAGGAGGTGGGTCACAGAGGATCTTGCTTTGATTTATGTGATCAGGTGTTCTCCCTATGTTTACCTCTAAGAGTTTCATAGTTTCTGGTCTTACATTTAAGTCTTCAATCCATTTTTAGTTTATCTTTGTGTATAGTGTTCAGAGGTGTTCTAATTTCATTCTTTTACATGTAGCTGTCCAGTTTTCCCAGCACCACTAATTGAAGAGGCTGTTTTTGCCCCATTGTATATTCTTGCCTCCTTTGTCAAAAATAAGGTACCCATAGGTGTATGGGTTTATTTCTGTGCATTCTATCTTGTTCCATTGGTCTATATTTCAGTTTTTGTGCCAGTACCATACCGTCTTGATGACTGTAGCTTTGTAGTATGATCTGAAGTCAGGGAGGTTGATTCCTCCAGCTCCATTCTTCTTTCTCAAGACTGCTTTGGCTATTTGGGTTCTTCTGTGTTTCCATAGGAATTGTGAATCTTTTTGTTCTAGTTCTGTGAAAAATGCCATTGGTAATTTGATAGGGATTGCACTGAACCTGTAGATTGTGTTTGGTAGTATAGTCATTTTCACAATATTCTTTCTACCCAGGAACATGGACTCTCTCTCCATCTGTTTATGTTGTCTTTGATTCCTTTCATTAGTGTCTTATGGTT
This sequence comes from Bos mutus, assembly GCF_027580195.1. Lineage (NCBI taxonomy): Eukaryota > Metazoa > Chordata > Mammalia > Artiodactyla > Bovidae > Bos > Bos mutus. The sequence continues at coordinate 28,487,503 of NC_091638.1, forward strand.
TTCTCTGTACAGTTCTTTTGTCTCCTTAGGTAAGTTTATTCCTAGATATTTAATTTTTTTTTTGTTGTAGTGGTGAATGGGATTGATTCCTTAATTTCTCTTTTTGATTTTTCATTGTTAGTATATAGAGATGCAAGTGATTTCTGTATATTGATTTTGTATCCTACAACGTTGCTAAATTCATTAACTCTAGTAATTTTCTGATACTATCTTTAGAGTTTTCTATGTATAGTATCATGTCATCTGCAAATGGTGCTTTACTTCTTCTTTTCTGATCTGGATTCCTTTTATTTCTTTTACTTCTCTGATTGCTGTAGCTAGGACTTCAAAAATTATGTTGAATAATAATGGTGAAAGTAAACACCCTTCTCTTGTTCCTGATCTTAGGGGGAATGCTTTCAGTTTTTCACCAATGGAAATAATGTTTGCTGTAGGCTTATCATATATGGCCTTTACTGTATTCAGGTAGGTCCCTTCTATGCCCAATTTTTGCAGAGTTTTAATCATAAATGGGTGCTGAATTTTGTCAAAGGCTTTTTCCAAGTCTATTGAGATGATTACATGGTTTTTATTTTTCGGTTTGTTAATATGTTGTATCACATTGATTGACTTGCTATTATTGAAGAATCCTTGCATCCCTGGAATAAACCCAACTTGATCATAGTGTGTGAGTCTTTTGATGTATTGCTGAATTTTGTTTGCTAAAATTTTGTTGAGGATGTTTGCATCTATGTTCATCAGTGATATTGGCCTGTAGTTTTCTTTTTTTGTGTTGTCTTTGTCTGCTTTTGGTATCAGGATGATTGTGGCCTCAGAATGAGTTTGGAAGTATTCCTTCCTCTGCAATTTTTTGGAAGAGTTTTAGAAGGATAAGCATTAGTTCTTCTCTAAATGTTTGATAGAATTCTCCCATGAAACCATCTGGTCCTGGGATTTTGTTTCTTGGGAGATTTTTGATCACAGCTTCAATTTTTGATCACAGCTTCAATTTCAGTGTAATTGGGTTATTCATAACTTCTATTTCTTCCTGGTTCAGTCTTCGAAGATGACCCTTTTCTAAGAATCTTTCCATTTCTTCCAGGTTATCCATTTTATTGCCATATAGTTGTTCATAATAGTTTCTTACAGTCCTTTGTGTTTCTGCAGTGTCTCTTGTAACCTCTTCTTTTTCATTTCTGATTTTGTTGATTTGATTCTTCTCTCTTTTTTCTTCGATGAGTCTGGCTAAAGATTTGTCAATTTTGTTTATCTTCTCAAAGAACCAGCTTTTAGTTTTATTAATCTTTATTATTATTTCTTTCATTTCTTGTTCATTTATTTCGGCTTGGATCCTTATGATTTCTTTCCTTCTACTAATTTTGGGGTTTTTTTTATTCTTCTTTTTCCAGTTGTTTTAGATGTAAAGTTAGGTTGTCTATTCGATGTTTTTCTTGTTTCTTGAGGTAGAATTGTATTGCTACAAACTTTCTTCTTAGAACTGCTTTTGCTTCATCCCATAGGTTTTGAATTGTGTTTTCATTGTCATTTGTTGCTGGAAATTTCTTGATTTCCCTTTGATTTCTTCAGTAACCTGTTGGTTATTTAGAAACAAGTTGTTCAATCTCCATGTGTTTGTGTTTCTTACAGTTTTTTTCTTGTAATTGATACCTAGTCTCACAGTGTTGTGGTTGGAGAAGATGCTTGGTACAATTTCAGTTTTCTTAAATTTACTGAGGTTTGATTTGTGACCCAAGATGAGGTCTATCCTGGAGAATGTTCCATGTGCACTTGAGAAGAAGGTATATTCTTCTGCATTTGGATGGAATGTCCTGAAGATATCACTGAGATCCATCTCATCTAATGTATCATTTAAGACGTGTGTTTCCCTAAGAATTTTCTGTTTTGATGATCTGTCCATTGGTGTGAGTAGGGTGTTAAAGTCTCCTACTATGATTGTGTTACTGTCAGTTTTTCCTTTTATGTCTGTTAGTGTTTGTCTTATGTATGGAGGTGCTCCTATGTTGGGTGCATAGATATTTACAATTGTTATGTCTTCCTCTTGGATTGATGCCTTGATCATTATGTAGTGTCCTTCCTTATCTCTTGTAATCTTCTTTATTCTAAGGTCTATTTTTTCTGAGATGAGGATTGCTACTCTAGCTTTCTTTTGCTTCCCATTTGCATGGAATATATTTTTCCATCCTCTCACTTTCAATACGTGGCTTTAGGTCTGAAGCGGGTTTCTTGTAGGCAGCATATATATGGGTCTTGTTTTTGTATACATTCAGCCAGTCTGTGGAGCATTTAATCCATTTTGTTTGAGCATTTAATCCATTTATATATAGTTATTATTGATATATATGTTTCTATTGCCATTTTCTTAATTGTTTGAGCTTGATTTTGTAGATCATTTTTCTTTTTTTGGACTTCTTGACTGTATAAGTCCCTTTAACATTTGTTGTAAAGCTGGTTTGGTGGTACTGAATTCTCTTAACTTTTGCTTGTCTGAAAAGCTTTTTATTTCTCCATCAATTTTGAATGAGATCCTTTCTGGGTACAGTAATCTTGGTTGTAGGTTTTCCCCTTTCAGTACTTTAAATATATCCTGCCATTCCCTTCTGGCCTGCAGAGCTTCTGCGGAAAGATCAGCTGTTACATGTATGGCATTTCCCTTGTATGTTACTTGTTGCTTTTCCCTGCTGCTTTTAATTTTCTTTCTTTGTGTAGTCTTTGTTAGTTTGATTAATATGTGTCTTGGCAAGTTTCTCCTTGGGTTTACCCTGTATGGGACTCTTTATGCCTCTTGGGCTTGATTGACTATTTCCTTTACCATTTTGGGGAAATTTTCAACTATAATCTCTTCAAAACTTTTCTCATACCCTTTCGTTTTCTCTTCTTCTTCTGGGACCCCTATAATTCCAGTGTTGGTGCGTTTGATATTGTCTCAGAGGTCTCTGAGACTATCCTCAGTTTTTTTCATTCTTTTTACTTTATTTTGCTCTTCAGAATTTACCTCCACCATTTTGTCTTCCAGCTTACTGATTGATTCTTCTGCCTCAGATATTCTGCTATTGATTCCTCTAGAATATTTTTAATTTCAGTAATTGTGTTGTTTGTGTATTTATTCTTTAATTCTTCTAGGTCTTTGTTAATTGATCCTTGCATTTTCTCCATTTTGTTTTCAAGTTTTTTGATCATCTTTACTATCATTATTCTGAATTCTTTTTCAGGTAGTTTGCCTATTTCCTCTTCATTTATTTGGATTCTGTGTTTCTAGCTTGTTCCTTCATTTGTGTACTATTTCTCTGCCTTTTCATTATTTTTTTTTAACTTATTGTGTTTGAGGTCTCCTTTTCTCAGGCTTCAAGGTTGAACTCTTTGTTCCGTTTGGTTTCTGCCCCCTTAAGGTTGGTCCAGTGGTTTGTGTAAGCTTCTTTTAGGGTGAGATTTGTGCTGAGTTTTTGTTTGTTTGTTTGCTTTTCCTCTGATGAGTAAGGCTGAGTGAGGTGGTAATCCTGTCTGCTGATGATTGGATTTGTATTTTTGTTTTGTTGCACAAGGTGCTACTGGTGTTTGGGTGATGCCAGGTCTTGTATTCAAGTGGTTTACTTTGTGAGTTCTCACTGTTTGATACTCACTAGGGTCCATGGCAGAGAAGGCAATGGCAACCCACTCCAGTACTCTTGCCTGGAAAATCCCATGGACAGAGGAGCCTGGTAGGCTGCGGTCCATGAGGTCGATAAGAGTCAGACATGACTGAGCGACTTCACTTTCACTTTTCACTTTCATGCACTGGAGAAGGAAATGGCAACCCACTCCAGTGTTCTTGCCTGGAGAATCCCAGGGATGGAGGAGCCTGGTGGGCTGCCATCTGTGGGGTCTCACAGAGTCGGACACGACTGCAGTGACTTAGCAGCAGGGTTAATTCTCTAGTAGAGTCTTGGAGTCAGTGCTCCCACTTCAAAGGCTCAGGGCTTGATCTCTGGTCAGGAACGAAGATTCCACAAGTGGCTTGTTATGGCATTAAGTGAGATTACACAAATATCAAAAAATGAGAAACCAAAGATGCTGTTGCTGCTAGGTCACTTCAGTTGTGTCCGACTCTGTGCGACCCCATAGACGGCAGCCCACCAGGCTCCCCCATCCCTGGGATTCTCCAGGCAAGAACACTGGAGTGGGTTGCCATTTCCTTCTCCAATGCATGAAAGTGAAAAGTGAAAGTGAAGTCACTTAGTCGTGTCCGACTCTTAGCAACCCCATGGACTGCAGCCCACCAGGCTCCTCCATCCATGGGATTCTCTGGGCAAGAGTACTGGAGTGGGGTGCCATTGCCTTCTCTGAACCAAAGATGAACCCTAGACAAATGGCAGTTACAAAATCAGGAAAATAATAATTAAAATAATGAAATATACATATACACCCATGAGCAAAGTAAACAGTCCAACAAAGACAAAGTACAGTAGATTGACCCAACAAACAAAGGAAATCAAAAATTATATTTACCAGTTAAGGACAAAACTAAAGCACAAACTGGAAAACAAAACTAAAGCAAGGTGCCAAGTGGGGAATAAAGCAATGAAAACAAAGCTAACAAATATGTTGAGAGGAAAGGAAAGAAAGAATAGATATGCAAAGTTAAATAGAGGTAGATGAAGATGATTTATATACATTAAAGATTAACTGCAAGGGGAAAAGAACAGTAGGAAAGTCAAAGGAATAAATGTAGAAGAAATATAATAGGTTTGCTGCTGCTGCTGCTAAGTCACTTCAGTCATGTCCAACTCTGTGCGACACCATAGATGGCAGCCCACCAGGCTCCCCAGTCCCTGGGATTCTCCAGGCAAGAACACTGGAGTGTGTTTGCCATTTCCTTCTCCAATGCATGAAAGTGAAAAGTGGAAGTGAAGTCGCTCAGTCGTGTCTGACTCTTAGCGACCCCATGGACTGCAGCCCACCAGGCTCCTCCGCCCATGGGATTTTCCAGGCAAGAGTACTGGAGTGGGATGCCATTGCCTTCTCCAATAATAGGTTTAAAAATTAAAAATTAAAATTATAGAAAAGAAAGAAGAAAAAAAAAAAAAAAAAACTCCACAGCACTGTAAAAGCCTAACATAGAGGCAGAGGTTTTATAACCACAATAAAAAGTGTGGCTGAATATACGCATATACACACATAATCCAAATCAAAACAGTCCAACAAAAATAAAGTGCAATAGATTGACCCGGCAAACAAAGGACACCAGAAATGTTATCTACCAGAGCAAAGCCAACTAAAGCACAAACCGGAAAAAAAAACCTAAACAAGGTGCCAGTTGGGGAATAAAGCAGTGAAAATAAAACCAACAAACATGTTGAGAGGAAAAGAAAGAATTGATATGCAAAGTTAAATAGAGGTAGATAAAGATGTATATACATTAAAGATTAGCTACAAGGGGAAAAGAACAGTAGGAAAAGCAAACAAAGGAGTAAATGTAGAAAAAACAGTAATAGGTTTAAAAAAATGAAAAGAAAAAAGAAAAGAAATAAAAGGAAAACTCCACAGAATTGCAAAAGCCCAACATAGAGGCAGAGGTTTATAACAAGCATAAAAAATGTGACTGAGGGAAAAAAAAGCTCAAAAGCTTAATTAGATTTCATAGTGCCAATAAAATCGACAACTACAACAGAGGGGGGGAAAAGGAAAAAAAATCCAACGGAATCTACAGTACAAGTCAAAACATAAGAATAATGAATGTTTTTCTTGAGTCGCTGCTATCAGAGTCCTTTGCATCGCTGGGAGTCACAGTCCACCTTACCTCCCTAGGATGCCCTCCAAAGCTGTGCTGATCTCTGGACCTGCTGTGGGGGCAGCTCAGATTCTAATCTGGTCCTACTCCTGTGTGTTTTTGCTTCCAGTGTCCACAGGTATCAGAAGTAGTACATTTTCTTTTGTGGATGCTCTCAACCTTTTATATATTCCATAGGCACAGAGTCTGCCTAGTGGGTCATGTGGATTTAATCTGCAGCTTGTACCTCTGGTGGGAAGGTTTTGCGTCTTCTTTCTTAGCCACACTGCCCCTGGGTTTCAATCGTGATTTTATTTCCACCTCTGCATGTGGGTCATCCACTGGGGTTTGCTCCTGAGGCTGCCCTGGAGGACTTGGGTTTGCCCCTGTGAGGGCCAGGTGTGGAGGTTGTGCAGCTGCTTGGGTTGCAGGGGTTCTGGCAGGACCAGGTACTCAGGGGAGTTGGCGGTTAGGGCACCAGGAAATACAGTGCTCCAGAAGGGTATGACAACCAGTATTGGCCAATACGCTCCAGTATTCTTGCCTGGAGAGCCCCCCTACCTGACACAGAAGCCTGGCAGGCCACAGTCTGCAGGGTCACAGAGTCAGACACTACTGAAGCGACCCTAGATGCAAGACTTTTTTTGCCTGCGGCAGCTCTGCCCCAGTGAGAGTTGAGCGTGAAGGTGGCGCAGCTACGTGGCTTGCTGGGACCCTGGCGGTGCCAAGTGTGCAGGGACATGGACTGCCTCCGCTGCAGGAGTTATGGCCCTATCAGAGTCTTTTTTTTTGAGCCTCTTGTAGCTGGCGATCAGAAGGCCTCTTTGGCCAGTCTTTCTCTGTAGCTCTGCCTGTTCAGGCACTTCAGGGGCTCCCTTGCCCGGGGTCCTTCTTTGTTGTTCAGCGCATCAGGCACATGGAGGGGCCCCCCTGGCTGGGGTCCTACTCTGTAGATGGTGGGTCAAGTACTTAAAGAGGCACCCTGGGTGGGGTCCTTCTCTGTAGTTCAGTGTATCAGGCATTTGATGGGCCAGCCTCTCTCTTGTTCAGCTGCGGATGCTGGCATGTGGGGAGACAGAGGCTATGGTGATGGCTCCACCCTCTATGTGTGACTCAGCAGCATCACCTTGCTTCCATGGCTGCCCAGCCTCCCTCCACAGGCATCTCCCACCACAGTCTCCTCTCTCACATCCCCTTGATCTGTCTCTCCACAGTCAACAGCAGCCCTTGCCCTGGTATTGCTCCACAATCCCCATATTCCAGCTCCCAGCCGCTATACCCTCCAGGGGCCCTGTCCAGGGCATGTATGGCTGTGGCAAGGACTGTCTGTTCTCATTCCATTTGGACTGTCACAGATCAGCTGTTTCACTCTCAGCCTTTAATGTTTCTCCTCTGACTCAGAGAGTTGCCCCGATGTGGGGATCGGACCCTGCTTCAGTTCCCCACCGCCCCCCCGGGCTGAGGGCAGGTCCGGTCCTACTAACACTCCTGTTTTTCCCCCCTAGTTCCTTTGTCCTATCGAGTTTTGCGTGGGTCTATATGTTCTTTTTCTCTCTCAGCTGGTGCTCTGCATGCACTTCTGTGTCTGAAGGTGTATTCCTGATGTATCTGTGGAGAGAGATGTACTCCACGACCACCTCTCTTCTGCCATTTTGTTCTTGCCTAGAAACTTTTAAGGCGTAACATCATACAGTATCTGTTGCAAACCCAAAGACCTCAGCATTCTAGCTGCCCTGTACTTTGAAAGCAAAATCGCTATTTCTAGTGATTTCTCACCATTGAACTAATGAGATCCAGGATAAAGTATAACTTAAGACCTTAAAGAATCATTTAGTGGCTCACATCCTCTCAGAAGCAGGAGCTGCCTTTTTCGAGCACCTGACTAATACCAGACCCCATGCAGGGCTTCATATATTTCTCCTATGTCTTTCTTATCCTCATTTCACAGAAGGTAAAAACTGAGGCTCAAAGGGTTTATAGGATCTGACAGAACGTCCATGTCACACTATGTTTGTAATCAGATAAACATTGTTTTATGAATGCAGATAGATTCCTACTGGATTTTATTGTGTGTACTTTGTTTTTTGACAAACATAACAGGTTGATGGTGACACCCTTTCATGAGAAACTGGTAGAAATAATGTCCTCAGTTTATGCTGGCGGGGCTGGGGCTCAAGGAATGGAAGTTTCCAGAGTGCTGTGAGGCTTTGAGGAAGGTATTACTAATCTCTCTTCTCTCTTACATGTGAAGTTGGTGTAGACATACTTCATGAGTTGTTGTGAGAATATGTAGATATAATTGTATTAAAGTGCACCAGTTTAGTAGGTATTTATCCTGCATCTTTTAGTATGAGAGCTGTAGTTGGCACTGGGTATACAGTGGCAAATAATAACAGTGCTCATGTATGAAGTACTTTACTTGCATCATCACATTTGATTTTAACCTTAGGAAACGTGAGATAGATACTCCACATACCCTACCTCCACATAGGAGGGAGAAATGATTGCCCAAGGGTTAAGTACCGTGCTGAGATCACACAGCTACTGCATTGGTGCAGTTGGGATTAGAACCCAACTGGCCAGGTCTAAAACCGGCATTTTAACCATGACATCATAATGTCTGTGATCTACTGACATGAGGGTCTCTGCCCTCAGGGAACTCAGAGTCCAGTAGAGAAAGGATGAAAGTAAAGAAACATAAGGACAACATACTGTGCTAAATGCTATGAAGGAGATAAACAGGATGGTCTGAGTGAGAGGGGCAAATCTGAGAGGGCCTCTTGGAGGGAGTGAGGTTTAATTGAGATCTAGAAATGGATAGCAGTTAGCCAAGTGACAAGTGGGGGACAGAGGACTTCAGCAAGGGGGGCGGTGTATATATCTAAAAGTGGGAAAGTCTAAAGATGGGAACAGTCTGGATACCAGCTACTCATATAGAGTAACTGCTCAAAATGAGCAATGAAAGTTATCGGTCAGGACTACTTTGAGCTTAAAATCTCTTCAGAATCAGTTGAAAAGAGTTTCTGCAGCTGCCTCTGTGGCTTTAGTGTTTTCTCTATTTTATTACGTATGTTCAATTTTACAAACATGAAAGGGATTCAGCCTTTTCATGAATGCCTATAACTGACTGCATTTCACCATCCCCTCCCCTCTCCCAAATGTGGGCAAAACAGAAGGACAGAAAGTTTTGAAGTTCTGCTTCTAAATATTTCCTTAGTGTTTCTTTATGGGGCTTGGTTCCTTAGAACATGACATGTTCATAAAACATGATGTTCCTCTGCCTTTATATACATTCTTTTTCCTAAAAAAAAAAAAAAAAAAAGATTTAACAAAGTTATAACTCTGAGCAAGGAAGCCCTCAAAAGAGCATCATAATTGTAAATGCTGAAATATATGCTATGCATAAAATTAATGGATGCTAATTTATTTGTTCTGCGTTTAGCAGAGGCAATTCACACAGATCACCAAAACAGTTAATGAAAAACTGTTCTGCTAATGCCTATCCGTACCTTTCAAAAATCTGCCACAGGAAGCAACATTTCTTTATTTAAGAAAAAAAAAATTAAGGAAATCACGTCTTTTGTCCCTCTCAGGTACATTTCATTTCCCAAGACACACTGGCTATTTTCCAAAAATGTAAACTAGGATTATGTTCACTTTGAATTTGCATGCCTGGGTAGCAGTGTCACTCACCTTTGCTATTCCTTTATAAATCGAAATTAATTAAACCAGAGCTTGCCAGTGAAAACATACCCACCCGTCTAAATATAGATTTTGGTTCTGTAGCCCCATCCAGGAAAAAAAAAAAAAATCCCTTTTATTTGAAATTGCTGATCTCACATCAAAGCAGCAAGAGAAGACCGAGTTCTCTTTCATTTTTAATAAAGAGGTTTGCTGATCCTCGGGGGCACACCTGACCACACTGCAGACGGCACTGGCAGCCTGTGATGAGTGGCCCGTGGAGGCCACAGCCTGCTTCCAGAGGCCATGGCTTTTTCAGTAGATGGTGGTGTGTTTAGAGGGGCTAATTTGTTAATCAGAGAAAACTTGAAATTTCTCTGTGATTTCTTGTCAGCTACTGGTGGTAATATGCATTACCACAGTTTTTAAGCTTTTGTTTTAAGACTAATTTTGAATATCTATAGGAAAAAGGAGTTCTGTCTTATAAGGATAAAACATATGTACATACTCATACTGTTACTTAAATTTCCTTTTCTTTAAGTCGCCCAGCCTGCCTGTTTTCTAGTCTCCAAAATGTTTTGATACTTTGCATCCTTGACTAGAAGAAAGGATAGTGGTATCCTGTCTTCTTTTTGCAATATTTAACATTAAAGTAAAAGTGGCCCTTCTAGTCCAAAAGTGTTTTCCACACACTCAGAGTAGAAGTGTCTGGTGAACAGTGAGTTTCCAGTGAAGGGTAGGCATGCCCTCTGGAATTTGCATGTGAGATACAGTTCAGTTCAGTTCAGTCGCTTAGTCGTGTCCAACTCTTTGCGACCCCATGAATTGCAGCACGCCAGGCCTCCCTGTCCACCACCAACTCCCAGAATTCACTCAAACTCACGTCCATCGAATCAGTGATGCCATCCAGCCATCTCATCCTCTGTCGTCCCCTTCTCTTCCTGCCCCCAATCCCTCCCAGCATCAGAGTCTTTTCCAATGAGTCAACTCTTCGCATGAGATGGCCAAAGTACTGGAGTTTCAGCTTTAGCGTCATTCCCTCCAAAGAAATCCCAGGACTGATCTCCTTTAGAATGGACTGGTTGGATCTCCTTGCAGTCCAAGGGACTCTCAAGAGTCTTCTCCAACACCACAGTTCAAAAGCATCAGTTCTTCGGCGCTCAGCTTTCCTCACAGTCCAACTCTCACATCCATACATGACCACTGGAAAAACCATAGTCTTGACTAGACTAACCTTTGTGGGCAAAGTAATGTCTCTGCTTTTGAATATGCTATCTAGGTTGGTCATAACTTTCTTTCCAAGGAGTAAGCGTCTTTTAATTTCACGGCTGCAGTCACCATCTGCAGTGATTTTGGAGCCCCCAAAAATAAAGTCTGACACTATTAACAGTACTGAAACTATCCTGTCCTGGTTTGTAAATCCAATGAATCAACTCACAGGCTCCAAATTCCTTTTACAGAACACATTGGATCCTTTGCCAGGATCTCAGTGACTGTGTTCCCTGCTTGTTCATTTCATGCTGCTTTTCGAAAAGCGTCCCGCTTCCTTTCTGACAGTTGCATCTGCTCACTCCTAAATGAAAGCAGCTTCAAGAAAGCACTGGCCAACATCTGAGCAACAGGAGGGCTGTGTGTCACCCCGCTGTGTAATCCTGAGATTGAAGTTTGTTTTAAGCTCTTGCATCCCACCAGATTTCCTTTTGGACCTTTAACCAACTGTTCTGTTTCTGTGGTCTTATTTTTCACTGATTTTAGGTGTTATAATTCATGTTCTTTCGTAACATTCTTTTGTATGTGTCAGTAAAACATTGTGCTTTTCTGTAGAGAATCACTCATTTCATTTGCTGTTTGATACTGTGTGTGTGTGTGTGTGTGTGTGTGTGTGTGTGTGTGTGTGTGTAGGGGTAGGGAAGATCCCTTGGGGAAGGAAATGGCAACCCATTCCAGCATTCTTGCCTGGGAAATCCCATGGACAGAGGAGCCTGATGGGCTACAGTCCATGGGATCACAAAAGAATCAGACAGGACTTAGTGACTAAACAACAACAACATATGTATGTATGTGTGTATAAACCATTCAATATCACAGTAATCCAAGTCTGTGCCCCAACCAGTAACGCTGAAGAAGCTGAAGTTGAACGGTTCTATGAAGACCTACAAGACCTTTTAGAACTAACACCCAAAAAAGATGTCCTTTTCATTATAGCGGACTGGAATGCAAAAGTAGGAAGTCAAGAAACACCTGGAGTAACAGGCAAATTTGGCCTTGGAATACGGAATGAAGCAGGGCAAAGACTGATAGAGTTTTGCCAAGAAAATGCACTGGTCATAACAAACACCCTCTTCCAACAACACAAGAGAAGACTCTATGCATGGACATCACCAGATGGTCAACACCAAAATCAGATTGATTATATTATTTGCAGCCAAAGATGGAGAAGCTCTATACAGTCAGCAAAAACAAGACTAGGAGCTGACTGTGGCTCAGACCATGAACTCCTTATTGCCAAATTCAGACTTAAATTGAAGAAAGTAGGGAAAACCACTAGACCATTCAGGTATAACCTAAATGAAATCCCTTATGATTATACAGTGGAAGTGAGAAATAGATTTAAGGGCCTAGATTTGATAGATAGAGTGCCTGATGAACTATGGAATGAGGTTCATGACATTGTACAGGAGACAGGGATCAAGACCATTCCCATGGAAAAGAAATGCAAAAAAGCAAAATGGCTGTCTGGGGAGGCCTTACAAATAGCTGTGAAAAGAAGAGAAGTGAAAAGCAAAGGAGAAAAGGAAAGATGTAAACATCTGAATGAAGAGTTCCAAAGAATAGCAAGAAGAGATAAGAAAGCCTTCTTCAGCGATCAGTGCAAAGAGATAGAGGAAAACAACAGAATGGGAAAGACTAGGGATCTCTTGAAGAAAATCAGAGATACCAAAGGAACATTTCATGCAAAGATGAGCTTGATAAAGGACAGAAATGGTATGGACCTAACAGAAGCAGAAGATATTAAGAAGAGGTGGCAAGAATACATGGAAGAACTGTACAAAAAAGATCTTCACGACCCAGATAATCATGATGGTGTGATCACTGACCTAGAGCCAGACATCCTGGAATGTGAAGTCAAGTGGGCCTTTGAAAGCATCACTATGAACAAAGCTAGTGGAGGTGATGGAATTCCAGTTGAGCTATTCCAAATCCTGAAAGATGATGCTGTGAAAGTGCTGCACTCAATATGCCAGCAAATTTGGAAAACTCAGCAGTGGCCACAGGACTGGAAAAGTTCAGTTTTCATTCCAATCCCAAAGAAAGGTAATGACAAAGAATGCTCAAACTGTCGCACAATGGCACTCATCTCACACGCTAGTAAAGTAATGTTCACAATTCTCCAAGCCAGGCTTCAGCAATATGTGAACCGTGAACTTCCTGATGTTCAAGCTGGTTTTAGAAAAGGCAGAGGAACCAGAGACCAAATTGCCAACATCGGCTGGATCATGGAAAAAGCAAGAGAGGTCCAGAAAAACATCTATTTCTGCTTTATTGACTATTGACCGTATGGATCACAATAAACTGTGGAAAATTCTTCAAGAGATGGGAATACCAGACCACCTGATCTGCCTCTTGAGAAATTTGTATGCAGGTCAGGAAGCAACAGTTAGAACTGGACATGGAACAACAGACTGGTTCCAGATAGGAAAAGGAGTTCTTCAAGGCTATATATTGTCACCCTGTTTATTTAACTTATATGCTGAGTACATCATGAGAAATGCTGGACTGGAAGAAACACAAGCTGGAATCAAGATTACCGGGAGAAATATCAATAACCTCAGATATGCAGATGACACCAGCCTTATGGCAGAAAGTGAAGAGGAACTCAAAAGCCTCTTGATGAAAGTGAAAGTGGAGAGTGAAAAAGTTGGCTTAAAGCTCAACATTCAGAAAACGAAGATCATGGCATCCGGTCCCACCACTTCATGGGAAATAGATGGGGAGACAGCAGAACAGTGTCAGACTTTATTTTTCTGGGCTCCAAAATCACTGCAGATGGTGACTGCAGCCATGAAATTAAAAGACGCTTACTCCTTGGAAGGAAAGTTATAACCAACCTAGATAGCATGTTCAAAAGCAGAGACATTACTTTGCCCACAAAAGTCCGTCTAGTCAAGGCTATGGTTTTTCCTGTGGTCATGTATGGATGTGAGAGTTGGACTGTCAAGAAGGCTGAGCGCCAAAGAATTGATGCTTTTGAACTGTGGTGTTGGAGAAGACTCTTGAGAGTCCCTTGGACTGCAAGGAGATCCAACCAGTCCATTCTGAAGGAGATCAGCCCTGGGATTTCTTTGGAGGGAATGATGCTAAAGCTGAAACTCCAGTACTTTGGCCATCTCATGCTAAGAGTTGACTCATTGGAAAAGACTATGATGCTGGGAGGGATTGGGGGCAGGAGGAGAAGGGGATGACAGAAGATGAGATGGCTGGATGGCATCACTGACTCGATGGGCGTGAGTCTCAGTGAACTCCGGGAGTTGGTGATGGACAGGGAGGCCTGGCGTGCCACGGTTCATGGGGTCGCAAAGAGTCGGACACGACTGAGTGACTGATCTGATCTGATATATACATATATATATATATATATAGAGAGAGAGAGAGAGAGAGAGAGAGAGAGAGAGAGAGTGAGAGAGAGTGAGAGAGTAAGAGTGAGTTTGGGTAAACTCCCGGAGTTGGTTATAGACAGGGAGGCCTGGCGTGCTTCAGTCCATGGGGTCACAAAGAGTCAGACACGACTGAATGACTGAACTGATGCCAGTCTTTATGCATGCATATGTACATGTAGCCATACATATACACATGCATACATATATACGTATAGCTTTTGTCATTGTTAACTACTTACATAGTTTTATGGTTATTCCAGTGTTTTACAGTAGCCTATTATGTCATCTCTAAATAATGAGAATTGTTTCTTTCAAAGATCTTTTGCCTTTTATTGCTTTTTTTCTTGTCATATTTCACTGGCTAGAACATCTCACTTTATCATAAGAACCTTAAGTTTTCATGTAGACACATGTCGTTGAGGTTTCTGTGAATTCATAGTTAGCAACTAGGTCCTAGAGTAGTAATTCACATTATTATCATTAAACATAAAAACTGCAGTCTGATGTGAATAATTCATTTCAGAGACAAATATCAAAGAGGACGTTTTCCACAAGTGAAGCATTCCTCCAAAGGCAGTGAGGGAACGTATTACAGTTCCTTTTATCAAAGTCTTACTAAACATTAGATACCAGATTAACAGGTAAAGATACCCTGCATTATTTAATTCTTAGAACAACTGCCTTAGAAGAGGTCTTATCATTGTGCCTGTTTTACTGCCAAGGAAACTGAGGTTTAGAGAGTAAGACCTATTAAACAGTGTTATAGCATCAGGATTAAATGTAGGCCCTTCTGAGTCCAGAGCCTACTACCTTACACTGCTAAGATGTTTTGATGTTCACACCCCATGTTAAAATGTCTTTTATTTTTGTGCCAATGACTGGAAAGTCTCTGAAAAGAACTCTCCTTGTGAGGAAGTTCGTATTCTGATGGATATATGAAGTTTATCTCCTAGTTTAGCACTACTTGACATCAAGGACCAACGGACTTTTTTGATCAAGGGCCAGAGTATAAATATTGTAGGCTTTGGGGGCCATGTCATTGCTGTAGCAACAATATAACTCAACAATACTGAAATAGCCCCAAAACAGCCATTGACAATGCCAAATGGGTATAGTTGTGATTCCAGTACAATTTTATTGATGGACACAGAAATTTCAGTTTCATGTAATTTCATACTTTACACACAAAATGTTTTTTCCTATCATTTAAAACCTTGAAAGCTCCATAAAAATAGCACATGGCCCAGAGTTGGCTCATGGGCTATAGTTTCTCAACCTTGCTTTACACACTTGTCTTAGACCTTCAGATAGACAAAGAGGCATACATTCCACTAGCACTTCTGCAAATCAGTTTTCCCATCACATTTATTTAATAAATATTCTTGAGGGTCAACTGCTGCAGGGCAGCCATGACTTTGGCAATAAGGAATCAGATATGAGTTAAGGTGATCTTTATTTCCAAAGAATTTACAGTCTAGTTGGAAAGAGCAGTAAGGTAGCAGGGTGGAAGTGTTACAAAGTGAACAGTGGCCATGCAGCATGAGAAATACTTTCAGACTTGAGGTGGATTTGCACATGATCGTTGATTCCAGCAAGATCCTGGTGAATCATGGGTTTTCTAGAATCCCAGGCCTTCTTGAACTGCAGTGTATCCTCCTCCATGTCTTGGAAGGGTGCATAGTCTATTTGGAGAGACACTCATGTTTTCAGGCCATGTGATGGAGTTGCTGATTCCCCACTGCTGTGCTGGAGACCCTTCAGAGATCGCAGAGGAGTGAGTGAACCCAGCGTTCTTCTAATCTGATGCCATCTGCCCTTCCACCCCTCCCAGAGGCACATTTTGATACTCTGAAGCTCAGAGAAGCTTCCCTCAGCTGGTCTCAGTTCAATTCAGTTCAGTTACTCAGTCATGTCCGACTCTTTGTGACCCCATGAACCACGGCACACCAAACCTCCCTGTCCATCACCAACTCCTGGAAATCACCCAAAGTCATGTGCATCGAGTCAGTGATGCCATCCAGCCATCTCATCCTCTGTCGTCCCCTTCTCCTCCTGCCCCCAATCCCTCCCAGCATCAGGGTCTTTTCCAATGAGTCAACTCTTTGCATGAGGTGGCCAAAGTATTGGAGTTTCAGCTTCAGCATCAGTCCTTCTAATGAACACCCAGGACTGGTCTCCTTTAGGATGGACTGGTTGGATCTCCTCGCAGTCCAAGGGACTCTCAAGAGTCTTCTCCAACACCACAGTTCAAAAGCATCAGTTCTTCGACGCTCAGCTTTTCTCACAGTCCAACTCTCACATCCATACATGACCACTGGAAAAACCATAGCCTTGACTAGATGGACCTTTGTGGGCAAAGTAATATCTCTGCTTTTGAATATGCTATCTAGGTTGGTCATAACTTTCCTTCCAAGAAGTAAGCGTCTTTTAATTTCATGGCTGCAGTCACCATCTGCAGTGATTTTGGAGCCCCAAGAAATAAAATCTGACACTGTTCTGCTGTCGCCCCATCTATTTCCCATGAAGTGATGGGACCAGATGCCATGATCTTCGTTTTCTGAATGTTGAGCTTTAAGCCAACTTTTTCACTCTCCACTTTCACTTTCATCAAGAGGCTTTTGAATTCCTCTTCACTTTCTGCCATAAGGCTGGTGTCATCTGCATATCTGAGGTTATTGATATTTCTCGCAGCAATCTTGATTCCAGCTTGTGCTTCTTCCAGCCCAGTGTTTCTCATGATGTACTCTGCATAGAAGTTAAATAAGCAGGGTGACAATATACAGCCTTGACGTACTCCTTTTCCTATTTGGAACCAGTCTGTTGTTCCGTGTCCAGTTCTAACTGTTGCTTCCTGACCCTTACAGGTTTCTCAAGAGGCAGGTCAGGTGGTCTGGTATTCCCATCTCTTTCAGAATTTTCCACAGTTTATTGCGATCCACACAGTCACAGGCTTTGGCATAGTCAATAAAGCAGAAATAGATGTTTTTCTGGAACTCTCTTGCTTTTTCCATGATCCAGTGGATGTTGGCAATCAGCTGGTCTAGCTCGTCACAAATGAGAAATGATGGGGAATGGGAGGACTGTGCGTGGGCCCCAGCAGAGAAGTCCAAACATGTGAGGTCTTTCTTGAGGCTGAGGAAAGGGCCAGGGAGCCTGATGGGGTTACAGCCACAATGACCTGTTCAAGAGTCCACCAGAGAAAGACGCTCCTAGGGGACAAACCCCATGGGCAGTGCTGCCCTGTGCTGTCTCCTGCTTTGTCTCCCTGGAATAAAATTACTGACTCTTCCATACCAAGAGTCTTTGGTCATGCGCCTGCTGGCTTTTTCTGGTCTTGCATCCAAGTCAGGCGTCGCACACACCTTCACCTGCCTCTATTCAGCTTAAAGGTGGAGGTTCTCCAGGGCTTGGTCCCCAGCACAGATACTCCAGTGTTTTCACAGTCTCCCCAAGTCATCTTATCTATGCTTACAGTTTCAGTACCATCTGGATGCTAATGGCTTTCAGATCGGTATCGCCAGCTGGAACTGACCCTCTCTTCTGGCTGCTGCTTCCCACTGCCTGCTCAGCAGCTCATGTCTTCCTCACCAAGACCTGCTTGCCTGAGCTGAATTAACCTACAAGTGTATCATAGTCTTTCTTTGTTTCTCCCTTGTCCTTCTTCTAATCTAGACTCAAGCATCTTGTAATCTGATTTGGAGGTTTGGCTATAAAGATGACTTGAATTCCATTAAGATATCTTTTACTTTAGTTCACTCCTAGTGCAGCCTGTAAACAGCCCCAAGGATATATACATGGGACAGAGTGGCTAGATGTAGTTCCTCACCACCTGTCTCCTAGGTAACACCAGTGCCACCAGCACCTTTCCCAGACCACTCTGATTGTGTCTTCCCTCTGTTAAAACGTCTCTGTGGGTTTCCCACTGTTTTAAGGACTGCCAGGTTTGGTATGCAGGTTTTGCACTGCACAATGCTAGGAGGCAACATTCTCATCCTACTCTGCGGGAATTGCATCTCCGTCAGTTGTGCAGTGTACAGCCTGTGCCACTGTACTTGGCAGCTCTGGTTCAGAGGCTCCAGCAATATCTGTCCTTGAACTCCTGTCCCGCCACATCCCATACACCTCTCTCCCTGAAACACAACCCCAGAGTTTCTGATTCAGTATGGCTGGGGTCAGGCCTGAAAATCTGTTTCTTTCATGTTCCTTGGTGATGTGATGCTGCTGATCCAGGGACCACACTTGAAGAACCACTGATAATAGACATAGCTTGACATACTGTGAAACTTGTTTTATTGTAACACTACTCACTTAGGTTCCTAGGACATCCCTGGGCATGGGTTCCCTAATTCAGTTTTGTAAGAACTAGAGGTATCTTCTGGAGAAGGTAATGGCACCCCACTCCAGTACTCTTACCTGGAAAATCCCATGGATGGAGGAGCCTGGTGGGCTGCAGTCCATGGGGTCCCTAGGAGTCAGACACGACTGAGTGACTTCACTTTCACTTCTCGCTTCCATGCATTGGAGAAGGAAATAGCAACCCACTCCAGTGTTCTTGCCTGGAGAATCCCAGGGATGGGGGAGCCTGGTGGGCTACGGTCTATGGGGTCGCACAGAGTCGGACACGACTGAAGCAACTTAGCAGCAGCAGCAGCAGCAGAGGTATCTCCATTTCATAAAATTAAATGAACTGACAACATTTACCTATTTTCATATTAATGTTGAGCTGTACAAGCAGTGCAAGAGCACATTCTTCTCGAGAATTGTGGAAACGTTACAGATCAAGCTAAAGTCCTTGGACAGCCCTTCATCTCTGCCCCAGATGTCTCTTGCCATCCCTTCTTTCTGACCCCTGCTCTCTGCCCAGGGAACCCTCTCAGCAGTTCCAGTGCTCCCTGCCTTCTTGGTGGGTTTGGCCATGGGGAGCCCTGCAGGATGTCTGAGTGAGGAGGGAAAATGGAGCTGGGGACTCGTTTCTTGTCCTCCCGTTGTGAGGTTGTCTCAGGCTGCAGCTGTGGGTGGAGACCCCCTGCCTCTTCCCAGGCACCTTCTGTAGGATGTGCTCTTCTTCGGACCAAGTCACTGCTGTTGGCCCTTGTGGTCCACCCCACGCCCCCGTGCCCGCTTTGCAAGTCAAGCTCATTTGTCTTAGGTACGACTGCCTGTCATCCTTTTCCTGCTGGGAACCTCACTACAGAGGTATGCTTCATTTTTTTTTTTTAATTGTGGTAAAATATGCATAGCATGACATTTTCCATCTTAACTATTTTTAAGTGTGCAATTCAGTGGCATTAAGAACATTTCACATTGTTGTGCAACTTTCACCACTGCCCATCCTCAGAACGTTTTCATCATCCCAGATGGAAACTCTACCCAAGGAACCTTACCTTAACCTTAAGTCGCTCACTCAGTCGTGTCCGACTCTGCGACCCCGTGGACTGTAGCCCAGCAGGCTCCTCTGTCCATGGGATTCTCCAGGCAAGAATACTGGAGTGGGTTGCCATTTCCTTCTCCAGGGGATCTTCCCGACTCAGGGATCGAACCCAGGTCTCCCACATTACAGGCAGATGTTTTAACCTCTGAGCCACCCAAGGAACAACAGTCCTCAATTCCCTCACTCCCTAGTCCCTGACAGCCACCATTCTTTTTGTCTCTGTGAATTGGACTTCTTCAGGCCCTTTTTAAGAAGTGGAGTCATAACAGTATTTGTCCTTTTCTGACTGGCTTATTTCACTTAGCATCATGACCTCAAAGTTCATCCATGTTGTAGGACAGGTCAGAATTTCCTTCTCTTTTTCAGGCTAAATGACATTCTATTGTCCATAAACACCACGTTTTGTTGATCTACTCACCCACCAATGGGGACGCTTGGGTTGCTTCCACCTTTTGGCTGTTGTGAATACTGCTCCTATAACATGGATCTACAATTACCTTTTCACGATTCTGCTTTCAATTCTTTTAGGCATATATAACCAGCAGTGGAATTGTCAGATCACATGGCAATTCTTTCTTTAGTTTTTGGAGGATCCACTGTACCGTTTTCCTCTTCTGTTATTTATATTACTTGCTTTGACCTGGAAAGCTCACTCTTACACTTGTCCTATCTATATGGTATCCCACATCAGAGAAACTTTTTAGTCATGTCTATGAGATCAATTGCTTTTCTCTTAACCCATTTATCCTTTTGATGCTGGCAAATATTTTGGTCCACAGAAAGTTTCAGCCAAGTGCATGGCAAGAAGTTTACATTATCTTGCTAGTGAAATACGAAGCTGGCTTTCAAAGCAGATGTGTAAATTATAGATATGGATTCAATTATATGATATAACTGAATATTTTGATTGCCATGGCTACAGATTCAACACATAGTCTCTAAGTTTCCTCCCTGTTGTTTTGAGAGTATCCTCCTGTATGTACCTCAGTGGTCCAGCCTGCAACCTTTTAAAGAGTCTCTCAGTATCCTTTTGGTCCTTAACCTAGATGTGATGTTAACTTTGCTTGTTTTTGCTTGTTTATCTAATGTTTCTTTTTCTATAATGAAATTTTTGGTACTTGTAATAGATGTTATGCCATGTTGAAGTTGAGATTTCTTTTCATGTAGGAATATCTATTTGGAAGATCTTTGGTATACCAGAATTATACATTTAAAAGAAACTGTCATTTCTTTGAAATTGTTTTATACCTTTCCAAAAAGTTACTCACAGGTGAGTTATTTTACATATTAAAAGCAAGTAACATTTACTAAGTGTTTAACACAGCCCAGGCACTTAGCAGTTAGCGCTAAGTATCTGGTCTTAATATTCTTTGCATAACCCTGAAAGATAATAGAATTATCCTCATTCACTGGACAGAAAAATTGAGATTCAGAGAGGTTAAAACCAAAGACACAGAGCTAGTAAACGGAGGTTACAGAGCTTAAACCCTGGCCATTCCACTGCATCCATGCTTTCTGTCCTTCCTCGTACAACCAGCTGTGAAAGGACACACACTCACACACACGCACGTGCACATACACACACGTACACACACGCACACCACTCACACACATACACACCACACACACACACACACACACACACACACACACACACACACACACCACTCTCCTCAGGTATCTGGACTGTTTCCACACTTCCTTTGTGGTAGCCAGTGAGTACTCTCAACCCATATTAAATAAGTAAGTCCTTTGTATTTCTTCCATCGGAGGAACCAGGATTGACGGGAGATCCACTGGAAGTCTGGCACAGCCATCGCAACAGCTCCACTCAGAACTTGAACTTAGCTCTGTGCTGTTGGTAGTGTCTGCCTTGACCTGAAAGAATCCTCCAAGTCTGTAGGCAAATGAGCACAACCGGCAGCAGATCAGGACCATAAATGGAGTTTTAGTGCTCTGCTCCGGAAGGTTTTGGGCAGGTGTCCAGGACTCTTTGTACTCTAACAAGTGTAGACCTCTTTCTGGAGTGTTTGTTGTAAATGTCAGAACTCGAGGATAATTTTGGCCAGGCTTGGTTGTACATTTTTTCATGGGTACCTATTTATAGGTCTGAATCTAAATCTGTTTTTTTTTAACCCAGTCTACCCAGAGCCATAAAGAAAGACATTGATCATTTGACGGAATAAAACTTAGAACTTACATATGGTGACAGGAATATAATAAAAAGTAATCTGGCAAGAGCAGACAAAGGATTGATTTCCTGCCTTCGCTGTGTGCTCCTACATGTCTGTAGGATAAATAAGAACTACTCAATAGAAAAGTAAGCCAACAGTACCATCGATAAACGAATGAGAAGGTGCTTCGTTCATAATTAAGAAAATGCAAAACGAGATGATGTTGGCAAAGATGTAACCATCTGATAATATGCAACATTGATGAGTGTGTTGACAGAAGCACCCTCATAAACTGTTGGTGGGAGTTTAAACTGGTGAAGTTTTTGGCAATATCTATTAAAATGTGCATTCAGACTGGCTCATAAATTCCATTATTAGACATCTACGCTGTAGATACAATCACAAAACAGTATGCCAAGGTTTGTGAGTACATACACAGAGAAGGATGCTACGGATGATATTATGCAATGGAAAACCAACGCTACAAGATAGCACTTCCTCCCAAATTAGAAACAAGTTGAATCTTAAATTTAATGACAGTCACTATTAAAAAGAATGAAGTAGATCTGCAGCTGGGCTACTGGACAGATTTTTGAGCTTCGGTGTCATGTGAAACAGCAAATATTTGTGTAAATCATTGTTTCCAGTTTGTTTTTATTTGTTTATGCAAATTAATTTTTGTTGGAGTATAGTTGATTTACAGTGTTGTGTTTCTGCTTTACTGCAAAGTGAATCAGTTATACTTATATGTATATCTATTCTTTTTTAGATTCTTTTTCCACATGGGTCATTACAGAGTGTTAAATTCCCTGGGCTATACAGTAGGTCCTTATTAGCTATTTATTTTATATATAGTAGTATGTATGTGACAGTCCCAATCTCCCAATTTATCCCTTTCCCAGCCTTCCCCCTTGGTAAGCATAAGTTTGTTTTCTACATCTGTGACACATTTTCTGTTTTGTAAATAAGTTCATTTGTATCATTTTTTTTAGGTTCCACATATGAGCGATACCATACGATATTCATCTTTCTGTCTGACTTCACTCAGAATGGCAGTGTAGGTCCAACCATGTAACTGGAAATGGCAATGGTTCTTTTTTATGGCTGACTAATATTTTACTGTATGCATGTACCACATCTTCTTTATACATCCATCAGTGAACATCTAGGTTGCTTCCATATCCTCAGTATTATTGTACATAGTGCTACAATGACCACTGAGGTGTATGTGTCTTTTCAGATTATGGTTTTTTCTCCATATGTATGCCCAGGAGTGAGATTGCTAGATCATATGGTAGCTCTATTTTTAGTTTTTTAAGACACCTCCATACTGTTCTCCATAGTCGCTGCACCAATTTGCATTCCCACCAACAGTATAGGAAGGTTCCCTTTTCTGCACACCCTCTCCAGCATTGTACATTTTTTTTAATATTTGTTTGCTTATTTTTTGGCTGCGTGGGGTTTCAGTTGTGTCACGCGGGATCTTCCTAGCAGCATGTAGGCGTCCCTCTACTTGCGGCAAACAGGCTCAGTAGTCGGGTGCGTGGGCTCCAGAGTATGCGGGCTCCATAGTTTGCGGCCTATGGGCTTTCTAGTTGCAGTGCAGCAGTTCGGTTGCTCCAGGGCAGATGGAATCTTAATTTGGTGGCCCGGGATCAAACCTGCATCCCTTACATTGGAAAGTGTACTCTTAACCACTGGATCACCAGGAAAGTCCCTGTTGGTAGACTTTTTTTTTTTTTGATGATGGCCATTCTGACTGGTGTGAGGTGATCCTTCATTGTAGTTTTGGTGTGCATTTCTCTATTAATTAGTGATGTTGAGCATCTTTCATGTGCTTTTTGTCCATCTGTAAGTCATTTCTAAAAATGATACAACCTGCTGGTACAGTGTCCCAGGGGGATTGGTTCCAGGACAGCCCCCTCCGATGGTTGTCGTCATTTAGTCGCTAAGTTGTGTCTGACTCTTTGCCACCCCAATGACTGTAGCCAACCAGGCTTCTCTGTCCATGGGATTTTCTGGGCAAGAATACTGGAGTGGGTTGCCGTTCCCTTCTCCAGGGAAGGGGGTTGCCATTTCCTTCTCCACTCAGGATCTCCTGCAGTGCAGGTAGAATCTTTACCAACTGAGTCACCAGAGAAGCCCTCAGATAGCAAAATCTACAGAAGCTCAAGTCCCTTATGTAAGTGGCCTCGTACCTGAATCCAGTCAGCACTTTGTGTCCACAGGTTGAAATTTCATGGCAGGAAATCCACTATTGGCTGAATCGGCATCTGTGAAAGCAGTGGATATGGAGGACTAGCTGTTTGTGTGTACAGTATATGGTTCTAAAGCTTTCGCACCGCTGTTGTAGAGGTGTGGATAAGCTTCTGTTTTTCCTGTTTACATTTTCTGCTTTGTTTAAAAGAAAAGGTTTTCCCCAATGCAGTCTATTCATTGAAAAAATTTGAAATTTGATTGAAATCCATTTGAAAATGATCCTAGCAGTTATAGATAACCATATTTAGCTTTAAGTCTTGATCTCATCTATGCAATACAGTTGTCCAGAGCTGTTCTTTGGAGAGGGAAGAATACAGAGTTACCTCTTGTGGGGGAGAGCCGAGAGCTGTTTTCCGAAGCAGACTATAATGTGGATATAGATCCTTGGCTCAGCTTTTCTGTGGAAGATCAGATCAGATCAGTCGCTCAGTCGTGTCCGACTCTTTGCGACCCCATGAGTCGCAGCATGCCAGGCCTCCCTGTCCATCACCAACTCCTGGAGTTCACTGAGACTCGCGTCCATCGAGTCAGTGATGCAATCCAGCCATCTCATCCTCTGTCGTCCCCTTCTCCTCTTGCCCCCAATCCCTCCCAGCATCAGAGTCTTGGAAACTCATCTTTTAAAAGTCTTGGGTAGAGTTACATTGGTAACAGAATGTGCAGGTGAGGTCATTTCTTTATAGGTACTTTTCTGGGGTGGGAGGAAAGCACTTTAGGTTCTAGGCTCTATGCAGGCCTGATTTTGGCTGGAAAAGGAGGCTCACTAGATTACCTGGTCAGAAGAGACCACCCAGGCTGTTGTATCTGTGGAGCCCTTCTGTGCCGTACTGTAGTCAGCACGTCAGGGTAAATTCTTGTTTGAGGAGTTGGTTTTCATGTTAGGAAACATATGAGGGGAATTTGCTATGTAGACTGATATACCACATGTAGATTGGCTTCCGTCATTTTTCACTTTGTCATCTTGGAGATTTGTTTCTTCATCTGTAAAATGGGTTTTGGAAGGATGACTAGCTTACGGAGCTGCTAGCTGGGATAGGGCAGGTAGAATGGCCCTGGCAGCACAGGACAAGTCTTCATTAGTACCTGTCATCACTGTTGAACCATAGCTCCACAATCTTTAAAGAATTTGTGCAGTTCTGCCCAACCTAGCGGAGAAGGCAATGGCAACCCACTCCAGTACTCTTGCCTGGAAAATCCCATGGGTGGAGGAGCCTGGTAGGCTGCAGTCCATGGGGTCACCAAGAGTCGGACACGCCTGAGCGACTTCACTTTCACTTTTCACTTTCATGCATTGGAGGAGGAAATGGCAACCCACTCCAGTGTTCTTGCCTGGAGAATCCCAGGGACGGGGGAGCCTGGTGGGCTGCCATCTCTGGGGTCGCACACAGTCGGACACAACTGAAGTGACTTAGCAGCAGCAGCAGCAGCCCAACCTAGATCAGATAGGCCACTGGCCTGGGACTCTGACAGCTGTTAATTGGGTTGCGGAACCAGCACTGATCATGAAAGCTGGTCAGAGTATCAGAACTCAGAACTGTTGGCTAGTCACCTGATGTGAAGTGCAGAATATGCAAGATCCAGTTGTGTTGGTGGAGAGTTTTGGGGTCAGAGACTTACCGGAAGTGGAGGGGTGCAAGTGTATTCGCGTAGTCATGGCCCTCCTAGCGCAAACCAAGACCAGAAAATTTGCCCAGATAAAAAGACCTAGGTGAACTAAACACCACCTCTGCTTCTACCCTGTCATTACAGTCTTCCATCCTCTCCACTTCTGTTACATCTTTTTTCAACCAAAGCCTTCAAGGGATGACATTTATCTTAGACAAACACAGAGATACACATTATAGTCTATTTGCCTAAACCAACCACTTTGGCTAAGGCCTGCCCCAGGAAGAGCAGTTTACGGTCATCCCAAACTTTTAAATGTATTAATTCCAACTTGAACTAAGTAGGATAAACAGACCCCAGACCTCCTATCCTGGAGTCCTTTCTTTTCAGTCTTTTAAAAATTTGCCTTTCAGCATGATCAAAGCAGCTGTACCCCAGAAGACAGCACCAGGGCTTCTAAGAATCCTTTGTTTGTCCTGCTTATCCCCAACCAAAGGTGATTTTTCATTTGCATTACTAATCACTGTCTTCAGATGCTTTGTTTCTCAAATTAGATTAAATGTCCCTAAAGAGTTCCCTCACTTTTGACAAAGGCAGTCTGACCCTTCACAATGGGCTGGGCTTTCTGTGCAGGTCCCTCCAAGAAGGTCACGAAAGGTTTGTATATAGTAGCAAATGGGATTCTTCTTTTCCATCCTTTATTTTAAATGTCATCTCATCAACATGCCTACATTTTGCGGCTATCTTTTTTCAAGAGTAATAAAAATTAGTTAATTGAAGAATACAGACTAAGCTCTGAGAGGTTAGCATTCAGCTGTGGGTCAGAATGTTTTCTTTTAGAGGGAGACCATACTTCTTTGGTGGATTGTTTCATTCAAGGTTCAGGGATCCCAGAAAATTGTGCATGCCTCATCCTTAGATGTTCAGGTCCTGGATGCTGAATGTCCTGGTTTGAGGAGGGAAAGGTGAAAACTTGCTTGCTGTTCAGTTCTTTGTAGACGGAGGGGGAACACGGTGGCTGCTGTTATGGACACTCGGATGCTAACAGGTTTGCTTCTCAGGGGCACTGGTTAAACAACTTCTTAACTGGCCAGAGTCCAGCACGTTAATCATTAACCCGGGCCTGAGCGTCTGCTGCCCCGTGTATTCAGAATTAGTTTATCATTACCTCTAACTACTGCCTTTTATGGTTCCGAAGCGCTTCTATGAAATCCCTTATCACCACCAAGCCTAATCTTCATTAACTTGCAGGGGGCAGCGCTCTGATATTTCTGAGCTGGACCAGAGTAAGCAGTTTATGGCCAGTTGAAGAATTTTTCATCACAACTGCTTAAAAAACAGAGAGAAAGAAAACAGGAAAAATGAAAACAAAAATGAGCTCGCTCATTGCGGTCTTTGGTCCATGCTTAGAAGTTCATATTCTTGTGACCTACTTTTCCACTTAACTCTTGATAACTCCAGGCTTCTTTGTTTTCTTTTTGACTTTGGAGAACTAGGTTAGTGGGGAAAGTCAGGGTTCCCTGGCAGACAGGCTGGGTTCAGAGCCCTTGGCTGGCATCTCCTCAGAGCCCCATCTCAGCGCCCCTCTGCTTCCTGTGTCAGCTCAGCTCCTGGCAGAGTCCCTGCCTGGAACCAGCCCTTGTAGCTTTCACAAATGGTCTCAGGGCTCCAGTCATTCCCGGGGGACACACAGCATCTCTACACTGCTCAGAAGAAGTCCAGTTTTTTTTTCCTTTCCTCCCTGATCCTTCCCTCTTTGTGTGTCTAAATGGGTGTGTTCCGTGACATGGTCATTTTTCTGATTTTCAAAGTATATATTATAATAAATGAAATCTATACATGTTTACGTACATGGTGAAAAATTTGGAAGAGTCTAAATTTAAAAATAGCTTTCAAAAATCTAATTTTCATGAAGAAAGCTGAGCTACTTTTCATTTTAGTGTCTAAAAAGAGATTTTTTAAACATTTTAAAGGGTTCAACATGCAAGTATGAATGTTTGGCTGTGGGGCCTGTGGTGTGATTCTACTCTATAGCTGGAGGTTTAATAATCAGTTATATTAAAGCTTTTCTGTAAGTCTCAAACAGGGTTTGTCTGGGTCTTATTTACTGTAATAGGCACATTAGGGAAACGGGTTTAATTTATATTTCAATTCAGTATTTTTTTCATGATTGTCAAAAACAAACCTGATTTGGGCTTTAATGATGGTGGGAATTGTCTGCACCTCCCCCTCCCAAAAAAAAAAACCCTGAAATTTCCTTATGATGCCATTAAACGCCTTCCTTTGGGTTTTATGCTTCTAGGATATTGTCCATGTAAATATATGCAATGTGAAAAGAATGTGGACGACTAGTAGCATGTATGTTTTAGCCTCCTGAACCGAGGGTTTATGAAATTGGTTGAAGAGTGTTTTATTGAAACAAGACAAATATTTATGAACAATTCAGAATCTTCTGTTTTGAAATGTAAAGTGCGGGCCGAGGGCGCGAGAGTTAGTTCCAGGTGTTTCCTGTCTGCATTTGGAATGGTTTGCTGCTGCTTAGCTCCCCTAGCTTTTTCATAAGAAGTGAAGAATCACGCAGTTTCCCTGCTAATGCCTGGATGGTGGAAAGCACTCCCAGGAACAGACTTGATTTAATGAGCATAAAGCCGTCTTGAGACGTATATGTAGAAGTGTATTCTGATCTATTACACTTGTCACTTGATTTAAAAAACAACAAATTTGCTTACGACAGGAGTGTGTTCACTCCTGCAAGTATGTAGGGTCTAGGTCTGAAACACGTTCTTACTCATCAAGGGTTTACTTTCTGGTGGCCCCAGCTTCTGTGTTGTTAACCACCCCTGGTTTCTATGAAATAGAAATATTATGTATTCGCCCAGACAGTTGGAAGCCATTCGTGTAAATATCTGCCGTTGTGATTTAACTGTCAGCCCCAGAAGGCCCCCGCTCCGGAGGGCTCCTTTTAAGACCGAGCACAATGCGATGTCTGTTTTAGATGCGGCCGCCAAGCCTGGGTCCAAATACTGCACGGATTTGCTTTCCATGTGCCAGCAGAATTACTTTTTTTTTTTTTTTAACATCCCCTGCTTTGTGTACTAAAGCTGCAGACGGGACTTGAGGGCAGTGTGAAACACTGCTGTTTTCTCCTTCCATCCCCGATCTGCCCCAGGCCCGGGATTTCAGGATGAGACGTGCAGCAAAGCCAGTGCCTCTAGGAGCTCTTGGAACATGAGAGTGGAAACTCACTCCACAAAGGCAGTCCAAAGACACAGGCAGGATCGAGCGTGGGATCCAACCAGATTCACCCAACTGAAAGCCAGCTCCGGGGGCCGCTGGCTGTGGAAGGGGGTCCAGGGATGCCCTGGGCTGGGCTGGGCTGGGCTGGGCTGGTTTGGAAAGGACTGTTTTTCTGGCACAGACAAGAAAGGAGAGAAGAATAGTCCCTACTTCGGCTCTTCTTTTCTGCATCGTAGACTTCATTCTCCCAAATGGCGGGCATCCATGAGACCACAGAGTCAAAAGCCTTGCTTATTTGTTTTTTCATGAAGGGCAAGGGATGGGTGAGGGCTTCAAGAGTGCTCAGTGGTAACAAATCTGCCTGCCAATGCAGAAGACGTGGGTTCAATCCCAGGGTCAGGAAGATCCCCTGGAAAAGGAAATAGCAACCCACTACAGTATTCTTGCCTGGGAAATCCCATGAGCAGAGGAGCCTGGCGGCTATAGCCCATCGGGTCGCAAACAGTCAGACATGACTGAGCAACTGAGCAGCAGCAGCAAGAGATTGGTGAGAAATAGAGAAAAGCACAAAGGAGAAATTCAGTCATCTGGACTCCTGCTGCATAAAAGTAGCCCCATTTGGCACACCTGCTTTCTGAGTTTTTTTCTTTCCTCTTTTTTATAAAATATATCGAGCATATCTGAATACACTTTCCTTCACATTCTCATGTTAAAATTGCAAAATGATATATATACATCTAAAGCCGTCTTTGGATTCAACCTCTCTTCACTTCCAAGTCTCTCCCCAGTGCAGAGGGCAATCCCTGTTGTGATTTTGATATGTGTTCCTTCTGTCTTTATTTTCTGCCTCTGGGTCTTTTACTCTGTATATTTTTGTGTCTTTCTAAAAACATTTTATTAACTTGTATACATAAAAGTCTAAATATAATAAATGTATATGTTGAAAGTACATATATAATGAATTTACAATTCAGTTTTCACAAACTGACACACCTATATAGCCATTTACCCAGATTCGGAAACAACATTCTTGACACTACTTGTGTCTCTGCCAATCATTATTCCTCAGCACCGCAAGGGTAACCATTATTCTCACACCTAACAGGTCATCTTTGCCTGCTTTTGTGGTTTTTTGTTTTGTTTTTGTTGTTCTTTTTTTTTTTTTTTTTAATAATTGGAGTATGGTTTAGACTGCCCTCTGGTTCAGGTCTCTTCCCCAGCCTAGAGCACACTTCATCCATTCCCCTTTGATTGGATATCAAGGTTGTTTGCCATTTTGGTTTTGTGTTTTGGCTTTTGCAAGCAGTACTGCCGTGAGCTTCCTTAAACAGTTGTCCTCATGCGTGCATGCTGGCGTGTCTTCCGTGGTAGAGATCTAGAAACAGAGTTGCGGGCTTCTGGGCAAGACCGGACTTTACACGTTATAGGCAGAAGCACTAACTTCATGTCCCTGCTAAGTCCATTTATGATAGTCGTGCTTGATTTCTAGCCAGTGGATTAATTGACACGAAAGTAGAATGAAAGAGACAGACAGAATGGAGTAGGGATGCTACAGAATCCTCAAGCTCGGTGATTTACCACGCTACTGGAACGTCTTTCAGGGATTTTCTGATCATCAAAATGCTTGCCTTTGATAGGAAACATTTGGTGGAAGGCCTCTCTGCCCCACCTCTGCCCCCCAAGTGTACAACACCTGAATCAGTCATGGTGGAAGAAACAAATGGCTTTTTGTTGTTGCTGCTGCTTCTTTAAAGATAATCTGTTGTTTTCAAAACATTTGCAACTATTGCTTTCAAAGAATGGGTGGCGGGAGGCCCTGGTTTTCCCAGGTGGAAACATGTGCAGCGGGTTTTTACAGACATCACGGGGAAGTGCCACCCCAGACAGGGGCTCGAGGCAGGAAGTTGTCTGTTTGGTATTTACTCAGGCGTCTTCTGGCAAAAAATGATTATTCAATCAGAGTGGAAAGTGGCAGCTTACAGTCGCCGAGGTGGTGACGGAAGAGGCTCCTTTTCCTCCCAAAACCTTGAGACTCCAATAGAAGACAAATTTTGGCACAACTCTCCCAATGAAACACGTCTGCCCTCCAGGGCTCAAAGCCTCGTTTCGCAGTAAATTAATCAATACTGACGGATGTCCCTCTGAGCCCATAGCACTGGGAGGGCCAGAAGGGACATTTAGCCAGTATCTTGTTCAACCCCTTGGATATCACAGAGGAGGAAACTGAGGCCCAGGGAGGGAGATGGTCAGATAGCTCACTCATGTTGGAGAAATTGGGGCGGGGGACAGCACTGCAGAGGATCAGCTCGTCTGCCTGCTGAGGGCGGGGACCACCTCCTGGCCCTGAGGTTCTGTGTCCTCCAGAACCTCACCAGCGTCGGCCATATGGTCGGTGTTCAGCGAATGTGTCACCTATCCTCTGCACACCCCATGCTGGGGTGGCTGGTTTCCAACCAGCATATGAAGGCGAAGTCACTTCCTCACAGGAGTCTTGGGAAATCAGAAAGGAAAAGTCAAATGCATAAAAAATGTAAACAGTGGAGTAAGCCTGCCTGTTTTTAAAATTACTGTTTATATCTTGCCTCCTTCCACAAAGGATTTGAAGCAGCTTATGAGCGTAAGCACCAATAGCAGGGCCCTCACTCGGCACTAAGTAACTAATTGCCATGTGAGGCTTACAGATAACAAACGCCAAGGGGCCGGGGGGTGGGTGAAATTGTCCTTTCCTCTAAAGAACGTTTGTTTGTTGGACTGTCTGTATAAACCACAGTCGTAATATATAAATAGAACCTCAAAGGGACACTAGAGGCTCTGTTGCCAGAGGTTTATTTGTTTATTTTGCCTTTTGGAGGAGGAAGCCTTGGGATGGCTACAGAAGTAGACAGGGGAAAGAAAAAACATTTATTCTCAAACTTAAATTTTGTGTGCCATATGCTTTCTCAGATTTCTAGCACAAAGCCGTTTATGCTAACATTTCCAAAGATGTTAAAAAGAAAAACCTTGCTTATATTTATAATCAACATTTAAAATAGACCTTACCTCGGAGCTAGTTCCACTCAAACGACTAATGTTGGAAATTAGCTTTCTTGTCCTAAGGATAGAAAGCTATTCATGCCAAGTTCGCCCCCTAGTGGTCCCATGGGTTATTGACGTATGTGCATGAGTGCTAAGTGCTTTCCGTTCAGTTCAGTTCAGTCGCTCAGTTGTGTCTGACTCTTTGCGACCCCATGGACTGCAGCACACCAGGCCTCCCTGTCCATTACCAACTTACAGAGTTTACTCAAACTCATGTCCATTGAGTCAGTGATGCCATCCAACTATCTCATCCTGTGTCATCCCCTTCTCCTTCCACGTTCAATCTTTCCCAGCATCAGGGTCTTTTCCAATGAGTCAGTTCTTTGCATCAGGTAGCCAAAGTATTGGAGTTTCAGCTTCAGCATTAGTCCTTTCAATGAATATTCAGGACTGATTTCCTTTAGGATGGGCTGGTTGGATCTCCTTGCCATCCAAGGGACTCTGGAGAGTCTTCTCCAACACCACAGTTCAAAAACAAAAGTCCTTGCAGTCATCTCCAATTCTTTGCGACCCCATGGGCTGTAGCCCACCAGGCTCCTCTGTCTATGAGATTCTCCAGGCAAGAATACTGGAGTGGGTAGCCAGAGGATCTTCCTGACCCAGGGATCAAACCCACATCTCTTTGCCTCCTGCATTGGCAAGCAGGTTCTTTACCACTAGCACCACCTGGGTTATTGATGGTCTCATTGAAAGGCAGCTGACAAAACTCGTTCATGTTGGAAGCACCACCATTAGCTTCTTGGGTTGCTCAGAGGTGAAACTGGCCAACAATAATATGCATGGAGCAACTGATTGGCTTTTCTTCTTTGATCCCCACAGTTTTTCTTTTACTTCTGTGCTGTCCCCTGAGTTGTAGAGATGATGCAAGGCTGATATTATGCACAAAGCTCTGATAACCAAAGAGGGAGGCCTTCCATGGCAAGTACTCTGTCCAAGGCCACGTGATGGGAGGAACTGTTTGGAGGTAACCAAGGTTCAGCTGGGGTGTCCAGCGTGTGGAGGAGGAGCTGTGTTTTTCAAGCAAGCTTCACCGATAGCTAGATCCACTGTTGAGAAAGGGGAATGGGGCTGGCAGTAGCTGCATTTTAATGGCAAAATTTTGTTGAAGTATGACCTAAGATCACTAATGCCTGAGACCTCCATGCTGCATACAGTTTTAGAGATTGGCTAAGGCTCAATAAAGGACAGAAGTGGTATGGACCTAACAGAAGCAGAAGATATTAAGAAGAGGTGGCAAGAATACACAGAAGAACTGTACAAAAAAGATCTTCGTGACCCAGATAATCACGATGGTGTGATCACTGACCCAGAGCCAGACATCCTGGAATGTGAAGTCAAGTGGGCCTTAAAAAGCATCACTACAAACAAAGCTAGTGGAGGTGATGGAATTCCAGTTGAGCAATTTCAAATCCTGAAAGATGATGCTGTGAAAGTGCTGCACTCAATATGCCAGCAAATATGGAAAACTCAGCAGTGGCCACAGGACTGGAAAAGGTCCGTTTTTCATTCCAATCCCAAAGAAAGGCAATGCCAAAGAATGCTCAAACTACCGCACAATTGCACTCATCTCACATGCTAGTAAAGTCATGCTCAAAATTCTCCAAGCCAGTCTTCAGCAATATGTGAACTGTGAACTTCCTGATGTTCAAGCTGGTTTTAGAAAAGGCAGAGGAACCAGAGATCAAATTGCCAACGTCCACTGGATCATGGAAAAAGCAAGAGAGTTCCAGAAAAACATCTATTTCTGCTTTATCGACTATGCCAAAGCCTTTGACTGTGTGGATCACAATAAACTGTGGGAAATTCTGAAAGAGATAGGAATACCAGACCACCTAACCTGCCTCTTGAGAAATTTGTATGCAGGTCAGGAAGCAACAGTTAGAACTGGACACGGAACAACAGACTGGTTCCAAATAGGAAAAGGAGTACGTCAAGGCTGTATATTGTCACCTTGTTTATTTAACTTATATGCAGAGTACATCATGAGAAACGCTGAACTGGAAGAAGCACAAGCTGGAATCAAGATTGCTGGGAGAAATATCAATGACCTCAGATATGCAGATGACACCAGCCTTATGGCAGAAAGTGAAGAGGAACTAAAAAGCCTCTTGATGAAAGTGAAAATGGAGAGTGAAAAAGTTGGCTTAAAGCTCAACACTCAGAAAACGAAGATCATGGCATCTGGTCCCATCACTTCATGGGAAATAGATGGGGAAACAGTGGAAACAGTGTCAGACTTTATTTTTCTGGGCTCCAAAATCACTGCAGATGGTGATTGCAGCCATGAAATTAAAAGACGCTTACTCCTTGGAAGGAAAGTTATGACCAACCTAGACAGAATATTCAAAAGCAGAGACATTACTTTGCCAACAAAGGTTTGTCTAGTCCAAGCTATGGTTTTTCCTGTGGTCATGTATGGATGTGAAAGTTGGATTGTGAAGAAGGCTGAGCGTCGAAGAATTGATGCCTTTGAACTGTGGTGTTGGAGAAGACTCTTGAGAGTCCCTTGGACTGCAAGGAGATCCAACCAGTCCATTCTGAAGGAGATCAGCCCTGGATGTTCTTTGGAAGGAATGATGCTAAAGCTGAAACTCCAGTACTTTGGCCACCTGATGCGAAGAGTTGACTCATTGGAAAAGATTCTGATGCTGGGAGGGATTGGGGACAGGAGGAGAAGTGGACGACAGAGGATGAGATGGCTGGATGACATCACTGACTTGATGGACGTGAGTCTGGGTGAACTCCGGGAGTTGGTGATGGACAGGGAGGCCTGGCGTGCTGCGATTCATGGGGTCGCAAAGAGTCGGACACAACTGAGCAACTGAACTGAACTGAACTGAAGGCTCCATTTAAATCCATCTTTCCTTTGCCAAATGTTCACCTGCCAATAGTGATTTTCTCATTTGGCTGATTCTAATTAGACCCGACCTTGTGAAACTCCATCACTTTACCAAGTTGCTGAAGTAATACAGTCTTATTTCATAAAGCATCAGAAGAAACCAAGAGTGAGAAGGTGTTGCCTGTCATCTGATGATGCTAGAATAAAGCTATTACTCTTACTTTATTCCTTATTTGTATTTTATGGTGTGGGTGTGTCTTAGGAATATGTGTGATAGAAAGTGAGAATAAAAATGGATGTTTACACAGTCATACACAGGTCTTTTTTTTAAAGAGATCATGTGTTTCCTGGGGTCCTGTAGCTATTTTTTTTTCCACTTAGCACCATATTGTAAGCAGTAAACTTTGTGTCATTTTTATTTCTTAGCCTCAGCACCTTTACTGGCTGTGTAGTTTTCCACATGTGGCTATACTGTAGTTTTCTTCACATATCGTCGTGTTTACTATTATAAGCATTGCTGGACTGATGATTCTTATGTAGAAACCCTTATGTCCATTTATATATTTGTCTTAAGTTTTTCTAGGATGGAATGTTTGTGCCATTATGAATATCTCCTTAGAAATGGAGAGATATTAGATATTAGAAAGGTGGGGACTACTGGTGTCCCACAGATGGTATCTGAGCAGCTCTTTAACCTGCCCTCTCACTCGTACTGGGTGATTTTAGTCTTTGCTATGGGATAAGTAAAAAATAGCACTTCATTATTTAAATTAGTACTTGTTTTATATCTAATTGGGTTGGACCTCATTTCATTTACTCATTAGCTAGTCCTATTTCCTCTTTGGTGTAAGCCTTGTTGCCTTCCCTGGGTGTTGCTTGGGGTGTTCATCTTTTACCTTATTGAGGTAGAAAAGCTTCATTTATATTAGAGTTAGCAACATTTGCATCTTTGTTGCAGACAGGCATTCCCATTTATTTGTGTGTGTGTGTGTGTGTGTGTTTTTTTTTTTTGCCTCTTCCTGAGATTTGAGAGCTACAAATAAACAACCTTTGGTTAATTTTTTAAAAAGTTTATTAAGTTATATAGTAAATAAGTAAATAATGCATAAGATTTCAGCCTTCAAAGAATTGATAAATGTCATTAACTGTCTTTCACAAGATGGACAGTTAGAAAATTGTAATATTCGGGCTGATAGGGCTGCTGGTTCTTCAGTGGAGCATGTTTCTTCTGATGTGGTTATTATTGCTACCCAGTGCATCATAGTCCAGTTCTATTAAAACTGCCACCAAGAAACCTAACAGTGAAGAAAGTTGCATGAATCAAATTCTATGGCTTTTAGTTCTGAGCCAAATTTGATGCCTTGAATCCCAAATCAAAGTCTGGAACTTTAAGGGATTGGGTTTATAAGAAGAGTGTGGTCAGAGAGGACTTCCCACCAAAAATGCCCAAAATGATTATTCATGGGAAACCACATACATAAAATGGCAGTGTGTGTGGAAGTATAGCTTAGCTCTTTAAAAAAAAAAAAGATTTATGTATGTATTTCTGGCTGTGCTGGGTCTTCGTTGCTGGGTGGGCTTTTTTCTAATTGCAGCGAGTGGGGCTACTCTCTAAGTGTGGTTCACGGGCTTCTCGTTGCAGAGCGTGGACTCTAGTGAGTGGGCTCAGTGGTTGCAGTTCCCAGGTTCTAGAGCACAGGTGCAGTACTTGTGTCATGCGTGGGTTTAGTTGCTGCGCAGCATGTGGGGATCTTCTTGGATCAGGGATCGAACCCTTGTCTCCTGCATTGGCAGGCAGATTCTTTACCATTGAGCCACCAGGAAACTCTGACTCAGCTCTTAATTAACCTGCAGTTCTGTGGTTTCATACTCTTCTATTGTGCACTGCCCCTCTGAGGGATGGCTCTCTCTCAGAATAGGCATGGGATTTGGCTCTAAATCAACAACTTGACAGACTTCCAAACAGCAGGAGCACTTGTTGAATCTGATGAGAAAACTGTCCTTTCTAGTTCTAAAGCATGGTTATGTAAGAACATGGTGGTTTTGTTTTTTATCCCCATGCTTATTTGAAAGAATTTTCCAGAAAGTTGTTTTGTGTGCTTCTCTCCCCACCCCCACATATCAATCGATCATATTGTTCATTGATATCTGAACAGTTATTTTAATGCATGTTCATAAGTGATACTAACACAGTTATCTTTACATATAACATCTCATGACTCACATGACCTACTTAAAATACTAAGGGCTGTACTTTGGAGATCGGAAGAGTGGTTTGTAACTCCTGTGAGTTGTTGAGTCAGAGCATTACTTCATTTCTTGGAAATGAAGCACTCAGAAGATGGAGTCACTGTGAAGTATGTCAGATCTCTATCTACAATCTCCCGTGAGTTATGATTTGGCACAAACTGCCCTGGTCCGTAATGGCTTCCCAAGAAAGAGTGTTCAGGTTCACACCAGGCCCGAGCTGTGCCCTCCTCGCTAGTGTGGCTGAGATGTTGACTCCAGAAAAATAACATCCTCTATTTGGGCCCAGGAAAGTTGTCATGGAGATGGAAATCTTCCTGGTACCATGAAAACCTTGCTTGTCATCTGACTTGAGCCCCATGTTTGCACAGGTGGTTCTCCTAGCTGAGAAGGGCCAAATGAAAACAACTCTCTTCTTCCTGAATGGTTCCTTTATGTGTTCAAAAAAATCTGTTTCCTTTCTTTAGCCCCTCAACTAATGACCCATTATCAGCTAATTAAATCACATGTAAATTTTATGTGAGTTCCTTTGTTACACAGCACTTGCTAACTAACCCCATATTCTTATGTGTTTAACTGTATAACTGTTTTAATTAATGGTGAGAATGAGGAGAGTTGGGAGATGATCTGGAACGAAGAATGTACCCGTGAAAGACAGATACGCATGCATAGCCAAGAGTGTAATATTAATTTCCATTTCATAACGGAAGCTATTGTAGATAATGCTGCTGTGAACATTGGGGTACGTACATCTTTTTGATGTGTGAATAAATGAAGGTCTACTACGCGTACAGTGGCTGTGGGATGCCATATTTGCATCTCTATTCTCCTTGGAAAAGGAATAATACAGCTGGGATTTCAGTTTCCCTGAGTTGTGTTTCAGACGGCGCGGTCGTCTATGTAATACAAAAACGCATCTGTGCGAGCTTGCTCCCACCCGCCGTGGTTCCTTGCCTCTGTGTCAGAGAGCACAGCTTGATCTGTGTGTAAGTTTAGTATAAAAAGCTTTAATTGGAGGTTTTTAATTTCAGTTTCCTATGCCTTTCTGCCCCAAAGAAGTTCAAAGGGTCTTTACCAAGTTTCTCGAGACACATTCTTGGTTGCACTGAGACAGTTCAGTTCAGACACAAGAGATGCTGTGTTATATTTTTGGAAATGTATTCTGTCATTTAAGACTTTGCCAAGTGCATGGGGAAAAGCCTAAGATGATGTCCTCTATAATCAGAAACTACCAAACTAAGTAAAAGAAGGATTTTTTCCATTGTTCATTAGCTGGCGCTGAGTAGACAGTAATGGGAATAATATTTAGAATAAAACATTACAGATAAGGGATTGATTTAAAATGAAGAAATTGCTGTTTTTCAAATCTGGTATTTAAACTATGAAATCATACTTCCTTGCGGTTTTAAAATAAAGAATTTTCCATGTGTAATGTTAAATTTGGTTATGCATTTCCTGATGTGTAACTTGTAAATGAAAGTCACAGCAGATTTATGACCTCAGGAGAATCTTCAAAGTAAATAATGGACCACTTCAACATTTGCTTGTAAATGTAGCACCTAACTGAAAAAAGTTTTTGAAAGGTCTTCCCTTGTGGCTCAGCTAGTAAAGAATCCACCTACAATGCAGGAGACCTGGGTTCAATCTCTGGGTTGGGAAAATCCCCTGGAGAAGGGAACGGCTACCCATTCCAGTATCTAGCCTGGATAATTCCATGCACTGTTTAGTCCATGGGGTCGCAAAGAGTCGGACACGACTGAGTGACTTTCACTTCGAAGGAACTGTTAAGTCTAGATTTAGCTTATGAAGGAAACACAGCTATGGAAAGCTTGTTTAGTTTCTTTTTGATAAGACTGAGTTACTAAAATTCTTCATGGTGGT
Source organism: Bos mutus (assembly GCF_027580195.1). Taxonomy (NCBI): domain Eukaryota; kingdom Metazoa; phylum Chordata; class Mammalia; order Artiodactyla; family Bovidae; genus Bos; species Bos mutus. Next base: position 28,526,333 of record NC_091638.1, read on the forward strand.
ATCTTATGTTTATAACAAAATGTCAGAGTTTTAAAGTTGAGATCAAGGAACCGTTTAGATCTCAATAAAATTGCCTTACCTGAAATGACAGAACAACTAGCCCTGATGGTATAATGTTCTCTGATCAGTGATATCCATATGCCGAGCCCCAGTAATGCAAAACCTCAGCTGTGTTTTTGTGCCTCTTTTGCTCATAGGAAGAGTTTCATTTTTATTTTTTTGAATTTATTTACTTAGGACCAATGAGTGTCCTTTAGAAATGTGTTGTGTTTAAAACATTGCCGTAGCTGTGCCAGAAGGTGGCGATCTGATTCCGTATCTCTGCATCCTTCCTTTCCACACAAGAGACTGGCTGGTCACATTGTATACCACACTCCAGGATTTTCTCTAAGATGTCACATAGCTTGTCTTTAGAAATATCTGGATCCTTGAGTGATTTGCCTTCCATCTGACGACTCCTTGACTGAGCTGCTCTGTCCATAGTGGTACATTGGCGTTCTCGTTTCTTACACTTGCCTAGGTTCGTGATGCCAGCCCAGAACACAGTAACATAATACATCACAAAATAGGCACTCTCCTTCAGTAGCCTTACATATGTTAGAGTGGGAAGATGCTGGGAGGGGGAAAATGTCGCAATAAAAGAACATTCAGAAAGATGAATATTAAATAGAACTGATGAATATTGAAGAGAATAATTTTACTTATTAGTGGCCTAAACTTATCAAGAACCTAGCATCTTCTTGTTCTTTTCTCTCAACCATCTGACAATCACTCTCTCATGGGAAGCCATTTATGTAGACACTAAAGAGCACCATTATGGCAATGGAATCTTCTCTATGAAAGCCTATCATTTGGGCTGCAACCAAGTTGTAATTTTGACTGAAAACATAGTCATTAGCTCAGACAAAAGGTTTTACACTTGATTCGGTATGTTCGTGAGCCAACTGAATCAAGATGCCTGTAAACTAGTCCCTCATCTTCTCTCGTATTGTCGCTGCTCTATTTTCCTCTTTGCTTGATTACACAGCTCAGAGAAAAGGGTCTCTATGAACCCAAAAGCTGGAGACAACTCGTTTTCTGGTGCTTTGTTTTACAGTTGAGATGACAGTGTCAGCTGCCTTGTTCCCACCAAATATGGATGGAGCCAGAGGGTCAGATTTAACCAGTCTTCCTTTAGACACCCTGCGAGCCTCTCCTCCCAATGTTGTTGTCCATGCTCTCTGTATAGAAGGTACAAATAGGTGTTTGTTGAATGAATTCTCCATACATTAGAAGTGGGAGAGAACGGAGGTGGAGGGAATAGGTGAGTCTCCTGCAGTTATCACGGCGAGTGAGGATGCTGCCCTGTATGTAGAATCAGTCAGGAAGTTGAGATGGGAAGTGCCCTGGTTGGAAGGCAGATAGCACAGAACCCGGGAACAAAGGAAATGCGTTTACTAAGAGGAGACAGATCTTGAGTAAAGGGCAACATCTCTGAAAGCTCCTTCCCAGTTGAGAGTGGAAAGAACTTGGAAAGACACCCTTAGCTCAGGACAGGAGCAGGCACGGTCTTCATCACAGGTGGGAATCAAGTGAAGAAATTAGTTTGGTTTTTAAGAGCCCCATAGAAAACCAAGCCGGCTGTGGTTTCGTGTTTGGATTTTGCAACTCGAATCAGCTACATGAAGTCATAGCAAAATTTCAGTGAGAGTTTATATTGATGATGTGTCCAAATAGTTTCAAGGATTACAAGATTTCTGAATCACCTGACTACTTTTGTGGGGGAGTGAGGAAGAAGGAGGAATGCAAAAAATATATATGACAGCACACTTGCACTTGAGAAATTTAAAGCCTGTGTCTAGGGAGATCAGACTTGCAGAAAGGAGATCAAACCCAACAAACTAAACATAAAAAAAGAAATAACATCGCTCCAAAGGAGCTGTAGAGTTGATGGAAAAATTCACAGGGTCTGCTGTGAATGGGTTAGGCATCATGAAGAAATCAAAGCATTAGTATAGGCAGATTTAGAGAGAAAGAGACAAGGTGTGGTGGTCGTGGACAAAGGTAGAAATGGCCTGGAATATAGATGTAGGTGGTTTAAAGGGGCTGACCCAACTTAGGCGGAGGTGAGAGCTGGCAGGTGGGCTGGGCAGGCTGAGTAAGATGCCAGAATGAAAGAATGAGGAGCTCACCTTTAATCCAGTCTACAAGAAGGAACCGTTGTGGGATAGGAAGAGCATGTTAAGGCTGTGTTTTAGGAGGATTACCCCGGCGGTGATGCTGATCGAGGCTGGAGCCATGGCGATTAACGTAGAGCAGTCCTAGTAATTCAGATCAGAGATAGTCAGGGGCCAAAGTGAAGCAAGCCACACCTCACGTGGAAGCGGGGAGGGGAGGGAGAGAAGTTGAAAAGGCCAGGTTCAAGGTCAGTCTTAATAGCAGACTTTGAAGACACCTCGGGCTTCCCCTGGTATTGTTGGCAACGCCACATCGTGTAGTGACTGGGTTTTTCAAACAATAAAAGAAATCTCTGTCAAGTAATAGCAGTAACAACCCCAACATAATGTTAGTTCACATCTATCCAGCTTTCCCTGTGGCTGGTTCTTTCTAGGTACTTAACATGTTTTAAGTCATTTAATCACTACAGCATAGAGCCAGGTGTGTTGTCAAGACCCTCATTGTACAGGCAAGGGAATGGTAGCATGGCAGGTTCTCTAATTCACCCAAGAAGTTGCAGCTAGTAAATGGCAGACCCAGATAGGAGCTCGGAAGCTTCCCCAGACCCCTGTGCTTCTTTTTGTGATTAAACAGGAGGTCTCTTTGCCCCTTATCTTCCTTCCCAGGCATGGACACTTCGGAGTTTGTCAGTTGGAAGCCACAATGTTGGAATTTCAATGGTTTCTTTAACATCTGTGGAGTCATCAGAATTAGGATATTTCCAGAAAATCCAGTCATTCATATCTAGAGAACACACCCCAGAGCCTGACACCAGTAGATTTCATGCCTCTGAAAGGTGATAGGTGCTGAGTTGGTGTGAGAGCTGGGCGGGGAAGCTCTGACTGCAGGTCAGGTCTGAGAGCCTGGGAGGATGGCGGTCAACCTCCATGTATGGAAACCGGAGGTTTCAAAGACAGACTCCATGAGACCAGGGACCATCAGTCTCTTCCACGGCTCTGCAGTGCCCAGGACCTGGTGTGTGTTGAAGAGGATAAGGCAGTGGGGCTGGCTGTTGGCAGGTCATTAAAGGCGCCAGAAAGCTCAGTCATGCTCTTACGGGGCATAAGAACAAGCCACGTGGCCATCATCCCTTCTGTGTGACATCACTGGCCACCGGGAGACATGTAATTGCGGTTCCTCCTCCTCAGGCAGCAATAGGGCAGGGCTTCTAGGGCATTGAGATATATAGCTTTTACCTCGAAAACGGCAGCAAGTCTGACCTCTGAGTCACACGGCCACCATATGGCTCTACCCAGTATGTGTTAGAAAAAAAAAGAAAAGAAATGTTAGTTTGATTCTTCACAGCTTTGGAGCATTTTACCAACTCCCTTTCTACTACTGGCATGAAAGGCAGAGTTAGATTACAGGTAATAGCAAGTCCTTCATTCTTCTAGATGCAGCAGTTAGGAAAAACAGCTCAGGTGTTTACTCTCTCTCTCTCTCTTTTTTTGTTTTTTTTTTCAAATAGCTAGTTGTTGTTTTAAACTTTTGATTGAAAGCAGTGTTAGACTCTTGTGTTCTCATTTGATACCTGGATGCAGCAGTCATTCAGAAACAGCTGCCCTATGAAACTAACCACTGAATGTCATGTTTCTCCCAGCCACAAGGATGAGAATCTTTTCAAGTTAGATCACAAACAGGGTCATGCATCGATGGACCCTAAAGAAGGAAAGAGTGGCTGCAGGAGGATGGAGAAAGGGGGACAGGTCTAGGAGGTACAGTTGAGCCCATAACAACATGGGTTTGAACGCTGTGGATCCACTCGTGCTCAGATTCTTTTCAATAAATACAGTCAGCTGTCTGTATTCATAGTTCAGCATCCATGGATTCAACCAGTCCAGGTTCATTCACGTACTATGTTTACAATCAGGATAACTTGCGTCTTTGTTTTTTGGTTTGGTTTGTTTGTTTTTGCATCATTTGGTATCCACAACAGGTCCTGAAACTGATTCTCTGCAGATGCAGAGAGACGACTGTATTTTCAAATGGAGTGACAGGGCTTGGTGATTAATCACATCTGGAAAATGAGGGGGAGAAAGATTTTACAGGTCTCCCTTCGGAAATCAACAAATCACACACCTAGGTCACTTCCAGAGAAGGCAATGGCACCCCACTTTGGTACTCTTGCCTGGAAAATCCCATGGACGGAGGAGCCTGGTAGGCTGCAGTCCACGGGGTCGCTAAGAGTCGGACACCACTGAGCGACTTCACTTTCACTTTTCTCTTTCATGCATTGGAGAAGGAAATGGCAACCCACTCCAGTCTTTTTGCCTGGAGAATCCCAGGGACAGTGGAGCCTGATGGGCTGCCATCTATGGGGTTGCACAGAATCAGACACGACTGAAACGACTTAGCAGCAGCAGCGGCAGCAGGTTACTTCGCTCTTGGTAAGGTTGGGGGTGTCTCCTGGGCTCCTGATGAGTTCAGCGAACATTTGAGCCATTATATGCCCCACATTGTGCAGAACTTAGGAGGTGCTACACCCCAGCTGTAGGTGAGTTTTCTGAACTTCCTTGTATTCCTGAGATATTCATGGAGGCAAATCGGTCCCCACGTGATATCACCAATGTAAAACTATTGATGATGTAGCCGAAATAGGATTACCAAGGAGTTGATAACTGTTTATGCTGGGTATATAGGATTTCATTACAATACTTCTCTACCTTTGCTTGAAATTTTGCATAAAGAAAGAAGTATTTTTATCACATTGGTAATCACCCTGTAACTCTTGAGCATTTTGGATTTTGAGTTTTCTTAACTGGAGATCCACCTGCAATATCAGAAATGATAATGAGACTTCTGCTTTAGAAAAGTAGCTGAACACACTGAATCCTGATTCTGTAGCTTACAGGTGAATTTTCATGCATGTATTTCCTCACTATCCAGAAATACTCGAAGAAAGGCAGGCCCAAAACTCCTCAGAAGCAGTTTCAACATTTACCTAGCAGTGTTCCTGTCCATGTATGTTACTGCTTCCCAAACATAGATTTCTTTCTTTCTGAGTGTAAAGAGCAAACAGAACAAGGAAGCAAATGTTTCTGAATACCCATATTTAAATTAATCATATGCTTCCTTAAAGGAAGCAAAATAAATAAGCTCCTAGCCCAAATACTCTGTGGTGTCTACCCAATTATTTTTAAGCTTGGAAAATAAGGCCCAGGGTGTATAATGGTCACATTGTAACACTGTATTCCCCATGTAATTTGGTTCATTTGTTAACCGCATCAGTACACTTATAAATCTTAAAACTCTACCAACTGCTTCACCCACACATTAATGATTCTGTTGTATGTTATGGCAGACACGGGGAAGGGGAAGGGAAAACGGTATCCCTGCTTAGCTTCCTTGAATGTACTTGGTAATGCTCACCGAGTTATTCGCATAACCGAGTTATTCGCTCACCGAGTTATTCGCATAATGAGTAAAACCTCATTATCGCATACTAATTTGAGGGAGAGATTGGCCATTTACTAGCTTGAAGTAAAATATTTTTAAAATAATGTGGGCTCTTTGGTTTGGATTCTTTTTTTTTTTTTTTAACTAACTGTTAGAAGGCATCTTTGTGTTGAGAAAATGTAAATATGGGTAGAAAGACCCTGGGAAATTTGAAAAAGGGCTGGGGGAGGATAGATGAAACCAAGGGTGGCAAAGAGGTGATATCCGTTCAGATTGTGTGCTGGATACATGGGAGTTCATTTGGTTATTCTAACTTTTTGTATGTTTGAAGAGTTCTACAATAAAATATTAATAACAAAACAAAGAAAAAGGTCAACATAAAAATCAGAATAATGTTTTCTCTAGGAAGACGGAGAATAGGAAAATTGTATTGGAACCCTCAAGGCATCATCGGTTCAGACGTTGTTAAGCTGAATGGTGGGAACATGGGTGTTTAATTTACTAGTCTTCGCACTGCATGCAGTAGGTGTGAGCATGTTCTTGTGCATGTATTATACATCGCATTTTAGAAGTGAAGCTCGTCTCTGTGCAACAGTTTTGGTTTTTCAAATACATGTCTTCACCGTGACTTAGTAAAAGTCTTTAGGACAGTACTTGATGAATCAGCAATCCTTCAATTAACACATCAACTAAACATAGATCCAGTGCTGAAATTCTGGGGAGGGGACAGAGCAGAATAAGTGATCAAATTAAAAAATTGCTTTTAAGTACCTGCTGTGGTCTCTGTCTCAACTGGGCAGCATTCCTTCAAGCAGCAACAATTCTTGAAAAGCAAAGACAGTGATCTGATCCTTAAAAAGTAAACAGAACACCAACTTTGGTTCATGAATCTCTTTCTTAAATTCTGGGTTTTCTTTTTGTTTTTTTGTTTGTTTGTTTGGCTGGTTGGTTACCAATACTGTCCTAAGAAATGGATGTAAATCACCCCCAGAGAAGCCCTTGCCTGTGTGTAAAGAGGTATAAATACTTGGACGTGCATTGGAGTGCTGTACGTAACAGAAACATCCTGAATGCCCATCAACAACAGAATGATTAAAGTGGAGTTATTAATAAAAATGAGACATGTTTGTGCACTAATAGGGAATGATCTGTTCAGTTCACTTCAGCCGCTCAGTTGTGTCCAACTCTTTGCGACCCCATGAATCACAGCACGCCAGGCCTCCCTGTCCATCACCAACTCCCGGAGTTCACTCAAACTCATGTCCATCGAGTTGGTGATGCCATCCAGCCATCTCATCCTCTGTTGTCCCCTTCTCCTCCTGCCCCCAATCCCTCCCAGAATCAGGGTCTTTTCCAATGAGTCAACTCTTCTCATGAGGTGGCCAAAATATTGGAGTTTCAGCTTTAGCATCAGTCCTTCCAGTGAACACCCAGGACTGATTTCCTTTAGGATGGACTGGTTGGATCTCCTTAGTACTAATGAGAGAAAAAAGTGAAATTACATACTACATAGTCTTTGATACCATTTATTGAAAGACACATACATACCACACAATATACAACTATACAGGCATATACCTATATATCTGGGAGGGCATTCCTATCGTCTCCTCTTCAAAAAGGAGATAATCAGAGGAATCTTATCTCTATTAGACATGCTTACATTTTTTAGAAGCATAATATCTTCATGTATTATTTATGCAATTAAAAAGTATGTAAAAGGCAAGCCACTTGCTGAATATATCTTGGTATTGAAAAGACTTAAGTAAATAATTTTGTAAAGTGATTGACTTTCTTTGCTTTATTTGTTTTTATTTTTAATTTTATTGAAATATAGTTAATTTGCTTTGTTTGGTAATACTGGATTTTTTTTTTTTTTTGGTCTATTTAGGTTTTGAACAATAAGCTCTATCTTCTGTATTGTGGCATGTTAAGAAACATGAAATCTTTTTCTTCATTTAAAAAAAATAATGATAGGTGTTGCCTCTAGATTGAATGGTGAATGGAACCAAGTCAATAAATGAGGTCACATAAGTGTTCTTAAAATAATGCAGAAAAAAAGTTCATGGACAGGCAAAATTACTTTATAAATTCAGCTTCTTAAAGAAGCTAAAGAATTCTGGCCAAAACCAACAGCTCTTAAATATTCCATTTCAATAATACATTTCCTAAGCAGTTGCCATGAAACTTTTTTGGCAAATGCTATTTCATAGGTTGTAAATATTTTCCTTGATAAGTGTTCCATGAGGTATTCGAGTTTCTTTATTGGAGTTTTGGTGACAACAAATAACCTTGCATGAGGCAGACACAGACTTTATTCACACATCTTCCCAGGAATAGCTTTACGTAAACGCGTCAGGACTGTCCTGCTCTGACCTTCAGAGTTAACCAAGGAAAACGTGTTATTTTAGGGAATGGTTAGAATTTGGACATCTGGTCAGAATTCGTTTTCTTATAGGTAATGTTAGAGATTCTAAAAAAATGGCCTTTTACTTTTTAATTCTTTGATTTGATCTTTTGGTTTTATTGTAAGAAAAGCCTTAGTATGAATTTAAAGTATTAACATAAGTTACAGTGCTGTGGTGGTCAGTGAAGAAAGATTATATTTGTCAAGATTCTTTGGAATGCTTGTGTCAGAACCCCAGCCCAGATTGGCTACAGCAGTACACAAAACAGAGAACAAATGGCAATTCATTGGCTCAAGCAATGGAAAATTACAGGCAGATCTAGCTTTCAGCTCAGCTAGGTCCAGCCATTCCGGTATTGTCATCCGTTTCTTAGCTGTGCCTAACTCTATGTTGGCTTTATTTGGGGCTGTGTTTTTCACCCAGATGGTAAAAGTTGGCCCCTAGCATTTCCAAGATTGATCCTATACAGCCCAGGAACCCCAGGATAAGAGCAAGGTTTTTTTTTCCCTTGATAATTTCTATAAAAGTCTTAGGGCAGTTTCTCATTGGCCCAAGTCAGGTCATGTACTATTCCTTAACCAACCACTAACACCAAAATTTTGTAACAATTTGATTGGCCAAGCTTATGTTAATACTTTAAATTCATACTAAGGCTTTTCTTACAATAAAAACAAAAGATCAAATCGAAGAATTAAAAAGCAAAAGGCCATTTTTTTTAATCTCTAACATTACCTATAAGAAAACAAATTCTGACTTGGCCAATGAGGGACTTGCTCATCACTGGAACTAGTAATACAGTTACCTTCATCATGCTGGGAGAAAAAGGGATGGTTGCCCAAGGGAAGACGAGGAGTGGATGTTGGCAGGCAGAAAGAAATGTGCCTTTCAGAGATACTGGGTCTGTTGGCTGTCTCTTCTTCCCCAGGGACTCACATTCTTGTATGTATTTGTGATCATACACACTTGTTCTCATCATTTACTAAGGAGCTAGCTCATTTTTGAGAGGTGTCAGGCTCTTTCGTGAGTTCCACTCTACCAGGTTTGCAGATGCTGCAGAGATGGTATGTGACCGTCCATGTTACATCTGCACAGCCATTTGCTCCATGTATGAGGTCGTGAGTGTGGCCTCTGTCACTTTTCCCAGTTATTTTCTTCTGTCAGGTACTAGGGAATAGTCGCATGTCCCTTCGTCCCCCATATTTCCATGAGACTTCGCAGAAAGACAGGTGGAACATAAGAGTCTGTAGAGACTTTGGGCATCACTCAGGCAGTGAGGCCGTATCTGCAGTTTAGGGAGCCTTGAATTTCAGAACAGAGATTCCTCTGAGGTCCAACAAATAAGTTTCAAATAAGAAGAGAAAGCCAAGGAGGTGGGGGCCCCAGACATACCCTACCCCATCCCCTTCAGATGACATCCTGTATAAAGTTGTCCTAAGAATTTTTTTTCCCGAGTAAAAAGAGAAAAAGAAATGTTCATCTGTAAGGAGGCCCAGCTGGAGAAGGTGATGGCACCCCACTCCAGTACTCTTGCCTGGAAAATCCCATGGACAGAGGAGCCTGGTAGGCTGCCATCCATGAGATCACGAAGAGTCGGAAACTGAGCAACTTCACTTTCACTTTTCACTTTCATGCTTTGGAGAAGGAAATGGCAACCCACTTCAGTGTTCTTGCCTGGAGAATCCCAGGGACGGGGGAGCCTGGTGGGCTGCCGTCTATGGGGTCGCACAGAGTCAGACACAACTGAAGCGACTTAGCAGCAGCAGCAGGAGGCCCAGCAAGGCCGGGTGGCTGGCTAAGCACAGGCATCAGAGCCTCAGTACCTCCCAGCTCCGGGGTGCTCTCTGAGTCCACTTCATCTTTCACCTTTGCTCTCAGCCCCCGTCATGGGGGCTTTCTCATCAGCTCTGCAGTCCCAGATCCCCGAGAACCGTGCTGTGCCCTTGGGCGCCCAGGGAGTATCCTTCACTTGTGCTTCAGACCCTTGGTTCAGTTCAGTTCAGTTCAGTCGCTCAGTCGTGTCCGACTCTTTGCGACCCCATGATCGCAGCACACCAGGCCTCCCTGTCCATCACCAACTCCCGGAGTTCGCTCAGACTCACGTCCATCCGCAATTAGACATGCGCTGTAAACACATGCATACAGGCCTCCTATGGCCCTGGGACACAGGACAAGAGGGAGTGAAGTGAGGGGCTGTGGGCACATGAGTCTTGTACGTAAGCCACTGTCAGGGCCAGCCAGTTACTGCCAGGACGAGATGTAAGCCTGCCTGCAGCTGCTTGTGCTTCTAGGCTTTTGCAAGAGAAAAGAGAAAACCCGGCTTTTCTGACGAAATATGTTGATTACTTAGTGTTGGAAACCAATTGAAAACTTAGAGGCCCCTTGAAATTGGCATAGGGAGGGGCGGGATAGGCCTGGAACAGAGATTTGAGGATTTGTGAACATGAGAAGCAGCAGTAGAAGGTTTCTTCACTGCAGTCTTTTAAGATGTCTCTGTTCAGTGGTTTGTGTGTGTTTCTTTTGTGGGGAGGGGTCTGGAGAATCGCAGAGCGGATGCAGGGGTTCCCAGGTTCATTTGCTGCTAGGCCTGCCAAGCATCTCTGGAGACACTGGCACGCTGCATCTCTGATCCAACCAACAACCTTCCCTGCGAGGCTCTTCTTTTGTTCTTCCCAGAGACTGGGGAGTCTCCTCATCTGAATTAGCAACCCCCCTTCTCTCATGACCTCACCCCCACCCTTTAAAATCTGTGTTGGAGCAAGTAGTGCAAAGCCCAACCGGCAGTATAAATTTGCATCCTCACGAATAGGCTCCAAGATGTAAGTTTGGGACAGAGAAGAGCCAGTTGAGAAGGGCGTGGGGTCAAAGGCAATCAGACATCACGGTCCCCCTCCTTCCTGCCTGTTTCATGGAGGGGACTGGAAAAAGGGCCCCTGGTGAACCATTGAGTCATTTATAGGCTGATCTTAGTGCCACCCCTAAGGAAGGAATGAATTCCTCCTCAGCACGCTCCAGGGAGAGAGTTTCTGTAACCTGAGTTTCTGCAGGCTTGTACAGCCTGCCTGCCAGGAGGCCAGAGGGTCATTGTGAGTGAGCATGAGCCATAGGGGCTGCTGGGGATCGTGGCCACCTCCCTAAGCTTTCCCAGGGCTCGCTGAACTTACCATGAACTTGGAAAGTTTGCCTGGCAGGTTTTTTACTGACTCCTGATATTACAGTTTCAGCCTGAGAGGGGCAGGAGAAGAGGGGGCCTATGCATTTAAGGACTGCCGTGCTGCACTTACCTCTGGCCAGGGGGTCCTCAGACACTGTTTCCTTTGGCAGTGGGCTGGGTCAGGTCACTTGGACTCCTTTCAAGTTCAAGGATCCGGAGAACAACAGCCACTGCCTGCATCCCTTACTCGGGAAGGCAGGCCTGGGTTCTGCAGCAGCTTGCCTGACGAAGAACCAGACCTTCACTGGAAAGGTCATTTTAGTCTGAATGCACCATAACCTCGTCCTTTCCCCCGTCAAGTGGGATTTCATGCGGATTCAGCAATAAAGAAGAGACACCCTGTAGCCCTAGTTTGTGCTGAGTCTGCTCACGTTGGAACTTATAGCTAGAGAACCGCCGGCGAAGAGAAACGCCTCTATGCAGCCCCTGGTGCAAATATGAGGATTTTGCCCACATCTGCCACTCTGGAGGGTACAGGTGCTCCTGCCAAAAGAAACAAGAACTGATCTTGCAGGGAGTGATGGGAGGAGCTCACAGTCTCGGCTGAGCCGAGCGTGGAACTGAAAACCTTATGGATGTGCACGATACTATATGAGGAACAAGAATCCTAACCAGGCGCCGTGTTTTCTCTCTCTTGGGTGGGTAGGAAGGGCCCTGGGATTCTGCGTGCAGTGGTGAGATGGGCCAGGCAGTGTTATTTCAGCCCACAGAACCTTCGGTGTTGGAGGCGGGGGGCTTCCCCTTTAAACGCAAGGGAGGAAAACAGACTTTGCTGCTTATGCATCTTCTGGGAGGGGTGCTGAGCCCCACCAGGGCTGCAGGTGTGCTGGGGCATGAAGATAAAATTAGTTGTTTGGGAAAAGATGTCTTTGAGGTCTTGCAGGGCAGGTAGTGCCAATTAAAATCAGTTCATCAAGTGAGATATTTTTTGTCAGTCCAGAGGTTCCCACGTGAAGAGATGCGATTGTGAGGAATATGGCTGAGTCCACAAGCGGCTCACAAAATCGGGTCATTACCTTGTCACCACATCTGTGGGTTTAGGTACCTGGCAAACAGTCTGAAACGTGGCCCCCTCAGGTGCCCATAGGAATATTAGAAACTGCCCCTGAGCCCAGGGAGGATCACCTCAGATGCAGTACTTACCAACCTCAAGGATTGTGTTTAGTTTTCCGTAGAGCATCTCCATGGAAGTCCTCCTCTCACCCACCCCCTCCCCCAAACAGAATGGGATGCAGAGAGGTTTACTCAACAGAGGTTGAATATCTGCTCTGGGCTGGGTGCTGGGGATGCTGTGGTAGACAAGATCAGAATTTACAGGGACCAGTGCAGAATGAAAATGTGAGGCCCTGTTAGAAAAGGCAGGGAAAAAAGTGTCATTAAAATAACTAACACGTAAAACTCTTTCTTTTCTTCCATGGTCTGTCTACCTGTCACGGTGTTTTTATTTGCTATTGAATGCCAAGCACCCTCAGATACAGAGCTCCGCACAGGGCATGTGCACTGATGACCCTCATAGGCTTCTTGGGGGGCTCAGCCTGCAACGTGGCAGAGACACGGCCACCAGCTGCTGGGTCCCCTTCCTGCCAGTCACCTGCCCAGTGCATCGCGTGCCACCCAAGGGAGGGGAGTTGAGCCAGGTGTCTCCCCACTGCTTGGGTCTACAGCCCTAATCCACAGCAGACGGGAGAGCCTCAGGAGTACTGCAGTCAGTGTGCCAGGATATGCTTGGCCCACTGAACACACTGTGGTATGGCCAGCCCAGGGCAGGGACAGTCACCACCATGCCCAGCCACGAGATGCCACCCACACACACACGTGACTCCAACCCTCCTCTTGCCCAGTCAGTACCAAGGATGAGGTCAGCAGCAGAGGCAGGGAATAGGAAGTCAGGCAGGGCCCCGGGGACAGTTCCAGAGCCTAGTCTCCAAGCTTTCGGCACATGCTCTCTGGCCCCATCACGCTTCACTTACAAGATGAAAACTCAAAGATAAAAGTATTGGAAAATTCATGACCATGGCCACAGGGTAGTAAGCCCCAAGCATGGGAACTGTCTGAGTGTGTGAAGCCAGACTCTACAGGAGTAAAAGAGAAAGACACCCTCCTCCCTCCCACTGAATGTAATTTCTACTAAGGTGAGGAAAAAATAAAAGGAGACCAGGGCAGAGAAAGACCCAACAAGGTGAGACTGTTAGAGATGGCACACAGGCAACCTCTGGATAACAGATTATTTAAACTAAGACCCAGCTATGAAAGGTAGCAGCCTAGGGAAAAATGGGGAAGAAGGTTGTTGCAGGCAGAAAAACACAGTATGTGCAAAGTCCCTGGGGCCAGAAATTGCTTGGCTTGTTGTAGAAACTGAAAGCGGATGCTGGGGCTTGAGGGTTGACAAGGGGAGCAGCATGGGACAAGGTGGGAAAGATACAAAGGAGAATTTGGGGACAAGATAAATAAGCCGTCTTTCCTTAAACAGTACCTATGTCTTTGTACACCTCATTCTCTTGGGTTAATTCCTGCCTAAAAGTCTAAGCTTCTTCACCCCAAGGAGACCTTTAAGAAAAAAGTTTAGATTTTAGCTTGTTTCCTTGAAAGGGGGATTTCTTCTAGTAACTGTGTGTTGACAGTTAATCTAAAAATCAAACCATACCTCGTGCTTGTCATTTGCTCCTGTGAAATACAAAACCTGAGTGTCTCCATCACAACCTTATTGAAAAGAGTTTATCTAAAATTGGGAGAATTCACTCTGCACTAGATAATCTGCTGTGGGTTATTTTTTTCTGCACACTGCTGTCAGATAAGAAGATGGTTTCTGGGGTTCTTATTAGGCAGTGTTTCTGGGAGGCCTTGCTTCTGTTGTGAAATGGGCTCCAAGGAGAATGATTTAAGCTGCGAGTGTTAAAAGGCCCCATTTCTGGCAGAGAGGGAGACATCATTGGGAAAATCAGACGGGTTTCAAAAATTGTCTGTACTTGCCTCCGACAGCGACATAGAAATACTTATTCTTACACCAGAGCTGTTTTTCGACACTTAAAAAAATTCAGAATGTGAATGTTTTGGCTGCTTAATGGGGCGTATTTGTTTTGGATTTGAAAAAAATAAAAATAAAAACAGTTTTCAGCCAGAGAAGAAAACTTGAGAGCCACTAGAGAGCAGAGCGCTGAAATGACCCGGACAGTGGCAGCAGTAATTAGCTGGGATCAGGTGGTTGTGATGTCTTAATCTTGTAGATTGTAATGAAGTGATGAGTCCACCTCTCAGAAAACATAGGAAGGGAAGACAGCCTTCTCTTAGGTGTTGCAGAGAATGTATAAAATAACAATTTAGGTACCTGTGCTACATTTTATTATTTAAGCACTTATTATATTGGTGTTACTTTCCCAATGGTTAAAAAAATCATGTGTGTGTATGTTTTCTTTTTAAGAAAGAGCTTGACCTTCTAGTAGAATTAGATACTACTTAAATTTGGTAAAAAGAAAAAAAAAAATTTAAGACTGCATCTTGATTTCCAAAACTGAAACTGTCAGGAAACATCTCTCTAAATCTTGAAATATTGAAGTTACTGGGAAAAAAGTAAAGCCCAGTGACATTTATCTCTCTCCCTTTTTAAAGTTAGTTTATATTGTAGAATTTTTGTATTATATTCACTATGAAAATCCATGTGATTCCCACATAGAGGGAAAATTCTGAATGTTTATATGTTCTAATCAGTTTGGGGGAGGGATAGGACTGTAGTATAAAAAACAATGGCCACCAACTTTGGAGCAAAAGACATTAAGCAGACGAGGCATATTTAGTTTATAATAGATTTAAGGCTCTGCCTTGGGTTGATTTATTCATATCTTTCCTTCAAATGTTTACCTTGCCTGATATGAAATAAAACGTGTCTGATGATCATGCTTAGATGTTACCTGTGCCAGTCTGCTTCTGGCAACTTCCCAAAGAGTCACAAAAAAAATAGCTCCTAGCTCTGGCCTCAGCTGAGCCAGTGCTACAACTGAGGAAACTTTCATGGACTAGATCAATTAAATGTGTGGCTTTTTCCTTCTCTTGTTTTTTTTTTTTTTTCATTGTGGTGAAATATAACAATACCATTTTAACCATTTCTAAATGTACAGTGGCATTCATTACACTTACAATGTGGTACAGCTATCATCACTATCTGTTTCCCAGACCGGCTCATTACCCCCAAACAGAAACTCTGTAACCCCCATGTAAATGGATTGGTTTTTTTGTTGTTGGTTAGTTTAATAGGTTTGTCTCCAGTGTTTGGAAAATTGTATCAGTCAGCCGAATGATCTTTTGTCTCTCACCTCATGCTCCCCTCCAGCCTGTGAGCGCCTTGCCAGCGCTTTAGCCATGGAAAATCCCCATCTGTATACTTGTGCCTGGGTTGTAATCCCATTCCTCCCATCAACAGGCTCTTACACAGGCCATAGAATTCGGAGTTATTGCCCATCGGAGTCAGATTCAAGCTGTTGACTTAGAAGCAAGCCATTCGCAGCCACCACCGTCTCCCAGACCCCACTTTCTGCTAATGTGCGTATTGTTTTTCCGTTTCCCTCATCACACACGCCTGTCCTTGCCGTGTGCTGTTGCCCAGCTTCCTGTCAGCTTGATCCACTTACCTTCCACTGATGAAGATAAAGTTTTTTTTGCACAAAAGCGGCTCGGCCACGTCCCATGCTGTGTGTTGGCAAGGGCATTGGTAATAGCTTTACAATTCACTTAAAGAAATTGGAAACAGTGAGTCATGTGTAATCATTGCCAGACATGTTGTTAATTACTTGATAGAGATGCTGCCTTTTGGTTGTAATTATAGGTTTTTATCATCCTTGCCTTGCCTGTAAGTTTTTCCAAATTTCCTTCTGAAGATTACAAGTGGAGACGGATAGGTTAGCACATATCAGATTATGTGCCAATTTCCCTGAAATTGACTTAACTTATTTAATTGTCATCCTTTGCACGCTGGCTATGTTTCTTTGAGAGCCTACATTAAAAAACCCATTTTTCATGGTCTCACTGCTTAAAACATTTACTGCTACCAGTAAGGTTGGACCTGACAAAGCTCTTGTTCAGAAGGTGGTTGGAAGATTAAAGTACTACCACCCATCGTAAAATTAGAGCTTAATTTTTTGTGATGCAGTCTAACTCTACTTGACTTGGAAACTGCCAGGCGCTTAGTAGCCAAATACTGGTAGGAAAACTTCTCCCATGAAGGATCTGAGTGAGGAGTAGTATCTGACCCATAAAAAAAAAATCCTTCTATCATTGGTTTCAGTTCCCTAACAGTGTCATTCTACAAAGAGGTCAAGAGAGTTTGAGGAAAGTATGTCTCATTCCATGATAATAGTGTTGAAATTTTGATTGTCCGATTAAATAATTCTTCATTTTCCTTGTTTTACAAGTCAGAAAACTGGTAGCCCATAAAAAGCTTATTTTCCTCACCCATGTGTATCTGTTGGAAATTGGGTAAAGGAAGAAAGGTTAAAATATATGTCCCCGTCTGGCTTCATTTTCAGGTTAATTTCACTCCTTCTATTTTAATCTCATCTCACTTCCTCTGGCAGAGAAGGTTTATGCTCCTCTTTCCAGGGGCCTCCCATTCTGCTTATAGAGAAAGTTCAAGAGTCCTTTATCCCAGTTTCTTAGTCTTCTGTATGCAAATACACCAGCTGAGGGTCTTGCTGAAGAGCAGATTCTGACTCACTCTGCAGAGGGACCTGACATTCTGAGTTTCTAACAAGCTCGTGGATGCTGCTGCTTACCCTGTTCCAGGGACCACACTGGACACAGCAAGGTTCTACATTTCACTCCTTTCCAGGACCACACCTTCCTCCCCTTGGAAGTCCTGCCTCACCTCTCTC
Source organism: Bos mutus (assembly GCF_027580195.1). NCBI lineage: Eukaryota > Metazoa > Chordata > Mammalia > Artiodactyla > Bovidae > Bos > Bos mutus. Next base: position 28,543,405 of record NC_091638.1, read on the forward strand.
TCCCATTTAATACCAGTCACCTTGAGAGAACCTGCTTTCAGTCCCTGCTTTCTTTCCTAGCTTTCTGTGTCACAGCCTGGCTTGTTCCCCCAGCCCTCTGCTGAAGCTCTTCTGACACGTGACATTGAAGGGCCTTTCTGCCATCATATTCGGGAAGTTCTGTCCTTACTTCATCCTGGGCACTCCAGGGCATGTGAGCCACCGCTCCCCTTCACTGGAAAATGATTCTCTGACTCCCCGCCTCTCGCACATGCTCTGAGCAGCCATGACTTAACACAACTCCCAAATCAGCCGTGCCCCCTCTCCAGAACCCAGATCTGGGTTGCCACGTGTCTGTGGGACATCTCTGTTCCAATGTCAACGCACCTCAAACCTATTGTTGTTGTTCAGTCACTAAGTCATGTCCAACTGTGTGACCCCATGAACTACAGCACGCCAGGCTTCCCTGTCCTTCACCATCTCCCAGGGCTTGCTCAAACTCATGTCCATTGAGTCAGTGATGCCATCTGACCATCTCATCCTCTGTTGTCCCCTTCTCCTCCTGCCTTCAATCTTTCCCAGCATCAGGGTCTTTTCCAATGAGTCAGCTCTTCACATCAGGTGGCCAAAGTCTTGGAGGTTCAGCTTTAGCAACTGTTCTTCCAATGAATATTCAGGGTTGATTTCCTTCAGGACCTATGGTATATAAATCCATGCTCTTCCTATTTGCTGTCCTCATCTCCCTAGTCTTCACATCAGCATCATCCACCTAGTTGCTCAAGCTAGAAATCTTGGTGATATTCTGTACTCTTCTTGCCACCTGCCTGTCAGTTCCCGCCAGTTCTAACTTAGTATTGTCTCTGTGTCCCTCCCCTCTTCTGCATGTGCAGCCCCAACCGCACAATTACCTTTGCCGTGGCTGTTTTACTTCCTTCCTATTTCCTCCCTCCCTTCTGTGTCTTCTTCCAATCCTTTTTATTTATTTTTTTTAATTACCATACAGTTGGTCAGAAAGTTCATTCAGGGTTTTAACAGAAAAAAAAAAAACAACCCAGTTTGGCCAATCCAGTACCTCCAAGCACTAAAATTTGTCTAAAACTCTTCCCTGATATATCATTTCCATATGGAGAAAAACTCTGCTGGTTGCCAAATAGTGCCAGTTACTTAGCCTGGCCTTTCAGGCTTCTTCCCAGCCTCTCCCAGCCCCCGCTTCCCCATCTGGCCTACTCTCACCCCAGCCTTACACGGTAGCCACCCTGTGTCCTAAATGCAGCAAGGATGTCCTGCTTCCTGCGTTTGCAGCCACTGTCTTCTCCATCTGAGATGCCCTCCCTCTCCTTGTCAATGCAATCTCGCTCATCTTTTAACCCATGGAGTTGCACGCTTCATCTTTAGGAGTCAGAGATGGACTCTGTCCATCTGCCAAAAACAAAGCAGGGAAAAGCAAAAGCAGAGAGTGTTTCACGGACACCTTGACGCCTCTTGAGCATCTGTGGGTCATAATTCACAAACACCATTTGCCAGTTCCTTTTCCATCAAATTCTTGATTAGACTGTTGTTCCTAGTCAGTAGTTCCCCGTGGTTAGTAGACACCATTATATTGTAGCTTCATCCTAAAGCCTTCTACACAGTGCTTCTGTAAGGCTCTGTGTTTTGAATAACATGATCATCAAGCTTCTCACTCTCACTTTATGCCATATGCAATTAACTTATATCACCTCCACATTTACCTTTACAGAATAGGTATGTATTGGCTTAATTACATGGCGTCTGCATTGCCCAGACAAGAGATAGTGACAGGAAGCTTGAAATATACCATTATGATAGCTGGCATGATAGCATCTGGTGAACTAAAAATAAATTTCTCCTACTCTGTAAACACTTCAGCACCATGAATCCAGGGCACATTTCTTCTGGGACGACCGACAGCACGGTGAAGACACAGTTGACAGAGCATCCTGCTTGGTGAAGTGCATGGTGCTGAAATGCTTTATGTCACCTGCTCTTTCTTGCAGCTTCATTATGTTGACTGTACAAGGGGGAAAATGTGAGTCCCAGAAAGCACAACTCTGGTTTCTTATGGACTGCTTCAGAATGAAGCTCTTCCCTGAATCCTGGTAGATTTTTCTTGGTGACTTTCTCCCTTTGGAGTGCTTTGATCAGCCATTCAGATACCTAATATTTCTATGACGGTCACAGCCATATTTTCATGTGTAGTTGACCCTCTCTGAAGTAGAGAGAAAGTTCCATTTTCTACTCTAGAGTTTGATGCAAAGGCCAGGGGTGCATGTCCGTTGTCTTCTCTTCTTTGACTCTGGAGAGCTTAATTTACTCAAAAATAAGACACCATCAGTTTCAGTTCCCTAAGACTCATGGTATCCAAAAGAAAAATCATGTAAATATACTGAGGAAAGGTAAAACATGCTGGATTGATCCAGGGCATGTATTAATAGAATAGCTTCTGAATCTGTTGTGCAGAAAGACAGGAGGTAGTCTATCCTCAGAAACACTGTAGTCTCCAGACCCCTTAAATGCTGTAATACTATGACATGGTGTCTGCTGGAAATCCAAGGTCCTCTCATCTTACTGTTGAAGGACTTCCCAGACTAGCCCCATGAGTATCCTACAACCCAGCCTCACTCCCTGGAGTGTTCGGGTACTTAACTGAGTTTTCTCAGGCCAATCCCCAAATTGACAAGCTTTCTGTTAGTATCCCATGAGTACTTTAGGGCACACATTATGAAAAAAGAGTTGAAGACTGTTGGAGATGTTATTTTTAAAAATGTCAAATGCCTTAAGGAAGTGGCTGGTAAATGTGTGATTTGGCCATTGTAACACAGACTAGATGAATGATGACCAGCACCGAGGCAAACAGGAAAGGGTATATCCGTGTAAAGTTGTCACTTTTTTTTTTTTTTTTTTTTATGAGAATGCAGAATTGAGACTCTGTAATGGATTAGTCTCCAGTGAGTTCCCGCTTCATCTCCCTTTCTGATGACTTGCCTCACAGGATGAGTCAGGAGTTTTGGAATCCGGCATTGCAACTTAAAATGTATATTCTCTTGAAAATAGAGTTGTAACAATCTAATAAACTAGATCTAGGATGGTATTGATGTCATAGCTCTTGAGATAAATTATGAGTCTGCTGAAGTTAAATACAGAGACATTTCTATGAAAAAGGAGCCTAAGAAGCGAGCTTACTCTTCTGTGTTCTCATCCCAAACCTGCACCAGGCCTGCCTCATCAATCCATCATCACCTTCTTCTCCTCAGAGCCCCCTTGCAGTCACTGCCAATCCATCAGAGATGCCCTTACATTGAAAGCGTTTTGCTGTGCTTGTATGATAGAATACTGGGCTGGGATTCGAAAAGACACTTGTGTATAGTCCTGACACTGCCACTGGCTAGCTTTGTGGTTTTGGTCAAATCTTTTACAATTTTCACAGGCCTTTCTGTTCTGCTCTGTAAAGTGAGTAAAGTGGATTGGGTAATCTCTGATATCCCTTACTTTAGAAAAATGGCACTGTAAATTTTATGAACAACTTGTTCATAAGTTTGAATATGTTATTCCATTTTTTTTCAAGGGTAAGAAATAAGAATGGGCAGTGTGCTGCTCATGAGGTCCTTGGGTGTCTCTGGGTCCAGCTCTTTGTCTTGTTGGAGGTAGACTCCTATCAAGCAAAGTTGTTTGTCTCTTTGTTCTTTGTTATTTTGAGGTAAGAGGAGGAGATTATTCTCCAAAGTGATATACTCCTGGGTGGATGTTATATTCTGTTTAACCTCTGGCACATGTAATCACCACACACAGCCTTGTGTCAGAGGGTTCAGAAGCCCGGAAGAAGCCCCGTACAAACAGGAGCTATGTGTGCCTAGCGGTGACTAGCGCAGGTAACAAGGGCAGGCCAGACAGAGGCCAGATTCCAGCTCTGCCGCCTACAGTTGTGACCTTGGACAAGTCACTTGCCCAAACCCCATTACCGAGCCATAAATCAAGAATAATACCACTCTAGAGATTATCATATTAATTGAAGTTAATCAGAGAGTGACAAATATCATATGGTATATTTATAGATGGAATCTAAAAAAATGATACAAATAGGCTTATTTAAAAACCGAAGTAGACTCACAGACAGAAAACAGAATTACATTTACCAAAGAGGAAGGGAAGAAGGAATAAGGAATTTGGGATTGACAGATACACACTACTATTTATAAAATAAATAAATAAGCTAGGACCTACTGTATAGCAGAGGGAGCTGTATTCAATATATTGTAATAACCTATAATGGAAAAGAATCTGAAAAGGGTTATATATATATATATATATATATACACACACACACACAGGGAGATAACTGAATCACTTTGCTGTAGGCTCAAAACTACCCCAACACTATAAATAATACTTCAAGTAAAAGAAAAAGAATAATATGAGTACCTGATTCACAGAAGTGTTAGAGGTGAGATTGCGCATGTACAGAAGCAGTTAGTAACCCCAGGAAAGTGAGGTACGGAAGCTGCTTGTCCTCTCTTCATGATGGTGGAGAAGATGCAGGGTGTGAGTGAGGAAAGCATTGCATGTCCTGGGGCAGCAGCCTCTAGAAACACCCTGCGTCAGGAGCGAGGACGGTAGGTCTTTAGGCTGATGCCTTGTCTGGTTTTGCTGTTGTGTGGGGAGCTGTGGGGGCACAGATTGACGAAGGAACAGCCACCCCCAAAGGAGCGCATGCAGTGCAGTGGGGAGAGACGGGGAAATCCCACCGTCCTTCTCTCTGACCAAGGGCCTTACAGAGACCAGCGTCGTGGGCCGAGGTCCTGGGAGAGCCTTCCAATCGCCCTTGAGAAGCCGAGGAGGTTCCTGGAAAGAACAGAGGGTACAGTAAGTCCCCAACATAAAAACGAGTTCTGTCCTGAGATCGTGTTTCTAAGTCTAGTTCATTTGTAGATCCAACAAAGTTAGCCAAGGTACCCAACTAACACAGTGGGCTCCTTAGTACTGCACTGTAATAGGTTTATAATATTTTTCACACCAGTACTACATCACAAACATACACACAAAACATTTTTAATCTTAGAGAACACTGCCTTGAAAGTACAGTAGTACAGTACAACCGCTGGCATACAGGGGGCTGGCATCAAGCGAGCAGGCTAGAAGAGTTACCGGCTGGAGGAGGGAGAGGAGGTGGGAGATGGTAGAGCTGAAGGATCGTCAGCAACAGGAGACTCTGAGCTGCGATTTCCCTCACGCCTGACATTGATGGCACACACGTTCACATCTTTGAAAGGTCACGACTTGGAGACTGCAGGGGACTTACTGTATGCTGTCAGCGTGGTTTAGAGGAGAACTGGACAACAGGAAGTCACATTACCAGTGGGGAGGCTGAGGACCGAAAGCTGGAGCCGGCATTGCCTGCAGCTTGAACCGACACCATTTCAGCAGAGGCAGGGTGAGAGGGCCGAGGGGGCAGTAGGAGACACTGGCTGGCAGAGGGCTTGCTCCGCTGCTCAGCCCCAGGAGGCTGGCTCCCTTCCACAGTTGAGAGCCCTCTTGGCTGCAGTTTTGAGCACAGTGGCTACAGCCCTTTCAGACCTCAGGCTGGCCTTCATGCTGCAGTGGTTTCAGGGTCAGGATGCTCTCTGATGGGCAGTCACCACAGCCAGAGGCAGACATGGGTTGTCTGGTGAGGGCGAGTATTAATAGAATTATAATAGTGAGACCCTGGCCTCAGGTCTTGCCCTGAGGATGGTGGTTTGAACTTCTCCGTAATTGGATTGCCACCAATAAAATCCCATTACAGACGACAGGGTTTATTGGAAGACCTAGTGTCAGCATCTCTGTTGGGAACTGTGTTCCATGCATGAGTGTGCTCCTCACACTTTAACCTGATTTCCACCTCTTCCTCCCGGCATCTCCCCTTCCCGTTCAGTCTGTCCCTCTCGCGTTGCCAAATAACTGCCCCCGCACAGTGAGGTATGAATCTCAGCTCTTGCATCTCAGTGGATATGTGAGCGCCCCTGACATTTGTGAATATTGAGTTGAGCTTCCCACATCGTGAGCTGGGAGCCTGGGCAGGAGGGGAGAGAGGCGTTGCTTGGGGGTGTTCCATCCATCTGGTGATGCCGGTTGAGGAGTGGAGAGGGAAAGGGCTGGCCCTTGTGGTCCAGGCTGTCCTCACTGAGACCGTTTTGAAGCACTCCTGGTGGCCATACAAACAGGGATCTGCCTCTCAGGCTGAGCCCACACAAGGATTGGGTTTGAGTGATTCCAACAGGTTCTGCTCTGGGCTGCATACAGCAGACTGGAGGGGGATGGCTCCCTCTGGAGTTCTCGGGCAACTGTTGGCTGAAGCCCAGCAATGGAACAGCAGTGGAAAAAGGACTGACTGCATCAGTTGGGGGAGAGTGCCTGCTGCTCAAAAGGAGCCCCTCCACCATGAGAGGCTCCCACTCAGGGTTGGGTTCTGCTCATTGCTCCCTTCCCCATTTGAAAACACTGGTAAACTGAAGGAATTGAGTTTCTCCTCCTTGGAGGCCAAAAGAGCATCAGTGCTCCGAGTGGCAGTTTTATTCGATGTTGCTGCATTGCTTTCACTGAGGATGTTAGTATCATGAAGAAATGAGATCTGAAAAACCCAGGGTCTGTTTCAAGCTGCCTGAGCTCAAAGGAGCAGAGAACTTTTAAAGGTAGAATAAGATTCAGGCCATATTCTCTCATTGCATGAATGTTGATGATAAATAAGTTTCCACCGTGAAGTGATGTTCATTCTGCGGTGAGTTATGTACAGTTAAGGTTCTGCTCTGGGGACGACAGTGATACGTGGATGAATCAATTCTATAAGACTTGGTCAAAATGTGATTTTTGAAACAGGGTCAGCAGGCAGTTTCTGTTAATACCTATTAATCTTACAGAGTTTATAACCACACCTGGGACGCACTGAAGCAGAAAGGCTACCTGGGTCAGAGGACTGGCCCTCTCTCTGACTATGATAATCCTCCCACTACTGGCGAACCCAGTAACAAAATCTCTTTAAGTTACAGTTCCTCTGCAGGGTCAGGATGTAGCCAGAGGAATGCACATGCACTTCTGTCTGCTTTGATTTCATCTTAAAGAGAGCCATGATTTAGTGACTCACGGCAACATTTAGTCAATTCTCTGCTCTAAATGTCATTGATATTCAGTAACTGTTTACACCAAATAAAAACCTTGATTCCTTACAGGCTTTTTTTGGTAATTCCTTGCATTCATTATTTTTTAATATTTGAGAGTACTTTTAGAGAATTAGGAAATACCATCAGCTCCGTCAGCATCCCATATGAAGGGGGTTTTTAATGTGAATAATCCAAGATCATGCTTAATCTAAGATTGTAAACAGTCCAGGAATTATTTACCTTTGTTTTTAGCGTGCATCTTCTCTTCTCCTTCTCTCCTCCTCCTTTTATTTTAAATTTTAAATTTTACTGAAGGATAGTTGATTTACAGTGCTGTGTGAATTTCTGCTATACAGCAAAGGGACTCAGTCATATATATCTATATCCTTTTTCATATTCTTTTCCATTATGGTTTATCACAGGATATTGAATATTTTATAGCACAGTTCCCTGTGTTGTTTATTGATTCTGTATATACTAGTTTGTATCTGCTAATCCCAAACTCCCACTCCATCCGTCTCCTCCCTCCTTCCCCTTGGCAACCACAAGTTTGTTCTCTGTGGTTATTTACTCAGCTATGAAAATAATGAAATAATGGCATGTGCAGCAATAGCGATGGATCTAGAAAGGATCATACTAAGCAAAGTAAGTCAGGAAAAGACAAGTACTATATGATATGACTTATATGTGGAATCTAAAATGTGACACACATGGCCATATCCATGAAAGAGACACAGACTCACAGGAATGGAGAACAGCATTTTGTTTTGTTAATTGAAGACTGTTCTGTCAGAAGAAACCTCTTAGGCTAAGAGTATGAGCCTTGAAATCAGAGAGTCTCATGTTTGCTACTTCTCGGCTGTATGGGCTAGAACAAAGTACTTTGCTTGCTCAGCGTTGATTCCTCTCTAACAGGAACAATAATAGTCTTCATAGCTGACATTTAGGAAGTGCTTACTGTGTGTCAGCCACTGTTCTAAGGGTTTTGTTGTCAATTTCATTCAATAATTCGTGTCCACTCTTGGCGACCCCATGGACTGTAGCCTACCAAGCTCCTCTATCCAGGCAAGAAATTTCCCAGGCAGGAATATTGGAGTGGGTTGCCATGCCCTCCTCCAAGGGATCTTCCCAATCCAGGAATAGAAGCTTCGTTTCCTGCATCTCCTATATTAGCAAGCAGATTCTTTATCACTGAGCCACCTGGGAAGCCTGAGCAAATACGTACTAAAACGGCCCCCAGTGGGTGGTTTCTGCCTGAATGCTGGGTCAACTGTGCCTGCGTGCTAAGACCCTTCAATTGTGTCCGACTCTTTGCAACCCCATGGGCTGTAACCTGCCAGGCCCCTCTGTCCGTGGAATTCTCCTGGCAAGAATACTGGAGTGGGTTGCCGTTTGCTTCTCCAGGGGATCTTCCCAACCCAGGGATCAAACCCACATCTCCTGTATTGGCAGGCAGATTCTTTACTACTGAGCCACCAGGAAAGCCCTAAATACTTTGCATATCCCTTAATCCTCATTGTACCCCCATAAGGTACACCTGGGAATAATAAAATGGGACCTGTGTAATAGGATGTGATGTACTGTTAAGTCAGATTGTTCATGAAAAACATTCCACATGCTATCTGGAAATGGTGGTTGTAATAATTATCTGTTGCTATATAACAGATTGCCCCAAACGTAGTGTTTTAATAAAAACCAAAAACTGATTATCTCACAGTTTCTGAGGGTCAAGAAATTGGGTGGGGGGGAACTAAGTTAGGTGTTTCTGGTTCAAGGACTCTCATGAAATGGGAGTCTAGATGCCAGCCTGCACTGAAGCCTCAGCTGAGAGTGCGTATCCATGGTGGTCCGCTCACTGGGCTGTTGCCGAAGCTTTCTTGGATCTGCACTGGCTGTGGGCAGGAGACCTCAGCCCCTCAGCATGTGGGCTTCTCCAGAAGGCTGCTCAGGACTTGCCAGTTGACTTCCCCCAGAGCAAATGATCCTGGAGAAAGAAATGGCAACCCACTCCAGTATTCTTGCCTAGAGAATCCTGTGGACAGAGGAGCCTGGTGGGCTGCTGTCCATAGGGTCGCACAGACTCAGACACAACTGAAGCAACTTAGCATGCATGCATGCATTGGAGAAGGAAATGGCACCCCACTCCAGTGTCCCTGGAGAATCCCAGGGACAGAGGAGCCTGATGGGCGGTCGTCTATGGGGTTGCACAGAGTCGGACACGATTGAAGTGACTTAGCAGCAGCAGAGCAAATGATCAAAAAAGAGAAAGAGGGAACGTCCGCAAGATAGAAGCTACAGTGTCTTGGCAGTGACATATCATCACTTCTACCATATTCTGTTAGTCACACAAAACACCTTCACCACGATGTGAGAAGGGAAAACCCAGGGGCATAAATACCGGGAGACAGGGATTGGGTGGGGTTGTCTTGGAGGCAGACTGCCTCCGTGGTATTTGTGCGTTTCTAACTACTACATTGAATCACTTGCCCAACCATGAAGGCGGCAAGGTGACTAAACACTCTAGGAAAACTTCTCTGGAACTAAGGATTTACCAGTGAAAGACGACCAACCTGACCATTCAGTATATGAGTCGATTGTTCAGTGCACCCACCATGCATGTACAGGGAGTGTTCTCTGTGACTTTATTTGCAAACCCAGAGATGGTGCCAGATGCTTGTGTTGGCCCCTCTGAGGTTTGTTCGTTTTGGCTTTTATTTTAATATTTCTGGTGCATATATTTTTTTTTTTGATCTCCCTCCACTGCAGGCACAGCTAATCTTATACTCAGTTCTAAAAGTATATAGCAACCCCTAGCTAAAGGTTCATTTCATTACAAACTGGCTGAAGGCAGTAAATTTATATTCAATCACCAGTCTTGAATGCCCCCCCCCAACACCTGAATTTTCTGGGGACGGATTCACTGCAGTATTCCCTTAAATGGATTTTTTGGCCTTTCTCTCAGGCCCACATTTGACATTTTCTCAAGAATGTTTATTTTTTAATTTACAACTTTGAGAGGTTTATTTTATAAGATAGGTTTTATGCAACAAAATATAATGGGTTCAGAGCAGGGGAAAACCCTGTGAATTTGAAATTGACTGCCATGAGGAGGAATTATTCATTTCATTTGTAGGAGAAAAATGACAGCTCACATGAAAGGAGAAAGGTTTCAGGTCTCAATTCGCAGATGGAACCAATCACCTTTCCTAAGTCAGCGCGCTTGGTGTTTTGTGTTTGCCGCAGATATCTATTTGGGAGGCTCTGGGAGGGTGTGATTAGGGTGTGAGCTCTTGGTGGAGGATTTCACAGAGTCCACTTGGCTAAAGGGGCCTTTTGAATTGAAACAGAAGAGGAAGGCGCTTACCTCCTCAGGACATCAGAGCCTGCAATCAGATGGGCAGGCATGTCTTAATTCTCTTTCTTCTTGCTGGGGCTCGTGATCCCTTCTATCTCACCAAAAGAAGATGCTTGGCTACTTGATGCTGGCTCCTTCTAATAACATAATGGTGAAATATTAACTTATCAAAGTGCTGGAAGCTTGAATAACTGTTCTGCCCAGACTCTGAGCAGAAGGGACTGGAAACATCGCCAGGCTCCCATTTTTCACCCTCACACCCCACATCACTCCATTAATTTCCAGGCATCACCCTTCATTAGCGACCCCGTGGCTGAAGGACTGTGTTATGAGGCTGCAGGGTCATGAACTGCACCATCTACCCCTTGGTTCATTTCACAGCTTGCTCCCCTCTTAACGCCTCATGGCTCATTTTCCCCCCTTCACTTGGCAAGAGGGACCTTTCCCAGAGCATGAAATGGATGGGTCTCCCGCTGGTCCTCTTTTGTTTAACGCCTCTCTATTCTCTGAGCTTAAACATGTACCCCGTCACAGAAGAGAAGCACTTGCTCTGCAAGTCGAGTTTGGATTGCAGAGAAATTATGAGGCTACAGTGCTTTAACATAGGCAGTTTTTCAATGAAGATGGAACATGAGAAGATGGCCTTATTTTTCAGTACATTTACTCTCATGGGTAAACCCCATGGTGGAAGATAGTATTTGGTGAGTTTAATCTGCTCTGCCTTTTTTCATAAATGAGGTTTAATTATGAGATGTGTGTGTGCTTGTGTTTTCCCACTGAACACCATGGGTAGCAGTCTGCCTTAGAAAATGTTGTGTGTGTAAAAGAAACTTCCAAAGCTGATAAAAGCAGGGACAAGAGGGCACACCTGCTAAGCGCTGGGATTTCTCCCATCTGTCTGGGTGATAAGCTGTGTTACTTTTGCCCTTCTTCTTTGCTGATCAGCAGGCTGGGGAAGAACATAGCAACGTCTAAAAGTGCCTACTAAGGTGGCAGGGGAGCAGAAGTAAAGTATGTTTTCCTATAAAAGAGGTACTAGGTGCATAAAGGAGTATTTCAGAAACCCTGAGGAGACACAGTAGGATTGTGGTAAAGAACATGAACTTGAGAGCCAGGCAAGCTTGGGTTTGAATCCAGACTCTAGTGCTTGGTAGATGTGTGACTGTGCTGCACTCAATCATGTCCCACTCTTTGCGACCCCATGGACTATAGCCTACCAGGCTCCTCTGTCCATGGGATTTCCCAGGCAAGAATACTGGGGCAGGTTGCTATCCCCTTCTCCAGGGGATATTCGTGACCCAGGGATTGAACCTGCATCTCTTGCATTGGGAGGCAGATTCTCTACCACTAACGCTACTCAGGAAGATGTGCGACCGGGCTATGAAAAATCACAGGAAGTCCCCTACATACGAACCTTCAAGTTGCAAACTTTCGAAGATGTGAACATGTGTTTGCATGTCCAGTCACATAAGTTAGTTCACATGTCTGGTATTTATTGTCACATGTGAACATCCTCTACAAGTGTGGTTGTGCTGCTGTTTACTGTATGGAGTACAGTAGTCCGGTATCTTTATCTCAAGGCCAGGATCTGTGGAAAAAACATAAAAACAACAGTGATGTAGCTGGCACTTTTCAACGCCCTATACTGTGAGATTAAAAATATTTCCTGTATTTATGTGTTTGTAATGTACTATTGGTGTAAAAAGTACTAGGAACCTGTCACAGTTCAGTACTGTGCATCCGTTGTGTTAGTTGGGTGCCTTGGCTAAGTTCATAGGACTTAAAAACAAATTGGACTTACGACGCACTCCTGCACTTGGACCCGTTCATATGTAGGGGACTTACAGAACCCATTCGTATGTACTGTCCCTTAAAAACTCGGGCGCTTCAAATGGCAAACTTTGTTCTGTCACATGGTCTCTGAATGTCAGGAGCCCAGAGTGGCTTAAGTTCTCAGTGGCTCTGGTTCGGGGTCTCTCTGCAGGGGTTGCAGACAACTGAGGCTCTGCTGGGTTCGAAGAGTCCCCTTCTGAGTTCATGACCATGGCTGTTGGCAAGAAGCCTCAGCTCTTACCACATAGGTCTGCTCATGACATTATAGCTGGCTCTCCTGAGAGCAGGGAATCCAAGAAAGAGGGCACACCGCAGGCGGAAGCCTTGGTATCTTTTGTACGTGAATCTCAGAGTGACCTCCGGGCGCTTCAGAACCGTTCTGTTGGTCACACCGACCAGTAGCGGCATGTTGTAGGCAAGGGTCACAAGACTCTGAGGACCACACAGAGCCCACCAAGCTCCAGGCCGTCACACCCAGCCGAGTTACTTAACTTCTCCAAGCCTCCATTTCTTCTCTAAAATGAAAAGTAGTACATCCTTCCAATGATTTAGTGAGTAATAGAGACCATCTCCATTTATCCAGCCCTTTAAGGATCTTTGGCCCTTCTTCTTTGAATAAAGCTCATGTGCACACATCCAAGTTTGCATGGGATTTTTGTGAGTTTCCCACCTCCCATCTTTTCACTCCAGGTGAATTAAGTGAATCTATTTAAAAAGAGCAAGAATGCAATAAAGGCCCTTTTCAATGCATATTTTTATCTGAAGCGAACAGGAATTTTGTGTACCTTGTATACGTCAAACCATCACTTACACACCTACACGTATTAGACTTTGGTGTTTTTGACAACTTCCTCGCTGCTCCAGCTTTCTAAACGATGCCAGCTACCCATAATTTGTTTTTCTCCACCATGATGTAATCATTAAGTTGCCGTAATGAAGATTGAAGGTTTAATAATGGGAAGTGTTACAAATTCCAATTTAATCATTCCTAAATTGATTAGTGACTTTCCCCAAATGCCTGGCCGTGGAAAACCAGAGGGCTAAGGGAGACAGAGTGCTGTGGTCTGAGTTTGATAAATGGCGCTTTGGTGCAGCTGTAATTGAGTTATTGAATTTACTCCTCTTCCAAATGATGTTTGCATCGTCTCAGCCATATGTGTGGAGGGCCAGAGAAAGGTCATTAGAAGCTTCAGACCGAGGGCACGCATGGGTTACAGTGGTTTTGAACAGCACCATCGAGGTTAGTCAATTAGAACAAACACCCAGGGCAGGCCATCCCCTAGCCTCATGCTACAGAGCGGTCAGCGGCAGAATCCCAAAGGCCCATTTAAAAGAGTCTGAAGATGCTGTAAGTAAATGTCTACTCTTGGCCGCAGGCTATTTAGCCCCTGACAAATGACATGGGCGAGCCCCTGCGGGCGGATTTGAAGGGAAGGACACCTATAAACAAAAGCTGGTGCTGGCAGCTGTGACAAGGGCAGAATTGAAACCGTCCAGCAGCAGCACCCGCCTCGCCCACCAGACAGGAGCTGTGTCGATTTCTGCACTGCTTCCTGCTGCCAGAAGTGAGCTGTCTAACTCCCCGCCTAGATTTTGCTCCTCAACCATCTCTCAAAGACAATAAATCAGCATTAGACATCAAGAAGTTATTTTTTACAATTTATTTTTTAATTTTGTCTTAATTGGAGGATAATTATTGTACACTGTTGTGTGGTTTCTGCCATACATCAGCATGAATCGACCATAGGCCTGTGGGTCCCTTCCCTCCCGAACCCCCTCCTCCTCCCTCCGCACCCCATCCCACCAGGTTGTCGCAGAGCACTGGCTTTGGGCTCCCTGCATCATATACATCAGACTCCCACAGGAAGCTTTGAGAAAAGTTTTTTGTGTGTTTTTCCTTCACTGCAGCCTGCTAACACATCCGCATTTTTGGCCCACATTCCAGGTGGGTGTACAGCATTAATGTCCCCGATGTTTCTGTGTTTTATAAATAGTCTTTCTTTTTTCTCTGAACCTATTTATATGCATCTCCTATGAGGGAAGTTTTACTCTGAGATTCGATCTTTACAGATCCCTTAGAATTAATATGTATAAATCCTTTGCGATCTCAGGGGCGAAAGCAAGGAGGCTGTTCTGCCTGAGACTTGGAGAAACACCATAAGGAGGTGGATAAAAGAGGTCGCAGGGAGCAGCTCGTGACAGACAGCAAGGGAGTCCCAGCCTCCTTGAGAGCAAAACCAGGGAGAAGGCTGACCAGGGCCCCTCTGCCAGCTGGCACAGTGAGGGCTCTGTGACTTCGTGGCCGTGGGCCAAAACATCCATATGGCAAACACAGCCCAGTGACGAGCCACCCCAGAAAGCTCAGACGGCTTTCCACTCATATGAGTACAGTGTTCTAGAAGTCCCCCTGAACACACACCAAATGCATTTCCCCAAATCTGCCAGTGGATTAATTTATGAAACTAGACACTCTATTAAATAGTTTGCCATAATATTTGTTTCCTTTATCCATTAAGTCACAAACTGGGTGACTTAGAAAAGAGACATTCATTGACTCCAAGTTCTGGAGGCTGTTAGTCGGAAATCCAGGTGTTAACAGGGCCACCACGCTCCCTCTGAGAAAACTGTAGACAGATCCGTCCTTTGCTCTCCCTGGTTTCTGATGGTTGGCTGTAGTCTTTGGCATTGCTCAGCTTATAGAAGCATCAGTCCAGTCCTCTGTCTTTGCAAGGCATTCTCCCTGTGTCTCTTCATATCGTCTTTCCTCTTTGTCAAAATTTCCCCTTTTTATAAGGACACCAGTCATACTGGATGAGGGTCCACTCCAGTGACCTTATTTTAACTTGATAACCTCTAGCACAATCCTCTTTCCAACTAAAGTCACATCCTCAGGGACTTGAGATTAGGACTTTACCCTAATCTTTTTTAAGGAACCCATTTCAACCTATTACAGATATTAAGTTTAAAAAAGTACAAAAGAAAATCTAACTTCTTTTTATCTAGGTCAATTGGGAATTTATTTCTCCCAGATAGTTCCATCGAACCTGAATTTTCTGGATACTTAAGGGAGAAAACAGGAATAGCAGGTATTAACAATTGACCCTCCAGATGTCAATTTGTAATGAGTTGGTTAGATGATTTGTTCAGTGGGTCCTGGGTCATGAAGTTGGGCCTAAGTTTAACCAGTTCAGATGGCTTTAGCTCCAGGTTATAGATTTCACTCCAACCCTGCTAGCTTCTCTAGATATAGGTGCTGTTGTTTCTCGAAAGGCTTGTCAAAAAGCATATGAATGTCTCTCTCCCATTTGAGAATGGCATCCACAATGAATGGCAGGCAGTGGGTGGAACAGGAGTGAGTGAGTTTGGAGAGTTACAGACCTATATTTAGATCCTGCCAATGCCTCTTACCAGCTGACTGACCTTGGTCTTAGTCCTGCTGAATGATCTTGATCCTGATCCTTCATAAAAATCAGAGGATGAAGCTCCAATAAGATAATGTGAGCAAAGTACTTAGCACATAGCACAGGCTTAATAAAAGTTTGCTCCTCAAGCAGCCCATCCTTCATATAGTCCCTGAGCATGCTGAGGAAATGTTAATAATCATTAACACCATGTTTTATAGTTTACAAAGCCATTTTATGTATTGTTACATTTAATTTATATTTATTGGGTTGTTGGACAGTGTTGAAAATAGGGAAATGGCTTCTTTTAAATTTCACAACTAGCAACTAGTAATTATTCATAGCTTTCTATATTAAATATTTTAATTATTTGTTCAGCAAATAGCTACAGTTAGTAATCTCAGTGCTAATATCACCCGCTCATGCAGTAGTTCTCAGTGGGAGGCAATCTTTGTCAGCGGACATCTATTCATGTCTGGAGACATTT
The DNA here is from genome assembly GCF_027580195.1 of Bos mutus. Taxonomy (NCBI): domain Eukaryota; kingdom Metazoa; phylum Chordata; class Mammalia; order Artiodactyla; family Bovidae; genus Bos; species Bos mutus. The sequence continues at coordinate 28,559,608 of NC_091638.1, forward strand.
TTGGTTGTCCCAGGTGGGGATGGTGGCTCTGTTGGCATCTCAGAGGCAGAAGCAAAAGGTGCTGTTAAAATCCCATAATGCTCAGGACAGCTGCTGCAGCATAGACTTACCTAGCCCAAGATGTCAGTTTTGCTGAGCTTGAGAAACCCTGCCTAAAGCAACCAATGTATTTCCATGAGTAAGTGCTCACCTTCAATCAGTGCATCCAATCAGAAAATGGGTGCCATGTAATAGCACTTGGTTTTTGATTTCCATCCTGCAAAGAAAACTATTTAAATCAGAAGCAATATTTTCTAATGTTATAGAAGGAGGGGGTAACCCTGCAGCTTAAGTCAATGAACATTTGATGAATACACACCCCTGGGGTGTTGTGTTGCTGATAAATGACAGCTATGGAGGAGCTTGGCACTCAGGCCAGGCTTTCAACATCAAATGGCTAAAGCTTTCGGGCAGCCCTTCAGCCGCTGCAAGTGTACAGCAAGCAAGCAGACAGTGATCTCACTCCACTGACCAAACAGTAGAGCCAGCTCCCCGAGCACGCCTGCTCCAACATCTAAGAGAAACCCAGGGTTGCCATGACTCCAGCTAATGAGATCTTCCAAATGTGGAAAAGCTGGAGTTGCTCAGATTGAATTTATATTGAAGTGCTGAATTATTTTTGTTTCCAGAAACAAACAGCTATTTGGTAGGATCAGGAGACACAAGAGATGCAGGTTCAATCCCTGGGTTGGGAAGATCCCCTGGAGGAGGAAATGATAACCCACTCCAGTATTCTTGCCTAGAGAATCCCATGGACAGAGGAGCCTGGCTATGGTCCATGGGGTTCCCGAGAGTCGGACACGACTGAGCGTCTGAGTACAGATAATGTCTGATAATCATAATAGGAATCAGGCCTGAGCCAAAAGTTGACATACATCCTCTTATTTGATTTCACAGCAGCTCTTTTGAGGGAGGTGCTGAGTATCCCATTTTACAGTTGCACAAATTAAGGTTCTGAGATTAGGTGACTAGTCCAAGTTTTTGCCATTCTTAAGTGGCAGAGATAGGGTTTAACTTAAGGTTGCGGCCTCCAGATCCTCAGCTTGGCTTTTGGTTCATATTTGCATCAGTCCATACAATGAAAGAGTTTGGGAGGGCTTGCTTTTAATAACTAAAGATCATTGCTTGTGAACTGTATGTGAACCATGTTAGACACCTATTTTTAATCCATCCTGATAATTCTGATGCCTCTTATGTAAAATAAATCTTGGAAAACTTGGTTTGTCTTTTACAGCCCAAAAGATAGTGTATGTATCTTTCACCAGACACCAAGTGTTCACATGGCATCGTCACAGTTTTCCCAGAAACATGTACTTCATCAGCATCATTTCTAAATATATTCTGATTGACTCTAAGAAAAAACATTGAGTAACTGTGTTTTTCAGGGTGAAGATTTATCATCTTACAGTTTTGGAAGGCAGAAGCTGAAAATACGTCTCACTGGGCTATAGTCAAGGTGCTGGCTGAGCTACCTCCTTCCTGAGGCTCTAGAGGAAAATCTGTCTCCTTGCATTTTCCTGCTTCTAGAGGCTGCCTGCTTTCCTCGGCTGGCGGCCCCTCCTTCCATGTTTAAAGCCAGCAGCATTACATCTATCTTCCAGAGCCATATCCTCCTCTACCTCTATCTTCCACTTATTTTTTTCAGTTGCAATAAAATACACATAAAGTAAAATTGACCATCTCAACTGTTCTTGAGTGCAGTTCCGTAGTGTTAAGTATATTCACATTGTTCTGAAACCAGTCTCCAAAACTTTTTCATCTTGCAGAATTGAAGCTCTGTACCCATTAGACCATTCCCTGTTCTCTCCTTCCCCCAGCCCCTGACAACCATTCTGCTATCTATATAAATGTGACTACTGTCGATACTCTATGTAAGTGGAATCCTAAAATATGTGTGTTTTTTTGTGATTGGTTTATTTCACTTCATTTGAGGAACTGTATTTCAAATGAAAATTTTCTCTAACGTCTAGAAATGGCAAATCAGCCATGCTTGTCATCAAAGAAGTAATAGCCATAAGAATGAATATAATAAAAACATCCCATTGTTAGATGCTGGCTGGGTTCTGCTGTCTCTTGGACGTTCTGAGGTTCTTATCTCCCTTTGAGGTTAGCAGATATTAGCAAGATGTATCAGCACCAAACTGAGACTCTCACTTTCTCATAATCTTAAGGACAGCAGGATATTTGAGGAAGCAGAACTGTTTTGTGAGTCCGTGTTCGTTCAAGGTCTGTCCTGGTACTACTTAAAAATAGTTCAGATGCTGCTGTCCACTGTAGGACATCCAGAAAGGAAAGAAGAAATGGGCAGGTACAGCGAATGAGCAGATGATCTCACTGAAGAAACAAGTCCTGCTCTTGGAATATTTGCAGTGTCTGTGGCCCTGGGTACACCGAAACCAAAGAAGGGCGCTGTCATCCTTCTTCCTTCTCGTGGACAGATTCCAGTTGACTGTCAACAGTATGTTACCAGGAGGTAACAAAAGGCAGTTTAATTCCCCGTGAAAATTAAGACTTGACCTGACTCTGTGTCTTTACTCCCAAGTACCTGGTGCTTTGAAGCTGCTCATTAATCCCTTCATGTGTAAACTCCTTGATCCCACCCACCTTTGAATGAGCCTGCAGTCTGATCACTATCTGCAGCTGGAGTCATTAGATGGGATCTGGTGACAGTCGGCCCCTGCATTCGGCTGTAACTACAGTGCGGGTATCACAGTGCATCCGGGATAACTTTCTGAGAACCATCTTTGCCCTCTTTAGAATCTACCCAGCGTCCTGCCAAGAAAGAATGAAGCAATGTGTCAGTCACTTAATATGCACAAGAGGGAAGGAAAATACTCTAGTTCCTCTTTTCCTGGAAAGTCTACATGTATTTCTGCCTGGGTTTTATGCCCCAGACTGTTCTTTCTGCCATTTTTTGTTAGTTAAAACGGAGTATAGGGTTCTCATTGAGGGGTTATGGTTTTAAACAAGATTTAGGTTGTGATGCAGTTCTTGGAGTCACATCAAAGCTATTTCACCCTCCGTGCAAATTTGTTCTAGTGTTTCTGTAGGTGTAGGGCGAGGATGAGATCAACCCAGAACCACTGCTAGGTCCAGTGCGTTGTTTAGGATCCCCGCTTTCACTCACATGGGGGACCAGCCCTGCCACTCCCAGCCCCTCCTTAATGGACTCACTGAGCTCGCCTTGAATGCCTTAGGGAAGAAACACGTCATGAGCGAGGCCCAGTCTTCCCGGTGAAGTTTTTATTGTCATTTCATCCATCTCTGAGAGATACCACCACACTGAATAGCTTAGCTTTCCTTATTAATTGGCCTTTTTCAAGATCACAAATTTACCAGCCGCCCTAAAAGAACTCCAGGGGCTTTACTTCCTTTTATCACCCTGTCTTGTATCCCTAACCAGCAATAACTGTTGGCTCGGGGAGAGAAGGAACTTTTGTTGGTCATTTCAGATAGGATGCCATATGTCAGATTTGTAAAATCTTGTTAACGTTGTGTTTCCTTGGCTAGAGAATTACCCTCTAGTAGGAGAAAACAGAGCTGCCAATTACAGCAGACTCCTGCTGTGAAGAAACTGGTGTTATATTCCCAAACATCAGCCTGGGTGAGGAGGGAGCCCCTTGCTGCCTTTTCCTTTCTTGCCTGATAGACAGAGCTTCAGAGTAAAACATAATTAGCTTGACTGACAATCAGGAAAATACAGACTTCGGTATCTGTTTTTATTGTAAGATCTTCTTATTTTTGGATGTGTGTTCCAACTCTGTTCTATAGTTTATTCCACGATATAAAAATGCAGTCAATTTGCAGGGCTGGAATTTGCTTAAAATGTTCAAAAGAAAGATAAATGAATCTACCTCGTGACCCGAGAAACTCAGGTTTATCAGACTGCAACTATTAAAAAGGAAACCATAAATCCCTGTGGCAGTGCAGCTAGTAAATTTTTGTAAGCTGACTCCTTTGGGGGGAATTTGGATCCTGCACTAAGTTCTTAATTTTATTGGGACAGAGATATTGCAAAAGGAAAATCGTTTCTCTGGCACTAAACACAAATAATGTATGACAATAATTGTGACTTCCCAGTAGCCATTCTGATCCTCAGCAATTGGCTCTGTCCTTGTATAGAGAAGGGGTCTTGTTCATGAACCCCAGGCCCTTCAGAGGCTTAAACCTCTGAAGGGATATTTTGTTTCATTGGGGGTCTTGTTTTCCACATGTCCTCCTGATATTTTGCAGCCTGAAAACAAACAACTCAGTGAATGCTCAGTCCACATTCTCTGCCCCCATGCCTAAGGAAGGTGACTTGTTGTAGAAAAGGGATGATCGATCTGAGGTGAAGGAAGGGAAATCAACAAAAAAAGAGGAGAGGCTGAGATTCAAGATGCAAACACCAAAAAACACACAAAACTCAGAGAGCAGAGTCTGAGTCTAGATTTTTTAAGAGACACTTCTTTTTAAGTTATAAATCCTCTTAAGCGTCTGTGTATAAAAGAATGAGGAATATCTGTACTCAGTAGTATCACATGAATGATGAAAGGGCTTCCCATGCTGCTGGCATCCTGGGTCGTCTTGACACTGAGTAACTAGCTAGCTCCCAAAGACCATCATAGGGATCAGCCTCTTCTGTCTGAGTGGCTCAGCTGCCCACTTCTTGATTTTGCTTGACCTTTCCTTCCCAAGTCTTCTAGAGCAAGGATGGGACCTGCTTAAGGTCACAGTGCGGGGGAGCCCCAGGAGAGCCAGCCTTCTGCCCATGGCTCCCCTAGAAGATACCCACTTCTTGCTGCTTGCTTATTTCCCCGCAGTACACGCGGACTTTTCTTGCAAAGCTAAAATCTTGTCTTCACGTCGGTCTTTGCTGTTTGTTGCCTTTCCATCCTTGGTGTTGTCAACAGTGAGTAGTCACACAACACACAGAGCAACTAAAGATGATGGACTGTGTTGGCTAAGAGCACAAACTTGGAGGCAAAACAGAACTGGCTGTGAGTCCTGACTTTGGACACAATACTTAACCCTCTAAACCTTGAGTTCTTATTTGTAAAAGTATGACCAGTATTGGCTTCTGGAGAAAGGACGTTGAGAAATGTGATACTGTGTGCAACGCGCTTAGCATGGGACCTGGTATCTGGTGGTGACCACTCCATGGCGGCCACCACTGCTGTTTCATCGAGAGGATAGGGCCAGTCCCCGACAACACATGCAGAGGGGTCAGAGGGCTTGATTTTCCCTTGACATGCCAGTATGCTGCTGCTGCTGCTAAGTCGCTTCAGTCATGTCCGACTCTGTGCGACCCCATAGACGGCAGCAAACGCAAATGCCAGACTTCTTGCTGCCTTATACAATAGGAAGAAAACTTCTACAGCTTAAATGGAATCAGGTTCTTCTGTAAAGTTTCCTAAGTTCTATAACACTTGAGTAATGAAATGATGACTTTTCCACCTCTAGAGCAAATTTACTATTCCGGTTGTTCTCAGCTAATTACCCTTGCCTTCCAACTGCAGGTTTTCACAATAAAAAATAGAAGGATAGAGAAAGAATCATTTCAAATGTACAATGAAAGATTCATTTCAAATGTATTTGATGCCTTGCTTTTTATGTGATTAAAGAATACACACCCCAATTTATGCTGGAGCAAAAAATGATAGACTGTATCAATGTGAAATAGGAAAGATGAACTCTTTTTTTTTTCCTCATTTATAAATATTGAACAAATAAATAGAGCATTTCAGGATTCCAGAGTATATGGGATCTCATGTATTTTATTTTCTTCATTACTCTAGCCACAGCAGCACACAGCAGTATCTCAGAGATGACAACTAGACAATTAAAGACAGTTCCCATCAGGTCCTGCCCCTGCCGGCGTGAATCACGGCCCTTTCTCTGGCCGCCCCATGGCTCAACCCCTGTCCTTGGGGAACCTCAGGCTGTGGATGACTCGGCAGTTGCTGTGACATGTACTTGGCCAGGCACGTGTGACAGGACTCTGCCAGGATACAGCCACTGGCAACAGAACCATCCAGATGACATAATAGTGTCTCCACATCTCTCTGTCAAAGACCAAATCCAAGATCTAGGTGAAAACATGGGGATTTCTTTTCCAAATTATCATGAACACTTGACGCTTAGGGGTTGCTGGTGGGAGACATTGTGTCTCCACAGATGAGTGAAGAAAACCACCTATTTTTAACAGAAACACATTTGTGGTGGTCAGTGCTTCAGATATTGATGAGATGCATTCCAGCAACCCAGTTACTACTGGTGTCTATTTGATTAACGGGGGAGTGGGTAGTGTAAAAAGAATTTATGATAAGATTTCTGGGTCTCCAAATACATACATACTGCTTACCTTAAGTTTATGCAGCTTCCTGAATTGTCTGCAAACTTAGCTAAGAATGGGTGTGAGATACTAAGAATAAAAACTTATGCACATAGCATAGGCCTGATGGAACAATTAGCCTTTCTTAAGGCTGGCTTTTTTCACTAAAATAACATTATAGGGTTTAGATTTTCAACTACTTACTACGTGATTGGATGAAACCCAGTGCTAGTGTCTGTTGATTGATTCATTTTGAAACTGTTTGACACATATTATAACGAGTAATAGACTCACTGGAAGAGACCCTGATAGAATGAAGGCAAAAGGAGAAGAGAGTAGCAGAGGATGAGATGGTGAGAGAGCATCACAGATTCAGTGGACATGAATTTGAGCAATGCTGGGAGATAGTGGAAGTCAGGGAAGCCTGGCGTGCTGCAGTCCATAGGTTTGCAAAGAGTCAGACATAACTTAGCAACTGAACAACAACAAATAGTAAATATAACATGAATCCCTGTATTCATGTTTCATCCATAGATGAGCTGTGCTAAATTCATTTACTGATGAAAATAAGCCTTGTTAAATTTGTTTCTTTGTTCTTGATCGATTACAAGAGCTTACTAGGAATGCACTCATATCACATTCCATGCTAAAACTCTTCATTTGGAAAATGTAGCATCGTAAATAAAGAAAATGATGGGGCTACACTTGCCAGAAATCTAATAGGCTCCCAGAGGAGACTTTAAAAATTTCTTAATTTGTAAGAAACCAGAGTTTCCAGTGGATTGTCAAGATAAATCAGAAGTTGAGGCTTCACACTGTTGGTTTCATTTATTTTGGTCTTGATGACTCCGACAGCTGAGGGGCTTGTTGGCTTGCCGATCCGGTCTGTAATGATCTTCAGCCACAGGACAGAAGAGAAAGGTCCTTCCATTGGAGGACACAGCGTGTAATTCAGGCACTTGGCTCACCAGAGAGTGTTAGCGTCAGTCACTCCTGTCACAGTCATCTTTCGCTCACCAGTTCCTATTTTTTTTTCAGTGACAGGATTCTTTGGCTGTTAGTTCTTAAAACCAGTGAACTTCCTGTTGCATAAAACCACCACAGCAAACCCCCACAACATATGTATGAGAACTCTAACAACTTGAGATTTTCCCGTCTTCCATAAACATTGCCATCTACCTTTTCACTTAAAATGGGAGATTCAGTGAGCTCCGGTTGAGAAGGCAGGCATGGATTTCACAGGCAGACATCTGAATGCGACTCATGACTCCTGCATCCCAGCACGGTGACCTTGGGCAAGTTACCTAACCGTTCTGAGTCCCTGGTTCTACATCGATAAAGTCGGAATAAAAGAGAGTGCTTAACTCATCAGATTATTTTAGGTCCTAAGTGAGATCATGTAGCTAGGGTTTCTGGTGCTATACTAGTGTACGATAGGTGTCCAGTGCATCCTAGATTGACATTAAAACTTGAGATGTGCACAAAAGTTGGAGGAAAATTACTTATGGAGACCAAGTTTCAGAAATATCTGTGCTGAGGCACAGGACAGGGAGTTACCTGACCCTGTAAGATAAACTCATTTGAATTTTTTCAAAGAAGTAAAAGAAAGTAATGCTCTCCTCTCTGAAGGAGAGGTGTTGGCACCTGACTTGGGAGCAGTCTCTGGCACCTGCTGGGCACAGAGGTGAATCCACCCGCTAGGGCCACCCTACTGCCTCCTGTTTGCTGATCATGTTGATGAAGGAAGCAGAGCACCCCGAGGTAAACCGCAGCTAGTTGGTGAGGGCCACGTCTGGAGTGTCCACTGTGTTCAGAGTCCTTCAACTAAGAAAAAGGATGAAAAGCAAGGGCAGAGTATGGTTTTCCTCATTGGCATCCGAATCCCGGGTCTCTGTATCCAACCGCCTCTCCAGTCTTTATGGCAGAACTGCTGCTGACTCTCTGCTGCCCCATCCCTGGGGAGGCAGCCCTGGATGGGTGGGGCGATGGGAAACAGTGCCCATGGAACAGGGCCCGAAGTGGAAGAAGAGGTCGGCAGAAGGGGGCAGGGTCCACATGGGAACAGCAGACGCCCTGGCAGGTGGCCGTCCCAGTGTCCTGTTCCAGCTAAGTCCACGTGAGGCCAGACGAGCCCAGATGGGCACCATTCTTCACCAACACATTTCTCGCTTCCTGAGCTTGGATGGGTCTCGGCATGTGAGCTAAAGCTGAAGTTTCTGTCCACCACCCCCTTCCTAGAGACTTCCTCAAAATAAACATTGTGTATTAGGGTCATGTTAGGATGCGTATTGGCGACTAGACAACAACAGCAGGATGCATATAATTTAAATGTCAATATATAAGTACCATTATTTCCCTTTTAATTTTCCCACTCAAGTGTGGGGAGACTACCTTCTTAAAACCAACAAAAGAAATTCGTAGCATATAAAGCAAGTCCTTTGTTGTATTATTCATCTCTGTCTAAATTTTGCATCTTATTGGGTGGTAGTGATGTGGTGATCATAGATGTCTTAAAAGCAGTGAGCCTAACATATTGAAGGATAAATGGATGTTCTTTCTCTTGACTTTCATTATACATGAAAGGGTTCCTTTAGTTGAAGGCCTATGTCTCTTTACTGTTTATCAGTAGTATTCCAGAAGAGAAGATAAACGTCATTTGCTTCATATTTAAAGATATTAAATAGGATTGTTTATTTAAAATGTTAGCAATAATTAAGGCAGATGGTTTTAGAAATATAATTGTATTTTTTTTAGCAGTAGGCATTATATTGTTTGACTTGAATCAAAATTTTATTCAACCATAAATGTAAACCGTGATTCCATCTTCGAAGAAGAATAGAAGGGCCTATTCACTCAGGAGTTTGTTAGGATGAACAAAGCTAAAATGAAAGCTGGTCTGATACCAGGGTGAAGTAAATATTTACCAACTCTAGGCAAGTCTCACTATCTGACCTTAATTATCCCACCACTGCTGGAGTAGTTTATCACTGTGATACCAAGCGAAACACACACACAGAGACACACACACTTCTTGCTCTTGGATACCCAAGAAGCCAACATTTTATTTAGACCGTATGGACAGCGTATTGGATTTGTGCCTTAACACTGCTCCCATAATAAAGCAAAGATTATCTTTGGACTACTGACAACTGAGTTTTCAATGTATTTCTCCCTACTGCCCGTTAAGAAGGGCAGTACTGTTTCTTAAGTACAGAAGAAATGCTTATTATTTATGCAGGCTTTGTGCTCCCTCTGCTGGTTCTGTAATTAACTAATAAGTCTAATTCCCATAACTATGCTGATGTCATCAATTATTTTTGCACACGGACATGGAATTACCCAAATCAGCATGTTCTGTTCAGACATCATCAGGAAAATGAGCAGGAGGTCAGAGGAGGACATTTGCCTCATGAAGAAAGTGAAGAAAATGGACATATTGACTCGTGTGAATCTGTGTTAGGAAGGCCTAATGCAGTTTTATGCTTTTATTTGCTCAGTACTGGAAAAGACAATCTGTTGTCATTTAAACTGACATAAAACATGCCACCTTCTCAGAGGATTTTGGAAACATTTTTTCATCTTTAGAAAAAATTGACTGTAGTAGCTGTGTGCAGGTGAGAGAAGCAGAAGCTTGGAAATTAAATATGCCTGATATGCCTGGCTTCTGAAAGGCTCTACAGGCCAAGAAAGCAGATTTCTTATGTCTTAATTTCTTCAGTCTGAAGTGTCTTTTTATGCCAGTGTGGGTATAATAAGATAGCCATTTCTTAATGTCAGCACAGCCTCATGTAATCAGTAAGAGCCAGAGCTCTGTAGCTGGGTCAACTGAGGTTGGATTGTGGTTACAGCAGTTACCGTGGGATTCAGAGGAGGCACCTAACTTCCTGACCCCAACTTTCTTGTCTGTAAACTAGACAGAATATTCTAGGCAAGAGTTTCTACTGTGTGGAGTTACGGAAAGGATCGAAGGACATGACACCATGGTACAGAATATTTCCCAAAGGATATTGATGATGATGATTTGGGAATTACGGTGACTCTCTCTCTGATATGAAAACAGGTTTGTTTGTTTGTTTTTTTAGTTATTAAAACTTACTGTGAAACTAGGAGGGGAACTTCCAAAGGATAAGGGTTCAATTCAGTAGGAATGTATGTATATGCCTAAACCAACAGCTTGGAACAGGAGGTGCAGAATGGGTTGGAACTCCAGGAGAGACCAGCCAGTGCACAACAGAGTGTAGAAATTCAGACTTATCTCCTTGGGATGAGAAATCAAGCAAACCAAAGTATCAGTGCAAAAAAATAACACAGTACTATTAACAATAATAATAAAGAGACATAAAATCAGCTATTTTCCCAGTACACAGAGATGAGATTTGAATAAATATCCTCTAGATGTTATGTATTGATTTATTATTCATGCATTTTTAAAATCCCTTGTTTAGTTCTCTATGTAAAATTATTCCACACTGTTCATGCTTGTTTTAGAACTTCCTTTTTCTCAGTGAGCTCCATATTCTAGCCATCTCTCCATAGCAATAAATGTCGATCTTCATCACAGTCATGGTCAATGTTATTCTTGGCTTGCTTGGTCTTCAGTGCTTATAGATACTACTCCACCCAGCTTAACGACCGTGTTCTTAGGTAATGCTCATAATTCCAATAACAACCGAGGTAAAGCAGACAGAAGAGGTACATCTGGAGTGAGGAAACATGGAGTGGTTCCCAAAGCCACTTAACTCTCTTAACCCAAAGCCAGTTAACTCTCAGACTATTCACGCGGGCCCCTTCGTATGACCTCTTTCAAGAGAGAGTTTGATGCCCCATTGATGTTGCAGTGCATCACGTTGCTTGAGTGGGGTGGGTGGGGGTCATTGCTAACAGGTTTGGCAGGGGCATGGGGAAGGGACAGCTAGAAACTTCAGGAAATCACTGCCTCTCTCTGTTCTGAGTCTCTCTGGGCAGTTCTAGGTTTGACTGAGACTCCCTGTGTTTGTGTACATGGCAGGCATGTGTGAAACTCTCCTGAAACATACATGCCTGCATACAGAGCCCAGGCTGACAGTCCTGCCCGAGGGGCACTGCCATCAATATTTGTTTTCAAGGTGGTTTAAAAATAGGACGCGTTGTGCTAGATTAGCTGGCCTCCATCTGATTATTTCGCTGTAATCTGTACCTGTACTTGTCACAGACCTTGGCCACCCTCTGCCGTGAAAATATTTGGAATTTATTCTTTAAACAGTGTAGGGCACTTTGGTTGTTGACTTAAAGCATGCTAGAGGTTTTATAATGGTTATTTATATTGGCCAACACTGACCCCTCTGAGAAATGACCTGTTGATGTTGGATGAGGATAAGAGACACAGAATACAATGCAGGAAATGGAAAGAGATCAAAAAGAATGAGTGTTAGCTTAGTAACAATGCTTCGTGGGTAACACGGAGATCAATGGTATGTGCGTGTGAGGTTTCAGAATTGTGTGGTTTGGCCCAATTTGAGGCATCAGGCATTCTCTTCTGAGACATTTAAGAGAGTTGTTCAAACTCTGTTTTTCATTATGGTATCGACATTGTTAACTTTATAAAATCATTGTTTAAAAGCATAAAATTTTATAAAACTGTATTTAGAGATTTTGGATACTTAAACCATGAAGAAAATTTACTTTCTGTACATTGAGATTATTGTGCTTTAAAAAACTTGTGAAGTGAGTTCATTTCTGTGGGCTCTTCAGGAATTACCATGAATGCCCGCACAGGCCTGCCCAGTCACAGAAGGAAGTAGCGTGCTTTCTGCCGGCTGTTTTCTCTCATCATTGAAGTTTTTTTCTTTCTCATATATTCAGTCTCAGAGTGTGGGTCTGTCCATGGCCTGTTTCCGATGTCATTCCTCTCTGTACAAATGTCAGATATGAAACAAGAGCACATGTATGTTTGACAGCTGCCCAATAAATTAGGCAAGGACCAAGTTAAGGACAACTGCAGTGGACTTTCAAAAAAAAAACAAAAATTTGTGGCCGGTGAAAAATATCCTGTGGAAAGCTTGCTTTGTTGGCACCAGTTGTTACTTCGCAAATAACTTATGAATTTATTTCACTGTATGCTTTTAGTCAAGTGTCTAGTATGGTCTTGGGGATAGCATTGGAGGAACTCAGAACCTGAAACCAAATGAAATATGATACCCCCAGAAGAGAGCCTGTGCTCTGAAATTCCAAGTATGAGATCAGTGCATGAATACCACCACCAGCTGGGGTGACTGTGCGAAGGTCCTCAAAACCCGACCCGGACAGAACTGACTTGAACTTAACTTTTGTTCCCTGTGAGAATGGCGTTTCCAGAACATGACTCAGCCTTCCATGCAGTTAGAGGAAAGCAGATTCAAATAGAATGATCCCACGTGTGTGTTTCCGTTAGCAGTTTTGGAGAACTGTGTGTGACAGACATTTTGTAGTCTCTTTGGGGGACAATAGCAAACGCTTATTGGTGGCAACAATCTTGTTCTTGTTGGTGGCAAAGAATACAACTGCATTTGTGGCTTAGGCGTCCGTCCACCCCCTACCTCCCACCTCATCTCTGCTTGAGACCCCACTTCCAGTCTACCATATTGTCTCTCTCTTTGTTTTAGTCCTGTGTTCCATCCCCACCCCAAGAGTGAATCTGTGGGATCTTGGGTGGAGAGTAACAATTCATTCTGTAGCCGTGAGGTGCTTTGTCCTTTTCACATGGGAATGAGGCTCCCCAGGGTGGCCTCATATGCAGCAGTGTTCCAACCAGCTGAACAAACTGGTCCGTGAACACGTGGCCACTTACGTCATCCTCACATCAGTAAAGACCCAGTTGTATGAAGCTCTCACAGTTTCCTCCCTGTGTTCATTGCTCATCCTAGCAGTGGGTTCCTATTACTTATGAGAACTGGCTTCCCAATAAAAAAAACACAAGCAGAGTTATCTTTAAATCTCTGTTTACAGGGCCCTGTGTGTGATGAGAAGTTGATGTGTCTGTGGGATTCAGTAGCGGGAAGGCAGATGACCTCATGTGATACTGAACGCTGCCGCCGTGAGGGGGAGTTACCTGGCGGTGGCAGGCGGATCATTGTTTTAAGAAGGGAAAGCCCTGTTTGAACAGAAGTGGGCAGACGTGTTGGGGAGGAAGGCTGTTTTACCTCATCAGGTCGCACATAGACAGGTAGTCGGCAGCTCGGCCCCCTGCTGAAACCAATTCAGCTTTGGTATTTTTCTCCTGTTCATTTGCTCTCTTTAGGGACCCTGTTTGGCCCATCTCTGCACCATGGCCAAAGTGACAGACTTTGGTCTCTGTTGGATTAATCAGTGTGCTCTTTGATCCATGGCACTATTCCCCATGGACATTGAAAGTCAACACATTCAGCATTTGTGGTCTGGCGATTCAGAGTTGTTAACCAGGCTGATGAACTGATTTGGGTATTTTTAATCCAAGATGCTCCTCTCCTTCTAGGCCCTTCTCTCTCTATCACATATCCACTCGCCACAACACAAATATTGACTGTACCATTCATTCATTAGCAGTCACAATTTGAGAGCAATTATTTTTTATGGTGCTTGCCCTGAAAGACACCATTAATTACTTTACTGCCCATGGAATCGAGCCAGTTTCGGTGTCCCTAATGCCTGCTCCCCACCTGAAGGAGCATTTGCAGCTCCAGGGAAAACACCTCAGGATGTCACCGGGCAAGCAGTGCAGTGACCCTGTGCCTTGACTTCAGGAGTGAGACGTCAAGACTTTCCCTGCCTTGGCATTGGGTTTCTCTGCCGTGGAATTCACAGGTCAGACCTGGCACTGATTGGGGGATTTCTCCAATGGTCCTGACCCCACGTACAGGTGGGTGGGTGCGAATTTGGAGCATGTCAGCTTTTTGCGTGTTTTTTCAAGAGCATGAGCATTCTAAGTCATCCTGGAAATAATCATCAGGGGGTAAGAACAGAATGTTTTTGGCCAGTAGTTTTGATGATCTCTGCCAGAGGGGCTGGAAGGACTGAGGCTCCTGAGGGGCCAGCGTTTCTTCTTTGGCTTTTTAGTTCTCATTTGTCACAGGTGGGTGTGACCCAACCAGCATGCTCCTGACCTTGTGGGGTGGTTGTCATCCACTTCTAGCAGCAGAAATAGATGAATGCCTCCTGTCTGGAGGGTCCCAGACCAGCTGGATCACCAGTTTCTTCTCAGCCTGAAAAGCCCTGGAAGTCACTTGGAATGTAGACATGTATTTTTTAGGAGGAAGCTCTTTTATTAAATACGTATTGATCATGTATGTGGTATGTTCTCCTCTTCTCCCTCTCCTAAGAAGGGAAGTAAGCTGTGACTGATTACTATGTCTGATTACATGGTAGGCCTCAGTATCTGTTGGTCAAATGAATCAACTTGAGTGTAGCTGTTCCCTGCCAGTTGTATTCCACATGTGTGAGAATGCTGATCCCAATTTGTGCGTTCTTTAGCAGTGTCACCCATTATTAATATGAGTTGAAATAGCTCAGTGCTAAGTTTAGCAAGGGCTGAAGAATGTTAAATAAGGTCTAAAGATAAAGAATAATAACTACAAAGAAGGCTCATAGATATGTGGCATCTCAGTCCAGGATACATGAATATGGAATGGATTATTCCATGAGAGGCAAGGTGCAAATTCGGATTTGGGAAATATTTCCTGAAAGCCTGTGCTGTTAGAACTCACCATGAAACTGGGTTGAATTATATTCTTCCTTTGGAGATCTTTAAGGGAATGTGTGTACCTATGGCTGATTCATGTTTTGATGTATGGCGGAAACCAACACAGTATTGTAAAGCAATTATCCTCCAATTAAAAATTAAAAATAAGACTAAATTGTGATCTGAGAGTGAAGGGAAAGTCCCAGCCTGTCTTGTGTCTCTGAAGAACCCTTCCCACGTCACCATCTTCTGGAACAACAGCCCTCGGGGGTCCTGCCCGGCTGTTGGTGGCTGGGAGTGTGAACCCAACTCAGACACTGTCTGGGATGCATTATATATTTTTTAAAGTCAGCTGCGTTCTCCACCGAAAGTGTGTAGGTAGTCCAGGTACTTCTTACATCCTGGACTGAAACATTCTGTATATATTCTTTTTCATGTTCTTTTCCATCATGGTTTTCACTGGATATTGAGTACAGTTCTCTGTGCTGTGCAGTAGGAGCTTGTTCTTTATCCATCCTATACATAATCGTTCGCATCTGCTAATCCCAAACTCCCAGTCCATCCCCACCCACCTCCCCTCCCCCCTTGGCAACCACAGGTCTGTTCTTAGGTCTGTGAGTCTGTTTCTGTTGCATAGATAGATTCGTTGGTGTCGTATTTTCGATTCCACATGTAAATGATGTCATATGGTATCTGCCTTTCTCTTTCTGATTTACTTCACTAAGTATGATAATCTCTAGGTCCATCCATCCATGTCACTGCAAATGGCCTTATTTCATTCTTTTTATGACTGAGCAGCATTCCATTGTATCTTTGTACAGCATCTTCTTTATCCATTCAGCTGTCAGCAGACACTTGGCTTGTTTCCATGTCTTGCTATTGTGAATAGTGCTGTTGTGAATATAGGGGTGCAGGTATCTTTTCGAATTATAGCTTTGTCTGTGTATATGCCCAGGAGTGGGATTGCTGGATCATATGGTATCTCTATATTTAGTTTTTTGAAGAACCTCCCTACTGTTTTACATAATGGCTGTACCAATTTACATTCCCACCAACAGTGTAGGAGGGTTCCCTTCTCTCCATACCCTCTCCAACATTTATCATCTGTATACTTTTTAATGATGGCCCTTCTGACCAGTGTGAAATGGTGTACTTCACTGTAGTTTTGATTTGCATTTCTCTACTAATGAGCAATGTTGAGCATGTGCTTTGTGGCCATCTGTATGTCTTCTTTAGAGAAATGTCTGTTTAGGCCTTCTGCCCATTTAACCCAATTGAAACATCGTTTAGTTAAGGGAAGTCAGTAGTACGAGGGAATATATTCTTTTGCAGCCTGTGCCAAATGAATAAATGTCCAGGTTGCCACTTATTATAGTTTAAGGAAATGATCGATTCTAGCTTGCTTTGATTAAATTACATATTCAATTATTTTTGTTTGAAATTAAATGCTTGATTATATTACCGAATGCTGTGTGATTTTACACGCGTTGTTCCCTTATCTAACAATGAGGCATGGAGTGTGATTAACAATGTGACTGCCAGGAGGGAGAAGCAAAATAATTATTTTTTCAATATACGTGTCCTCATCATGATTCAGAAATCAATGTGCATCCGTGAAGGGTTGGTGCTCACTGTGGATTACAGACTCCAGAATGGCCTTCCCTCATTTCCCTATGAATATAAGACCTGGAGACTGAGGCTGGCCAGGCAGGGTTTTATTTCTCTCTTTTTTAAAGACTGATGTTTAACTACAACCACTGGGACCTAAATCAGAGCATCCCATGCCCACATATGAATATTAATCAGACACCAAGCCAGGGAGTTCCTCTCCGAGTTTGACAGTTTAAAGGATCAGTTAGTTAATTAGAAGATGACACGGCATGCCGGGTCCCAAGGCTCTGACCTGCCTTCTGTCTCCTCTTTTCATGTCCCTTTTTGACAAGTTGGATTACATCATTACTTGTAGTTTCACTTGTTAGCGCCGCCAGGAAATGAGAATATTTTCAGCTGTAATTATCTGTGATTTCTTCTCCCGATCTCTCAAAACCCAGACTTTCAGTGAAACTCAAAGAAACATACAAGCGTTGGAGGTTCAAAGGCCCATGAAAATCAGCCTTGTGACCAGCCACGCCACACACCACAGTGCACTGAGAAAAGGAAGGTGCTCAACGGCAGTGGAAACTGGGTCGTGGTCGTCATGGTGATTGGTTTAAAATATAAAGACCCCGTTGTGGCTTTGGTGCTGCAGGTGTGGGTGTATCCTTCCAGGTGCTTCCATGGCTTCTCTGGCTTGCAGTTAGCTATTGTGCATGTCTCCAGGGGGTGGCTATGAATTATACTGGCCTGTGTTCCTTGCTCGCCACTGGTGGCTAGAGAATCATGAATTTGTTTCCTTGTGAAGAAGACACAGGCAGACTGTTTAAACCATTTCGTGGGGTAAACCCTCAAAGTAGGTAACTATTTACTAAACCATGTGCAAATGTCAAAATGCAGCTTTTTTTCCTTCTGAATCCTTAAGCATGTTTGCCACCCTGGTCACAGAGATGGTGGCAGAAAGAGGCAGGAACGTGTGATGATCATCCAAAACCACTCTGGTTTGTCTGTGTTGTTGCAGCCACCCTTCCCCACCATCAGGGTGCTCACCTCATGATTCACCTGCGTGACACAAAGGGCGTGAGGGTCTACTCAGTGGATAGAGGGTAGGAATCTGCCTTTCACAAAGTTAAAAATCCTCACTTCCCAAGAGGGGGGATTCTGATGCAGCCCACAGTCTGAGTAATTCTATTCTAAGTGTTCTGGGGGATTGTCCCCACCATGATTTCTCTCTTTTGCAAAGCTTTCTTTTATGTAAGATTTGCACGTGGTCCATAGACAAGCTCCGTCCCCAGGAAGGAAAATAAGAGTCATATCAGTGTTGAGATCTTTAAGGGAAGCCTTTTCTGGTTCCCTTTTCCCACACTCACCCCTGTGTACATCTGTCAGAGCACAGCTAAAGTTGGTGGCAGGATTTAGTACCTGCATCCGAGGGCCTTCCAAGGCACTGAGCTACTGAAGAGAAGGAACTAGGGCTTAGCATCATCTCTGGCAAACATGAATAATGAAAATTTAAATAAAAAGAAGGAATCTGCTGAGAGCTTACCACAAGTGTTGTGAGCCAGGCACTCCCTGAGTGGTTCCTAAAAGCTTTCCCGTTAGGCTTCATGACAAGCCTGTGTGCTTAGCTGAGGAAATGGAGGCTTAGAAAGACACTTGCCCAATCCCACAGTCGTGTGTTGAATTACCGGCAGAGCTGGGATTTGAAATGTGGGCGTCTGAGCCCTGATCCCTGACTCTTCACTCGGTTGCCCCTCACACCGTAGGTGCGTGCTCACGGGTGATGATTGGGAAGGGTATTTTTAGATGGAAGAGGGCATTTTTTCTCTGCTGAACTGCCCCTGACAGGAGTACATAGAGAGGCAGGAGGAAGGAAATTAATACTTGTGTAGCACAGGCAAGTATACTCACTATTTTATAATAACCTATAATGGAAAAGAATCTGGGAAAGAGTACATACCTGTATATGTATAACTGAATCACTTGCGGGACATTTGAAACTAACACAGCAGTGTAAATTAGCTATACCTCAACTTAAAAAGGTGAGAGTGGGATGATTTGAGAGAATACCATTGAAACATGTATATTACCATATGTGAAATAGATGACCAGTCCAAGTTCGATGCGTGGAACAGGGCACTCAGAGCCAGTGCACTGGGACAACCCTGAGGGATGGGATGGGGAGGGAGGTTGGAGGGGGGTTCAGGATGGGGGACACATGAGCACCCATGGCTGATTCATGTCAGATCAGATCAGATCAGATCAGTCGCTCAGTCGTGTCCTACTCTTTGCGACCCCATGAATCGCAGCACGCCAGGCCTCCCTGTCCGCCTTCAATTAAAATAAATTAATTTTAAAAAATAAAGAAGATGGTAAGCCATAAAGCCTACCAATGTGGTGCATTACAATTCAGTATTGAAAAGAAGGAGGGACTTCCCAGGTGGCTTAGTAGTAAAGAAGCCACCTGCCTATGCAGGGGATGCAAAAGTTGTGGGTTCGATCCCTGGGTCTGGAAGATCCCCCAGAGAAGGAAATGGCAACCCACTCCAGTATTCTTGCCTGGAGAATTCCATAGACAGAGGAGCCAGGCTGGCTACAGTCCATGGGGTTGCAAAGAGTTGGACATGACTGGCAACTGAACACATTCACACACATTGGAAAGAAGGAAGTAAGCAGAAAACATGCTCTATCCGCTTTGATGTGTCCTAGTTAACCCTTCTTCCTAAAGTCAGAGAAATGACCAGAAGCAGCCTAATTTCTGTGTTCCTCTGTAGCTTCCCTGGAGTGTGGGCCTTCTGTCCTTAAAGTGACCGATTACTTGAAAAGAGAGTCAAATAGAACAGTGTGGTATTTTGGAAATAAAAATTCATTCTGATATTTAAATTTTTACATTAAGTCCATTGAATTTTTTTTTTTCTGATTAAAGTCCCAACAAATGAATGCACGGATGAAGCAATATGTTTTATTATACTAAGTCCATTCTCTTGTCCTCAGATAATCTTTACCCTTTTAAGTTACCATCCGTGAGCTCCAGGTGATGGAGAAGGATTGGTCCGTAGTGTACATGGTAGGATTCAAAGATTAGCTGCTGTGCAAGCGAGCGAGACTCAAGTATGGCTTAGTCAAGCAAAGCTTTGAAAGAACACCCACTGTTGATAGAACCGTATATTTGTTCCTTTTTTTGTAATGAAATACCTCGCCCCAAGGTAGGTCATGGTAGATGGATGCAAAAACAACGGAGAGAGCATGGAGCACTGAGGGGACTCCTCTGCAGTGAAAGGTGCTGAGTGAAGGAAGCTGTTAGCGGCCCTCGCTTCATCCCGTAAAATCAATTATGTTTTCTGTGCGCCTGCTCAGTGGCTTTCTCGCTGATATTCCCCAGCCCAAGTCTGCCCGTCCCATGGGTGAGTCACATGAATTATGTTGAGGTCCAACCATCAAAACATTTGGACACACAGTAATGGGGTTTACACCCTTGTATTTCTCCAGTATTATGGTTCCACTTCAGCACGCCCACTAATATCAGATATATCCTATCAGGGACTATTTTAAGTCACTTCAATTTTCCCTGCCCTTGGGCTCTGCCCATCAGATCAGAAGCCAAAGCTTGAGCGCTGCCTGTGATCCAGTGTCTTACTTGCCCCTGCCTCCATTTATATTAGAGGGAACTTTATTAGCTTTTGGACACACATATATCAGTTTTAAAGATTAAGTACAATGTCAGTGGTTCATACCTGCTTCCCAAATATATCGCGTTGTTTTATTTTCCCCGAGAATGTTAAAAAAAAATTAGTATTGCCATTGGTAAGAGAGCATTTTTCTCTTAAAACCAACCATTGGTCATAATAGTGTTTACTTACTTATTCGCCAAAGTGCACTTTTATATAGAAAGTAAATCCAGGATAGAAGCCTGGTAAGTAATTTCAGACTTGATAGCACATGAACCTTATAGGAACAGGTGAATTATGAAGCCTCACTTTGCACTGCTTTTTTTTTTTTTTTTCCCCTCAAGTAAGTCTCTCCGTCGCAGTGACCTGTTTATCTTCTGAGTGATTTTAAAATATTGAACAAGCGTCTGCTTAGTGGCCAAGTCATCCATCCAGCTCATGCTGCTTCTGTCCTCCAAGGTCCTTCAGATACGAAGAGTCCTGTAGCCTGTGGCTCAATTACAGGCTGTCGGAAGGGATAGTCTGATACAGGGGCATGTCCTGAGTCCAAAGATGTGACCAGGAATGAAAAAGAGAACCTGGATTTCCCAGAGCCACTAATGGCTATCATTCCACCTGACATCCGCCAAAGAAAGTACAAAGTGATTTGCCCCTTGGAACCCCTAGTTCTGAATTCAGATGTGAGCTCTACCCTGGTGTTCACCCTCTTGCCAATTTGTACCTTCCCCGCTTTGCACGAACAGGCACACCTGTCCCAGGCCACTTTCTCAGACATCACCTTGTCCCAGCATCCCTTTGCCTTCCAGACCATCATTCCTGTGGGCTTGCCTTTTTCAGGCACCCAGCTTCATCTCCAGCAGGAAGTGCCCCCGACACATCCAGACTCTAGCCTGTACTGTTTCTTTGTAGGTCCAAATTCCCTCTATCTTACAACAGCCAGCTCACATTGCAGCTGCTCCAGCCTCTGTGGCTGGAGTAACCACACCAGACCCAGAAGCGTGGTCCCCAGGAGCTTTGCTATAGTTGCCCCAGTGGGGTTATAAGGAGGAGTGTGTCTCAGGTTCCTGACTGCAGCTCTGACTTCCCCTCTACCCGCCAATTCACAGTTCAGTGCTGTCTTCCAGAAAAAGTAGTGAGTTCCTTGAA
This sequence comes from Bos mutus, assembly GCF_027580195.1. Lineage (NCBI taxonomy): Eukaryota > Metazoa > Chordata > Mammalia > Artiodactyla > Bovidae > Bos > Bos mutus. The sequence continues at coordinate 28,581,038 of NC_091638.1, forward strand.
TATAGAGACAAAGTTTGACCATTTTTTTTTTCATATCCCCTCAGCTGGTGCGATGTGGAGCACAGACGTTCTGTAAATGGTGGCTTGTTGATTACTCACTGTAATGAAGCTATTTATTGGTCATAAAACATGGCAGAGTTTGTCTCTCTGGGACCTTGCAGCTTTTCTCTTAGAAGGAAGGAGCTGGCCACAGTCACCATTCTATCCCAGATTCTTAGTGTAATCTTTGCCAGCTTGAACTCACTGATTCGGAAGACAGACAGACTCGCCCCCAGGAGTGAGAGAGAAACTGATGGAGAATTGGGGTTTGGTCTGAAGAAGAATGGGATTTGAAGGAGGGAGTTCAGATTTCAACAGCAGAGGTTTGTGCAGAGGGTGTGCTGGTTAGAGCTCACAGCCTCAGTAATGGAAGTGAGGAGGTTGGGAATGTCTACCTGGAGGGGTGGGGCGGAGATAGAAAAGACTGGCAAAAGAGATGTGGGCAAGGTCCCAGTGAGGCTGAAGTTCAGCAGCAAATGGATGTACCTTCCACACAGCATGGTAAACGTGGTGGGACACCAGAAGAATTTGTGATGTTGAGAATGAACCCCTTTTTTCTTTTGAAATTCAGGTGGTAATGTGCGCTGTAATTTTCATACACAGCCAGGCACAAGGGTTTCCCATTTATAGTCAGGATTAGATTTCACTTGAAAATACTTACGTTTAAACAAAACCTACTGAATAGCTTTACAGAAAAGTATCAAGTAAATAATGTTGAGGATAATACATCAAAAATCATGGTGGCTCCCTCCGGCTGGAAGTTTGGAGCACACAGATGTCAACACAGGAAGACTCTGAGTGGAAAGATGCTGCAGAAGAGTTGCCCAGGCCAAAGACTAAGGGACGGCTGAGATTTGACAGTGGAACAGTCATTTGTGAGCTTAGAGCACCTGTCATACTAGAGAGGCCACAAGTCAGGTGCAGAGAGGCTGTTCCCTGAGGGCAGGGCTTCTGTTTTGTGTCCATCACTCAATCTCAGTGCCTGGCTCACGGCCAGTCATTCATAAGGAGGCAGTGAGTCAAGAGGAGGAAGGCATGGAGTGAGACTTTTATTTGCACCCATGGCGATGACTCCCATGCTGCTTCCCTCCCACCACCCCTGGGCTGGAGCTGCCATGCTGGGAGCAGCCTGATTCCCACACCTCCCCACCCCGCAATGAGCTCACCACCTGCCCAGGTGCAGGCGGAAGGTGGGTCAGCCTGCAGCCCGGCCTATAGTCTCCACCTGTGGTCTTATACCCAGACTTTTTCTTTAAATGAGCATATGCTGATCTTTTTAAATCTTTATTGGAGTATAGTTGATGTACAGTGTGTGTTAGTTTCACTTGTATGTAGAGTCAGTTATGCACATACATACATCTACTCCATTTGTTTGTTTTGGCCATGTGGCATGTGGGATCTTAGTTCCCCGACCAGGCCTCAAACCAGTGCTCCCTGCAGTGAAAGTCGAGAGCCTTAACCACTGGACCACCAGTAAAGTCCCCAGACTGAAATTTTGTATTTAAACCAACATCACAGGGGCCTGGGCACCTCGGTGCAATACCCGCTTAGACTGCCAGTGAGGAGGCCCGAGAAGAAAAGGGGGACCATCCCTCGGTGACAGCCTGGGCTCTGTACCTGCTCATGTTTGTCATATGGGGCTGCAAGGCCCTCTGTGCAAGACCTGGAAAATGTATCAAAAGATGTAAAAAAAAAAAAACTCTACACATTTAGGTAAAAACTCCCAGTTTATTGGATTATCACCCAATCCACACTGTTCTGTCAGGCAGTCTGTAACCTCTAAGTTATGTTTTTACTTAATGAGATCACATCTCCTCCTCGGTCCCTCCACGGTTTTATAATGTTCACCTGCCTCTTCATGTACATTTTTTCCAGCCTGTTGTTCTAGTCTTTTCTGTGAATCATTGATAACATTCCTAGCGCCATTTCCATGTGTCCCTCTGCTGCGATCCTGACTCTATCCCCCGTTTCCTGTGCTCCAGTTGTCTTGGTCAAGGCTGTTAAGTGCTGTCTGTCATTTGCTTTCCTTCTCTCTCATCCGAGTCTGCCCTCACAGCTAAGCCAGGCTTGAGCCACCCAGGACTTTGAAGGATGTGCGTGGTCCCCGTGTTAATTCCCCCACATCCTGTCCCGATGTCCTCTGCAGTCACTGCCCATCTCCATGTCAGCATGCGTCTATGTCACATCTCCTCTTCCATCTCTCCCGCCCGGACTCCTGACCTTCTCTAATCTTTCTTCTCGCTGTCAGGAATCTCTCACGTCCAGTAGTTGGAGAAGACCCCCCGGGATCACTGTGGGACCGAGATAACCTCCAGCATCACTGGGAACCTGGCCGGGGTCACAGGTTCAGAGTAAAAGGCTCCTTGGGGGTCAGATGTTTTCTCAGCATGTCTGGGGTCACTGAGATGACTCACTCAGGAATTCAACCTCCACGTGGGCTTTGAGCAGCAGCCATGGCCAGGCTGCTCTGACCCCTCCTCTTCTTGCATCCCCCTCCCCCAAGGGGCCTAGCAGGTACCTTCTCTCCAAACCTCTCCCAGTGGAAACAGCAAACTGTCTCCCTCCAGCACCCAGGATGGTCATCAGGCACCTGGTACCCCGAGAGAATGCCCTCAGGACAGCAGCACCGCAAGGGGAAAATATCCTTTCATTTAAAAAAATGATCTGAAGTCCTGAGCAGATGTTCTGAGCTTAGGTAGCTTTTCAGAAGTAAAACAGCACTCATAGATGCTATGATGTAGTCTTTCAACTCATCTGACATTTCTCTGTGTGTTCTGACATCTTTGAAGTTGCTTTTTCTCTTAGCTGTGATGTTTCCATCCACACTTAGCTTTCTAGCAATTCTTACTTTTTATTCAAGAATCAGTTGAAGAACTCACTAAACGGGGTTCAGACAAGCTGTGGAAAAGTCTCCCTGATGAAGAGGAGGTTTAACTAGAAGTTACTAGCCTGTTTCCTGAACAGATGGTGGTTTTGAATCCCTGGCCATAACTAGTAGGGTGCTTGTGGGAACAGTTTTTATCCTGAAGGTGCTGTCTTAGTGTGTTTAGGCAGCTATAATAAAGTAGCATAGACTGTGTGGCTTGTAAACAGCGGAAATGTTTTGCTCTCGGTTCTGGAGGTTGGAAGTCCGTGCAATGTGTGAGGGCTTGCTTCTAGGTCACAGACTTTGACATGTATCATCATGTGGTGAAGGAACTGGGCGTTCTGTGGGTGGCTTTTATCAGAGCTGTTGTTGAGTTGCTGAGTCGTGTCAGACTCTTTGCGACCTCGTGGACTGTAGCCCACCAGGCTCTGCTGTCCATGGAATTCTCCAGGCAAGAATACTGGAGTGGATTGCCATTCCCTTCTCCAGCGGATCTCAACCCAGGAATCAAACTCGAGTCTCCTGCACAACAGGCAGTTTCTTACCACTGAGCCACCAGAGAAGCTCTTTAGCAGATCTCTTCTCCCATTGAGGAAGGCTCCACCTTCATGACCCAAGGCTCTCCCAACGCCCACCTCCTAACAACATCACAGGAGACATTCAGATTTTAACGTAAGAATCTGGGGACACACACTCAGACCCTAGCAGGCATAAAAAGTGCTTTTTCCAGGTTTATGGCCTTGATCTTCTGGAGGCAGGAGCAGGCTTCCTTGTCCATTTGGACAATAGAGGGGAAAGGCGAGGTCAGAGTAGCGTAGAAGCGCACGCTCAGGGCTTGGACCACATCTTGAGGGTTTTTCGGGGGTGGAGGATGTGTGGGTGGGGGTGGGTGTAGGTGTAGGATTATTCAAGCCACAGTGTAAGACAGGAATTGAAGTGAGAGTGAGGTTCAAAGCAGCAAGAAGCCAAGTTAGTGAATCAGTGTGATCCAGGAAAAAGCTGGAAAGAGCCCAGGGCATGGCAGAGCCAGCAGGCAGGTCTCCCAGATACTGGGGGTAGCTGAAATGTATCCCTTGAGTAGCTGACTGGTCCTGGAGAGACCCCATTGCTCCATGTGGACTTGGTTCCTGCTTGGCCCTGTCGTCTCTGCTTTTTTGGGACATGGCTCTTCCCAGAAGAACACAGAATTCGGCTGAAAGGTGTAGTTGGATGAGACCTGGGCTCATCAGACACTGGGGGAAACAAGAAAAGGCCACATTCCAGGTGAATAGATGAGTAAACACCCCTGTCTGTGTGCGGGAAATAATACGGCTTGAATTCGGTAGATGATTCTGCAATTAAGTGAATGTGAGTTGATGTCTTCATCTGCTGACTCCTGCAGCAGTCCCGGTGACTTAGGGAAGTTCAAAGGATGATTGTAAAGGATATTCCCGGGGCACCTTGAGCCCCTTCTGTATGTGTCCATTCTGTCTGTCAGTCTCTGTGTATTCCTTGGTGACACTCCTTTGCACTGTAGATTTCATCTCCATGAAGGAAGGAAGAGGCGGGCGTCAGATGGAGCAGAGGGAGGAGAGTGCCCTGTGCGCTCCTGAGCCCAGGGAGCACTTTGCAGTGATGAAATGACTAACTTGGAAAGGGTGTTCAGCATCTTCGGCAGACAGTGTGTGCTTTTGTGCAGTCAGTAGTTTCCATCTTGACTGGGACAGCTGTTTTCTCAGAAACAGTTCTGGTGTAAATAACTTGCTGTCGCTCACAGACTGCCCGTGCCTTTAGTATCCACAGCGTGAAATGCCTGGTGAATGGCGCAAAATAGGTGAGCCTCCCTTCACAGTGCGCTTCTTACTTACTCTGTGAAAGTAATGTTTTGAAAGCAAAACTGTATTCTAGATGCCCTGGATGGTTTTGCAAAGTAAAGGGTGGTTTTAAGGTAGATTATCCCAACAAAGTCTTGTTTGGACCATAACGGGTACGTGAGCGCTTTGCATTGTTGATTTCAAATAATACATCATTAATCACAAGAGCAGATGCAAAACCAACCCTGAATTGAATTTGAATGAATATCTTCTCTACTCTTCTTCTTTCCCTCCCCACAAGCAGGAGGCTCTTAGACACTCAGCTCACAGGCACATCCTTCTAAAGCAGCCATTCTCAGAGTGTGACTCAGACCCCGCTGAGGGGTAAAACTATTTTCATAAAAATACCAAGATGTTACTTTCCTCTTTCTTTTACTCTCGTTCCTTGATTTATATACAGTACTGTGGAGTTTTCTAGCAACTCCTCTATGACACTGTATCAGAAAGGACTGAATGCAGAATCCACGCGAAAGGCCAGCTGTCTTTAATCTAGCGAGACATAGTTTTGTGACATTGTAAAACAGTGCCATTCTTCTCAAAAAATTCTTTTGTTTTGGAAAATATAGTAGCTTTTCCAAAAATGTGACTTATATTAATATGTAATGAATTTGTTATTGCTCTTTTAAATGAATTAAGAAGTAAGTATTTTAAAATTTAATCACCTCTAACATGGTACATATCAGTAGACATAACCCACATACACAATGGCCCTGTGGGGAGAGTGTCAGTGAATTTTTTGGAAGAGTGTGAAGGATTCCTAAGCCCCAGTGTTTGAGAAACACTGCTGTAAAGTACAGGGTAGTATGCAATAAAGCTCTCCTGGCTTGTGGCTGAGATTTAGGAGTTTTCTACCCAAGAAGAGAAGGATTGGCAAAAGTTCCCCATCCATTTAGCCAGGACCTATTTCTTCACTAATTTGGGGATGTACAGGCAAAAGATGAGAAAAAAACTAATTGTGAAACACTACACCTTGCCAAAAAATAATAATGTAAAGGCCCACAAGATTGGAGAAGGAATGCAAACATGATACCCTCATGGGGACCGTTTTCCTCCTTATGTGGCAGTTCCAATTTGCGGTGTAACTGATGAGTTGGTGAGACTGCAGAGCCAGCCTTATCTAGTCATTCTGATAAAAGAGTACATGTTTCCCAAGCACCCTCATGGGCCCGGTCTATGATTGAAATTCAGACCCAGGCCCTGCCCTTGGGATGCTGAAATCCCTAGATAGGGAGACAGACAGACAGCAAATCAGCATGTGTGGGCGGGATCATTCAGTACTGTGTAGAGTGATGCAATGGAAATGATTGGGTTGAAATGACAGTTTGGAGAGCTGAGAAAGAAATTCATACAAGGTGTCCGGCCGAAGCTTTTCCAAGCAGTCTTCATTTGAGCTGAGATGGGTGTGCTGAGTGGGCAGGAGAAGGGGAGGAGCTGTTCCAGTGGAGGGAACTTCATATGCAGGGACCCTGAGGAAGGACCTGGCTTGCTGGGAGAGAAAACAGCACCCATGTGGGGTTGAGGAGGGGTTGATGGGGATGGAATGATCAGTGGGTAAGAAACAGATTTTACAGGGCACTGGAGGCCCTGGAGGAGATTTTTTTAATTCAAGTGTGACAAGACATTACTGAAGGATCTTTCAGTTTAGATCAGTTCAGTTCAGTCACTCAGTCGTGTCCGACTCTTTGCGACCCCATGAATTGCAGCACGCCAGGCCTCCCTGTCCATCACCAACTCCTGGAGTTCACTCAGACTCACGTCCATCAAGTCAGTGATACCATCCAGCCATCTCATCCTCTGTCGTCCCCTTCTCCTCCTGCCCCCAATCCCTTGCAGCATCAGAGTCTTTTCCAATGAGTCAACTCTTTGCATGAGGTGGCCAAAGTACTGGAGTTTCAGCTTTAGCATCATTCCTTCCAAAGAAATCCCAGGGCTGATCTCCTTCAGAATGGACTGGTTGGATCTCCTTGCAGTCCAAGGGACTCTCAAGAGTCTTCTCCAGTACCACAGTTCAAAAGCATCAATTCTTTGCCGCTCAGCTTTCTTCACCGTCCAACTCTCACATCCATACATGACCACTGGAAAAACCATAGCCTTGACTAGATGGACCTTTGTTGGCAAAGTAACGTCTCTGCTTTTCAATATGCTATCTAGGTTGGTAAAGCCCACAAAAGAAGTGATCTGATTTCTGCTTCGTAAAGAATAGCCTGGGCTTCCCAGGTGGCACTAGTGGTAAAGAATCCCTGCCAGTGCAGGAGACATAAGAGATGCAGGTTCAATCCCTGGGTTGGGAAGATCCCCTGAAGGAGGGCACGGCAACCCCCTCCAGTATTCTTGCCTGGAGAATCCCGTGGACAGGCTGTATTCCATAAGGTCACACAGAGTCGAACATGACTGAAGTGACCTAGCACACATGCATACACAAATAATAGCCTGGCATGTGGAGAGTAAATTGGGAGGGGAAGATGAGAGGATGCAGAGCGTGGGGCAGGAGGCTCCTGACATGAATTGGGTGAGAGTGGACGTTGGGCCCATCTGCAGTCTACTGTGGGCTGGAAGAGAACAGACTTCCTGACGGAAGGTTCCGCAGATGAGGCCGGGGGTGAACAGACATGGCCTCTGGTTTTGGCTTGAGTCGCTTGCTTTCTCACATCCTGGCAGCAAAACTCTGCACGGTAGTTCGTATTATACCTGTTTGGAGATGGGAAATGGGGCTCCATGAGTTACTCATGGGTCCATGAGACCCTTCCCATCATTAAAGGCAGTCAGAGGTCCCTGCCATGGCCCAGTGCCATCTGTGGCTTCCTTTATCTGCTGCCACACCTCAGCTCGCTGTCCCTGCCCAGGCGAGGGCTTGAGATAAAGCCCTCCCTTCCTCCCCTTCCAGATAGCCAGGCCATTAGCTGATCCAGCCCCATCCCTGTGCCTCACCTTCCAGGTCCAAGAAATGGGACCAGTAGCTTGTGCTGCCAGCACAAGCCAAAGTTCACTGGGGCTGGTTTACTCACATTGCAGGGGTGTCTTGATTCCCGGAGAAAGGGAGCTTTATTCTTCAGGTTCCCTGTTGCCTCTCTGACATGAGACGTGGGAGTCGTTCTGAGAGACAGTTCAACCTTTACAAAATGAAGGAGGTGAAGGCTGTGGAAGGAAGCACTTGTGAGAATTGTCAACATCACCCATTTGGGCTGAGAAGATGGGACCACCACATTGTGGTCTGGCAGTGGGACGATTGTTTATAAAGACACAGTTTTTGTTTGGGTTTTTTTTAAAGCCGTCAAACTCACATAGTAGTTCAGAGGCTGAATGAAAGGGAGGCAAGAAGCAAGGCAGCAAAGACCCAAAGTCTTCAGTCCTGTCTCTGCTCACCTTGCTTGGAGACTGAGCACAGGGCAAAGCTACAGAAGTCTGAGCAGATCTGGAGCATTAAAGACAGATCTGGAGTCGCCAGTGACACTTAGCTGCACGGCATGAGCTCTGATATGGGCTTTGTGGCTGTGGCGGTGGCAGGAGATGGGCTGCTTCTCCACCTTCCAGTTCGCCCGGCAGCCCTTTCACAAATAACTTTACGCTTTGGGAATTGAAAATGCACCTTAGCAGTGATTATCTGCTTGCTCACCTATCAGGCAGCCTCTGTCCTTATTCCCCTCTGGTTATTTTGCATACTCACGCATATATTTCACAATTTAAATTTTTATATTTTATTCATATGTGGAAGATTATTCCCGCATCTTAGTAAAGCACTACATGTCCTAGGAATGTGATTCCAAACATGTCCATTCCATAAAACCCATTTAATATGCCATCATTATTTGCAGCATTAAATACATTTTATATCATCACAAATTTTATGGTATATTTAAAAACGAATCTCTACTTAGCTTCAGTGCATTAGGGATTATCCTCAGAGACCCAGCTCAACAAGCAGTCATGTTTATTGGTAACTGCCAGAAAATGGCTTGCAAAATTGTTAGTGTCTTTTATTATTCCCTGCCACCGGAGCACTTGCTTGTTAATTAGAGAAATTTCAACTGTCATAGTTGGCAATTATAGCTTCTGTATCATTGTCTGTTATGAATAGTCAATGAGGGCTGATTAATATGCATGAGTGGCAGTATATATAGCGCGTGCATTGGACCACAATCCAGCTGCCAGAATCACTCAGAGGAGGGAGTGGTGTGTGTGCGCGCGCGCGCGCTCGAGTGTGTGTCTGTATGTCTGTGTGCGTGTGTGCGTGCTGCTGCGAGGGAAAGAAGGGGAGCGTGGAAGGGAGCAGAGTTGTTGGAAGCCTCCAGGAGCACCGCCAGCCTGCAGCGTCGCAGCACCTGGCACCTGAGGCTCTCCGAGGACACCTTCATGCCTGCACGCTGAGAGCGCTGCTCCTCCCGGGCGCCGGCGAGTCCTGCAGCCTGCCTCTGCCACTTCTCTAAACATGGGATGCAGTTTGTGCAGCCTGCAGAAGCCGGAGGAGCAGTACAAACTACTCTACGAAGTTTGTCAGGTAACGCGCTGCCTCTTAGCCTGTGGGAGTGGCCGGGCAGTCACCTGGCTGAGCGTAGCTCCTGGGAAAGGAACTGGGGGTTTCTGCACGTGTGTGTGTGTGTGTATGTTTGAAACGAAACAGCCTTTCTGACATTTCTGTGTTTTCTATGAAGTCTCTTAGGTGATTTCCTTGACAGTGGCCCCTGGGTGCCTGTATTTGAGTATTTAAATAGATGTTGAGGATCATAAAGTATGTTTCAAGCTGCAATGTTCCAAAGCTGTTTCCACCGCCCACTTTCTCCGGAGTGGCGGACAGATGTCCTAGGCAGGGTCAGCGCGTGGTCACACACCCTTTGAACAAGTTGTGGGAGACGTGGAGGATGATTAATGTTAGCCCGGTTTTGTCTCTGTTTACAAATAGTTGGAAGGCTCTCCTTTCAGGACAGCACGGGTCTCTACCGCAGACTTCAGTCTATGAGTAGCTTCTCGTCACAGGACATGTGGTTCAGATTCACGCTTCACACTTGCCACTTCTATACCTCCCCCTGTGAAAAGTTGAAGAACTTCCAGAGCGAGTGGCGTGGTCTTGGCTGCTGTCATCCACCGCGTATGGCTTCTCTAAACTTCTGCAGCATCACCACTGGGAAATTTCAGTGGAGATGAAATGGGGTATTTACAGCACAATTCAGAGAACTTACCTTATCTTCATGTTGAGTGCTTACTAACGCTTCAGTCTTCCCTTGTACTAGGAGATTTTCACACCATTATACCTGACAGTTTAAGAGATTTTTCCCCTTAAATCATTCTAACTCCTTCAAAATTTTCTCTGCTAATCAAAAAAAAATCATAATCTTGTTACAAAGGAATTTTAACACTAGCACATTAGAATAACGCTGTTGGTGAGAAAAAAAGGTGCTTGTTTGATTTTCATAATAAATGGTATATTAATAAATTCTTGAAAGGAGCTAGACTTAAAATTTGGTTAGCTGTCGATTGGGTGCTATTTTTGCATGCGCCAGCAGAGGGCGCTTAACATTAAATATACAGCAAGATTTGTGAGTTGGCTGCCTCTATGGACAAAAGTCTAGATAGAGTAACTCTGAGTAAATGAAAGAGGGCTGTGTGTGTGTGTGTGTGTGTGTGTGTGTGTGTTTCTGCACTGAGGCATAGAGAGGGTCAAAACAAATCTTTTGGGGCTTAGGCACCCAGGCCACTCTCCTCTGTGGAGAGCACATACCTTTCAAAAAACAAGCATCTTAAATAAATTTTGGAAATAATACTTCTGACATATGACCTCTTGCTCAGGGATGTGCTGCATTCTCCTCCTTTCAGAGCAGTCCAGGGGCACTTTGGAGGTCTGGGTAGAAGTGCTATTGCCCCTGGAGATCTGGCTCTCATGTTATCATATGTTGATGTTGTAATCCTATATTTGCCAAGTTATCATGTGCAGTGAGCCCCGGTTCTCAGAGAGTAAGGCACTTAGAAGTGAAGCAAGTAGAACAACAGAACCATCACCAAGGTGATTATATACAGATGCTCACTGATGCATATGAGATAAAAACTCTGCATAAAAATGTAGTATTAATAGCTTGCTTTTTTTTGTTGTTTTAACCATCAATGCATGAAAATACTATTTCACATACATTGCTGTAGATGTCATTATTAAACTGACACCCTCCAAAAGGTAATCCTACCACATTTTCTGCAAATCTGCATTAACCTGTGCTTTATTCATCTGTGTTATTTGGGCTCTTCCCCCTCAGCCCCCAAAAAGAGAAAGCCTGGGTGTTGTGTGTTTGTTTGTTACTAGGTGAATTTATGTGGTAATATTTCTGGCCAGAGCATCATGCAGTAAATTGCTGATAAATGACTTTCATCCGGAATCCACTTTGTCAGCAATTTAGGAAGCCATGCAGATTTATTTTCAGGAAACTCAAACTACTTTTCAGACCCATTACCCTTGTGCCAACTAAGTAAAACCCCCCTTTCTCCTATTCTTTGGGAGTCCTGAACCGTAGCATAAAGGAATTCACAAAACACTTGCAGGAATTAGTAATTGCATTCCCGCTCTTATTATGCAAAGCCTTATTAGAGCAGAGAAATTAAGGTTTCCATAAATTACAGTTGCAGAAGGTCCAGTGTGTCTGGCTTCAGTAAGCCCTTGTAACAGCCACACAAAGAGGATCAAATATTCTGGGGCTCAGACTTGATCCTTTCCTCATCCAGAGATAATTCAAAGAGATGCTCTTCATTAGGGCCTTTGGCAAGCTGCCCACAGTTTCTTTTTGGGACTGCTGTGAGCTTAATGATGCAGAACAATGGCCATGTCTCTTGTTGCAAACATACCTTATTGTACCTTTAATCACAATAGGAAAACACCAAAAACACACAAAGTTGCCCGGTCATTAAAGGACACTGCAGAAGCGCACGCATCCCAGTGATCTAGGCTGTGTGTTAAGGAACGCCCTGAGATATTTGGGGATGTGTGGACTTCTTCGATGGAGAGTACAAGATGCCCCTCCTGCCCACCCTGGGATTGTCAGATCAACCGAGTTACAGCAGCGCTTTGTGCTTTAATGGTGACTGTGGCATCCTGTGGAGCATCATGACAGGGCCCATGCCTATGAGAGATTTAAAATTTAACTTAGCAACTGCTTCATGCTTTGGAAAGCCTTTGCTTGCCTTGAGTGACTTAGAATACTCAGAAGCACTGTTGAAGTGGAAGGACAGGGAAGCGGAAAGGACAGGGAAGATTCTTTCAGGTTATCAAGGGCTGTAATCTTCCACTTGGATAAATTAATTGGCCTGGGAGATCTCATATTCACAGGATAGCATGACAGGGAGCGTCACAGCTCTGGGGCTGCGGTCAGAATCTATCTGAAGCTGATGACCTGTTGTCAGGTAGGGGATGTGTGAGCAGAGATGGGCAAGTCTGCCCCTCGGTTGGCTTTGTGCCTGTGACACCATCATAAGCCAGGCACCAGCCCTCCACCCAGCAGTGCTCCTTCAGGACCAGGGGGAAGCCAGCTTGTGGATGCTTTGACAGGGCTCTTCTCACAAATGGAGACCTGGAGTTGGGGGCGGTGGCGGGGAAGCAGTGATCCACTAGGCGGTAGCATTCATTCCTTCTACCTCTTCTGAGGTCAGCCAGAGACTCTTAGTAGAATAGTGACCTTTGCAGCTTGATGACCCAACAGAGAAGTCATTTTGGTGTTAGTTATAACAACTAACACATTCACTAAAACCTTCATGCAAATTTTCAAGATGGCAAATAAAAATATTGATAAATGACAGTGATGCTCCTTTCAGCAACCACAGTATTATTTTTAATTTTTATTCTTTTATTGAAGTATATTTGATTTACAGTATTTCAAGTGTACAGCCAAGTGATTCAGTTATACGTATGTATGTATCCTTTTTCAGATTCTTTTCTAGTATAGGTTATTACAAGACATTGAACTTAGTTCCATGTGCTATACAGCAGATTCTTGTTTGTTTCAAATATAGTAGTGTGTGTATGTCAATCCCAAGCTCTATAGTATTGTTTATTGAGTGCTTACTATATGCCGGTGCTGTGCTAAGTGGCAACCATGCATTTCTGCCACAGCAGCACCAGGAGATAGGTGATGTTACTATCCCCATTTCAAAGATGAAGAAAGTGAAACCCAAAGGACTTCTGAATGGGGCTGTGCGCCACATCTGATTCCCAGGTTTGTGCAGTCTTCTCTTGCATACATCGTTTTCATCAAGTTGCTCACCGGTGTACATGCAGCACTTGGGTTCGCTTTGAGTTCGCCCTTGCCTTTGTGGGGCTCTCATGCAGACACCACATTCTCACACAGGGATGGACCTGTGCTGCTTGGCAGCTGGCAGCCTGCTCTCCTTTGGACCTGATAGAGCCTCTGGCCCCTCACATTGGGGCAGGGTGGGGAGGGGAGCGGTGAGCAAAGAGAAATGAGCTTGAGAGGTACTGAGAGTTTTCATTGACCCCCCTCCCCCAAGCAACTTTTAGAACAGATGATTTGAGAAAGCTCCTGTTGTTTTACTTCTTAGTAACAAAGAATCCTATAAAAGAGGAATTTGTGCCCTTTTTAGGCCATTAATGTTGGTTTTGAACAGCAAAAATTCCACCCAGTAACTGTAGCTTGCCAGAAAACTAAAGATATAAGTCTTTGTGACACTTTCTCTGTCAATCTATTGATAAGTTAGTTGGTTAAAAAAAAAAAAACAGATTTCTGTACTAAATGCTAGTACAGATCTGCAAGTTTAAGGACTATTCTGGAAACTTGACAGTACACAGTCTTATTTTCATATTTAATTAGCTACATTCAGTACTCAGTTAGGTGAGTTTACTGCGTTAAAGCAAAAGCAACTGTGAGTCCACTGAGACCCATGGGCTGTGGCCCACCGGGCTCTTCTGTCCATGGGATTCTCCAAGGAAGAATACTGGAGTGGGTTACCACTCCCTTCTCCAGGGAATCTTCCCGACCCACAGATCAAACCCAGCTCTCCTGCATTACAGGCAGATTCCTTACCACCTGAACCAGGGAAGTTCTAGTACAAAGTTAATGGTGGTAAATTAGATGGGCATAAACTTGACCTCTACACAGCAGCGTCGAACCTGGCATTCTTTTCCTGCAGTTAGAAGTGTGTTTGCTTAAACAGTGTATCAGTAGATTCTGAAAACTGTTTTAGCATGGCAACCCACTCCAGTATTCTTGCCTGGAGAATCCCATGGATGGAGGAGCCTGGTAGGCTACAGTCCACTGGGTCGCAAAGAGTCGGACACGACTGAGCGACTTCACTTTCACTTTACTAAATTAAATTGCTGAAATAATTTACCAAACTAAGTTGCTAAACTAATTTCTGAGTTAGTTAAGCAAAGCAGGTATGGAAAAAGAAAGCCCACCTGCTCCTGCTTTGACAAACTGGGGGCCCTTTATTAATGAGTACGGCGCCTGTCTATGGTTGAGAAAGTCACTGCTTTCAGCATGGACATTTACTGTCACTAGCTGCTGTTTTCTCTTCAGTTAACAATGGATCATAAGCCACTTTTATGTTAAGAAATGAAAAGGCATAGATTAGGGTTAGAACAGGGCGTACTTCTCTCTTTCCTGCTGTCTCTTTTTTAGGTAGAAAGATATGGGGGAACTAAAAAGGAGTTGTCCTGCTTTCCCCATAGAACTAAGCCCAGTTAACTACCATCCAGCTTAGATATTCTTCTGAGTGTTCCCATGAGACCATGCGCACCCTTGTATTCCTCTGCTGAACTTCCCATGATGCCCTGTGCACCCCTGGATCCCTGCACTTTGCCTTCCCATGATGCCCTGTGCACCTCGGGATCCCTGCACTGGGCCTTCCCATGATGCCCTGTGCACCTCTGGATCCCTGCACTGGGCCTTCCCATGATGCCCTGTGCACCTCTGGATCCCTGCACTTTGCCTTCCCATGATGCCCTGTGCACCTCGGGATCCCTGCACTGGGCCTTCCCATGATGCCCTGTGCACCTCTGGATCCCTGCACTTTGCCTTCCCATGATGCTGTCTGCACGCGTGAATCCCTCCCCTGAGCCATCCCGCAAGGCCCTGTGCATCACTCTATCCCTGTACCTCCTTCCACTTCGTGTCTGTGGGTTTTTGTTCATTGAACCACCTCTATTATACTGTGACTTCCCGGGGGTTTCATCACCACATTTACTCAGCACATGGCTGGCTGAACATGTTGGATTTTGTATGTGTCGGTGAGAGCTGAGGAGCAAGAAAAGAAACAAGGGAACTAGTTAGGAACCCTGAAAGACAGCTAGCTGCTAGATGAGATGACCCTGATTGGGACCCAGGAAGGTGAGGAGGGAGAGCAGAGGAATACAGACAGGTATTTTTCGTTCATTCAGGCAACATGTTCACCCAGGCAACTGCTAAGCCCTGAGCTTCTCTGTGCCTCGCTCCCTGGCTCCGCAGTGCCCTTGGTGTAAGAGGAGCCATTTACCTGAGGCTGCAGGGCTCTGCACTGGCCTCCTCTATGGCTCCGTAGCCTCACGCCCCATTCCTTCCCCCTCCTCACCTGCCCTGGTCCCCACAGGCTGCTTTCAGTACCCAGGACCCTCCTTCCCTCCCAAGGCTTTCCCATGGCCCATTCCCTTCCTCTGCCATGTAATTCACTAACGCATCCTTAAGGCTGCAGCTTAAATGTCCCTCTCCCTCGAGAGCTCCCCTGATCTGAGGGTCCCCCCACCTCCGCCAGCGTTGACCCCTCTGTGAGGAGTTTATTTCCTTTCTGGCATTGTCACAGCTCACATACTTATTAACTTGCTTATCATTTGTCTCCAGCACCCAGGAAAACCTGAAGGTGGGGACACTGCCTGGTCTCTGTGACACCCCCGGTCCTGACACATAACCAATAACTAATCAGGACGTACTTACCAAATTAGCTTCTGAATGAGGAATGGCTCAACTGGGTCCCGCCTTGGTCTGGAAAGGTTTGCAGTGACAAATGAGCCCGGGTCCCCAGCCTCTAATGGCTCCCACAGATGCAGCTGCACAAGGGCCTGAGGCAGGCAGCCCGGGGTCACAGGGGAGGGCTGTGCCCGCTCACTGCACTCCTGTCACCCACCTGCAGGGGCGGGCAGAAACAGACACAGAGAGTGAAAACAAATGCAGTTTTTATAAATGACTTTTCTTACCCGCATGAATAATGCAGGGAGAGGCCGTGGCTAAGCTGAGGAGGCAGAGGTGCAAAAGAATACTGTCAGCAGCTCTGAGTAGAGGCCCACCAGAGCCGGAACAATCCTCATGCCTTCTCTGCCTTGTGGGACTCAGCAGGGGACGTAGCATCCTCTCTGAAGCGTGCAGAGCCCTGTTCCTGGCAGTATCACCTTCAGTGGTATGGCAGGTGTCATAATATTAGTGAGATGCTGTCGGGCCATGCGGCAGAGAGGCAAGCATGAAACATATCAAGAGCGAATTCATTGACTTCAAATGGCCCGTTTTCCCATTTCTCCACCAAGGGAATATTGCATTGCATGTGTCTCTTGGGGAACTTTGGGAAGGGGTCCCTTTCCCAGTCTTACTAGTCATCAAGCAGGATGTTTTTCTTAAGTCTTCTTTTGGATAAAGTGAAAGTGAAAGTCGCTCAGTTGTGTCCAACTCTTTGTGACCCCCATGGACTATACAATCCATGGAATTCTCCAGGCCAGAATACTGGAGTGGGTAGCCTTTCCCTTCTCCAGGGGATCTTCCCAACCCAGGAATCAAACTGGGGTCTCCTGCATTGCAGGCGGATTCTTTACAAACTGAGCTATGAGGGAAGCCCTTTGGATAAGTAGGCAGCAAGCCAATCTCTTCATTTCAGACATTCAAATGTAGATCAAAAATTTAACCATCTGTAGGTCAGTACCAAAAAGTTTACTTTATTTTGCTTAAGCAGAGTTTTCAAGTAGATTTTTATGTACCCTCTAGTTTACAAGTGAAAACTTGTAGGTAAGTGAAATTCTGTCTGTAAAAGATATATACCTACACACACACCCAGTCCTGACACATAACCAATAACTAATCAGGACATGTTTACATATTTACTAATCAGAAAGTTTTATAGATAAAACTTCACAAACCTTCAGGGTGTTTTTTTAACCATTGCCCTTGTGAGAATCACCCTAGGCTCCAGAGATATCCTGTGTCACCCTAACCACAGACCGTCCTCCTCCAAACATCCCTTTCCCAGTAGTCAACAGGAAGGTAATCTAATGAAAATAATTCCGAATAATGTGAATGATGGCAGGCAGAATCCTCCTGCCAGAAGAGAATGTGTTTTTATAAAGGACCTTGTTAGCCAAATGGATCTTGATTTTCTGAAACTGGGGGGAAGTAAGTTTGATCAGGGACTTCTTTGTAATGATGAGTCAGTTAGCTGTCACCCTCATGACAGTTCATGATACACGGACCCCACTGCTGGGGATGTTCAAGGTGCAGGACTCGATCTCACTGTATATCCGTCAATTAACATCACTGGCCAATCTTAGATAGTTCTCTTAGGCACACCTCTAGTTCTTTTGTCAGAGGATCAATGTTTTTAGAGGTTTGTTATAAGTGTTGCAAAATCACCTCCCCCCAAATAAGCCTGTCTGTGTAATACCCCTGAGTATGTGAATGTCTACCTGTCCTCCCCCCCACTCCTATACTCCCTGGGTATTAAGGATAGTCTCACTTTTTTGCCTTCTGGATAGCAAAGACCAGTGGAAGGGGAAAATGGACTCTCATTTTGTAACTTTCATTCTGACACCTGTTTCAAGGCATAAAAAACCCTCTAAGACAGGTTCTCAAAGTGAACAGGCATCATAAATCACATGCGAGATCTGTCAAAACATGTGCATCACCTCATGCACCTCATGTGCATCACCATGAGGTTTTAGTTGCTACTAGTCTGGGTACCACCCTTAGAGAATCACTGCTCTAGGAGACACATACATAATTACATGTAGGTAGGTGGGTGAGTGGAGAAGGCAATGGCACCCCACTCCAGTACTCTTCCCTGGAAAATCCCATGGACGGAGGAGCCTGGTAGGCTGCAGTCCATGGGGTTGCTAAGAGTCAGACACGACTGAGCGACTTCACTTTCACTTTTCACTTTCCTGCATTGGAGAAGGAAATGGCAACCCACTCCAGTGTTCTTGCCTGGAGAATCCCAGGGATGGGGGAGCCTGGTGGGCTGCCGTCTATGGGGTCACACAGAGTTGGACACCACTGAAGCGACTTAGCAGCAGCAGCAGGTGGGTGAGTGGTAGGCTGGGTGGAAAGAAGGAAATAGGGAGAAAGGCAGTCAGGGAGGATGAAAAGACAGGATGTGGAGGAAAGGAGGGCATTTGGGGATATACCTTTTCAGTTTCACTAATGCCAAATTATTTCTCATCATCTTGGTAGAGATTCTTATTGCCACCCATCCCTGTCAGCACTTGGTATTGTCTGACTTTTTAACTTTCCCACGTAGCGAACATGGAGAGGTAGCTCACTCTGGTTTGAATCTGCTTTATTCACACTGTAAATGACGCTAAGCACACTCACCCTCAGTATCCTCAGGGAATCGTTCCAGGAGCCCCTGCAGACACCCAAATCCACAGATGCACAAGTCCTCTTTGTAAAATGGTGTAGTGCGGTGAATGCAGTCAGCTCTTCATATCCCCAGATGTGAAACCTGCAATTACAGGGGGCCGACTGTATTTTTTTTTTTCACATGTATCTTCATCTTCTTTGAGTTCATTTTTCTTTGTGTGAAGTGTCGGTTCAGGGTTTGCCCAGCTCTCTATTGGATTTTGCATCTTCTTCTCTTGGCTTGTGGGAATTTTTAAAAATAGTCCAGATACGAGTCCCTTGTCTGTTATGAATTTTAAACATTTTCTCTGCATTTGTCACATATCTTTCCCTTCTCTTTATGCTGTCTTCCAATGGACCAAAGTCCTTAATTGAATGTCATCAAATAGTCTTTTCTTACGGTTTGTGCTTTTAGTCTCTGTTGGCAAACGTGATCTCTACCTTGAAGTCATAGAGCTACTGGCCTTTGTTTTCTTTTAAAAGTTTAATATAAATTTAGCCTTTTCCAGTTCCCATCTTATATATGGTGTAAGGTTGGAGTCCAGCTTCATGTTTTCATATGGATTTTCTAATGCCACTTGGAGAAAAGCCTGTCTCTTCCTAGTCACGGGGTCGTGCCAGCTTCCCTGTATGGTCGGGGCTGGTTCTGGTTCCTTTCCTGTCCAAGCACCAGTATTGATCTTAGGGCATCTGTTGTATCCTCCTACAGTCCTGCAGTAATTTTTTATCCCTGACAGAGCAGGTGCCTTCCCAGAATCGCCTTGGTACATTCTTGGCTATTCATGGCACTCTGATCATTCATGGAAGTAAGATATTCAATCTATCAAGGTGACATGTGGGTAGTGTTCTTTTTCTCAAAATGGATGGGAGGTTTATAAGTCTTCATTGTAACATTGTTTATAGTTACATATATATTTGATGTTTTTTAACTTAGTCAATATTTAATAAAAAACAAATATTAATAAAAGACTCAAGAAGAAATATCTTATTTTAAAGCCTTCCCCTTCCCCCAATTCTGAAGGAAAGTAAATCACGAATAGTAACGGTGGGAGGGGTTGATAAGATATAAAGATCTTGAAAAAATACAGAACACTGCTATATTTTTTTCTTAGCATAAAGCATTCTTCACTCACAAAAGAATTCTCCCAAACCATAACATTTGTTGTAACAGAAGAGAAGACATCTGTAGGACTAGAGTCAGAGCCGGAGTCTTTATAAACACATTTCTTAAGAGTTTGCATGTCTGCCTGTTTCTATATAAAGAAGTCCTAAGCAAAATGTTGTCTCTTTTGTGAACAAACAACGCATAAACCAAATAATGCAGATACTTACCATTCAGCACATTAAACCAATGAAAACAGTTAATTTGTCAGACATCTGGGAAGATAACAGTCTCCTCCCTGTGTTGCAGTTTACCATAGAATTACCAGACTCATTCCTGTTCTGCACACGGGACAATCAGTTGCTCTCCTCCCCTGCCCAAAGTGTCAGTGGATGTGGTACACAGCGTTCAAAGTGATGTGCACTTTAATTAAAGAAAACTCCAAAGGATAGGAACCAATTTCCCTTCATCAGGCAGCTGCTCACTATTTGGAGAGTTGGAAAATCCGAGGGAGAAATTACTGTCCCTCATAATGATATTTCCCATGGCGTCAGGAGGTGGAAGCAGTGGATGCCCCCCTCCCCAGAATCTCAATGGTTTTTTATATCCGGGATTCCATTCCTTTTTATCTAGCTTATGAAACCCTTGATGTGAGTAACATATTGCACATCCTGTCTGTATTAGATACTGGCCACCCTCTGCTGCAGTTACATCGATGTATTCCCTTTTGGAGTGATTCCTTAAGGGGTGCCTCTCTTGCCCCGGGACTGGCGTTTTCTCCTTTTTAACTCATGCTGTGGCAACTTTCTAAACTGAAGCTTTGTTGGATAGGGCTTGGTCTCTGGAAAACTTTGCAGGTTTTGAAGTTTAAGTTCTTTGGCGTGTCTGTCTTACCTCTCCCATGCTGGTGAAGTTTCTGTTCACGGTTGTCCACGGAGTGGAATCCAGGAGCCAAAGGCTGTTCCCTTAAGAGTGAAGGGAGAGGGTTGACCACCATGGAGAAGTCAACCTGGTGTCAGTGCATCTCTTTTTTCTCAGTTGGCCCTGAGGTTTCAGAACCAGTTCTATTCCATATGCAGCCTTTGGTCAAGAAATGGCCAAAGGAGGAAGCAATTCCGTGATTGCATCATTTGTCTTTGAATGAATAGTGAAGGCCCAGGGTGAATGTATTCTCATGATTTGGAGATTTATGCCTATCAGCATAAAATAAATAACAATAACAGCAATGATAAATAACTTACTGAATGTTATTTGCAGTACACATGGTTTATATACATGTGTTGTTGTTTAGTTGATAAGTCGTGTCCGATTCTTCGCAGCCGCACAGACTGTAGCTCGCCAGGCTCCTCTGTCCATGGGATTCCCCAGGCAGGAGTACTGGAATGGGTTGCCATTTCCTTTTCCAGGGGATCTTCCCAACCCAGGGATTGAACTCACATGTCCTGCATGGCAGGCAGATTCTTTACCACTGAGCCACCTGGATAGCCCTGTATACCTGTGTTGTTGCTGTCCAGTCATTCGGTCACGTCCAACTCTTTGCACCCCCATGGACTGCAGCACGCCAGGCTTCTCTGTCCTTCACGACTTCTCGGAACTTGCTCAAACTCATGTCCATTGAGTCGGCGATGCCATCCAACCATCATATCCTCTGTAGTCCCCTTCTCCTGCCTTGAATCTTTCCCAGCATCAGGGTCTTTTCTAATCGGTTGGCTCTTCGCATCAGGTGGCCAAAGTATTGGAGTTTCAGCATCAGTCCTTCCAATGAATATTCAGGGTTGATTTCCCTTAGGATTGAATAGTTTAATCTCCTTGCTGTCCAAGGGACTCTCAAGAGTCTTCTCCAACTCCGTAGTTCAAAAGCATCAATTCTTTGGCACTCAGCCTTCTTTATGGTCCAACTCTCACATCCATACATGACTCCCGGAAAAACCATAGCTTTGACTATTCGGACCTTTGTCCACAAAATAATGTCTCTGCTTTTTAATACACTGTCTGGGTTTATCATAGCTTTTCTACCAAGGAGCAAGCGTGTTTTAATTTCATGGCTGCAGTCACCATTTGCAGTGATTTTGGAGCCCAAGAAAATATACATGTGTTATATGCATGTAATTTTCACATAGCCCCTTAAAGTTCAGGTACTATTATCAGCTCCATTTACAGACAAGACAACTGAGAATGAGAGAAGCTGAGTGACTTGCCTAGAATCATGAGGGAGAGCATTTATTCTGATTCGGTACTAATTCACGCACAGACCTGACCCTGGGCAGGTCCCCTCACTCCTTCTTTCCACAGACCCTCAGAGGTCCCTCTGTGGTCCTGGTGTCGTGCCAAGTATCAGGCACTGCCATGGAGAGCAGAGCCCCTACCCTGTGGGACTGACCCTCATGAGAAGAAGGGGGAGGGAGGCCAAAAATAAATCTTAGACCAGTGAGCTTATACTTACAGTGTAAGGTAAACTGCACGGGAACGTGGGTCAGCTGCAGAAGCACTGACCAAGAAACCGTACTTGGTTTTGTCCTGTGTTACATGGAGGCGGGTCTGCAGCTTCCGGGGGCATATGAGTATCAGTCTGAGACCTCCAAGTGAAGGTTCACCTTATTGTTTGATTAAGGCAGGAGAGGGACTCCACCTGCAAGGTATCCCAGTTGAGAGTCACCCTCTAGTTGTCCTAAGGCCAGCATGTGAGTGCCTACTGTCTTCTATGGGCCACACGCTGAGAAAAAAACTGCAAACAGCCTCTGTGCTCACAGCATCCATGGCCTAGGTGAGAAGACAAAGCAGAGAGCTCGTTTACTCAGCATTGATGTGTAAAAGAGGGAGATTCAGGGTCGCACCATGGAGTAGCTTTGTGCTGTGGAAAGTTCTCTGAGCCTCTCTGGACAGTAGACTCTTCCTCTGAAGCACAGGAGTCCACACTCCTCCTCCTGCTAGGGTGTTGGGAGTGTGCAAGTGCACTCTGAGATGTGTGAGCGTGCAGACCGGGACCGCGTATGGCGCGATACTGCACCGACCGCTGTTACATAGTCAAGCAAGCCGTTCTTCGGGGACCAAGAGAGAAAGCCGGCGTCTCTAGAGGAGGTGGGGACAGCCGGGTCTCCAAAATCGGGTCAGAGAGGATCATCATGTTGGATTGTCATCTCCAGAGGAATGCGTGAAGTTCTGGGAGTGGATGCAGAAAGAGCACCTTCTGTGGATATCCTTGGTACCACTGTTGCTGAGTCATTTCTGTTAAAGTAACAGTGGAGAGCAGGGCTTTCAAGAGGTGTGGTAAGGCCAGTACTTCCCCCAGAAATATTCTGCAGAGGTGGACCAATACAGTACATTTGGAGGAAATGCCCGGATTAGGCTGTTTTTTTCAAGAGGTACTTTTTTGAACACCTGCAGTATGCCAAGTAGGGACGGTCATGGACAGTGCTGCATGGTCGCAAACAAACTAAAAAGGTCACAGTCTTCACAGTTCTCACCACTCAGAGATGGAGGCGATGTAGCCAAGTTACAAGGTAAAGTCACACCTGTGACCGGCACTCTGGGTGCGGATGGCAAGCACAAGGGGGGCTGTAATGGGGTGGGGTTTGTGAGGAAAGCCAGTCGTGGTGGCCGGGCTGGCTTTCTTAGCTGGGACCATGGAGCCGTCAGGGGTCCCCAGGCAGAGGCTCCGGGGCAGAAGGAGTTCTGGATTCTAGAACAGCGCTTCATTCCTTTCGTGCGCACACGTCCCGCGTCTGCTCCTGTATCCAGAGAGAGCTTTGTTTCCAGGGTGCTATACGAGCTTTGACACTTACTCCTTGAGCAAAGCCGAGGAAAACACTTTATATAGTATGAAAGTGCCGTGTAGGTGGTGGGTGTGACTCTGTGACGTATAAAGATTATTTTTCTGATATGGACCGTTTTGAAAGTCTTTATTGAATTTGTGACAGTATTGCTTCTCTTTTATGTTTTGGTATTTTGGCCTTGAAGCATGTGGGGTCTTAGCTGCCCACCCAGGGATTGACCCTGCATCCCCTGCACTGGGAGGCAGAGTCTGAACCACTGGATCACCAGCAAAGTCTCTATGACGTATATTTAAAAGAAGAAATGTTTTTGGTATTAACCATATCCCTGCCAAACTAAAAAGCTAGTAAAGGGGATTAAGGAACATATGAGCTCCAACTATAGGTTTTGAAAACAGGGAGCTATATTCAATATCCTGTAATAAATCATAATGGAAAAGAATATGAAAAGTAAATTACTTTAGTAAAAATTACTCACTAAAATTTTTTAAAGAATATGAAAAGTAATATATATACACACACATGTATATGTAACTGAATCACTTTGCTGTACGCTTGAAACAAACACATTGTAAATCAACTACTTCCATAAAAAATATTAAAAGTATGTATTTAGGCCGATGCATTCATAGCAATAAAAAGGAGCCTGTATTATTTCCAGCTAGAGTTCATATAAAGCCTAGGATAGCAGTTAGGGCAGGTATTCGGCCTGAAGTTTCCTCGGACACATACAGCAAATGTTACCACAGCCAAACTTGTCTTTCAGTGAATTCATCCAAGATCATGATGAAATGAGATCAGAGAGAAGTTTCCAGAGCTTCAGACACTTGGTTTCTAACTCAACTCTGGAAGGGTTTAAAGGAAGTCCCTGAACCAAACCAAAGCAGAGGAGGGGGAAATAATTATTGTTGCCTGAAATAGCTAAAGAGCGACATGGTGTTCCCACGGCTGCCCTCTGCCACCACCTGTGATGGGGAATCATATTTTTGCTTCCTGGAGTCTCATTTCTTTTTTCTCAGACCCATACACTATTTTGCTGAAACATAGCTGCAGATGAATTTCCACCCATCTTGGGATACCTGCTAACTGTACTGAGCATCCAAAAGATAAATATCAGCCCCAGCCCTCTCCCTCTCCCCTCTGATAGCTCTACTCTTTTTTTTTTTTTTTTCCGTATGTTCTCTTTCTTTTTTCTCCCCAAAATATTTTGTACTGGGGTGTTGCCGATTAACAATGTTGTGATGGGTTTGGGTGAACAGTGAGGGGACTTAGCCATACATGTGTGTGTATCCATTCTCCCCCAAGCCCCCATCCTGTCCAGGTCAGCACATAGCATTGAGCAGAGTTCCATGTGCTATACAGTATGTTTTTGTTGGTATCCATTTAAAATATAGCAGGGTATACATGACCTTCCCAAAGTCCTTAACTATCCCTTCCCCCTGGCAACCATGAGTTTGTGATAACTATACTCTTCAAAAATATGTTTACATTCTTTTCCAGCCTGAAGTTGGACATAATCAAATTCATATATACACACACTTGCCTCTCTCTCTGGAAAACCCCTAAATTTCCTCATATTCTAACTGTGTTGTCAAGTGTTTTCTTTGATTCATTAATTCTTTTCCAGATGGTTTGCTCCTGGTAGGTTTCTAGCAAGGTCTTTGTTGCTGTTCAGTTGTGAAGTCATGTCCGACTTTGCAACCCCACAGGCTGCTGCATGCCAAGCTTCCTCGTCCCTCACCATCTCTCAGAGTTTGCTCAAAAGCAAGTTCTACCCGTGTCTAGTAAATCATTTTAGAAAACACTGCTGGTTCTTCTATGTCCTATGCCTAGAGCCCCGTGGCCGTGCAAGCAGTTGCATTCTCGTTCCTTTCACAAAATTAACCTCTTAAGCTTCATTTATATTAAAAGTCTCTAACAATCTCTGACAACAAAAGATTTCAGAATGGGGCGCCCAGCCACCCTCTCTAGTGCACTTGATCACTCACTTCCCTGGAACATATCAGGGTTGTTGTGCCACTTAAACAAGGTTTCTCCAGGTGGCTTCCAGCAAGGGGTCCATCTCCTCTGTGTCCCGTGCTGGACCTGAGAGTCAGGGGTATGCCTGAAAGGACCCCCTACCGTGAATGCTTCCGCATGACCAAACCAGAGAGCAAGGAAGTGAAATCAGGAGGTTTTAACTGAGTACCCTGAGGATGTGAAAGGATTTGTGGACACATATCGTGCTCCCTGGAGAAGGCAATGGCACCCCACTCCAGTACTCTTGCCTGGAAAATCCCACGGATGGAGGAGCCTGGTAGGCTGCAGTCCATGGGGTCGCTAGGAGTTGGGCATGACTGAGCGACTTCACTTTCACTTTTCACTTTCATGCATTGGAGAAGGAAATGGCAACCCACTGCAGTGTTCTTGCCTGGAGAATCCCAGGGACGGGGGAGCCTGGTGGGCTGCCGTCTCTGGGGTCGCACAGAGGTGGACACGACTGAAGCGACTTAGCAGCAGCAGCAGCATCGTGCTCCCAGGATGTGACAGTATTGCTGGAGTAGGGGATTGTGGATTTGTGTCTAGAATGGCTGTAAGGCATAGGTCAGGTGTTGGGGAATGTGAAATGATCAGAGAGCACCTCAAAGTCCAGTGAGATTCACATTAAAAGTCATCATCATCATCATTTGAGCAATCTTCTCATTTTACAGGTGAGGAAACTGAGGCCCAGAAAGGATCCATGTTTTCTTTTAAGTAAAGTAGAATATTTTGCTTACTTGCTCTTCTTGATTCCCAGCATTTATCAATTATAAGACTCATGCATATGTAATATAGTGCTTTTCACCCACTTCACGTTTTCTACGAATATCTTTCATTTCACTTTTTATTTCTGTTCAGTTCAGCAAACTTATCAGGGGCCTCCTATGTGCTGGGTGTTCTGTGCAGCTGAAATATGCAATTATTCTGCTATTCTTACTTCCCAGAGTTTAATCACCAAAAAAGCGAGGATCAATTATTATAATGTGGTCATATTTTAAGCCCTCCGGTGCCTGTGAAGTCAAGAGGAGAGTCATTTTATTTCCTGTTTCAGAGGTGATAAATATCCTAGGATGTCATCATTATTCTTTTGGTGCCATTTATAAATCACGTTTATAAATCTTTGAGCGAGAAGTACCAACTTAAGTTTATTTTTGATTCATAAAGGTCCTAAATCTTCCCACTTTCTGTTTCTTCCACCGTAGATGTCTCCAGAGCTGGTTATTCCCACTCATTTTCATTGGTTCTTCTTTCAAAGCCAATATTTCCAGAAGTCTGCATTAATTTCTCACTGCAGTCATTAGGTAATTGTGTATTTCAGGGGAGATAACTTACAGTGGATACCATCTATTGATGTCAAGTTGTTCATGGTCTCTGGTTGCAAGGGAGTGTCTCAGCACTGGATGACTGTGTTGCCAATCCCAGAAAGCTATATCTGGATTCATTTCTGCATGTAAGCACTCCTAAATGGAATATTCGTACCTATTACAGATGAAGTGAACTGGGAGGAGCAAGGCTTTTTTTTTTCTTTTGGAACTTTTATTCAAATTAAGAAATATATCTCAACCCAGCAGAAAAGATACAAATATTTTCTCCTCTAACTGAAATTTCTGCAACAAATTGAGCAGTAATTTGCATTTAAAAATGGAGAATTTTTCCAAACTTGAGGACAAAGACAAGGTTAGCTTTTGTGCTTTCATTGTATGAACTAGATAAGCAATGAAATAGTACCTCTTCCCAAGGACACAGCATCACTCTCCAAAATGATGCTATTAGAATAAAATATGGAGCCCTGTTTCCCTGAGAACACTTGAGCAACAAGAGCTGTGCCGAAAAACCAAAAACAAGGCAAAACAAAGGCTGTCTTGCTACAGCGCAAGCTTCAGTTGTGCCGTTTATCTTTCTCTGCTTAGTTCTCCCATGAGATCTGAACAATTTTCATTATGAAAAGGCCCATAATCGCCCATCATAATACCAGTTTGAACTGCTGACGTCCAGTAAAGGTCAAAACTAAGAATCCAAAAATTCCTGTAAGTGAGCCTGGTTTCCTTTTTTTTAATACTATAATGCCATGAATGTGGGGCAGCTTGTGTGAAGGACAAAGAGTTTTAGGAACAAGTAGGTAGAGCTCCCCTCTTTGAGGCTGGGGAGTACATGTTCCACTTTGCAGAGCAAATTGTTAAGACTTGACATGAGTGTCTTTTTTTTCTTAGTATTATTTATTTATTTGGCTGCATTGGGTCTTATTTGTGACATGCGGGATTTTCCATCTCCCGTTGCAGCTTGCGAACCCTTAGTGGGAACATGTGGGATCTAGTTCCCCGACCAGGTATCAAACCCAGGCTCCTGCATTGGGAGTGTGGGATCTGAGCCTCTGGACCGCTAGGGAAGTCCCTGAGTAGCTTTTTTAATCAATCAGCAAAATAAGCCCATCTTCCTCTTCTTATCTAACCTCCTTATGATTTTGCAGCAAAAGGGGAGAGATACAGGATTCCAGAGTCTTAGGAAGCAAAGTCTCCAGTAGTGACTAGGGGCTTAGGTCAGAGCAGGAACAGCAGGTGCTGCATGGTGTCCTTGGCATCCACAGGAACTCGTGAGCAAAGGCCCCCAGAAGGAGCAAGGGCTCGGGACCTGCCTAGGTCCTTCTTCAGTTCAAGGTTTTGACATTTGGCACTTGCCTCTGTCTGTCGTGATCCTCACACTTCAGCAGGTACTTTACCTTTGCAAAGAATGCTGTATTTGGAGTTAGGAAGCCAAGTTCAAGCTCCCCAAACTACTGTTTGATATCTATAGAACCTTTAGGCAAGTCACTTACTCTTAATCTCAGCTTCCTGTGAAAATGGGAATATGCTGGAAATTGGGAGGGCTCCACTTCCTCAGCCTCAGAGAGTAGTATGGTCTGCTCCCTTCCCGCCTCTCCAGTCTCTTCACATAAGCATCTCTATGGCATGTATCTTGACCCTGGTGTACCAGCTCTCTTCCAGCCACAGGACTTGGCACATGCTACTGTCTCATCTGGAATACAGTCTCCTCCCTTCTTCCCCACGTAAATCCTGGCTGTTCTTCTGATTTGCCCTCAACATCTCTTTCGCAGAGGCGTCCCGTCTTCCCAACACCTGACCCCTGTCCCTGCCAGGTTGTCTTTCCTTCCCTCAGTTATGGGATTATTAGCATCTATCTCCTTAACCAGACAGTGATCTTCCTCGGGCACCTTCTGTATTTGTTTTCACTCACAAACGTACTAGAGTTTTAGTCATTCTGTTTTTGCATGTGAATAAGTGATTAAATGTACAATCCGTAAGCCTCGTGTATGGTACATAGAAAACACTCAGAAGTGTTAGACGTCATTCGTTCAAAGAAGTCACAGATAGGAACTCCAGCCTAAGTACCTTTGGCCTTTGAATAACATTTCAAATTCCAGCTATGCTTTCAGTTTTCCCCTGGTGTGGACCTTTTCAGTTTAGTTCAGTCGCTCAGTCGTGTCTAACTCTTTGGGACCCCATGAACCACAGCAGGCCTCCCTGTGCGTCACCAACTCCCAGAGTCCACCCAAACCCATGTCCATTGAGTTGGTGATGCCATCCAATCATCTAATCCTCTGTTGTCCCCTTAACCTCCTAGCCTCTATCTTTCCCAGCATCAGGGTCTTTTCCAGTGAGTCAGCTCTTCGCATCAGGTGGCCAAAGTATTAGAGTTTCAGCTTCAACATCAGTCCTTCCAGTGAACACCCAAGACTGATCTCCTTTAGGATGGACTGGTTGGATCTCCTTGCAGTCCAAGGGACTCTCAAGAGTCTTCTCCAATACCGCAGTTCAAAAGCATCAATTCTTCACCACTCAGCTTTCTGTACAGTCCAACTCTCACATCCATACATGACCACTGGAAAAACCATAGCCTTGACTAGTCGGACCTTTGTTGGCAAAGTAATGTCTCTGCTTTTGAATATGCTATCTAGGTTGGTCATAACTTTTCTTCCAAGGAGTAAGCGTCTTTTATTTTCATGGCTGCAGTCACCATCTGCAGTGATTTTGGAACGCAGAAAAATAAAGTCAACCACTGTTTCCCCATCTATTTGCCATGAAGTGATGGGACCAGATGCCATGATCTTAGTTTTCTGAATGTTGAGCTTTAAGCCAACTTTTTCACTCTCCTCTTTCACTTTCATCAAGAGGCACTTTCTGCCATAAGAGTGGTATCATCTGCGTATCTGAGGTTATTGATATTTCTCCTGGCAATCTTGAGTCCAGCTTGTGCTTCCTCCAGCCCAGCATTTCTCATGATGTACTCTGCATAGAAGTTAAATAAGCAGGGTGACAATATACAGCCTTGATGTACTCCTTTTCCTATTTGGAACCAGTTTGTGGTTCCATGTCCAGTTCTAACTGTTGCTTCCTGACCTGCATATAGGTTTCTCAAGAGGCAGGTCAGGTGGTCTGGTATTCCCATCTCTTTCAGAATTTTCCATAGTTTATTGTGATCCACACAGTCGCAGGCTTTGGCATAGTCAATAAAGCAGAAATAGATGTTTTTCTGGAACTCTCTTGCTTTTTCCATGATCCAGCAGATGTTGGCAATTTGATCTCTGGTTCCTCTGCCTTTTCTAAAACCTGTTTGAACATCTAGAAGTTCACTGTTCATGTATTGCTGAAGCCTGGCTTGGAGAATTTTGAGCATGACTTTACTAGCGTGTGAGATGAGTGCAATTGTGCGGTAGTTTGAGCATTCTTTGGCATTGCCTTTCTTTGGGATTGGAATGAAAACTGACCTTTTGCAGTCCTGTGGCCACTGCTGAGTTTTCCAAATTTGCTGACAGATTGAGTGCAGCACTTCCATAGCATCATCTTTCAGGATTTGAAAGAGCTCAACTGGAATTCCATCAGCTCCACTAGCTTTGTTTGTAGTGATGCTTCCTAAGGCCCACTTGACTTCCCATTCCAGGATGTCTGGCTCTAGGTGAGTGTGAGTGATCACACCAGCATGATTATCTGGGTCGTGAAGATCTTTTTTGTACAGTTTTTCTATGTATTCTTACCGCCTCTTTTTAATATCTTCTGCTTCTGTTAGGTCCATACCATTTCTGTCCTTTATACAAATGCTTTTTAGGAAATTGAAGGTATTTGAGAAGACACGGCATAATTTATTTAGAAAGGTGATTATGGACAAGCCAACTAATGATTATGACTCTATAAAGACAGAAGAATAAATAGCCTGTTCTCTCAGAATTCAGGAGTAGTTCTGTTTTCACGCTGACACCAGGCCCTTTTCAACTGATTTTTTTAACCACTAAGCCTACATTTACTCGGGGCTTCCCTAGTGGCTCAGTGGTAGAGAATCCACCTGCCAAGCAGGAACTGTGGGATCAATCCCTGGGTCAGGAAGATCCTCTGGAGGAGGAAATGGCAACCCATTCTAGCATTCTTGCCTGGGACATCTCACAAACCAAGGAACCTGGCAGGCTACAGTTAATGGGGTCACAAAAGAATCAGACATGAGTTAGCGACTAAACAACAACTCCATTTAGTCTTCACAGTATTTTCTTCAAGGAGCCTATCACAGTCATTTTATCAGTTTTACTATCAGTCTGTAGATCACTAGATGAACTAGTTGGTGATACAGGAGCCAAAATTAATTTTCATCAAAGTGATATATATCAAAATTTTGCTTCTTTGGTTGGAAAACTGACAACAAACAAAAAAAAAAAACCAAAAAATTCCAAACCCCTGTTGAGGTTCCAAACCAGATTTGAGGTTACACAAATCCCTGACAGCCAAGAAATTCTATTTATAGTGAATCCACTTTAACTTTGATTTTCTTTCTGGAACTCATTGGTTTGTTACCTGACCTTCGTGTTGTTTAGAGATAGCTAGGAGATTTCATAATCTTGTTAAAAGAAGCAAATAAAGTGCAGGGCATTAGGGCCCGTAAGCATTTTTCAAAATTAGCTTTCTTGACCTGACTCTTCTTTAAGATTCAAAGGCTTCAAGAAGTCTGAGGCTACTTATTTCATTAGTGGGTAAGAGTTTTCTTTTTTAACAGATTTTTCCCTAATTGGACTATTTTAAGTGGCGTTCCATTGTCAGGACTTCATAAAATGCCTTGGGATGTGGACATTCATAGGACAGACATGCTAAAATGTGATGAGACAATTTAGTAAGATAGAATTTAGAGAAAAAAAAATAGATTCCTCTCTGCTTTGAGTTTCTCTGCAGTTGAGTAGGGATAGGTAAGTGAATCTCATTAAACGTGGTACCATCACCATGAGTTCCTGAGAAAGGACAGGTGGCTGAGCCCACCTGGTTGAGCATGGTGGAGCTCACCCACCCCCACCTAGGCACGTCCAGCGAATGTTCTCCTTTGACGACGATCTTTGTTCTTTCCATTTGAGAGTCATGTTCCTCATCTTGTGCCTCCCCCTCTGTCTTTCTGATGACTCTGTTTCACCCTTCCCCTGCTTCCTGGGGTCAGTATGCATGCGTGCTAAATCGCTTCAGTTATGTCCGACTCTTTGCAACCCCAGGGACTGCAGGCCACCAGGTTCCCCTGTCCAAGGGATTCTCCAGGCAACAATACTGGAGTGGGTTCTCATGGCCTCCTCCAGGGGATGTTCCCCATCCACAGATCGAATGCATGACTCATGTCTCCTGCATTGGCAGGTGGGCTCTTTACCACCCACGCCACCTGGGAAGCCCTGGGGTCAGTGTAATCAGCTGTTGGCACTTCTCTTTGCTTTAAGGCTGAGGTTGGGTCACAGCACTCCAGCTGCACTGTCCAGTGATGAGAGTGGGCTCTTGAAGTTGGGCAGACCGGGTTGAAATCCCATCTCTACTGCTCATGAGCTGCACGCCTTTGAGAAAGCTGCTGGCACACCTTGGACTTAACTTCCTGATCTGTAAAAGCAGAGATAATACCCCTCACCTCACCATTGACCTTCTTCCTGTGACCTGGACACAGTTGTCCATGTAAAGCACGTAGCACAGTGCCTGGCACAGAGCAGACACCCAGAGCTGCGGGTTCAGAGTATTACATCTTCTAGAGGGATACCTGGATCCAGAAGACGCCTTCTTTCCACATTGATGAGGGGACATAAAGCCTTGTTTATGAGTTGTTCTTACGTAATTTTGCAGTAAAGTTTCTACTGAAATTTGGCAGGTGGAATTTTTAGGAACCACATGTGGGCCACTACCCCAGGACAAAGCGGTAACTATGAGCCAGACTGCCTTCTAAGCCCTTTTCAATAGATTTACACAGCTCCACTTAGAGACAAAGCACAGGGAGGGTAGGTAGTTTCTCCAGGTTTGTAGGCAACCCACTCCAGTACTCTTGCCTGGAAAATCCCATGGACAGAGGAGCCTGGTAGGCGGCAGTCCATGGGGTCGCTAAGAGTCAGG
The DNA here is from genome assembly GCF_027580195.1 of Bos mutus. NCBI lineage: Eukaryota > Metazoa > Chordata > Mammalia > Artiodactyla > Bovidae > Bos > Bos mutus. Next base: position 28,613,628 of record NC_091638.1, read on the forward strand.
CACGACTGAGCGACTTCACTTTCAGTTTTCACTTTCATGCATTGGAGAAGGATATGCAACCCACTCCAGTGTTCTTGCCTGGAGAATCCCAGGGAAGGGGGAGCCTGGTGGGCTGCCGTCTATGGGGTCGCACAGAGTCGGACATGACTGAAGCGACTTAGCAGCAGCAAACAATGACTCAGTTGGTAAAGAATCCACCTGAAATGCAGGAGACCCCGGTTCAATTCCTGGGTCGGGAAGATCTGCTGGAGAAGGGATAGGCTACCCACTCCGGTATTCTTGGGTTTCCCTGGTGGCTCAGCTGGTAAAGAATCCACCTTCAATGTGGGAGATCTGGGTTCAATTCCTGAGTTGGGAAGATCCCCTGGAGAAGGGAAAGGCTACCCACTCCAATATTCTGGCCTGGAGAATTCCATGGACTATATAGTCCATGGGGTCAGAAAGAGTCGGACACGACTGAGCGACTTTTTCACTTTCACTTTCAAACAACAGTCAGCATTGGGTACTGTGCTAAGATCAGTTGTCACAGAAGCATAAGAATTAAGAGCTGAAATATCCCCCATCTCCAACTGAGAACACAGAGGCACAGGAGTAGCGTGACCCACCCTAAGTCACACAGCCGGTTACCTGGCCGAGCAGGAACTCAAGGCACCTGTGCGTCTCATCCCAGAGCCCCAGCAGGGCCCATCCTCCCCCAGTGTTCCTGGGCCTTGGTTACCACGTGATCAGTGCCTGGCACCCAGTGGATCCCCACTAGTTCCACGATCGAGTGAGGACAACAGAGATTTAGTAGCTGTTGAATCCCCCCTCTGTGCAGGGCCGTGATTACCTTCTCTGCACAGCCTAATTAGTTCGGACACCACCCAGTGAGTTAGGGCCTGCTGTAAACCCATTTTAATGATAGAGAAACTGAGGCCCCCGGAGGTTAAACTGCTCGAGATGCTTCAGCATCTCCGACACAGCCAACACTGAAGCCCAGGCCGTGGGCACTAGGGCTGAAGTTTTTAGCTTTGACTGTGGACCCTCATCATACATAGCACTCCTGCCTGTTCTTGCCTGTCTTCATGTTAGAAGCCCCTCCTCACTGGAAACTTAATGACTGCGGTGACACAGAACATCATTAAGCATTGTTGTAAACTGTGTGACCATGGTCCTGTGGATGGAAGAGTCTTCCTATACATCCCTTCCTCTAATGATTAGACACTTGAAGGTAGAAATTTTAATTCTAACCAGCCAGCCCTCAGTTTTTGAGGAAAACAGCTAACAAATTTAAGTTTATACAAGTGACATATGAGCCCAGTATGAAGTTCATACCAAGCAGATGAAAATGACATAATAAAATGGTTTCCATAAACCTTTGAGTGATGCCTGCAAAAACCTGGCCACACTTCCTTTCTTCTATGTCTGGCTGTATTTGCTATTATCACAGGAGATCATGCCAGGCAATCATGATTGGGCTTCCCAGGTGGCGCTAGTGGTAAAGAACCCACCTGCCAATGCAGGAGACATAAGAGATGCAGGTTCCATCCCTGGGTTGGGAAGATCCCCTGGAGAAGGGCTTGGCAACCCACTCTAGTATTCTTGCGTGGAGAATCCCATGGACAGAGGAGCCTGGCGGGCCACAGTCCATGGAGTTGCAAAGAGTCAGACATGACTGAAGTGACTTAGCACTCACGTATGCACAGGAGATGCCAGTGTGGATGGTTAAATGAAGTAAAATTGATGTGTAGGAAGAAGTATGAATACTTCTTGAACTAAGCATGCATCTCTCGATTCAAGGTGAAAGCCACCAGCATCTTAATGGAAGGTGTTCAGATGCACAGACCCTCTCTGTGCCCCTTGATTTCATGCCAATCCCATGGTGATGAAAGTAGGGCTTGCCTCATGATTGTGTGAGTTGGTGTATACATAGTGCTTAGACCAAGTCTTCATCTGACACACAAGGGTGCTGATTCACAACTTAAGTGTCAGAAACTCCAACATTCAGTCTCACATCTTCTGGTCACTCATTAGGTATGAAGGTGAGCAATGCCACACAGAGAGCTGATAGGGGCTTTCTCAGGCTTTTCAACCTGCAAGTACTCAGGGAAGACCCCTGCTGACAACCCTCCCGGCATAGGGTGAGGGAGCCGAGCACCCAGCGGTCCCCTCCGTACGTCCAAGACTCAAGTGCACGTGTCCGTAGGCCAAGCCGTCATGTGCTTCCACTGCAGCCAACTCCTGACCCAGGCAGCAGAGCCCACCCACGGCAACCCTTCTGGCTTTCACTGTGAGTTAGAGAAGGGCCCTCCTTCCTCTGGGTGGACATGATGTGTTGCCCACCTGCCCTCACCTCACCTGGCCCAGGCACAGTGCTCACAGCTGAGTCCACACCACTACTGGCCAGGGAGGGGAGAGAATTGTCTGCGGAACAGAAAGAAGCAATTTTGCATTTCTTGTGAGGTCTACAGATGTGTCATTTGTCTCTTTCCTCTCCACTGGGGATCAGGGATTCTTTTTTTACTTCCAATGGCCCCACTTTGTCACCTGCAAGTTAAGAACCCAGAGACTTCAGAAGAGCTTAGCTGGAACTGCCTTGATTCTTCATAGACACTCTAAGGCCTCTCTGGACCTCATATATATTTTTTTTCTCCAAAAACTAGAAGGTATGCCATGAAATGCCAACAAGTGTGCATGAGGAGAACGTGATGGTCTACAGACATATAAACAGGTCACTTGGGTGATAAATATTTGTGAGGCTGCTGCATGCCAGCCACTGTGCTAACCTCTGGGCATCCTATAGTGAACAGACCACACACTCTTTTGCCCTTGTGGAACTTGGGGGCCCCACGAGAAAATACAGGCACTCAACAGAAAAGCAAATAACTACGTAATTACACATCTCCAGAAAGCTGTGAAGGGTGACATCCCATTTGACTCAGTGACATCTCTTTGTGGGAATGTCCTCCAGCATCAGTAATTTGCATGTAGAAATGGTGAGGCAGCTGGTTGGACCAGAAGGGTTGGCCAGGGCTTTGCAGATAAGTAAGAAGGAATAAGAGAAGGGCAAGGATGGTTGAAGACATTTGCAAGGACATCCTCCAGGAGCGAACAGTGATGAACCCTGGCATATAAAGGACCATATTTAAGTGACTTGTAACCTGAAACCAATCCCTTTCCAGAGAAACTGAATATGTACCTGGAAAAGACACTCGAGTTTCAGAGAACTTACAGGACCTAGAAAGTAGACAGATTCAGCTGTAGAAACACCTTGTTTCCAAGTACTTAAAACAGGGCTTTCCTGTTATGTATTGAGCTGATGCTGTAAATTACTACCTTTCAGATGAGGTTAAAGTTGCATGTTCATTTTAAGACGCAGAGTGGTTCAGATACACTAATTTAATGGACAACAGTGGGATTTAGGGGTGATGATATCAAAACTTCCAAAAGAAGATAAGGAAGATTTTGTTGATGAAGGTAGGATACTGACCTGAGAAGAAAGCATCTTGTAATATTTTACTACTAATCATTTTCAACAGAGTACATATATGATTTTTAATAGAGTACATGTATGATTTTTAGCCTCTTTCAAACATGTCATCTTTTTATCAGTCAAGGGCTGGTAGCCAGGTATTTTTTACATTTAGGGGGTAAAGTAAAGGATTTTGAAACATGATAGGCTTAAGTTTGACAGAAGATTCTTCTGATAGGAAAATTACCCAGGCTATACATTCATCCATATAGGGAGATCAGAATATGATAAGGAGAGGAGCTTCCAGCTGAAGACATACCAAACTTATGGAAATAACGTCAGGACAGGTAATTTAGAAATTACCATGGACAAACCTCATTGAGGTCCTTATTGCAGACCAAATGCATCCGCATGGATTTAAGTTCTTACTGCATCAGAGCCGAGGTCTCTTTGAGTGTAGTGTTCTTATCCGTGCACATCTCTGAAGTGAGTACTTTCTTCACACACATCTCTAAAATCAGTGCTTTTCACAGAAACATTAATTTGAACACCATTTGTTCATTAAGACCCATCTTCCCTCTTAGCCACATAATACCCCCATTTTAGATAAGTTGGCCTTCCCTTTATCGAGCCCCAGAGCAGACTATAAATTTGAAATAAATTAAGACAGACAGGAGTTTCCTGAATGAGAAAAGGTTTTTTTTTTTTTAATCCAGCCTAAATCAGGGCATGAAACATTTTACTTTTTGTTATGTATTTTATTATCATCTATTGCTTCCAGTGGGATCTAAGTTTTAATTAGTTGAAAACATAGGTGTGATATTTTGCAGAATGCAATCACTGCCCCTGTATTTAATTAAATGAACTCTATAAAAGTTGGGTTTTAGCCTAGGGCATAATTTATAATAGGCCGAATTTGAAACTGCATAAGCACTTTATACTGGGGCCATTTGCACATGTAATAGAAATCGAGGTGATTGCTATCTGCCGAACCACAGAAACCAAATGTCTTCCCATAAATAGAAACTTATTTTCTAATTTAGAAGGGGTATGCCATGTCTTCTCTGAATATAGCTTAAAATATCCTGAACCGCTTACAGTTTTGTTGTAGGGAACTTTGAAGCTTTCTGGCTCCTCTCTTTTGTTGTGCTGTTTATAATTCTGTCAGTTTATTTTTGGTTGGGCTGGGTCTTCGTTGCTGCACGGGCTTTTCTCTTGTTGCGGGGCACAGGCTCTGGGACACAAGGGCTTCAGTAGAGCACAGGGCCAGTAGCTGTGGCACACGGGCTTTATCGCTCTACAGCATGTAGGATCTTCCCGGATCAGGGGTCGAACCCGTGTCTTCTTCACTGGCAGGCACTGAGCCACCAGGGGCACCCCAGCTCCTCTTTGGAAAGGTGATTTCTGAAAGTGTATGACAGCAGTTTTCACCAATGGAATGTCTAGGTAGACATCGCAAACCAAGACTCTTTGTAACTCACTAGCTTAGTGTTCCAGTGTAGACTTGCCTCCTCGGCCAGATCAAGCCCCTCCCTAGATGCTAGGAGGAAATTCTACCCACAGTACATTTCTTCTGATCGTTTCATTAGTGGCTTTCCCGTGCCATCTTTCCCCAAGAAATTCTTCCAAGCGGTGTCCCTGCAGCCAAGAGGGGAGCAAGTCTCGCTAAATAACCTCAGTAAATGCTAGATGAATGCATGAAAGATGGACAGGGGGATTATCAGTGAGATTTACCCCCAAATGGAAGAGCACCGCAGCTTTGCTTTAGTTCTCAGGGCCGTGGAATACGTACCCATGGGCACCTCAAAGAGCCACAGTCACGCTACCCAGGCTTCAGTGCGACCAGGAAGGAATCGCTGCATGCCTGCAGCATCTCATCCCTGGAGATCTCCTGCTCAGGGCCCTCTATAAGTTCCCTCAGTGTCCTGTCAGATTTGCAACAGCGCTGTTTTGCCCTGAGACAAACCGACTCGATTTTCACCCTAATTGCACCTCCATCCCAGGGGACCATCCTCGGCCTTAGGTGAATAACTTAAGCATTTAATGTATAATAAAGTTTGCCATCAGCATTTCTCTTTCGAAAACATTCCATTTACTTGGTTTTAGAGCCGCATAAACTGTTTTAAAAAGCAATCTGCTCAATTGGGCGAGTTAATGATATTTAATTTGACTGGGCCAAACGTCACGGGATGAGCATCGCGCCTGTAATTGCAGCCATCATCGTTGCCGTTTGGCGTAATGTACGTGTAATGCTAATCCCGGGAATAAAGGTTGTCGTTCTCGGTCGGCTGACAGCGTGCACCGGAGCTATCACCTCGCCGAGTCTCTCACTGATGTGATTCCAAGATGACAGGGTAATAAGTGTTATGTGCACAAGGTAATTCAAAACAAATTTGGCTGCAAAAATAGATTGTCTAGGAGAGTAAAGTCCCACCTCGTCTCATCCTCTTTTAGAAGAATGTACCAATGCTTGCAATAGCTTGTCAGGAAGTTTGTATGGCAGGGGTCAAGTCCCGTAGAATTTATCTGTTGCACCCCCACACACAGAGAATTCCAACCTGTGGACTGAAAACATTAATATGTATGTCAGTGGCTCATGAACATTTGGGCTAGGGAACTTCACTGAAAAATAAAGAAGCCCCTCAGTATACTAATGTGTCTCTTAAGGCTACCTAAGCAGGCTGCATTTTGCTTCTCTAGTTTGCAGACTGTCGTCTCCTGGGAAAATGTGGCTTTTTTGGGGTAGGATCCCTCTTAGCCCTGGTATCTAGGTAAATTCTTCTTACGTGCATGCTAGGCTGTAAAGTAGATGATCTCATTAAACTTTAGAATAACCCTAAGAGGCATGACACTATAAGTACATTTATTTTGCATTAATGAAACTGAGACTCAGAATAAACGGTCCAAAGCGACAGTCTCTAACCCTGGTCCGATCCCGTAGTTTGGGACCTGGGGCACTCCGGCCCCGAGCTGTAAGACAGGAGCGGGCCCCCTGGCTTGTGGAGGGGCGTATTTGAGCTGTGCTTGATCAGTATACACCTGAGGACTGCTGAAGGTGTTCCACCAGGTACGGCGCTTTCTGTGGAACCCAGTCTTGAGCAGGGGTGACAATCTGGTGGGCGATGAGAGGACATTTCAGTCACCCTCAGGTTCCTGGCTTCCCAGAGGGTTTGCCACTGTTCTTTCTCTGCATCTTAGACCATAGCGATGTTGTGGGTGTTGTTGCATCTGTGCCTTGTAATAATATCCTAAGTTGGAGAGATGCAGAAAAGCCTTTTTGTGTTTGTAAGTGTGCATGCACCCAGACACAGGGCAGCTCTTTGTCCCCGAGAATCTTCTTAGCATAGACTGATGCAGGAGAGCCCTTCCTTTCAGTTTCTAGGTACCATTTAAGCATCTGCTCAGTAGTTCTTTGCTATTTTTTAGTCGCTAAGTCATATGCAACTCTTTGCCACCCCGCCAGGCTTCTCTGTCCATGAGATTTCCCAGGCAAGAATACTAGAGTAGGTTGCCATTTCCTTTTCCAGGGGATCATCCACACTCAAAGATCAAACCTACATCTCCTGCTTTGGTGGCAGATTCTTTACCACTGAGCCACCAGGGAAGTCCTCAGTAGTTCCAGCGTTGGTTCCTAACACCTATGCAAGGAAAGCAGTAGATGCCATCACTATCCTATAAAAATAAGCTTACTAAGATATAGATAGTCCTTATCAGAAGAGCATTTTCACTCACTGTCTTATACAGATCAGAGAAATGTCAACGGAAACAAATAAGACGTCCCTGTGTAACTTTACAAAACATCTGTGCGATAGCTGCACCAATCGGTGTGTTCTGGGCTGCAGGGAGTTAAGATCCAAGTTAAAATGGCCTAAAGCATGAGGATTGTGTCCTCAAATGTGACAAGAACTTTAGGATTAAGAGGTTCTAAGCTTAGTCCGTTCATTTGCTCAATGACAATCGTCAAGAGATGCCAGTTCTCCATTTTTCTGCTCTGCATCCCTCAGTATGTTAACCTGGCCTCAGAGACCCAGCTCCATCACTAAGCAAAAGGAACCAGACCTCCACACAAGCTAGAGCCAATTAAACCCACACCTCAGGCCTCCCCAAGGGGGTATGTTGTCTGATCTAGTGGAAAGGAAACACAATCCAAGCTCTTGTTGCAGACAGGAAGCAGAAGGAACAAGGAGAGACACTTTTTATCAGGCAGCTAACCTTTCTGCTGAGGTATTTGCAAGACATTATAATGTGGGTAAAAAGTAAAGACTCCCAGGATGGATTTTTTTGAGACACAATTTGAAGACTCCTTAGAAGAAAATCCCACGTTCGTTCCCTTTTGGCAAAAGTCCTTGTATTATAAAGAGTTTTGACATAACTTGCAGAGCCCATTCCAGTCGTGCTGTCTTGAGTTTACTGTGAGTAAAACTACCTTTAGTATCAGCCGTCGCCAGCATGGAGAGCTGGCAGTGGCCAAACCAGTATCTCCTAAGGGTGCTGTGATGTGGCGTTAATAGGATCCAGGGACAAATTTTGCTGTGACATCATAAATTCAGTATCTGACTCAGCTGTCAGGCATTAATGGAAGACATGGCTCAGATAGTTCAGCCTCAGCACTCCGCCTTGACTTTCATCCCCCCCGCCTCATCCCTGGGCCCTCAGAGTTCTCAGCTCTGAGCAGAGAAGGTGTCACTGTGCTCAACCGGTTTGGAAAGCTAGAAAGAATTCCTTCATGTCCTTTCATTCTGTCCTCAGTGGAAGGAGAGTGATGACAGTTGTGGTGTTAAATCCTGGCTCCCAGTCTTTCAGGATGAGGGATTGTAAGACTTTGATGGTTCAGCCATTGACTTATTTACTGGTGCACTCGAGGTATTTCACAGCTCCGAGTTCCTGCTCTGCCTAACTCCCTTATGATGATAGTAAATTACTTAAGTGGATTGACTCCAGATCATTAATAATCTCCACTGGCATGATTCATTTGAGCTTCATTACAAGGAAAGAATCTGACATCTATTCCTCAACCTAACAGTTGTTTACCAGGCATTTCAGCCTCAGAGTTCTCGTCCCCGTAGGGCCGGAGTGAAAGGGCTGAGAACAAAATAGAAAAACTGCTGCGCCATCAGTATTCATGTGCTGCTTGGGTACAGAGAAACCGAAGAGCTCTACCTCAGAGGATGGACCTAATAGTCTGTATGCTTTGAAGTAAATGCTGCTGAGGGCGGAAATGTAGAAGCCAGGCAGGACAAGCAAGGTTCAGAGTCGGTTTGGGCATTTATAAACAAAAGACGTGAATTTGTCAGTGCTGCTGTCCAGAGAAGATCTGAGACTCTGGGGAACTCCTGCTAACATGCATTCTACACAATATGATTATTACACCATCATTTTATATCTGATTTTAAAAAGTAGACCAACTTCTTGGGGAATGCTGCTAAGTCACTTCAGTCATGTCCGACTCTGTGCGACCCCGTAGATGGTAGCCCACCAGGCTCCCCCGTCCCTGGGATTCTCCAGGCAAGAACACTGGAGTGGGTTGCCATTTCCTTCTCCAATGCATGAAAGTAAAAAGTGAAAGTGAAGTCGCTCAGTCGTGTCCGACTCTTAGCAACCCCATGGACTGCAGCCCACCAGGCTCCGCCATCCATGGGATTTTCCAGGCAAGAGTACTGGAGTGGGGGAATAATACCAAAATATTCCAGAGTCTGAAAACTGCCATGCAAGTGCAATTCTTAGACATCACCAAAGTACTGGAACACAGCATCACACTCCTTGCCTGTGGGGGATGAGACAGGGAAGGTAAATGAAATAGGTGAGCTTCCGTGTTGCTGGGAATGACTTCATTTTCTAGATACAAGGTTTTGGCTTCTCTTTCCTCTTGTGTAAGCTCTTGTACAGAGAACCATGTTCGGTTAGTTTGGATTCTACCATTGGAAAGAATCCTGCTCGCAGCATCCGAAGTTGTGACCCATTAGTAACAAGCAAGGTCATCGCGTGTGGCTTATTTGTGGCTATAAGGGGAGGGGGATGAACATGCTTTGGTCCCGCTACCTTCCCAAGGCTGTGATGAGAAAAGTGTTAAGAGGCATCTTCATTTCAGCCACGCAGTAGACAGTGGGTGCTCAGGAAAGATTGCCATAGCAAAGGACTGTACACAGTCGGGAACAGCAGAGCAGTAAAGCTAGATGCTGTTTCCGGAACATCCTCAAAGTGGCAGGTCATTTGCGCTCCTTCTTGATCCCTGCCGTATCCACCTATGGCCTGATTATCACTGACTTAATATTCTCAATTGACTTTTTAAGGAAAAGCAAAGGCATTCCTTTAAGAAGGAAATGCCACATCCCTTCCGTGAAAGGAAAGCCAATCTGCCCTGACATGCACTGGGAAAATACACACCATTCAAAGAGAAAAATTAATTAACATCCAGTTATTAATAGCTCGTATGGCACGATAAAGGCTGGAGCCCGAGGCTGCTCCTTTCTCTCACAGGCAAGACTAGGAGGGGGGTGAAACTGTATAAAGACATTCCAGTAGGAAGCCAAGCCTTCCCCACCATGAGGTTTATTGTTTCACGTCTGATCCACACACCTCCACACTCACCCGCTTCCCACCAGGCATTCCTGGGGAACCTGACACTAAGCAGTGAAGTTCTTGGACACCCCCGAGTTTTCCTTTTAGCTGCTTGTACATGAAAACCATCCTCCCAGCTTCTGCTTAATTCAGTTCAGTCCAGTTGCTCAGTCGTGTCCAACTCTTTGCGACCCCATG